>NC_089268.1:45038741-46305616 GCF_963930625.1 Muntiacus reevesi
ATCTCTCTAGTCCTTCCCTGTTTGAAGGGCAGACATTATTATCCCAATGTTAAGGATAAAGAAACAGACTCAGTGAGGTTGACGAATATGACCAAGAAAGAAAGTTACCCCAGAAAAATGCAGCACAAGCCCAGTCTGATCAGCTCGGATGCCTCCATTTCTTTACACCATCTAACTTCTACCAAATCTTGCTTCTGCTTCCTTCATGATGTCTTTCCCTCATGATCAGTCCTTCCTGCTGACTCCTCGAGATCATTTTATGCCCTCTGATATGACATGGGAAGGTACAGGCCCCAGGAAAATCACATAATAGTGGAAAACTCTCTTTTCAGAGCCCGAGCAGCTCAAATGGCCATGGAAATGACTCACATGGACATTGTAGGGAGCCTCATACAATGTGGGGAGGTGGAGAAGGAAATACAGCTGACCCTTGAACAATGCAGGGGTTAAGAGTGACAACCCCACACACAGTGGAGAATCTGAGTATCTTGCATAGTCAGCCTTCTGTATCCGAGGTTCCTCTGTACTCACAATTCCACACCCATAGATTTAACCAATAGCAGATCATGTGGTACTGTAGCATTCACTACAGAAAAAAAAAATCCATGTAAAAGTGGACCTGTGCAGTTCAGATTTGTGTTACTCAAGGTCAACTGTAGGGCAAAGAGCTGCCGGATCTGTATACAGAAGAGCTTTTCAGTCTTGCCTGCATATTTGGAGTCACCTGGGAAGCTTATAAAAATACTTTTGCCCAGATCCCTCCTCCAGAAATTCCAAATTGTTCTAGGCTTTGGATTAGGCATTGGGAATTTTAAAAGCACTTCTAGGTCATTCCAACGGGGGTCAAAGTTGGAAGCACGGATGTACGGGAATTCTGTTTGAATATTATTTGGATGTGGCAGCAGCTGAGGCCTAATTGAATATAGTGGGTTTTGATTGCTTTAAACATCACCTGGGAGAGCCCCCGCCTTCTGTCCTCGCTGCCTTCTGAGGCCCTGCCGTCCTAGTACCTGGCAGATCGGGAGGTTTCATTGATGGTCTGCTCCGTTTGGATGCAGTATCGGAGGTGACTCGGGCAGAGTGCGGGGCCAGCCTCTGAGGGTGGTTCACAGTCCTCTCCAGAGCTTTCTGGTGGGGTCTTTTCACAACTGCTCATAGATCTCAGTGTGGTTCCCTAGCAGAGACAGAGCCCGACGGCTAGAAGCCCGTGGAGGCTCCTGTCGGGAACTCTGCCGGCAATCAGGCTTTGGATCTGAACTGCGGCACTGGTTCATCTGGATCTCCAGCCTGCAGGCCCACCCTGCAGATTTTGGACCTGCCAACCTCCATGATAGCTGAGTCAACCTCCATGAAACCTCTCTCTCTCTCCACCCACCCACCCTCGCAGACACACACATACCCACCCACCCACCCAGACACACACCCACACACCCACCCAGACATACACCCACCCAGACACACACACACCCAGACACACACACACCCAGACACACACCCACACACCCAGACACAGCCACATCCACCCCCACACACCCCCACCCATGGGTTCTGCTTCTCTGGAGATCCCTGGCTAGCACACTCCTCTCTCTTCCCCTCCCAGGCCTCACTTCGTCCCTCCTTGTCTGCGCCCCCCCTTCCCAGGCCCCGCTCCACGCCTGCCCCTCATTCACTCACCCATCTCTGATGACGCCTGCAGCCCCTGTGACTCACAGGCCTATAATAAGCCCTCAGCTCCGGTTTGACAAATTCTCTCTCCTCTCTTCATTCAAGACTCTCCTCAAATCCCACATCATCCAATCAAGGAAACAACAGTCTGTCCTTCCTCGGATGAGTTCATTCAGTAGAACAGATTTCAGAAAAAAACCTAATGCATGAATGTTGCTTTGAAAATTGAATTCTGAGACTGTTCCACACATGACCATAACAGACCTTGGTGTTTCAAAGTTCTCTGCTTTAGGGGCCGGGCTGCAAGGGGCTGGGTGTGGACTGCAGAGATTCATCCTTGGCACATCTTCACACGTGCTACTGATGCTCATGGGGCCATGGTCTTGGGTGTGACTTCCCGACTGAGGTGCTAAAGGCCACTGCCCTCCATGGCTACAGATTTTATAAGCAACCTCACCCTACCTCTGTTCATGTGGCACTGCTTCCCAGGTGCACTGGGTCAGGAGGAGTAGAGCGGTCAGGACAGATCCATAGCATATGTTCTCCTGCCTTCTTTCTGGGGGCAAAGCCCATTCTTACACAGTTCAGTTCAGCCACTCAGTCGTGTCCAGCTCCTTGCGACCCCATGGGTTGCAGCACGCCAGGCCTCCCTGTCCATCACCAACTCCTAGAGTTTACTAAAACTCATGTCCATTGAGTAAAGAAGTCAGGAGTAAAGGAGTAAAGGGGTCAGGACAAATCCATAAGCATATGTTCTCCTGCTTTCCTTCTGGAGGCAAAGCTCATTCTTACACAAATGATCAGTATGTTACAATCACTCTGGTGCCTCGTCAGCCCCACCTGTGCTTTACCTACAGATCATTCCACAGTCAGAGGCCATTAGTATCTGAGATAAGAAGAATGAAGGGAAAGGGAAAGTTTCTCAGTCATTCTGACTCTTTGTGACCCCATGGACCATACAGTCTATGGAATTCTCCAGGCCAGAACACTGGATTGGGTTCCCTTCTCCAGGGGATCTCCCCAACCCAGGGATCGAACCCAGGTCTCCCGCATTGCAGGCAGATTCTTTACCAGCTGAGCCACAAGGGAAGCCCAAGATGAGAAGAGTCGCCGTGACCAAACCATGGCAGTTATTGCAGAAGCTCTGCAAGGGTCTCATCATGGCCCCCTGCATGGTGGATGATGGAGGGCTGGGGGGGGGGCAGCATCCCTCCCTTTCCTACTGCACGTGCAGAGGGGCCTCGTGGTGCTACTGCAGCTGCCGTCACACCACACTCTCAGCAGGCATTGCAGGGGCTCATTGCAGCAGCTACTGAACATACTGCTCCACCAACGAGGTGCACGTTCAAAGACTCCTAAATGGTCTGGGGAGACGAATCCTTGGGTAGCCAGGGGATAAAGAAAACACGAGGTAAGGGCATAGCAACCCACTCCAGTATTCTTGCCTGGAGAGCCTTATAGACAGGGGAGCCTGGTGAGCTACAGTCCATAGGAATGCAGAGTCGGACACAAACTGAAGTGACTTAGCACACACACACGTGTGCAAGCTCATACTATTGAGGCTGGTCTGAAAGACGATGAACTTCACAGGTAAGCAAAATTCAGTGAGCCCACAGCATTTACCATCTTGGGTGACTTTTCAAATCTGGGTTTCCTCCTATATAAATTGAGAGAGCAATACTTACTTCATGTTAGAGTTACTTTAGGGATGGACTTTAATAATGAAACTAGAACACAGCCCAGTGTGTGGCCCCCAATAAACTTCCATTTCCTTCTCTGCTCTCTTAACTCAAAGGCTCTATTAATCCAATGAGGGGTTAATAATGGGGGTACCAGGGGTCAGAACATTTTAATGGGACGGACACTAACTTATCACCTGCACAACTTCACAAAATCAACAAAAGGGTTGAAAAATACAAATAAGAGACCATTACAAATGATCCAACAATATAAAAATCAGAGAAGGCAATGAAAACTGTAAATGCCAACCCAGCAATCCTAGTTTTACACTCCTCTAAGTCTTGACAAAGGACTGAAATTTTAGCGAACATCATCACTTCAAGCCCCATTGTAACTCTCCTCTTCCTTCCACGCAACACATGGGAATACCTCCCAAGTGGCCCTTGCATTATCATAGGGCATTAGAGATAAATTCACTTTTCAACTAACAAAAGACAACGAGGCCATCCTGGACATTCAGAGACAGAGTGTTTATTTATTTATTTATTTTATAAACATGTCTTCAATTTATTACAGTAACAGAGAAAAGGGAGTGTTTCTTCTAAATATGACTCTGGACCCCAAAAGCAGCAATCTTAAACCAAAACACATCTGCTGTGGCACACAGTATGGGACCTACTCAACTAATGCACTGAAGTCCTTTAATTAGAAAGTATCTGGATTATCAAAGTCCATCAAAATTCAATAGGTTAAGTACACCTCTGGGTTTGATTTCATTAAAAATTTGAAAACAGAGACAGAGTGTTTAAAGCACATTGGCTAGTTTCAATTCTCTCATCTTGTAATAAGACAACTTGGCAGGATGTCTTTGCAGCGGTCATGTCCATCTAATGGAGTGGGAAACCGTGCATCCTCCTCTGGTCTTCAGATGCACTTTTGTCTATCTCATGAATAGTTCTAGGCCTGCAATTAAATGGAATGATGAGAGCCCTCTGGTGGCTAAATTCACTCTTCCCTGTTCTTGGAGATACTAAATTCTCTTACGTTTTGAAAGTCCTATGTATGAGTTATTCTCATTAGCAACTTGCTGCATGAACTTCATCGTTTCTCTACCTGTGTCCCCTCCCCCTCCGATAAAGAGATGATGAGGTATTTTATTTTCCACCTATCTGATGTTCTCACTCTGCAAATACCTGGGCAGATATTTAATCCTTCTGAAAAGATAAACCACATTTTGAAAAATTAATTTTCAGACATTTGTCTAACATATCTATTGAGCATCTATAGCAAGTCAGACACCACATGATATACTACAAGAGATACAAGGAAATTTAAAATATAATCCCTAACTGCAAGGAGTTTATTAAACAGTACAACCAAGGCTCCGGCTGGTCCATGGCATGTGGAATCATATTTCCTGGACCAGGGATCAAACCCATGTTGTCTGCGTTCCAAAGTGGACTCTTAACCACTGGGCCACCAGGGAAGTCCCTGGACATTTTTATCTTCTTAGGCCTAAAGGAGAAGATGGCAACAGAGGATAAGATGGTTGGATAGCATCGCTGACTCAATGGACATGTGTGTGAGCACAGAAGATGTTGAAGGACCAGGAAGTCTGGCTTGGTATAGTCCATGGGGTCACAAAGTATCAGATTTGATTGAGCCATTGAACAACAACAAACTTATGTTTGGCCTCAGGTCAAAGGACAGGGAGGGAACACAGCCCTGCCCATGAACAGAAAATTGGATTCAAGATTTACTGAGAATGGCCCCACCCATCAGAACAAAACCCAGTTTACCCCGCATTCAGTCTCTCTCAACAGGAAGTTTCCATAAGCCTCTTATCCATCAGAGGGCAGAGAGTATGAAAACCACAATCACAGAAAACTAATCGAACTGATCACATGGACCACAGCCTTGTTTAACTCAATGAAACTATGAGCCATGCCACGTAGGGCCACCCAACACAACCCAGCGTGTGACCCCCAATATGGGTCATGGCCCCCAGTGTGGGTCATGGTAAAGAGTTCTGACAAAACGTGGTCCACTGGAAAAGGGAATGGCAAACCACTTCAGTATTCTTACCTTAGGAACCCCATGAACAGTGTGAAAAGGCAAAAAGATGGGACACTGAAATATGAACTCCCCAGGTCAGTAGGTGCCCAATATGCTACTGGAGATCAATGGAAAAATAACTCTAGAAAGAATGAAGAGATGGAGCCAAAGTAGAAACAACACCCAGTTGTGGATGTGACTGATGATGAAAGTAAAGTCCCATGCTGTAAAGAGCAATATTGCATAGGAACCCGGAAAGTTAGGTCCATGAATCAAGGCAAATTGGAAGTGGTCAAACAGGAGATGGCAAGAGTGAACATCAACATCCTAGGAATCAGTGAACTAAGATGGACTGGAAAGGGTGAATTTAACTCAGATGATCATTATATCTACTACTGTGCACAAGAATCCCTTAAAAAAAATGGAGTAGCCATCACAGCCAACAAAAGAGTCTGAAATGCAATCACATTGTACTTGGATGCAATCTCAAAAACGACAAAATGATCTCTGATCGTTTCCAAGTCAAACCATTCAACATCACAGTAATCCAAGTCTATGCCCCGACCAGTAATGCTGAAGAAGCTGAGGTTGAATGGTTCTATGAAGACCTACAAGACCTTCTAGAACTAATACCCAAAAAACATGTCCTTTTCATTATAGGACTGGAATGCAAAAGTGAGAAGTCAAGAGATATCTCCAGTAACAGGCAAATTTGGCCTTGAAGTACAGAATAAAGCAGGGCAAAGACTAACAGAGTTTTGCCAAGAGAACGCACTGGTCATAGCAAACAACCTCTTCCAGCAACACAAGAGAAAACTTTACACATGGACATCACCAGACGGTCAATACCGAAATCAGATTGATTATATTCTTTGCAGCCAAAGATGGAAAAGCTCTATACAGTCAGCAAAAAAAAAAAAAAGACCAGGAGCTGACTGTGGCTCAGATCATGAACTCCTTATTGCCAAATTCAGACTGAAATTGAAGAAAGTAGGGAAAACCACTAGACCATTTAGGTATGACCTAAATCAAACCCTTACAATTATGCAGTCAAAGTGACAAGTAGATTCAAGGGATTCAATCTGATAGAAAAGTGCCTGAAGAACTATGGATGGAAGTTCATGACATTGTACAGGAGGCAGTAATGAAGACCATCCCCAAGAAAAAGAAATGCAAAAAGGCAAAATGGTTGTCTGAGAAGACCTTACAAATAGTTGAGAAAAGAGAAGTGAAAGGCAAAGGAGAAAAGGAAAGATATACCCATTTGAATGCAGAGTTCCAAAGAATAGCAAGGAGAGATAAGAAAACCTTCCTCAGTAATCAATGCAAGGAAATAGAGAAAACAATAGAATGGGAAAGACTAGAGATCTCTTCAAGAAAATTAGAGATACCAAGGAACATTTCATGCAAAGATGGGCACAATAAAGGACAGAGACTATATGGACCAAACAGAAGAAGATATTAAGAAGAGGTGGCAAGAATACACAGAAGAACTATACAAAAAAGATCTTCATGACCCAGATAATCATGACGGTATGATCACTCACCTAGAGCCAGACATCCAGGAATGCGAAGTCAAGTGGGCCTTAGGAAGCCTCACTGTGAACAAAGCTAGTGGAGCTCATGGAATTCCAATTGAGCTATTTCAAATCCTAAAAGTTGATGCTGTGAAAGTGCTGCACTGAATATGCCAGCAAATTTGGACAACCCAACAGTGGCCACAGGACTGGAAAAGGTCAGTTTTCATTTCAATCCCAAAGAAAGGCAATACCAAAGAATGTTCAAACTACTGCACAATTGCACCCATCTCACACGCTAGCAAAGTAATGCTCAAAATTCTCCAAGTCAGGCTTCAACAGTATGTGAACTGTGAAGTTCCAGATGTTCAAGCTGGATTTAGAAAAGGCAGAGAAACCAGAGGTCAAATTTCCAACATTCACTGGACCACTGAAAAAGCAAGAAAGTTCCAGAAAAACATCTACTTCTGCCTTATTGACTATGCCAAAGCCTTTGACTGTGTGGATCACAACAAACTGTGGGAAATTCTTCAAGAGATGGGATTATGAAACCAGCTGACCTGCCTCCTGAAAATCTGTATTCAGATTTAGTTAGAACTGGACGTGGAACAATAGATTGGTTCCAAATAGGGAAAGGAGTACGTCAAGGCTGTATATTGTCACCCTGCTTATTTAACTTATATGCAGAGTATATCATGTGAAATGCCAGGCTGTATGAAGTACAAGCTGGAATCAAGATTTCTGGGAGAAATATCAATAACCTCAGATGTGCAGATGACAACACCCTTGTGGCAGAAAGTGAAGAAAAACTAAAGAGCCTCTTGATGAAAGTGAAAGAGGAGAGTGAAAAAGTTGGCTTAAAGCTCAACATTCAGAAAACAAAGATCATGGCATCCAGTCCCATCACTTCATGGCAAATAGATGGGGAAACAATGGAAACAGTGAGAGACTTTATTTTGGGGGGCTCCAAAATCACAGCAGATGGTGACTGAAGCCATGAAATTAAAAGACGCTTACTCCTTGGAAGAAAAGTTATGAGCAACCTAGACAGCATATTAAAAAGCAGAGACATTACTTTGTCAACAAAGGTCTGTCTAGTCAAAGCTATGGTTTTTCCAGTAGTCATGTATGAATATGACAGTTGGGACTATAAGGAAAGCTGAGTGCTGAAGAATTGATGCTTTTGAACTGTGGTGTTGGAGAAGACTCTAGAGAGTCCCTTGGACTGCAAGGAGATCCAGCAAGTCCATCCTAAAGGAAATCAGTCCTGAATATTCATTGGAAGGACTAATGCTGAAGCTAAGGCTTCAGTCCTTTGGCGAAGAGCTGACTCATTTGAAAAGACCCTTATGCTGAGAAAGATTGTAGGCAGGAGGAGAAGGGAACAACAGAGGATGAGATGGTTGGATGGCATCACCAACCCAATGGATGTGAGTTTGAGTAAGCTCTGGGAGTTGGTGATGGACAGGGAGGCCTGGCGTGCTGCAGCCCATGGGGTCGCAAAGAATCGGACACAACTGAATGACTGAACTGAACTGAACTAACAGAAAATAACGGCCTTTAGTTTTTTAAATTGTGACTTTCCCGTAAAACATAATCATCTTATCAAATACACGTATTTTCCTCTAAGAGATACACTCTTCGGTGTTGTCTTTTTCTGCTCACTTGGGCACCTGCAACAGGAATGTAAGCACCATCCTGGACACTTCCTTCTTCCCCTCGCCTTTCCAATTACTCACCAGGTCGTGCAATTCTACTTCTCTTTGTTTCTGTTGAGCCCAGCCTAGCTCAGGGCATCATGATTCGGGGTTATTCCTATATATTTTTTAAAATATTTTAATTACTTTCAAGTGATTAAATCATGTACATATTATAAAGTTCAAAAAGTACAATGAGAATACATGAAAAGTAGGTGTCTTTCATACCCTTAGTTCCCTAACTACCCAGTTCCCCTCTATGAAAGCAAACTACAATCCCCATCTCTTCCATGTGCTTCTAGAGATACTATATTCATGTACAAGCATATACATATTTTTTTGCATATACATATTTTATCACAAGTAGTGACATTGTGTTTTGCACCTTGCTTTCACATCTTCCACTCATTTTGGAGAAAATCTTAAATATGTGTAAAGAGGGCTGCCTCGTTCTTTTTTAAGAGATTAATAGAATTCTCCTATATGTGTGCTACCATAATTTATGTAATCAGTTCCCTATTGATGGAAATTCAGATGGTTTCCAATCTTTTGCTATTATAAGTTGATGCTGCAGTAAAGATCTTCATACAGACATCATTTTGCATATGTGCCAGAATATATTTAGGGAAAATTCCTAGAAGTGGAAGTGTTGAATTGAATGAAATGTGGTTTTTTTTTTTAAACTACTGAGTTATTGCCAAATTACTCTTCAAAGACATTTTACCAATGTCTACACTCACTGACAAGACATAAGACCCTGTTTCCCCAAATTCTCAACAATACAGTGGGTTATACAACCTTATGGGTAGAAACAGTGTCTCAATATAGTTTTAATTTACATTATCCTTATTTTGAGTGAGGTTGAGCGTCTTTTTATGTTTAAGATATTTTTTAGTTTGTGTCATATATATGTATTTCTGTGAACAGACTTGTATCTTTCCTCCATTTTTCTGTTTTGAGGGTTTTTTTCCTTAGTGAACTGAGGGCACTTAGAGCAGGCAGCTTCAAGGTTGACCCCAGATGACCCCCACCTCCTGATACACACATCCTCGTGTAATCCTCTCCCATGTCTTACCAGGGTTGGTCTCAGGGAACCACTACAATACGGCAGGAGTGATAGTATGTCATTTCAAGATCAGCTGTAAAAGCTGTTGTGATTCTCTCTCGGTGGTCCACTCTTCTGAGTTCCTTACTCTGGCAGAAACCAGCTGCCCTCTCAGCCAACTGCTGATGGAGGAGGCCAGGGTTGAGGAACTCAGGCCTCCAGCAGGCAGCCAGTGAGGACCTGGGTTTCCTGACAAGAGTCACATGAATGACCTTAGAGGTGGGTCCTCTGGGCCCAGCTGAGCTTTTAGATGAGGCTGTGGTCCCCACTGACAGCTTGACTGCAATCTCATCATGAGAAACACAGATCCAGAACCACCCAGAAAAGCTGCTCTCAGCTTCCAAATCCTTAGGAACTGAGAGGTAATAAACATCTGCTCTAAGCTGTTAAGTTTTGAAGTAATTTATTACATATCAATCAATAATAATGTAGAACTCCAAGTATCTTAAGAAATCAGTCTTTTCCTTTGAGTCTAAGCTCTTTGTATGAGTTTCAAATACTTCTCTCCATTTGTTGAGTGTCTACTGGCCTTTGCGTGTGTGTGTTTTTTTTCTTTTGTTTCTTTCCATGCAGAATTTTTAAAATTCACTATGTAAACATAGTGAAATTTACCAATTTAGGGGAATGCTTCTATACGCAGAAAACGGTGAAAAAGAGACTATCAAAAACATTCCAAATTTAATTTTCCTCCTTTTCTAAGAATACAGGGATGGGCCATGTGCATCACCCCCCCCCCCCCGATAAAGATTTAAAAAATAATTTTCCTAAAAGTTTGTAAAATTTTCCAGTCTCTTTTAAAAGCATCAAAGGAATGATAAGATAATGAAGAATTACCAGATCAAGTTCTAAGAGAATCTAAAACCCCAGAAAGGCAAGAAAAACAACCAAGGCCTTTTGCCCTGAGGATATCTGTGGGGGACTGGTGTTACGGTTTTGAAGACTTGACGAAGCAAAAGAGACCAGTCAAAGCTTAGGGTCCACCCAGGTTGAAAGGCCAATATTACATACCACCTCTATTAACCTAGAATCCTGAAGGAAGAACGTGCCACAGGACAAAGGTGAATCAGAAGTAAAACTACCTACTTCTCATTCCCAACTTCAAAAAAAAAAAAAAAAAAAAAAAACCCACCAAAAACCAACAGTTCAAAGACAAAAATGTCTTAATAGAGCAAAGAAGGGAAACACACATATACACACAAAATCTGTCCTCCAATAGTTCTACCCAGAGACCAGTCCCCTGAGAATTTATAGAGTAAATTCAAAACCCAGAGTGGTCCAGAAAACTTCAAGGCATGACTTTAGTTTGAACTGGTTACAGAGAAGAGTTGTTCAGTCACTAAGTTCTGTCCAACTTTGTGACCCACATGGACCGGAGCACGCCAGGTTCCTCTGTCCTCACAATTTCCCAGAGTTCTGTAGTGCCCATAAATGTCTGGAAAGGCAAAGACAAGACTGTCTGGAGAATGGCTCCTTTCCCCAACTCACAGGAATCACCAAAAACTATGTCTAATGGACAAGGAACACTGAGAAGTCAATGACAATCAAGTCACAAGAAAAGAAGCTATGATAAGAAAGAAACATCAGTAAAATAAAAGTACCAAATCATATAAACAGACCCTGAAAGTCTTCAGATCCCAGAATAATCAGAGACAAGTTATGAAACACCTATGTTTCAAAAAATAAAGATAAAAATCTACAGTAAATAGGATCTTGAAAAAATGACCTAGCAGATTTGAAAAAGAACCAAGTAGGACATCTAGAAATGAAAAATACAAAAACATAAGTGAAAAACTCAATTGATGAGGACTTCCCTGGTAGTCCAATGGTTGGGGATGCACCGTCCAGTGCAGGGGACTGGTCAGGGAATGAAGATCCCACATGCCCTTGGGGCAAGTAGACTCGTTTATTGCAACTACTGAGCCTGAATGCCTCACCTAGAGAGCCTGTGTGCTGCAAACTACACAGAGCCCAGGCCCCACGGAGCCTGCACACCACAACTGGGGAGAAGCACGTGCCACAGGTAGGACCCAAGGCGGTCAAAGTTTTTTAAAAAATTTAGAAAACAGAAAAGCACTACCAAATTCCCTGGTCACCCTTTGCCTCCTCCCATGCTGGGGGTTACCATTAATGTTAAATCAAGATAAGGAACCTCAGGGTGACAGGTTCCTCGGGGATAAACATGGCCAGGCCTGGGGCCGTCGCCACACTGACCCTCTAAGCCTGTCACCCACCTCAGTTGGAGTCTGATGCCGTGGAGGTCAGAGGGCAGGCTTCCTGTTTTTGCTCTGCTTTTCCCGCAGCTGCTGCTTTTACCACCAATGCACTCTGTCCCCACCCTCCCCACCCCCTCCCACTGACTGTCACTTGGCTGCTGGCTTTCTGGTACAATCAGCATTTCTGTTCCAAGGGTTACAGGTAAACTGCTACCCAAGGTTGCTATGTTTACTCACTTTTACAGCTTTCTCTACGAGGTCGTGTTGGCTTTTTCTCTATTCAGGAACTTAAATGAAGTCCTCTGGTTGTTTCACGGGGGAAGCTATTCAGCAAAGCACCATGCAACAGCCCAGCTCCTCTTCCTCCTACCATGTTCCCTGTGCTCTAAAGAGAACTCTTTCTCTGACGGCCTCTAGCCCCTAGTAGGACTAATAGTTCACCAGAGCTCTCTGGCCATGAGTCAGAGGCAAAAACCTCATTTCTCCTTCCTGGTAACTAGATGCTAATGTCATGAGTGGAGAAAGTCAGGGTTGTAGTATTTTCCCTTTAACTTCAGGGGACTTTCTGCATAAAAGTTTCCCAGAGCCCCAGTGGCCATATGTAAACTAACCCAATGGCCCTGGGTTTAGACAGTCAAAAGAAATAGATCAGCCATCAAGTTCTTTCAAACTTTTATAGCCTCCAAATCCTAACATGTTAATTTAAGAGCATAGCTGCAAGGACTATGTGTGATTAGCTGCCCAAACTCCTACCCTCTGAGGTGGCGCTGATAAATGCAGTGGTTTTTTTTTTTTTTTTTTTTTTTAACTATGCTTTTCAATCATTTCTTTTCAAAGATGATATTTTCCATTGCATTTATTCCTCAATCTGTACCTTTAAGCAGCAGGGATACAGGAAATCTGTGAGGATAAGTACAGATATGTGGTTCATTGCAAGTGAAGATGTGATTTTCAATCAACTGGAACATATGCTCACTAGACTCAAATCCATTCAGAAAAATGGTCAAGGAAGGATCTTCCCTGGAGACCCTCACAGTAGCAGACACTTGTTTTCTAAATGGTTCCAGGCAGACAGAGATTGCTGTTTGATCTTTGAGTGTGACTGAAAGCGTGTCCTTAAACCTAAGTTTAAGCCCTACAAATTCCCAGGAAACAGTCCCTCTTTATGACTTCCTAAATGTTCTGAATGAATTTTTTTTTTTTGCTAATAATCTCATCTTCACACAAACTTCCACATTACTTCTATTTTTTAAAAATAAACATAACTTTGTCCATTGGAATGGCAGCATGAAGATTGACACCAAGAATTATAATAGCTTGGAGAGAGACAAAGGTCAAACATAGAAGCCTGAAGGAAAGTGAAACCAGAGAAATAATTAAAATGATAGTTATGCTTATACCGTTTGCCAAAGTTTACAAAGCACTTTTACATATATGATCTATAATAATCTACAATAAACTTGGAGGCAAATAACAGACATGATTCCTGACTAATCACAGTGGAAATTTGTCAGACTCTTCACCAGACTATGCCAACACTGGGATTCTACCACCATTGCCACCATTCTCTGGGGCTGACCTCTAAAACCACCCGAGTCTTTGTATCCCTCCCTCCAGACTCAGAGTTCCAGGTGGACACATCCGATCAGTTAAGCCGGTGCCCCAGCTGCTAGAGGGATAAGAAAGGCAGTCTCCACTTCCTTCACCCTCACCTCTTGGTATTCAGTAGTGAGTGTATTAGTTCCTACTGCTGCATAATCAATTACCACAGACTTAGAAGTGTGAAATGATACAAACTGATTATCTCACAGTTTCTATGGACTGAGGATTCTGGCATCGCCTTAGTTGGACTTTCCATTCAGGGTCTCATAAGGGTGTAATCAAGGTGGCAGCCAGCTACATTCTTATCTGGAGAGCCAATTGGGAAAGAATCTGTTTCCAAGCGCCCACAGGTAGCACAATTCAGGGTGTTTGTCTGAGGCACACACCAGCCCAATTACAGTTGTGTGTCTGGGGCCCCTGATTTCTTGCTAGCTGTCTGCTGGGAGCCATTCTCAGCTGTTAGAGGCCACACTCAAGTTCTGGCCATGGCCACAGGTCCATCCTTTGTGGGAAGTTCACAGTCAGACTGCTTGCTTCTTCAGGACCATCAGGGAATCTCAGGCTTCATATTTTCCTTCAGGGAGGCCTCAGCTCTCTTTTTGGAGAAGGCAACGGCACCCCACTCCAGTACTCTTTCCTGGAGAATCCCATGGATGAAGGAGCCTAGTAGGCTGCAGTCCATGGGGTCGCTAAGAGTCGGACACAACTGAGTGACTTCACTTCACTTTTCACTTTCACACATTGGAGAAGGAAATGGCAACCCACTCCAGTGTTCTTGCCTGGAGAATCCCAGGGACGGGGGAGCCTGGTGGGCTGCCGTCTGTGGGGTCGCACAGAGTCGGACACGACTGAAGTGACTTAGCAGCAGCAGCAGCTCTCTTTTTTTTTTTTTCAGTGGGTTTTGTCATACATTGATATGAATCAGCCATAGAGTTACACGTATTCCCCATCCCGGTCCCCCATCCCACCTCCCTCTCCACCCGATTCCTCTGGGTCTTCCCAGCCCACCAGGCCCGAGCACTTGACTCATGCATCCCACCTGGGCTGGTGGTCTGTTTCACCACAGATAATATACATGCTGTTCTTTCGAAACATCCCACCCTCACCTTCTCCCACAGAGTTCAAAAGTCTGTTCTGTACTTCTGCGTCTCTTTTTCTGCCCTGCATATAGGGCCATCGTTACCATCTTTCTAAATTCCATATATATGTGTTAGTATACTGTAATGTTCTTTATCTTTCTGGCTTACTTCACTCTGTATAATGGGCTCCAGTTTCATCCATCTCATTAGAACTGATTCAAATGAATTCTTTTTAACGGCTGAGTAATATTCCATGGTGTATATGTACCACAGCTTCCTTATCCATTCATCTGCTGATGGGCATCTAGGTTGCTTCCAGCAGCTCTCTTTTAAGAGTTCACTGGCTTAGGTTAAGTTCACCCAGGAAAATCTCCCTTTGCATTAACAACTCTACTTAAAGCACTGTGGTGACCTTAATGGGAAGCAAGTTCGAAAGGGAGGTAATATATGTATATGTATGACTGATTCATTTCGCTCTATGGGTGAAACTAACACAACATCGTAAAGAATCTATGTGTGCTAAGTCACTTCAGTCATGTCTGACCCTTTTCAAGCTCATGACCTGTAGCCCGCCAGGCTCCTCTGTCCATAGGATTCTCTAGGCAAGAATACTAGAGTGGGTTGCCATGCCCTCCTCCAGGGGATCTTCCCCACCCAGGGACTGAACCCCAGTCTCCTCTAGTTCCTGCACTGCAGGCGAAATCTTTACAGCTGAGCTACTGGGAAAGCCAAAGCAACTACACTATAACAAAAATTAATTTAAAAACCAAAAATATTTTTTAAAGGAAGATTAAAAAAAAAAAAACTTGGGGACAGGGAGAGAGATCCTCCATACTGGTTAGTATGAGAGCTGAAGTCTGCATTCTTACTGTAGCTATTAAAAAGTCTTTACTCATCACAAAGAGTGGTTATTTTCTAATTGAAAAGAATAAAGCTGAAATAGAACCAAAAAAAAAAAGTTCACGGGAGTAAAACCTCATCATATTCACAGGTGTCACCCACACTCAAGGAGAGAGGGTTACACAGGGTATGCAAATCAGGGGTGGGAATCTCTGGGTCCATCTCTGCATTCTGTTCATCATACTTAGCAAAAAATGACAAGAACCCTCCCACTTCACCTTATTGGAGCAGCAGATCAGGCAAAAAATTTCTAATTTTATAGAGGGGGAAACTAAGACTCTGAGGAGTCAGGGGATTTGGCTACAGCCACAGAGTTAATATTCAGGAGGTGCAGGTTCGACCCCTGGGTTGGGAAGATCCCCTGGAGGAGGATATGGCAATCCACTTATATTCTTTGCCTGAAAAATCCCATGGACTGAGTAGCCTCGTGGGCTACATTCCAAAGGGTGGCAAAGAGTCGGACACAACTGAGCGACTTAAGCATAAGCAGAGAGTTCAGAAGCAGCTAAACAGGAACATGACATCCAAGCCTTTGACAGTGCTTTTTTCAAAGACACATGGAAAAAACAGAAGCAAATGTAAACACTCATGAAAATAAATGATTTGACCATTGATGCTACAAGTTCTGATGGAAATAAGAAATGAAAAGTAAAGATGGAGAGTTTTGACTAATGAGCCCACGCCTGCTAAGGGAGGCTGGTCTTCAGCCACGGGAAACAATGCCAACAAAGAACATGAGCTATCCGTTTGATGTCAGGGAGAAGGACATGCACCTGTGACTACTATTTTTATAAGCAGCAATTGAGAGCAGGTTTCAAAGGTGAATATTCAAGAAGACAAAGGTCTCCAGAAAAGACCACGCAGGAGCTGGAGAGATCACTGCCAAAGCCCTGTAGTTTCACCAGCCCTCCTCCGATGTGTGTTTTTTGCTTCCTGTTCACCCTTCACAGTTCAGAGACCACCCTGTGTTCAAGGAACCCTCCTTGGGCAGGATTCTCAAAGAGAAATTGGGCTTGTGGCAAGCTGATCATGTTGTCCCCTTCATCATCATAGTGAAAGGTTACCAAAGCAGCTTCTGAAAGGCAGGATTTAGAAAGATAAAAGAGTTAAGGTCCTCAAAAACTTAGTCTGATACTCTACACATAACAAAATTTTATTGTCTAAAGATATATAATAGGTCTTTATATTTAATATTTTTAATATTTTATATTACTTGTAAAATATATAAAATATATTTATATTTTATATTAAATATAAATACTTTATATTTAATAGGTCTTTGAGTTCATGTCTGTGAATGAAAAAAAAGCCTAAATGTATAGACGAGAGCAGTTTTAAAAAAATATATTCAAATGTGTCTGAACACATAATAACATATTTAACCACATCTATTAAGGAGCAAGGAGATCAAACCAGCCAACCCTAAAGGAAATGAACTCTGAATATCCATTGGAAGGACTGCTGCTGAAGCTGAAGCTCTAGTACTTTGGCCACCTGACTCAAAGAACTGACTAATTGGAAAAGACCCTGATGCTGGGAAAGACTGGAGGCAGGAGGAGAAGGGGATGACAGGATGAGATGGTTGGATGGCATCACTGACTTGATGGACATGAGTTTGAGTAAGCTCTGGGAGATGGTGAAGGACAGGGAAGCCTGATGTGCTGCAGTCCATGGGGCTGCAAAAGAGTCCAACATGACTTAGCAGCTAACCAACAACAAAACAACAATTCACATGTATACCACATGCAGTGAGTAACAATAAGGTTACTGGGAAACCTCTGTGCTAATTTAGACCCTGCCGCCATCCTGTTGGTAATTTAATTTATTGGATATATCGAATCCAATATATCCAGCTTTGGATATCACCAATCCAATATTGAATATCACCATCCTTTTGGAGATATGATTTAACCTAATAGAGGCCTCAATTTTCTACTGTGTAAAAAGAAGTGAGAAAATGTGATTTCTAAAAGCCCCTCCACCTTAAAGTCTCAGTAATTCTTCAATTGACTAGATAGTGTGCAATAGTCAATATTTGGGGAAGACCATCTTTTGATGGAAGGATGTTACTTCACTTTGATCATGGGTGACAATGAATTTACTCACAGTTTGAGTTACATTCAACTAAGATCATTATCCGGAGAAGGCAATGGCACCCCACTCCAGTACTCTTGCCTGGAAAATCCCATGGATGGAGGAGCCTGGTGGGCTGCAGTCCATGGGGTCGCTGAGAGTCGGACACGACTGAGCAACTTCACCTTCACGTTTCACTTTCATGCCTTGGAGAAGGAAATGGCAACCCACTCCAGTATTCTTGCCTGGAGAATCCCAGGGATGGGGGAGCCTGGTGGGCTGCCATCTATGGGGTCGCACAGAGTCGGACACGACTGACGTGACTTTACCCAGCCCTTTTTGTTTTGGGATATCTGCCTGCTGTAGAACAACTTATCATAGCTATATATCTTGCTATCTAGAATCCCCCTACCAAAACCCACACCATAATATAAAGGCAACACAGAGACCAGGTTCCACAGAGCAGAAGAAAGGAGTAGCTGAGTTAGCAGAGATCTGCAGAAGGAGAAAAAAATAGAAGAAATAGTACACAGCTTTCACAAATTGACATTATCCATATGGATCACCATTAATTATATTAATCATCTCCTTTTACGACAAGTATATTGTTTGACCCTACGCCCATGTTTTCTTTCTTTTTTTTTTTTTTAGCATTTCTTTTCTCCTTTATTTTCTCCCTTAGGCTGTTAATTAACTGCAGCGAAAGATGAAAGGTCTCCATCACATGATCTTTTTGGCCTGTCTCTGCTCTCTACTATCTTTAAAGATGCCCAGCGCTTTTACAATCAGCAGTCTGTTTCAGCATAACCAAGAAGATAGCCAGATCTCTTCTCTTAACCCCTCGTGTTCAATTTTAACAGCAGAAGAACAAAGTACAGGAATGCTAGACCAGAGTCCAGACTCTGAAACATAAGTGGAATATCTGGGCCTTGTGCCCATTTTGCTTTTCCAATCTGTGCAAGAGGAATGCATATTCCTGCTAGGACCTTCTTAAAAGCCAGCTGTATTCTCTTTAAAAGAGATACAGAAACATCTTTTAGGAAAAAAGATATTTCCATTTTGTTGCCACTTCTGCTTCACATATTCCATCAACCAACACAGACTGAACATCCTATAAAGTCTTTTTCATTGAGGTAACTTCCCCACTTAACAAATGGTATTTCAACTTTACCTATAATTCAAATTTCAATGACTCCCTACTTGACTCCCTACTTACCTGCTCTCTTTATAGCCAAAAGGAAAGGAAAAGGAAAGTGAAGTCACTCAGTCATATCCGGCTCTTTGAGACCCCATGGACTGTAGCCTACCAGTCTCCTCCATCCATGGGATTCTCCAGGCCAGAATACTGGAGCGGGTTGCCATTTCCTTCTCCAGGGGATCTTCCCGACCCAGGGATCAGACCCGGGTGTCCCGCATTGCAGACAGATGCTTTACCCTCTGAGCCTCCAGGGAAGCCCTTATAGCCAAAAATGACCTATGAATTGACTTGCTCCGTGGGCATGGTGCTTTACTACCCAACCTGTGGTCAAGTCACCGCGAAACCCTCTCCCCTCTCGGTGAAATTCCCTCCTCCTTGGTTCCTGAGCCTTCTCCTTGTCTGTCCCGTCTACCACTCCAACTGCTCCTTTTCTGTCTTTTGGGGGCTTTCTTCCTCTGCTTGACCCCAAAATGTAGGCACTCTTCACAGCTCCCTTCCATGGCCCTTTGCTCCTCTCATTCTTCATACTTTTCAGGATTACATTCAAACTCACTTACCTCCCACTCAATGACTGCCTCTATATCTATTTCTCCAACAAAGGCCTGAAACATCTACCGGAAAGCATGAGTAAGATGTTCCCCAGATACTTCACACTCAACTGGGCTGTCTTGGTGTGCTCAGGCTGCTCTAACAAAACACCACAGAATGGGTGGCGTAAACAACAGGAATTTGTTTCTCACGGTTCTGCAGGCTGGAAAGTCTAAGATCCAAGTGCCACCTGACTGAGTTCCTAGTAAGGGCCCTCTTCCTGACTGATTCAGTTCCGTTCAGTTCAGTCGCTCAGTCGCATCCGACTCTTTGCGACCCCATGGACTGCAGCATGCCAGGCCTCCCTGTCCATCACCAACTCCCGGAGCTTACTCAAACTCATGTTCATTGAGCTGGCGATCCCATCCAACCATCTCATCCTCTGTCATCCCCTGCTCCTCCCACCTTCAATCTTTCCCAGCATCAGGGACTTTTCTAATGAGGCAGTTCTTCACATCAGGTGGTCAAAGTATTGGAGCTTCAGCTTCAGCATCAGTCCTTCCAGGGAATATTCAGGTTTGATTTCCTTTAGGATGGACTGGTTGGATCTCCCTGTGGTCCAAGGGACTCTCAAGAGTCTTCTCCAACACCACAGTTCAAAAGCATTGATTCTTCGGCGCTCAGCTTTCTTTATAGTCCAACTCTCACATCCATACATGGTGCCATACCTCTTGCTGTGAGCTCACATGGCCTTAACTTGGTGCCTCTGTGTGTGTGTGTGTGTGTGTGTGTATAGAGAAAGAAAGAGATTTCTTTGTCTCCCTTTTCTTTTAAGAGCACTGATCTCATCACAGCCTCTAGACCTCATGTAACCCTAATCACATCCCAGAGGCCCCATCTCTAAAATATCATCACACTGGGGATGATAGTGTCAACATGTGAATTTGGAGGGGACACAGACATTCCGTCTATAACGGCAGCCAAAACCAAATGCCTCACCCTCGCACTTACATAGTTGCCCCTCTGAGGTCCTCATCTCACTGGGGACAGCAGCACCCAGTCAGCTGCCTAACCGGGTAACTGGGAGGCCACCTTCTAGGTTCTCCAAGTGTTTTCTCATCTGTAAAATAAGGATTCTAACAGTATCTATGAGATTAAATAAGTTAATACACGCTAAAATGCTGATATAACGCAGGACACAAAGTAAGCTATTGGTAATATCGTCTATCACATTTTTCCTTAAGTTTCTTCTTTTTATTAAACCCACAAAAATGCTTTAGACCTTACCTTCTGTAATATCCTTGGACGTGCAAACTCCCCAGCTCTCTCTCTAGTACCTTAACTTTGGGCAGTTAACTGCACATGTGGTACGCTGGAATTGCCTCCTAACTAGTTTTTCTGCGTTCTCTCAGCTATCTGTCTAATCTTTTTGGCACACAGTTATGTGAGTAATCTTTTCAAATTACAGTTATCATCATCACAGTTCTCTGGTCAAAAGTCTGCAGTGGCTCCTCATGCTTTCAAAGTTCAAATTCCTCATTGCTGCCTAAAGTTCCCTTACTGCTCACCCCCTTGGCGAGGAGGACTGGATGGTTGACTGCTTCCATAAACAGTGCTGTGTTCTTGGCTTTGGCTTTCTCAGCCGCTGTGCAAACCCACTGAATGGGTAGCATCCATCTAGGTTATCATGTCAGCCGTGGGGGACACAGAGGGGAAGGAAAACCAGTGTACATATGCTGATGCTCATGATGTTTGCTAAACCATTGACAGTGAAGTCCTTTGCCTCTGACCTAGGAGTTCTGTGTCACCTGCCAGCACCCAGGAAACGGTACCCAGTTAACTTGTTGCCCTCCAAATAGGGGGAAATTCCATACCCTTCACTTTTTGACAGCCCCATCTTCCTCTCTTTCTGGTTCTGCCTCTTGTCCTATGCTCCAGTTGGACTGAACTAGTTTCTGCCCCTATGATTTAAAAGCTGCTTGTCTCTCTACTCCAAATCTTCTTTCCCTTCTTTTCAACCAGCTAATGGCACCACTTCCTTCAGGAAGCCTTCCAGACTTCTGGTGAGATTTGAACCCCTTTCTCTCCTCTCCCACAAAGCCCTGTGCACATCTCTACAGAGCTCTTGACGTGTTGTACTGTGGCTTATTTCATTCACACAGCTTCCCTACTGGACAGAAAGCTTCTTGAGGGTAGGGGTCATGTTTTATTTGTTTTTTGTATGCCTTGTTGTCTAGAGACTTTGTATCCTGCAATACCTGGCATGTAACTGTTCAATAAATGGTAAATGCCTGAATGCATGACTGGACCCTAATAGGCCGGACTCATTCTGAAAAGTGAGCTTAGAAACAAATTAACTTTCTATCTCCCTCTTTGTCCTCCACATATTTTTTTCCTCTTTTTAACCTTCCCATCTCCTTTTTTCTATTCTAAGCTGCACCCCATTCTACGTGCTTAGCTAGACGCAAATAGACCTAAGGGAGGCAGAGAAGTATGACTGCAAAGCCATGAGGTGGATTCCATGCACCAGATGGGAAAACTAACCTCACCTTATATAATCAGGGCCTAAAGAGAGACTCAGACTTCCTTCCCTCTCTCCAATTTCCTGAGAGATTGCAAAAATGGATTAAATAGCAGGGATGAGGTAGTGTTTCTATTTTTTAATATTTTTAAATCAATCTCCCCCCAGCCCCCTCCACACACACACACATACCTTCTGATAACAGAGAATGGGTCACGGTGAAAACAAAACAAAACAATCCTTCCAGGCTTCTGACAAATTTGCTGCTACCACGTGGAAAACTCAACTTGAAATGAGCCCCCTTTTCTGCAGACAGTCCCCAGGCAGCAACACCATAAACCTAGATGGTACATCTTGATGTGTGCTACATAAATGCATAAGCTGATAAATAATGCTCATGGTAGAAATGACCAACCCCATGGACACGACTGTAGAAATAAAAATTTTCATAGAGAAACGAATAATATTTTCCTTCCAAGGAAAAGTCTATGTCCTCCACTGCTTGCCTTAATTACCGTCCTAATCCTGACCATGCTTATAAGTGTATCTGTGATAAATGGCTCAGACTCCATCCTAGCACGCTTCGTCACTGAGTCAGTCACTGAGCCACTCTCTCTACGTGAAATCCATCCTTCCATACTTGGCCCTGTGATTCTGGCCCTGTCCTGCAAACTCCGTCTCTGCTTTGCCATCCCCTCCATGTTTGCCTCTTCCGTTGGGGCTTAATCGAGAAAAGAGGGACTCGCTCCTTGTTTGTTTCCCGTTGTGGTCAGTGTCCCCCAGCCTCCCTTCCTGGGGATTCAAAAGAACCTAGCTCTCCCGTAAATGGCACAGAACCCATCCCCACCCCGGGGACAGCATCTTCACCGTTTGCTCTCCTGTTGGCTTCTGCTGGCCGACGGCACTCATGGCCCCGCTCTCCTTCCAGTCATTTGCTCACGCTTGCCTCTTCCCTTTCTCCTCTCCCTTTCCCAGCCCTCTGTGAGATCACAGCACTGTCCGTTTATAGGACAATTGCTAAAATAGCAACCGAGGTGAGACCAAAAACTGGCAGCCAAGAAATAAATATTTGTGCTTGCATGCTTAAAAATAACCCATCTGGAATGACACAATAGGAAGAATCCAGATAAAACAACGCTCGCCCTGCTATGAAATCACAAGTGGCTTTACTGCTGGAAGCATTTTTTTTTTCCTGATGGTACCACAAATATTTAAAAACGAAAATAATCTCCTGCATGCCTTAATCTTTCTTCTCTCCAAAACACATTAAGAAATTTAAAAAATTTCGTTTAGTGTCCAGCATTACTTTTTCCATTTGGAAGAAGGATAAATTGAGAGGCTGGCAGTTTTAGTGTAAAGCTTGTCATTTTCAGCTCAGCCAGAAACATAAAAGCTCCATTCTATTTCTTGAAGGGATGACACAGAATTGGTGGGGTGTGTAAAAAAATAAAGGAAAAAGAAAAGCAGAAGCGGTGACCACCACTGATGCCACCCCCACGACTGCTGCCGCAGTTGCTTGTCAGGTGGGTCACCACCTCGCTCTGTCCCCTGACCCCCACAACCCTCTGTGTTCTAGAAGTACATGGAACACTGGTGAACTGTCTTCTCAATGCTGAGCCGTGGCCTGGTTGTTGTCCCCAGAGTTGTCTGAGAAATCTATCCTAGGGCTCTGGTCAATTTTTCATGGGTAAATGACTTGAATAAGGATATCAATCACATACTAAGCAATTGTAAATGACAATTGATGGAAACACGAGCTAAAACTTTCCATGGGCGAAGGAGAGTCCAAAAAGATCTCAACAAGCAGATAAACAAGCTTAATTAGGACATTTAGGTCCCAACTAATGTGTCAGATAAGGGAACTTTGGTACACATGATAGATATGAGGCAGTTTTACTGACTGAAGATTCAATATAAATCATTCATGTGTGTGTACTAAGTCGCTTCAGTGGTATCCAACTCTTTGCCATGCTATGGACTATAGCCCGCCAGGCTCCTCTGTCAATGGGATTCTCCAGGCAAGAATACTTGGAGTGACTTGCCATTTCCTTCTCCAGGGACTCATCCTGATCCAGCGATCGAACCCACGTCTCTTGCATTTCCTGCATTGGCAGGCAGATGCTTTACCGTTGAGCCACCGGGGAAGCCCCGAATCATTCATACAAGTGGTTATTTACATGATCACGCATTTGCATGTTAGGAACCCCTTCTATGAGTTCTCTCTGCTTTTGGCTGAATCCTATTACAATGCTCATCACGCAGTACTGCAGTTGTCTAACTTCCCCACTGCACTATAAGCTCTCAGAGCTTTTTTTTTTTTTTTTTTTTCCTGTCTTTTTTCTGTCTTTTTTCTTTCTTTACTTAATCCACAAGTCTAGCATAGCATGTAACCCATTGTGGGAACTTCGTGTCAACTCTCAAAATGAAGTGGACAACAGTTTTTAACTACAACACTCAAAACCACTTATACTGTAACAAAATGAAGCTACTCGAAGACTGCAATACTATTTGTATTGTATTTAAGGTGAAGTCACATGAGACAGTACAGTGATTAAGCGTGAGTGCTCGGAAAGAGACGGCCTTGGTGCTAATTCTCTGCCACTTACTGGCTGAACAACCTTGGTCAATTTCCCTAGGCCTGTCTATCCCTCGGTTTCTGTGTCTATAAAGTGGGGTATATAGTAACCATCAATTTCCTAGGGCTTTTGTGAGAAGTAAATGAGGCAATACCCTACAGTACTTAAGTAGACCTGGCACAAGCGGTGTGCGTGCATTAGTTGCTCAGCTGTGTCCAACTCTTTGCGACCCCGTGGACTGTAGCCCACCAGCTTCCTCTGTCCATGGGATTCTTCAGACAAGAATACTGGAGTGGGTTGCCATGCCTTCCTCCAAGGTAAGCACTCAATATACTTTAACCATATGGTTATTAGTAACAGTTTTAAAAAGACGGTGATAATGATGACAATGACTATAACTGAAGTTATAAGACAGGGACATACTAGAATACAATATTTGCAACAACTGGAAAAAGGAGCGGCATATAGTATATATATACATATAAGGAACTTCAAAATTACACTTAAAAAAATAATATCAAAGAATGAGGAAAAGTGGGATTTCCCTGGCAGTCCAGTGGTTAAGTGCGTCCAGTGCAAGGGGAGCAGGTTTGATCCCTGGTGGGGGAACTAAGATCCCATAGGCCACTCAGTTAGACCAAAAGGGGAAAAAAATGAAGAAAATTAATAAAAGGCAACTGGCTGAAGTAGAAACACAAATGGCCAACAAATATTTAAGTCCAAGCTTATCAATAGTTTGGAAAATGTGAAGCAAAATCCATGAAATAACATTTCTCACCTATTAAGTTGGCAAAAATGTCAAAGTCTGATGACATCAAATGTTGACAAGCAGGTAGGGTGATGGGAATGCCTATACCCAGGGGATGGAAGTAGAAATTAGCCAAAAATACCTTGCAGGGCAATTTGGCAGTATATATTAAAATTGAACATATTCAAGAATTTGGTGATCTTCACACCAGGGTTATTCAACACAGAGTTTTACTGAACTGGCCTAAGGACCTGCCCGTGTTCACAAAAGCCCTTTCCACATCCGTCCCAAATCTTACTTCAGGGTGTTGTTCCTGAGTTTAAAAACCTTCAGATAATTAAATAAAAGAGAAGGTTGCTTTCGTGATTACTTAGAGTACCATAAAGCCCTTGGTCTTCTTGTCTTTCCTATATTACACACATTTCTGTTAAGAGTGAAGTTTGTGGTTAAAATGGAATATTCAGTTATACAGTAGAGAGGGGTAGAAGAGATAACCTCTGCATTTTTACATCTATTATTTTGCCTCTACTATTCCTAGACTAATGTCAAAAATTGCAACTCTATTGGCAGTGGTGGGGTAGGGGCAGTTTATGAGAACAAATCACAGGTAAAATATTTTTAATACTCTGAGTTTTTCATGTATAGGCAATTTCATGTGTAGACCTTTCTTTTAGGCTGTCCTCAATATTTTTGTCCAAAATATATCATCAGCTGGAAAGAAAAGTAGCTTTGAATAACCAGAGGAATACATGTTAGTGACTTGGATTTGTTTTAAATGCACTTGAAATGTTTTCCTGGAACTACCAAACTGTGCAGAGTAAACTGGATAAAACCCACAAATGAAATATAATTCCTTTCTGACTTGGTGTGTGAACTTCAATAAAGCAGCTAAAATGCATGTGATAAAAGCTTATCATTAAACATGTATTACAGTTGAAGAAAATTCTCATATAATTTTATTTATAAAGCACTTAATCCTTTCTACTCCTCTAACAAAAATATAATAAAATTATATGTTTGCTTCTAGATCAGTGAGTTTCAGCGTAGGTACTTTTTCCTTCCTTTAAATACTAGGAAAGTATCTTAAGATCTAAAACTTAAAGTGCTATCTATGTATGATATTTATACTTGCTTCTAATTTAATTATTCCTCATAGCAGAATGCCAACAATCAATATGTGTACACAAACACGTTTGCCAAAGAAACACCATGCTTTTTTTCACATACCTACTTCAAAATAACTTATTTTTTTGCTAAATATAGTATGTTACATTACTATAAATTAAATAATGAGAAACAACATCTCAATTCATTATCTTGTTTGCATAACTTCTTATAAAGTAAATAAATTAATTATATTACATCTGCATTTCTTAAAATCTCTTTTTACAATATGCATTCTGAAATTTATTTCTTAGTTGTGGTAGTATTTAATATTTACTCAGTATTACGTTCAAGGAATACATAATGAGAATTTTTTAATCCAGTATTAACATTTGAATTAAAAATGAGGTTATAACATTCCTGTCAGAAAATAAATCTTATCTTGCTGATAGGTTTAACAAAGGGTACTGGTTTTATTTACACTGGGATAACCTTTTTTTTGAAATAAATTAAATGAGATAAATCTGCCACTTAAGTTTGATGAAAATATATTTTAAAATATGATAAGTATTTTATAAAATATGATCAGTAATAAAATTAATGTTTTTATTTTTCAGCTATTACAGAAAGTATTGATGTTACACTGAGTATCCTAGTGGACTGGGGTCATCAGTTGGTAAAGAATCCACCTGCAATGCAGGTTTGATCCCCGGACTGGGAAGACACCCCACAGAAAGAAATGGCAACCCACTTCGGCATTCTTGCCTGGAGAATCCCATGGACGGAGGAGCCTGACAGGCAAGAGTCCATGGGGTCTCCAGAGTCAGACGTGACTTATCAACCCAGCCACCACCACCGTCCTGAGGCCCCGCTCTGAGCTCACTTCACCTTCCAGTGCAAGGGCCCAAGTCTTTCTGCTTCTCATTCGTTACTGCTATAAAAATGAGGCTGGGGCAAAAAGAAAATCAATGCAGGAATCTGTATTGTTCTAGCAATATGCCATTCATCAATGGATTTAAGAATTAACTAGAGAGACAAGCATTATTTCAGAGAAACATTTCCAGTAATGCTTTATTTTTTCTGTTCAACAAATCACAATAGAAAAATTATTTTATAAAAAAAAATTTATCTTTGTCAATTGTATTAACAATAATAATTGCAACCACTCAATGTACAAGAAAGTTTAAATACAGCCTTATGATCCCAGGAAATAAAACATATTTTAAAACTTCAATTTCCATTCACTATTTTGTTAAGAAGTATGATAGGGTGGTTCAAAAAGAGACTTTCTGGCATGAAAAATGTATTACATGAAGATAAAATTCTGTGGGAGAATCGGAATGGAAAGAGAAAATGGAAAGAAATAAACTTTCCACAGGAAATTATGCATGCATTTTTCATAATGGATTATGGTTATTGAGTCAAACTGTTATGGTATTTAGACTCCTTTGGATACACTTAAAAGGGTAACCGTTTTATTTTCAAGTGTTAATATTTACAAAATGTCAGAAATTTTATTCTTTGGAACAATTTAAACCTGTGATCTAAATCCTTAAATGCCAATGTTAAGCTGTGTGAGGGACACGTAGTTTTTCCAAATTCTTTAAGGGTTATGCAAAAAACAAACTTGAAGACTGACAGTTTGGATTGCGTCCCTCCACCAAATTCACTCATTTGAGTCCCAACCTCAGCACTGCAGAACATGACCTTACTGAAGATGAGGACTTCATGTCTGCATGCTCAGTCATTTCAGTTATGTCTGACTCTTTGGGATCCTACGGACTGTCGCCCGTCAGGTTTCTCTGTCCATAGGGCTCTCCAGGCAAGAATACCGGAAGGAGTTGCCATTCCCTCCTCCAGGGGATCTTTCCAACCCAGGGATCGAACCTGCGTCTCCCGCATTACAGGCAGATTCTTTACCGCTGAGCCACCAGGGAAATCCAAGGCCATCAGAGAGGCAATCAAGTTAAAATGAAGTCATCAGGGTGGGCCCTGATAATAATTAGTGTCCTTATAAAAAGGGAAATTTGAACACAGACAGAAAAGACAATGTGAAGAGGCAAGGGATAAGATAGCCATCTACAAGCCAAGGAGAAAGGCCTAGAACAGGCTTTCCCTGACCACCCTCAGAGGAAACCACCCCTGTTAGCACTCTGATTTTGACTTCTGCCCTCCAAAGTTGTGAGAATCACATTTCTGTTGTGTAAGCCTTCTAGCCTGTACTCCTTTCTGACAGCAGCCCCGGCAAATCGTGCAAAGACCACTCTCCTGGAGAAACTCGCGTGCGGTCAAGGGGAGATAGACATCATTCACTCCTTGCGTTAGGGGATGGATAACTGAAACGGTGTCCCAGCATGCCCTGCGTATGCTGGGGATGGGTTCCTGGAAATGGGAATGCAAAGCCTGGTCTCTCTGGTCTTATCCCTTTGGATGGACAGGGAGGCCTGGCGTGCTGCAGTCCATGGGGTCACAAAGAGTCGGACCCGACTGAGCGACTGCACTGAACTGATCCCTCTGGAGTCATGTTCCTGGGTATCTAAAACTGGCAAATGCTCTTCCGTTCTTTTCAAATATCCTAAAGGCACGCAGGCTTTGAACCACAGTTTCCTGTAGCTTCTTTCCATGCAAATGTCTGGCAATCTTTGGGGTTCCAGGGAGCATCCCTGACTCACTTCATCATGCCAAAGGACTTCTGCAGTTTGTAAATTGGAGGCTAGTTTTTATCCTTCGCATCCTTCTAAATGCGCCCCTTCCCTCACATCTATAAAATTTCTATTTTAAAATCCAGCACGGTTCTCTCCTTTGGTCTCTTTGCAACAAGGGCTGGCTCTATTTTCTATTACATTAAAGGGCAAAACTGGCAGTATCTAAAATAAATGACAGGACTCCCCTGGTGGTCCAGTGGTTAAGAATCCGCCTACCAACGCTGGCCACATGGGTTCGCTCCCTGGTCTGGGAAGATTCCACATGCTGAGGGGCAACTAACCCCGCGTGACACCACCACGGAAGCCTGCGCACTCCACAGCACGTGCTCTGCAACGAGAAAAACCACCGAAATGAGAAACCCAAGCACCGCGGGGAACAGTTGCTCTCATTTCCCCCAATAATGGAAAGCCCGGGCATGGCAACAAAGACCCAGCACAGCTAAAAATAAACATAAATTTTAAAATAAATGACAGAATTTTTTTTAAAAGGTGGGTTGATGTGAAAAATGATAGAATGGATAGACAGGCAAGTATATGATAAACTGTGTGAAGTAAATATGATGAAGGGAGTGTGGTAAAAGACCAACGGTATCATCTATGTCGGAGAAATGTGTTAAAATAAGAGAAACTATTATAAAAACTTAAACCTTCAACTTTTCTGTATGTTTTCAAATTCTCAAAATATTGGAAAACAAAAATAAATGGCAGGCTGGCTACAGCACAGAGTAAACAACACAGATTACAGTACACATTTATTAATAACTCAGGTGACCGAGGTTGATGTCAGCTGTAGTAACTCATATTAATGAAGTGTGCTTGATGCGATGTGATGAAAATGATAGTTTACCCCTGTGATTTTCCTACCACAGAGAATCCCAGTGTAATCATGAGAAAAACATCAGACAAATCTCAATTCAGAGACCATCTGCAAAATACCTGAGCAGTGAAACTTAAAACCTTAAGTGCATCAAAAACAAAGAAAATCTGAGAAAGTGTGGCAGCTCAGAGGAGCCTAAGGAGGTCTGAGGACAAAATGTAATGTGGCATCATGGATGGGACCTTGAAACAGAAAGAGACACTGGGTAAAACCTGTGGAAATCTGAATGAAGCATGAACCTTGGTTAATAATAATGTATCAATACTGGCTAGTCCTTTGATCAAATGCACCACAGTAATGTGAGATGTCAACCCCAGGAGAGGCTCAGTATGGAGTAAACAGAAACTTCTGTTCTATCTTCACAATCTTTCTGTAATTCTAAAACTGTTCTAAAAGTTTACTTTAAAAAAAAACGCATAAGAAGGACTTTCCTGGTGCTCAGTGGTAAAGAATCCGCCTGCCACTGCAGGAGACACGGGTTCAATCCCCGATCCGGGAAGATCCCACATGTCACAGAGCAACAAAGCTCACGTGCCTGTGCTCCGGAGCCTGGGAACTTCAAGGAATGAGTTCACGTGTGGCAACTAATGAAGCCCAAACACCCCAAAGTCCACCCGTGCTCCACAATGAGAGCAGTCATCGAAACGAGAAGCTTGCACGCTGCAGCTAGAGAAAAACCTGAGCAGCAGCAAAGACCCAGCACAGCCAAAAAATAAGTAAGCACATAAATAAAAACTATATTTAAAAAACTTAGCAAATAATTACCTAAAGTACTTAATGTCACTTTGCAATTATACTATAGGTGCTGTTAGATATATAACTCTCTAAATGCAATTGTAAGATCCTTATTTGTGAGTCCCTCAAAACAAATGCTTTTATTCCCAAAGCTGACCATTTAGTACAAGGCAAAAGCAAGGTCAACACAGGAGTGACATGTGGAGTTAAAGCATCTAGTCAGCGCAACTGGTATCATCAACTTGTGTGTGTGTGTGTGTGTGTTTAGGATGGTGAGATAGGGAGATGATATTGAACAAGCAATTAAATTAAAATGGAAGTAATGGCATTTCCCCAGATTTGAACTGGTAATATGTCTTATATAAATTCAAACACATTAATAGAAAAAGTATTTTATGAGAATGCCAAGAGTATTCTTTGTTTATAATGGGCATGTACAAGATTTCAAAGTGCATAAATGCTTCTATAATACTTCTAAGACACCCATCCTTATTGCATTTTAAATCTACAGAAAAAACAGCTTTAGAAGTAATGTCCTTCTGGGAGTCAGTTTTCCCGTCACCGCCCTCCTTTGGGCCCTCTGCTGGCTGCTTCCGAGCCTGCCATCTAGACACTTCTGTCTGGTCACTGGGCTTTCTCCCTCAGCCACTTACCTCTTGCTTACTCTTTTTTTTTTTAACCAAAAGGCTCAGCTCTAAATTTTTATGGGTGTTTAAAAAACTAACATTTCACATTATACTGAAAACTGAAAAGCATTTCCACATATACAGTTTTATAAATGTTATTTATAAATTGCAAAATGTTATTTTTTTAAAAATCCATAAAACTTTGGAACTGAACCTTTTGAGTTGGGAAGATCTCCTGGAGAAGGGAATGTCTACCCACTCCAGTCTTCTTGCGTGGAGAATTCCATGAACAGAGGAGCCTGGCGGGCTACAGTCCATGGGGTCGAAAAGACTCGAACATGACTTAGGAACTAACACTTTCGCTTTTACTTTTCACATATGTGACCTTCTTTGATTGCCACAGAAGTCTTAAGAAATACTCCTTTTTTGGCCAAGGAAACTGAGACACCGAGGGAAAGCTGAAGGGCATACCTGACTCTCACCACTGACCGTTCTTCCTCTCATCTACACAACACGCGATTATCCTTGCAGCCTGCAGTGACTCCTCCGTCTTATAAGGTGAGCACGCATGTTCTGGGCCTCTGTTTCAAAGTGTATGCTTTTGTCTGGCTTTTTTCACCCAGCATAATTATTCTGAGATTCAGCTTGTTGCATGTATCAATAACTAACTCCTTTTTATTGCTAAGCAGTATTTCACTGTATGGGCTACCTAAGTGGCCCCAGTGGTAAAGAACCTACCTGCCGAGGCAGGAGGCATAAGAGATGCAGATTTGATCCCTGGGTCAGGAAAGTACCCTGGAGGAGGGCATGGCAACTCACTCCAGGATTCTTGCCTGGAGAATCCCAAGGACAGAGGACACTGTGGGCTACAGCCCACAGAGTCACAATGAGTCGGACATGACTGAAGCAACTCAGCGTGCAGGCATGCATTCCACTGTATAGAGAGACCGTAAACCGCATATTCATCTACTGATAGGCGTTGAGGTGTTTCTGCTTTGTTTTGCTTGGCTTGTTAGCTTGTCTTTTCATTTATCTGTCTGCGTCCAGTCTTGGTTGCAGCTCCAAGTCCTTGTTGTGGGGCCCGAGTTCTGTAGCTGTGGCCTGCAGGCTCATCAGCGGCACTGCTCGGGCGTAGCTTCTCTGCGGCATGTGGGACCTTGGTTTCCTCGCTAGGGATTGAACCTGTGTCCCCTGCACTGCAAGGCAGAGGTTTAACCACTGGGCCACCAAGGAAGTCCCTGGTTGATTCTTTATCGGTTTCGATTCAGCATAAGACACCCAGCACCTGGTACAGTGCTGAGGACACACAACTCCCTCTTTCCCGAAAATGGATGAATGAATGACGCGGGTTAGGTTCCTTGACTAAGGTGACGCAGTGATAGTGAGGAAGCAGGAACTGGGTTTCTGATTCCTGGCTCAGTTATCAGCTTCATGTGGCAACTAAATTAACAGTTGGAAAGGACTTCTGAACTGCTGACAACCTCCCATATCTGTTCTGGAGATGTTGGTAATGATGCCCAGCCTGCAACTCTCTTAAAAGGGTCAGTCCCTCCATGCCCCATGGTCAGTGTGGGTGCATTTGGCCTAAGGAACTGTTACGCTCTGAGGTTATTTTTGGGTGACTCCAGTCTTCAGGAATTTCAGTTGATCCAGTAATTGGCCTAAGAATTCGTTTTTGATGAGTTAGCCATGCTCCTAGTGAATTAATGATGGCTAATGATAGGGATTTCGAACTGACACTCCCAGGTATTTAGCTGTTTTAAATAGCACATTAAATAATGTAACACTTAAAGTTCATGTGCCTTAAAAATATTTTATGAAAACCCAGGAGGTGAACTATAAGTGTTGGATTAGTTGCACTAAGAACTGATTTTATAGCTCAGAGGTGGGGCCAGAAGCAATTCTTTTTCCTCTAAATGAACATGCCCTTCACTAAGAACACAGGCTCATAATGACTAAATAGCTGAATACGCATTCCAGCTCCCAAGTTTCCAAGACACAGGGCCTAAAAGGGAGAAGCATGCAAAACTGAATTTAACCATGAGTAAAATTCAGATCAACTCATATTGAGAGACAGGTCTCAAAAGTATCAAGGTGATGAAAGGCAAAAAGACACTGATGACCTGTCCTACATTGAAGCCAGATGACAACTAAATGCAATTGTTGATGCTGCCTTAGATGCTAGATCCTAGAAAGAACATTAGTGTGACAACTGGTAAAGTCTGAAGAAGGTCTGTCAACTAATTAAAGGCATTGTGCATACTGTTTTAACTGGTTTTGGTCACTGTACTATGGTTACATTTGTGGAAGCTAGAAGAAGAGCATGTGAAAACTTTTGGGACCATTTTTACACCTTGGTTACAAGACTAAAATTATTTCATGGTACAGTGTTTAAAACATCCCTAAAATGAATGAATTAGCAAATTAAAAAACAGATAAATACATCCAAAGAGAGAGACACAATTTCGATGCAAAGAATGTTATAAATATTTAAAATTTCCGTCAGGTTTCAAAGCAGAAAAAACAAGATGAAGGGGGAAACAGAATTGATCCTCTTGAGCCTACAGCTCCTCAAGAAAACTCAGTTTTCTTCACGTAAGAGAAGAAAAACAGAGCCACCGCCACTGGTCTCAGCAGATGCAATAGAAGTAGCACAGAGCAGACATCTGACCTGTTGCCTCGGGCTGCCCTGCAGACAGCGGCCTAGAAGCCCTAACTCTCACAGGGCCTGTTGGGTACGGCCTCTTTTTTTCTATCTCTTTAGAGTTGTCTTACACGTTCTAGTTCCTTTGCCTTGCCATGAACATTTTAGAATAATATCGTCTCTAACTACAAAATAATCTTGCTGTCATTTTGATAAGAACTATATTAAATCTGTGTATCAACTTTGGGAGAACTGACTTAACTGCATTGAATTTTTCAGTTCATTAACTTGGAATATCTCTTCATTTGTTCAGATTTCATGTGATTTCTTTCATCACTGTGGCGGTTTTGAGCATATGAATCCTGTATATGTCTTGCTAGATTTACATCAAAATATTTTCATTTTTTTTAAGAACTGTAAATAGTATTGTATTTTTAATTTCAAGTTCCACGTGTTACCTGCTAGTGTCTAGAAATACAACAGATTTTTTTATGTTGATCTTGTATCTATACTGAAGTCACTAAACAGTTCTAGGAGGTAGTTTGCAATATTGGGTTGGCCAAAAAGTTCATTCAGATTTTTCCATAAGTTCAGATGATCTTAAATGGAAAAATCTGAATGAATTTTCTGCCCAACCCAATTCATTCCTTGCGATTTTTTTGTGGAACAACATGTAATCTGAAAACAGGAACACTTTTATTTCTTCCTTTCCAATGTTGACGCTATTTTATTCCTTTTCTTCCTTACTGCACTGGCTAGAACTTCCAGTTCTTTGTTGACAGTGGGTATCCTTGCTTGTTCCCCATCCTAAAAGGAAAGTGTCCAACTTTTCATCATTACGTCTGAAGCCAGCTATAAGATTTTTTTATGAACATTCTTTTACTAGATTGTAGAGTTTCCCCCCAGCCCTATTTTGCTGATTGTTTTATGATGAATGGCTGTTGGATTTTGTCAAGTGTTCATCCTCAATTGATTGATACGATCATGTGACTTTTCTCCTTTAACCTGTTAACATGGTAGATGATGGTAGGTGACAAAATTTCACCTTGAACCCAGTTTTCATCATAGAACAAACCTGTGTTGCTCATGGTATATAATTCTTTTGTTCTAGTTTTGTGAAAAATGCCACTGGTAGTTTGATAGGGATTGCACTGAATCTGTAGATTGCCTTGGGTAGTATAGTCATTTTGAAACTATTGATTCTTCCAGTCCACAAACATGGTATATCTTTCCATCTGTTTATATCTTCTTTGATTTCTTTCACTGGCATCTTATAGTTTTCAGAGTACAAGTCTTTTGTTTCCAAGTACAAGTTTATTCCTAGATATTTTATTCTTTTTGATGCAATACTAAATGGAATTACTTATAGAATTTCTCTTTCTGATTTTTCTTTGTTAGTGTATAGAAATACAACAGATTTCTGTGTACTAATTTTGTTACCTGAAACTTCACCAAATTCACTGATGAGCTTTAGTAGTTTTCTGGTAGTCTCTTTAGGATTGTCTACATATATTATTATATCATCTGCAAACAGCGATAGTTTAACTTCTTTTCCAATTTCGATTCCTTTTACTTGCTGTAAAAGGATTGCTGTAGCTAGGACTTCCAAAACTATGTCGAATTAAAGTGACAAGAGTGAACATCTTTGTCTTGTTCCTGATCTTAAAGGGAATGCTTTCAGCTTTTCACCATTGAGTATGATGCTAGCTGTAGGTTTGCTGTATATGGTCTTTATTTTGTTGAGGTACGTACCCTTTAGGCACACTTTCTGGAGAGTTTTTATCATAAATGGGTGCTGAATTTTGTAAAAAGCTTTTCCTGCATCTATTGAGATGATCATATGGTTTTTATTTTTCAATTTGTTGATGTGGTGTATCATATTGATTGATTTGTGGACGCTGGAAAATTCTTTCATCCCTGGAATGAATCCCACCTAATCATGGCGTATGATCTTTTTAATGTATTTTTGGATACAGGTTGCTATGATTTTGTTGAGGATTTTTGCACCTATGCTTATCAGTGATCCTGGCCTGTAATTTTCTTTTTTTCTTTTCTTTCTTTCTTTCTTTTTTTTTTTTTTTTTTTTGAGGTATCTTTATCTGGTTTTGATATCAGGGTGATGGTGATGGCCTCTTTTAAATTTCACTTACTGTTGTTATACAAAAATAAAAATAATCTTATTCATGCATATTGCCCCAGAGTGATCTTTTAAAGCATAAAAATGACTGTGTGATTACTCTGCTTCTATCTTTCAGCTACTTCCAGTCACCTGTTGGGAAAAGATCAAAGCCTCATTCTGACCAAGGTCATGGCGTACCCTGGCCCCTGCCTTCCTCCCCACCCCATCCTCCTCATCTTCTATGCCCCTCACCTTGTTCTCTCTACCTCCAACACTTTCCCCACCTTTTACCAAATTAATTACTGCATACCCTTCAGATCTTGGCTTAAGTTTCTGCTCTACGCCAAATTGAGTCCAGCTCTTTTTATTTAGCCATTATAGTTGTATATCAATTTCCTCTGCACACAACTTATATGTGATACTTAATGTCTTCCTCTCCCTCAAGATGTCAGGTTTCACATGACCAGGGACCATGGCCATCTTAGTTTCCACAGTAATCCCCTTACCTGGTAAACAGAAGGAGTCTAAATACTTGTGGAGAAAAATGTATCAAAGAAAGTCTAAGTGGAGGGGTAAGCAAAGGTACACAGGTGGGTTTCAGGGGTCATTGTACTGGGAGACAAAGGGCAGAGTTTTGATTTTCAGATGGAATAAGGAGTGCTCTGGCTTTTAAACAAAGGGGAGCCACTGACTTCTGTACAGAGAAGGCTCCTGAACTTGCTTTTATCAATTGTTATAAACTTACATATGCATTAATATTTAATGTCTTTTTTCCCCATGTTTTTCTCTGTAAGATGATCTTTAAGTAGCAAATATGCTTATTACTCATTTATATATATGTGTACAAATTGATTTGATCTTCAGGGTCAACTTTCAGAAACAAAAAAGGCAGCTAATGGGGCTTCCTTGGTGGTTCAGTGGTACACACCTGCCAGTGCAGAAGACACAGGTTCAGTCCCTGGTCCAGGAAGATCCCACATGCCATGGAGCAACCAAGCCCATGCACCACAACTATTGAGCCTGTGCTCTAGAGCCTGGGAACCGCAACCACATGCTGCAACGACTGAAGCCAGAGAACTCTAGAGCCCGTGCTCCACAACAGAGCAGCCACGGCAATGAGAAGCCCTTGCACACAACTAGGGAGATGCCCTTGCTCCCCACAGCTGGAGAAAAGCCACGCAGGATGGGAGACCCAGCTCAGCCAAAGATAAATAAATAAATTTTTTTTAAGGCAGCTAACAAGACACCTTGGTGATCTCAGAAAGTTAAGATCAGAAATTATATTCCAAAATTTTGCTAATGAATGAATCTCAGATCTTTTTAAATCTGTTGTATCTCGTGTAGCTGTATTTGATTCTGATGAAATCTCTCTTCCTCATTTTCTCAGTTAACACTTTCCTGAAACTGCTCTCATTTTCTGTTCCACTCCATCCTTTTGTCTTTCCCACACCCTACTCACAGGCCTTCCCCAGGGTCCCGCCCCCCCGACTTTTACCCCTCCTTACTCTTCCTGTCCCAGACTGACCATCTCTTCACCCAGTAGCCCCGTGGGGGTAACTCCCTCCCTGGTGATTCTCAATGATCCTGACCTCCGGGATCCCTGGCCAGGGGCCAAGTTCTGCAGCTGTCTTCAGGCCCGCAGGATCTCCCAAGTCCTTTTATTCAGAACCCTCTGCAGTCCGCTCCGTTGTAATATAGGATGGATAGAGAAATCCCTGGGTGTGTCATATGTAGATGGTCAGATTTCATTGCTGTTAATTCCCCATAAAATCTTTTTCCTGAAGAAAAGATGAGTCCCAATACACTCAGTACAATTCAGCTCTACCTCTAGGAAGGAGCTATTTTCTTCTACTCCAAGATCGAGAGTCCTGAGAAAATGATTCACATTTCCCTAAGAAAATAAATCTCAGTTCAAGCTCAGAAGCATTTAACCACAGGTTCATCATAAGCATTTAAAAGATATTGATTACCCGGGTAACATCGACATCCGTTTCTCCCCAGTTACTGAGTACTCCACTGATTCAAGGGAATGTGCACATTGTAATAATAGCTAGCCTATGACCGCAAAGTATCATTTCTCATTTTCTACTTATTGCAAGATTAGCTAAAATAGGTGTGAGTGTAGTGTAAGATTCAGAAGTTTTTTTAAAAAGTTCCAGCTGCTCTCGTTTGCTCTCTTAAATCTCTCCATTGTTTGTCTTTCTGGATTCGTAGGTTCCCTATGCACATGTCAGCAACTCCAAAATTTACATTTCTAGCCTTGACTTCCCTCCAGAATTCTACCCCCCAAGTTCTGTCTGCTTGACAGCGCTTCCTGCTTGAAAATTAACTGAATTCCTTGAAAGCAAGAGCAATATCAGATTCCATTTTATATCCTCCATGCCTAGTACAAGGCCTACTACAGAGACACTCACAGATGTTAAGAAAATGAAGAGATGTTTTGTAAAATTGCAAGATTGTGGAATAACACCAGTGGAAAGCACTAACAGTCAAATACGTTGGCACAGGTAACTATTACTTTTTTAAGTAACAGAAACAACAGCCGACACTTGCATTACACTTGAAGATATGTTAAGATTGAAATAATGGATCAGTATCTTAAACTTAGTTTATCACTGTCTTACACAATGTGGCTGCAAACTTAGCTGCTACTCCTACAAACTAACAAATTTACTCTAGTCCCTGTCTCTGGGACACCCAATCTTTATTCCTTTGCTTCTTTGTAATCTTTTTCTTCTAAAACTGTATTCCTATTTACTCTTATTTAACTTTTCTTCAAAGTGATCCATCTATACTCCCATTTTCTGTATAAAGCATTCCCTTAGCATTCAAGCCAATATATCCCTCTTTATCTTCTCAATTCACAAAACCGATGGTCTAACCTCCAAATGGAGAATCAAGATACAGTCATATGTCGAAATTCAAGCTCTAGCACATTCTATGCAAACCTTTCAGTTACTTAACTTTCCTGAATTTTGTTTCCTAATCTGTGAAGAAGAGATTCTAATATCTACCTCGAAAGATTCTCAAAGGTTACATGAAATAATGTTTATAAAGAACCTAGCTAGCATGTCTTAAGTACTTAATGAAGAGTAGCTACACTGTTACTATATGGCACATAATGTTTGTCCACACCTTATTTTGGTGTGGACTTTCAAAATATATGTCATAACTCCCTAGATTGGAGGTATTTCTTTATAATTCTTTTACAATCAAGAACTGTGCCTTACTGATGTCCTTGCTGATTTATTTAATCATGACAGTTATTGTTGCTGTTATTGTTATTATAACAGGCTTGTATAATATTTTACAGTGTATAAAGCACACTTTGATGCACATTATCTCAATTTATCTTTATAACCAGCTAGTGAAATAGGCCAGGCAAATATCGTTAGAGCCTATAATTTACTGGGTAAAAAATATTTCAGAGGACTCTCACTTGCATTCAAATTGAATTATCTAGTACTACACTTGTTCTTCCACTGTAAGCACGTATAAACATAGACAAAATGTATGAAGCAAGTGTTTTTAGTTAGTGGAACATAGGCGTACAAAACTGTAATCACTGAAAAAACAAGAGCAAGTACTATGAGCGTGACAATTTGACCAGCTTTCTTCCTGGAGGCAATTTCTGGAGTTTGACAAGGAAACCTAGGCAGAGCATGGCAGTCTCAGTGAATTGAGAATACAGATGTCCGAACCCAGGGGGGCTAAAGTGATATAAAGAATATACCAGACAAAGCGCAGGAGAAGACAGAGCTACACAGAGAAAACGTTTCAGAGATTTGCACAGGGCTACCCTTGAATTTTTGCTGAATATTAAGTGTCCATAATAATATAGACATTGCTAGGATAACAGGTGGGGAAGGAAATGGTAACCCACTCCAGTATTCTTGCCTAGAGAATCCCGCGGACAGAGGAGCCTGATGGGCTGTAGTCCATACAGAGTCAGACACAACTGAAGCAACTTAGCATGCATGCGTACATTGGAGAAGGAAATGGCAACCCACTGCAGTGTTCTTGCCTGGAGAATCCCAGGGGCGGGGGAGCCTGGTGGGCTGCCGTCTGTGGGGTCGCACAGAGTCGGACACGACTGAAGCGACTTAGCAGCAGCAGCAGCAGCATAATAGGAAAATATTATGAATGATTTTATGCCAATAAATCTAATGGCAGAGGTGAAATAGACAAATTTCTTGAAAAACAAAAATTGTCAAAACTCAAGAATTAAATCATCTTTATAGCTTTTTATCTAATAAAGAAGTTGAGGTTGATGGAGAAGTCATATATCTTGATTATGAGAAACATATCCATTTATCAAACCTTATGGGCTTCCCAGGTGGCACAATGGTAAGACTCCACCTGCCAGTGTAGGAGATGTGGGTTCGATCCCTGGGTTGGGAAGATCTCCCGGAGGAGGAAATGGCAACGCACTCCAGTATTCTTGCCTGGGAAACCCCATGGACAGGGGAGGCTGGTGGGCTACAGTCCATGGGGTCACAAAAGAGTCAGACACAACTGAGTGAGCATAACGCAGCTCACCATGTGAGTGGGACACAACTTGGCACCTAAACAACCAACATGAACTCTACACTTAAAATGGGTGCATTTATTGTAGGTAAACTATACTTCAATAAAGTTGATTTAAAAGGGGTAAGAGAGGACAGAAGCGCAGAGGATTTACTTGATTTACTGAAGACCAGGCCCAAAGCAAGGTGCTCTGATTCCCAGTAGACCGCTTTCCCCACCAGACCACCGTGCCTTGGTGTTACCATGCGGGAAATGTAGCCCTTACGCTCCTGGAGATGAGAAAAGGCAACCACATCTGTTCAGAAATTGCCACTGGTCATCTGTTTCTAACCTAATTTCCCAGACTTTAATTCAATCTGCATTCTTATCTCTGCGCAGGGCATAACACACGCATAAACCCGGGGAAAGCGCCCAGGCTGGGGAGACCTGATGGCTGCCCTGGGAGTGCAGGTACTTGGAACCTCCGCTTTGTGTCTCATCGCTCTGCACCCCACTCCTGCACCTCCCCCCGGAGTCGGAGCTAGGACTCTGCTCTCCCAGTTGATGAGCCTGGGCTCCTGCCACTACACTAGAACCAACATCAGCTGTGAATTAGCAGTGTTCAGCCCTAAACTCACAGTTTATATGGATGTATGCTTTAGAGATACTGGATGAAACGGACATCTAATTCATTCCACAGCTCCAAGGCAGAAAGCTCTGCCTCCGCTTTATCCTCCTCCCATTAACATATATATTAACCAGATTAGCAAGCTATCAGCAGCACTCAGCCCTGGCAGCCTGGTACAGTTCATTGGGGCATTTCACAGTCTCCTGACTGTGCATTTCAGTGAGAGCGAGGCAGGCTGAAAAGAGAGAAGGCAAGAGGGCGAGCGGAGGGCGTGGGCAAGGAGGTGCACGCCAGGGCAGGATAGCACAGGATCTGAGGAGCGCGGGGCACGCCGAGGCACCCAGAGAGAGCACCCACTGGGGGAAGGAAAAAGGCCTCAAGCGAGCAGCTGCTGACTCTCGTGTTTCCCTTAGAGCAGGGGTCAGGGCGGTTTGGCGGAAAGAACAGGACTTTCAAAACCAGATGAATCTTGTTCAAGTGCTGCTTAGCTTTGGAGTGGACTCGAGCAGGTGACTTAACCTCTCTGAACTTCCATTTCCTCACTCTGCCATGAAAATAAAGTCTTCCTCATGTTATTAGAAGACCTAAAGGGCCACGACGCATGAAAAAGCCACGATGCCTGTTTTGTTCTTCCCTTTCCTCTTTTTTCCTCCATCCCCTTTTCTAACTCCCTCAATATATGAAAAGTAGAGATGGAAAAAACCCTAAAATCCTCTACGACAACACCCTCCTTTTACAGGTGAGTAAAGCAAAGACTGCATGTGATCCCACCACTGGCCATTGGCGGTGCTGTGATCCCCTGAATATAGTGTGATCTTTCCACACCAGGGCGGGCGGGGCGGGGGGGGGGGGGGGCGCGGGGTAGGATGGGGGAGCATGTAATTGACTTAGAAATTCTAAATCCCAGTTTCCAAAATGCATATGTGCATGAGGAGGAGACGGGGGCATCAGAGGATGAGATGGTTGGACAGCATCACTGACTCAATGGACATGAATTTGAGAAAACTCTGGGAGATGACGTACTGCAGTCCCTGGGGCTGCAAAGAGTCAGATACGACCAAGTGACTGGACAACAAAGCACATTGATTGGGAGAGAACTGGAATGAGGATGCATGGGAGGATACAGAGATCTCCAGTTTTCCCAGCCCCCAGTTCAGTTTTGGCCCTTCTTGCCTCCCTTGCCAGCCTCTTCTTCCTTGTCCGATTAGGTGTTTCGTGTCCGGTCTGAGAACACTGTCGTCTTCTCCCAGAGGCCATTAGTAATCTTGGGAGAGGGGACCAGACTCTCAGCATGCTCTGTCCCCACCCGATGCACACAGATTCTTCATATCCTGAGACCTGTTCCCGCCCCATACTGTCTCTTGATATCCTGAGACCTACACCTAAAGTTGGAATGCAGCATTTTCCAGGAGAGGAGGGATATTTACAAGGTCAAATCCAGTAAGAGATTTCCCCACCAAAGGATTTGCAGGACTGTACTCAGCTATATTGCAAAGGTCTGAAGACATGTGAAGAAGGGGATCATAAGGGCTTACTGAACATGGAGGAAGGAACATCATTTTGACCAAGGTAAGTTTGGATGCACCAAGCAGTGACTCTGGGTGCAGTGAGGCCAGCTTGAGCTACTGAGAGTGGTTCTTTCAGTTCGCTTTGCTGGCTAAAGAAGACTTGAGATCAATTAGAAGTGTAGCCTGGGGAAAGCTGAGATGCCGGAAATGGTGAGGTTCAATTACAGAAAAGAATTCAAAGATGTCAAGAGAGAGGAATGTGGCTGTAGATTTAGGCCTATAGATGATCTCATCCTCAAGGCCTGAGACAGACACTGGTAAAGGAAATGTCAGCATCTTCGAGAAGCAGGGCAGTGGCCGTCTTGTGAGGGTTTGGGCTAGTGGTAGAAGCAAGACCCTGTGATGACAATGAAAAGTCCCAAGGTGGCAACGGGCAAGTAGATACACTGGAACAGTCAGATACAAATGAATGCGGTCACTTTAACAGACATTAGGGCTCCTGAGAATAGATGGACCTGGCGAGATTTTAGGATGTGCTAGATTGGTCGTGGAGATTCTGGGCCAGCTTGATGTATACAACTGAAAAAAATTTCAAGTCTTTTGAATCAAGGCTACCACCATATCTGAAAGTTGGAGTCACTTCTTTTTTTAAATTTTTATTGGAGTATGGTTGATTTTCAGTGTTGTATTCAGTTTCAGGTGTACATCGAAGTAAATCTATTATGCGTATACATAGATCCACTCTTTTTTTCACTTTTTCCCATAAAGGCCATTACATATTATTGAGCAGAGTTCTCTGGGCTCTACAGTAGATCCTTGTTTGTATCTATTTTATATATAATAGTAAGTACATGGCAATCCCAATCTTTCAAGTTATCCTTCTCCACCTCCCCCACTGGTAGCCATAAGTTTCTTTTCTACATCTGTGACTCTAATTCTGTTTTGTAAATAAGTTCCTTTGCACTATTATTTTTAGATTCTGCATATAAATGATATCATACTATATTTGTCTTTCTCTGTCTGACTTACTTCACTCAGCATACCAACATCTAGGTCCTGGATTCTAGGTCCATAATGGCATTATTTCATTCTTTTTCATAGCTGAGTAATATTCCATTGTCTATATGTATCACATCTTCTTCATCCATTCCCCCATCAATGGACATTTAGGTTGCTTCCATGTCCAGGTATTGTAAACAGCGCTGCAATGAACACTGGGGTGCATGTATCTTTATGAATTATGGTTCTCTCTTGATGTATGCCCAGGAATGGGGTTGCTGGGTCGTATGGTAGCTCTAAACCCCAATCAAGTCACAGAACCATATCCTCTATTGACAGGAAAAGGGAAATGCCTAAGGAGTCAAGTTCTACTAATGCTGCAAGTGTGTTCTGTAAATTTTCCTCCTTGTCTTCCCCAAAGGTACTTGTGTCTGTTTATAGGTCACTGTACTGGGGATGGGTTTCCCTGGTGGCTCAGATGGTAAAGAATCTGCCTGCAATGTGGGAGACCTGGGTTCGATCCCTGGGTTGGGAATATCCCCTGGAGGAGGGCATGGCAACCCACTCTAGTATTCTTGCCTGGAGAATCCCTGTGGATAGAGGAGCCTGGCAGGCTACAGTCCATAGGACTGCAAAGAGTCGGACACGACTGAACGAGTAAGCATAGCACAACACACCAGGGAAAGGAAAATGCCCAAACTTTTCAGGAATATTTGGACATTGACTTCATTATGAAAGCAGAGGACGAGTGGGGATCAGGTAGCAATTGAATTTTGGACAGTGCGTTTTGACCTTTGTTGTTGTTTTTTTTTTTTTTTGATGGAGGGGAAATATAATAGAAATGGAAAAGAGTGCAAAAGTCATGATGAGTTTCCACTCATGTAACAGCATCCATTCTCCCTTTCCATCGCTGAGTTCCTTCCTCACCTGCAGCTCTGCGTCTCCAAGTCTCCCTTCTCCCTCCCATCCCAGAGTCTTTGAAGTCACTACTCTCTAGTCTGAACATTCCTCTCAGCTCCTCCCACCCCTTCATCTAACTAAGTCCACCTCATCCTTCATAACTCAGCTCCAGGCAGGGTCCCTTCCCTAAGACACCTGGACTGCCCCGAATCTAGGTCAGCCTCCTTGCTTCAGCAGTATCATGCGATCGTGTTCCTTTCCTTCAGAGCACTAGCCTCAGCTGGGCTCTATGCATTCATGTAGGTGACTTGATTCGTAGCTGGTTCTTCCACCAGACAGTCAGCCCCACAGGAGTAAACTTTTAGCCAGACCATAAAAGCTGGCTTAGGAGTCTGAAAAAATAAATAAATAAATAAGATTGTGATAAAAAAGGGAACACGGAAGCATCTCACTGCTCTTTGTTTCGGCATCCTGAGTACTTGCAGTCCTAGGAGGGGCTGATGGAAGGTTTGCAGGCTGAGACACTGACTATAACTGGTCGGCAGAACTCTAATAAACCTTCGTTTCAAGTCTTTTGTTTTGCCATACTTCCCTTTTAACAAACTTCAAGGAAATAACTCACCCTGAACTACAACAGTGTACTGCCAAAGAGCTATCAAATAAGAAAGGCACATGTTTCCTGAATTTGGGTGAATGAACCACAACACTCACTTAAAAGCCTTTTTTTTTTTTTTTTTTTTTTTACTAGCAGGGAGGATGCAAAGGAGGGAGTCCTCCACAACATTATTTTTCTTGTGAAAACGTTTGGTGCCACCTGCTGGCAAAACCCACACTGACTTCTGAGTATTCACAGAATGTATTAAAAAAATATGTCTCTCAAATGAAATAGATATGAAAACCCTTGATACAGCTTATTTGGTTCATTTCTAAGAATACAAGGAATTTACGTTTCTTACTGAAAAAATACCCATCTGACATACCCCACCACTTGGGGCAATTTATGTTCCTGCAGAGGTGTCTTCCACTAAGTGAAAACTTTCTTTAAAGTAATAAATTTCATTGCATCTCATGTTTGACCTAAAAGAAGGACAAATGAGAGAAAGAAAAGGAATTGCCCAGAAATTCTTCAGGTCCCTTCCAAACTCTAGCATCCTAGGATTCCAAGAAGGTTTGAGAATGTTTCTGATAAGAACACCTGGCCCAAGCATTCTCACCCCATCTGTCAGTTCTCACTTAGAGAAAAGGTTTATGCTCCACACCCTCGAATAAAACATAAATAGACCCAATGAATCCCTGTGATGTTTTACAAACTGGAAATGTACTTCTTAACCTACCATTCATGTCTGAATATAAGAAAAAGAAGAATAGTGATATTTAATGTCTTAACAAACTCATGACAGGTTACCAGTTTTAACTAGCTGACATAATTAACACAAACTATGCTTCAGGGAAATTCACCCCTTTATAAATCGACTGTGTTTTAAAATCTCCATATGCACAAGGCATGTTTGTGAATTACAGGGGGGAAACATAAATTTTCCAGGAAATGTGTAGGTTGATTAGCAGAAACATGCCCTGCCTGCCCGATACTCCAGAGGAACATTCATGGCAAAGACGTTAGTTAGTATGCCCAGCCATAGCAAATGAGATCCTAAGTATCAGCCAGTAGAGAAAAATGTCTAGAGGAATTGAAGTCAATACTTGAGAGAGAACAGCCCCCAGAAACAGCCCACCAAGAGCCTGAATTCTCTGATCTTTTAGTTCAAGCCTCTGTCTTCCCTTGTGGCTCAGATGGTGAAGAATCTGCCTGCAATTCAGGAGATCGGAATTCGATAACTGGGTCAGTCAGGAAGATGGCCTGGTAAAGGAAACGGCAACCACTCCAGTATCCATGCCTAGAGAGTTCCAGGGACAGAGGAGCCTGGAGGGCTACAGTCCATGGTGTCCCAAAGAGTTGGACACAACTGAGCGACTAACACGTTCTCTTTTTACAGACAAACAAATGGAGGTCCCAAGAATTTAGGCGACTTCTCCATGGGCCTTATCAAGTTAGAGAAGAGCCAAAGGTGGGTGTAGGACCTCCCGCGCTTGCTGCTTCTCCCTCTCCATCACCCTGATTCTAACCAGTGTCCTCTTTTTTGGTGATGCAAAATGCAGAAGTGGTGAGAGAGGCGGCAAAAGCCACTCTGGAGCATATATGCTGTGCATCACCTAGACTGAATATCTTTCTCTTTCAAATAAATAAATAAAGTTCTTAATGTAAAATAAAAGGGGAAGGGAGAAAACCCTGTCCGTTAGGCAGAAAGTATGCGACAAAGTGAACACTGATGTCCATGTTCTCAGGCATCAACTGCGGCCCAGGTACCTTTCACACTTGGTCTTCAAGCCTCATAAACACTCTTCAGGATAGCATGACTATATTGCATAAAGTCCTGCTTCAAGAACCTAAGGAGGTGCTATTTCTAGTAAGTCAAATTAAGACAGAGAGCTGCCCCAGGCAGTGTAATCTCAGTAGCTGTTGAACTCAACATTTGCCTTTAAAACGAGAATTATTGACTCGGGATGTAGACTCCAGTTCAGGCGTGAGTCAGGCAGCCTAGCAGACCTGGTTTGTTTTTAGCCAAGTGTCGGGGAGGGGGTGTGCTCACCAGCAAAGCATGTCACCGAGGATGTAGACACACACACGCACGCACACACAGACATACTCATCTGCCTAGTACAGCTGGTCCAGGCGCCTCTCGCCTAACAGAGTAGGGGCTGTTTTCAACCCCTACACATCCTTAAGGAATGCGATCCTTGTAGAGTTCATGGACAGGAAATGACCTTGAGGAAAGTCACTTGACGCCATTCTTTGAATGTTCTGCTGTCAGCTCGCAAAACTGTCAGGAATGAGGTAGTGAGTGTCTCCTTCATTTGTACAAACAGGGGCCACCAAAGAATTTCAGGAAAGAAAAAAGCTGGGAATCATCATAATTCACACTTGGACCAAATATGGCAGCTCCAGTGGGCAGCGATGGGCATTCCGAACAAGGCAACCTCAAGTTCAAACTTTAGAGCTGCCATTTTTCAGCATAGGACATTGAAGATCGTATATAACATCTCAGTTTTCCCATCTGTTTGGGTGGGGGTTCGGGGGTTGGGGGGTCCTCAGAGCGTGATAAAACTAGTCAGTGTTTTATAAATGCTGCTTCTCACTCTATCTCTCCTACCCCCTTGATGTGGTGAGAATTCACCGGTTTCTATCCGAACTGAAGACTAAGGCCCATACAAAGGGGTTGCCAGCCCAGCATCCATATCACTGAGGTCACACTGATGCTAAAATGGAATAAATGAGCGAGTTTGACATTTAATACAGAAGTGCTTACATCGGATTCTCAAAAGGCTTCATTTCCCCCAAAGCATTTAGGAATCACTGCTATAATTTCTTCCTCGCAGCTCCCAGCACTTCCCCCTCTTCTCCTTGGTAACTGTCATCACTTCTCCCCAAATACCCGAGAACATCCTCTCTGTCTCCCTGCCTTCAGCTGCTGCCCAACCCCACTCTCCCCTCTGCGGCCAGAGGGCTCCCTGACACGTCAGTCCTTGCAAACAAAGCCTGGATTTTATTCGTGGGTCCACAACTCCCCTTACTCGTGTGGAGGAAAGATGTCCTTCCCTCCATCTTCTGAAGTGTGACTGATTGGTCTAAGAGTCAGACTATCTGCCTGAACAGTGACTGGTTTAATACTGATCTGCATCACAATTCTGAGCATTGATCTGTGAGAGAAGGTTCTTGGCTTTTTCTTGAAACGTTCTTCATTGCTCTTATCTATAGGCCACGAAGCATTCATAACCATCATGGTACAATCCCCTGCCTTACTCTTGGACGTTTGGTCCCCGCGAGAATATAAGCTCATGGAGCAGACATTTCCTTATGCTACTTTTCAATCCACTCCTCTTATATTATATAATAATAGATAAAGAGACAAAGATTCTAGTTAACAATAAAAATAAAATCCTCTTGATGATTATGGTTGGCTCCAAACTCTCATCTGTTGGAGTTGTTTTCCAGAATATGGCGTCAGGTTAGATTTCAGCCTTCTTCGCTAATTAGGAGACGACGGTTCCTAAGAGATACACACCAGGAGACCTCTCTATGGGATGTTATAGTCACACCCAATCAAGGGTTTAGGATACCAAAGACAGAGAGACTTTCAACACCCTGTCTTCTCAGCAGAGACGAGGTCACATGCTGGCCTAAGTCATCAAAGTCAAAAAGACAGGTAGTCAGAAGGGATCCTGGCAAGACCTGCAAGAAGATGAAGGGGACGTAAGATACAAGGTCTTCTCCCCTAATCACCCCAATCATTAATTTAAAAGTCCCATCTGTCCCTACACAGCCCAGAGGATAAGTTAGCTGACTTGTGTACAGACCATCCGCAATTAGGGGCAGTAGCATAGCTTCTGTTCCTGTAATTACAACTTCTCCCGTGTGGACAGACAGATCCCTCATTGTGTCTGGAACAATCACAGCATTCCAAACACTAAGCAAGCCAAAGGAGCATACCCCAGGGCCGGCTCTTTCAACAATCTGCCGCTCAGCAGCTCCTCCCGCAGCCAGCTCAAGGACCCGGTTTCCTGCCATTGTTAGCGAGTTGAGCCTGGAATTCCATCCAAATGGATTTGACCCCTTCACTAAACAGCAGTGCATGTTTCCCTGATTAGTATATTCCTGTGTTTAGACGGGAAGTGGCAGGATTGGGGGAAGTGGATGGAGAAAGACAAGAAAAATAACAAGGGAGAGAAAAAAAACAACTTCATTCTATTCATGCTATAATAACAACTTGGAACTCTGGCTTCATCCACTAGTGTAATAAAAGTGCTCACCTATGCAGAAATACACATACATCTACCAAAAAGCCCATGTTATACAGTAAAGTAACTGGACTGAGCAAGAGCAAGCATACCCGGCTTCAGTAATAAACAGTGATTGCTCACTAGGCTCTGAGCATTCTAAACAGGAGAATGCAGAAAATTATAAACTACAGTCTCTTGTGAGTGTCCTTTTCTACGAGAGTTCTGTTCCCTAAGGATATTACTTCTTCTCACGATGATGCTAATTAGGTGACCTTTGATACGAGGCAGCTGGAGTGATTCCTAGTTGTACAAGATCGCAAGGGCCCCTCTCCACGACATGCCTTCAGGCACTGCACCCGACTTTTTTGGTTTTTTTTCCTATAATATTGAAGCATCTATCAATTTTACTGTCTTTTAGGGGATTTCCTGGTGCTCCAGTCATTTGGACTCCTTGCTTTCACTGCTAAGGTTCTGGTTGATCCCTGGTCAGGGAACTAAAATTTTATAAGCTGCTAAATGCAGTCAAATTTAAAAAAGGAAAAAAAAAACTATTGTCCTTTACATCTTTGAACCTGACTCACACAGACCAATACACCATATGGTCTTTGGCAGATATTTAATTATCACATGTATAATAAGGTCTTGGGTTTTGCAGGTGACTCAGTGGAAAAGAACCCACTTGCCAATACAAGAGCCGAGGGTTCAATCCCTGGGTCTGGAGGATCCTCCTGGAGGTGTAAGTGGCAACCCACTCCAGTATTCTTGTCGGGGAAATCCCAGGGACAGAGGAGCCCGGCTACAGTCTACGGGGCTGCAAAGAGTCGGATACAGCTGACAGGCTTGAAAACACAAGCACACACACACATTTAATAAGGTCTAATGTAAATGACCCAAAGATAGAGAAAATGCAATTCACATTTAAAAGCCTATGAAGTTATAACATTTTAAAACTTAATGTTCCTTAAAGACACCATCAAGAGAGTGAAAAGACAACCCACAGTATGGGAGAAAAATTTCGTACCTCATATACCTGATAAGGAATTTGGATCTAGGATATTTAAAGAGCTGTTATGACTCAAGACAAATCACATGGTTAAAAGTGGGAAAGAATCTGAATAGACATTTCCCCAAAGAAGATACACAAAAGGCCACCACGCACGTGAAAGTTGCTTAATTTTGCTAGTTATTAAAGAAAGACAAATCAAAACCACTGCACATCCGCTCAAAAGTGTGTGTTTGCGGCTCAGTCCTGTCTGACTTTTCATGACCCCATGGACTGTAGTCTGCCAGGCTCCTCTGCCCATGGAATATTCCATGTAAGACTCCTGGAATCCCCTTCTCTAGGGTATCTTCCCAACTCAGAGATCGAACCTGGGTCTCTTGCATTACAGGCAGACTTTTCACCATCTGAGCTACTAGGGAAGCCCAAGAATACTGAAGCTAGTTGCCATTTCCTATACCAGAGGATTTTCCCAACCCAGGGATCAAACTTGAATCTCCCGAGAGTCTCCTGCACTGCAGGCAGATTTTCTTTACTGCTGAGCCACGAGGAAGCACCTTTGCTAAGATACTTCTAATAAAGGTGACAGATAATCGTCATTGGTGAGAATGTGGAGAACTTGGAAGCTTCAGACATTGCTAATGGGGATGTAAAATGGTGAGACTTTGGAAGACAATCTGGTAGTTCCTTATACAGTTGAACATACAGTTACCGTATGATTCAGCAGTTCCACTCGCCGGTTTACACCCAAGAGGAATGAAAACATGTCCACACAAAAACCTGTATATTCATGTGTGCTGTGCTGTTCTGCGCTGCGCTCAGTTGTGTCTGACTCTATGTGGCCCCGGGGACTCTAGCCCACCAGGCTCCTCTGTCCATGGGATTCTCCAGGCAAGAATACTGGAGCGGGTTGCCATTTTCTTCTCCAGGGGATCTTCCCAACCCAGGGCTCAAACCCAAGTCTCCCGCATTCCAGGTGGATTCCTTACCAGCTGAGCCACAAGGGAAGCCTGACAAATAGAATTATTGAAAGTAACTTAATTCACCTTGGTCATGGACAACTTTTGCGGTTTGGTTTGGGTTTGGTTTTGGTTTGGTTTAGTAAATCTTAGTAGCTTTCAGAAACATTCGAATGGAAAATAGTTAACTTTCCTCTGCAACCTCATTAGCAAGTCATAATGAGAGCAAGTCTCAGTTCAAATTTTCATACACAGACACCTATCTGATAAACATTCATTAACAAAACAGGCTTAGAACAACTCATCAACTGGGTTCCTAAACTTGACCAAGTCCCAGCTGTCTGTTCCTTTAGGTGTGCCAAACATGTCCTGTAACTCATCTGCTCACCGCAGATACAACAAAATTCCTAGGGAAGAGTCAAAACATTGTAAGTGACACCATTTCATCCCTCAAACCAATGACAATATGTAGGACCAAATAGGGATCAAGTTAAGATGGGAAATGGGTCCATCATTGGGTTGAATCTTAAGGTCGTGTTCATTCACAGAGAAGGAGCACCTCTGAGCTCTAGTTTACGCATCTTGAATCCCTTTAAATTCATAATGAGAAGTAATTAACAAGACTCTAGTTTCATCAATAAAAATCCATTGTTGATAATTATATGAATTAGCAAAGCAATGTAACTGAACGAGGAGACCTTATAAAAGATGTGAATGGCCTTTCTGATATAACCCTGGCTGGCCACCTCCTAATGAGGCCTTCTTAATTAGTAACTGAGATTGACCTAAAGTAACAAACACAGAGCATCACTCTCATTATACCCGAGTATTTCTAAAGAGGGGCTTCCCTGGTGACTCAGCAGTGAAGAATCTGCCTGCCAAATACAGGAGATGCAAATTCAGTCCCTGGGTGGGGAAGATCCCCTAGAGGAGGAAATGGCAACCCACTCCAGTATTCTTGCCTGGAAAATACCTTGGACCAAGGAGCCTGGTGGGCCCCAGTCCATGAGATCACAGAGAGTTGGACACGACTTTGTGACTAAACCACCATCACCATTTCGAAGAAACTTATAGGCATCCTAACAAGCCTAAAAAACTAACATTTTATAGATTGAGCCTCTGTTACATATGAACAAATGCTCTAGGATCGGTACCTGTGTGCTTTTGGAGGGTTTTCTGAATAAGTAATGAAGATGGAAGATGGATATCTTCCTAGCCACATTGTCTGCTGCCCAAGGAAGGGTCATTTAAGCAATGTTGAAAGCAGAGGGACAACCACGCCCAGCCTGGACTTCCTACTTCACTTATGGACCCCTAATCTCTTCCAGAAAGGGTTGTGTTTGGTGAGGTGTTTTTTTTTTTTTCCATACCACTCCAGTGACACATTGAAAAGCCTAAAGGTCTTAGTTTTGCGGTTCAAGGACTACTCTGAGAATGTAGTAAAAATCTCTGCAATAAAAGTGCACAAATGCATGTGCAAAAAATATTTTTTAAGAAAATTTTAAACAATTATTTCTCTCTCTTTGGCTGCGCTAGGTCTTTGTTGCTGCCCAGGGCTTTCTCAGTGGTGGCGAGCAAGTGTTTCTCTTGTCGTGGAGCATGGGCTGGAAACACTTGGGCTCTGTAGTTCTGGCGTATGGGCTTAGTTGCCCCCACGGCATTTGAGATCTTTCCAGACCAGGGAAGGGGCAATCCACTCCAAAACTCTTGCCTGGAGAATCCCACGGACAGAGGAACCAGGCGGGCCACAGTCCACGGGGTCGCGAAGAGTCGGACACGACTGAGCGACTAACACTACTGTGACCACGGACCAGGGATCCAGCTCACGTCCCCTGCACTGGCAAGCAGATCCTTAACCACTAGGCCCCAGGGACGTTCTGCAAAACATAAGCTTTCAATTCCTTTTCAGAGTGTTTACAAACCCTAGCCCTACCCCCACTCACCACCGTCATCACCAGCTTCCTCCTCTGGTTTTCCAGGAATCCACTGAGGCTTTTCCATAGATCACCTCTGACATTATGACAGCAAGAAAACCAGCTAACCTCCCTGAGTCCCCAAGTTCCATCTTCCCTATAATCTGCTGTCACAGTACTCGGAAGAGGAAGTGAAGTATCAACCATGGACGCACACCGGAAGTGCAGATCACTGTGTAAATAGACCGTGATTCTGTTAAGGAAAGCACAACCCACAGTGAGGAGAGGCTTTAGTCTTCTGTGCCTTGCCCTGGACACGTAGGATACTATTAATTCCTGGCACCAAGCCTGCTCACGTCTTCTGTGTTTTATCAGAAGCAGACAAGAAACAGTGTTTTCCAGAACGGCTGTCGGCAATGTTGTTGTTTAGTCGCTAAGTCGTGTCCGACTCTTTGTGGCCCCATGGACTGTAGCCTACCAGGTTCCTCTGTCCTTGGGCTTTCCCAGGCAAGAATACTGGAGTGGGTTGCCATTCCCTTCTCCAGGGGATCTTGCCCACGAGGGGACGGAACCTATACCTCCTGCGTCGGCAGGCGGATCCTTCCCCCCTGAGCCACCCGGGAAGCTCTCTGCAATAAGCAGGGCTCATCTTGGGTTTCTTCTCCCCTCTCAACACGTGGCCCTTGCTTTTACCTCTCAGCTTGCCTTCCCTGCCCGTCCTCACTCAGAGCTGACACAGGACCCTGAACTGCTGAGTTAATTCACACTGAAGCCACGTGCAGTGACTATGTTGTAGCCACCTGTTCCAGGAAATAAACTCACTCAGAAGGACAATGCAGATAGTGGGGTGCAGTTTATTACAGCGGCGGGCCCAAGGCAGAGTCTCCTCTTAGCCAAGGACCCCGACCAGTTTTTGTTAAAACCTTATATACCCTAAGTGTACATGCCCATACCCACCTCCCCAAATTCCCTAAAACTAGTCTGAACAAAGGAAAAGAAAGATACAATCAAAGTTAACCCATGATTCATATGCCTTAAGCCTAGGTAGTTGACAGTGGACAATTATCCATAGGCCTGTGGCCATACCCCAATAAGCAAAATAGAATGTATGACTCTATTCCGTTACACAGATAATTAGGGTAATCTTTTAGGTGATGGAGAGTTTAGGTACAAGCCCTGGGGCTCTTCCTTCCAGGGACCTGGTCTTCCAGTTGGTGTGTCGTTTCCATAGATACTGGGCATAGAGCTCAGAGTCCACAGCCCAGCCAGGACCGAGTCCTGCTTTCAAGATGGAGCCTGTTCTGTCTGCTTCCTCCTTCATTTACCCCAGCAGTGTTTCACATTTTAAAGGCAAGCTGCCCTGTCAGCGTTACAGTCGAGGCTAAAGAAAGGATCTCTAATGTTGAGATTCCAGTAACTGTGCCCTGGTCTGAGGAAGCTAGTGTTTCAGGAGGATCCTCAAGTCAGTCCTGTAGGCGATCACGTATCCCTGGTCATCGGGGGTGGGGAGGGGGGGGCATTAGGAGTGTCATTCGCTTTAGGGAGAGAAGATCCTCCTATATCTAGGCAGGAGTATTTCAAAAGAGACAGGGAGGAATTGCACCCATTTTTCCATAAGAGCATGACTTTTCTCTTAAAAGAAGGGGAGAATCAGGTCTGTGTCAATATTTATGGTTGCTGTTGGTGTTTAGTAGCTAAGCTGTGTCCCACTCTTCGTGACCCTCATGGACTGCAGCACAACAGGCTTCCCTCCAATTCGAATAACATTAGTTATCCCGAGGGCTTCCAGTTCCACTTGTCCGGGTGTAACCCAGCACATCTGGCCCACCTTGAGCTCATGGGTAAGTGTAGGGGGAGTGTCAAGGAATCCACCTCCTTATCCCCCCTCTTACCTCAAAAGCACTTGAAAACAAATACTGTTTGATTTCACTTGCATGAGATATCTGGGCCTCCCAAGTGGCGCTAGTGGTAGAGAAACTGCCTGCCCATGCAGGAGACATAAGAGATGCAGGTTTGATCTCTGGGGTGGGAAGGTCCCCCAGAGGAGGGCATGGCAACCCACTCCAGTATTCTTGCCTAAAGAATCCCAAGGACAGAGGAGTCTGGTGGGCTCCAGGTCGCAAGGAGTTGGAAACAAGTGAAGCAACTTAGCACACACTCATACAAGATATCTAGAATAGTCAAATTCCTAGTCAGAAAGTGCACTGGTAGATTTCAGGGGCCAGAGGTGGGGGATGGGGATTTAGTGTTCAATGGGAAGTTTTAGTATGCTGTTGTTTAGTCGCTAAGTCGTGTCCAACTCTTTGCAAACTGATGGACTGTAGCCCATGAGGCTCCTCTGTCCCCGGGATTTCCCAGCACAAACACTGGATCAGGTTGCCATTTCCTTCCCTAGGGAATTTTCCCAACCCAGGAATGAGACCCTGCCTCTCCTGCATTGGCAGGCAGATTCTTTACCACTGAGCCACCTGGGAAGCCCTAGTTTCAGTATTCAGTTCAGTTCGGTTCAATCGCTCAGTCATGTCTGAGATTCTTTGTGACCCCATGGCCTGCAGCACGCCAGGCCTCCCTGTCCATCACCAACTCCCAGAGCTTGCTCAAATTCAGGTCCATCGAGTCGGTGGTGCCATCCAACCATCTCATCCTCTGTCATCCCCTTCTCCTCCCACCTTCAATCTTTCCCAGCATCAGGGTGTTTTCCAATGAGTCAGTTCTTTGCATCAGGTGGCCAAAGTATTGGAGTTTCAGCTTCAGCATCAGTCCTTCCAATGAATATTCGGGACTGGCTTCCTTTAGGATGGACTGATTGGATCTCTTTGTAGTCCAAGGGACTCTCAAGAGTCTTCTCCAACTTCACAGTTCAAAAGCATCAATTCTTCTGCCCTCAGCTTTCTTTATAGTCCAACTCTCACATCCATACATGACTACTGGAAAAACCATAGCGCTGACTATACAGACCTTTGTTGGCAAACTAGTGTCTGCTTTTAAATATGCTGTCTAGGTTGGTCATAGCTCTTCTTCCAAGGAGCAAGCTTCTTTGAGTTTCAGTTTAGGAAGGTGAAAAATTCAGGAGATGGATGATGGTGAGAGTTCACTAACAATGTCAATGTACTTAGGGCCATTCAACCGTATAGCGAAGTGTGGTTAAAATAACATGTTTGACATTATGTGACTTTTATCACAATACAAATAGATAAGTAAACATCATTTTTTTTTAAAAGAACTTGAAGGTTCAAAGTCAAGACCTCCCATTTACCCGCTCCCACGTGGCCTTCCCCTACCAGGAGCAAATCTAGGCCTGGATGCCTCCCTCAATGGCGGCTCCCACCTCACCCAATTACTTTGTCTCACTTCAGTCCAGTAGTCTGGCCCTTGCTCTTGGTTCTCCCATACTGCATTTTCCCCATCCATGACCTCTCCCTGCCCCGCTCCTACATGCCTAATCAAGTCCTGGCTTGACTCTACTGGAGAGGCTCTACGTCCAAACTCACAGCCCTGACAATTCTAAGCCACCCCAGTCCTGCAAGGCAGGAACAAAGTTCTCCCTGGCTCAGGTTGCCCAAACCCCTAAGCATACAGCCAGTCCTGCCAACTTTTAAGCAGAGACTTACATTCCAGAAGGGAAACTTATAAATTCAAATGCTTTCCTAGAAACCATTGAGGAGTCTTTTAATGCAGTCATATTGTTTAAAGAAAACTCAAACCTGCGTTAATTTCGTTTTTCATATAATTCATACAAGAAGCCTGGACTCTGTATTTCCTATCCACCTTCTATTTGCATTCTCTGTTGCTCCCCTGTTCAAGTTTTAATGGCTCAGCTGGAATTGAGACCATATTTGCTCCTCATGTTTGTTTGAACACTTAGTTTCTGTAAAAGTATTTGCCTCCCAAATTCCCCATGACAGACAGATGTCCTAGCTCATTGCTGTTGTTAAATATCTTGGCAAGGAAAGGACTGGCTTCACATTTCAAAGAATCCCCTTTTCTACTAAAAAGTTTTGGTATCAATACACAAAGGCAGTCATAACACAGAGTGGAGCCACCAAGACCCTCCTAAATAGAAACGGCAAAGCTTCATTTTCTCTCAAGGCCCACTAATTAGCTCGGTGACCTCAGGCTTAACCTCTCCAGGCCTTGGTTTCCTCATTTGTAAATGGGGATTGGTTTGATTTAAAAGGTTTCATCCAGTCACAACCTTCAGCTGTTCTCTCAAGACAGATCATAGCAAAGAAAACCATAATTTGACTCTGGGCACAGGGATTTTTAGGAGAATATTACCAACCGACAAATAGAGCTTAAGATGGCATCAGTCTCCGTGCTAACAGCATGCATGTCCAGTTTCTCCTGCGGTACTCGGTACTCTCGCACTGAGTAATTGGAAAGAGCCTGGAAGGGTAAAGACTTGATGAGCCTCCAGGACATCGGGGTTCATTCACATGTAGATTCTGAAAGTCAAAAACCACGAAAGCCAATTCCTCTCACCAGACAGGACCAGCAGCAGCCGCTTTCAGTTGAATCCATCTGCGTGTGGCATGAAATGAATACAAACACACGTTTGCATAAATGGACAAAGGTGAGAAGGACCCCAGCTCCGGGCTCTCATTCCTTGTTTTTTTCACCGGTTTTAAGACCAACTTTCCCCTTCTGTTGCAGCTCCCTTTGACATGTGTGATCAGTTACTCAGTCCTGACTCTTTGCAACCCCCTGGACTGGAGGCTTCTCTGTCCGTGGCATTTCCCAGGCAAGAACACTGGAGTGGCTTGCCATTTCCTGATCCAACCTGCATCTCCCTTGTCTCCTGCCTTGGTGGGTGGATTCTTTACCACTGAGCCACCAGGAAAGCCCCGGCACCTTTACTGTTACTACTGAAGTTCTGGTCAGAGCAAAAACAAGCCCTTAGGTAAGATTTGTACCAGTGAGCTATCACTCGTGGGATCTTACAAAGTAGGAGCTATTATTAACCCCTTGAACAGACTGGGAATGGAGGGGAAAATGGCAACTCACTCCAAGATTCTTGCCCCGGGGAAATCCCACGGACAGAGGAGCCTGGTGGGCTATAGTCCACGGGGTCCCAAAGAGGCAGACACGGCTGAGTGACTGAGGATACACGCGCAGATTGAAAAGCAGACTCCAGCAGTATTTTTCTGCCGAACAACAATCGTATAACACTGCTATGCAGTTGGGGAAGAGATAGTCCAACTCCCCTGTTATATTCACGCCACTTCATAATCATTCAGCAGTGTTAAGGGTTTAACAGATATTTATTTTAAAATTTTGATAAATGCCTTAAACTTTGTAAAATCAGAGTATAAGTAAGAGTAGAATATATTTGCATGTATAGAAAAGTTTGATGAAGAACTGCCAACTTCAGCCCTTCAACATGTACTGTTACCGTCGCATTAACATGCTTTCCACCTTTGACGGGCAGCCACCCCATCACTTGTTCCTTGAGTCAGAGCTGCACCCAGGACCTTAGTTCTGGAGGAGGGTGTGGCCAAAGTTTGGGAGACAGAGTTGCCAGCGGTCTGGTGATTCCTCTTGAGCCAGGCTGGCAGCTGATTATCAGAGCTACAACTTGTTACTCTGTTCTTCTAGCCCCTGACTTCCCTGCACAGCTCTGAAAAGTCACTTGCTAGGGAGGGGCAACTCCATGAAAAGGTCCCAGATCACAGTAACTACATCATGAGTCTAATAAAGGCCGAGGGGTGAGATATAAAGCAGTTTGCTGCAGAAGCTTGGCCTGTTTCCGGGAGATGTTTCGGCCTCTTCTCCCCCCTAACTCTCTGGATGCTGCATCTGTCACTCCACTGCTCCTCTGGGCTCTTATTCAAACCCACAGGCTGTTTTTCTATGAACAAGCACTAAATTGAGGTCTAGGATGTCAGTTTCAGGCACCGATCAAAGGAAACCACCCATCTTAGACCTGTCCTCATACAGAGTTCCAGTCACATAGGAAGATTTTGGGCTCACAATTCAGTCTTCAACCTCCACTCCTTCACATACCTGTCTTCTAATGAAAAACAGTCTGGGGAAGGGAAAAAAAAAACACATACATGACCATCTGTATCTTCATTTTGTCTATTGTCCTCTGTGAGCAAAAATACAGGTTTTCATTTCTTTCCATTAGATACATAGTTGTGTGCAAGGAGAATGGGTTGAAAGAAGCTATATGATGTTTAAGAGTTCATATTTCTTTAAAAATATTTGTTATTAGGACTTAGAATCCTTTCTACCAACCATGGGTTCAGAGAGGTCAGGAAAAATATTCACTGCCAATGATCCCGTTTATAAAGGGCTAGGGAAACTTTCCATATGGGGAAAAATAAAGCCAAGAAAAGAGGAAAAAATGAAGCTTACCCAACCAAAATAGAGAAAGGGCCCTACAAGAAACCAGGCGATAATATCTCAAAGAAAAGGCATTCCCAGGCGGTGAAGGCACACTGCGTGTGCACGCACACACACACACACACACACACACACACACACAATGTATATGTTGTCGCTGTTCCGTCACTAAGCCACGTCTGACTCTTCGCAACCCCATGGACTGTAGCCCACCAGGCTCCTCCGTCCATGGAATTCTCCAGGCAAAACTACTGAAGTGGGTAACCATTTCCTTCTCCAGGGGATCTTCCTAACCCAGGGATCAAACTTGGGTCTCCTGAACTGCAGCAGATTCTTTACTATCTGAGCCACTAAGGAAGTCGGGATGATCACAGAAATAGATCATTAGAATAAAAATGTTTGGGGCTCCCCTGGTGGTTCAGTGCTAAAGTATCCGCCTGCCAATGCAGGAGACATGGGTTCGGTCCCTGGTCTGGAAAGATCCTACATGCCCCGGAGCAACTAAGCTGTGTTCCACAGCTACTGAGACTGTGCTCTCCAGCCCAGAAGCCAAAACTGCTGAAGCCCGACCAGGCTACAGTTCATGTCCCGCAACATAAGAAGCTATTGCAATGAGAGGCCTGCGCACCACAAGTAGAGAAAAGCCCATGCACAGCAATGAAGATTCAGCACAGCCAAAAATAAATAAACCAAAATTTAAAAAAAATAGAAATGTTTGGTATGAAGGAGGGTGTACATCACATGTGGAAATATAGATAAAGGAATGACTAACTCTCCCTAAAGAAACATTTGTGCTGAGTCTTCACTGCTGCCCGTGGGTGTCGTTGACCACCATGCTCAGCGATCTTAGCTTTATAGTATAAGCAGTCTGGCAGCATCATGGGATCCTGTTTCCCTCTCTTTCTGTCTGTCCCCCTCCTCGCTCCACCTCTCTCATCCACCCCTGACAGCTATCACTAATTTAGGGCTTTGCTGAGATTTCGGCACTGTGGAGTAACTTGGGCCATAGTGAGAAGGAAGGACAGGAGGAGGCTGTTGCAGTCCTCCTTGTGAGAGCTGAGGAAGGGGGCCTGGACCCAGGAAGTGAGAAGAGAGATGCAGGCCAGGAACGAGCCGGACCACCCTGTGCTCTTGGTCTCCTAGATTCCTCTCTTTCTTTCACTCTGGCCCCGCGCAGGACCAGAACTCTTGCCAGGTCAGGGTGTGGGGGACACCAGCGTCCTTCTTGCAAACAACCTTCCATGTGGCACATTACGAGGATAGAGCTAGCGGTCTGACTCATCTTTGAAGCTGGTTTTAAAAATAAACAGCCCGTCTCCCGGGCTCTCAGAAGCAGCTTCCTGCTGAGGACGCAGAAGTGCAAGAGTGCTCAGCGCGAGAGCGCTTTTTGTCGCGGCTCTGCGGGCACACACCAGGCGCTCCCTCACCTCGAATGCTGCGTGACTCGTCACAGTTCCCAACAAGGCGGTGCAGTTACAGACTGATGGGAAGACACCCAGGCAGGCTGTCCCACAATGAGGAGTGGGTCGGCGGTGGGGGCGAGGGAGGGGGCCTTCTGCAAGAATGAGCATGAGGGAGGGCTCAGATTTCTCATACTCGAGAAGACAGATTCACCAAGGCGGATGGTGGAAACCACGTGTCCCCACTCCCCCCACGAGGCCCCCATCCTCTCCAGCAACCTCCAAATAGGGAAGCGCAATTAAGTCAAGAAGGATGGCTGACCTCCCATATTCACTTTTTCTTTTAAGCCTCAAACCTAGCACATTGCTGTTCAGTCACAATGTCATGTCTGACTCTTTGTGACCCCATGAACTACAGCACACCAGGCTTCCTTGTCCTCCACTATCTCCCGGTGCTTGCCCAAACTCATATCCATTGAATCAGTGATGCCATCCAACCATCTCATCCTCTGTCAGCCCCTCTGCTCTTGCCCTCAATCTTTCCCAGCATCAGGGTCTTTTCCAATGAGTCAGCTCTTCACATCAGGTGGCCAAAGTTTTGGAGCTTTAGCTTCAGCATCAGTCCTTCCAGTGAATATTCAGGACTGATTGATTTCCTTTAGGATCGACTGGTTTGATCTCCCTGTGGTCCCAGGGACTCTCAAGAGCCTTCTCCAGCACCACAGTTCAAAAGCATCAATTCTTCTTGGTGCTCAAAAAATGCCTTTTGAGTGAAGAAGAAGGTTCAACTACACAAGTGGTTTTTAAACTGGGCTTTCTCGAGGCCTCAGGTTTTCCCAGAGAAGTTAGAGGACCTGCTGTAAGGAAATGTGTTCTGGGGCCCGGCAGAGCCACTCCACCTGTGTTCCTGTGACTGTCTGTATCTCCTCTGAATTCGCGCAAAGTCCCCTCGGTAAGGCTGGGTGATTGCTGAACTCTGAGGATCCTCTGCGGATTCTCTGCGGCCACCAGATCGCAGTGAACTGACAGCCAGTGCACTTCAGCAAGTCGTGGTCACTGCTTTTAATTCTGTGATAACAAATAAAAACCAGCTCTCTTTCCTTACATTTGGGGAGAAAGGATTTCTAGAAATAGACCAGTTTAGGAGGGATGAGGCTGCCATCATGGGCTTTGTCCAGCTAGCTTTATAAATATTATTCTGCCCTGGTCTCCAGTTCTTCAGACACTTGGGGATACAACTGTGGTTTAAGATGACCAGCTCTTGCCCACTCTCTGGCCCTCACTCTCCCCCCACCCACAGCCTCTTTAGGGGAGCTAGGCTTCCAACCCAGAACGATTTCATCACCACCAGGCAATGGGACCCGGATTTTTCTCCTCTTAGGATATCTTGCTAACTCATCATTTCCATAATTAGCTTTAATGACCCTCTTCTTCTGTTTCTTTCCAAACAACACGCATTCTCACTCTTTGTGGGGGTGGCAGACCTCCAAGCTTTTGGCAACTCTCCTGTTGACCGAGATCCCAGAGAATTTCAGACGGTCAGCTGAGGGCATCTAAGACAGCTGTGTGAAGAATGAGATGAGGAGGAGGGGTGGGGGGAGGAGGAGAGGGGAACGAAAACTGTACAGTGGATAAAGGATTCAGAGAACATTTACTCCAAGCCCCATTTCACAGATGAGAAAGCTGAGACCTAGACAGGTGAAGCCCCTCACAAGGCTGTTATAGGGAAGTCTTAGGGACATCAGATGATCAGAGCTGGTGCAGGGTTGAAAGTCAGACTATCCTTTGTTGCCTTAAGTGGTGAGCTGAGTGTTTTGTACTTTTCCAAGTGAAATGTGGCAGCAGCAAGGTCCAGATTTTTCTGGAAACTCCAGCTCATGTCTCAACATCTAAGGCATTTAGCTGGTCAGGCCTCTTCCGTAGATCTCCTAGCCACATCTTCCTGCTGGCTGCTTCTCAGCTCTCTCTGCCATGGTGCTCAAGGTCTCCATGACCCGGGGCCCATGGCAGAAGGAGTGGGAATCCCGCTGTGTGGAGAAGGGGATTCTCCAGCACCCCAGACAGCTCCCCATGTTTCTCCAAGGGTCTCCTCTCTCCCACGTGCCTAAGTCCACCACGCTTCATGCGTGTGATTTTGAAGATAACCTCTCATACTTGTGAATCTTCAACTACTGGGACATCCAAGGACCATCCCCTGTGCACTGCCCAGGGGTTCTGAATCCTGACAGCCTCCAGCCTGGCATGATGCCCGGTCTAGGCTCGCTGAGGGACTGCAGGGAGCACTCCCTCAGGCTGCAGGGACCGAAACTATAGTTTCCGGAGGCCCCCAAGAGGAAAAGACGGAGAGAGGCAGGGCAGTGGGCAGAGAGGGTCCCGGGGAGGAGAAAGGAGGACTTTGTCACGTGCTTGACACAGTTGCTAAGTTCATAACTGAGCATTAAAGAGACACAAGCCAATGAGAGCCTCTAAGATTTTCCTGGAGGAAAAAAAGGTGACTTGAGGTCTATAAACTTAGAAAGAAGAATTTAGAAAGCACGACTGCAATAATCTAAAGAGGTAGGGAGAGAAGGAATGAAGTAAATGATCTGCTGGGAGCAAACAGCCATGACGAGGGACATTGGGGCGCCTGGTGTCCGGGAGCCAAGGAGTTCAGCACCACGATGATGCCTCGGTGGGGGTGACTGCCCAGGGCAGCCTGGCCTCGGAAAGAAGTGCTCTTAATACCCTTTCCAGCAAAGGTGGCCATCCTCTCCCCAGATCACACCCTGGACTACGTGTGACATAGAAGAAAGAATGACAAGGAGAGTCCACAGCACATCGGGCTTTGCATTCATCTCAAAGTAATTATTTAATACTAACAATGTGTTATAAAGTGATGAACGCAGTACAAGCCCATTTGTTAAAAGCAAACACACACAGACACGTACATAGCACATCTCCCTAATCCACCCGGACCTCTAGGAAGAAATAGATTACTTCTGGTCTCAGCCTATCACTTGTCAAGGAAAGAAGGAAACATTGAAGACACCAGTGAGATAAATTGTGTAAACCCAATTCTGACATTAAAATATGATTACAGAGACTTCTTAGCATCAGTTAATGATCAGAGTGGAGCATTATCGCCCCAAAGAAGTTTCCAGTCCAACCAAAGAATCCCCCAGGGCCCAGAGATAGTGGGGTTTAACTGTGTGACTGTTTCGGCAAGGAGGCTCAGCTCTTGTTTGCTCAGCGACACACCAGAACTGCCATCTCCAGATAAATGGCATCCTTCAAGGTAATCCCCATGGAAAACTATGCTGTCATTCTAACCGTGCTGTCCTTGCTCAGATTATCTTGGGGGCTGTTCTTTTTGCATCCTTCTTTATAACCAGTTTATCAGCCACAGGGGAAAAGTGGTTCCTTTTTCTGTGGTCTTCTTTGCTGCTGCTGCTGCTAAATCACTTTAGTCGTGTCCGACTCTGTGAGATCCCATAGATGGCAGCCCACCAGGCTCCCCTGCCCCTGGGATTCTCCAGGCAAGAACACTGGAGTGGGTTGCCATTTCCTTCTCCAATGCATGAAAGTGAAAAGTGAAAGTGAAGTCGCTCAGTCATGTCCGACTCTTAGTGACCCCATGGACTGCAGCCCACCAGGCTCCTCCATCCATGGGATTTTCCAGGCAAGAGTACTGGAGTGGGGTGCCATTGCCTTCTCCTGTGTCTTCTTTAGAATTCATATTAAAAAGGGGGGGATCAGGACACCCAAGATGCCAGATGTGATGGAGAAAAGAGCCCAGACAGTGAAATCTCTGAGAGCAACTGCGGGGCCTCCCCTGCTGCCTCGCAGAGTGCCTGGCAGACAGCTGGAAAGTCATAGATACAGCTGGAAAGAAAAAAACAATGAAGGCGGGAAAAAGTGAGGCAGCATTATGGCAACATTATTGGATCAAATGGTAAAAAGTCTGCCTGCGATACAGGAGCCTTGGGTTTGATCCCTGGGTCAGGAAGGAAATAGCAACCCACTCCAGTATTATTGCCTGGAGAATCCCATGGACAGAGGAGCCTGGTGGGCTACAGCCCATGAGGTCGCAAAGAGCTGGACACGACTGGGCAGCTAAGCACACCCAAACGTGGTCAAATGGGCAATCACAACACACCGTGCTCTCCAGCTCTCTGGGGCACCCAGGACGCCTCCCTGCAGAGACCAGCCACCCCTATCGAAATTCAAAGGAAAATTCTCCTCTTTTCCTCCTCATTTCTAATGAAAGCACAGAGTCAGGCCTTAACTGAAAATATTCTCAGTCTCAACATCCATAACCACATTTGGCACAAAGGCTGAGGGATGTGAAAACAGTCTTAATAGCCAAGAGTGTGGTTCAAAACCGCACGTTGCACCCACAGGTCAAAGCCCATGGGTCCGGGCAGGCTCTCGTGGAGGCTGGACCCCACGGTGGCCTTTCTGTCACTCCTCTGCCCCGCTCAGACCCAGGGCTTTGGGGCAGCGTCAGGCAGGGACGGCCAGGTCACCACGTATGGGCCCTGCCCTCCTGGCAAAGCAGACACTGGTCCGCAGAGGCGCCCCCGCTCAGCTCCTGCCTGACAGTCCATGAATTCAGCTCCCCAGGCTCGGGGCTACCAGCCAGGGCCAGCAGGGGCCAACAGCGTGCTCCGACTTTTTCTCTCAAAGAAAAGATGTTTCAGAAGCCAGCCCCTCCCTGGGGTGGACTCACGAGTGTTGGGGATGGAGAAGAGGCTGATCTTTGTCCAGACAATCAAGCCCCGCTGCTATCCTTCAATGCCCCAGAATGTGAACATTTAAAAAGAAAAACAAAAAAACCCACTTTCTTCTTCCTCCATTCAAACACCTTAAAATAAAACAATGACCTGCAAGCGCTTCCGCCAGAAAAGCCAACACGTGAACGTGGGCCCATGGGCTGACCTCTGAGGGCTTTTCCCATTCCCAGACCTGATCTCAGGCATGCAGGCCTGAAAGCTTTTTCTGGCTAAGGTTGGAAGCTTTCAAGATATAAGCCTGCCACCCCACCCCCCCTCCAAAGCTGAGAAGCCACTCAGGACTCATCCTGGGCATTCACAGAGCAAGCATTTGTCTTTACTGCTGCCTGCCCTCCACTGGGCTCCTAATCTTCTTGGGGTCCAGCGTCCCTTTTCTCTAAACATCCTACTAAAGCACTCACTGATAACTCAGGTAGAATATTTCCATTTGAAAAGTAGACTCATATTGGGCTTCCCAGGTGGTGCTAGTTGTAAAGAATCACCTACCAATGCAGGAGATGTGGGTTCAATCCATGGGACGGGAAGAGACCCTGGAGGTGGGCGTGGCAGCCCACTCCAGTATTCTTGCCTGGAGAATCCCATGGACAGAGGAGCCTGGCGGGCTACAGTCTCTGAGGTCGCACAGAGTCAGACATGACTGAACACACATACATACACATATTGGAAAACTCTCACACTTAAAGGAAGACATCTCTGATGAGGAGGTCATCAGTGTGGATCGGGTAAGTGAAGGCAGGAATCCTTCTTGCCTGATTTCCCTAAGAATCACACGGTGGTAGTTGTCACTTAGAACTCAAAAGACTGATGCTGCCTACACTCTACAAGGGTCTGTGTACAAAGGTTATACATAATAACAGCCTCACCTGGGAGATACCGGGGTACATCCGCATCCTTTTTTATAAACCACCTGAGGAGAAGAGAGGGGGAGAAGGAGTAAGAGAGAGAGGGAGAATGAGAAAGAGAGAAGTGTTCAGCAAATAGTTTCAAGACCTTCTGTTTCCCAGTCTCACTGCTGAGCCCTGATTCTGGGCACAGAGAAGATAAAAGATGGATGCTGGCAAGCAGTTCATGAACCAGAAGCAGATACTGTCAACAACATGTACAATTTCTTACGAAACCAACTGGATCAGAGACACATGGACAGAAAACCCACCCCTAGCCTGGGATTTCAAAGAAGTTTCCCCACGGGGACTTCTCTCACATTAAAAGTACACACTTGGCTTGGCTTCCAATAATTTAGTGCTGGAGATTTCTCCCACCTGGCTGGCCTCCATCGGCACTCTTCATAGAGCGGCAGTCTCTGCATCAAGCCCCTCTAGGTGGAAAGCACCCCCGTTCACCCATGGAGGACGGACTGTCCTTCCTGGCCTGCAAGCTTCCGGCCCATGAAGGAGCCTGATCCCTGTGTCAGGGGCCAAAGACACTAGGGGTAGGAAAAGCAAAATTTTGCTGAATCTCACAAAATGCTTCTCAACAATGTCATCCTAGAGGCGAGGGCAGAAACCCAGGTTTTGTGGACCCTGAAGCTCAGACAATCTGGGGGACCTCTTTAAGAATATTAATATGCAAAGATTCCTTCCATAAATCATCAAAGGCTTATTACTTATGAACATATTGCCTGAGTCCTTTGCAGAAAGGAGTGCCTTTGCACATGGGCAGGGGAACCCAGAGCTCAAGTTTCACGGACTTCATGATAAACCCACCTTTGCTCAGGGGCCAAGAAATGGTCTTTCTCGGGAGAAAAGAATTAGGATCCATCCCACCTCCCGCAACTTAGCCATCTTTGAAATGCAAAGGCAGAACTACAGGCTGTCTCAGACAGACAGAAGGCTCCTCTGCCTGTTCCCTTGGGTCTCCAGAAAGATTACATGCTATTTTTGGAGGACAAGCTTTCTTCAGTGTTTCAGTTTGGCCTCTTGAAATTTTCACAGCCAAGCAAATTATAGTACTGGGTGGAAACAAAATAGCTATCCTATTGGTTTCTATTGTTGCTATTCTAATGAGCCAAGGTCAGAAGATATTAATTTTCAAGCAACATATCAAAAATATGTGCCCTTATTGCTTTTCTTTCTTTCTTTTTGGAGATTAAAAATGTCAGAGGTTCAAACATCTTGCATCAATGGCAGCACTGCACTTGCTTGTTTTCCTCTAATAATGTTGCTTAAGATTCAGAAAAAGGCATCTCTCAGGCAGTTGGACATTGATAACTGTTGCCTTCATCATTATTATAGTTCTTGTGCCTATTAATAATGCATATGAGCAATAATAATAACCACTCTTTCCCTAGGATTTCACAAGTGAACAATGAATTGCTGTTTTTGTTGTTTAGTCATTCAGTCATGTCTGACTCTAGCGACCCCAAGGACTATAGCCCGCCAGGCTCCTCTCTGTCCATGGGATTTCCCAGGCAAGAATACTGGAGTGGGTTGCCATTTCCTTTGCCAGTATAATGAATGATTTCATCAAATAACAGTCTAGGCAGTATTTAGGAGACCAGTCGTACTGGTGATGCTGGCCTACCTGAGTTTCTCACTCCAAATCCCCACCCATGAGGCCTCCCCTGGTTTTCCAGGCCATGATGCACTTTCTCTTTTAAAATTCAGCCCAGAAAATAAATAAATAAAATAAAATTCAGCCCGGGCCTTCCCAGGTGGTGCAGTGGTAAAAAAAAAAAATCCACATGCATATTAATTTTAATTAATGCATATTAATTAATGCAGGAGACCTGGGTTCGATCCTTAGGTGGGGAAGATCCCCTGGAGGAAGAAATGGCAACCCACTCTAGTATTCTTGCCTAGAGAACCCCATGGACAGAGGAGCCTGGCAGGCTGCAGTCCGGGAAGTTGCAAAAGAGTTGGACACAACTGAAGCAACCCAACAAGAAGAAGAAGGCAAAACCTCAGCCTGCACTTAGCAGTCTAAAGTGCTCCATTAAGACTTTCTCATTTTTACAAGAAAATAACTCCCCCCCCCCTTTTAAACAATCAACTTACAAAATACTTTTGTAAAAATAGCATTACCATCAAACCAGGTCTTATGTAGCAACCCATACTGGCTTAGCAAGGGCCTGAAGTAACTTCTTAGCTTACCATGGCTCTTTTAACTTTTCAACACTTGGTTTAAATGTTAACGACCTATTGTCTGATTTTTATGGACTTTTAGAGACTGTTGCCAACTCTTCTGGAAGAGATTGGGTTTTGTCAGCAATTCAGGCATGAAAATTAGAATTTGAAAACAAATAAAAAAGACCTAGTAAGCTCATGAGACTTCTACTCAAAATAGTTCCCACTCTCCTACAAAGCCATGTGCGCTCTCCTTCTATGATCATATGTATATTCACGACCAGAGGCATTTTCTTTAGGGCTGGAGTAATCATGTATAATTTAGATAAGATGACTTTGTGCCAATAATATCTGAGTCACAGGGCCATGAATTTGAATTCCGTGCCACGCAGGTGGGATGGGAATTCTGAGTAGTCATAGGAAAGAATTGTAGTGATAATTAAGAATTTTACAAAGAGCTGTGGCTTGGGGAAAAAAAATGAGAAAACTTTCTGGGCTTCTCTTGTGGCTCAGCTGGTAAAGAATCTGCCTGCAATGAGGGAGACCGGGGTTCGATCCCTGGGTTGGGAAGATCCCCTGGAGAAGGGAAAGGCTACCCACTCCAGTATTCTGGCCTGGAGAATTCCATGGACTGTATATGTATAGTCCATATGCAGAGAGTCAGACACGACTGAGGGACTTTCACTTTCTATAGTGAGTTCAGTACAAGGACTTGCTTAGTCGTGTCTGACTCTTTGTGACCCCATGGCCTGTAGCCCACCAGGCTCCTCTGTCCACGGGATTCTGCAAGCAAGAATACTGGAGTGGGTTGCCATTTCCTCCTCCAGGGGTGTGAGGTAAAATGAGGCCAGAGGATGAGCCATGCTTCAATATGACTGGCATCCTCATAAGAAGAGGAGATGAGTACTCAGACACCTGCAAGATGGTGTAAGGGCGTGGGGAGAGGACAGCCACCTGCGGCACACGGAAAGAGGCCCAAGGGGAAGCCAGTGACGCCGCCACCTTGATCTTGGACTTTCAGCCTCCAGCACGGGGAAGAAATACACTTCTTTTGTTTAAGCCACCCCGCCTGTGGAACTTTGCTCTGGAGTCCTAGGAAACTAATATACCTTCCATCAAGACCAACGTCTTAAGACACACCCGAGGCTGCTCATGGCGGCGGGACAATGACTCTGGTTTACTCTGCATCTCGGGTAAGCTCTCACTGGCCCCTCGAAAATCCAGGGGAGACGGTGTAAATCTGCCCCTGGGGCTGTACCCATATCCATATCCGCAGCAGGTCCCCAAGTGAACAGCCTCTGGCATGTTGGAACAATGTAGGCAAAGGAAGGGCTTCCCAGAAAAGACCCTGCCTGCCAACGCTGCAGACAAGGGGGTGGGAAGATCCCCTGGAGGAGGAGATGGCAGCCCACCCCAGGACTCCTGCCTGGAGAATCCCAGGGACGGAGGAGCCTGGTGGGCCCCAGTCCATGGGGCTGCAAAGAGTCGGACAGGGCTGAGCACAAACACACACTCAGGGCCAAACCCAGCGCCTGCCCTACCGGACACTCAGTCAGGGTTTGTGCAATAAGTGAATGACTCAGGATAAACTTTTCTGGAATTGAAACGTTCCAGGTGGTCTCACTTGGCGAGCGACTCCTGTCTGAGTGGCTGCCAGGAATCTTGCTCTGTCTCAAGAGGCTCTACATGCATAGCCGCAGGAGTAACCCGTCCAGGGGAACAGCCCTCTGGGGAGAGGTGGGGGCTGACCCTTTTCAATTTGCTCTCTTCTCCCCTCCGTGCAACTGCCTTAGGCCAGTCAGTGCTTAATTAGTATTAACATCTTTTTTGATAGTATTATCCCATGAGCCGGTACCACAGAATCCATGTTTAGTGTGGGCCAAGAATGTTTCCCTTATGTATTCACCGCTCCAGGACTGATTCCATTTAATTCTTCCCCATGTCTGTCAATGGTCTCCACCTTCTCCCAAGGCTCAGACTCAAGCCCTTGGAGTTAGAGATGATTCTTCCTAATGCTGGAATCCCTAAACCCTGAAAGGAACAAAATCTTTTCCATCTGCCCCTTCCCTCGTGACTCCTATCTCTGCCTGTCCAGGCTCAGCACCATCATAGCCCAGCCCACACCTCGTGCCCGGGGACTCCTCGCTGAGCTGCCAGCCTCTATGTCTCCATGCCATCGTATGACATGCTATGCAGCCAGACTCACCTGTGTCAAGCCTCAGAAACTCTATCAAGGAGCCCTGGCTAGGCAGTAAAGAAGGTTAGTCCTCGTTATTTTGTGCCTGGCTGCAATAACTAAGAAGTTTGCAAGAGCAAGTTCTAGGCTAGTAAAATTGCTGGAAAGAGCTGCTGTGTCAACCTACAGTCATTGCTGTGGGGTCTTCTGGAATCATAAACTCCATTTCCAGATGCTACTATACAAAACAGGCTTACTCGGTGACTCAGCGGTAACGAATCTGTCTGCCAGGTCAGGAGACCCGGCTTCGATCCCTGGGTCAGGAAGATTCACTAGAGAAGGGAATGGAGACTCACTCCAGGGTTCTTGCCTGGGAAACCCCACGGACAGAGGAGCCTGGCGGGCTACAGTCCACGGGGTCGCAAGAGAGTTGGACACGACTTAGCAACTAAACAACAGCACTATATAAAATACACAGAACGGGGTTCACCCTAGGTGGTGGAATACAAGAACTCAGCTTTTACAACACAGCGGAGTTCGTGTGTAAATTGCTAATTAGACGATCTTTCCTGTTTGCTTAGTTTTACAAGGATGGTTACATGATGAGGCAGGGTTAGTGGGCGGGAGGCGACGTGGAGGCCAGGGGATCACGGGGAGAGAAGACGGCTCCCAGGAACCCAGGGCAAGCGCCAAGAACTCCAGCACTAACCTTCGCCCTACACAGTTCAGTGGCTGGTGGGCTGGAAGTGGGAGGTGACATCTGTGATTGAGTCCATGTGAGATGCTTGACCTCCCCAGTTTCATGCTCCAGCGGGCTCGATGTGGGGCTGAGTCCAGCCAACAGAACAGGGAGTGCAGAGCAGGGAATGTTGACAGAAGAAACATCCGTATGTTCTTCTCCGGATGCTAATTACAGAAAGCTAGGTTCCTACAGGCTGTTTCATGGTAAACCTTCCCCTTATGGAAATTTTTTATAAGAAATCAATCCATTTGGTTTGGTTAACTTTGGAAGGACGACTTCCTGAACATTGACACAGTAAAGACACCTGCTTCTGGCCTGAATTCTCCCTGAGCCCACGTACTTGCTTATGTCATGGAAGTTTCTGCAGCTGAGAGGCCCATAACAGCCTGTGGCTGACCCCGGCTCGGGCCCTAGGATCTCCTTGCCGGACATGCCGTGGGGGGTTGGAATTAATAGAGGACTTGCAAAAAACAGGAATTGTTTATCTTGTTAATTGTTGCAAGTTTAGGCAGAGGCAAACCCTCCTTGACAGGTCCACTCAAATCTCTGAATCCTGTCCCTCTCTCTGCCTCTCCCCGACCCTAGCAAAGCTTTGACTACCATATCCTGGACACCCATAACCTCTGAATCCTAATAGCTGAAACTTTGGAGAAACACACAGAAAGTCATTTCCAAGTGCATCTGGCTTACATCATCCAAAAAGAAGGATCAGAGCTCTTTTTATTGAGTCAATTCTGCCTCCTCTCCTGGCAAATGGAAAAATATTTGGACTGATAGAGAACCTCTTTCAGCACACAGATCTATGATTTTAAAACATTTCTCTTTTAAACATTGTTCAACTACTACTGCTAACACGTACTAATATGTCTTCATATAATTAATTGATTGATTACCTATTTTAATGACTCTGGTAAATACACAAAATGCATGAGCTGGTGACAGTGGTATGCTGGCAAACTAGGTCTTCAGGGGGGAAAAAAAGGAGAGCTCTGATTTGTAGTGTTTGCAGATTTTCATGGTATAAATAGCTCTGCCATAGGCAGTTTCAAGCTGCATGTCTAACATTAACGAACGACCAAGTCAGGGACTGGGCAAGACATGAGCACAGGTCTAGGCCAGCCCCAGCAGACCACCTGTAGAGTGACCTAAGAAATGCCAAGATTGGCTGAAATCAGTTTAAATTCCTCTATTATGGCTTTATTTTCCATTTTTCTCCTTTTTTTGCACTTAATCATGTGCAACTCTTTGCGACCCCACGGGCTATAGACCAGCAGGATCCTCTGTCCATGGGAATTCTCCAGGCAAGAATACTGGAGTGGGTGGCCACACCCTCCTCCAGGGGATCTTCCCAACCCTGGAATCGAACCCAGATCTCCCGCATTGCAGGTGGATTGTTTACCATCTGAGCCACCAGGCAAGCCCATTTTTTCCCCCTTAGGATACATAAAAACTCGTGGCAGTTGCTTTTAGACAGACAATAGGCAGACACATATTTTGAAACAGAGCTTCCATGAGAGTGGAGAAAAAGAGGTGAAAATACTGAAGCCAGGTAGGGGTCCAGGCACCTGGCTCTTCCCCTGCAGGTCAGAGTGTAATGGAAGTAGTGAGACCATGACGTCCTCCTCATCACTTCAAGCCACTTAATCTCTTGCCTACTGGAGCACGCATGCTGGCAGCAGCTCCATTCCCATCAAATGCTTATTGAGCTTTGTGCCAGGAACTCAGCTCAACCCACGGCCCACGACAGACGTTCAATAAAAGTAAGCCAAGTGTGTTGTTCTATATAACAGGGTCTTGAATTACAGCCATCAGAACACTCAGATAGTTTCTGTTTTGAACAAAGTTAAGCAGACACAACAGGCTGTTGGCCAATCAAGTGGGGGATGGAAGTAATCAGAGATGCGCCAGAAAGCAAGACGAGCACTGACCTCCCTAATGGTGCCTCCCTGATCCCGGTCTGCTTATGTGCCGAAGCTCCGGGTTAGGCCAAGTTTACCAACAGCAAAGAGTTTCTGGGAAATCTATAGATATGCTTTCTTCAGGGAATGTAACTCTAGTTATTAAAAACCACAGGCGGAAACAGCATCTCTCCTAAGAAGTAGAGGTTCCCGAACACCAGCATAAAATGCAAGCTGTGCTAATTGACCATAACACGTGTACAACTAAGCTTCCCTGGTGGCTCAGTGATAAAGAAACCCCCTGCAATGCAGGAGATGCGGGTTCAGTCTCGGGGTGGGGACGATCCCCTGGAGGAGGAAACGGCAACCCACTCCAGTATTCTTGCCTGGAGAAGTCCATGGACAGAGGAGCCTGGTGGGCTACAGTCCATCATGGGGTCGCAAAGAGCTGGACACGACTTAGCAACTGAACAACAACGAAGGTCTGTCAAAAGTCTGGTTCCACCTCTCCATCTCCGAGACATATGGGGGAATTGTTAAGAGACTTGATTCCAAGCAGCTCAAACCATAGACAATACGTAAAATCCCACCTCAGCTGGCAGAGCACGCTGAAAGGTCACAGTCTCAGTAGTTTTGTCTTTTAGGCTGTGACAGACAGAATAGAATACTGGCGTGGGTTGCCATTTCCTTCTCCAGGGAATCTTCCCAACCCAGGGATCGAACCAGGTCTCCCGCATTATAGACAGATGCTTTACCGTCTGAACCACCAGGGAAGTCCAAAAGATGTCCACGTCTTAATTCCCAGAGTTATGACTGTGCGATCTTACCCAAGTTAAAGGGATTCTGCAGATGTGATTAAGTTAAGGCTGTAATCACCAGGGCTCTGAACGAGGGAGAGACAGGAGGGTCAGAATCAGAGGGGATGTGATGAGGGAATTGAAGGTCAGAGAGATTCAGCTGTGAGCCATGGGGTGCTGGCAACTTTGAGAAGCTGAAAGGGGCAAGGAATCGACCCTCCCCGAGACGTCCAGGAGGAACCAGCCCTGCCAGCACTTGGGCATCAGTCTAAATGAGACGGGTTTGGACTTCTGATCTCCAGAACCATGAGGTGGCAAATTGTTGCTCTAAGTCACTACATTTGTGTTAATTTGTTATACAGGCAACAAGAAACCAATACACAAAGAGACATGGATCGTGAGTCCCAGAAGGGGAGCAATCCTTTCTCTCCTAAACTCCACGTGTAGGAAGAAAAGATACAGTCTCCTTGGCATAGGACTGTGTCACTTCCTCAGATGAAATTTCTTCAGAGCAGGAAAGTGAAAGTGTTAGTCACTCAGTTGTGTCTGATTCTTTGTGATCCCATGAACTGTAGCCCAGCACACCAGGCTCCTCTGTCCATGGGATTTTCCGGGGAAGAATACTGGAGTGGGTAATTATTGACTTCTGCGGGGGATCTTCCTGACCCAGGGATCAAACCCGGGTCTCCTGAATTGCAGGCAGATTCTTTACTGTCTGAGCCACAAGAGAAGCCCTGTGTAGGGAAGCACAGGTCACCAATGGGCCCTGAATCTTTCAAGAACACAAATAAAACTTAAATCAGGGAATATAAAAGGATGAAGGCAAGCAGGTGGAGGGTTAACATGAAAAAATGCCATAAGCAATCAGGATTGTTCCACTCAGGTGGTGTAGGCATATATGTACTTCTTTTAATTTTAGAAAGGTTCAGGGCAATGGCATTTTAAGTGGATCAAGGAAGCTAAGTGAAGGATTTTCCAAACAAATGTTAGAGAAGAATTGGAAACTGATGACCTCAACTGGATTTTGGCCTAGTCCTCTGAGAGAGGATGAAAGCTCCAGCCTAGAACACGTTACGGATGTTGTAAAGCAATTGGAAACTATTTGTTATGAAACAATCCCCTTCTTGCAGGAGTCCTGGAGCTCTTTCACAACCTCATGGGGAGTGTTCCCTGGGTCTCCTGGCCCCCACCCATGGACTGCGAGCCACATTTGTAAACTCCAGAAGAACATGGGTCATTGGAGAGGGTCTTACATATTCTATGGGGTTGGCAGGGAGACCTGAAGAAATTTGAAAGGAAAGCAGAGTGCTGTTGGCCATCTGGCCGACACCCTGGACTCCCATTTGGTTTGGGCTGTCCTATTTCATGGAAGGCCCCATGCTGTCTTCTCTTTCAGCAAAATGCTTTTCACACAGAGCTGCTACTTTAAGTGGAAGGCCTTTCTGTGGGCTCCATCTAACAGGTTTTCATTGTGGTAACTCAGAAAGCATATGGAAAAGTAATCATCAAGAATGATTTTCATTTTATATCTATGTAAACCACACGCCCCCTTGTGGCTCAGACGGAAAGAGTCTGCCTGCAATGCAGGAGACGGGAGTTCGATCCCTGGGTTGGGAAGATCCCCTGGAGAAGGGAATGGCAATCCACTCCAGTAATCTTGCCTGAGAAATCCCATGGATGGAGGAGTCTGGCAGGTACAGTCCATGGGGTCGCAAAGAGTCAGACACGACTGAGCGACTTCACTTTCACTTTTTTTCAAACCTATACAAACAAGGATCAAAGCTTTTCATTTAATTTCTTTACAAGCATATTTGACCCAGGGATCGAATTCCCACCCCATGTGCATCTTCTGCATTGCAGGCGGATTCTTCCCAGGGAAGCCCATTGCATCTCCACAACTGCAGCCAAAGAAAGGCACTTGTCCATCATGGGGGTTCCCCTCCTTGCTGAGCTGACAGGAGGCAAACCTCAAACATATATGCAGAGGGCTATCTTGGATAGGATATAAGGAGAATTGGTTACCAGTGTGTACTTTCATGGGTGGGATTAGAAAAGCAGTAGGGAAACTTCCATTTATTTGTTCATGGTAAGTGGCCTTTCATTTCATTTGGGCTTTTTCCCCCTAATACATTTCTTTCAATAGAAAATAACATTTCCCTTTTGGCTGAAAAGGTGATAACACCACAGAGCAGAAAATGGGTCAAGTTCTGATAGCGTCCCCTGAGTTTCCTGAATTCGGTCCACTCTTCTCGGAACAGAACTGTCCCGGACTCTCGCAGGGAATGGCGGGTCTATCTCTTGGACATATAGGACAGGGTGGCCCTATTTCAGGAATTCTAGCACAAAGCTTCTCAACCTGGAATGTGCTCACGAATCACCCTGGGGTCTTATTAAAAGGCAGGTCTCATTCGGTCTTTCCAGGGTGGGGTTGACCAGCCCCTGAGGGATGCTGCTGGTCCGTGGACCAGCTGTGGGTAGCCAGGGCCCAGACTGCTGTCAGACGAGGTAGCAAGCCAGGCGATCTGATTTAGGGATCGGAACGCAGAGCAAACTAACAAGTCAGAAGCTTCCCAAAGTTAGGACCAAGGAACGCCCAAGATCCTTGGGCCAAGAGTGGATTCCAGAACAGGATCAGTCATGAGTGGTCAAGGGCCCAGGGCCTCTGAGGTAGGAGGCAGTTGATTGATGCCCGATGATCTCATCACTGGAACACCTAGGAAGTGCTACCACCAGTAGAACTGAGTCTAAACATCGGCCCCCCAGCGTCTTTACTGGCTTTTACCATACATGGAAAGGCTTTCCCTGGGAAGTCCCCGGGGATCTCACCCTGCAGTGTGGTCACCGCTGCTCCCGCTGATATTACAGTAAGGCCTGTGATGCCAGCAAGCTGGAATGTTTGTTCCAAACAGCAGAATGTCCAGTTCTTTGTGATGATTCTTTAAGGAGAACCTCTGGAATTTGAAATTGACATACTTATGAAAAAAAAGTAAATACTAGGTGACCGGCCAGAATCCGAGGGAATTTCCCACCCTGGACTGCACATGCCAAAGCCAGCCAGAACGCTTGGTGATGCTTTCCTTTATTATTGCTGGCCCCGAAACAATACAAGCACCGTAGTTTATGCAGGAGATAGGGAACACCCGCTAACCAAACAAAAGGCCAAGACAGGCTCTGTTCTAGGACTCTCTGTTCTGTGGCTGAGGAGCTCCTGAAGGATTTCTACCTGCAAGTCCTTGGAGAGCAAATTGGATTCCTTTAAGCCCCAGTAGGCTTTTTCCTATAAGCAGGATTTACTAAGGACACGACTGGATGGCCTTGTTGTCTGTGCCCTTGTTGTTTTAGCTGTTTAGTTGCTAAGTCATGCCCAACTCTTCTGCGACCCCATGGACTGTAGCCCACCAGGCTCCTCTGTCCACAGGATTCTCCAGGCAAGAATACTGGAGTGGGTTGCCATTCCCATCTCCAGGGGATTTTCCCGACCCAGGGACGGAGCCTGTGTTTCCTGTACTGCACGTGGATTCTTTAGGGCTGAGTCACCAGGGAAGCCCATTGTGTGAGTGTGTGAGTGTGTGTGCACGCTAAGTCTTCAGCTGTGTCTGACTCTGCGACCCTATGGGCTCTTGCCCGCCAGGCTCCTTTGTCCATAGGATTCTCCAGGCAAGAATACTGGAGTGGGTTGCCATGGCCTCCTCCAGGAGATCTTCCTAAGGTAGGGATCCAACCCAAGACTTTTAAGGTCCCCTGCCCCGGAAGGCGGGTTCTTTAGTAAGAACACCACCTGGGACCCTAGGAGGGTCTTATTTCTAAAATGGTATCATTCTACCAGAGTGAGAAAGCTCCTTAAATTTCTTTATCAATGAGAAAGCTCCTTAAATTTCTTTATCAAGTGCGAGCAGGTCTCATTGAAGAACTAGAAAGAATTTAAAGGACACACCTGTCCCTTTCTTTGGGGTTCCCCTGCTCTGACTGGTGCCACTTAAAAAAGTGAAAAAAAACCCACAGCTTTAGAAAATATTTGGCAAGAGCAAAATTCCTTCTAGACATTAAGATAAATTCCATGCTTATTTTTCTCTTAAATGCTGAAGGTTTCACAGGCTTTCTACAGACGGAGTCTGAAGCCTGACGGCAGACACGGATGGGGCTTTCCCAGGGGGCTGCCAGTGCAGGAGACGGAAGAAGCTCATGTCCGATCCCTGGGTCGGAAAGATCCCCTGGAGGAGGAAATGGCAACCCACTCCAGTATTCTTGCTGGGAAATCCCACGGACAGAGGAGCCTGGAGGGCTAGGGCCGTAGAGTCGCACAGTCGGACACGGCTGAAGTGACTTAGCACACGGCACCCGTGTAGACGCGGACGAACACGCCTTCGGCTGCGAATCGGCGCCCGCGTCCGCACGGTGTGGTCACTGAGGCCGCTGCGCCCCTGGACACGCAGCCTGCGCGGTTCGCGGGCTTCCATCCGTGTTCCCTGGGCCTGCCTTCACCTCTGCTCTGCACGTTCCCGGCACGTCTGCTGGTTTTCCCGTCTCAGGCCCGAGGAGGAACATAAACATTTCGCCTTTTCTGAACGAGACTTGCAGGGAGTGTGAGTGTCTAACTTCCTAGAAATCAGGGCTGTTTTCTCTTGCCAGGCGCCACCGCCGGGCCTTCCCCGGCAGGAGGTCATTTCAATAAGGACTCGGAGCTCAGTCAACGGAGAAAAGAAGGTCACTCTCAGACAGGATGCAGGGAGGACGCCCTGGGTGAGCCCTGCTGGGCAGGAGACGCCGAGGGGACCAGGAATGTGGGCCAGGCCCCCAGGAAGTTACTCACGAGCCTGCACTGGATGATAAACAGCCGACCAACGTCTTTTCTAAACAGCCAAAATCACAATGCTCCGAATTCCAGAAAATCCTCAAACAATGGCTGCACATTCCTTTTCCTCTATTTGCTTATTTGTGCACCGAGTGCTTTCAGATAGACCAGCAACTGGGGTCCTGCCTTGGGCTTCGGGGCAGGAATGAAGCGGGAGAGAAACCGGCAGGGCATTGGCCGAGCTCGCCGGTGCCTCTCGGAGCCTGTGGGTCTCGCTCCCCACTCCAGCCCGGGAGCCCAGAACCGCTCCTGCTCCCACGAACCCTCTTGGGCTGAAGGCCCGCTCAAAGCCTGTTTAAGCCCCATCAGCTGGATGGGGGTCAAAGGCAGGGAGACGCTTCTGTGGTTCATGTCACCACGAGATGCAAATGGGTCAGTTTAGAAAGCTCTTCCTGAGGAAACCAAAAGACCATTTGGGGAACTAGAAACTTCCTGTATATCCACCTGACTTGAAAGAGTTAGCAAAACTCCTCTGATATATATTTTTTCAATTAAATTATAACATGCATTTGATTACATATGTACACATACACAGATATATATAATCATAAAATAATATCCTGAATATTATTTTATTGCAGCTGTTCAGTCGCTAAGTCATGTCTGATTCTTTGCGACCCCATGGACTGCAGCATGCTAGGCCTCCCTGTCCATCACCATCTCCCAGAGTTTGCTCAAACTCATGTCCATTGAGTCAGTGATGCCATCCAACCATCTCATCTTCTGTCATCTCCTTCTGCTCCCACCTTCAACCTTTCTCAGCATCAGGGTCTTTTCTAATGAGTCAACTCTTTGCATCAGGTGGCCAAGGTATTGGAGCTTCAGCTTCAGCAACACTCCTTCCTTTGAATATTCAGGACTGATTTCCTTTAGGATGGACTGGTTGGATCTTGCAGTCCAAGGGACTCTGAAGAGTGTTCTCCAACATCACAGTTCAAAAGCATCAATTCTTTGGCTCTCAGCCTTCTTTATGGTCCAATTCTCACATCCATACATGACTACTGGAAAAACCATAGCTTTGACTAGACAAACCTTTGTCAACAAAGTGATGTCTCTGCTTTTTAATTCGCTATCTAGGTTGGTTATAGCTATTCTTCCAAGGAGCAAATGTCTTTTACTTTCATGGCTGCAGTCACCATTCACATTGATTTTGGAGCCCAAGAAAATGAAACCCAACACTGTTTCCACATTCTCCCCATGTATTATCTTATAGATAAGTAAAAATATTTGTAGAAAGTAAACTGTGATGCTTCAGACAATGATACATCATTATCCCAATATTTGTTTATTAGCAAGTATTTATTCTTCACAGGAAGAAATAGAAGCACTCGTTTGTCATTTTCCTTATACAGTAAAGTTCACTTGGAAGTTTTGTTAGCATCGTTCCTTCCTCGCTCCACCTGCACACCAGATGTCCCTTCACCTGCTCTATTTTTTCTACAGTATTTATAACTTCTAATGCACCATGTGATTTATTGTTTATTGTTTACCATCTGTCTTCTGCACTCCCCTCCCACCCTTATAAGGAAAGTTTTCAAGACAACAATTTTTGTTGTTGTTCCTTTATGTATCCCAATCATAGAACAGCGATTGGCATAACTGAGACCCTCAAAATTAATTTTTGAATGAATGAATGACTACATCTGCCTCATCTGCCTCATCTTCCCTGATTCAAAAGCATGAGGTGTTCACAGAGAACCAGCCAACACTTCTGCTCACTGTGAATCTAAATGGAAGGCTAGGTAGGTGTTGGGGTGGGAGGTACTTTCTGAAGGATGGATGATCAACTCACCAGCACACAATTAAGATTCGACAAAAGAGGGGTGGGTGTGGAACAAACTGGATAGATTTTAATAGGCCCAAGGGAAGAAACTGAGACCCCCCACCCCGGAACGAAACACAGAAATGAGCCCCCAGAAAGCCTGTGGGTCCCCCACTCTCAGGTAGCTTTGAAGCCAGTCATCTGGAGGGGCCAGTTCCCAGAGTGTCTGCTTGTGGCTTGAAACACAGGCTTCACAGAAAGACCCTTTATAAGCCTCCCTTGCTCTCTTTTTCTGAGATTTTGTGAATTTCTCAGTCTATCCCGGTGGCAGGAATCCACACCACATCAAACCTCCTGATGATGCTGGTAACACGACTGGTGTGAAAAGGACTCCAGACGTGGATCCTAGAGAGACGGAAGCGGGTGAGGCTGAGCACTCTGGGGAAAGAGCCGGGGTGGCTGGCTTTGCTCTGCTCACTTGCTCTGGTTTCTACCAGACGCACATCAGTCCTGCAGAGCTTTCAGCAACTTTTCCTGGCAGCGTTCAGATTATTCCTGAAATCAACACGATGCATTTTTCAGCTCCTTCTGTAGATATGGGGATGGAGGTCTTAAAGGAGAAGACGGACTGAATGCTAGAGTTCGGTCACAAGACTGGGTCCATGAGGAGTAAAACAGAGTGTCCTTGGGGCTGAGACCTTATTCCATCCATGCCACTCGTCCACCTGCCCAGCCGGTAACTGATGCAATTGCATTATCTAGTCTCTGCATTCCCTAGGTTCACCCTCTGGGGGCGCTAATGGTATAGAACCTGCCTGCCAATGTAGGAGACAAAAGAGATGCAGGTGTGATCACCTGGGTCGGGAAGATTCCCCTGGAGAAGGAGTTGGCAACCCACTCCAGTATTCTTGCCTGGGAAATCCCATGGACAGAGGAGCCTGGAGGGCCACAGTCCACAGGGTCACAAAGAGTTGGACACGACTCGAGCGACTGAACACACACGATGAGGTCCTTAAACCACCTTAGGGTTTTCTAGATAAGAGGTGCCTCTGTGATGTTGAAGATGGGGATTCATTTAGCGTCATAAAGAGGCGTGTAAGGGCCTCTTTTGGCATTTCTGGGAAGAGCAGAGCATGCTATATGTTTCATGTCTTTAAGACAGCAATCTCGTAAAGAATGGGGATCATTCTTAATTAAATCATAGGTCACCATCCCAACAACAAAAGTCAGTACAAAGTTACTTATAGACAGAGATAGCTTGGAATCCCTGATAGTTCAGTTGGTAAAGAATCCGCCTGCAATGCGGGGGACCAGGGTTTGATCCCTGGGTTGGGAAGATCCCCTGGAGGAGGGAGCGGCTATCTATTGCAATATTGTGGCCTGGAGAATCCCGTGGACTGTATGGTCCATGGGGTCGCCAAGAGTCAGACACAACTGCGCATCTTTCACTTCGAATTTGAGAAGGGTCACTCATGGTTTTCAAGGTAAACGCAGAATGAGGCAGTCCCACTTCCTGTTAGGGGCACTTTCCACCTTGAAACCCATCATTAAGTGGACTCAGGTAGACAATCAATGTTTACAACTTAAACCGTTTTGATCTTGTCATTCAACCCCAGCTGCTGAGGCTCTGAGCCTGGGACTCCGACTTAGGGGCACTTTTGTTTTTAAACGTTAGCAGCAGCACAGAGACCCTCCTGCAGACCTGCTTACCTAAAGTACGACCGTAATTCTTACTTTAACCAGAAGACCGGGGTTTCTTAAAAGGCCACTTCCTTTCCCTCATGTTTTTTTGACCCAGCTGGCTGCACTCATAGCGGATGGTTCTCAGTGCAGTTCAGGGGCTGCCTCTGTCTTGGCAGGGCAAATTGCCCACTGTGTCTTAAAGCAGCCAGTAAACAAGATGTACTGGAATTGAAGGAGGGTTGGTGGAAGTGCTTGCTGGGGGAGGAAGCTGACCACGGGTGCAGAGTCGTTAACTCCAGGGTTAACCGCCCATTGAAATGCTGTCTAAACTGAGCCCTGCCCTTTCTTCTTCTCAGAGCTACTGCTCCATCTGCACAGGAATGGAGATGCTGCCCGAGATAAGAGCTGGGGACAGCCTGCCTTGGTTCACCGGGTTACAGCAAGTTTGCCAAATAGCTGAAGGGGGTGGGGAGAGCATCTGCTTTTTAAAAAGTCATAAATGTAAAATTAACATGCCATATCCTGTTTTAGATGGCCTTCCCTCACAGCTCAGTGGTAAAGAATCTGCCTCCTAATGCAGGAGAAGCAGGTTTCATTCCTAGGGTGGGGAAGATCTCCTGGAGAAGGAAATGGCAACCCACTCCAGTATCCTTGCTGGGAGATCCTATGGACAGAGGAGCCTGGTGGGCTACAGCCCATGGGGTTGCAAAAGAGCTGGACACAACTTAGCGACTAAACCACAACAACAATCTTGTTTCAGAAACAGACATGCTGCAGCAAGCAGCTCTGCCATCTTTCTGTTTGAACTGTGAGCAGGGCTCGGGTCAGAGGTCTACCCCACCCTCCCACTGGCCCAGACACACTGCGCTCAACCAGGGCAGCATCCCAATAAGCCCTTTGCCTGAGGCCAGGATGCCTTGCTCAGAGCAAAACCTCCAAAGTGGTGGCTTCTCACTCCTCTAGCCAATGGCATCACTCACACGGATTCTTAAGCTTCACTTTCACACCGATTCCACCCAGTTTGTTTTCCAGGGAGGCTCAGGATCTCTTTGCAAATGATGCCCCAGGAGGCCTCTGCTGTTTCCCCCAGACTCAATAGCTTTACGTTCTATTTTCAGCCCCTGCACACGGTAGCCCTTTTGTTTTCTCTGGAGCCGTCATGCTGACACGGCGTCCCTTCCCCTGTTATAATCCGTCTGTCTTTCTGTGTATTTTTCTCTGCAGGGATGTAGTTCCGAAGAAAGAAGAGTCAGCTACGCATTGATTCCTCGCAGCCTGCTGGGCTGTTTATGTTTTTACAAAGCACTCACCCCAGAAAGGTACACGGACAGCACTAGACATTCCAGAAAACAAACCGTCCCAACATCAGGTAACCGAGCAGGCACACAGGGAGCTCACAACACACCTATTTTTTCCTTTGTATGAGAACAAACGGTGCCCGGGAGTGGCCACACTCGAGTGTTAGCGGAAACGAGGCTCGTGATGCCGCAATCAGGATTTCTTCCTTTCCCAGGCCTCCTGTACCCGCCCGCGGGCAGCCAAGCCAAGAACAGGAGTGGATTCTTGAGTGGAAGGCTCCAAATGAGACTCTGGAAGGTCCTGGCCCCCAGTGATCTTGGAGGTAGCGGCTGGTGGGGATCTGAAAGTCCTGCCTGGCTTCCAATAATTCCCTTGTATTGATGGTTACACTACCCATTCCAAGTTCCTGAAATACAGGTGCTTAGCAGATGATTTTTAAAAGGAAACTTCTGAAAGCTGATAAAAATTGCTTTGGGCTTTGAGGAAGAATGGGGTTTCGTGCTGCTGTATTCCTCCACAGAGGGCTTTCCCTGGTGGCTCAGGGGTAAAGAACCCACCTGCCAATGCAGGAGATGCAGAAGACATAGGTTCGATCCCTGGGAAGAGAAGATCCCCTGGAGAAGGAAATGACAACCCACTCCAGTATTCTTGCCTGGAGAATCCCATGGACAGAGGAACCTGGTGGGCTACAGTCCACAGGGTCACGAGGAGTCGGCCACAACTTAGCGACTAAAGCAACATTCTTTTGCCAAGCCTTTGACATAGATGCATGATAATGTTTTAAAAGGCAAGGCACAGTCCAGGCAGCACAGTTGTGAAAGAGGTCAGGGCCCTACTGCCTTGAACCCTTCTAATCACAACAGAAATCGAGTGAAGCACCGAAGGCCCCGAGCTCGGCCCGCCGTCCTCTCCCCTCCCACCTCCTTCCCTTCTCTTCCCCAGGTTCCCAGGCACCGGAAGTCACCCTGGCGTCATTGCTGTCTCCAGGGTTTACAGTTTCTCCCTCTCAGCGCTGCTGTTTGGGGTTGGTCTCAGCCTGTCCGTAGAGATGCTATCAGCCAGGAAGGTCTGGGGGCGCTCCCCTGGGGCCCTACTTCTGCAGGAAGCCCCCACGGACAGTCCCCCACTAAAGCTTCCTGGAAACTGGACCAGTCCTCATGTCCGCGACAACCATCCGGGACCTCAGAGAAACCAAGATACATAACTCACGAGTCCTGGGGGCCAACAGCAAGGGAGGGAGAGAGAACCCAGACCTGGGCGTCTGCCTTTACTGGGGTCCAGGGAGGGGTTTCTAGGACAAAGCACTGGTCTCGGAGAGGAAGAGGAAGGCAGGAAGGAGGGAAGGGCAGGTGAGGGCAGCTGGCAGGGGAGAGAAGTGGAAGTCCCCCTCTGATGAGCCGCGCCCGCTCCCTGAGCCAGGGGGTTAGGTAGGAGGCTCAGAGGCGGTGGTGGCAGGAGTGAAAATGGTTTGGAATTCTGTCTGATTAACTGTGGTGTTGGAGAAGACTCTTGATAGTCCCTTGGACTGCAAGGAGATCCAACCAGTCCATCCTAAAGGAAATCAGTCCCAAATATTCATTGGAAGGACTGATGTTGAAGCTGAAACTCCAATATTTTGGTCACCTGATGCGAAGAACTGACTCATTTGAATAGAGCCTGATGCTGGGAAGGATTAAAGGTGGGAGGAGAAGGGGATGACAGAGAATGAGATGGTTGGATGGCATCACTGACTCAATGGACATGAGTTTGAGTAAACTTTAAGAGCTGGTGATGGATAGGGAGACCTGGAGTGCTGCAGTCCATGGGGTCACAACGAGTCGGACACAACTGAACAACTAAACTGAACTGAACTGAAAATAGGAGAGACTGTTGATCAGCAAAAGGATGAGGCTCCACAGAGCCCTTAAGATAGCCGCTCGCCAGCCCCAGAGGCACACTTCTCTCCAGCAGCCTGAGACTATTCAAGCGAGAGTGAGCTCAACAAGATTTTCCGAGAAAAGTAGAAGACTTTACATCCATTCCAAGAATGGTGCCAAGCAGTGAGGTCAGGCCAGGATGATACCCAGGAAGGCGAGGTCGCTATCTGCAAGGCTGGCTGGCTGCTCTGCTCCCTCCACAGCGACCTGTCTAGCGTCCACCTGTGCAGCCTGTCCCTTAGATCCAGCCGTAAGCATCCTGGGATGAGACCCTGGTCATACTGGGAGCCAGCCTTACGGAAGAAAGAGCAGGGAACTCCATACAGGAAGGCACATATGGGGATGCCTTGGAAAGTCCTTACTTCTTTGGAATTGCTGCCTCTTTCACCACTGGAAATGAGCCTTGAAATCACAATGAGCAGAGAAGCACAGTAAGAGGAAGACCATTCATCATGGCATCTGTGGACTGCCTTAGGATGACTCCTAAAAATTAGCCAATATCAGTTGTTTGTGGCTCAGCTGGTAAAGATTCTGCCTGCAATGCGGGAGATCTGAATTCGATCCCTGGGTTGGGAAGATCCCCTGGAGAAGGGAAAGGCTACCCACTCCAGTATTCTGGCCTGGAGAATTCCACAAACTATATAGTCCATGGGGTTACAAAGAGTCGGACACGACTGGGCGACTTTGACTTTCACGTCTCTTTCAGCTGTCTCAGGAGATGTGTGTGGTGCAAGGTCACCCCAACAGGCTGTTTTGGAAAACAAGGAAGAGGGTGGAAGTGGACCGGCAGTGGGATGAAGACTTTAGACAACAAGACCCCCTGGGATTCTAGGGTGAAGGGGAGGAGATGGAGATGAGAGCCTACAGACAGGAGGCAGAGAGGAGCAAGACCAAAATGGTCCTCAACAGAGCCCTGTGTGTGCCGCAGTTTTACTCAGAGTTGATGTTATTTGGGGAGCCGTGGAGTATCTTGAGGGAAAAGAAACCCTAGTATCAGCAAATTTTGCAGAGTATAGGGTGGGATTAGCTCAGTTTCTTCTGCCAAAACAATCCACCCAGGTACAACGGAATAAAGTCAGGATGCACTAGAGTGAAAACAGAAAGTAGGAAAATCAGAGGTCTGGATGGGGCATCCTCACCCTCTGGCTTATCCTACACTCGTGGCCCCCAGGGCAGACAGTCTTACTACAAGCGCCTCCCTTTCTCCCAGGAACTCATCTATTGAGCACGGTACATGTGCTTTCTCACCTAATCATCCCAACCACCCTGAGAAACGGGTACTATTATTCTTCCCATTACACAGATGGGGAAACTGAGGCCCAGAGAAATGAAGCAACTTGTCCAAGGTCACTCATAGAGTAAGTGGCGGAGTCCAGACCCAGAGTCAGGCCACTAGGACTGAAGTCTGTGCTCTCAACCGGAGGCTTCCTCACCTGCCAGGTGCTGTCTTTTCCTGGCTGCAGTAAGGAAAATGAGAAGGAAGAAAGGAGCGGGGAAGGAAGGAAGGAAGAAGGAGGGAGGGAGGGAAGGAGGGGGGCTGTATGGGAACATTCTGAGAAATGGTTCTGCAGATACATGCCAACAGGCGAGGGATGCAGTTATGCCAGAGGCAGGAACAAAGCTCCAGTACCAGCCAGTCTGGAAAGATGAGGCGGTGGGCACCCAAGCTCCCAAAGCATATACCGCAAACTTGGATATTTTTACCTCTGGCTTATCCCCCCACCCTCCCACCTCCCTCCCAAGTATTAGTAACACAACATTCTTTTGATAATTTTTCCTTTTAAAGGAGATACTACTCTTACTAAAAGGTCAACCAGCTAAAAATATTTTGCTCTGATTTTCCATGAGCTTTTCAGCATGATTTCGTTGCCTCAAGCTTTGCCTGGGAGAAACAACTGGAATATTTTCCACCCACAGAGAGCCCTTTTCCAGGTCCTGGCGCCAAAGTTTCTCTTCTCCTTGCTCCTTCCCTGCTTTACCCGCTTTGGTCTTATCAGCAATGTTCAGAAGAACCAGAAGAAAGGTTTTGTTTTTCAAGAGTGAAACATTGCTTTGACATTTAAAGACAAAGGTCCACATTCCTTTTTAGCAAATCCCAGTACAAAAGCAAGGACTTCCCTGGTAGCTCAGCTGGTAAACAATCCTGCTGGAGAAGGGATAGGCTACCCACTCCAGCATCCTTGGGCTTCCCCGGTGGCTCAGATGGGAAAGAACCTGCCTGCAATGCAGGAGACCTGGGTTTGATCCCTGGGTTGGGAAGATCCCCTGGAGAAGGAAATGACAACCCGCTCCAGTATTCTGGCCTGGAGAATCCCACGGACAGAGGAGCCTGGCGGGCTACAATCCGTGGGGTGGCAACCAGTCAAACAAGACTAAGCGACTTGCACTTCACTCAATAAAGCAAAGGCAGGGTGCAGTTGCATGTGAGTAGTTGAAATGAGAGTTTTCTTTGGGGAGGGGCCTCCGGGTGCCACGGAGCACCCAGCTGTGGACAGCGCAGCAGCTATGCCCCAGGTAGAGAGTTCAGAGAGGCGCAGATTTCCCCCAGAATTTGCAGGCAGAGCGTCCTCATGAAAACTTTCATAAGCTGAAATGGAGCAAAGGAGCAAGACCTAAAGACACAGCTTGTAAATGGATGCACAAAATAAATCGATGCCATTTTTGCCTTTTGCCTTTATTCTAAAAAGCAAAAATCCTCTCCAAATTTCTTTCAGTTTGTGAAAACAGGTATGGGCATATCTCAGAGACACTGTGGGCTTGGTATCAGATCATCACAATAAAGCAAGTCCCATGGTATTTTTCGTTTCACAGTGCATATAAAAGTGACAATTAAAAAAAAGTAATAAAAATTTTTACTGTTGTCTATGATGTATACAATAGCATTATGTCTAAAAACAACATACAAACCTTAATATAAAAATACTTTCTTGATAAAAAATATTAACCATCATGTTATCCTTCAGTGAATCGTAGTAGTGACAACAAAGGTCACTGACCACAGATCACTATGACGAATGTAATAATGATGAAATAGTTTGGAATAGTGTGAGAATTAGCAAAATGTGACACAGAGACATGAAGTGAGCAGATGCTCTTGGAAAAATGCTGACAATGGACTGGAGTCCCCACTGTGGTCCTCCCTACTGGGGTCCCAAAGAGTCAGACATGACTGAGCGGCTAAGCACGCACGCATACACACACGCACGCGCACACACACACACACTCCATCTATAGCAATGCTTCCCTATGAACAGTGTCAGCCGAAGGTTCTTTGATAAGCATTATGAATAGTTTTTCATTAACACATTCTTTCACAAACCGAGGGCATTGACAAGGGGTTGCAGGTGGGGGACCTGGGTGGGATGCTCTCGCCAGGCAAGCTGAGGCCATGGCCTCTGAGCGGAGGGTGGGCTCCCAGCTGTGTCTGCAGCTAACTCCCATGCTGCTGCTGCTTCAGTTGTGTCTGACTCTTTGCAAGCCCGTGGGTTGTAGCCCACCAGGCTCCTCTGTCCATGGAATGCTCCAGGCAAGAACCCTGGAGTGGGCTGCCATGCCCTCCTCCAAGGAATCTTCCCGACCCAGGGATCAAGCCTGAGTCTCTTACGTCTCCTGCATTGGCAGGTGGGTTCTTAACTACAAGCGCCACCTGGGAAGTCCAATCCTTGCACTCGAGATGTCAGCTTCTCCTCATATCTAGTTACACTTTCAACCTGCTACTACTTCCTAAGCAAGGTGGGTTTTTGCTTTTGGTGGTTTTTTTGTGTTGTGTGGTTTTTGTTTTGTTTTGTTTTTTTCATTTAAAAATTTTCTGTTTAAACATGAAAAGTAATCTGCCTTTTTTTGTTTCAACTTTCTTGATGTTTTGAGAGTATCTTTCAGGCCCAAAGCAGGCCTCATGGGAAATTCTTAGAAGACTCAGAAACTTAGGAGACAAGGAGCAAAGAGGAGAAAGCAGAGATGCTCAGGGGATGGTGAAAGTAAAAGATGAGTTCTGTTGATTTTTTGACTATTTCCCTCCGTATCATGTCCTCCCATTAGAGGCTTTCTCTAAGCACGATACTCTCCTCAGGGCTTTTAGAATTGGGTGAAGTTCATCCCAGATAATGCTTCACAAACAAAAAGAAAAAAAGGTCACAGAGGCTGAGATAGAGGGGAAGGTGTTTTGCTGGAAGTTCCAGCCTTTTCCTGGAACAGAATCAGCATGGGTCCCTCCACGTCTTAACTCTCAGCTCCCAGCAGAGCTCAGCAGAGCAGAGCAGAGAACTCTGACTTAGAAGAAGCTGTTAACTTGTTCAAGGACCTTTTTTGGAGTTCTTTATTTGTTTTGGTTTAACTTTAAAAAAATGTTATTGCAGTATAATCGATTTACCAATGTTGTGTTAGTTTCTTTTGTATAGCCAAGCAAATCAGTTATACACATATGCACATCCCCCACCTTTTTAGATTCTTTTCCAATGTAGGCCATTATAGAGCATTGAAGAGTTCCCTGTGGTATATAGCAGGTCCCTGTTAGTTATTGCCTTTGTATATGGCAGTATGTATACATCAATCCCAATCTCTCAGTTCATCATGCCCCTCCCCTTTCCTCCATGGTAACCATAAGCTTGTTTTCTCCATCTGTGATTCTATTTCTGCTTTGTATTAAGGTTTTAGTTTTTTGGTTTTTTTTTTTAGGTTCTACATATCAGTAATATCGTGTGGTATTTGTCTTTGTCTGTCTGACTTACTTCTCTTAGTATGATAATCTCTATCCATGGTCTATCCATGTTGTTAAAAATGGCATTATTTCATTCTGTTTTACAGCTAATATTCCACTGTGTATATATATATATTTACCACATCTTCTTTATCCATTCCCCTGTTGATGGACATTTAGGCTGTTTCCACATCTTGGCTATTGTAAATAGTGCTGCAATGAACACGGGGTGCATGTATCTTTAAAATTATGGCTCTTTCCAGATACAGGCCCAGGAGCAGGACCGCTGGGTTATATGGTAGTTCTATGTTTGGCTTGTTAAGGAACCTCCATACCATTCTTCACAGTACCAATTTACATTCTCACCAAAAGTGTAAAACAGTTCTCTTTTCTCCACACCCTCTCCAGCATTTATTGTTTGTAGACTTTTTGATGATGGCCATTCTGACTGGTATGAAATGATGCCTCTCTGCAGTTTTGATTTGCATTTCTCTAATGATTAGTTATGTTGAGCATCTTTTCATGTGCTTTTTGGTCATCTGGATGCCAAGGACTTTTTAAAAAATTTCAGTGTAGTTGATTTATAATATTGTTTTAGTTTCAGATGTACAACATAGTGATTCAGCTCTTTTTTTCAGATAATATTCCTGTAATTGTGTAATAATAATGTATACTAATGTAACATTGTACATTATTACAAGATGTTGAACACAGTGCCCTATTCTAAACAGTAAATCTATTTCATGTATAGTAGTTTTATCTGTCAATCCCAGGATTTTTCTGTTAGTTCATCTCATTTGAATCCTGAGGTCCTGGAGACTTGTTTACACAGGGATTTTTGTGTAGAAATAACCTAGTGGTTGTATTTGGCAATTTGCAAATAAGCCACTTAGCTGGTGTTTTATAGCTGCTGGGAAAGAGCTCTTGCTACTTCTCTTTCTGTGATAATGAGGGAACACAGTGAGCCAAGGAAACTGCATGTCAGCTCACAACAGGAAACTCGAGGACTCTCAGGGTTCCTGCATTTACAGGCCTGTCTGGTTGGAAGGCAGCCTCCCAACACAGCGTGAAGATTGCAAATACACCCTAAACCCGAATCACCTGACTCAGCTTGTTTCATGATAATATCAGCTGGAGCCTTCTCAGTCTAAAGGTTAAATTCAAAACACGAATAGATTATACATTCAGATACATACAGTTGGCCCTCTATGTCCTCGGGCTCTGCATCCTGAGATCCAACCAACAGTGGATCAAATTCCAGAAAGTTCCAGAAAGCAAAACTTGAATTTGCTGAACATGGACAACTATATACAACTACTTACATAGCATTTTCATTGTATTAGGTATTGTAAGCAATCTGGAGATGATTTAAAATATACAGAAGGATGTGCGTAGGTTACATGCAAACACTGAGCTGTTTCACAGGCTTCCCTGGAAGCTCAGTGGTAAAGAACACACCGGACAATGCAGGAGACCTGAGTTTGACCCCTGGTTCGGGAAGATCTCCTGAAGAAGGAAATGGCAACCCACTCCAGTATTCTTGCCTGGAAAATCCCATAAACAGAGGAGCCAAGAGGGCTACAGTTCATGGGGTCGCAGAGTCTGACACAACTGAACGACTGAGCACAAACATGCCGTTTTATATGAGGGACTTCATCCTCAGATTTTGGTTATCTGTGGGAGTTCTGGAGCCAGACCCCAAGGATCCAAGGGACAACTGTATCTAATACATGGCCATATATATATGTTTTAAACTTTTTATTTGAAATAATTTCAAAGTTACAGAAAAGTTGTTCAAATAATACAAAGGACCCTTATACTGTCTTTATCCAGATAGACCAGATTTTAACATTGATCCACATGTGCTATATCATTCACTCTCTCTTTGTATATAATTGTTAATATAATGGATAAATATTAATATATTACATAATGTTAGTATTGCTGTGCTTAGTCGCTCAGTCGTGTTCAACTCTTTGTGACCCCATGGACTGTAGCCCGCCAGGCTCCTTTGTCCTTGGATTCTTCAGGCAAGAATTACTGAAGAAATTCTTCAGGAGCCTGTTGCCATGCCCTCCTCCAGGGCATCTTCCCGACCCAGGGATCGATCCAGGTCTTCCTCATTGCAGGTGGATTCTTCACTGTCTGAGTCAGCAGGAAAGTCCAACATTAATATTAATATGAGTCAGTTACAAACATTGTTCCTCTTTATTCCTGAACATACCAGTGTTTGCCAGAGAACAAAGATATCTTCTTACATGATCACAGTATAGTTCTCACATTCAAGAAATGTAACAATGATGTGATGCTATTATCTAATCTATAGGTCATAAATTATGGCTATAAGGCATTCCAAAAGTCTTAGTGCAGCTATTTAATGTTTTAATAAAACAAAGGAAAGTGTTTTACTCACTGCAGATATCATTCATGACAGCCTTCCCACCAATTTACATTAAAAACCAATTATTAGCTCCATAAAATATTTACTGATCTATCTATTTTCAGCTTGTTTATCACCTAGCACTGAAAGCATCTGAATACCTCTTTATAAATCCAGGAACACCTTCTGACAATCCTGCTGGTATCATGTTGATTTGAAAGATGTGATGTATTATTACAAATGCAATTAATGGTAGGAAATTTTATATGGTAAAATATAAGTTTTAGTGTTTTAGCAAGATTTGGGCTTCTGAGGCATACAAAAATGAGAACATGGGCGAGGAATATTCTTTATGAAAATTACCCCTATCCCCATGAGATGAGGACGTGCACAGTTAAGAGACACACAAGACGCCAACAGCAAGAGTCACTAACCCAAGTACAGAACCATACTGTTCCAGTGTTCTTCCTTCTTAAAGTAAGGGGAGAGGGAAGTTTTCCACTGGAAATGTGTGTGTGTGTGTAATCATTTCATAATAATGTAACATGGAATCGCATCAATACACCCACTTACCCTCAGACACACAATCTTACCTCCCTTTCTTCTACATCATTGCAGAGATGTCTTACCAGGTCAAGGCTTGCCCAGGAATCCATCAAGCTCTCTCTTCCACGCCCTCCCTCCCCCAGCTTGCCCTCCTTCTCCTTTGGCTTTTTTCCTGTAGGCCCTGGAGCCTACTGAAGTCTTGTCCAGAGAGCCAAGTCCCAGTGCCCCTGGCCTGGAGCAGGCTGAGATGGTGGGTGTTGTGCCTTGGGGGAGGCCGAACTGGGAGGAGCGGGGTCAGAGACAGGGAACCAAATGGACACATGAGTAAAGAGCGACCACGTGAGTAGAAAGTAAGGCCTTCGGTCCAGAAGGAGAGAGCCTGGGTGGATGGGAAGAAGTTAAAATTAACTTGATAAAATCCCAACAGGGAGATAGGGTAAGGAGAGAAACAATACATCAAAGGAATAGATACATCTCTGGCAGGTGGTAACTATTCACTAAGTATCTTATGGCATAAAATAAACTCTCACGCATACGAGTTGGCTTGAACTAATTTGCAGTGCCTTGAATCCAGGTAGTGTCCTGATAAGAGATGTTACAGAGAATTCCCACCAGGCGTTCCTTCCCTCCATTGACCAGCTTTAAAAGAAGAAAGGAGAGGCCACAAAGGGAATTTGAGTTTTCCAGTTCTAAGCAAATCTGCCGGATTGGGAGTCAACGGGTTTCACCTCCCTCTGACCATCTTCTTTGCTTGGGAGGCAACTGGGCAGATTGGGTTTCAAGAAGTCACGCTCCCAGAGGCAGTCCAGATCGCTGCTTCTGTCCGCTGAGAGCAGACTTGAGTGCTAATGGGGAGAACGAGAGATAAGGGCCTCGACAGCAACCAAAATAACGCAACAACTCAGGTTAGGAAAGAAAAATACCGGTAGCAGCAAGGTTCTCTCTGTCAGGAGCAGTTAGGGCAATGCGGACTTGCATCCTCCAAGGCGCAAGCAGCTGACTAGCGAGCACGCCTGTCCTGTTGCTGGAAAATGCAGCTCAGAATGATCTCCACGTGCACGACTTCACGAAGCACGTCTGCAAGCCGGGGTGTGTTCCAACTGCACCATCCGAGGTGGCGCCAGTGGTAAAGAACTCGCCTGCCAGGGCAGGAGATGGAAGAGACACGGGTTCCATCCCCGGGGCGGCACGGCCACCCACCCCAGTGTTCCCGCCTGGAGAAGCCCACGGGCAGGGGGGCCTGGCGGGCTGCCGTCGGCGGGGTTGCAGAGAGTCGGACACGACTGAAGCGACTCAGTCCGCAGTATGTGGTACGCACTGTTGAGGTCGCTTCTTAAATCATCTCATACATGAGGAAACCGAGGCTCCGAGGGATGAAGCAGCTTTCTCAAGCTTACACATGGCCATTCTAGGTGGGAGCCGATCAAGGACTGCGGCTCAGAAGCCGCTGCTCTTTCCCAGGAACACCCAGGAAGCGGACTCACGGAGGATATAAAAGCACTGACAGGCCCGCGCTCGCCTTCCGAAGCCCACTTCCCGAGGAGAGCACTCTCCCTTCTGACTCAGGTTCAGTGGTTTCCCTCTGCCTGCGGGGGAAAGCCAAGTCCCCGCGCCTGCTTCGGAGCGCGGAGGCCTGGCGTGTGGCTGGCTGCCTTTTCCTCGTACCTTCCACGGCCTCCCCCTCGAGCCGCGCCTCCTCGCTTCACACGCCCCAGTCCCCGCCCAGGCTCCCCCTCATTGGCCCGCCGGAAGCGGCCACGTCCGCCATTTTCCTCTTCATGACGGGCGCCACTTCCGCTTTAGAAACACCCTTCAGGTCTGCCCTGGCGCCATGTTTTCTGTGAAGCGGCATCGACCTCCCCAGCCCCCAGGGTCTCTTCCTTGGAGGAAATGCTGAGACGTTTAGCCCGCACCCCTCACTGGACACGCGCCAGATGCAACCTTGGATTTCCTGTGAGGGTCCCACTCACTATGAGCAACGTGAGCCGGGGCCACAAGGAGCAAAGCTCATCCAGGAAGCTTGGGCCCAGGAAACGCCTAAACGACATGTAACTGAGGAAGCGCCTGGCAGAGACTTGCCAAACGTGACAGCTCAGGGCTGGGAAGGTTCCAGAGTCCCGGGGCCGAGCAAAGGATGCGGACCACACATCAACAGACACTGGAGGCAAGAGAAGCAACTCTGGAGATGAAAACTCAGATATGAAAACCCTGCTTCAGACTGAGCGTGACTGAGCCAGAGATCTGCCTGGGGACAGCAGGTAGAACTTTTAAAAATGCTTGGGAATGCTTTCTAGAAGTCCACAGAGTCAGCTAGCGAGATTTCTCTTATGGCGATAGACGTTTTTCAGAGAATTCATGGCAATGAAACAAAGCCAAATAGGGTTTCCTGGCTCAAAACTTTTCAGTCTTTAAATAGGTCTGTGTGAATTGTGAATCTCTAAGACAGGGACATAGGAGATAAGTTTGATCAGACTGACTTGTCCCACTGATTCTTTTCCCCAAAAACCCCTCCAGGTGAGGACTCTTCAGCACATATTTAATACAGGTTGTTTACATTTAGTCTGACCCATGTTTCATTGTGGCTTAAAAAAGAGAGAAGCCAGGGAAGTTGTAAAGAGATTGGGCCTTATTTTACCAAATTAATCCACGTATAAAAAGCGAGCATATTTATTTATCAGCTTTGGACAAAAGGATGAGCCCAGACTGGATTAGTAACAGCCAAGGTAACCATCCAATTTTTCAAGGTGTACATCGTAAAACTAGAACCTCACCAAATGATTTGATATATTTCTCAGGTTGGTATTTGATATGTTCCAATATGAAAAACACTGCATGCATATTTAAGAGAAACAAATTTATTTTTAGCTAGATTGTCCTCATTTCAGTTTATGGAAAAAGCCCAGCTCTAGTGACAGAACATATTTGAAGGGCTTATTTTGTTAACTTTGGGGACCTTTCTTTTGGAAAAAATCTTGTCTACTTGATCCCTCTTAATTCTCTATCTACTCTGCGTGGAAAGAAACCCTCTGACTCTTGACCATGTCTGCCCCCTTCTGGAGATGGTGAGTTAAGACAAGGTTTATATTGGAGTAAGAAACGCTTTAAAATATAAAGAGATATTTGCAAAGTGGGGCTTCCCTGGTGGCTCCATGGTAAATAAGCTGTCTGTAAGGCAGGATACGCGGGTTTGATCCCTGGATCAGGAAGATCCCCTGGAGAAGGAAATGGCAATCCACTCCAGTATTCTTTTTTTTTTTTTTTTTCTCATTTATATTTATTAGTTGGAGGTTAATTACTTTACAATATTGTAGTGGTTTTTTGAATCAGCCATGGATTTATATGTATTCCCCATCCCGATCCCCCCTCCCACGTCCCTCTCCACCCGATTCCTCTGGGTCTTCCCCGTGCACCAGGCCCGAGCACTTGTCTCATGCATCCAGCCTGGGCTGGTGATCTGTTTCACCCTCGATAATATACATGTTTCAATGCTGTTCTCTCAAAACATCCCACCCTCGCCTTCTCCCACAGAGTCCAAAATTCTGTTCTGTACATCTGTGTCTCTTTTTCTGTTTTGCATATAGGGTTATCGTTACCATCTTTCTAAATTCCATATATATACGTTAGTATACTGTAATGTTCTTTATCTTTCTGGCTTACTTCACTCTGTATAATGGGCTCCAGTTTCATCCATCTCATTAGAACTGATTCAAATGAATTCTTTTTAATGGCTGAGTAATATTCCATGGTGTATATGTACCACAGCTTCCTTATCCATTCGTCTGCTGATGGGCATCTAGGTTGCTTCCATGTCCTGGCTATTATAAACAGTGCTGCAATGAACATTGGGGTGCACGTGTCTCTTTCAGATCTGGTTTCCTCAGTGTGTATGCCTGGACCACTCCAGTATTCTTGCCTGGGAGATCCCATGGACAGAGGAGTCTGTTGGACTACAGTCCATGGGGTTGCAAAGAGTCAGACACGACTAACAACAACAAAACCCTAAGACTCATCAACAACAATGAATTCTTTTAGGGTTACTTGTCAGTTTCTTATCTCTGCCTCTTGTCCTTCCATAATGTTGAGCTGGTCTTTTATTTACGGGCACTGTTGTCATCTAAGTTTCCGTTCAAGCTCTTCATGGTCTCCCCAGTGTATTTTCAAACACCACAAACAGATCTCTGAGGTCTTGGGTGGACGTGTTTTTTCACTTGATCCTGATTCTGAGGTTAATCAGCACACTGTTCATTTTTTCCATCTCAGCCAACAAACCTGCTGCTGACACACTGCAGGCCCCTGCCTGCGGACATCAGACCCTGCCTCCCGTTCCTGTGATACCAAAACTACCCTTTCTTCTTTCGGTCTGTTTTGGTTTCAGAATCTTCAGGATGTACACGTTTTGCCTCGACGTGGTGACTTTCCCTGTCCAGATAACTGGTGGTGGGCGTAAACCAGCCGAGGTGACACATGAGTCTCTGAAGGTGAAGAGATTTGAACGATGAGAGAGAGAATCTGCTCAGTTAAACGAAAACTTGGGAGACGATGAAATGTGGGGGCACCTCTGCTGATAACAAGCGTCTGTTGGCATTGTGGTGTACAGACTGATGACTGAAGATGTCTGTCATTAGTAGGATGCTTCAGATAGAAGAAAACAGGTTACTGCCCCAGGAAGATCTTGTGTGAACACACTGGGATCTTTCTGCATCCTTTCTCAAAAAATCTGAAGCCAAAGCCTTGTGGCAGGAGAGTGAGCCAGTCCTGGATTACCCAGAAAGTGGTCAGTTTCCACCGGGATCCCTTCAGGCCCCCAGATTGCATAGCTACTTCAAGTTTGCTGTTGTATTGGCATTTGTCCAGACAGCTGCCCAGGCCTCATGAGAGACCTGTGCTTAACCAGGTAAATGGCTTTGATTTTTTTTTTTAAGCGCTTTTCCCTTTCCTCCAAATAAGAACAAACTGTGAGAGTAAAATGAGAGATGTGAAAATGATTTGAAAGTTGAATACCAACATTATTAAAAGGAGTACTTTATCAATAATATAGGCCTGGCACAGCTCCTCCAAATACTTGTTTAAAAGTACAACAGAAGTTATACTTTGGATTTGAAATGTTCATCTCTTCTCACTCACCTTGCAAAAAGTCTCCACTTTAGACAAGCTCCAAATACATCTACAGATGCACTAAAGCTTAAAACTGTAGCAGGTATGGCAAATGTCACGTTCAAGGTGTCAAACTGGTCCAGGTTTTAAAATGTCCGAGAATAACAGACCTAACCTGATGGTGTCCCATTGAAAGTTGCAGCCTGCATTTAAGGGAAGACAAAAGAAGCTAACTGATTTTCAGGTTTACTGCAGAAGATGTGGTCATAGATTAAGTCTAAAATGAGGCTTCCTGTGCACAAGAGGTCAGAACTAGGGAGAAGTCCCAGGTCTGATCCCCTCCCACCCGGTCAACACCCACAGGGCCTTCAACAGTGTGAAATCTCTCAAAATTGGTGTTTTCTCAGCCCTAGAATGTCGACCCATCTCTCTATCTTCCCTTATTTTCCACATCAAAGACAACACACTTGGGACTTCCCTGGCGGTCCAGCCATGAAGACTTTGCCTTCCAATGCAGGGGGATACGGGTTTGATCCCTGGTCGAGGGCCTAAGACCCCACATGCCTTGAGGCCAAAAAACCAAAACAAAGACGTAAAACAGAAGCAATATTGTAACAAACTCAATAAAGACTTTAAAAATGGCTCATATTTTTTTAAAAAATCTTAACAACAACAAAGACAATACAAGTATCTTCTTGTAAGACTATCCTAGAGTCCTACCCATTGATACCAATTCCCACAAAAAAAAAAAAAGCAAAAGGGACAAGAGGTGTGTCGTTTTATGAAAATCTGTTTGGTCCTTTCTCTGGTCTCTTAAGTGCTGTCCTGATTTCCTTAACGACCTGGAGTGTACGTGTGTCCCCGAGGCCGCTTCAGACCACGCTGTGTCCCGAGACTTGTGCTTTCCAGGTCGGACTCTGTGGAGCTGAAGAGACCAACACCATCTCTGCAGAACAACAAGCAAAGTCAAGAAGCCCACTTGCAACAGGATTACGGTGGTCGATGCCTGCACGCAGCCATCGGGCAAGTCAAGAGCACCTTTCAGGGGTTTTATGCTGACTGCTTTGGCTTCCTTATCTTGTACATATTTGGTTTTGAGAACGCAAGGAATTTGCTAACTGAGCAAGTTTATCCACTGTTTTCTAAGCAGGCTCTTTTCCACAGAGATCTATTTCTGAAAAATGCTCTCAGCAAACTTTGCTGCTGAAGCAGCACACGCTTCAGTGGGATGGTTTAAACCTGAGACAAGTCCTCTCTAAAATCCCAACATGCATGGTATGGAAACAGACTTTGAAACAGAGGTACCTGGGCTTATTATCAAAACTCACGGCAAAGTCTAGGACATCAACCTTCCTTGTGTGCAGGATTCATGAGAGGAGGAAGCCCAGAGGACAGGGTGTTTGCTGAGCAGCCCCTACAATAGGAGGGATTACCTCATTACTGGTGAGGTAACTGAAAGTCACAGAAGTGAACCAGCCTGGCCAAGTTAAAATCCTAAATGGCAGAACAGGGATTCAAAACCAAGTTTCACAGGACAAGACTGCTTGTGATACACAGATATATTCCTTTTATCCCAACAGGTTGACCAAGTCTGCAATTAAAAATCACTGAAGTATAGACTTTTAAAGACTATTATGTAGTGAGTTGGAGCAAGAATTTATTTTAAAAAATTGATAAATCAAGGTCCAGATTAATGACTTGCCAAAATCATAAAGTTAATGTCGTTTGCCAATTTGTAAGTGACCCCTGAACACTGCATCTTAACCTTCTTTGGAAAATTAGTGATAACCTGGAAACTCTTGGTTTTTCTTGTGTTTCATTTCCTCACATGTATCTTCATCAGAAAAACATAAATTATCTTATGGAGATGAGTTCAGAAGTACAGGCTGATTTAATTAGGGTTGGTTCATAGATAAGAATGGCCAAAAGCCAGGATAAAATGAAATAGAACTCTTACACCATCTAGTGATAAAATTCTCTCTTTGCAGGAAAACCAACTCATCTATTTCCATGTTACAAATGAACCCCCAGAACTCTAAGCTTGAAGAATATTCATAAAATTGGCTAAAAGAAAAATGATAACAGTGAATTGTTGTTTAGTCACTAAGTTGTGTCCGACTCTTTTGCAACCTCATGGACTGTATCCCGCCAGGCTCCTCTGTCCATGGGATTCTCCAGACAAGAATACTGGAGTGGGTTGCCATTTCCTTCTCCAGGGGATCTTCTGGACCCAGGAATCAAGTCAGCATGTCCTGCATTGACAGGTGGATTCTTTACCACTTGAGCCATCAGGGAAGCCTCAATAACAAAGAATATAGAAAGTCAAAAGTAGATAAACAGGAATAGTAAAATGGAACAGATTATTCTGTTAAGATTCTGCTGGAAGCTGGATATAAACCCCAGTTCTACTCCTCAAATCTGCCATAGGTCCTGTTTACCTTTTTCTTTACACCCTAAAACTTCGGGTACTATTTTATGAATTAACAAAGGTTCAACTTAAAAGGTGGCTCTAGTGGTAAAGAATCTGCCTGCCAGTGCAGGAGATGCAAGAGGTGGAGGTTCAGTCCCTGGGCCGGGAAGATCCCCTGGAGAAGGAAATAGCAACCCACTCCAGTACTCTTGCCTGGAAAATCCCATGGGCAGAGGAGCCTGGCCGGCTACAGTCCACGGGGTCGCAGAGAGTCGGGCATGCCTGAGTGACTGAGCATACACACAACTTCAAAACACAGATGACCTAAGTGTGCACTTAGTTAAGTCTGAGACATTCTTCCTCCACAGGAACTCACTCTCCACCAGAAAACAAGCTCGGGATTTCCCTGGTGGTCCAGTGGCTAAGATCCTGCCTGCCAGTGAGGGGAACACGTGTTGACCCCCGGTCCGGGAAGATGCCACAAGCCACAGGGCAATTACGCCTGCGTGCCACTACCGCTGAGCAGGCCTGATGCTGCTCCTGCTCACGCTCCGTCTGCACCAGAGAAGCCGCCACAGTGAAGAGGTGCCCCGACTCCCTGCAACTAGAGAAAGCAAGGCCTGTGTGTGGCACCGAAGGCCCAGCACAGCCAAAAATATAAACTTCTTTTTAAAAGGAAGAAAGAAAACAAGCTCTAAGAACTTAGGATCTTTCTTCTAGATTATCTTTCCCTCCGGTCTCATTCTATATAGGTGGCAACAGATGCGAAATCCAATGCTTTCTTTTGATGCTCAGTGAATATCGAGATACCCAAAGACAGATTTCCTTTTACAAAAGTACTATAAAAATCTTACCTCAAGAGCCTAAAAGAATAAAATCAAAAGGGAAAATTTTAATCTCAAGATTTTTATTTTAAGAACTTTTTTAAGACTCATGGTCAAGAAGGAAAATATATTTAATAATTTTATAAATCTTATGGTTGAATGAAGAAGTTACCTAGGAAAAAGAAAATACATTTTAATGAAGCAATACATGAAATAAGTCAGTATACGTGGGGGGGATAAAAGTTTACTTCCACTTTCTTTGCACAATTTTTAAAGTTAATCAAGTTTTCACACTAGCAGGGTTTGTTAACAATTAGTGACTGGCTTTGTTGGCCCCAATCTCTTCTTAGGCTGGAGATTAGTGGAACCCTAACTGGGTAACTAGTACCATGCCTTAGGAATCCCTAACAAAAATTCAAAATATGCCTAGATTTGGCAACAAATCCTGAGGATGATTTTTCAAATCCCTGTAATGCCATCTGGTCTTTGTCTTATCTCATTACAGGGCTTTCCTGGGGGCTCAGTTGGTAAAGAATCCGCCTGCAATGCAGGAGACCCCAGTTCGATCCGTGGGTTGGGAAGATCCCCTGGAGAAGGGAACGACTTACCCACTCCAGTGTTCTGGCCTGGAGAATTCCATGGACTGTGTAGTCCAAGGGGCTGAAAAGAGTCGGACACAACTGAGCGACTGACTGATCTCATTACAGGCTCCCTGATACTTTGCAGAAACCAGCACAGCACAGTGCGGGGGAAATATAGGTAATAAAATAAGAAAAGCCCACCTCAGCATTCTTAGCTGTGTGACCTTGAGAAGCTGCTCACCCTCTCTGAACCTCAGATGCTTCACTCATAAAGTGAAGGATTACCTTCAGAATTCCTAGCAATCCCCTTAACCTGAAAGGCTACCTAAGTGTTAAAGAACGCCTATGAGGTGTCTAACAGACTAAGTACTCAGTAAAGGGTGGTCATTTATTAATAAAAGTGACAACGGGCTCTTTAAAACAGTGATTCTTAGGAGCCGATGCTTATGTGGCCTAGCACTGCCCTCCGTAAAACTGTGAACTAGGCCAGGTTTGTCTCTGAAACGTGATTTGACTTGTCAGCGCCATCTTCCAAATCCAGTGTACGACCTGGAAACCAGAAAACCTCACCAAAGGGTAAGAGGAGACACTTCGCCTGGTGTCAGGTTTCGGCCTGCAGGGAGTGGGTTGAAAGGGTGTATGTCAAAAGAGTCACACAGCCCATAAAGCTTTTAAAGACAGGTTTATTTATATATAAGTGCATGAAATTGAATACAGAAACTTTATTAAAATACTGTATATTACAAATTTTAACCCAATAAGTTCTGTGTGATGACATTTAAGTGCTGGATTTGCTTTTAACAGTTGTTCTGTGTGTATCAGTAAAGAGTTCACCCTGTATATTACAAAGAGGAGACACACGTATGGACCTCAGAAATGGTCCTGAGATTAGACAGTGTATGATGTTAATTGTGCATCTTTTCTTTAAAGCAATGAATTGGAACCTAGACCTTGTCTTTGCAGACCAACGTTCTGTAAATCAAAAATAACTTGCATATATTTATTGCTGCCCTTTGAAGAAAATGAGTGGTGGAAAATAATTTAAAATAAAGATCAACATTTCTATGCTTACCACAATTAAACCTGATGCTTACTACAATTAAAATTCACTGCAAAGTTGATGTTCTCCGGGAAAGTATACTATATACACCATGAGATTTGTACATGAGTTGGAAATAAAAAATTGCTTATATAAAATTAAAAATCAATAGTATACAATATTTACAGCTTGTTAGGTATTATAAATAAACATACTTTTTTAAATAACCCTTCAAAATTAAACTGTATTATGTAAACATGCAGGACGCATACTCATATGGTATAGTTTACAGTCTTAACAGAAGGGGGGAAACTGTTCACATAATGTAGGCTACTTCGTCACATACACCTTTGTTTTTGTGCATTACCCCTCCAAGGTTTCTTCTTCCTGTCTTTAAGTTTCACAGTACATTAAGTATTTCTAGAGTAAAAAACAAAAAGTCCCTGATGGTAAACATATTCCTAAAAGTGACATGAAGTGTCTGCCTTTGAACTACAATATGAAGCTGACACTGTTCACACTAGCATCTCTAGTTCACAACAAAACCAAGTTTTAACACTCCACATTTAACTGTCTTGACTACATTTTCTCCCATTTCAAACTTACTTGGAAAGAGAAAAAAAAACACCACACATCATGATAATGTAATGAAAGCAGTTGTCATCTGTCAAGAATGAAATAACTGACTTTTTACTAAACCACAAGGAGTTAATTCAATTACATCCTTCCTCAGCTCTGAATTCCCAGCAACAGGCATACCAATCCTGAATTCTGCTAAATTCACTTTGCGAAAGTATCTTAACTTCCAAGGCACTAAGGCATCATTTAGCTTTTAAAAACTGCACTGTGGTTTACAAAATGATTCATCAGTGGTCTGAGCGTTAACACAATTTGAAAGTGAGTTTGTAATACCTACCAAGCAAACTATATTTTTGCTATGTAAATAACATTTTAGCTGATTGAGATACAGTTGATCTCCTTGTTCTAGAATTACCAGAGTCAAGAGTTAATACTTCACGGTAGAATCCTATGAATTTTAACATAGTTAATTGACTAAAATGAAAAATACTGAGTAATTTTACACTGTTCATCTAAATATGCAGAGCTTGTGTGTGTGTATGTGTGTGTTTGGGAGACAGCCAGAACTTTTAAAATTCCTCCACTGTAAATGCATGTGATATCACGAATACTAAGTGTCAACAATCAGACTATCAACTCATCCAGTATTGAAAGTAAATAATATTTTATTATAATTCAAACAAGTGCCTCTCTTTTACCTTCTATGGAGAAAACTTTAAAATGTTCCTACCCAAAGATACTTAGTGATGATGTATAAATACGTTGAAGACAAAGGAAACTTCTCACCACCAATAGTACTATCAAGTTACCATTCATTTATACAGGGCTATAAAAAAGTGATGACTTTTAGAAATTACCAAGATGTAATATGTTCAGAAGAAAGAGTGTTATAGTTATGGTGATTATACATTATAGTTCCTCTTCCTATGTATGTATGCCACACTGCTTTCCAGCTTCAGTTACATACTTAAACGCAGTCCCCAAAAGAGGACAGTCACATCCCCACGGAGCGGAAATATATATTGTTACAGGACACAGTCCTGAAAAAAAGAAAAGAAAACTCGTAGGAGGTCCATGCTCTCTTGACTTGCTTATAGTATTTAATTTTCAGCAAGATTACAGCTGCATAACCGTGAGGTGTTGAGAACATTCTCTTCTAAACCAGCACTTCTGATCCTATCAACAAACTGTACATATGTTTAAACTATCCCATATGACGTCTGTACGGAAGAGGGAGGATTTTTTTTTTTTTTTAACTACTAAATTAGTTCTCAAAAATCAAGACAGGGTTATGAAAGTTCAGCATACGTGCAATGAACGTAAAGAACGTGAAACAAGGCCCCTGTGCTCAGGGGAGGAGGTGGTTACACCTCAGTGCACTAAGAAATTTGGGTGTTTCCACTAATCTAATGACGTATGAACCGGCTTACCTCCACATTTACGGAAAGTGCTGTATATATTAGGCATTACTTTCCCTAAGCAAATTCATAGATAAATTTTTAGAGAACAGCTTCAGCGACCTCCTCAAAAACACTGTGTTGCCTACACTGAACAGGGATCTTTGAGTGAGTGGGGCAAACGGACCACCACACGCACAAAATTATAAAACGATTTTAAATGCTTTGTGGCAAGTTTCGTCTCACAATAAAGAAACACCACATTTTGCAAACATGCAGTAAACATACTCACACGGTGTCATCTGTAGTCTTAACAGAAGGGGAACTGTGTTCACATAATGCAGGGTGTTTTGTCAAATATGTCTGTGTTTTTGTGCATTACCCTCCAACCTTTCTTCCCATCTTTAAACTTCCCCCTGCTATAAATACTACTACATGTTTGAAATTTTTTATCATTTTTCAATCAAATAATGTCATTTTTATGCTGTAGTCTTCCTCCCCAATGTTATAAAAAGGACAGGAAAAGGGAAATTGCTAGTCAATTGCAACCACTGAGATTCTCACCCTTGAAACCATTTACCCAGTTACCCAAGTGTTGCCAAACTTCTCTGCAATCTAGGTCACTAGAATTTTTTCAGTAACTTTCCACATTCTTCACATCTTAAAAACAAATAGCGACTCTTTGAAGAATTCTAAGACTTTCTGAGAGAAACGTTTGTCACAAGAGTCAAGTGGCTTGAGAATATTTCAGAAAGTCCTCAACATCTTATTATTTCTTGAATTATAAAATGCACATAAATTTAAAATAAAAGTATTACCTTTTAAGTTAAAAACAAACAAACAAGCAGGGCTTAAGCACCTTTACTCCAGGGGAGGAGGGACGTGGTAGACACAACTGCCCAGTTCTGTTCTCCTATAGGCTGGGGTGGCAGAAGAGGGGTGAATGCGGGCGTCGGGGGAACCTCCCCACCCCAAAAACGAGCCGAGTAAGCAGCATGCAGTGGAGATTCAATGAATATCGGCTGAGTAAATCTGAAAGACGCAAGCTGGAGAAAATAAGTGGTAAGTCCTGACCACTTATTGCTTTTCCTGTTTTAACTAGTAATACCCACAGCCCGATACTGATTCTTGCTTGCCCTGGCCATTTCTATCACCACCAGCCCCCAGAAGTGCTCTTGGAAAAATATCTGATTTAAAAACAACAACAACAAAAAAGAGGTTGAAAGTAGGTAAAGAAAGCAACATAAGAGAATTTTTTTTGTTTCCTTCTTAAAATACATGTAGGGTAAATGTGGAAATGAAAGACAATAGATGAATCTTATAAAACAATGTATTTACTTGGTATTGCAAAGTTTAATTTAAAAATTAAAATGACTACCTATTGATCATTTCCTATTAAATACTGAGTGTTTTCTTAGTATCCACAGGGGACTGATTCCAGGACCCCCGTGGGTACCAACCTCTGAGGATGCTCAAGGTCCTTATGGAAAATGGTGCAGTACTTGCATTTAACCCACACATACTCTCCCATATACTTTCAGTCATCTCTTGATCACTTATACCACCTTACACAACATAAATGCTGTGTAAATGGTGTGAACCCTATGTAAATGTTCTGTGAACTGTTGCCTGTGTGGGGCATTTTGCTTTTTGGGGCTTTCTTGATTTTCTTTCCAAATATTTCCATCCAAGGTTGGCTGAATCCCTGAATGTGGAACCACAGATATGGAGGGCAAACTATACATTGCCACCATAAACAAAAGGTCAACAAGTGAGAGGTCCTGGATTCAAACCTGCGTTACTGGTGTGGGTCCCAGTGTTCTCCTTGCTATGCCCCGGCAGTGGGATCGCGGTTTCTCAAATTCCATTTGGTGAATGAGAAAAGTCAGAACTGGGGGAGTGGGCGGGCCGGGGGAAAAGGACTTAAACTCTCCTCTCGACTAGAAGAAGGATGTTCTCCCAACTGTTTTAGGATTTAAATCAGCTCTTGGTGGACTCAAGGGCAGGGATCCCACTGTGGGGCATCCTTGTGCTTACTACAGAAAATACCAGGCTCAGCACTTTGTATATATTAGTTCCACCAAAAACGCTTCCAGACTTGAGTTCTTGGTATGTAAGCGCCAGCCTGGGCACACTGACTTGGCAACTCCATTCTCCCCATCTTTATTACAGGTTCTCTAGAGACGTTTTCCAAGAACATTTTTTTAAACTTGTTCTTGTTCCTCATACCACAAATAGGATATACCAGGGTAGCTTGTTTCTTTATTTCTCACTTAAAGTACAAACAAAATCTTCACATTTTGGGAGGATGGTGTAAACACATGCTGCAAATACCAAGAAAGCACACTGGGTTACAAACTGTAAACCTGTTCGGTGAACACAAAGATCTAAAGTAAGAAAAATTAACCTGTGTGAACACTGAATATGGCCAAAATCTAGGACTCACGTTATTCCGGACAACCAGTGGAACTGTCCAGGGGGGACTGCTGGCACCTTCCTCATTTAAAGGTTTTAAGCATTCCTTGAAGCTCAGATGAGGCACCCTAACTCTGATCTGTGGACATTTCTCACCAGTGTATTAACTAATTAATGATTAGCTTGGGCAGACAGGAGCCTCTTTCTCGAGGAACTGACTTCACTGTCAGCCGTATTTTATTAGCATTCTTTAAGATAAAGATGTATAAACAGCTGAGGCTCTCACCCCTGCCCTTCCCTCTTGCATTTACCACACACAGAAAAATATTACTGCTAAATCACATACAAATTTTAAGAATAACTCAAATATATCAATAAAGGCTTTTGTTATATCACAAACAAGGATCTCTGGCACTAAGAAACCAAGAAAAATTTCCCCCAATTCAAAAATCTCAAACTTCCTCAAATCTGTTTAAAAGATCATTCAACTGAGCAAATACATCAAATTCTCCATTACATCAAAGTTTTCACTGAACAAAAGCTTTCCAATTAGACTCTATTCATATACAGCAGCTTTACATATATGTGTGTGTGTATAATGACATATATGTGTGTAGATATATATCATTAAATGTTTTCTTTGCCTCTATAAGAAAACCATTGACCTTTTTAAAAAAAATCTCATCATAGAAACAGCTATTAAAACATTTCATCCATTCACACTATCAGCTGCATTTCACAACATTAAAAGAGTTAACAGCTGCACAAAATTCCAATGAAAGTAACTAAAAACAATGGAAGAAAGCAGACATCCCCCCGAAGTTAAAAGCACAGGTGTGGGCACACACGCACGCATGGCTCATAATACAAAGCGACTTGATAATGAGAGAATTGCAGGACACTCTACAAACGGATCCACCTTCTCACACTTCCATCCGAGAGCAGAAACAGGAGTCTAGATCTCTTTGGTCCATGCAGCCATATACTTAACATGTCCAAGTTATTTTCTGGCTAATTTCAGATTCTGAACCATTTGCCCCAGTTACCTTACCATGATAACTTTCTGAAAACATAAACTAATCATGTGTTAAAATAAATATTCATTTCTGTAGATCTCAATGTCAACACATTATTGATAATTTCTCCCCAAGAATATGAGCACTTTAAATTACTGACAGAATAACCAAAGTAAAGGAAGAAAGTGATTCAAATCCAACAGAAAAGGAAAAGTCAAGTTGACTTGGGAGATTTAGACGTAAATTTAAGAAAACATCAGGAATATAAAGAACATGTGAAACTAATTTCAGGCTGAACATAATAAAAAGAATCCATTTTAAGATTTACTTTAAAGATCTTTAAGAATGCATAGTTGCTTCTTGGCTTCTTTTAAAACAGATTTCCAAACCACAGTGTTATTAAAACTACCCCGCCCCAAACTGGCTTCCATACTGGAAAAATACCCCCAACACATCATCGAGTTGTTGATATATTCTGCTTTTTGGTAGAGAAAAGGTGTCGTGGGTAACAAAGGTCTTAAATTTGAATGGGACCTAGTAGAAACTTACTTGTTACCAAGTTAGATTATAAAAGAGTGAGGCTACAGTATGGAGATTATCTTTTGGATTGTCCATAACTTCATATTTTCTGCAATTGGCTCTTCTTTTGAATTAACATATATATATATATAATCGTGGGCTTCTCTGGTGGCTCAGTGGTAAAGAATCTGCCTGCCAATGCAGGAGATGTGGGTTCAATCCCTGGGTCAGGAAGATCCCCTGGAGAAGGAAGTGGCTACCCATTCCAGTATTCTTGCCTGGAGAATCCCATGGACAGAGGAGCCTGAGAGGGGCTACAGTCTATGGGGTCACAAAGAGTCAGACGTGTTAGCAACTAAACAACAATGTATAATTGTATCTAATATTCGAAAAAAGTCTCAATAGGAGACAAATTCAACCAGTTTCTATGCTTCCCTTACTTCTTATACTCAAATACAATTACATATTGTCAAAATATCTTAAAATATTTTATACTAATGATTCTTTCATTCTAATAAATGTCATTGTAGATGCTAGTAAATTTAAATAACAGAATAAAACAAGAGTTGAAAAACTGAAATGAATCACTTAAATATATGTTCAACACTGTACTGATATGCTGAGAGTAACTGCCAAATTTTAAAATTATTTACTATATTCCCAAATTTTTACTTAGAGAAATTATGATGCTACCACACAGCCAAAATAAGATCGTTTATTATTCTTCCTATATGACTTGTTTCTTAACTACAAGTGAGGCTTCTTGTTTTCACAGCCTAATTTAGGCCACTCTTTATATATATTTGATACTCCAGGAAGAAAGACTGCTTACGTTTTGCAAAAAATCAAGATATATGCAACAAGTAATATAATCCCACTGAGACACTAGTTGTAAAGATGTTTTCTCCATGAGACACATGGCAGAAACTTTCTTCAGAAGGGTCAAGAATAGGATGTGCATTTCAGACTTCTTTTCCTACAAAATTTATAAGAAAATTTTCAAATTAAATTTTCATGATACACAAACTACAATCAACAGGTGTGACCCAAAAAGTTTTTAAATTCATAGCAACAGAATGTTTATGTATGAGGAAAACTATTAAAGAGTGTTATTTGAATGAGTGAAAAGGATGCACCCTATAGATCTACTTTGAATCCTTAAAAGAGTTTAGCAGTTTTCCATTCAGTATTATTTTCCACGTAAAGTAAATGACAATAAATACCTAATTTATATGAAAGCCCTAAATCCCAGAAACGTTTAACATTAAAAATCAGATAGTTTGTCTCATAATAAATGATTTGATATTCAGCACTCATACGGGATTTAGCATTACAAAACAAAATTTCTCACTACATCACCTGAATTCATGTCAAATATGTTCACAGCACTCATCTACAGCTACACTTGCAAATTTCACATGATCAATGTTAAAAAAAAAAAAAAAGAAAAGAGTTTGGCACATGTATCAATTCTTCAAAACGTCCCTGTAACTTAACACAACACTGTTAAGAATGATGATTCAACACCAGTGTTAACCTGATTGGCAGCTAAACAAGGTGCTTTTTCTGTAGCTTCGCGGAGCAGTGCGCCTTGCCCGGGACGGAGGCACGTAAGGTGCGGTGCGGTAGTGCAATCACTGAACACCAGAGGGCGACCTTCCCACACGGCCCGAGGCCCGTGCTTCCACCTGCTCCTTCCCCGTCCTTGTGCGATCTCACGCCCACTCGCTGACGATGCCGTTCTCAGAGAGTCTGTACGTCTGTTTCCTTATGTGAAGTGGAGACACTCCCACAGAAACCTCAGAGTGTGGCGAGGATCCTTGAGAAGGAGATGATGAGCGTCAGGACTGTCTGTCCGACGCCCCACACCAGGGCTTCCAAGGGGGCCATGTTCTTCCCGGCCACGCGGTAAATGCCGGCCACGGCGGCACCTGGGGGGAGAGGGGAGACAGGTTCACGGAGGCTGGCTGCGGGGTGCCCCCGGGCTCGCTTCCCCGTGCGCCAGACACCCGTCACCAGGCATCCTCAGCACCGTTTTCTAGCAAAGACTTTCCACGTGACTGGTTACAAGTTACACTCTACCATACCACGGTCACCCACAAAACCGAACAGGCTTTTCAATTCGACAGCAAAACACAGATTTATGGTACACGCTGCGTACTTGACACAAGGTATGTCCATTAAAAAAATGAATCACTCATTACTGTAATCTTTCAGCTGGGTGTTGACTCGGTCAGATCCCATCAGCACTTTTAAAAACATATGACACAATATATTGATAATTATAAATAATGATACAGAAAAACCGCACAATTTAATACAATTTCTAAATTATTCAAGAAAAAGTTAATATTAAATAAATTTTCACTTCTTTCAGTAAAATGAATTCTTAAATATCATAAAAATATCAGAATTTTGAATAATGCATAATCTACCATATAAAATGGTTTAAGTATTTGAATAAACCTGTAAAGTAATCTGGAGACTAGCATTTTGACATCTAAAAGTGGAAGATGAACCTGACGCCTGTTCTAGGGAAATGTTTCAGATCTCAGGCGTTTCTGAGAAGAGAGTGTCCTGGGCTCCTGAGAGCCCTGAGGCTCTGGTTCACCCCTTTTATCTTGTTGCTATAGCATATATAACGGGATCGAAGAGTCTGACTTTAAAAGTACACTCAAAAATCACAAAAGGACAAAACATTTAAACTATGGTTATGGCATTTAACAGGTTGAGAAGGCCTTAAAACTTTTGTCCAGAAAAAACTGTCTGTCTATTCCCAGAATGGTCAAACAAAAGGAAGGAAGAACAGAAATGTTATTTGAAGACACTTGAATTACAATCATTTGAGATAGAAATCTACTCACAAAAATCAGCTAAGAATTAATTCCATAGTTCATCTAAATTTTCCAAATAAAAATTATTTTACTCCTCTATAGAAGATACAAATAGGAAAAGCAAATTATTAATTTAAGCCAAGGTCTTTCATATACATATTTAAAGAAAGAAATTAAAATGTAGAGTATATTTATAGTATATATGTAACTTGTCAGAAAATTTACAAATATAATCTTAAATATCATACCACTCCTGAGTATTATTACTTAATTTAAAGATGAAAAAAAGAGAGGCTCAGAGAGTTTCAGTTACTAGTCCAAGAAAATACAGTTAACTACAGAGCTGGAATTTCAATCCGGATTAGTCTGGCTATAAATCTCCAAATCATTCTATCATTTTACATTTACACCAAGTGAAAAAATAGAATAAGAAATTCAGAAAACACTAAAGTAACTGATAATTACATAAATATTAAATAAAATTCCTAGGAGCACCAACATTTATTCAATCAAGTAGAAAACTTCACTAGTATAAATGGTCATATCCTTGAATTTTAATCTTTTTTTGGCTGCACAATGCAGCATGCAGGAATTCAGTTCCCCAACCAGGGAGCAAACAAACCCCCTGCAATGGAAATGGGGAGTCTTAACCACTGGACCACCAGGGAAGCCCTGTCCTCAAATTTTAGAACTGGATAACAACCTGAAAAAAATTTAAATATCTTAGGCTTCTTTGTTATCAGAAAATATGTTAAAATAAACCTGAGAAATATTGTTTTTACTTGGGATTTTCCCTAGATTTCCATGACTATCTTCAATTTTATTTATCTATGTTCAATTTTAAAAACCACAATTTGTTCTCCATTTCTCCAGCACTAAATTCCCCTGTTGGCTCAGACGGTAAAGAATTGGCCTGCAATGCAGGAGACCTGGGTTCCATCCCTGGGTTGGGAAAATCCCCTGGAGGGGGGAATGGTAACCCATTCCAGTATTCTTGCCTGCAGAAGCCCCACAGACAGAGGAGCCTGCCGGGCTATAGTCCAAGGGGTCACAAAGAGACTGAGCAACTAAAAAGAAAAAAAATTTCAAAAATGATCCAAGAGATGAAAAACATAAGCTCAGGCTGCCTGGGAAGTACCAAATATGTTAAGGTTAAGAACATGGATTCTGGAGTTAGACTTGTGGGTTAAAATCCAAGCTCACTTATTAGTAGCTATGTGACAATGAGCAATCACCTAACCTCTCTGTGCCTTAATGTAAAATGGGTGGGTTTGGAGATTAAGATTAGAACAGTGTCTGGTCCTACTATGTACTCCAACTTTTGATTAGTAGTTCTCTCAGTAGTACATGATAAACGAATCTCCAATCAGTGATTCATCATTCAATAAGTTCAGTTCAGTCGCTCAATCCTGTCCCGAGACTCTTTGTGAACCCATGAACCGCAGCATGCCAGGCCTCCATGTCCATCAGCAACTCCCGGAGCTTACCCAAACTCATGTCCATCGAATCAGTGATGCCATCCAACCATCTCATCCTCTGTCATCCCCTTCTCCTCCCACCTTCAATCTTTCCCAGCAACAGGGTCTTTTCCAATGAGTCAGTTCTTTACATCAGGTGGCCAAAGTATTGGAGTTTCAGCTTCAGCATCAGTCCTTCCAATGAACACCCAGGACTGATCTCCTTTAGGATGGACTGGTTGGATCTCCTTGCAGTTCAAGGGACTCTCAAGAGTCTTCTTCACCACCACAGTTCAAAAGCATGAATTCTTCAGCGCTCAGCTTTCTTTATAGTCCAACTCTCACATCCATACATGAATACTGGAAAAACCACAGCTTTGACTAGACGGACTTTTGTTGGCAAAGTAATGTCTCTGCTTTTTAATATGCTGTCTCGATTGGGTCATAGCTTTTCTTCCAAGGAGCAAGCATCATTTAATTTCATGACTGTAGTCACCATCTGCAGTGATTTTGGAGCCCAAAAATACAGTCTCTCACTGTTTCATTGTTTCCCCATCTATTTGTCAAGAAGTGATGGGACCAGATGCCATGATCTTAGTTTTCTGAATGTTGAGTTTTAAGCCAACATTTTCACTCTCCTCTTTCATTTTCATCAAGAGGCTCTTTAGTTCTTCTTTGCCTTCTGCCATAAGGGTGGTGTCATCTGCATATCTGAGGTTATTGCTATTTCTTCCAGCAATCTTGATCCCAGCTTGTGCTTAATCCAGCTTGGCATTTCACATGATGTACTCTGCATATAAGTTAAATAAGCAGGGTGACAATATACACCCTTGATGTACTCCTTTTCCTATTTGGAACAAGTCTGTTGTTCCACATCCAGTTCTAACTATTGCTTCCTGACCTGCATCCAGATTTCTCAAGAGGCAGGTCAGGTGGTCTGATACTCCCATCTCTTTAAGAATTTTCCACAGTTTGTTGTGATACACACGTCAAAGGCTTTGGCATAGTCAATAAAGCAGAAATAGATGTTTTTCTGGAATGCTCTTGCTTTTTTGATGATCCAGGGAATGTTGGCAATTTGACCTCTGGTTCCTCTGCCTTTTCTAAATCCAACTTGAACATCTGGAAGTTCACGGTTCACGTACTGTTGAAGCCTGGCTTGGAGAATTTTGAGCATTACTTTGCTAGCATGTGAGATGAGTGCTGTATGGAACAACTGACAGCCATTTGAAAGCAATAAATTTAGGTCCCTATTTCACACCACTCCCCAAAGTAAATTTCAGATGGATTAAAAAACTAGATATTAAAAATAAGCAAATAAATAAAATGAATTTCCCTTGGAAGATTGTACTGTTCAAGGAAAAGCTTACACAACCATAAATAATCCACTTTTCTTCATACTCTTTTAAGAAACAGAAGGCAAGATCTTCAAGCCTATGATGATAAGGGTAGAAAATCCAGTGCAAAACTCCCATTTCCAAAATCAAGGGAGACACTGTAGTGTTATACAGAAAATAAAATGAGCTACCACCTTCCTCCCTGTGGATAATCAGGAACCAATGTGTAAGTCATAGCTTCCCTCTAAAAGAAGCACTTCACAATAGTTCCCCCTGCACCATATCATTGCACAACCTGGAAGCACTAGCCAGAGAAGACTGTTCCAGGGGAACTCCTCAGCAAAAAGATTGGAAAGAAGACAATTCTGTGTGCCTATTAAATGATTTTGGAAACACTGCTATTAAATACTGAGCAGACAGGAAGCAGTATTTATAAAATATATGTAGATTATAAAATTAGAACCAACAGATGCCCAAGTACCATCATCCAAATGCACACAGGAACACCCCTGCTTTCTGTGAGGTCGCCGTGGACTCCCTGTCACACTCCATTCCCTCCCAAGGCCGGTTTCCATCATCCCTTTGCTTTTCTTCGGCATTACCACCTGCCTATATCCTCAGATAGCTATTGCTTAACTTTTTAAATAAGCGCATTTTATATAAATTGATACTGTAAGTATTTTGGAATTTTTGGCTGTTTGTGGCTCAGCTGGTAAAGAATCCGCCTGCAATGTGGGAGACCTAGGCTCAGTCCCTGGGTCGGGGAGACCCCCTGGAGGAGGGCGTGGCAACTCCAGTCCTCCTGGAGAACCCCGTGGACAGACCCTGTGGCCTGGTGGGCTACAGTCCACAGGGTCGCAAAGAGTTGGACACGACTGAGCGAGTAAGCGCAGCGCCTATGTCAGGAAATTATCTAGGCTGGTGTACAATATGGGTCTGTAATTCATACATTGCCACTCTTGTACAGAATTCTAAGTACGGATATACCACAACCTATTTGCCCATTCTAATGTGGACAACACTGTTTCTAATCCTTAACAATGACAAACCCTACTTCTGTGAACATCCTTGTAACATGACCTCCAGCACACATACTAAATCGAGTTTCCCTACAACGTGTGGGTATGCCTGTTGTGGCATTTTCAACTTTACTAGGTAATGCCAACTTGTTTCCAAAGTATTTGTACCAATTTATATTCCAGTTACTCCATATCCTCAGGAGTAACTGATACCTTTAAAAACACTTTTTTTTGGTCAATCTGGGTAAAAGATGTTATCTCTGCAATTAATTTGTGTTCCCCTGATATTTAATGTCACGGAGCTTTTCCTCACATATCATTCAAATTTGGTCATTAGGGTTTCTACTTTTACGCAATGCTTGGCAAATCTTTTGTGCATTTTTCTACTGGACTGTCACTTTCTTATTTGATTCATAGGGTTTTTAAAAACATAGTTTGGATATTAATCTATTGACATTTATATAAGCTAACAGATGTCTTACCCCAACTTGTACTTTAGTTTTCACTCTCGTTAAGGTATATTTTGCTGAACAATAGCCAGATGAAAAAATACAAATACTGTGATCTTATTTTCTTGGTGAAATGTATGCAAGGATGAAGAGGGTAGAAGTGTAATAGGGTGTGTGAAATAAATGAAACGTGTTTGGAATGGCCACTGTGAACAATGGCAGAAGGTATCAGCTAGAAATAAGTAAAGATCCCCAAAGTATTAAGGAGCTAGAGAAGCCTGGCATAGCAAACATGAAGTGGAAAAAACAATTCTGCTGAATTTTTTAAACAGTTTAAAAAAATCAAAAGAAGATTACTTCATGATACATGAAAATTACATGAAATTCAAATTTTAACATCCATAAACAAAGTTTCATTGGCATATAGCCACAGTCATTTCTTACACTGAACTATCTCTGCATTTATTCTGATAATGTTTTTTTCCCAAACTTTAAACTTCTTGTTTTGCATTGATTGGAGTATAGAAGACTGTGGGCATTTCAGGTGAACAGTGAAGGTACTGAGCCATACACAGACGCATCCATTCTCCCCCAAACTCCCGTCTCATCCACGCTGGCACATAACACTGAGTAGAGATCCATGTGCTGTACAGTAGGTCCTGGTTGGTAGGGTAATGTTCTTGAAGCAAATGAATCTATACTTTTCCATTCTTCTGTAGTCTGCATCTTGTTTAGTAAAAAGATCACACTGATTCAGCAAACATGCTGTGCACAGCTTTTAACCTTTCCATTTTCTGCAATAATCTGGATAAATAGGAACTGTTCCCAGAAAATCTGGTAGAACTCATCTGTAAACCTCATTTGAGTCTGGACTTCTTTCAAGGAGGTTGGGTCTTCAATATTTCAACTGTTTAACAATATTTATTGTATTACTCATATTTTCTATTTCTTCTTATGCCAATTTTGACAATTTATATTTAGGAATATATAGCTGTTTTATTAAAACTGCTATTTTTATAATTCCTTATTCTACCTTTACTGTCAAGCCTGTAGTTATTTCTTCTATTTTATCCCATATTTTATTTCTTTGTCTTAACTATTTTAGAGCTAAGGCAGCAATATATTTGCCTTACTATCGCTCTAGAAAATTAGTTTTTTGCTTTGTTATTAATCTTTCATAAGCTTTACTTAAGAAACAGCAATTCTTTATACTAATAAAACTAAACAACATAATTTAAAAAGATACCATGTACAACAACCGTAATGTAATAAGGCCTTAGGAATTAACTTCATCAAAATGTATAACTGTTCTATTGGGGAAAAAAAAGAAAAAAACTTTTGAACTCTAATGAAAGAAGCAGAAAATGGTCTGAACAAATGGAGATACCTTACATGTTTTGGGGTGGAATAATATGTCAATTCTTCCCAAATTAACCTCTGCTGCTGCTGCTGCTTCTAAGTCACTTCAGTCATGTCCAACTCTGTGTGACCCCACAGACGTCAGCCCCCCAGGTTTCCCCGTCCCTGGGATTCTCCAAGTAAGAACACTGGAGTGGGTTGCCATTTCCTTCTCCAGTGCATGAAAGTGAAAAGTGAAAGTGAAGTCGCTCAGTCGTGTCTGACTCTTCAAGACCCCATGGACCGCAGCCTACCAGGCTCCTCCATCCATGGGATTTTCCAGGCAAGAGTACTGGAGCAGGATAAATTAACCTCTACCTTGTATTAAATCCCCACAAAAATCACAGTTATACTTTTGAGGAATTCAGTAGCCATATTCTAAAATTTATGTGAAAGAATAAAGGTCCACGAATAGTTATGTGAACTTTAAGAAAGAAAAAAAATGAGGGACCAGCTCTACCAGATTTTAAGAAATAGTACAAAACAGGAGAGACAAAAAATGAGGCCTTGCTGAAACAGCTAAAGACTAAAAAAATCAGAAGAGTTCAGAGACAGATCCATGTACCTTGAGAACATAGTATACAAAAAAAGATGAATTAATGGATGGATTTTTTTTTAGGGTGTGGTAAAAACTGACTTACTATGTGGAAGGAAAAAAAAAAGAACACCTGAAATCCTACCTAGTTCCAAAAATGAAGACAGACTCTAGACCGGAAGGCAGATTATGACCTGAATATCCAACATCTGCCTTTGCAAATAAAGTTTTACTGGAAGAAACCACGCCCATTCATTTACCAGTATCTATGACTGTTTTTAAGCCCTAATGGCAGAGCTGGAGAGTTGTGACAGAGACCACCTAGCCTGCAATGTTTAAAATAGTTATTATCTGGCCTTTCAAGAAAATGTTTGCTCAGTCCTGCTCTAGATAAAGACTTTACTACAAAGGTAAAACTATAAAATTAACAAAACAGAATATATCAGAATATCTTTTGACCTTAGTGTGGGGGAGAACGTAAATAAAATTATAAATTATAAACCACAGGTAAAAAACTCTTTAAGCTGGTTACATGGAATAAGAATTTCTGCTCAATGAACAATATCATGGATGAAGGTACTGCTAAAAGACAGAGAAGTTATTTGAGAAGTACTAAACCAACAAGATGCCAATACATCTAAGAAACATCTATCGTTTAATAAGGAACAAGGACCCCAAAAGAAAAGCACAGAGTTAAAAGTAGCAATTTGCAGGGGAAAAACACTAAATATATAGTAAGAATAGAAAGAGATGTTCCAATACATTAGTAATCAGAGAAATGCAAATCAAACCAAAAAAGAGATTCACTTTAGCCCTCAGACTTGCTAAAATTAGACAGCAATACAATGCCAAGCTATGGCATTATATAGAAACCCATTTCCTCCCAATTCTGGTATTAACTATCAGTACTAATTAAAATGAAAATTCACCCTATCCAAGAAATAAAAATCTAAGAGGTAGTAAAATATAATAGTTATGTATCTATATTCAGCCAGTCATCATTTTGCTGAACTGAATATATAGCTGTGACTGGCTACTGCTCACAAAATGCATTTAAGAAAATAGATGCAGGTAAATATTCACATTGGATAGTTTTCTTAATTCAAGTGTTTGCAGGTCAGAAAATTAGCCAGAAGAAATTGGTATGTTTTACTGTTAACCTGGATACAAGTTTTTACTTGAAATTGTGTCAGACATATTTGTGATAGTCACTCAGTCATGTCCGACTCTTTGTGACCCCATGGACTGTATGTAGCCCTCGGGTTCTTCTATCCATGGAATTCTCCAGGCAAAAATACTGGAGTGGGCTGCCATTCCCTTCTCCAGGGGCTCTTCCCAACCCAGGGATCAAATCCAAGTCTCCTGCACTCCAGGCAAATTCTTTACAGTTTGAACCACCAAGGAAGCCCAGACACATTTGTAAGGAATTTTAAATATAACACTGCAGTTTCTAAAATCATTATTTTATTCTTGACTGAGTTGAAAGCAACATATACACCCATCATTAGAGATTAATGGAAGTAGAATAATGTTCTCTTTAAACTTTCACAATGATTTACACCAATAAACACACGTGCAACACACACACTATTTTTGGCTTCTGAACAAGCTGTGCCTTCGTCCTTCCGCCTCTGTTCATGGTTCCACAGTTACAGCAGCGGCCACATCCAAACCATGAGCCGTCCCTTTTCGGGTCTCCTTGTGCGTCTCCACAGTGAGCAACGGCTAGTCTGGACTCTCCCCTTTGTGACAGTCCTTCCAGCAACTCTTTTCCACCTCACAGCCACAGGCTAGTTCAGATCCAGCCTCAAATTCAGACCAAAAATTAAAGCCTAAACTCTTCTATCTCCCTTCCCCCCTTCTTCCCTCCTCCACTTTCTTCTTCCTGTCCTCTGTGCTTCCTCCCTCACTACATCCATCTATCCAACCAGTATTTCCTGAGGATCTGTTACATTCCGGGTGCTGTTGTATTGCTGGAGATTCAGCAGTGATGAAGACAGGCAAGGTCCCTGCTCTCTCAGAGTTTCCTTTTAGTTCTTCCTTCACATATATTTATTCTACATTCAGCCACAAAACAAAGTTTCCTAGTCAACTGCTCTGCCCCTTGCCAATCCCTTTCTAAAATATCTACTTGCTTTCCGTGGCCCGCAGAAGAAAGTCCAAACTCTGGCTGACCTTCCAAGATCTTTGAGGATCTGGCTTGTCCTAGCTGCATTTCCTTACTCCACTCTGTACCCCTGGTGCTGTAGCTAAACCTGACTGCTTGTTTTAAACGCTATGGCAAAGGGCATGAAGTAGCACATGAGAAAGTTACAGGCGAATACAGCAACAACAACAAAAAACCTAACACAAGATGACACGCAAGAATAGTAAATGAAGAAAGGAAGAGAAAATAGACTGCTCACGGCTTCCCACAACTTAGGGCTATCTTATTTGTGCCCAGGACAGAGCCAGAGCCCCGGGGACAGGGCTCTGTCTTCAGGCAAGGCATGATGATCACCCTGGGGAAAGGTGGCTGTGGGCACAAGAGGAGGGAGGCCACAGAGCTATGGCAGAAACAGATTTCCTCTCATCTTTGAGCTAAGGAGGGTCTTACACACACCCAGTGGTGGCAGGCAGCTGCCCTGGCCTCGTGGAAGCAAGCCAAGTGACCAGCAACAGAAGCGCTACTGTTTCCTGGCGGTGATGAGACCACAGCAGCAGACAGGAGCACCCAGTGTCGAGCAGAACCACGTGAAGGAAGTGGCTGAGGCCCCTCCAGGCTCAACAGGACACATCAAAGTCCTGGCTTACCTAGCACAGCAGAACCTAAGGCTGGAGCTGGGGCCTCAATGCTCCGGTAAGAAGTGAAGGTCAGAGAGCATGAACCTGGGCCTGCAGGACACACACACGAGGCAGTGCAGCAGAAAACCTGCAGATGACTGAGGACACCATGAAGTGGCTAATAATCTCCAGTCGCCAGGGGAGATGTATATCATAACAGCTTGTGTTTAAGAAGGAAGTGCGCAATTACAGTCAGTCAATCTATGACAAAGGAGGCAAGAATATAAGATGGAGAAGAGACAGTCTCTTCAATAAGTGGTTCTGGGAAAACTGAGAAGTTACATCTAAAAGAATGAAATTAGAACCTTCTCTAATATCACAAACAAAAATAAACTAAAAATGGATTGAAGACCTAAATGTAACACTGGATACTATAAAATGCCTAGAGGAAAACATAGGCCGGACATTCTTTAAAATAAATTGCAGCAATCTTTTTTTCAATCCATCTCCCAGAGAAATAGAAGCAAAAGCAAAAAATAAACAAATGGCACATAATTAAACTCAAAAGCCTTTTGCATAGCAAAGGAAACATAAACAAAATGAAAAAGACAACCTATGGACCAGGAGAAAATATTTGCTGACGATGGGACCAATATTTGCTAACGATTTCCAAAATATACAAGCTGCTCATAAAGCTCAATATTAAAAACAACAACAACAACAACAACCCCATCAATAAATGGGCAGAAGACCTAAATGGATATTTTTCCAAAGAAGACATACAGATGGCCAACAGGCACATGAAAAGATGCTCAACATCACTAATTATTAGAGAAATGCACATCAACACTACAATAAGATATCACTTCATACCAGTTAGAATGGTCATTATTACAAAGCCTATAAATAATAAATGCTCGAGAGAGGGTGGAGAAAAGGGAACCCTCCTACATTGCTGGGAATATAAACCAGGACAGCTACCTTGGAGAACAGTACAGAGGTTCTTAACCAACTAAAAATACAGTTACTGTGTGTGTGTGGGTTAACTGCTTAGCAGTGTCTGACTCTCTGCGACGCCGTGGACTGTAGCCGCCAGGCTCCTCTGTCCACGGGATTCTCCAGGCAAGAGTACTGGAATGGATTGTCATTCCCTTCCCCAGGGGATCCTCCTGACCCAGGAATCGAACCCAGGTCTCCCACATTGCAGACAGATTCTTAACCATCTGAGCCCCCAGGGAGGCCCCACATGATTCAGCAATTCTCCTCCTGGTTATATAACTGGAGAAAACTCTAATTAAAAAAAGATGCATGTTCATCACAGCACTATTTAAAATAGCCAAGACATGGAAGCAACCTAAAGGTCCATTGATAGATGAATGGATAAAGATATGGTATATATACACAGTGGAATATTATTCAGCAATTAAAAAAGAATGAAATAATGCCATTTGCAGTAACATGGATGGAACTAGAGATCAATGTACTAAGTGAAGTCAAACAGAAAAAGACAAACATCATACATCATCACTTGGATGTGGATTAAAATATGATACAAATAAACTTTATTTACAAAACAGAAACAGACTCACAGACACAGAAAGCAAAGTGATGTTTACCAAAGCGGAAAGCAGCAGGGGGAGAAACCTGGAATTAACAGATACAAACTGCTATAGAAAAAATAGGTAACAAGGACTACTGTGTAGGGCTAGGAACCACATTTAATATCTTCTAATAACCTATAAAAAAAATCCCACAGACAAAGGAGCCTGGCAGGCTACAGTCCATAGGGTCGCCAAGAGTTGGACGTGACTGTGCAACCATGCACACACGCGCGCACACACACACAATAAGCTATAATGAAAAAGCCCCAAACAGTATGTGCCTATGAAATGACATTCTTAAAACAGCATCCACTTACTAGTGATCATCGCTCCAGTCACGGAAGCCAGAAACCCGATGCTGACGGCGATGACGGAGATGACTCTCCCTTGCCGATGCCTCTGCAGCATCACGAACATCAGCACTCCGGCAGCACCATGGACGAACAGAGAGGAGAAGAGGGCCCAGAGGAAGACCCAGTACCACATCTCTGAAAGGGAAAGCAAGGCGTTGAAAACTGTGCTGGAAAACGTCTTGGAAAAATCCTGTGTAACGAAGCGTGAGCACCCATGGTCTGGATGAAGGTTAAAAGAGATCACAGATACAAACATGCCCAGTACAATACCTGATACATAGTAGTACTAAATAAGTTTTAACAATTATCATCATTACTACAGCTTGATGAGGAAATCAAGCCCTCCATGTTCACCAGTTCAAAGCCACACTCCAATTTCCTCTAAATGTCCCCATCACACAGCTATGCTCTATTATTTTCTCTGATACAACCTCTTGTTTGCAAATCTCCTGGAATAAATTATATAAGTTAATTAACTGCTGTCTGATATATAATTTTCTACACTGTGTCCAGACCTTAAAAAAAAAACAAAAACAACTACCCCTTAATTCAAATAATTCCAGAAGTGAGTCAATGATTTTTGTCTTTTACGATTTTAAGAATTTCAGGTCCCTTCCCTCTTGACTCTCAACTTTGTACACTAAAGAATCGGTCAGAATTTTTTAAGTTCTTTGTCTCAGGTAATATACTAGTCCTCACCCAGAGCTCATCAATGCAGTCTCAGCTGCTTTCACTGAAATCTCGGCTGCAGACACCGGACGGGCATGCCCTTCGGCATCTCTCGAGCACCCACGCCCTTCCTCTCTGGCCACCTGCCCCCCCATCAGTGCACGAGGTTCATCCAGAGGCTGCCTGTCCTCGCGCTGACTCCATCCCCCTGACCGTGTCTGTGGGGAGGAACATCTGCACAGGCCACTGGTACAAACTGGCTCCATCAGCCTCTTCCCCTGGGGACTCTGAACTGGGACCAAAACCGAGCGCCTCAGTCTTTGGACGGCTGAACCTGCAGCACTCAGGCTTTGTGAACAGTCATTTCATCATCACGTGATGAAATCCATGATAATAGGATGAAAGAAAAACAGAAGCATCAAAGGCAAGGGACAACCAGATTCCTTATTTCAGCGCTACACACAGCCCTGCCATGTTAATACCCTTAGATTCAACGTGATAAAATCGCCTTGTAATGAAATCCTTTTTAACTGGCCCATTTAAAGTTTCTGTTATTTATAGCTGAAAGAACTGACTCCAGAATATTCAGATGTCACCTTGAGGATCAGCCTTGGTATGCAAACATTCTGTAGTGCAAAATATCTCATCTGCTATGTGCTATTTGTTCACTATCTAACAAGTGAAAAAGAAGGGCAATAAAATAATCATGAATAAAGAGAACAAAAATGGATTAATTAAAACTTATTTACTCAAACATCACTGGAGTACAGATACACACTGCTGATGGGAATGTAAAACAGGGCATCAGTTATGGAAAACAGTGTGGTAGTTCCTCCAAAATTAAAAAAAAATGACCATTTGATCCAGCAATTCCCCTTCTGGGTATGTATGCAAAAGAATTAAAGCAGGAGCATGAAGAGACAGTTACACAGCCATGTTTACAATAACATTATTCTCCATTGCCAAGAGGTGAAAGCCACTCAAGTGTTCATCGATGGATGAATTAATAAACAATGAGGTTTATATATACAATGGAATATTATTCATTGGGAGAAAATTCCTCACATGCTACAGCACGTATGAATCTTCTGGACATTATGCTAAGTAAAATAAACTAGTCACAAAAGGACAAATACTGGTAAAATCCACTTCTATGAGGTATCCAAAGTAGTCAAGTCAACAGAAACAGAAAATAGGGTGGTGGGTGTCAGGGACTTAGGGGAGAGGAAATGGGGGACTTCTTGTCTTAAGATGGGTACAAACACAGGGGATCTTTGCAGCCATGGAGTTGTTCTCTATTTGATTGCGGTGGTATACACCATACAAGTGATAAAACTGTAAAGAACTAAATACAAACACACACATGAGTACAGGGATATAAGTAACACCTGTGAAATCTGAAAAAGATTGGTGAATTGTATCAAGGTCAACATCCTCGTTTTGGTATTATACAGTGGTTTTTCCAAGATGTTCCTGTTGGGTAACTGGGGTATAGCTCAGTTGGTAAAGAATTCGCCTGCAAAGCAGGTGACCCCAGTTCAATTTCTGGGTTTGGAAGATTCATTGGAGAAGGGACAAGCTGCTCACTCCAGTATTCTTGGGCTTCCCCTGTGGCTCAGCTGGTAAAGAATCCGCCTGCAATGTGGGAGGCCTGGACTTGATCCCTGGGTTGGGAAGATTCCCTGGAGAAGGGAATGGCTACCCACTCTAGTATTCTGGCCTGGAAAATTCCATGGACTGTATAGTCCACGGGGTCACAGTCAGACTCGACTGAGCAACTTTCACTTTTCAACTGGGGTAAAGGGCACTTGGGTTCTCTCTGTATTATTTCTCACAACTGCATGGGAATCTACAATTATCTCAAAATTAAAGGTTTAATTTTTAAAAGGGAGGCCATATAGAAAACAGATTTTTTTAAAAAATCAGTTTCACCCCACCAAATTCTTAAGAACTGACACATAGAATGGACTGATAATTTCAAGGAAGAGAAATCTGATAAATCTCTGTGTTAAAGTACCACACATGCTTCTATATGGCAGAAGAGAGAGACGCTCGTGATTAAGGAAAAACAGACAAAGCTTGCCTTTCAGAGGATTCTCTCTCAGCTTTCAGGGAAACAATGCTTTCATGCTGTCACTCCCAAATAGCTTCAATTTATAATAAATGCATTAAAGATAAAAACGCTTAACTTGCCCAGATGATATTTGTATTTTAAAAGATCTAACTTTTCAGAGTGAATCTAACAAAGTGAGAATATAAGAGAACAAAAATAGGGGGTGGGGAGATTTTCATCAAGCGAGCTTTGAGATGAGGAAAGGCTCTGTAGCAGGCGCCTGCTCTTAATAAGAGGAGTCAGGCATCAGTCCTTTGCCTTGGTCCCCAAGCCCACTTCTTACGAGCGAACCCCCAAAGGCAATTTTATTCGTTGTCCTTGTCATGAAGGTGGGGTGAAAAATTTCTCGACTATATCTAACACTACGAACAGGAATTATCTGACATTATTAAGTAATGTTGTCTGCCTACTGACTATATAGCTATTGACCTCAACAATAAAATTACTCAGTAATTAGGAAAAGTAAATTTTTAAAAGTCTAATGTCTTATAAAATCTCCAGATATCAAAGAATGATATAACCAAAAGGCAGAATCTCAGTCTTGTAAGGATCAGTCCAGGATTATCCCTCAAGCAGACTGAGCACAAACTACCCAAACTCAAATTTATTTGTTTTTTCTCTTTTTTTTAATCATACTCTTTATCACAGAAAAAAAAAATGCTGCTCAGAATATCTACAATTAATTTAGGTTGCATGTTGTTACTACTATTTTAAATTATCTGATAGATCAATACCAACCATCCCGTCAGTGAACAGGGAGGGCCTCTGAAGACCTGGAGCTACTCCAGATAAACAAGTCTGTCTAAGGCCTGACTCACTTCTGCAAATGCAGGACACCTAGAGAACTAACTGCAGGCCTCTAAGAGTAAAGACAGATGCCCCAGAGCCCCAGGGAAGGAAGAGGTGCTGAGACCAGGAGAGCAGGGTGACCACCTTTCCAACCGGTGTGCCCTGCACGACTCACAGGAGCAACCCAGAGGCCCCGTCTGCTCTTCCCACTCTTACCCGCCTAACCTGCGCTTCCAGCAACTGAGCAACCAGGAAAGGAGGAAGCCAGAGGGAGGCTTTCGCTGGTGCTCAACAAAACCCAAAACAAAACATTAAACAACACTCTCTCCAAAACAGAAGTATGCCATCCATTCAATCACTGCCCTGATAAAGGCAATGAAAACAGAGTTGTTTAGGTCCCCCATCTAGAGATAGTTTTAGTTGCTCTGTGGGTAATTCTTGTGAGCAGCCTGGGTTAAGAAGCATTGGCCTCACACAGCATCTTCTCCTTTGATGAATTCTAGAATGAAAAACTGTTTCTAAAAGACACTGTATCTGCAGTAAAACAAACAGTGTGTGTTTACCTTCAGCGGGATCAGAGGCAGGGGAGCTGTGATCTGTTCCAGTGTGTATGTGTGTGTTCGTTCTTGTCATGTGTGATCATTCTTGCCGTGTGTGTGTGTGTGTGTGTGTGTGTGTTTACCTTCAGCGGGATCAGAAGCAGGGGAGCTGTGATCGGTCCCAGCCTCCAAGCAATACTAGCAACAGCCTCGCTCCCAGTCTGGATCTCTCATCAGCCCTGGTTGCCAAGTCACTAGAAATTATCTTCTGTGCTTTTGTTTTTAATCCTTGGACAAAATTATTTCTGGAAAATGAATTTCTCTACAGTATATTTAACTAAGTAAAAACAATTCAAAGAATGGTACATATTGTATGACCCCATATTTGTTTAAAAATAATAGGTACAGAGAAATACAGAAAATAACGGCTATCTTCTAAAAATACGAGAGGATATGTGTGATATTATTTTACTCTTCACTGGTTATGTTTTAGTAACCAGCCTGAAGTTCTGTTTGTTTTACTGCAGATACACTGTCTTTTAAAAATAATTTTTCACTCTAGAATTCATCAAATAAGATGCTGTGTGAGGCCAATGCTTCTCAACCCAGGTTGCTCACAAGAATTACCCACAGAGCAACAAAAACTATCTCTAGATGGGGGACCTAAACAACTCTGTTTTCATTGCCTTTATCAATCATGACATGCAATAAAGACAGAAATCACTGCTCTAGGCTAAGGTTACACATGAGGTACCTATAAAAAAAAATCCCAAAGGCATAAAAACAACAAAACGTATCTCACTAGACAAACACTAAATATTATCTTTAATCCTCTATAGTGGATCTAACCCTTCTAACAAAATCATACTGAACACTTATATGTACTCAACACACTCCAGGCCTCAAGGTGACAATAATATCCCAGTAAGGCCGAATCTGGGGGCTGCTCATAGTTTCTATCTTCTTAATAGAAGTGGTCCTCATTGTATGTTTAACTAATTCATGTTCAAACTGAGTATCTCAAGCTTTCAGCAAATCTAAGGTGTGGCAATTGCCCCCCTGAGTTTCTGACATGAGACCTCTCTGTCTTGGGGATGTGTCCCACACAGATGGCTCATTAAATTTCAGGGAGATGATGCCTTTATAATCTGAGAAAATTGCCTAGAGCAGAGATTGGCAGAGTATGATCCACGAGTCCCAGCTACCACCTGACTATGGGGCACACATACCCACAGGGACACAGAACCAGAGGAAGAAATATCAAGAAAGACCCCAAGAGAATTTGGTGCCACCTGAATTGTTAATAAACAGGACTGAACCACTGAACCAAATGATAAAACATACTGGAGACACATGAGGGTGGGGGTGGAGAATGGCTCATGGTTCTCAGGCCTGGCTGGTTCTCAGGCCCGGCAACCTCTGGTTTGGCTACTGCCAAGAAATACCGAGAGAAGATGCTCCAGATTACAAAGTGGGCTGGGGCCAGAATGGCTTTTGTTGGGGAGGGGAGGCTGCTTATAGACCCTAAAGATGCAGACTTCATCCCAAACACTGAAGGCAATAAGGAGCCAATGAAAGACTTTAAACAAGGAAGTGAGACATAATCACATTTATCTTTTAAAACAAATTAATTATCCTGGCAGATATGGGAAAGGGGGACTAGATGGAGATGAGAGAATTTCAGAATGTTTCAAGAATCCAAAGAGAAACTGAGGCCTGGACTTAGGCAGTGGCCAGAGGGTTGAAAAGAATGGGAAATATCTGAACTGGCTGACAGCCTGGATGATGGAGGAGAGGATATGTGATGTTTGGCTTCCCCAATTCCTGCTACGGACCCAGCTGAATAGAGCACAGGCCGTCAGGTATGGAAACATGGGAAATATATTCAGTACATCTGCAGTATATTCAACTGTTGGTGAGCAGCAAACAGTAAAGAAGCTAAAGGCAAGAAAATGTCAAATAGAAAAATGTGAAGATCACCTATACATTTATATTATGGGACATGTTTTTAAAAAGAGTAAATCTCAAGTTTTTAGTATCTCTAATCTTCCTAACTGTATGACTTGTCAAATTTTTAATCTATGATTACTAAAACAATTGTTATTAGATACAAGTTTGAATCAAATTTAGAATGCAGAAAACTATAAGGAATGTCATTGTCACCCTAACAATTAGAAAGAGATAAACTACAAAATCACAGCTTTTTTAAGCCCACCAGTCAGGCGACCCTGCAAGATAACGAAAACATGAATTCCAAAGAGGGACCCTCCGAGGAAAGGGTCTCTTGTGGCAAAGCACAGGAGCAACAGTGGGTACCATGTGAGTGGGAAAGAAGATGTGCTGAGATTCTAACTGAAAGGTGAGGTCCAGGGGTGCGGTTAACCTGTCAGCCTGTAGTAAGCGACACAGGAGAGCACAGGGTCGGCTGCAAGCTCTTCTCACAGGTCTCTACCGAGCATCCCCTAGAAATGCAGGGTCTCGGGCAGGAGACTGGAGAGAACTCACCAAGTAATGAGCAACAAGGCTGTGGGCGGGGGCAGGCTGCTGGCCTGCAGAGACGGCGGAGAGCTGACAACACAGCACTGACCCTGATAATGACCCTGCAGCACCGGCCCGCACCCCGAGTTCAAGGCGTAACACCACCTGCTAGAGAATTTGAAGCCTAACCATTAGCAAGGAAGCTCAAACTCGGATCACTCCTGAGTAAATTAAATGAACCTGAACTCTACCCATCTAGCAGAGGAGGCTCATTTCCAGGCACAAATATTATGTACCGTGGTCACTACTGGTATACATGCAAAGGCCTGAATTCAATAAAAAGTATAAGACACTCTCAAAAACAAGAAAAACAATTCATCATCAAAAAATAAAGTGATCAGACTCAGATGAGCCAGATTCTAAAACAAGCAGACAGGGACTTTAACTCTAACCAACATGTCAAAGACAGTCATGGAAAAGGTAAACAGCTCACATAAACAGATGAGGATTTTCAGCAGAGAGACAGAAAGTCCAAGAAAAAGTCAAATGAAAATCCTCAAGAAAAAAAAAAAATCCTCAACAAAACAAAAACATGTGATATCAAAGATGAAGACTTCCTTTAAGGGGCTCACCAGTAAACTCAACACAGTTGGGCGAAGAATAGGTGAACCTATCACAGCAGCACTGTTTACAAGCGTCAAGACATGGAAGCAACCTAAGCTTCGATTCAGAGACAAATGGATAAAAAAGATGAAGTATACATACACAATGGAACATTACTTACCCATAAAAAGAATGAATAATGTTAGAGATCATCATATTAAGGAAATTAAGTCAGACAGAGAAAGACAAATACCATATGATATTGCTTATACATGGAATCAAAAAAAAAAAATGATACCAATGAGCTTATTTACAAAACAGAAATAGACTCATAGACATAGAAAGCAAACTTATGGTTATCAAAAGGAAAGAGAGGGAGGGATAAATTACGAGTCTGGGATTAAAATATATACACTACTATATTTAAAACTGATAACCAACAAGGACCTACTATATAACACAGGGATGTACTCGATATCTTATAATACCTTATAAGGGAAAGGAATCTAAAAAACAATGTGTCTCTATATACATAACTGAATCCTTTTGTTGTGAACCTGAAACTAACACAACACTGTAAACCAACTATATTTCAATAAAAAATGTACAAAATAAACTATCAGTGAACATAAAGGTTGACCAACAGAAATTACTCAAATTGAAATAGAATGAGGAAAAGAAGTAGGAGGAGGAGGGAAAAGAGGAACCATACAAGAGCTATGCAACAAGTCAAATGGTTTAACATACACGTAATTGGAGACCCAGATGGAGAAGGAAGAGATCATGCAGAAGAAAAATATTTAAATAAATACTGGCTGAAAAGCCTAAAAACAATGAAAGATATCAAACCACAAATCTAACACTCCCAGAGAATCCCAAGCAAGATAAAGACCACCCAAAAGAAGTAAAGAACAATAAAGCAAAAATAGACCATGCCTGCATCATACCTAGATACACCAGAGTAACATGACCTAAAACCAAAGATAAAGGGAAATACTGAAGAAGAAATAAGGGAAAAAAGAAAGAGAGGAAAGAGATGTATTACCGAAGGACAAAGATTAAAAAAGTACCACAAGCTTCTCATCAGAAACCACCAAATCAGAAGACAAACTAGAGTAACATTTTAAAAGACTAAAAGGGAAAAAAAACTGCAAAGTCAGGACCTATATTCAAGAGAAATAGTTTTCAAAAGTGAAGGTGAATGAAGTTTTTTTCCAGAAAAAACAAAACTGGGAGAATTAACTGCCAGCAGATTTGTGCTATACGGCATATTAAAGGAAGCTCTTCAGACAGCAGGATAACATGAAATGAGAACCTCACTCTCCACGAAGCAATCAGCAACAAAGAAAGTGAAAATATACTGTTTCTTATTTTTAATCACTCTAGTATTTTAACCAGATTTAAAAATAAGCTGCTGCATTTTTTCACTTGAAGCCTCATTTAACACAGGAGAAGTTAAAGCTATGGTAGATATTTAATAGCTGTCTGCTTCTACTTCTTAAAAAGGGGCAAACACATTTGTTTAAAAATTTAATTGTGACACCTTCAAGAGCTACTTTAGTTTACTGCCTCTCTCAGAGCTTATCACAATACTGTTTATCACCCACTTAAATTACCCTTTTATCAACTAATTATATATTTTAAACTGTAAATTACAGTACTCATCATTGAATAGAAAAAAGAAAATTCTTAGAAAAACAAGTTTTAATTTAAAACAGAATATCATTTGTTATTTTAAAAAATCAGTTTAAGGCTATTTAAAATAGTTCCAAAATAGCACTATTTTCCTAAAAGATGCCATTCAATTTGCTCTTTTCATAACTGATTAGTTACAGTTATAAATGTATAAGGATTAAATGTCAAGATCTGAGTCTATTATGAAATAAGAACAATATATAATAGTTTGCATTGTTATTATTTATACACCTTTAAGCATCTTAAATTATACATCCTACCAAAAAAAATTTCAGTAACAACGTATTTGTTTGAATCAGTCACTGAACTAAAAAAAACATCTTTTCAGGGATTGATAAAATGTTTTACAACTTCATGATACAGTATTTCCAAGGGATATTTACACTGAAGACTGAAATAGGAACACTTCACATCAATGAGCGTAACTTATAATGAAACTCCCAATGTAACAAATTTCTAAAGTTAAATCTAAATAAGAGTCCAAATGAAGGGCAGCTCAGAAGATATTCATGAAGGCACAATGGGGAAAACAAATAATGCACAGGCCTGGTAAGAACAGTCATACCTTTGATAGGATGACAGTAATCCCAAGGAAGTAGTTATGCCCCACTGAGGTTAAAAAACAAACAAAAAGAGATAATCTCCGAACTGGAAGGGATTCTCAGATACTGAATCCAGAGTTTCCTAAATCAACTTTTGAGAAAGCCCAATTCTAAAAACTAATTATTAAATGGTGTTTAGAGCACAAAGATTTTTCTAGGTCTTAAACCTCACAGGTAAAGAAATTGCCTGCAATGAAGGAGATGTGGGTCTGACCATTGGGTCGGGAAGATCCCCTGGAGAAGGAAATGAGAGCCCACTTCAGTATTCTTGCCTGAGAAATCCCATGGAGAGAGAGGAGCCTGGCGAGCTACAGTCCATGGTGTTGCAAAAGAGTCGGACAGGACTGAGCGACTAAAACAAAAACAAAGCTCACTCTACAAATGAGCACATTAAAGGTCTGAAGCCCCACTTTAAAAAGAAAGCTTAATTTTAAAGATTAAAAAAACAAATTTATATGCAAATGGGTGTTTTCCTTAACTCATAATAAAATCTCAACTTTTTTCTTAACTCATTAATATTTTTAGATCATTTTATTTTTCCTTTAACATCAACATGAAAAGTGTTGTCATTGGATTGCCTTATAAGTGAGGAAACAGAGGCCTGGTTAAATATGTGGTTTTTCAAGTATAAGAGCATATTAATAGCATTCAAGGATAAAATTCAGTTTATTGACTCATAAACTCAAGGATCCTATCACTTCTTCAGACTATTCATTTGCATACAAAAGTCTAGCAGGATCCAGTTTATCCTAGTTGGGGGCAAGTTCTGATACCTGCATATTATGTATTTACATAAACATTGTTAATGTTTAGTTCTCCCATATATATGAACTTCAGATTAAATATAACTTCAGATTAAATATAACTAAAGTGTTTAGGATTTTAAAAAATACTATTGAATAAGAATTCTTCTCTGTTGCTAATAGCTCATATAAATAAAACATTTTTTTAAAGATAAATTCTAATATTATCCTCTGGGCTTGCCTAGTGGCTCAGATGGTAAAGAATCCACCTGCAATGCGGGAGACCTGAGTTCAAACCCTGGGTTAGGAAGATCCCCTGGAGGAGGGCATGGCAACCCACCCCAGTATTCCTGTCTGGAGAATCCCCTTGGAAAGAGGAGCCTGGGGGCTACAGTCCATGGTGTTGCAAAATGTCAGACACAACTGAGTGGCTAAATACACAATATTATCCTCTAAAGTTAAAAGGCAGTCACTTTTTAAAAAACTGAGTTATAGCATCCTCCTGGAAATGAGTCACTTATGTTGAAATTTTAATACAGCTTTAGCTATATAACACACTCCATATTTAGATTGCATTATATATCACAACACTGTTAGAAACTGATCACAAAAAAGTTTAATTTTTAAAAAGTTGGTGTTCCCAATCCTTAAGCTCTCAATACTAAAATCACCTTAAGAGCTAGTTAAAAATGTACCTTCCTAGACTCTGTTCTCAAGGGTCCTAATTCCATAGCTATGGACTGGGGCTGTGGATCGTACCCTTAACCAGCTCCAAGTAACTATGACACGTAGCAAGATTTAGAAACCATGTTAGATTACAGTCATTCATGGAAGGGGATGGGACAGGGAGAGAAGTTTAAAATGAAAACTCATCAGCTACACTAATACCCAAGAGCAATATTATACTCTTAAATTTAATCAAAACCTGGTAGTATCCTGAACCATCCTAAAAGCAGGTAACAGCCTCTCCTCCATCTCCACCATCCCTTAAACACGTTCTTTCTCTACTCTCTACCTCTTCTGTTGTGTTCTCCCCAAACTCTACAAACCAGTGGAGTACTATTAACCTGAAAGTTAGTTAGCATTTCTACACTATGAACTCCTTATGGACGACTGACCTTCTCATTTTTGTTTATCAGTGTTTACCATAGAGACTGGCAAATCACTCAAGATCAAGAAATACCCAACAAGATTGACCCTTGAAAATGCTAGATGCTGCTTTTTAGTATAAATCCTCTATATACATTTATTGAAACAATACATTATATGGCCACTTTGATTATAGGGAGTGAAATGCATGCAAAATGTTTTGCACAGGACCTGACATGTAGTAGGTGTTCAGTAAACAGAGCCTCATTAGACTTATTCATCTGATTCTAAGGTAAGTTCAGTGTTCTGGATTCTCTGGGCTCTCCTCTTACATCTGACCATTCTTAACACCAGTTTCCTACCCTGATTCCAATTCCTCTTCCCCATCTCTGCCTCTTCCTTCCTCTTTTGTTTAGGATTCCTTTCTAAAGGAAAAATATCTCCAGCTATTTCAAGTCCTCTTTGTGAATTATTTTACCTTTCTGGTCATTCCTTCCCATCACTAAGCAAGAAAAGAGAAATACGTTTATATTCTGATACTTAATTATTCAAGAATCAAACTTATAGCCTACACAGTCTCAAGACTTATCTGGAAATTATTTTAGGTTTAAGAAATATCATCTGGACCTTGGACATGGTATTTCCAGAAGATACAGATGCATGATTCAAAGATAATGAGGTGGGAATTAAGAAAGTAAAAGCGTGAAGACGACAATTTTAAGTTTTGAAAAATGATAGTGGCTTCATTCTTGATCAAGATATACAGCTAGGTCTTCCAAATGACAAAATCTTATAAAGTAAAAGTCATTTATTAATTGGCTCAGCACCACAAAAGAATAAAAGGGATTTTTCATGTTTGCAGAAAAAGTGAATTTGGGGATCAGGCACAAATATTGAAAAGTAGCACACTGTCTTTAAGACTACATTTACATTGAAACATGTATATCACCATATGTGAGACAGATCACCAGTGCAAGTTCAATGCATGAAACAGGGCACTCAAAGCTGGCGCGCTGGACAACCCTGAGGGATGGGATGGGGAGGGAGGTGGGAGAGGGGCTCAGGATCGGGGACATGTGTACACCCATGGCTGATTCATGCCATTCCTGTATGGCGAAAACCACTACAATACTGTAATTAGCCTCCAATTAAAAATTAATTAATTTTTTAAAAGACTACATTTACAAAACATATCTGTAAGTGGACATCTGAAATAATTTTATCCACATAAACTCACCTCCTATGATAGATCCTTTAGGAATGGGACATTAGAACACACGGTAACACTCAGAGAAGCAAACCTGTTTGGGAGCACTGCCAGAGAAAGTTTCTGGCTACGAGCATGAGGTGTTGTTGCTGTTTAGTCATTGAGTCCTAGCCAATTCTTTGTGACCCCATCCCCACCCCCATCCTGAACTGTAGCGCCCACTAGGCTCCTCTGTTCATTGGATTTCCTGGGCAACAATACTTGAGTGAGTTGCCATTTCCTGCTCTAGGGGATCTTCTCGATTCAGGGATCGAACACCCAGTCTCCTGCTTGGCAGGCAGATTACCACTGAGCTAGCTGGGAAGCCCAGTACGAGATGTGAACAATTACAAATATGTATAGCAGATACCAAGTTGTTTTCCCTCTTTTCTTCTGATAATCTGATTAACACTAAAATGGCTTAGCAACTACAAAGTCTAAAGGTGGAATATAATAGTGTGTATGTATACAGTGAAAAGAAGCACACATATATTTTATAAACACATATACACACCTCTGACCTTCATTCCAGTTTGAATTCCCAGTTTCTCGGTGTTTGTATCAACAGAGACGACAGCACCAGCTCCCACATTTGCTGCTGACACTGGGAGAGGGGTGCAGCCTACCTTCGCTTTTCTTCCTGGGGACCAGTTATTCCTTTCCCAACACCAGTTGCGCTGTGTTTATCCAGGGGTCTAAGGATCCTGCCTCCTTTTAAGTAAAAAAATTCTTCTCTAAACTCTTAGCAACCAAACTTGGGTGGGAACACAAGGTTGGGAGCCAGTGTAAGCTGAAGAAAATAAACATAAAGCAAAAGAATACATTTCACTGTAGATCATTTTTTAAAAGTCAGGTTAACCACAAAACTGAAAGAGTAAATACATACTGATTCTAATTTTAAGTTGTGGCAAGGAGGAGGGCTCTAAGACGTATTCAGAGAAAGAAAAAATACTTGAGAAGGAAGGAAACCACGTATCTCTCTACTTGAGTGAGCTGAATAAGCATATAACCTACACACAGTTAACAATTTGGGAATCCTGAGAATCACACACACTGGGAAGTGACAACACAGAAGAGAACCCTGGCAATAGTTGCCAAGGGACAAGATGAGGTCTCCAGGGGTTAATCTCGATATGGAATCCCCATACTACTGTCTTCCTGGAAGGAGAAAACCACAGACAGAAACTGGTATCATTTCTAAAACTAGATATATAATACATATGGGTTACTAGCTTTTACAGAGACTATGGCAACTTAACATTTTAGAAAGATTATTACTATTATTATCACTAGTCAATATCTTACAATGTCCAGTATCTTTTATTTCTGGAAAAATTTAGTTCAATTCACCCATTCTTGGGCTCATTTGGAGTGAATACTTACACAGCGATTTTTACGTGCCTTAAGATTTATCATCTGTCAGACCTGCCTGAGTTAAGAACTGATGTGGAATAAAAGCAAAAGGTACAGAACTGAGAGTCAGTGAACATCACTTCTAGTCCTGTCTCTGTCATAAATGACCGTTTGATCCCAGCAGTGTGTATTTCAGTAATTCTATAACGAAGTAACCAAACTATATAATTTCTATCTCCAAAGTGTTAAGCTAGTTTTAATTTTTAGTTCCTATCACTTTTTAAACATGTATTTCTATCAAAGCAATACATACATAAGACTCGTTTCTAAATGCTAGTCTTTAGATCTAAAATCTACCATCAGCCTGGTTCTACACTATGCTCCTTTCTAGTTTCATCTCCAAGTTTATGATGATGACAAAAATGCCTTCTGACTTAATATGAGTCATCACAATCTGAAAAAGTAGTAGTTTTCACTTATGAGCTACCTGATCCAAGCAAGGTACTCTATGCTTCAATGTCTGAATCTACAAAAAAAGGATAAACATTAATCTCTCTCAAAATGGTTGAAAAGATGAAATAAAACACATGAAAGAATGGCAAATAGAACCAAAAATAGCATTTGTATGTTTCAAAGATATGACAATTATCTACATAAATTGCTTAAACACCTTATGTCCTCCTTAAAAGCACATTCATTCCAACAGATGTAGCTGAAAAATAAGGCAACCAGAGTGTTTTAATCATGTATCTGTGAAGTACTGTTTTAAGAGCTCAAAACACATGCATTGAGCACATACTATGTGCCAGATATAACATGCTAGGGCTCCAGAATTCCATAATTACAACAAGGACCCAAACTTCAGAAAGCTCACAGTCTCAAAGGCACGAATAAAACGGAAAATGTAACTGAGAAACATAACAACAAAAGCATGTACAAGGAGCAGAAGTAGCAGGATGAAGCAAGTAATTCGTCTTGTGTGAGGACAGAGGAGCAGCTAAAGCAGCTTGGAAAGGGAGAAGGAGCGGTTCTGCAGGCAGAGGCCAGGGCTTCAGACCTGCTTAACCATTTTGAGCTATATGAAGTCGGTCAACTTAATTTACCTCCCTGAGCTTCTTTGTAAATCTACTGTATTCTGATGATTAGAAGTAATTGTTTGTAAAGTGCCTGATACATAGCAGGCATTCAAGAAACAGGAGTTATCTTGCTTCACAAGTCAGGTTTGACTTCTTTTTAATAGACTGACTTCTAAATGGCACTGCAGGAAGCATCTCTTAACTAATGATCAAGCTGCATATGGGATAAGCATGGAGAAGGCCATAAGGAACCACATCACAATGTTACCACCTGCAGAGTCCGTTTTTTAGCAGTGAGGTTGTTCCTAACATGTGGTACACTCACCTGCTGGTGAAGCCTATTTCTAATCTGTTTTCTCCATTTTCACAGAATTTTGCATACTCAAGATTGTATTTATTTCCTAGAAGAGGTTCCCATGCTCCTCGGTCCCACCTGAGTCCTCGTTTTGGATATTCAGCATATTCCATATTCTTTACAAAATGGCAAAGTCCAATGAGAAACTGATGGTTATTAAGATTACATAAGGAGATAATTAGAGCTAACCCTGGGTTGAGACTACTATTGTTAACCTAATGGTTGAATGGGAACTGTAAGCCACTATAATGATTCAGAATCTTAAAAGTATTTCAACATATTGTTAACTCTGGCCAGGAGGCTAAGTTACATTCACTCTATGGTTCCCAAAATTACTTTCCTCTAAATATCCACTGATGAGCTAAGACACTCATTAACAGATATAAATACATATACTCAAATCCTCATTTTTCATTTTATAACATTTGAAAAATTAACAGTGGATAAATACAAAGAAAGCCCTAAGTAAGATAAAGCAGTATATCACAAAATTCAACTGAATTATAAAATGGTTTTTATGCCAATTTAGGTTTTTCAGAACTAAAAACATGTTCCTGACCTGCAACCATCATGTAAGATGGGTGTGCTCTGAGTTCATTAACTACAGATTAAAAGTCAGTGAATCAATCCAGAATTGAGGTTAATTTTAGTTTCCACATGCAAGACACCCAATGTCTTTAAAGTCAGTCCTCAATTTTTCTCTATAAATATCTGAATTTCATATATACCAGACTTTATAATATCTTGTACCCCATCAAGAGAGGTTATATTTGTAAAACACTCGTCATCCTCTTAACCAGTTTAACATAATGCATTTTGAAATATTAATGCTCTATCAAAATTAGCTCTTATACAAGAATTAAATCCTGAGTACGTCTGTAAGATTTTTCACTGAGAAGCAGGCACGGAGGGGTCATCACACCCCATGTGAAATTACTTTCTTGTAAACACTCATCTTTGGAGGGTATGTTTTAAATTCAGGGTATAAGGCAAGCATTTCTATAGTAACCAAGCTAGAAGTTTCTTCACAAAGCAGACCTACAAATTCTATTTTTAAAGTCTGAGTATTATGGCTCACTTTTACAACCAGAAACTGCTGTTAATTATTATAATGTGTTAAGTCCAATTCTCTCCTGATAGCCTTGACTTGTGAAGGGAAATACACAGAATTATCATATGTCACAGGGGCAGCAGCTTGAGGGCAGAGGGAAAGAGACAAAAGGAGATAGAAGAGGAAGAAGATATACGATAAAAGCAAAAAGTGCTCAGAACGCGCTACACCTTGGTCCAGCCCGTGACCTAATATAATCTACTTAAGAGTCATTTATATCGAAAAAAAAAAAATTAACAACTGAAGCAAACCGATCAATGCGAGCAGGCAATTTAAGTCCTGCATTCGACTTGAGATTTGCTAGAAAGAGCTAAAACAGAAAAAGATCGGAAGAGCAAGAAGCGCATGTGTGCGCGTGTGTGTATGCAGGTGGGGAAGTGTGTGTGTGTGCGCGCGTGTGTATGTATGCAGGTGAGGGGGAGCATAAATAAAGGCTAACTGTATTAAGACTGGGCGCTAAAGCAATGCCGCGCGTACTACCGAGGCAGGGCGGGAGGAAGCGGGGGTCGTGGACTGTCCGCAGCCACCCTGGAGCCCGGGGGCCGGGGGCGCTCGGGGGCCGGAGCCGGCGCCCCCAGAGCGGGCACGGACCGGGTCCCCTTCCCATCCTCCACGCCGGGCCGGGGGCCGCGAGCTCCGGAGCCGGGGTGACGCGGGGAGCCGGGAGGCGAGGGGCGGCGCCGCGTCCCGCTCCAACCGGGCGCATCAATTACCCGTGAGGTTCCTCAGCACCGTCCCGTGGGCCCAGAGGCTCAGGACCTGCTGCACCGACAGGTTGATCATGGAGGCGTCGCCCCCCTCCGCCTTCATCTTCCCCGGGGGGCGCCCGCCGCCCTCTCCTCGGGCTCCGGGGGCGGCGGCGGGTGCGCGGCTCCTCCAGGCCGCCGCCAACGCCGCCGCCGCCGGGGGAGGCTTCGGGGCGCCGGGCTGGTCGCTGCTGCCGCCGCCGGGCCTCCGCCGGGGGGCCGATCAGCGCGTCTCCCAGGCAGCCCCCTCCCCGCCGGGGAGACATTGAGGACCGCCGGCCGGCGAGGGGCGGGGGCCGGGCGCTCTCCCCGCGCGGCCCGCGAGCGAGGAGGACTCGGGGCGCTGTGGAGGCCGCGGCCTGTCAGGGGCCGCGCCGCGCGAGTGAGGAGGCCGAGGTCACGCCGCGAGGGCCGGGGTGACGGGCAGCCGGCAGGTGCAGCCCCCGACGGGGCCCAGGCATCACCGCGCGAGGACGACGAGAGCCGCGACGCGGACTAGCAGGCGGCGGCGGCGGCGGCGGCCGCGGCCCCTCCTGCCGCCCGCCTGCCCACCCTCCTGCCGCCGACACTCGAGGACCCGCCCCCTCCACCCGCGGCCGCCAGCGGGCCGCTCGTGCGCGCGCACACGGGCCCCCTCGCCGCCCGCCAGCCCCGCCCTCGCCGCAGCCGCCGCGCATGCTCATTCCCACGACCCGCCGCCCTCCGACAGCCGGCCGGCCCCGAAGCCCTCCTCCTCCCCTCTCCCCCACAACTTGTCGCGCGCGCGAGCTCGCGTGGCTCGCGGGGCCGAGCGTCGGCCCCGCAGTGGGGCGGGGGAAGCGCGTCTTACGTCACTAGCGCCACCGCCGGCCCTCGCTGCTGATTGGACGCTCCGAGGGAACCGCCTCCACGCCCTCTCTCCCTCCCTCCGCCCCCCCCCGCCCCGCCCTCGGGCCGCGAGCGCGCGCCTTGGGAGAATCCGCCGCCCGGCGGTACCCGGAGCGCTAGGCCCCGGGCGACGGCCGGGACCCAACGCGGCTGGAAGCGCAGTGTCCACCTCCCGCGGTTGGATTCAATGACGGTTCACATCTTTGGTTTCGAATGAAATGCTTTGAATAAAAAGGCTTCAGTACAACTTTTTTTTTTAAGTGTAAATACATCAAAAGATTTGAAATATAAATCAGTTTGCGAGTTTGGGTTTTGTTTTTGGTTTTTGTTTTGAGAGCATCAGATAACCTACAAGGAGTGCAGAATATATTTGAAGACCACTGAAACAGACCCACTTTACGATTCATCCAGTGCATTCTTCCTACAGGAAGACGCTGGGCCCCGCGTGGTTCCCCGCATCTGAAATCGCCGACGGTGCCCGGGGGTGGGCAGGTGTCCCACACCTCAAGGAGGGAGCTAGCTCTTTTTTTCCGTGACAGTACTCTTTGTATCTAAATTGTAAACGTCCCTATTATTTCCACCCCCTTCCCCATCCAGGACTTAAACTAGATCTCGCTTCCTATGGTTAGCTGCCTATCGTCATGTCCATGGGAGGCCGAGGAACTGTCTAAAGTTCAGCTAAAACAAACTAAACTCCTCCTTCAAGTTTGAAACCTTTTATCTTGAAAACTATTAAGTTTGGGTAATAAAAACATATGCACTAGGCAGCTGCCCCTCCCCATCCTTTTGCAAAAGAAAATCTGCCAAGGACACCAAAGCTCTTGCTGTAGCTAAATCATCAAGTATGTAGAGCAAAACACACCTGTAAAAGGGTGTTCTTGGTGACTGCTTTAAAATATATATATATATGAGTTAAGTTTGGTGAGTTAAGAATGGTGAGTTAAGTTTCATCTGGGGCAAAATGAAGACTGTAGCCCCCGGGGACTGCCTCTCAGATGTGGAACTGCTCTGAAGAGGTGGGAGGAGGTCATTGTATGTGACTTCCATGCAGAGGATGCTTGCACTTAAGCACACATTTTGGCAGACAGTTGCTGCTAGTCCCAAGGAGCAGATGTCTCCATTAATGATTTTAGTGCTTTTCTAGATAGGAGAAGATGCAAGAAACTGGTCTCATAAAGTCTTCTGAAAGTCTCTAACTATCTGAAGACCTGTTCTGCTAGCTTTTCCTGGAGATTAGAGTGCTTCATTCCTGATCTCCTCCCTTATCTCCTTTCAGGGCGTCCTGGATGTTAGTAACTGCACTGGCTAAGGACTTCATGCTTATAGAACCTGAAGTCAAGAGACATTCTTTAGTTGGCCTGTGTTTTGTCTGTTTGATGTCACAATACAGGAGTAAAGGGAAGATTTTGTATCACTAATAGGAACTGAGCCAAAACTCATAATACGGAGTGATTTTCTTCCGAAGACTTAGAATTAATTAGATCTTAAAGATTTTAAAATATCAGACAAAAGAGCCTTTACTATTTTTTAAGTTCACTTTGTTTTGCAGATAGGGGAAACTGCTTCTGCAGAGTTGACTTGATAGAGGTGACGCCACTTTGCTGGCGAGTTTCTGAATTCCTTAACTCACAATCAGCGCATTCTGTTAAGGCTGGGTGGGAAGATGCAAGTTACCTAATGATTACCAATAAGAGAGTTGACATTATATAATTAGTGATATTGGAGAATGTGACCACCTCCAATGTCAGGTTAATGGTAAACTTTCTAAACAGCAGCTCATTAAACTCACATCAGGAATGTTTAGTTTGCATGGAATCATTGAGGTTCTTATCATTACACACTGTTGTTTAAAACATGGTAGCATGCATTTAAAATATTCAGAACCCGGGACAGTGTCTAGCAAAAGGTATTCATCAAATGTTTGTTGAATGAATAACCAGATAAACTTAATAGAAAAGTTAGCATTTTTCTTGTTTCTTGTAATTTTTTTAAATGGAACCTAAGTGTTGATTTCTGGAAATGAGAAAGTAAGACACAGCGAAGAAGCCCCAAGCCGTTAATGTACTTTGATAACCAGACAACTTTTCCCCTGCTTTTCAGTTCAATTCAATAAGCATTTATTTGGCATCTCTTATCTGAAATAACATTCTATGCTAAGAGTTATCTATAAGATTTGAAGATCATAAGGTCACAGTTCTCTTAATACCTCGCATTTAACTTGTGTTTGCCTTGATAAAAAAGCTAATGATACTCACTATGTTGAAAGCCTGTATTCTTAGGTGAATTGACTATTTTCCAATGGCTAGGGTTATGAAACCCAAAACTGAATTAATGCAGGTGGAAGTTGTATGATTTCTTGCAGATTTTTGATGTTGAATTAATGTACCTGTCAAGGAATGGTTCAGTTACATTCCTGCCAGAAATCAGGGAACACCCCCAAGTAAATCCTGGAGGTCTCCTTTAGCCTTGAATGTGAAATAGATAGCAATTCATAAAGAGTTCCTGGTTTGTTTCTTACTGACCAGTAAGGGAACACCCATAAGTCTTAGCATGTTATTAATTGTCTGAAGAGGGCCCAGAAAAAAGTTTTTAAAATCAATTAGAATATAAAATGATATTGATCCTTTGAGAAAAACATTAACTACTGAGGACATCTTTTTCTCCCCTTTATTATCTTTCTTTCCTGTTGTAAGGTACTACATCACGGAGTCACTTTACAGAGGCAACCTAATTTCATCTTGCTACACGTTGAGTGGGATATGTGATATGTACTGTATGAATCTGCTTCAGTTTGTCAGTAACCTTTTGGCTTTAACTCTGGTCATGTAGAAATTTCTGATATACTATGTTGTCAGCTTTTTCTTTTATGGTATCTGAGTTTTCTGCTTTAAAATGTCTGTTCCCTGTCTCAGATTTGATTTGATTTGAAGTCTCATATCTTTTCTAAAAACTTTATGGGTGTCTTTGTTTACACCTTTGGCTCATTTGGAATTGTGTTAGTACAGATCTAATTTTGTTTTTCCAGATGGCAACTGAGTTGTCCCAAAACATTTATTGAAAAATCCATCCTTTTTCCACTGACCTAAAATGCTAGCTTTATCATGTACAAAATTTCTATATATACTTGGATTTATTTCTAGACTTTCATTTTTGTTCCATCTATCTGTTCATGTGACAGCACCACACTATTTTTATTTTCTTTAACTCTACAATATGCTTCAGGTTCTGCTAAGATAGATCTTTGTTTTTTACTCATTTTCAGTTTTTTTCCTGATTAATCCTGAATGTGTGTTATTCCAGAAGAACTTTAAAATCAGCTTCTTAATTCTAAAAGAATTACTGGTTCTATTTTCATTAAAATCATGTTACATTTATAAACAAATTTAGGGGCTATCGAGAGATTTTAATGTTTTCTTTTACTAAGAAATTTGATTTTGAAAAGATGTGTAATATGTCTTTTTTAGCATCTGTGGATATGCATGTGATTCTTTTGATTCTAAATACATGAGGCTTATATTCAAATATTTCCTAACACATTTTCTTTGACTTTCTGGAGTTAACGGCACTTGGTTATGATCTCTCATTTTTTTAATATGCTACTTAATTCCATGTCTTAATCTTTTATTAGAATTACATCATTAATATTGTGAGTGAAATTGATCTGTGCTTTTCCCTTTAGAGCTGTATTTAACTTAGTTTTGTGGGTTTTATTTATTTTTTTGCTAATTAACGTTGTGTTGGCTTTATACAAAATATTTAGAAGCTGTCTTATTTGGATTTTTCTTTTCCTTCAGCGTTTGGTGAAATTCAACTGTGAAACTGCTATCAATGCTTTAGGGAAGCAGCTCTTTGTTTATTTTCTTCTATGCAGTGTGTTTTTTTCTATGGCAATTGGTCCATTTAGACATTTTTTTCTCTTCCTGATTTCTTTCTGTAATTCTTTTGTTTGGCTTGTTTATATCTGATACAATTTTAAAAAATAATTTGCAGTGGTAATCAATACCTCTTTTGTAAACCTTTTAACTTCTCCAACACATTGCTTATTTTGTGAATTCACTTGTCTTATCTTAATTATATTTGCTAGTCATTCTATATTTTTCCCAGTTAACAAGCGGTTAGATGTATTTATCAGTCCTCTGTGTTTCTTTATATTAATAAACTTTTTTCTTTTATCATTATCAGTTATTCTGTTTTTTTGAGTTGTTTTGTTATTTTCTGTAAATGTTATGCTAGCTCCTTGATTCATTCATTCGTATTTCTTGTTTCTTCTGCATTGGCAGGCAGCTTCTTTACCACTGAGGCACCTGGGAAACCCTCTGCTTGTTTCTTAATGTAAGGATGTAACTTTGAATTTGCCGTGAGCACTGCTTAGCTTGTACCCTGTAGCTTTTAATGCATAATGTTCTATTAACATTTACTGTTGTTATCTTCTAGAAATTCTGCCAGTTTACTTTTGATTTCTACTTTGAAGTCATTTAAAAGAGAGATTCTTTTTATAACTTTCAGCTTTCAAAGGGAGGCAGTTCTGTATTTGTTAGCATTTCATAGTTTAATTACAGTGTAGTCAAAGACTATTATCTATACCATTTCCATTTTGAAGGATACCCTGATGTTTTCTTTGTAGCCTAGTATATGGTTAATTTTGGAAAGTGAGTACGCAGTAAAAGAAGGTGTATTCTCTGTTTTGGGGCTTCCCTGCTGGCTCAGACAGTAAAGAATCTGCAATGCAGAAAAACTGGATTCGATCCCTGGGTTGGGAAGATCCCCTGGAGACGGGATTGGCTATCCACTCCAGTATTCTTACCTTGAGAATTCCGTGGACAGAGGAGCCTGGCAGGCTGCAGTCCATGAAATCGCAAAGAGTCAGACACAACTGGGAGACTAACACTTTTACTTTTTTCACTTTTCTCTGTTTTTAGGGAATAGTGTGGTCTACATGAATAAGATGTAACATTTATTACATTACTAAAGGTCATCTATAATCTGACATTTTTGTCCACTGGATGAGTTCAGTTCAGTCCAGTCGCTCAGTCATGTCCAACTATTTGCAACCCCATGGACTGCAGCATATCAGACTTCCCTGTCCATCACCAACTCCTGAAGCTTTCTCAAACTCATGTCCATCAAGTCAGTGATGCCATCCAACCATCTCATCCTCTGTCATCCCGTTCTCCTCTTGCCTTCAATCTTTCCCAGCATCAGGGTCTTTTCAAACCAGTCAGTTCTTCACATCAGGTAGTCAAAGTATTAGAGTTTCAGCTTCAGCATCAGTCCTTCCAGTGAATATTCAGGACTGATTTCCTTTAGAATGGATTGGTTGGATCTCCTTGCAGTCCAAGGGACTCTCAAGAGTCTTCTCCAACACCATAGTTCAAAAGCATGAATTCTTCAGCCCTCAGCTTTCTTATAGTCCAACTCTCACATCCATACATGACTATTGGAAAAACCGTAGCTTTGACTAGACAGACCTTTGTTGGTAAAGTAACGTCTCTGCTTTCTAGTATGCTGTCTAGGTTGGTCATAGTTTTTCTTCCAAGGAACAAGTGTCTTTTAGTTTCATGGCTGCAGTCACCATCTGCAGTGATTTTGGAGCCCAAGAAAATAAAGTCTGTCACTGTTTCATTCTTTCCCCATCGACTTGCCATAGAGTGATGGGACCAGATGCCATGATCTTAGTTTTCGGAATGTTGCGCTTTAAGCCAAGCTTTTAACTCTCCTCTTTAATTTTCATCAAGAGGCTCTTTAGTTTTTCTTCACTTTCTGCCATAAAGGTGGTGTTATCTGCATATCTGAGGTTATTGATACTTCTCCCAGCAATCTTGATTTCAGCTTGTGCTTCATCCAGCCTGGCATTTCACATGATGTACTCTGCATATAAGTTAAATAAGCAGGGTGACAATATACAGCCTTGACATACTCCTTTTCCAATTTAGAACCAGTCTGTTGTTCCATGTTAAGTTCTTACTGTTGCTTCCTGACCTGCACACAGATTTCTCAGGAGACAGGTCAGGTGGTCTAGTATTCCCGTCTCTTGCAGAATTTTTCACAGTTTTTTGTGATCCACACAGTCAAAAGCTTTGGCATAGTCAGTAAAACAAAAATGTATGTTTTTCTGGAACATTGGAGAAGGAAATGGCAACCGACTCCAGTATTCTTGCCTGGAGAATCCCAGGGACAGGGGAGCCTGGTGGGCTGCCGTGTCTGGGGTCGCACAGAGTCGGACGCGAGTGAAGCGACTTAGCAGCGGCAGCAGCAGCAGCTTGCTTTTTTGATGATCCAGCGGTTGTCGGCAACTTAATCTTTGGTTTCTCTGCCTCTTCCAAATCCAGTTTGAACATCTGGAAGTTCATGGTTCACATACTGTTGAAGCCTGCTTTGGAGAATTTTGAGCATTACTTTGTGTGAAATGAATGCAATTGTGCGGTAGTTTGTGCATTCTTTGGCATTGCCTTGTGTGTGAGATGAATGCAATTGTGCGGTAGTTTGAGCATTCTTTGGCATTGCCTTTCTTTGGGATTGGAGTGAAAGCTGACTGTTTCCAGTCCTGTGGAACTAGATCAGCCATAGGCTATACGTTACGTTTCACTAGACCATGCTGCATAACAAAGAAACTTCAAATCTTATTGGTTTAAACAACAAATCTTATTTCTTGCTGGTATTGCATGAGTACTGCATCCACATGCAGGGGAACCACATGCAGGGGAACCACATGTGGTTCCCCTGGGATCTGCCTGGTTCGGCCCAGCCCAGCTCCACAGTCTTCTCACTCCAGATACAGGGCTGAACGAGTTGCTACTCTCTGGGTTCATACTGTCATCATGGTTCAGGGCAGGAAACAGGGCCACCAGCAGGGAACTTGCCTTGTGTACAAAAATTTAAGAGGACTTAAAAAAAAAAAAACCCTCAGTGATCAGGATAAATGAGTTTTCTAATGCAATATTTTTAAAAATCAAAATACAAAAATCCATGATGAACAAATATAAAATTTTTTTAATAAAAGCAGATTATGACTCTGCGCTTGCATGACCTGCTTCACCCACCCCACCCTCCCCCTGGTCCTCGTAGAACAAGAGTTGCAGGGTCAAACCGTGCAAGTGTATTTAAAGTTTACGCTCAGATGGTCCATGTCACGTGTGTGTGTGTGTGTGTGTGTGTGTGTGTGTGTTAGTTGCTCAGTTGTGTCCGACTCTTTGCAACCCCATGGAGTGTAGCTCACCAGGCTCCTCTGTCCATGGCATTCTCCAGGCAAGAATACTGGAGTGGGATGCCCTTCTCCAGGGGATCTTCCCAACCCAGGGATCAAACCTGGGTCTACCGCATTGCAGGCAGATTCTTTACCATCTGAGCGACAAGGGAAGCCCATGTCACATATACTCACATTCTTTTGGACAGAGGAGGTTGTGTGGTCAAAATGAAAGTGAACAGGGTAAGAGGTATCCTGCATAAAGGAAAGAATGACAAAGGAGAGGTGGATGGAGGCAATAGATGATTTGAACACATAACACAGTTTAGCACAGGTGGAGTGAGATCTGTTTCCTACTGGTGATGTATTTGTGCCTATTTCTCTCTCTTCTTTTTTTTTTTTTTTTTCCAGTTTGGGCTTTATGAACTTTGACTCTATATTTTTGACAAATAGGTATTGAAGTGTGTTGGATTTTAATTATGATTCTACTTTTTAATTTAAAATGTCTTAAAAATAAAATTTAAAAAAATTTTAAAAAAATCTTAATAGGTATTATTAAGTGATGAACAGGGAAGCCTGGCATGCTGCAGTCTATGGGGTTGCAAAGAGTTGGACACAACTGGGTAACTGAACTGAACTGAGCTGAATGTAAAGGTCATGACTTTAGTAAAAATGTTAACTTTTTTGTTGTTTGTATTTACCAAGTATATCTTGCGTGCATGCTGAGTCATGTCCAAGTTACTTTGTGACCCTGTGGGCTATATAGCCCACCAGGCTCCTCTGTTCGTGGGATTTTCCAGGCAAGAATGTTAGAGTGGGTTGCCATTTCCTCCTCCAGGGGATCAAACCCGCGTCTCCTGTTTGTCCTGCCTTGGCAAGTGGGTTCTTTACCACTGTTCCACCTGGGAAGCCCCTTTAAGTATATCTTGGTTCTTTCTTTTCAACCTTTATGAATCATTTTGTTTTAGGGATTCTCTTGCTAAATTTAACTTTGTGATCCAATTTAAGATCCTTATTTTAACAGGAGAATTTAGACAATTTCTGTTTGTTGATTTAATAGGTATGTGGTAGCAGTTGTATCAAAGTTGTATTATTATTTATATTTTTGTTGCTTCTTTTAAAATAGTCATTGACATGGTTTGTTTCCTTTGCTTTGTTTATGCGTCCCACATAATTTGAAACAGTTGGTTCTGTTTTTATTTTTCATGGTAATCTCTTTCACCAACATTGCTAGACACTTCATTTGTTTACAATGTATCTATTGATCCACTCTAAGCAACCCTAATATTATACACCTTTACTTTCTCCCATCTTCTCTTTTTCATCAACTTCTTCCTCCTCTTCTCCATCTGGTTATAGTATATGATATGTTTTCTACTCCTTACCCTCTAAACCCCTATGGGATGGTACCTGGAGATTGGGCCTTTGGGAGGTCCTTAGGTCGTGAGGGTGGACACCTCATGAATGGAGTTAGTGACCTTATAAGAGGAGGCACAAGACAAAGGTTCTCCTTCAGCCATGTGAGGATACGACTGGAAGGTGGCCATCTACAAACCACGAGGAAGCCCTTCAGCAGACGTGGAATCTTGCTGCCACCTTGAACTTGGACTTCACAGTCTCCAAAACACTAAGAAATGTTGTTGTTTAAGATACCCAATCTATGACACTTATCATAGCAGCCCTCACTAACTAAAATTGATTGCCATCCAGATGCCAAAGTGACACCTGGGTGGTGTGTGTGTTGGAAAACTCCAAGAACCACTGTGAAGGACTTGAACTACAGCCCTCAGAAGAATGATGTGAACGTTGTGCCCTGAACTAGACCACAGGGATTACTTACTTTAAAATTAAAAAGTCATTATTGTCCATAAAATTTTAAACAAAATGCAGTTTTACAATATTTAAAATGCCCAGGAAATAATCCAATATTACTGGACATATGAAAAGCCAGGAAAATTTCAGTTTTCATGGGAAAAAAGGCAATCAGCAGCTGTCAACTCCAAGATGACACATATGTTGTAATTATCTGACAAAGGTTTTAAAGCACCTCTTATAAAAATGCTTAAGTAAGGAATCAAAGACAGTCTCAACAAAGAAATGGAAACTATAAAAAAGAGTTAAGTGGAAAATTTCTAAACTGAAAAATACAATAACATTCATTGGTTGCAACAAAGATTCCACTCTGGTATGAGATGTTGATAGTGGGGAAGTCTATGGTGTTGGGGAGAGGAAACATATAGGAACTCCATACTCAGTGCTTAATTTTGCCATTAACTTAAAGCTGCTCTAAAAAGATAAAATCTGTTGAAAATACAATCTTCAGAGAAAAGCATGATCTGAAAGGATACATACGCCCCAGTGTTCATGGCTGCACTGCTTACAGTAGCGAAAGCAGAGAAGCAACCTAAATGTCCATCGACAGAGGAATGGATAAAGATGTGGTACCTACATATATACACAATGCGATATTACTCAGCCATCACAAAGAATGAAATAATTCCATTTGCAACAATGGGGATGGATCTGTTCTCATACTGAATGAACTCAGGGGAAATATCGTATGACATCCCTTATATGTGGAATCGAAAAAGAAATGATACAAATGAACTTACAAAACAGAAAATACTCACAGACTTAGAGAACTGAACTTATTGTTGCCAGGGGAAGGATGGGGAAAAAAGACAGTTAGGGCATTTGGAATGGACATGTACACACTGCTATATTTAAAATGGATAACCAACAGAGACCTATGGTATAGCACATAGAGTTCTGTTCAATGTTATGTGGCAGACCAGAAGGGAGGGGTATTTGGGGGAGAATGAATACATGTATATGTGTAGCTGAGTCCCTTTGCTGTTCACTGGAAACTATCACAGCATTATTTATTAATAGGGTATATTCCAATAAGAAAATAAAAAGTTCAAAAAATACATATCCAAAAAATATAATAACCAAAATTAAGAACTTATTGGATGGGTTCAATAGCAGAAAGTTTATAGCATATCTATCCATAAGCACACAAAATTGCCAGGAGAAATATCAACAGCCTCATACAAATGTCCTTCAGTGGGTGAATGGATGAATGAGTTGTACCACAAAGTATGTGCAAACTATATAATCAAATACTATTCAGTAATACAAAGTAATAACAAAACTACTGGTACCCTCAAACAACTTGAATGAAGCTTAAAGGCATTATGTGAGTTCGGGGGTGGGGAAAAGCCAGTCTCAAAAGGTTGTGTATTGTATGGTTCCAGAACTCCATGTTTTGGTCAGAAACCCAAAAAGGGGAGCCCCAGGAAACTGAAGACAAAACTATAGTGACTGAAAACTGATTTGTTCTCAGCAATTGGGGTGAAGGGTACCTTTGACTAATAGGGGATAGATAATGCAGGGAATTTGGGGAGGTGATATAATTATTCTGTATTTTCATTGTGGTGGTGCTCACATAATTAAAATGCATAAAAATGTGCATCAAAACGTTCAATTTGAGTGCATCTTGAAATACAATTTTTGACAAAATCAGTGAGCCACATTTTCTTCACTGAGAAGTTTCAGTTTTTTCTCTACTGTCCTGGAATGGACTGTGGCTAAGAGAAACTAACTTTCTTGTTTTCATAGGTACCTGATATTTTTGCTTGGGTGCCCACAGAATTATTTTCTTATCTGTGAAGTCCAGTAATTTTACCAGGAAGCATCTCAGACATCTAAGACAAGAAGCAACAGTTAGAACCAGGCTTGGAACAACAGACTGGCTCAGAATTGGGAAAGGAGTACGTCAGTTGTCAAAGGAGTACATATATTGTCACCCTGCTTATTTAATTTATATGCAGAGTGCATCATGCAAAATGCTGGGCTGGATAACTCACAAGCTGGAATCAAGATTGCCAGGAGAAATTTCAACAACCTCAGAGACACAGATGATACCACTTTAATGGCAGAAAGTGAAGAGCAACTAAAGAGTCTCTTGATGAGGGTGAAAGAGGAGCGTAGAAAGGCTGGCTTAAAACTCAACATTTAAAAAACTAAGATCATGGCATCCGGCCCCATTACTTCATGGCAAATAGATGGGGAAAAAGTGGAAACAGTGACAGATTTTATTTTCTCGGGCTCCAAAATCACTTTGAACAGTGACTTCAGCCATGAAATTAAAAGACATTTGCTCCTTGGAAGAAAAGCTATGACAAAATTAGCATATTCAAAAGCAGAAACATCACTTTGCCAACAGAGGTCCATACAGTCAAAGCTATGGTTTTCCAGTAGTCATGCCACAATGGAAGTGGCATGAAACATAATGAACCCTTCTGCGGACACAGTGAAGGGCAGAATAATGTCCTTTAATTAATTAGTGAGCACAATGAAAGTGAAATGAACAGTCCAAAAGGACCAAAAAAGAAATGATAGCTAAGGAAGACAGAGCTGAGCACTGAAGAACTGATGCTTTTGAATTGTGGTACTAGAGAAGACTCTTGAGAGTCCCTTGGACAGTGAGGAGATCAAACCAGTCCATCCTAAAGGAAATCAACCCTAAATATTCATTGGAAGGACTGATGCTGAAACTGAAGTTCCGATACTTTGGCCACCTGATGCAGAGCCAACTCATTGGAAAAGACCCTGATGCTGGGAAAGATTGAGGGCAGGAGGAGAAGGGGGTGACAGAGGATGAGATGGTTGAATGGCATCACTGACTCAATGGACATGTGTTTGAGCAAACTCTGGGAGATGGTGATGGTGAGGGAAGCCTGGCGTGCTGCAGTTTATGGGGTCATAGAGTCGGACACCACTTAGTGACTGAACAACAACAATCTCAGAGTTAATCATTTTGAATCAGTGTTTTCCTAAGACTTATTATAGGTTTAAGTCTTTGCTCATTCCTCTGAAGTGCAGTTTCAAATTATCTTTTTTGAGTATTTTTCCTCTTCCATTTGTTTTGGTCTCTTCTTGGAAGATAGTAAGTAATATATTGGATCTTATTTGTCTGCCTTCCTTAGCTGTCATTTCTTTTTTGGTCCTTTTGGACTGTTCATTTCACTTTCATTGTGCTCACTAATTAATTAAAGGACATTATTCTGCCCTTCACTGTGTCTGCAGAAGGGTTCATTGTTTCATGCCACTTCCACTGTGCCTTCACTCTGGACTTCTTCTTTCCAAGGTCTGCCAGTTCTTATGTCCTCTCCTTCTGTTGTCTTGACAGATATTCTCCAAGCTCTTATTTCTCAACTTCAAGCTCTATGTTTCATCAGCTTTTAGAGTCCAGTTCAGTATTATTAAGGCCTGGAAGACCATTTGTCAGCTAGTCACCCTTTTTCTCTCTCTCTGAACTCTCTGCCTTCCGCTCTTTGTCTGCTGCATTTCAGCAACCCTGACCTTCCTGCTCTTCCTTCCACTCTCCAACACGCTCCATCTCAAGGTCCTTGTAGTCACTGACCCCTCTGCCTGGAACACCCCACCCCAGAGGTCTGCACAGCTTGCTCCTCACTAAACTGCAAAAAGAAATCTACCCAACGCCAACCCACAATATAGATCTTCCATTATATCTCAATATTATTCCTACCATTGGAGACTGCAGCATTGACTTAAGAGAATAAAACATACATTAGAAAAAGTAAGAATACAATTAACAACCTGTGACTGAGTATACACTAGCATTTTATAATTGCATATACACATATATGAGAAATCTGTATGCAGGTCAAGAAGCAACAGTTAGAACTGGACACGGAACAACAGACTGGTTTCAAGTCAGGAAAGGAGTACGTCAAGGCTGTATATTGTCACCCTGCTTATTTAACTTATATGAAGAGTACATCATGTGAAATGCCAGGCTGGATGAAACACAAGCTGGGATCAAGATTGCCGGGAGAATTATCAATAACCTCAGATATGCAGATAACACCACCCTTAGGGCAGAAAGTGAAGAAGAACTAAAGAGCCTCTTGAAGAAAGTAAAAGAGGAGAGTGAAAAAGTTGGCTTAAAAGCCAAATTTCAGAAAACTAAGATCATGGCATCTCGTTCCATCACTTCATGTCAAATATATGGGGAGACAGTGGAAACAGTGGCTGACTTTATTCTGGGGGGCTCCAAAATGACTGCAGATGGTGACTTCAGCCACGAAGTTAAAAGATGCTTGCTCCTTGGAAGAAAAGCTATTACCAACCTAGACAGCATATTAAAAAGCAGAGACATTACTTTGCCAACAGAGGTCTGTCTAGTCAAAGCTATGGTTTTTCCAGTAGTCATGTATGGATGTGAGAGTTGGACTATAAAGAAAGCTGAGCACCAAAGAATTGATGCTTCTGAACTGTGGTGTTGGAGAAGACTCTTGAGAGCCTCTTGGACTGCAAGGAGATCCAACCAGTCCATCCTAAAGGAGATCAGTCCTGGGTGTTCATTGGAAGGACTGATGCTGAAGCTGAAACTCCAGTACTTTGGCCACCTGATGTGAAGAATTGACTGATTTGAAAAGATCCTGATGCTGGGAAAGATTGAAGGCAGGAAGAGAAGGGGATGACAGAGGATGGGATGGTTGGATGGCATCACCAACTTGATGGGCATGAGTTTGAGCAAGCTCTGGGAGTTGGTGATGGACAAGGAAGCCTGGTGTACTGCAGTCCATGGGGTCAGAAAGAGTCGGACACAACTGAATGAACTGAACTGATGTATGTGTGTGTATTATGTACACATATATAATATATGTACATAATATACATAATATCTGTTATACATGTATATAATGTACAATAGTATTTTAATATGTATTCTATGTAACATGTTTATAATATATATGTATTATGTATTATAAGAATAGTATATTGTATATATTTTATATGTTGCATAATATTTGAGTGTTCAGTTCAGTTCAGTTTAGTCGCTCAGTCGTGTCTGACTCTTTGCAACCCCATGAATCACAGCACACCAGGCCTCCCTGTCCATCACCAACTCCCAGAGCTTGCTCAAACTCATGTCCATCGAGTCGATGATGCCATCCAGCCATCTCATCCTCTGTCATCCCCTTCTCCTCCTGCCCCCAATCCCTCCCAGCATCAGGGTCTTTCCCAATGAGTCAACTCTTCGCATGAGGTGGCCAAAGTATTGGAGTTTCAGCTTCAGCATCAGTCCTTCCAATGAACACCCAGGACTGATCTCCTTTAGGATGGACTGGTTGGATCTCTTTGCAGTCCAAGGGACTCTCAGAGTCTTCTCCAACACCACAGTTCAAAAGCATCAATTTTTCGGCGCTAAGCTTTCTTCACAGTCCAACTCTCACATCCATTCATGACCACTGGAAAAACCATAGCCTTGACTAGACGGACCTTTGTTGGCAAAGTAATGTCTCTGCTTTTTAATATGCTACCTAGGTTGGTCATAACTTTCCTTCCAAGGAGTAAGTGTCTTTTAATTTCATGGCTGCAATCACCATCTGCAGTGATTTTGGAGCCCAGAAAAATAATGTGTACTTAGGAAATATATTACATATATATATGTCCTTTTATATATCCATACAATGCAAGTGTGTAATCAGTTATAGACATATATAATATATATATACATACACACACACCAAACATATATATATTCCATAAATACTGATGTTTTTAAGAATAGGACAGGATGAATCAGAGCCTCCTTCAGAACCCAAGCCGTGTGATGCGGTTGCAAGTCCAAAAGGAGGTTGTGTTACACAGGGCAGTCCACTTCCTGTCTCAGTCCCTCCATCTCTCCTGATGATCAGAGAAAGGGAAGACTGTGTCTTCAGATCAAGCTAACAGATGCTGATTGAGAAATTGAGTTGGGCAATGGTTGAACAGATGTCATCTCTCAGAATCAGGCCCAGAGTTCTGTGTAACCAATGAGTTGCACAACCAAATGCAACTTCCTGTCTGCAACCAGGCAGGGCACATTTTTTGCTTCTCAGAGTCTGGGCTCCGGGGGACCTCCTCTTTTCTTGCAACCTCCTTATATTTGTCCTGGATTTCCAAGCTCAAATAAAGTGCAGACTGGTGTTTCACTGTGAAATGTGCACAAAATGCAATAGAAAGATGAATAAAGAATGTAATTTACTCCACAGTGAAGATTAAACAGCAAAAAATTCATCGTTCTTGTGTACTAAAAGGCCCATTTTAAAATATCTAATTTTAAGCAAAGTGACTTTTTTATTAATGATCTTTTGTTTGGATGGAAACTCCAGGAAAGTTAAAATGGGGACAAATTAAAGATGACCTTTTCCCCCTTTGCTTGTCCTTCTTCCTCTCTGAAAATCTGAACATGATGTAAATAGTTTATTAAGCATTTTAAAATCATTGTTTATTCCTTTCTATTCTTTGTAAGCCTTTGGAAAACAAGGCCATTTCCTTCTCATGTATACTGAGGTATGAGATATAAGAAGGAAGAAAATAAAGCTATGTACTTAAATTAAATGGCTTACTTAGAAATAGCTGAGTGGACCACAGTTGGAAATTCACCAGTAAAAATTTCATCATTGCTTTGATGAGTAGCCAGTTAGGCCTTAAGTATTAACATATCTGGGGGGGGGGGGGAATTGATTTATAATAGGTATTTTAAAAAACTTTTGTCAAAGCACATGTCTAGTTTGAAGTCATCAAGGCTTTATGCCAACAAGATTGATATTATATTTGAAATCAGAATGTTTTCTTTCACATTTTGATATTTAAGACTACTTTGGCAAATATACGGTACACTTCTTAAAAATACCTTCCATGGTGCTAATGTTTATAATTTCAGGGTGGACTTGGCATTTGGAAACAGTCAGAAGTTGCTTGGTGTCATGTCGGTTGAGTGAACAGCCTGGGAAGATATGTATTTTGATAAAGAATGAGGTGTGTCATAATTGGTGAAAACTTTGTGTAGTTTGAAACTACGCGATTTGGAAGAAAATTAAAAGGCATTTGTGGTAATGCCAATGCCATCAGAACAGCAGTCTGCCCTCCAGAGCAGAGCATCTTCTCTGAAGGATGATATCATCCTGGGACTGTAAATGGTAGTAAGTCATTAAAGTATGCTGTCTATTACTTTATAGTCCCATCTCTTGAAATCTCTCATTTGCACTGCATTTGGTCTTTGACGAAGATTATATTATCACCAAATTCTTTAGTCTATCCCTCTCTCTGGAGACTTTATTTATTTTCTGTGTTTCAGCATGCACACATAAGTGCTATTTAAAAAGAAACAATAACAACATGTACTTTACCACATGGATGATTTATCTAGGACCACTTTTTCCTTTCTTCCACACCAAATTGCTCAAAGAAAAATATATGACAACACACAACAGAGCTCTTCCAAGGGGGCAGACCCTGAGCTAAGCATGTTTAATATTATATTTCCAACCTTCCCTATAGGAGAGTGTTAGTATCCTCACTTTAAGGATAAGGTTACCAAGAATATTGGTTTACTGGAGCCGCCATAACAAAGTACCACAAAATGGGTGGCTTAAAGCAACAGAAATGTGTTTTCTCACAGTTCAGGAGGCTAGAAATCTAAAATCAAGGAGTCAGCAGGGCTGTGTCCTCTCAGGTTCCTGGGAGGGAATCTGTCCTGGGCCCACCTCCTAACTTCCAGGGTTGCCGGCCGTCCTCAGCTCTCCTTGGCTTGCAGCTTTAGGTCAACTCCTGTCTCTGCCTTCATCCTCACGTGGTTGCCTTCCCTGCGTGTGTCTCTCTCTGTGCCCTTTCCTCTTCTTATGAGGCCAGCAGTCATTGGATTAAGGGCCCACCTGCTGTAGAATAACCTCATCTTTACTAGTTAGATCTGCAAGAACCCTGTCTCTAAATAAGGTCACATTCTGAGGCTCTGGTGGGGGCTGTGAATTTGGCGGGACGCAGTTCAGTCCCGTGCATGGAGACTTAGGGCAGCGTCTGTGTGTTAAGTTGCCCGGCCTGGGTGGAGCCAGGATTCAGGTGGAACTGTCCCCAGAGCCTGTTCTCCCAGCCTCTTTATAATTCCGCCCGTGTGCCCTGGCTCACTGTCTCAGCGCCTTCCCTCCCTCATCTGTGTGATCTGGTTTCCAGTTCCAGGTGGCTACTGGTTACTGACTTTTCTCCTGAGGTCCTCATCGCCTCGCTCCTTCACCCCCTGCCAGCACTGGGGACGGGGTCCTCCTTAAGCACCCTGCTGCCTCCTTTCTCTGATAACACTGTCTTTTAGTCTCCCCTCCATCTCAGATCCTCTTTCATTGGCTCATTTTACTTGTCCTGTACCCTCCGTGTGGGTGCCTGCCAACTTCCGTTCCTCTGCTCTCTCCTTCACATTCCTTCTTTGATGAAGCCTGCTTCATTCCCTTGACTTCAGCTGTAGCCTCTATGTCACTGACTACTAAATCTGTGTTAGTCCACTTCCCTAAGCTGCAGCCTCATATCTCCCAACTCCTTTCGACAAGAATTTCTGCTATCATTTCTGACTCAGGTTGCTCAAGATCAGATAGTTTTCTTTCTGGGAAAGTGCTTATTGGTCCTCCTTAACACTGCCATCATCGCCTCGTGGAAGGATCACTACGGCAATGCCCTAGTTACCGTGACAGATTCCAGTCTTCACCCTTCCCAAGCACCCTTCATGACCTTGCTCAGCTGCTGCTGAGTCGCTTCAGTCGTGTCCAACTCTGTGCGACCCCATAGACGGCAGCCCACCAGGCTCCCCCGTCCCTGGGATTGGGGCAGGAACACTGGAGTGGGTTTCCATTTCCTTCTCCAATGCATGAAAGTGAAAAGTGAAAGGGAAGATGCTCAGCTGTGTCCGACTCTTAGCGACCCCATGGACCACAGCCCACCAGGCTCCTCCGTCCGTGGGATTGTCTAGGCAAGAGTACTGGAGTGGGTTGTCATTGCCTTCTCTGTGCTCAGCTAGTCCCCCAAACCAATTTTTATCCTGTTACCCCTCTTCTCAGCATTTCCCTATGTTCTTCATGTTTAAAATTCTTTTTTTTTCCACCATGATCTCCAGTTCTCTTTCCTATGACTTCCAATGCTAGTAAGGTTAACTGCTCCTCTTCAAAACTAAATGTATTCTCATCTTCATACTTTGGCTTATGTTGTCTACTTGGCCATTTATCCTTTCAAATCCTGTCTCTTCCTTCAGGTCCCAAATCTAATCCAATTCTCTAGGAAGTTCTCTCTGACTATTTCAGCTTCAGTTCATTTCAGTGGAGCCCCAAGAAGGGAATGACAAAAAAGTTGTCAGAAATGCAAGATGCATGCTCTTTCTTTGTGTCCTCTGTTCTTAGCTTCTTTGTTTACTTTTTTCCCACGTCTCACCCCTGCATCTCAGGACTTCTAAAAATCAGCATGAACATACCTGCACAGTGTCGTGGTTTATTCCTGTTGTTCTGTCTCTTCCTAACTACTTTACCAGGTAAAGGGGGGCAAAGGGCATGTCTCACCTTTTGTTTTTATAACACGTATGTCACCTAGCCGATGTTGACTACTAATTGAGTAGGTTTTGTTTGATTCACCTAATTTAATAAGGTTACACAATAGTTTGAGAATGTGAAGAAGCCAAGTTTCTAAAACCTAATATGTTCTACACATTGGTTTTCTAAAAACTAAAAATATTTCACCTGTGGTAGAACAGAGTCTGCAATATGAACAGTAAAGATAGTTTATGAGTCATGGGATGAAAACTTAATATTAGGACATTTTAGGGTTGTGTTACTTCTCTGTCTTTGGTTTTCTAGACATATCCTTCGAACTACACTAACCAATACAAATTACATTGGTAATACTGGAATTTTTTAATTTAGCAATATGAGTTTTGCATTTAGTCACTAAAAATATGTCATGTAAATGTATGACTCACCCAAGGCAAATTTTTGAAAACAGGATGTATCGACAATCAGAGGCCAAAATAACTCAAGTGCTTTTCTCTCTCACTGTATTAAAATTAGTGACTACCTTGGGAATAATAGTAAGACAAATAAAACTTGATTTCCTTTCTAAGAACAACATAAAGGGATTACAGTTAAAAACTCATCTGAAGGAGTCACTGAATATCAAATCCTATGCACTTTCTGACAGTATGCTCTCTCAGATCAGCAAAGGATACATAGAAGTTTGACATTGATATTTCCAAAGAGCAGAGATGATCTAGGTGACAATACAGTCAGCACCCTAGTGAGTGATGGGGACACTACAGGTTTACAGCCAACATGGACCCTCAGAGGGAGGGAGTAGACGAGAGGACTCCTGTACGTGGGCAAAGCCAGAGGATACACAGAACAGGAGTAGGGATTATGAACAGGATTGGGTGTTTATGGGATAAAACTTCCCATAGTCCATGTTTGTTTCTGTGTTATTTGGGCTTCTTTTAACAAAAACTTGATTTGACAAGAAAAGAGTGAGAAGTTGGATATGACAATGATTGAGGGGTTTCACAGAACACAGAGGCAGGAATGCACCTGGAGTTGTGAAAGGAAGTAAAATCAGCAGTTAGCAGCTGGCAGAATCCAGGAAAAGCTCTTGGTTCATATCTGCTTCTCCTTTTTCTGCATTTCCTTCCACCTTCTTTCTCTTTGAAGACTCCATTTCTCCAGTCTTCAGTCCACAATATGGGCTCTAGTGGTAGGCAAACTTTCCTCCGGACTTAATTTTGGAATTCCCGAGTGAGAGTGTTATCGGCCCATTTTGTTCAGGTTGCCAGAACTTGAACAATCACTCGTGGCCTTGGAACAGATTTTCTACTGTAAATTTGGCTGCCCAGAGATGGTTTCTGTGGTTTTCCTTGTAACAGGATATTTAAAAATAATTTTGAAATGCTCAGTTTTGTGACCTGCCCTGAATTTCATCAGGGGCAAGAGAACAACTAAACACACAAAATAAATTTAAAGTAAGAGTTTAAAATAAAATGTTCCATGATTGCTTCTCTGAGTCATCCTTGTTCAGTAGTACAGTTAGATTTTGGATAGGGGAGGTTGGCAGATACTCTAGAAATAGATGTCTGTTGGAAGTGCAATCAGAATGTAGCTTACAATTAAAATTTATGTCTTTAGGAAATGCAGTTACAAGTATCATAAAAATATGTTGAAAGCTAATATTGTCATATTATAGGCAAACAATAATAATAATAAAATCTCAGAGTCTTGAAAAAATAAAATTACATGCAAAATAATATTAGGTTAAAAATACATCATACAATTTTTATGACACTAGATACAAAAGATTAGAAAGACCAACCCCAAAGGTCAATTTGGATGATTTCTGGGTTGTGTATCATGAGTAACTTTTGTTGACTTTATGCTTTGACATATGAGTTGTCATAAATGCTTTTGTAACTTAAAAAAGTTATTTTCTAAAAGGAAAAATTTGCAGTGGGAATATTATTTTAATAGTGGAAACGCTGCTTTGATTCTTTAGCAGCTGAGCCACAAGGAAGCCCGATACTACATTACTGAAGTGAAGTCGCTCAGTCATGTCCAACTCTTTGCGACCCCATGGACTTCAGCCTCCCAGGCTTCTCCTGGGAGGAGGAATTTTCCAGGCAAGAATACTAGAGTGGGTTGCCATTTCCTACTACATTACTAACGTGTAAATAGAAAAGAAAAACATCAGATTAGTGCATTGAACAAGGGCAAAGCTGAAGCACATCCAGGTTCCTATTTGAATAAGCACTTCCCAGTTGAATATCCGTTTATTCCAGTACCTTTCACTCTAGTATTCCTGCCGGGATAATCCCATGGACAGAGGAGCCTGGTGGGCTATGGTTCATGGGTTTGCAAAGAGTTGAACAAGACTGAGCATTCATTGAAGAGATTTTGCTTGCCCCAATATCGTTCTCTGGTACCTTTGTTGAAAACTAATGGATGTTATCGGTGAGTCCATTTCTGGGCTCACTGTCCTGTTCCACTGATACTTCTCAGTGTTTGTGCCAGTATCAGACTGTCTTGATTTCATGTAGCCTTGTGTGTGTTAGTCACTCGGTCAAGTTCAACTCTCAGCTACCTCTTGTAGTGTATAGCCCACCAGGCTTCTCTGTTCATAGGATTCTCTAGGCAAGAATAGTGGAGTAGGTTGCCATTCCCTTCTCCAGGGGATCTTATTGAAATAGTGTAAATCCTCCAACTTGTTCTTCTTTTTCAGATTCACTTAAGTCTTCTAATCCATGAACATGGTATTGATACACATAGCCATTTATTTGGGTTTTCCTTAATTTTCCTCAGCAATGTTTTGCGTATTTTAGCAGACAGATCTTGCATGTTTTAATTTATTTCTAAATATTTTATGTTTTAGTTGCTTTTGTAAATGAAAGTTTTTATTTTTATTACCATCAAACCAGTAAAATATAAAACAACAATTGATTTTAGAATATTGACAGTGTATCCTGCAACATTTAAAAATTTGCTAATTAGTTCTAGTAGTCCCTTATAGTTCAGTTCAGTTCAGTCGCTCAGTCGTGTCCAACTCTTTGAGACTCCATGGACTGCAGCACGCCAGGCCTCCCTGTCCATCACCAACTCCAAGAGCTTACTCAAACTCATGTCCATCGAGTCAGTGATGCCATCCAACCATCTCATCCTCTGTCATCCCCTTCTCCTCCCACCTTCAATCTTTCCCAGCATCAGGATCTTTTCAAATGAGTCAGCTCTTCGCATCAGGTGGCCAAAGTACTGGAGTTTCAGCTTCAGCATCAGTCCTTCCAATGAATATTCAGGACTGAGTTCCTTTAGGATGGACTGGTTGGATCTCCTCTCTGTCCAAGGGACTCTCAAAAGTCTTCACCAACACCACAGTTCAAAAGCATCAATTCTTCAGCACTCAGCTTTCTTTATCGTCCAACTCTCACATCCATACATGACCGCTGGAAAAACCATAGCCTTGACAAGACGAACCTTTGTTGGCAAAGTAATGTCTCTGCTTTTTAATATGCTGTCTAGGTTGGTCATAGCTTTTCTTCCCAGGTGCAGGTGTCTTTTAATTTCATGGCTGCAGTCACCATCTGCAATGATTTTGGAGCCCAAAAAAATAAAGTCTCTCACAGTTTCCATTGTTTTCCCATCTATTTGCAGTAAAGTGATGGGATCAGATGCCATGATATTAGTTTTCTGAACGCTGAGCTTTAAGCCAAGTTAAGTTGCTTTTAAGTTCCCTAGAATTCTCATGCTAACACATTATGCTCTTTATTTCATGTTCTTGCCCTAGTCCACTGGCTGGGGCCTCCATTACAACGTTAAAAGGAGACATTTTTGCCCTATGTTCAGTTTGAGAGGAAAAACACTTATTCTTTCACCAGTGAGCATTATATTAACTGTAAGATTTTCATAAATATCCTTCATCGGGTGGAGGAAGTTCCCTTTTATTTCTGGTTTACTTAGGATTTGTTTTGATACTATGAGAGTTTGTTTAATCTGTCAAGTGCTTTTTATACATCTATTGAGAAGATCCTATGGTTTTGTTCCTTTAGTCTGTCAACATGATGAGTAATACTGATTGACTTTTGAATATGAAACCAACCTTGCATTCCTGGGATATACTCTACTTTGTCACGCTATATCATTCTTTTAATATATTACTGGATTCTACTTGTGAGTATCTTACTAAGGAGTTTGCATCTATAGTTATAGAGGGTTTTTTTTTTGTAATTTGCTTTAAGAAAGTAAAATTTACATTTTATTTAGAAAGATTAAAACACATTGTACAAAATTTTTCTCATCGAAATAGCAGCAACAATTTCTGTATTATTCCTCTAAAAGAAAAAAAAAAAACCTCTATTTTTCCCAGGTAACTTTTATAAATCAAGACAATCCAGTAGATATGGTCATGGAAAGAAAACTAATAGATGGTCAGTAACTTTGGGTACTGATTCTATCTTGACCATGAAATGAAAATGTTCAATGTACACTTGCTAGAAAGACTATAACTCAGTTAAAGAATAAATTCAATGAATGATTGTATTAATAAATAACATCCAGAAGTAGAACCACAGTAGATTGTTTTCTCTTTGAACTTCAGTTTTTTTTTCTTTACACTCACTTAATGGAGACAACATCTACACTACAGCCTGTCCTTGTCTGGTGAGCTCAAAGTTTCTTCTTCTTGGTAATTTTCTTAACTGCCCATTACAGATTTTTAATCACATACTGAAACATCTACTAGTCAGTGGTCAGCCCTGAGCTTTAGTGCAGTATTTTGTGAAATATATTCCTTCTCCCACGCCTCTCTGACATTTACTTCCTCAAAGAATTGGAAACTAATATCTCATCATTTGATTTGTGGCAGTAGTAACGTTCTATTTTAAATGACTCAACTAAAATGTCCCCCGAGTATCACCAAGAGAAGTCAGAGAGGAATGAAATGGTCTTTCAGTGCTGTCTTCTGAAATGAGAGGTCTTTAGAGAATAAAAGTGCAAAAAATGGCCACTTATCAGGTAGTTTATCAACATTTAATGCATTCAGTAGAAACTCCAGAAGCAAATATTCAGTGATTAAATGGCCTATATGCACTTTAGAGCTTTGCTTCCAAATGTCAACTGTAAGGATAAAACCAATTTTTAGAACTTCTAGATACTTAAGAGTGGTTTTTGAAAAATGCTTGGAGGAAACTCTGGCTTAACTGTATTGTTTGATATGTGTTTCTACCATTAAATTAAGATCATGTTTTATATCAAGGATTATGTTAAAGTTATTTGAACTCTGGTCTGTTGAAATGTTTCTTAATTATGTTTAAGATGCTGTCATCTAATCTCACTGCTCTCATTTTCAGACTTCATCAAGGAAGAATATATGGGATCTTCAGCCACACACGTGTGTGTGTGTTAGTTGCTCATTGTGTGCGACTCTTGTGACCCCATGAACTGTAGCCCGCCAGGCTTCTCTGTCCATGGGATTCTCCAGGCAAGAATACTGGAGTGGGTTGCCATTCCTTTCTCCAGAGGATCTTCCTGACCCAGGAATTGAACTCTGGTCTCCTGCACCGCAGGCAGATTCTTTACGATTTGGGAAGTCCTTCATTCATGCATAAATAATAAGAAAAAACTTGAAGTGAGACAGACAGGGGGCTTTGTGCATGGTTAATGGATGCTCGATGTCTTTCCCTGCATGCTTTATTTGATCCTGCTTCCCAGGTGGCACTGGTGGTAAAGAACCAGACTGCCATTGAAGGAGACCTAAGAGGCCTGGGTTCCATCCTTGGGTCGGGAAGAGCCCCTGGGGGAGAGCGTGGCAGCCCACTCCAGTATTCTTGCCTAGAGAGTCCCATGGACAGAGGAGCCTGGTGGGCCACAGTGCATAGGGTTGCAGAGAGCCGGACAGGACTGAAGTGACTTAGCACAGAGCACCAACAGCGGAGGCTGGCAGAGAGTGCTGGGAGTGGATCAGTCACTTTGGCACACGTTGGCATGAGGTTGAGTGTCAGCTCCTCTATGACTGAGGCTATAAGAGACAAGCATTTAAGAGCGGTGAGGTGCTGTCCTAAGAAAATATCTTTAAGGTCCGGAGTAATGTGCCTCATTGTTGGGACAAGTATTTGTTTACAGTAATTCTCAGTGGTTAGTTGAGATTATCTTGCTGAACCCCAAGAAGTTCTAGGAAATTCCACTTAAAATCAAGTCCGGTGCTGCATCATGGCTTTCTCAAATCAAAACTTAAAATAAACAAAAGATATTTTCCATCTCTGCAGTCAAGGTGCTGGCAGCAAAGAAATATCGGAAGTGTGGCCCTGGAAATTTTCCCAAAGGCTATTTTAAAAAATAGGACATTTTGATGAACAACAATGATAATTAAAATGAAAAATCTGTCAGTGTACTACAGAGAACAAAAGCTCAACCAGCTATAAAGTTATTCTAGCTAACATTTGTATCATTATTTATACCATGTAAATATAAAGCAAGTATTTGCAGGAGTTCTACAAAAATTCCAAAAGCATTATACCTGCTATTCACGGAGAATGGCAAATTTGCTTTGGTTCACTTGCCTTTTATCCCTCACTGTTCTAAAAGAGAACAGATATTACATTGTTGAGCTCTAAAGCAGTTGTGATCAACAGGAAAAAGAACAAAGATCTTTAATTGTTCACAAAGCAACAGATAACTCCCACAACAGACACTGCTTCTGACAACTACATATGTAAGGTGGAGGAAAAACAGATTGTGTGCATACCATGGGGTTATTCCCTAAAAGTGTAGTCACCATGACTTGCATTTGGGAGAAAGTCCACTGACGTAATCTAAGCCAGACCGCATCAGTGCTCCATGTTTGTCCCCCACTCTTCCATTATCACAGTGTGAAATTTCACAGCTAAAATGTCTGTATCAGCTTCTGAAGCAAGCGACCCCGTATTCCTCACTGTGACCTTGATTCACTGATGAACCTCACCAATACTGGTGATTGCTCCTCCCCCGCTATGCCCATCTTATTATCAGTGATAATGGAAGAGGTGAATCTCTCACTTTCCTATTTCTCTCCAGTGGCACTCTCACCATCTCCAGCATCTATTTTTGCTGTGTTTTCAAAAAGATGGATGTGTCAGCTTTCGTTGTCTCAAAGCACTGTCTCAGAACTGCCTCCCCAGAAAATCCTCTGCACGCCAGCAGGAGAAAAGAGAACTTTGGAGATTTTGTCAGCTTCATCTTAATCCAGACATGTGCTTTATAATAGTTGAACTTCTGATAAAGATTTTAGGTATTCTTTGACCTCATTCTCTGCATAATTTAAAGATTAAAAAATCTTATTCTTTACCTTCTTCTTCTGCATCAGCGTTCCGAGGATTGCTATGGGTTTCCTTCCTTTTGGTGTTTGTTCCAGTTCAGAATTTTACCGTTTCTTTTTTCTGTTTGTATTTCTGGTTTCATGATCACTCCATTATTTTATTCATCTTCAGTGTCTCCATGTGGGTTGTTCATATGACTGGTGACATCAATGACTACCAGCATAGCATAATCTCAAAGAACTCTCTTATATTAATAAGTACTCGTTCTACAAGCCCGCAGTTACTTAAGGCATTTGGCAATAATGTTTGCTTAGCAGATCAAGTGGTTTATCTTCTAAGTCGTGTATCTTACATTTCTTCACCGACTTCTGGCTTCTGTCTAGATCTTGCGGGAACCTGAAGAAAGTCACATGGGGCTGCATCAGCTTCCTTGTTCAGCTGGGGACTGTGCACAGTCTGGTGATGCCGCCCACCAGCCAGCCTGTTCTTCCCTTCCCTCCCCCCACTGCAGGGAGTGTGTCTGCCTGTTGGGGAGGGGAAAGGAAACCAGACTAGGTGGCCAGCTGGACACAACTGGTCTTTTCATTTTCTTTTCTTTTTTTTAATGACTTTGTCACATTTAGTACCAGGGTCTAGCTGACCTCATAGAACACATTGCAAGGTGTTTCCTCATCTTCTGTTTCGGAAAACATTTATGTAAGTTTGATACCTTTTCTTACCTTAATGTTTAAAAGAGTTCACCAGTGACCCCATCTGGCCCTGGTGTATTTGAGGAAAGATTTCAAGCACAAACTCAGTTTACTTAATAAATATATTTTCAGCAATATTTCCTATTTCTTCTTGTGTCTGTTTTGGTAAGTTGCCTTGTTTAGGAATTTCATCCAGCTGTTGAATTTATTAGCATCAAATTGTTAATAATATATGTAGCATCCGTAGTATACTCACACAGTTATTCCTGGTGTTGGTGATTTTTCTTATTTTTTTCTTGATTAGCCTATGTAGGGCTTAAGTGTTAGTTGTTCAGTCGTGTCCAACTCTCTGTGACCCCATGAACTGTAGCCTCCAGGCTCCTCTGTCCGTGGGGTTTCCCAGGCAAGAATTCTGGAGCTGGTTGCCATTCCCTTCTCCAGGGGATCTTCCCGACCGAGGGATCAAACCTGGGTCTCCCGCATTGCAGGCAGATTCCTTACCCTCTACACCATCAGGGAAACCCATGTAGGGGTTATCAAATTTGTTATTCTTTCAAAAAGAAAAAAAAAAAACACGTATGTGTTAATTTTCTCTGTCATTTATGTTTTCTGTTTCATTGGTTTCTTTTCTTCACTATTTCCTTCGTTCTGTGTACTTTGGATTTACATACGTTTCTCCACTTACAATGAGGTTATGTCCCGATAAACCCATCATGGGTTGAATATATCATAGAACTGTTCTGTGGTAATTTCTCACAGGAATTAAAAACATTTGCTTAGTTAGTTATATTCAAAAGAGTATATATTTTCTTTTGATTTTTTTTAATTAAGAAAATGAAGAGCAACTCCCGACATGACTCAGAAGCAACTGCGTAATCAGATTTCAATTCATGTAACTTATCCCTTGGTGACAACAGTTAGTGATACCAAAGAAATATCTATCTGTCATCACATTTGATTACCCACTGCTTTGAGACAGTTGAAAATAGGAAATCTCAGGTGTCAGAATATCAAACAGGAACTACAAAAATGTTCTCCATTAATGGGTTTTTGGACAGGTAACATTCATTTGCTTTTCAATGTGTTATAAAAGCTGAAGGTTTTACTGTATAAATATTGTGGTAGCAATCGGTACCACCCACCAGTTTTAGAGGCTCCATGAATGATTAAAAAGAGTTTCATGTCTTTGTAAGGAGTTTTAGGAACCTGATGATTTAGTAGTGTTCCAATTGCTGTCTTTTCTCCCTTTCACATCTTGACAATTCTTATCATACATTCCTTACTGGTGATTTAGTAGACGCAGTGAGCAGATCTTAACTTTAAAATTATACAGCTCCCTTATTGAAAGCTGCAGGCTGTTTATTCCAATGTCATTTTGCTTCTTTAGCAAACTTTTATTGATACCTTGTTATATGCCAGATACCGTTTGGGACTGGGGGCCCCAAAATGAAGAAGCATTGTCCCTTTTTTTTTATGAGTTTATAGTCTAGTGGACATCAGAGAAATAATTGCAATGAGTTTTATAATAGAGAAATGTTCAAGCTGCACATGGAAGGAACCCAGGCAGTCTTCAAAGGAAGAGGTGACATTTCAGTGTGATATTAAGAGGAAGTAAAATTTTATAGCTCAGTAAATTGAACCCTTATGATTTTTGCATTTAAATGTATGTAAATTTTATCTGAAAAAACTAGTGAGTTATTGAGCTCTAGTTAATAGGAGTGCTTTTTGCAGGGGTTTGGGTTGGCAATTCTGAAAAGTCCTTCTGTGTGTTATAGGCTTTATTTATATATATGAAATAAATATAGAAATATGTGCTTACTCTTAAGCATATTGATTGTGATAAAAATGCTATTGTTTATGAGAAAAGTTTCTCACAAAAATAATCCATTAAAGTATTTAGGATAAAAGCTATAATAACTCTAACCAGTTCTCAAATAATTCATAAAATATGAATATACAGATATAGATAGAGAAATGTATATAAAGAGAAAGGCAGAGAGAATGATAAAGCGAGTGAGGCACATATAAATAATTGATGAATCTGAATAAAGATTATTTAGAAATTTCTCTTACTATTCTTACAACATTTATTTAAATGTTAAGTTGTAGAAGAATTAAAAATTATGGTTTCTCTTGTCTTCAGGACATAGAAAACTATATATTAAAAAGAAAACATCACTTCCACCATGAAAACAAGAAAATACAAGATAAATTGTAAAAGTATAGCTCTCTTTGAACCCATCAGAGAACTAAGTTTGCAAGATAGCCAAGAAGTCTGAAATGTAAAGAAGACAGACCCTTCCGAGGATGCAGGCACCGTCACACGTGGGTCAGAGCACGGGAGTAAGAGAAGCTAAATGCCAAAGAAGTGAAATAAAAGGGAAAGAATGGGATCGATAATATCTGAAGAGCTGACAAAACTAGCATGAGGAAAGACTTCAAAATGCATACCCAGGAAGAACAGGAAACCCCCTGCACCATGAATGTGAGGAAAAAGACATCTGCCTAGACAAATACCAGTTAAGCTGCTGGAAACCAAAAACAAAGAGAAAATCTCGAAGACAGTCCAAATAAAATGAAAGATTTCTCATTAGAGTATATGCAACCCAGAAGATAATGGAGTGACATCTTTAAAATACCGAGAGAAAAAAGAAAAGCCTACCAGCTCAGGATTACACACTTTTCAGAAATTAAGTCAAATATTGATTTGCACAAACAAAAACTGAGAGAAGTCATTACCCAACAGCTAAAAAGAAAATTTAAAGTACTTTAGTGGAAGGACTACAGTACTAGAAACTTACCTGTACACAAGAAATGAAGCTCATAGAAATGCTAAAAAGGTGTGATGGTAATTGTCTGTGTTACCTAGACTGACCAAACGGTGTTAGATCGTTTCTGGGTATGCCTGTGAGCGTGCTTCTGGGGGACATCGGCGTCTGAGTGGGTGGACTCAGTGATGCCTGACATTGCCCTTCTCCGTGTGTCTGATCATCATTAAAGCACTGAGGGCCTGAAATAAAAATCTGAGGAAGACACAGTCAGCCCCTTCTGCTTTCTGCCTGCATGCTTGAGCTGGCGCGTCAGCCTTCTGCCCTTGAACTGGGATTCACCCCACTGACTCCCCCAGTTCTCTGGCCTTCAGTCTCAAACTGGACTTACCCGAGTGCCTTTCCGGGGTATCCAGCTTACAGACAGCAGACTGTGGCAGTTTTCCGCCTCTGTAGTCAAGTGACACAGTTCCTCAGAATCTCGCTCTCCAGGTATAGAGACACCAGTCAGTTCAATCGCTCAGTCATGTCCGACTCTTGTGGACTCTTTATATAATATATAATATTACATAAAATTATTACATAAAATATTACGTTAAATTATAATATAATATAAATATGTAATATATAATATAGTCTATATAATATAAAAACATATAGAATATATATCACATCATATTATATTATTTGTTATATATTGTATTAATATAATTATTAATGTTTAATGTTAATATATTAATATTAATATATATTGTATATTATATATTATATATTATAGTTGTATATATTATAACTATATTAGTTATATTATTATAGCTATATATGATATATTGATATTATTATACTTATATATAATTAATGTTATATATTATGTATTATATATTAATATATTATGTATATTACATAATATTATATAATATGTTATATATATTATATTTCATATTATATTGTATATTCATATTATATTGTATATTCATATTATATTGTATATATTATATATTATATTATGTATATATTATATATTATATTAACAATATATGAAATATATTATATAATTAATTATATATAAATATAGATACATATATAATTAATATGTATTATATATAATGTTTAATATTTATGTATTATATAATGTGATTTAATTATATTATATAATTTTATTATAATATATAATATATAATATATAATTATTATGATTATAATCATAATATATATTTATAATATATGTAACTATATTTATATATAATATATAATTGATACATACAATATATGGTATAATTGATATAATATAATATATAATATACAATTTTAATATAAATATAATATATTAATATATAATATATATTATATAAACAAGAAAATATTATAGAAGAGATATAAAAAGTAAACAGGATTTAAAGTGAAATCACAAAATCACAAAAATACTTTATTAACACAAAAACAAACAAAAAGAGAGGAAAGAGAAGGAAGACAGATCAAACAGAATAGATACAAAACAGTAGCAAGATTGTAGCTTTAAATCCAACCACACGAATAGTCACATTCAGTGTAACCTCCACTGGTTCCTTCACTGGCTGCAGACTGCCTAGAAGAAGCATGGCCTCAGCTCGGTCACGGTGATGGATCCCAGCAGAGGCACTTCAGTCAAGGCTGTCAGCCAGCTTCCCTCTCGCTGCTCATCTGTTCGTTCTTTCTTGAAGGGAGACCCGAGTAGCACCATGATGGCCCTGCCCGCCCTTTGGAAGGAGCTCTGTCTCTGCTTTCTACCAAGATGCTGGTGTGTGTCTGTGTGTGTGCCCACGCAACTGGCAAAGACCTATTTAACACAGTAAAGTAGGAACTGGCGTGATGACAATGACAGTATAAAGGAGGAGAACATCTATTACATCCAGTCAGCAGGTGAAAAGAATGCTGAAATGAGATTACACATTAGATTGAAACTGATCTGTAAAATCAACCTGTAGGATTTCTTTTTTTCCACTGGGCAGGAATAAATTGCAATATGTAGACCTTCTATGAGTGGATGTTAACTTTACAGAGCCCTGTCTCTCTGTAGACCCTCTGCTGACTCCCTGGAATAGCCAGAACTCTTTCAGGTTGGGTCCCCACAAAGAGAGCCAGGAGGAAGCTGTATTGCTGTTTGTGATCTCATGGAGGGACCGGGAGCAACGCTGCGTGTTCCAGCTCCAGCTTTTCCAGTCTTACAGCTCAGCCACCTGACAGTGAGCAAGCAAATCTGAGAGGCGCCCCAGTCGCCATCTGACTGCAGTCTCCCGAGGGACCTTCAGCCGGAAGCGGCCAGCAAAGCTGCTCAGGAATTCCCAGCTCACAGAAGCCACGCGGGATAATGAACGATCATTGGTTTAAGTTACTGCATTGGGAGATGATTTGTCCCCTTGCAGCGCCAACCAAGGTGGTGCAGTGGTCAAGAATCCTTCTGACAATGCAGGAGATGCAAGAGATTCGGGTTCGATCCCTGAGTCGGGAGGATCCCCTGCAGCAGGCAATGGAAACCCGCTCCAGTATTCTTGCCTGGAGAGTCCCATGGACAGAGGAGCCTGATGGGTTACAGCCCAGGGGTCTCTCAAAGAGTCAGGCAGGGCTGAGAAACCAAGCACATACAATGCACAAACAAGCCACCAGTACTCACCTGGTCCTTAGCACACTGCTTGCCTCGTGGTTAGGGCATCATTGGTCATTTTTTTCCTGCAATGTTAATATTTTGTAGTTTTAATATTTTTCATGAGTATTTAATTAGTAATTAGCATAAAGAAGATTGAGCACCAAAGAATTTATGCTTTCAAACTATAGTGCTAGAGAAGATTCTTGAGAGTACCTTGGACTGCAAGAAGATCAAACCGGTCAAATCCTAAAGGAAATCAACCCTGAATATTCATTGGAAGGACTGATGCTGAAACTGAAGCTGCAATACTTTGGCCACCTGATGCCAAGAGCCAACTTATTGAAAACGACCCTGGTGCTGGGAAAGACTGAGGGCAAGAGGAGAGAGGACACCAGAGGATGAGACGGTTGGATGGCATCACTGACTCTAATGGGCGTGTTTGTGACCCAATGGACGCCGGCATGCCAGGCTTCCCTGTCTCTCACCATCTCCTGGAGTTTGTTCAAACTCATGTCCATTGAGTCAGTGATGCCAGCCAACCGTCTCATCCTCTGTCGTCCCCTTCTCCTCCTGCCGTCAATCTTTCCCAGCATCAGGGTCTTTTCCAGCGAGTGGGCTGGACGAGTTTGAGCAAACTCCAGGAGATAGTGTAGGCCGGGGAAGCCTGGCGTGCTGCAGGCCGTGGGGTCACACCAGGCGATCAGGACCTAGCGAGTGAACAATGAGCATTTAATGTGTAGCTTGACTCGTTTCTGGGCACTAGAGGGCACTCTTATCCCTTGATGCGAAGGTCTCAGACATGCAGATGCAGTTCTCCAGGCGAGTCACCAGGGGGAGCCCGCCTCTAATTTTTCACTATCCCTTTCAAAAGGTGAACTTGACAGATCGAACAAAAATTCAAAACCAGTGAATTAGCATACATAAGAAAGACGTTTTATAAAACTGAAGTAAGCACGTTCTCAAAAAAAACAAGAAAACTTGAATAACGCTACCTCCGTACTGGATGTGCAGACAAAGAACAAGAAAATACCCCACCCACACTTTTTCTTTCCATTTTAAATGTTGTAGAGCAGGTTGTATTTTCTTTAATCCCTGAAAAGGAGAGGGGCTCTGCAAGCCTGTTATTTCTAAGCAACAGTGTACCTAGTCTTTACCATATCTAGAAACATAGCAAAACCAGTCTCTCTGTTGGCAGCTTCTGATGGCGAGAGGGTAATTCTGAATACTCTTTCCCAGTGTCCTGAGTAATATTTGTGCCACCACTTTTACAGTTTTTAAAGGTCTTTTCTTCCCCTAGTTCTTTATCTTATTTACACAGGATTGATAGTCTAGTAGCTGTGAAAATGGGCCATGATTATATTTGCAGGAAATCTGGGAAACAAGAGCCTTGAAATGAATTGCCTGAACCAAACACATTGTAATTCTCCCCTCTTTCCAACTAATTCAAGGCAGACTTTACCCATAATCATTTATAGAAACCTGAGGAGGTTGGCAGCCTGAGCGATGATGACAGTCTGCTTGTCTCAAAGTAAGCCTTGATAGCTGGCCCTACTCCAGGGTGGCTCAAGTTCTACTGGGGCTTGAATGGAGCAGGGTCTTAAGAATCAAAAAGGGTGGGTTGTGGTGGGTTTATCTGATGAGAGCCTTGTGCTCTGAGGTCAGGACTCTGCAACCCAGTAGGGTGTAAGTCACAGAGGGCTGGGGTGGGAGAGAACTGTACTCTGAAGAGCTGATTCTTTGCGGGCATCCAGAACTGACAGCCCAAACTCTAGCTGACCCACCACGTTGATGATCAAGCACAAGATTTGATCAGCTCAGATCCTGTTTTGTTTTAATCCCCACCATAGGGGGATTAAAAAGCAGAGACATTACTTTGCCAACAAAAGTCCGTCTAGTCAAAGCTATGGTGTTTCCAGTAGTCATGTAGGGATATGAGAGTTGGACTATAAAGAAAGTTGAGCACCAAAGAATTGATGCTTTTGAACTGTGGTGTTGGAGAGGACTCTTGAGAGTCCCTTGGACTGCAAGGAGATCCAACCAGTCCATCCTAAAGGAAATCAGTCCTGAATATTCATTGGAAGGACTGATGTTGAAGCTGAAACTTCAATACTTTGGCCTCCTGATGTAAAGAACTGAGTCATTGGAAAAGACCCTGATGCTGGAAAAGATTGAAGGTGGGAGGAGAAGGGGACGACAGAGGATGAGATGGCTGGATGGCATCACCGACTCAATGGACACGAGTTTGAGCAAACTCCGGGAGTTGATGATGGACAGGGAAGCCTAGTGTGCTGCAGTCCATGGGATCGCAAAGAGTCAGACATGACTGAGAGCCTGAACTAAACTGATAGGGATTAAAACAAAGCCAGAAGAAACACAAATATGTAGTGAAGGTAGTAGAATGGTGTTTCTACCTAACGTGTGTCTGTAAATACTGATATTGCTTTTCGGGTACTACCTATGGCGAAGTCTTATCATTTGGTGCTCAGTGCTTTAATACATGTAACATACTTTCCTGTAACACTCCAGTAATAGCAAATGCCTCTTTGACTTAACCACAAATTATGGACTATGGGAACCTCAGAGTATCTCCAGTCCCTCCCAGCTAGTAATGGAAATTTCCAGAGAGTTTCAAACACCCACTGCTTAGAAGCCCTAAGGGAAAGTGAAGTCACTCAATCGTGTCTGACTCTTTGCAATCTCATGGACTGTAGCGTACCAGGTTCCTCCATCCATGGGGTTTTCCAGGCAAGAGTACTGGAGTGGGTTGCCATTTCCTTCTCCAGGGGATCTTCCCGACCCAGGGATTGAACCCGGGTCTCCCGCATTGCAGGTAGACGCTTTACTGTCTGAACCACCAGGGAAGTCCAAGAAGCCCTAAGGCTCCTCAAACCACTACTTGAAGTAGTGGTTGTAACACGCCCCCTGCACTCTTTAGAGGCTACCCGGCTGGGTCCCCAGGTCACCGATTCTGACTGTGAAAAAATGGTGGTAGATGACATTAGGGCGCTTCATGTGAAATCCTATGACAATTCACAAGACAAGGAAATGACCTTGAGTTATGAACTCTAAAGGGCTTCATGGAGGACAGCCCCCCAGTGGGGAGTAGAGCTGGGCATCCAGGGATGGGGTAAAGGCCGCTCTGGGCAGGGCTGGGTACGCTGAGGCATGGAGGCAGAACGGGAATGCGTCTATTTGGAAACAGTTCAGTCCGGTTGGATCCTTACATGAAGTCAATCAGCAACAGAGGGGCCTAGAAAGGGTCAGTTCAAGTCCTAAATCAAAGTCAGAAATTTTTATCTAGTGAGCTAGGCCAGTTCTAGCCAACAGAAATGTGTGCAATGACGAAAATGTTCCAAATCTGAGTTGTGCAATATGGTGGCCAGTAGATACATGTCACTATCAAGCCCTTAAAATATGCTCAGGCAACTCACGAAGTGAATTTTTAATTTGGTTTCATTTATTGCTTAATGTTTTTTACATTAGGGTTTGTTCTCTTTCAAAACATTTTTTTATTGAAATGTAGTTGATTTACAATGCCGTGTTAGTTTCTGTTGTACAGCAAAATGAATCAGTTATACATTACATATGCCCACTCATTTCTGGATTCATATATGCTTCTCAGGGGGTGCTCGTGGTAAGAAACCTGCCTGTCAGTGCAGGAGACATGAGTCACAGGTTCTGTTCCTGGAGTGGGAAGATCCCCTGCAGGAGGGTATGGCAATCCACTCCAGTGTTCTTGCCTGGAGAATCCCACGGACAGAGGAGCCTGGCGGGCTACAGTCCAGGGGGTCGCACAGAGTTGGACACAACTGAAGCAGCTTAGCATGCATGCATGTAGCTAATGGCTACCATACCTAGCAGTGCATTTCCAGACAATGAAAAATGACATGATCAAAAGGGTGCTTCATTTTGAATAATCTGAAAGCCGACTATAAAGTTGATTTTAGGCTCAGTACTCTGAAGATAGGGTCTCATGGTGTGACAGAATCAATATGTGGGCTTCTCTTTTTTTAAGTAAAATACAAATGTTTTCTCCAAAAACAAAACACTCAACTGATTCTGTTTCAATGAGGACACAGAAATGGACTCTGTGAGGGGCACACCACTTTCTTGCCTTATCACCTGCAGAATGTCCTTGAGGAATCTCCCTGTGATTTCTAGAAACTGCTCAGAACTCAGTTTGTTAAATGCTAAGCCAGGTCAAAAGTAGTGGAGAATGCTACCAGTGAAAGTGATGTCTGACTCTTTGCAACCCCATGGACTATACAGTTCATGGAATTCTCCAAGCCAGAATACTGGAGTGGGTAGCCATTCCCTTCTTCAGGGGATCTTCCTAACCCAGGGATCAAGCCCAGGTCTCCTGCATTAGAGACAGATTCTTTACCAGCTGAGTCAGCCGGGAAGCCCAGTGCAACCAGGATAATTGTGATAAATGGTGATAAAGATGAGGAATAAATGGGGGCAATAACCCCTGGTGGCTCAGATCTTTAAGAGTCCACCTGCAATGCAGGAGAGCTAGGTTCAGTTCCTGGTTTGGGAAGATCCCCTGGAGGAGGAAATGCCAACCCACCCCAGTATTCTTGCCTGGGAAATCCCTATAGTCCGTGGAGTGGCAAAGAGTCGGACACAACCGAGCGACTAACACGCAACACTGTGGAGGTGGAATCAATAGATCTCAGTGTCCGTTTGGGTACAAGAAATAAGGTTTAAGTGTCTGCACCTCTGTTACTTCATTCATCTAAGTCTAGGCTCTGGTTTTATCTATCTGGAATTTCTCCCCGTTACTCAGTCATCACAAATATAATAGGTACTCAAAAAGAAGTGTATTAAATGGGATAGAATTAACACACACAAGCTGCATGGATGTTGAGTAGTGGGAAGGACCTGGATTCATGTCTGGGGGCATTGACTCCAAGGCTGGCCCTGCAGCTTACTATCTACCTTCCACCCCATGAATAATGCAGTCACAGAAGCCAAGGCAAGAGGCTTTGCAAGTAGGGGCGGTCAATCAATGGTTTTAAGAGCAGCAGCAAGTTTGAGGAGAAGATGTCAAATGGATATTAAAATTGAAAGGTAATTTCTTCTAGAGTTAAGAAAAGTGGGCTCAGAATTCAGTGTGCAAGAATATCAAGGATTAGGGTAGTAGAGGGTGAAGGTGAGGGAGTAAAGACAATGGATATAAACTACTCCTTAGCTTCTTGGTAAATGGAAGGAACGAGGTGAGATATACTGGAAATAGTGAGTTGACTGCTGGCTCTCTTCTTTACTTTTCTGAAATCTTGGAGCACCTGGAACACCTGATGTCTTCTCAGAGGGAATCCCTGGCCATTGGTCATGTTAGAGCCATGTGGCCTCATGATGAGGTTGGTCGGACCAGGCGTAGACAGCTGAGAGGAGCCAGCATTCCCTAAGCTAAGCAATGGCGAATGGGGTGGTTTGGTAGAAGAGCCCTGTCCAGCAGAGGCCAGACTTACTGACTAACTGGTCAACCCACTCATCCTCTGTGTCAAGAAGGTACAACTCAGGGAGACTTGGGGAGCAGGAGAGGAGAAGACAGAAGGAGCACGTCGTTACCAGTATCACTTGAGGAAAGAACCACGGGTATCTTCCCTGAAGAAGCAAGGCGTCTAGAACCTCGGAACTTCATAGTCTCATTCTCGGCAGAGCCTCCTGAGAGTCTGTCTACCTTCCTTGTCATTGTATCCTTATGGGAAAATAAATGATTTCAAAGAACCCAAGCACAGTTCTGTCTCTTACCATCTGAAAGAATGTAACCAGCACCTGCCAAGTCTGAAAGGCGGAGTAAGGTGGAAGTGTTGGCATCCTTGCAAAAAGAAATTCTAGAAAATTTTCACAATGCCAGATCCTTTAACAAAGAGTCTCCAGTGGGCATAGGCTCAATGCTCCCATCTTGAGAAAAAAGTGTGGAAAATTCGCACTGAGCCACCTGCTCTCTGGAATGGTATCCTTGCCCTATGGAGTAGCTTAAGACTACAGGCAGCCTAAAAGTGCAACCTCAGTTCCTTGCAATCTGTAAAGGTAAAAGGATGGATCTCTTCACGTTACAAAAGGGAAGATAAGTTAATGAAAATATTTGAAGGAGAAAAGAAATCAGAGAACTCTGGAATTGAAAGGTACCTTGGAGTTAGGAGCTCAATTGCCTTCCCCGAAAATTCAGATGTTCTAAATCCTGGTACCTCAGAACGGGACTGTATTTGGAGACGGGACTTTTAAAGAGGTGATTATGAAGTCATATGGGTGGGCCCTAGTCCAGTGTGGCTGGTGTCCTTAAGAGATTAGGACACAGACGTGCACACACAGGGAGGACCATGTGAGGAGCCGGACAGAAGACAAGCTAAGGAGAGAGGCTTCAGAAGAAACCAAACCAGCCCACGCCTAGATCTCGAGCCTTCGGCCTCTAGAACGAGGAGAGCATACATTCTGTTGTTTAAGCCACCCCCTGGCAAGCCACCTGTTCCAACTCTTTCTCTTTCCTCCTGAAGAATCTGAGGTCCGGTGTCACACAGCTTGGGTTGGGGGTAGGTCCAGGCCACAGGGGTTCTCCCTCTTGTCCCAGAGGACTTACACCAACCACACCCCTGAATCGGACTTGGGTGCATTTCCAGAAAGGAGACGGGAAGATGATGAAAAGAGCAATGAGCAGAGTTGGAATCTACTCCGTCATCTGAAAGGAATGGGCGGGGAGATGATTTGATTGTTTGATAGCTTAAAATCCAGTGACTCTTGAGCTATCTTGCTGATGACTTGTTGTTCTATATTCTTACTCCCATTCTTTGTTGCTAACTGGGAAAAACGATTGGTTGTAGGCATGCCAAAATGACTTCAGCATGATTTTTAAATACCTGGAATCATGTTGGACTAATGGATCCAAACGTAACCAAGGAGATCTTACTCTTTCATTTAATGTTTGCATCTCTGATTTGTTGACTGTCTTCCAAAACATTCTTTGATGAAAAAAAAAGAAAAAAAAAAACCTGGGAGTGCTGGGGGATTCATAGTGGGAGAGTTTGATTTGTAATTCAATTTTATTTTAGTTTTAGTATCTGCTATTTTTTTTTTTGTAAGCACGGGTACGTTTTTAGTTTTATTTTTTTAACGTGAGGGCCTCAGAATGCTGACTGATTGTCTCTCTCCACCCCGTGTTGGTTTCAGATGACAAGCTTTTCAAAGCACAGCTCTGTGAGTTTTAGGGAAGCTCAAGATGCATTGTTTTGTCGCCTTCCTGTCCCCAGCAGCTCTTGTTGTTGCCACATCCCGGAGTGTTCTAAATCTCTGATTTCCCTCTTTGAGTGGCTGTCTCCCGTGTATTTTTATTTACAGATAAGGCAAAGAAAGCTTTTGAATCTGAATTGAAGCATGGCTAACTGAGCTTAAGTTGTTGGAATCCCCGGATAATCCCGATGTTAAATGAGGGGGGAAATGCTTACAGGCTGCCCCTCAGAAAGCCCATCATTTTCCCCACACTTCTGTAGGTGAAATTCAAGCTTCGCACCTGTTTCCACTGATTGGTGTGACCGACCCAGTGCCAGGCATTGTGCCGTGAGCCTGGTGGCGGGTGGCCTGGCCTGCCTGTTGCTGACACTGACATCTGAAGCTGAGACTGCTGATCAAGTCTGCCCCGACCGTCCGCGATTCTTCTGCTCGTGAATCTGCCCAGATCAGAACCTGGGGCGGGGGGCGGGGACATGGAAACTGTGCTTTACATTCATTTTCATCACACGGAGAAGAAACAAAAACAGGCCCGATGCGTATGGACCAGTACAGGATACAAAAGGTAGTGCTTCCTTAAAAACAGGATCCAAAACAAACATTCTGATCAAGATTTGACGTTGGCATAAGGCAGTTCAACTGCCAAAAAAGGTGTATTAGGAATCAGAGTTCTATTTTTAATCGGTGTTTTGTTGGTTCATTTGTTTTTAACAGACCTTAAGGGTACCTTTTAAGATCTTGCCCCTGACAATTTTTTCTTAGTTGTGTGCCATGTTCTGTGCTGTCCTAAGTCACTTCAGTCCTGTCCAACTCTCTGAGACCCCGGGGACTCTAGCCCACCAGGCTCCTCTGTCCATGGGATTCTCCAGCAAGAATACTGGAGCGGGTTGCCATTTCCTTCTCTAGGTGGTCTTCCCAACCCAGGGATCGAACCCCTGTCTCTTAGGTCTCCTATACTGGCAGGCAGATTCTTTGCGACTAGTGCTACCTGTGTGGTTACCAGCAAATGGTATGTGAATTAATTAATATCAAGCCTTTCAAATTAGCTCTTTAAAGTGATAAACAAAATGCATTTTGTTCTAACTGAAAATAAAAACCCTTCATACTGAAATTTCTTTTAGAGTAAGTAGATCAGATGTAAAACCTCTCTCTTCCACTTAATTCCTCCTTCATCTACTGCTTTCCCCAAAAGAAAGTGAAGTTATAAAGCAAGAAACAGTCTTCCTTGGAGTTTGTTCACCACAGGCCTTTCAGGGAACACAAGAAAATTCCTGGTTGCTTCTATCTGCAATCCCTTAAACCTCCCTGGAGCTGTTTCATCATTGTGCGGCTCAGCTATTTGGAACTCTGGAGAATTTTCAGGGAAAGAGAGCATAAGTGATAAATAGTTTGGAAATGAAGATCAAAAAGAAAGCATTGGGGGAACTGGGGATGTTTAGTCTAGAGAAGAGAAGGAGGAGGAGAAGTCGTGCTTTTCCTGACTGGTGAAAAGGACAGGGACCGTTCTTTTACCCCAGAGTTAGGAAGAGCAAGTGGATATAGGCAGATGCAAAGAATTTAACTTAACATAATTTCTTTTATTTTTATTTTTTAAATAATAAAGGAATGCTTAGGGACTCCTGAAATTATCACATAATGGTTTCAAAATGCTATTCCACAGAGCAATCTAGAGATTAACATTGTCACAGTATCCACCAAGGGGAGTAGAGAATTAATCTTATTCACATAACAGAGTCAGAAATACTTTCCACTGATAATCGAAATATAATGATGTTTACTTCCAACAGGAATTTAACATTCATCACACATTTGAATGGATTTTCCCTGGTGGCTCAGACAGTAAAGAATCTCCCTACAATGTGGGAGACCTGGGTTCCACCCCTGGGTGGGGAAGATCCCCTGGAGGAGGGGATGGCAACCCCCTCCAGTATTCTTGCCTGGAGAAATCGGTGGACAGAGGAGCCTGACAGGCTACAGTTCATAGGATCGCAAAGAGTCGGACACGACTAAAGCAACTTAGCACACACACACACGCACACATTTGAAGCTAAAGACCTAAGCACTGGTCTTCAGGAACTGGTAGGAACATATATTTTAGATTACACTTGAAGTGCTGAGTTTTCTATCCACTCTATCCATTCTGCCCCAGTAGTGTACACCCGTTGTTGTTGTTTAGTCGCTAAGTCATGTCCTACTCTTTGTGACCCCATGGACTGCAACACGCCAGGCTCCTCTGCCCTCCGCTGTTTCACAGAGTTTGCTCAAGCTCATGTTCATTGAGTCAGTGCTATCTAACCATCTCATCCTCTGCTGCCCCCTTCTTCTTTTGCCTTCAGTCTTTCCCAGCATCAGGGTCTTTTCCAACGAGTCGGCTCTTTGCATCACGTGGCCAAAGTATTGGAGCTTCAACTTCAGCATCAGTCCTTCCAAAGAATATTCAGTTGATTTCCTTTAGGATTGACTGGATTCAACTCCTTGCAGTCCAAGAGACTCTTGGGGATCTTTTCCAATACCACTATTTGAAAGCATCAGCCTTCTTTGTGGTCCAGCTGTCACATCCATATATGACTACATGAAAAACCATGACTTAGACTATACAGACTTTGTCAGCAAAATGATGTCTCTGCTTTTTAATATGCTAAGTTTGTCCTACCCACCAGTCCCCATATAACACATTACTTTTTGTATGTTGGCCTGATTGTATATTGGGGTGATGATTCAATGGGATTTTTCCAGATTCACATCCTGCTCTTACTTGTGCGGTGGAAATCACGATTTGAGGGTACACTTTCTCCCTCACTTCCCCTCTGCCAGCCTTGCTGGCTGTCTTCTTGTGCCTCCCGTATGCCAGGGTGCTTTCCCTTCACCCCTGTGCTCAGCGGGCACCTTCACATTTGTCAGGCCTCCGTCTGTACATCACTGTTAGCCCCTGAGATCAGACCTTCCTGACGACTCTGCTCAAAGGACGTGCTCTCTCTCATCAGCACCCCGGTCCATTCCCACTAAGGCCCTGACTGCAGGCTGAAATTACAGGCTTGTCCGTCTCTCATTTGCTGTCACTCGTCTCCCACAAGAATGTGAGTGCTCCAAGAGTAAGGACTTGCTCTGTCTTACTCATTCCTGCACCGCTGACGTCCAGAAAAATGTCTAACCATGATAGATATTCAATAAGTATTTGTTGAGTGAATGAATCCGTTTTTAAGATTATTCAAGCCACTTGCTTCCCCTTGGTTGTCTTCCACTCTACTCCTTGGTAAGGTATCTGACCATTAGAGGGAGAAACGTGTGTCATTCCCAGCTTCTGTTCAAAGAAGATGTGGGACTTTAATCATTAGAGGGAGGTGCTGGCTTTTAAGTCTTAGCTTTGCAGCTGTGTATCCCTTCATCAAAGATTCAGTTGGGAGAGTGGTCAGAGTTTCATGAGCAAATTTTAATTTTTCTATTTTCTGTCTGCTTTGTGAGTTTTATTTTATCTGAATTTGGAATGCGAAGTGCTATGGAAGAGTTAGGGCTGCCCATATGTGATTTTCAATTATCAAAATTGTAAAAATGCTACAAAATTAACATTTTTGTTTATTTCAAGTACAGTGGTCTCAGGATTACATAACACTCACTCTTCTTAAGAATTGCAAAGTAAAGCTGCTGATATGAAACTCAGTGCAACCTTGGGGTATGAACTTGTGTCTATAAAACACTGATGTAATGCTATGAGCTCATAATATAAATGGATGCTCAACCATCTGTGTTTTGTGATACACTGGATCAAAAAAAAATTTTGTGTATAACTCTAAAGTGAAAAAGAAAACAAATTTTCAACTAACAGGTGTGTTGCTTCAAACATACAACTCAGCCATTCTAAATCCTGACTTGAAACAAAGCCTGCAAAAGCAGAGAGTCAGGGGAAGATGTTACATTTGACACTCTTGAAAAAGGTCAAAGAAGTGCCTCCAAAATGTATTAGAGAAATGGTAAATATAAGATGTTGCAGAGCAGGATAAAGGAGTCTATATAAAGTACTTCTTTATTGGAAGAAAAAGAAAGAAGAAGGAAGGACAAGGAGAGGAAGGCTGAGTGTGCTGAGGAAGGTCCATTCCTGAGCTGGTTGAAGCACTTGAACTCAAACTCTTGGGCTGTGTAGTCAAGAAAACAATGGTCAGAATTCACCTATAGCACATCTTTATCCACGTGTCTGTCGATGGACATGTAGGTTGTTGCCATGACCTTGCTATTATAAACAGTGCTGCTCTGAACACAGGGGTGCTTGTATCTTTTTCAAATTAGAGTTCTGTCTGAATATATGCCCAGGAGTGGGATTGCCAGATGGTATGGCTATTTTAATAGAGATACAGGAATAATTCCAAGAGGCAGTTTGAAGGGAACAGAAATAGACATTTATCAAGGTGTTCCATACTTAATGCTTCCCTGGTGGCCCAGATGGTAAAGCGTCTGCCTGCAATGCAGGAAACCCAGGTTTGAGACCTGGATTGGGAAGATCCCCTGGAGAAGGAAATGGCAACCCACTCCAGTACCCTTGCCTGGAAAATCCCATGGACAGAGGAGCCTGGTAGGCTACAGTTCATGGGGTTGCAAAGAGTCAGACACGACTGAGCGACTTCACTTTCACTTTTCACTCTCCATACGTTATATATGTTACTTAATTCTCATAACCCTTCCCAAGAGGTATTACTAATCCAATTTAGAGATAATTGATCAAGAGGGAGGGGTCATATGTATACCTATGGCTGATTCATGTTGATACTTGGCAGAAACCAACAAAATTCTATAAAGCAATTATCCTTCAATTAAAAAACAGAGATAATTGAGTCTCAGTGACTTATTAAATATCTTACTCAAGGTCAGACAATAGAACTAGATCTGAGAACCAGCAGATTGGTTAGGTGGTGGACTAGGATGAGTCAAAGTATTTTCATTTGGCTTGTTTTATAAAAGTGTATTTGTACTTTTATTAATTTTTTCCTCCTAAATCTGGGAACCTAACATTCATTTGTGTTTGATTGCATATCAAAGACATGGGCTGAATAGGTTAATGTCCAAAGCAGAGAGTGATGGCCAGATTTGTTTTAGTTTTGTTTCTTCATCCTTAAGACTAGCATTTGGTTTTAGGTGAGGGAAAGATGAGTTCCTGACAATAAACAGCAGTTTAATCAAGACTTATAATGAGGGCTCACCAGCTGGTTAAGGCAAGCAGCCTTCACTAGATTTGTCTGCTCTCAGCAAGTCACTCTGGGGAGCTGTGACTCTGGTCTGGAGGGAGGTCACAGAGCTGAGGTCCCTGCAAAGGGAAGCCAGCCCGCATGCATCCCCAGGAGCGTCCTGGTGCTGACTGCAGCCGCAGTCACCCACTTGGAGCATTTTGAAGCAGCCTCAAATAAGCTTGCAACATCAAGGTTAAAGAAGAAGGTGGGCTGAGAGTCAAGGCCACAGCACAAGTTTTAGATTTAGGTTTTAAAACCTGCAAAACTCTTATTTTTCTTCTTTATAAAGAAAAACAGAAGTTCGCAGTCTCCTTTCATTACCCACCGGTGCTTCTGAGCCATGAACTTTCCCCCACTTCGGAAACTTCTCTGGAAAATGCATTTCATGCTTGTCTACTTCAGTAAAAACCCTTGACTGAATTGTTACAAAACAGGAGACTTGGCCCAGGGAGTGTGAGAAACCTCCGGACGTGGCAAAGCCAGTTGGCATCCTTGAAGCCGTGTGCTCCGACCTCTGGTTTACCTGTCTTCTTGGACTGTGACGTTCTCCCAGCAGAGGGAGGCAGGGGGTTCTGACTGTTTCTGTGCCAGGGGCCGGGGGGAGGCGGTCACAGCACATACGTCACCTTCTCAGACACACTGAAGTCTGTGTCTTAGGATGAGGGGGGCTGACCTGACTTTGGAGCTCAGAGCTCACCGATGCGTGAGACACAGTCTTCAGAGAATTCGGACAGCAAATCGCTCTGAAAGCCTCAGCTTGGATTTTTGCTCTTATAAGGTTGTGCCTGCGTTATTGGCAACCCACTCCAGTGCTCCTGCCTGGAGAATCCCATGGGCAGAGGAGCCTGGTGGGCTCCCGTCCAGAGAGTCGGGAGTCGCAGTCAGACACGACCGAAGTCACTTAGCCCAGAAAGCGCACACAGGGTGTGCGTCATCGTTACCTCTCGCTGCTCACGTGCTCTTACACAGACGTGACGAGCCTCCTCTGTCCCCGCTGGTACAGGCTTCTACCCGACGATCTTTACGTAGCTCTTTCGTCGCCAGTTTCCTATTCTCCAGCACTGGGGTTTCTGAACTTAACCTCTCTTCTCAAGTTCTCATCCTGTTCTTTTCCCCTTCACTCTCAGAAGATGATCCAAGTTCTTCTTTCCTTAAGAAAAGGGAGTACTTTCAATAAGGATTCATTGGGCATCTGCTATAAAGCAGGAATTATGCTGTTTGGGAAACATAAAGACTAGTAAGTCATGACCTCTACCCTGGAGGGGCTGATAGCTGGGTGAGTGAAAGTCACTCAGTCATGTCCATATCTTTGCGACCGTGGGGTCACAAAGAGTCGGACTTGACTGAGCAACTGAACTGAACTGATGTGGCATGTGGGATATTAGTTTCCTGACCAGGGATCAAACCCATGCCTCTTGCATTGGAAGCTTGGAATCTTAGCCACTGAAGCGGCAGGGAAGTGCCTCGCTGCCGCTTTTTAAAATCGGACCCTGACTATTTCTTTTCTAGCCTGTTGGATAACCCTACTAATGAAGACTCTGCTTTCCACCTCTTTTTATTTCACTTTTTCTTCCATGTTCTTCCATGGCATTTCACAAATTACATTTCTAGAATACAGATTCTTTTTTGAAAAAAAAATCATTCCTTAAAATAAAAATTGCTGATGATTTTCCACTGCCTGCACTAAAATTCCAATTTCCTACGTAGCTCTCAGGAACGGTGTGTCCTTGGCCCCCAGTTTCCTTTTCGAAACTCCCCTTCTTTCCTCCTCATTCCCCATAGATCATCTGATGTAGCCCCGTGTGATCACAGCGTGCTGCCCTGCCTCCCCAAACTTGCCTTGAATTCTTACACCTCCCAGGACCTCCTGTGGTTTCTTCTCTACCTAGAAATGGCTTGTGTACTTGTCGGAATCACATTCATGCTTCTGAGCCCAGTTTAAGTGCCACCTTCTCTGCGAAGTCTTCCCAGATCTTGTTCTCTCCTGGAAGGTCAATGGGTCTCCCTCTGTGTTCTCACGCCAGAGAAGTGAAAGTGAAGTCGCTCAGTCGTGCCCGACTCTTTGTGACCCCACGGACTGTAGCCTACCAGGCTCCTCTGTCCATGGGATTCTCTAGGCAAGAGTACTGGAGTGGGTTGCCATTTCCTTATCCAGGGGATCTTCCCAACCCAGGGATCGAACCCGGGTCTCCCACATTGCAGGCAGATGCTTTACATCTGAGCCACTGGGGAAGCCTCTCTCTCTGTCTCTCTCTCCCTCATACCAGGGTCGTTCCCAAACCTGGTTGTGCACTAGAATCAATTGAGAAGCTTTAAAAAGATCCTGAAGCCTCAGCCTTACCTCATACCTAACACCAGAATATATGAGGGAAAGTTCTGTGCATTCAGTTTTTGAAATCTGATCTCAGGTGCTCAGAATTTGGTAAGTTCGGGTATTTATTCAAGATTCAATAATGCACACGTTACTAACGGTCATCAAGGAGAACAAGATTCACTTTATTCTGGGTTAGCCTGGTTCTCGGACAAGGAATTACTTCCTTCATCAGTTAGATTGTCTCCAGGGTCTCTTTCATTATCTCAGAAACTGAGGTTCTTTGAAAGATCAAAGAAGACAATGGATGAAGTGGCCTGCTCTGATATTCTCATCTTGGGAAAATTACAGCGGTACTTCAGAATAAAGTTGGGACGTCCCAACTGTGGTTGTAACATTTTGAATCTCCTCTCTCCCAGGCACATGTGTATGTCAGAATCTCCCCAGTTCTACCAAGTCCAACTGCCATCCTACCCATAGACAAGATTAAATAAATTGAAATGAAGTGTGCCTTGCACCACTCAACTGGGATCTGAAGGTAAGTCTGCTGAATAAATTGTTAAAGATAGTGTAATGTTTGTAAGTGAAATATGGTCAATTCTCACAGTGAATTTTTTTTATAGTTCAGATGGGAAGTATCGCAACAACTTGCAGTGTGTCTCAGAAAATCAAAAATGTTCTCATTTGAGAACCAGAGCAATGAGTTTGCTATTACAGGATGGACTGGAAAGCAGCAAAGTAATAGAATTGCTTTCTTGGAGGTTTAAATTTACTGAATAACATTTAACTATGATCTGTAGGAGTTTGAAATTCTAGACCTCTTCCCTATATCACCAAGCCCAGCTATTGTTCTGATCCTCCGGGATGTGAAGTGCTAACACATCTGTATGTTCCGTGATTGGGTAGACCAGAGCTCTGCACTCCTCCCCACACACTCCTGCCCTTTGCAAGGATGCTCACACACCACACACGCGTGTACAGATACATATGTCCACGCCACCACGGCTGGTCTGGCCACAGCCCGGGTCTAGAAGAGACTCTGACTTTTAAGGTTGCTGTTTTCTTTGGCTTTTAAATCATGATCTTACTGTGGAATCCAAAACTCAGACAAACATGATGTCAGTGAAAGTCACAGTAGGATCGTTTGCGGAGGTTCGATATCTTTAAATTAAAGAAAACAAAAAACAGTGAGAGCGGGTCCTTAAAAATCAACATTTTATAACCCGAGTCATGCTCATGTTTTTGCTCCTTTGCTTAGAAAAAAACAGTATCTCAGAGCTGACCCAAAACCTGGCTGGTGGTGCACGGCATGGTAGGAGGGGGCCCTGAACACCAAGGAACATGGAGCAGGGCCCTCCTGCCCTTGGAGTCCGGGCAGAGGCTGAAGTCCTGAGGTTCTGGAGGACGATCCTTCTCCTCACTCATACAGAAAACATGTCCATAAGAACAGTGTATCTAAAATATTTTCATTTAAAATTTTATGTTAAGGTTCACTGTTCTGAACCCTAAAAATGAGCAAAAATGACTTCCCCTGTCACCAGTCACCCACTGGCAAAGCTGTCTCTTACCTGTCGAGGTTCAGTTGAATTCAGTGGTTCTCAACACGTGGTCCCCAGGCCAGCAGCAGCATCGCTCCAGAACTTGTTAGAAAAACACATTCTCTGGCCCCTCGCCAGACTTGGTGGCTCAGATGGTAAAGAATCTGCCTGCAATGCAGCAGACCTGGGTTTGAGATGGGAAGGTCCCCTGGAGAGGGAATGGCAGCCCGCTCCAGTATTCTTGCCTGAAGAACCCCACGGACAGGGGAACCTGGCAGGCTATGGTGCCTGGGGTCGCAAAGTCAGACATGACTGAGGGCATAACGCTTTGACTTTCACCCCAGGTTGGCCGAATCAGAAACTCTGGGGGTAAGACCCAGAAATGGGTGCTTTGACTAGGTTTCTAGGTGATGCTGAGGCAGGCTCAAGTTGACGACCACTGGTTTCAAACGATTCACTCTATGAAGAACCAACAGGTTGAATATAAGCCACCCATTCGGCACTGCTTACTGATAACATAGAAAAACCAATAGGGTCTCTAGAGTATTTGAGCCTTATTTCTAACAGTTTTGTCATGTCAAAGAAAAGGGAGTAATGCAGGGATGGAGAAAAACATGTTTTTCAGCCAAGTCCCATTGATGTAAAAAGTGAAAAGCTGAGTGTCACATAAAGGCACAAAAAATAAACCCACTTAGATTTTCCTTTTGTTACTTCCACTAAGAGATAGAACATGTTCAATTTGCTTTTTTTCCCAGCTAACTATGAAGAACAAAAGACAAAGCCAGGGAAAGTAACTGTTTTCTGTTGTGGTTAATTAAAGGAGAGATACCAGACTCTACAGAAGAACTCATTTTCTTGAAGGGCAGAGGTTTTCTCTGTACTTCTTTATGTCCCTAGCGCACTAGAGGATGAGATGGTTGGATGATATCACCATCAATGGACAGGAGTCTGAGCAAACTCCAGGAGGTAGTGAAGGACAGGGAAGCCTGGTGTGCTGCAGTCCATGGGGTCACAAAGAGTTGGACAAGATTCAGTGACTGAACAAAGCATATTCCTTAGTCTGAAATAGGTAGCTAATAAATATTCATTAAAATTGAGGGGAAAGGCAAGTAGGAGCAAAGAAAAAGAAGTAAAAAGATAAAACTGGAAAAGCATCACAGGGAGAAATATAAACTTGAGAGACAAAGAAGCACCGACAGGAGCAGGAAGATGCCAGGGAGAAGCCAAAGAAAGTGACAGAGGGAAAAAGCAAAGTGGTGGTACCCTGAGAAACAGAGAACCAACCTGACTTATCAGTCACACGAAGCCGGCTCATGAACTTCAGAGGCAACGATCTAGCTGCTCAGGCATGCAGCATTTTCCCCCTTTAAAAATTGCTTCTAAAACTCTTTGTCCCAGAAGGCTGGCCAAGTTTCAAGGACCAAGGAGCAGACTCTTAGGGACACAGCGTGCGTGCTAAGTCACTTCAGTCGTGTCTGACTCTGTGTGACCCCATGGACTGTAGCCCGCCAGGCTCCTCTGTCCATGGGATTCTCAGGCAAGAATACTGGAGTGGGTTGCCATGCCCTCCTCCAGGACCCTCCGACCCAGGGATCGAAAATGCAGCTCCTGAGGCTTGTGCATCGGCAGGCGGGTTCTTTAGGTAGAATCCAGCACCACCTGGGATTTTTACCTAAAGAAGGAATACCTGCCATCAAGAAGAGATACTTGAATCTGAGCTGAGTGGCTTATGAGATAGTGATCTCCCTGTCGCAAGCTATTCAAGCCAAGGAGTCCAGGTAGCTGCAAGGAATACGACAGATGCTGTATCAGAAGAAAGGGGGATTTCCCTGTTGGTCCAGTAGCTAAGACTCTGAGCTCCCCATGCAGGGGGCCCAGGTTTGATCCCTGATCAGGGAACTAGATCTCACATGCCGCAACAAAGTTTCACAGACTGCATCAAAGATGGGAGATCCCATGTGCTACAACTAAGGCCCTGTGCAGCCAAATGAAAAAAAAAAAAAATCTTTAAAGAAGAAGAAGGGGAAGGGAGAGGTTGATTCTTTCAAAATCTTCAGCTTTACTGAGCATATTTCTCAGAGTTCCACCTCACAGCTGTTGTTTCACAGATAGTAAGCGTGGGAAATATGGCTCAATGGACCAAAGCCTGTGAATTCTCAACTTGAACCAAAATTCACCTTCACCTCTTCACCAGTCGCTACCCAATTTCACACTTGGTTTCATCTCCACAATGAGAATATGCCCTCACCACAGATAGTGCAGATAACTGAGAAAAGCAGTTCTGAGAACTTAAAAAAAAATGCAAATGCTCAGTAATTACCCTTTAAAATGTGAGAACAGTGCTTTAGAGCAGTAACTGAATAGTTCACTCATAAGCAGAGTTGGCCTCGGGGGAAAACATGACCCGACTCAAGAGTTGGCAGGAGACCTTGTACCCACTCCCAAGGAGGGACCTACTTATTTGAGAAAAGACGTCAGAAATCCTGAGCTACCACATGAAAGCAGAGCTGGTGGCCACTTCTTAAAAGTCAGAGATGATGATCCAGCCCTGGACAATGGTAGTTTCCGCGGTTAGTTTTCCCCTTTGGGGAAGCACCAGTCCCTCCATACTGCTTATCTGGATACTGGCCTTTCGACTTCCCATCACGGGCAATAAACAAGAGAGAACCACGAGGAAAAGCAACCTGTGCTTCCGCTGTCATTAGATGTTGCAGGTTCATGTCACTATGGTGGCGGCGATTTAGTCACTCAGCTGTGTCCCACTCCTTGCGACCCTCTGGACTGTGGCCCGCCAGGCTCCTCTGTCCGTGAGACTTCCAGGCCAGAGTACTGGAGTGGGTTGCCATTCCCTTCTCCAGGGGATCCTCCCTATGCAGGGATCGACCCAGCTACTCCTGCATTGGCAGACGGATTCTTCACCAACCGAGTCATTTTACAGTTGTTCAAACACATAGAATGTACAACAGCAAAGGCGAGCCCTAACACGAACCTTGGCCTTTGGGTGACAGCGATGTGTCCGTGTAGTTCAACAACCATAACAGATGTAGCACTCAGGTGGGGAGGTTGATTGGGTGAGTCTGTGCACGTGTAGCTCATGTGAGATGCTTCTGTATCTTCCTCTCAGTTTTGCTCTGAACCTTAAACTGCTCTAAAGTAATATAGTGAGAAATCACGTGAGGCATGTATTTGTTTCATATATGTGAGTAACGATGAAGTATGTCCATGAGGAGACCTGCACTCTCTTTCCGTCTCTATGGAGAAGTTCCCTCTCTGCTGTCTGGAGTCTTCTCTTGAGGCTGGCAGGCCTGGATACGTGTGCCTCTCACTGGCTCTCTTGGTGCCTCCCTGAGTATCTTCAAAGCAGAGAGTCTGGGGGCAATTTGAAGAAATCTTTCTGGGTGCAGGACTAGCCTACCAACTATGACCATTCTTGAATCGTCTGAGCTCACTGAAGAAGCAGTATCTTAGCTCCCACACAAGTCTTGTTTTATCAGTAAAGTAGTGGATTTATAAACATTTCCGACCCATCAAATTGTTGCCCCATTAAAAATTCAAATCAAGGGAACAGACAAGACTCCGATGATAAGGCTGTCAAGACAGGGTTACACAACGATGGCCTGGGGTGGGAGACAGCACTTCCTGTGTTGACACTGCAGGTTGACTTAGGATGAGTGTGCAAAGTCACAGTGTTCTGGAGCAAAGGGGATGGGGGTGCAGGTGCAGCCCATTAACATGCCCCTGACCTGGCATTTGGAGCCCATTTCCCACTTGAAGAAATATGGGGTTTATAGACATTATTTCCTTAAAGACTGACAACTAAGACAAGTAGATATTGTATTGCTCCAATTTCCAGGTGGGAAAACTGAAATCAAGAAGATAAAGCACTTGGTCATTGTTACCAGGGGATTTCCAGGTGGCTCAATGGTAAAGAATCTGCCTGCCAATGCAGGAGACAAAGGTTCGATCCCTGACTCAGGAAGATCCCCTGGAGAGGAAAATGGCAACCCACTCCAGTATTCTTGCCTGGGAAGTCCCATGGACAAAGGAGCATGGTGGGCTACAGTCCATGGGGTCGCAGAGTCAGACATGACTCAGTGACTAAATCATAACATCAACATTACCAGACAGTTGATGGGAGAGCTAGGATTCAAAGTTGTGTTCAGTTATAAAACCAGAGTATTTTCTGTCTTAAGTTGTTGCATCATTTTTTAGATATCAGTTTGGAGTTCTAACGTGCTTTAATTCATTGTGTGTATGCTGTGTGCTAAGTAGCTTCAGTTCAGTCCAGTTCAGTCCAGTTCAGTCACTTGGTCATGCCCGACTCTTTGTGACCCCATGGACTGCAGCACACCAGGTCTCCCTGTCCATCACCAACTCCCAGAGCTTGCTCAAACTCATGTCCATCAAGTCGGTGATGAGATCCAACCATCTCATCCTCTGTTATCCCCTTCTTCTCCCGCCTTCAATCTTTCCCAGCATCAGGGTCTTTTCCAATGACTCAGTTCTTCATATCAGGTGGCCAAAGGATTGAAGTTTCAGCTTCAGCCATCAGTCCTTTCAATGAGTATTCAGGACTGATTTCCTTTAGGATTGACTGGTTGGATCTCCTTGCAGTCCAAGGGACTCTCAAGAGTCTTTTCCAACACCACAGTTCAAAAGCATCAGTTCTTCAGCACTCAACTTTCATTACAGTCCAACTCTCACATCCATACATGACTACTGGAAAAACCATAGCTTTGACTAGATGGACCTTTGTTGGCAAAGTAATGTCTCTGCTTTTTAATATGCTGTCTAAGTTGGTCATAGCTTTTATTCCAAGGAGCAAGTGTCTTTTAATTTCATGGCTGCCATCACTAGCTGCAGTGATTTTGGAGCCCCCCAACTAAAGTCTGTCACTGTTTCCATTGTTTCCCCATCTATTTGCCATGAAGTGATAGGACAGTATGCCATGATCTTAGTTTTCTGAATGTTGAGTTTTAAGCCACCTTTTTTACTCTCCTCTTTCACTTTCGTCAAGAGACTCTTTAGTTCTTCTTCACTTTCTGCCACAAGGGTGTTGTCATCTGCAGATCTGAGGTTACGGATGTTTCTCCCAGCAATCTTGATTCCAGCTTGTGCTTCATCCAGCCCAGCATTTTGCATAATGTACTCTGCATGTAAGTTAAATAAGCAGGGTTATTTAATTTGCTTCAGTCTTGTCCAGTTCTTTGTGACCCAATGGACTATAGCCCACCAGACTCCTCTGTCCATGGGCTTCTCCAGGCAAGAATACCAGAGGGAGTCGCCATGCCTTCCCAACCCAGGGACCAAACCCATGCCTCTTATTTCTCTTGCATTGGCATGATGGTTCTTTACCACTAGTGCCACCTAGGAAGCCCTCGTTCTTTCATTGCTGATTGTCAAAAAATATTTATTATAGGCATACACCTACACACACCTATTCATATAGTGGAAAGAATGAGATACATGTCGTGTGATGGTAAAATACATGAATTCTAGAGTAAAACTGCTGGTGTTCAAATACCCTGACTAGCTGTGTACTTTGGGCCAGGTGCTTTGCCACTTTCTGACTCATTTCCTGCTTGTACAATAGGTATACTCATAGTGTAATAGTTAAGAATGTTGTTTGGAACATTTTAGGCACTTTGCAAGAATTAGCCAATATTGTTGCACAAATAAAGGTAGAACTCTTGAGTAATATTTCTCTCTGTGCCTGTTGGTTGGAACAATGAACATTTAGTGCTAAGCAGACAGAGATTAAAACTGAGATAGACTTATAGACCAATTAGCTTCTTTTCTGCTCCATGCCCATAGATTTCCCAAGCCCTCCTCAGCTATATCAGTGAGGATAGTGGGCCAAAAGGGCTTCCTGAAATGAACCAATTTTACACTCTCCACAAAACACCACTTCCTAAGGATCAGACATAACCCTCCATTTCATAGGCTCATCATGAAAGGGAATCTGAGCCTTTCCTGTTGTAATTAGAAATGCCGATTCCATACACCCATGTTTATAGCAGCATTATTCATGACAGCCAAAAGAAGCAATCCAAGTGTTCACAGCAGATCAGTGGATGATCAAAATGTGGTATATGCATAAATGGAATACTATTCAGTCTTTAAAAGGAAGGAAATTCTAGCACATGCTATATAACATAGACAGACCTTGAGGACGTGATGCTAAGTGAAATAAGCCATTCACAAAAGGACAAAGGCTGTATGATTCCACTTATGTAAGATACCTAGAGGAGTCACCTTCAGAGACAGAACATAGAATGGTGGTTTCCACTGCGGGGGGAGACAGGAAATGGGAGTTATTGTTTAATGGGTACAGAGTTTCAGTTTTGCAAAATAAAGAGAGTTCTGGGGACTGCTTGCACAGCATCGTGAGTGTACTTAAAGCGACTGAACTTAAAAGTGATTTAAAAGTGTACTTAAAAGTGATTAAGACGGTGCATCTTATGTTACCCATATTTTGCCACATTTAAAAGATTTTTTTAAAATACTGATTTCAATCAAACCCCTACAGCTCCCGTGGTGGCCACCAGTTGGGGAAGGGTGCTCCGTTGTTACTGATCTGTAAGACCCGATGAAATTGTTAATGCTTTTTCCTGTCAGCAGCCAATCTCACTGATAGGCTGCAGCTGCTGTCTGTGCATTCCCGTCCAAACAAGAGTCTGGGCCACCCCCTCCTGGCCTTTGATTCTTTCCTAGGGGAGCTACAAATATGAGTCTTAAGTTAAAAGGTATGTGTGGGCAACAGGCATGCCTGTATCCCTAGGTGGTCACCCTGTTGAGCCCCTGCACATATGGGAGAGTAGGCCGGCACTAAGAGTCCATCCAGGTCAGCAGTGTTGGACCACACGATTGTCAGACGTAATGTCTGTGTTTCTGACGCCATCGTTGGAGCTCTAGGTAACATCCCACGGTCTCTGGGCTTGCCCTCTGGGCTTGCCTGGTGATCAGTAAGTAAAGAGTCTGCCTGCAGTGCCAGAGACCTGGGTTCGACCCCCTGGGACAGGGAGATCCCCTGGAGAAGGGAATGGCAACCCACTCCAGTATTCTTGCCTGGAGAACCCCATGGACAGAGGAGCCTGGCGGGCTACAGTCCATGGCTATAGTCCTGGTGGGCTGTAGTCCGCAAAGAGTTGGACACGACTGAGAGACACACTTCTTGCACTCTGAACAAATGTCAGGTCTGCACAGGGTCTGTTTCCCCACAAGCAGGGAATCCTTGGGTCTCTTCGTGAATTAGGACCAGTTAGATTTCTGTGACCCGTGGTTTCCATATGAGTCTTTTAGATTAGACTTGCTGCTTATTGATTCTTTTAAAATGTGTTAGAATTTCACAAGTATGTGTGAATCACGTATCTTTTATTTTTCCTGGTTGGAAAGGAGGAAGGCAAAGGACAAACATTTCGTTACAAACAAGAACTATTTTCAGGACCAGCATGCTGATTAACTAACAGATGATTATCCTTCATAACAGCAGCATGGTATAAAGAAGATTTCATTTATTTTATTCATAATTATAATAAATTCTCTGTGCTTCCTTTTCTGATTGCTTACACACTTCTCAGGTATGTTAGCGTGTATGAGACAAAGTGTGTGTGTGGTACATTATGTGGCATCCTGAAATTTGAAACAAGGGCGACTCACATGACTGAAAGACCGGAGACTTTGCTTCTGAGACCTCTGACACCTACTCCTGCAAGCTTATGTCAAAAAGTCAGCTGTCAAATAGCTTAGAGAAAATAGGCTTTATAGAACATAAAAAGCAACGTGACAGTGTTTTACCCTGAATGTCTCTTGATTCAAGCTCTCTTGAGAAATAGAGGCCAAGGGCCACCTGTTACTGGAAAGAGACCAGCTGACCTCTGACCGGACTGCTGCTGGGGAGGTCTGGCCACATCTGTGAGTTCCATCAATGTCTGCCTTCCTTGGCCCATTAAGAGACTAGGGCAGAACTCAGTTAAGGAGGAGAGGCTGCTTTCACAAGTCTGAGATGAAAGAGCCGCCGGGATCCAATAGTGCTAACAAGGACTGATTCTCTTCCGCGCGGTCCTAAGAGCTGACACGACCTTGGCCTTCCGAAATGTTGCTTCCAGAATACCAACCTGTCAGGACCCTGGAGAGAAACCGCCACAAATGGTGAGACCACTGGCTGTGATCCGTGGGTCTTAGTGATAAAAGCAAAGTGACTCTTCTTCTCTCTCAGCCCCCAGACTCTCAGGTTCAGTAGGACGCTGTCAAGACTGAAACTGCATCCTAAGAGAACTTGGCTAGCCTGACTCGGAAGCCCAAGCTGACCTCAGCAGGAACTGTCTTTGCAGGGATCATAGACTCCTGAAGGAAGGGGGAACAAGAGCTTTAAACCAAGTTTGCCTTTTGCATTCCGTCAGAAACAGGTGTTTGCTTTGCTGGAGGAGAGAGTTCACAGAGGGATTTCATGCATAGCTAAGAGCAATGGTGGGATTTTTTGGCTGTTGTAGCTGGGATTGACTTACATCATCAGGGCATTGTCACTCCAATGGCTTTCTACAAATATTAAACGTGTGTGTGTGTGTGCACCTGTGTGTACACAATACCTGAATCTGGTCAAACCAGCAGCCACCATTTCTCCAGCATTCTTGGGTATATTTCCAATATAAGGGCAGTTCTTTTATCCTCTGGTGATAGTAACCCAAGTTACTTTATTCACAACATCTCCTTTGATTTTCATCACAATGCTGTGAGGTAGGCATTATGTCTCCTCTGTATAGATGGGAAAACTGATGCTCAGAGAGGTTGCAGAACTTGCTAAGGGGATATAACCAGAAAGTGGCAAAGATGGGATTTGATTTTGATTTTGCCCTCGATCCTGCTCCCAGAGATCCCACAAGGTAAGTGGCACACTTTGCACGTTGTATTAGCTGCACAGAGTTGGTACAGATTCCCAGTTGACCATCTGCAAAGCCTGTTCACTCATCTTCCTCTCCTCGGCTGAGCTGACCCACAAGTACCAAGTGTGGCAGGGCCTCCCCTGCCCCCTCGCCGAGGGTCCCTCTGCTTCTGCTGCTTTCAGCCTTCTCCAAGATTAACATCTGACCTACCTTCTCTCCATGACCTGGACGATCAACCCTCCCAACAGCATGTCCTGAGTGACAGAGTCGGGTGACGTGTCCTCGCCCATCTTTCCTAATAGAATGGCTATCCGTCTATGGACTTCTGAAGAGGCACCATTTATGCAGCCGTAACTAACTGCCCAGTCTTCTGTTTAACCAGGGTTCCAAGACACCAGATCCTCTTGACAGCTGCATAGAAGTAGGAAAAAGTCAGTTTAGCTGTTGATCATCAACTTACTCTTTCTATTCTTTCCCAGATTTCTTTACCCTTTCTCTTCTGGCTCTTCAGCTGTCTGCATTCTTTAAGAAACTGCACTGTGTTGCTCTGTTCAAGATGATAGATAGGTAGGTAGACAGACAGATAGGTGAGTGGATGGAAAGATGGGTAGATATATGATTGATAGACAGACAGATAGAACATAGATAGGATCTAGACAGGTAGACCAGAGTATGGGTATGTACTGTATGTGTATGTATATTATTGATTTGGTTCCCCAGAAGCAGACCCTGAGATAAGTGTCCACGTGCAGGTAGGAAACACTAGTGTGAGAATGAAGACATGTGAAACAGGAAGAGAAGAACAGTAAGGGAGAATAATCAGGCAACTTCCTATTGGAGGCAAGTGGCACTTGACTTCTCTGGGGGCTTTGGGAGACTCTAAGACTTACAACTCAAAGTGAGTTGTCCCCAGTCTCTCAAACTCCACCCCAAATCTACAGAATCAGAACATGAACTTTTAACAATACCCCTAGTGGTAGAGTTTCTAGAGCACTTGAGCAGAATATGCCTCAAAATTAAACCAACAAAGGGGCAGGGAAGTTGTGAGATGTATCCCTCCACTCTTCCACTTGACGTGGGTTGTGGGCAATTTCTGAGGATTTTCTTTCTCTGTCATTTCTGGCTTAGCCTTTGTATTGTTAGAATGATTAGACTCCAGTGGCCAGAAAGAAAGTCCTCAGACAGAGAATTAAATGTATTAGCAGTAAGCAGTCCTTGGCACATATAGTTATTACTAGTTCAGCTATGATTCAGATGTATATAAATGTGATATTAAAGTTGAGATTGAATTGCAATAATAACAACTTCCATGACTGTAATACCGATTCAATGTTAATGATGCATTAGGTAGATCGAAGTCAGCAAGATTACATCTGGGCTTTTATTTGAAATAAAGCAGTTAATTTACCCAGCAGAGAAATAACATTATCAGAATTAACTTTAGAAGCACTAAAATAAATCCGTATTATTTTTTTCTCAGTTATTTCAGGCTTTCTCAAGTAGGCCATGAGTGAGGTCAAGAAATGGGCTCCATATTTCATTTACTTTCTATAATTCCTAATATTAACCCCCAGGAGGGGTTGGGAGGCAGGCAACCAATGTTCTTCATTACAGTATCAAACAGTGCACCACACATATTCTGGAATATGTTCAAGACATGAAATTATGGTGGAAAAAAAAAAGACTTGACTTCTATTATAACGTTAAACACGGTAAAGACATTTGGATGACATCCAGAAAAATCCATCACTGCTCCCAGACACAATAAAGTAACTATAATAAAGTGATTTCAAGGAAAATGTTAGTTCTCTTACCCATCACTTGCATTTTAAGGGGGTATTAGGGTATTTCATATCACACAAGGAAAAACTCAAAAAAAAAAATCAAGATGCATCGAAAGTTTCTAAATCAGCTTGGAAAAAATTAGAATAATAACACCGTATTAATTCAAGCTGTGGTGTTGGAGAAGACTCATGAGAGTCTCTTGGACTGCAAGGAGATCCAACCAATCTTTCCTAAAGGAAATCAATCCTGAATATGCATTGGAAGGAATGAATATTCCTGAGTTTCACTCAGGCTGAAACTCCAATACTTTGACCACCTGATATAAAGAACTGACTTATTGAAAAAGACCCTAATGCTGGGAAAGATTGAAGGCAGGGGTGGAAGGGGACCACAGAGGATGAGATGGTTGGATACCATCACCGACTCAGTGGACATGAGTTTGAGCAAACTCCAGGAGATGGTGATGGACAGGGAGGCCTGGCATGCTTTTGTCCATGGGGTCACAAAGAGTCAGACACAACTGAGCAACTGAACAACAACAATTAATAGAAACAATGGACTTAAACAAAAGTCCTAAGCAAGGTTTCTGTGTTTAAATAATAGTTACCAAAAGGTATGAATCCAAAATTCTGTATCTCATAGGATGTATTCATTATGAGCTCCAATTACAAGCTCAACATGAACTTAAATAAACTTTACAACAAAAATGAATGACCAGCATATCCTGTTCTACATTTTTTGCTCAATATGACTCCAAATGAATTTTAATATACTATAAAATTAAACTCATTATTTATTAACCAAGTACCGAAATAGAAAAAAAACTTTCATTTAGAAAATAAAAAGTTGATGTACAGAGTATATTCTTAAGTAATGAAACCCTACAGAATATATTCTTATACCTCCTCTCCTTCTCTGTCTATCTTCTTTCTGCCCTTTATCTAGCAGGAACACCAATTTTTTATCTAATAAGTCTCTCTTGAATCCACCGAGTATGTAATTTTCTGTGTACTTCCTCACACTACAACAAAAACTGCCTTTTTTAGAATAAAGTCTAGTGAAATTCTGCTTTTGCTGAATTCTTTCTCTTTATGAGCAGTTTCTGCTCTGTCCGGCCAAGACACTGAGGAAGACATCAGTGGCTTTAAATCATGTATTTATTTATAGTGTGGTTGACAGACTCACTGGTGCTAGAAAGAAATGTTCTGCCAAATTTGACAATTGACTCCTTACTCTAATCCAAATTTCAGTTTAAAAAAAAAAATCCACAGTGTGGAATGTCCATTTGGATTGAGGAGGAGGGTATTTTCTTCAAAGAAGTAAAATGATTTCCCTTTTCCCCAAAGTCTGTGTAGGAAACAGCTTATAGAGGGGTTGAGATGAGTCTGCTGGGGGTAGACTGGGCTCGCTCACCAGCGAAGGACTCACTTCTGGAGACCAGAGTTGGGAAGAGTGCCCACTGGGATGGGTCTTTGGGGTGCGAACAGATGTTTGAACGCCAAAGGTCCAAAGCTAAATGGGTATGTATCAAACACTAACTGGGTTCTGAACCAGTCCTGTCTAAGAGAGATGTAATGAGAGCTACAAAAGTGGTTGTAAGTGGTCTGTAGCCTCATTAAAATAGTAGAAAGAGGGGCTTCCCTCCTGGCCCAGAGGTTAAGACTCCATGCTCCCAATGCAGGGAGCCCGGGTTTGATCCCTGGTTGAGCTTCCCTGATGGCTTAGATGATAAAGGATCTGCCTGCAGTGTGAGGGACCTGGGTTCAGTGCCTGGGTCGGGAAGACCCCCCCGGAGGAGGGCATGGCAACCCACTCCAGTATTCTTGCCTGGAGAATCCCCAAGGACAGTGGAGCCTGGCGGGCTGCAGTCCACGGGGTCGCAAAGAGTCAGACACGGCTGAGTGACTAAACACACTGGGAACTAGGTCCCACATGCCAAAAGTAACAGCTGGCTAAAGATAACACAGATCGCAGACTGAGACCTAACATATATTAAAAAAAAAAAAATAGAAAGAAACCAATTTCATTTAAATGGTATATTTTAAACCCAATATGTTCAAAATGCTACCATGCTTAAAATGGATGAGATGTGTTTTTCTCATACTAACTCTTCAAAGTCAAGTGCAAGTGTTATCCTCACAGCACATTTCAAGGGTCCCGAAGCCACTTGTCACTAGTTGCTGCTGTGCGGGCCAGCCCAAGTCCAAACAATTCTAAAATACAGAATCTCTGAGAGCCAGATCAGAAGGAGTAGCTGAAATCATAAAGCCATGCTGCGTTCTTATTATCATGCGCTCTGACCTCTCTCATTTATACTTAGAACTCCGGCAATCTGAGAGACTTTTCCTGCACTGCAGGCAGATCCTTTCCCATCTGAGCCACCAGAGATGCCCATTATTTTGTCATCCGACTCGATTGTACATAAACACATGTCATGAGCGGCATAGCCTCCCCCCTACATGTAATCCGGCAGTATCTTATCCTGTAACCCCTGGGAATCTCTTTAAATTAGGAAAGTACTTTAATTCTGACTGGCTTTTTAGTACAAAAAGCAGTGTTGGTACATTTTGTTTAAAAGTGTGATCTGCCTAAGGTACAGAAAAAGTGTGATCTACCCTTATGTCAAAGCTTCATCAAGGCTTTTGTGTGACCAGAGCAAGGACTTCAAAAAGCAAACAGTTCTGTTACTTGGAAAAAGTGATATATGTTAGGGCTCATTTTTAATGTGCTGTGGGCCTCTGGTCAAGCTGTGGAATAAAGAAGGAGACAAAGGCCAGCCTGCCACTTCAGTGCCTCATAATGTATGTCACCATGGGCTTGGGGAGCAGCCTGAGCACACTTTGCTGTAATTAGAAAAATGTTTCTCATCCTTAACATGGATCTTGATTGTGGTATTTCTGACATTTAATGTCTCTCCTGAGACAAGAGTTACTTCTGAGATGACTCAGAAATAATAAGGCATGTTTGCACATTATACTACCGGGGAAATCTCAAAGAGCACTGAACTTGGAGAGCCAAAATTTATCCTAGACTGTCTTCAGGAAACCCCCCACCTCCCAGCGGGAGTCTGGCTTAACTTGAGAAATATCTTGCCGCAAGAGTTGCCCTAGGAATCACACTACTTGAGTGTAGACATGAGTAGGGAGGGAATTCTAGGACATAACTGCTACCAGTGAGGAAGGACAGGTTTCTCCAAGGGTTGGTGAAGAGTCACACCCTACTGCTTTGAAGAAGGAAGCCCATCTCACAGAGAGGTAAAATCCAAGCATCAGGAGCCAATGCTGAACGCACTGTGTGTCTGGGAAAGGTTTAACTTTCTGAGTGATTTTCTCATGAACTAATGGGAGAGTCTTATGAAGGTCACACTGTTAATTTCCCCTCCTCTATTCCTTTAGAGCTTTTCTTTGTCTTGAATTTTAATTTTTTAAATGGATTTATTTTTTCTATTTTTGGCTGCACTGGGTCTTCTTTGCTTTGCACGGGCTTTTCTCTAGTTGCAGCAAGCAGGGGCTACTCTCTAGTTATGGTGTGGGGGCTTTTCATTGCAGTGACTTCTCTTGTTGCGGAGCATGGGCTTTAGGGCACTTGGGCTTTAGTAGTTGAGGCACACAGGCTCAGTAGTTATGGCTCAAAGACTCTAGAGCATGGACTCAGCAGTTTTGACACGCAGGCTTAATTGCTCTGTGGCACGTGGAATCTTCCCGGACCAGGCATCGAACCCTGCGTTGGCAGATGGATTCTTATCCACTGAGACACCAGGGAAGTCCCTCTTTTACAGCTTTGCAATAAAAGTTTTGTGTGATAGAATAAAAGCAGAACCAGCTATATAATTGCAGGGCAAGTGCAAAATGAAAATGCAGGAACCCTTGTTCAAAAATTAAGAAGAACTCCAACAGACTGTGGTATACACTTATAATGGAATATCATTCAGTCTTAAAAATGAAGGAAATTCTGACACATGGTCAGTAGCAAGCAGCAGAATATTAAAGACAAAAGAAAATTTTTGAAGCAATCAGAATTGAAAATTAAATTACTTACAAAGGACCAATAATTAGACTAGCAAAAGTTCTATTAGCATTAGTAAAACCTCCAAAACAATAGCAAAATGACTTTATGTATTGGGAGATTATAGCTGTCAACCTGGACGGTTCTCTCTAACTAAATCGTTATCAAGATTAAAGGTGAAGTAAAGGCAAGTTCAAACAAATTGAGGCTGAGAAAGTTTATAACTCAGGGTCTTTCCATCAGTGAAAAAAACTACAAAAGGATGTGCATCAGTAGGAAGAAAAGCAAAGGCAGGAGGAAGGACTGACCCACAAGTATTCTGTAGTTTCTCATTCTGTCCCTGTAATTTTTCATATTTTCTATTTCTCTTTTTCTCTGTGCTACATACTGAATAACTTCTTCAAACTTCTCTAGTTTTTAAGACACTGATCCTGATGAGAAACAAATAAGTCCTCTAATTACTCAAGCTTGCTGCTTTTCATTTGCAGTCTATGACTAGGAGAGGAAACACACGTGGAGCCTGCTGATCTCCTTGAGTTGAGAAGAGGGAGCTGAGAGTCTCAGAAGAGCAGGACAAATGGAGTTCACAGGACAGAATCCTGAAGAGGGCAGAGCTGTACAGAAAGAAGACCCCAGAGACTGGCAGATTCTTAACCACTGGGCCACCAGGAAGTCCCTGCCCAGTTTTTAATTGGTTTTTTTGTTTGTTTATTTGTTTGGGGTTTCTTTGCTACTGAATTGTACATTTCGGATATTAGCTCCTTAGTAGATGCATGATTTGCAAATATTTTCTCAAATTTAGCAGGTTGTCTTTTCGCTTGGTTGTTGGTTTCCTTTTCTGTGCAGAAGCTTTTTAGTTTGATGTAGTCTCATTTGCTTATTTCTCCTTTTATTTCCTTTGCTTTTCATGCCAAACCCAAAAAGCCATCACCAGGACTAATGCCGAAGAGCTTGTCACCTATTTTCTTCTAGGAATTTTTGTTTCAGGTCTTACATTCATGTCTTTAATCCATTTTGAGTTAACTTCTGGGCATGGTGTAAGATAGGGGCCCACTTTCATTCTTTAGCTGTCCAGTTTTCCCAGCACCATTTATTGAATATCCAACTGCTTCTTCAAAAGACTTGAAGCAGCTAGGAATAACCTAGAAATATAGCCAAAGATTTATTACCTGACATATGTATTTTATACCCTTGTGTACATTCCTAATTTTCCTTCAATCAGAGGGAGATTATTGAGTGACTTACACGCTACAGTACTAAATAATGAGGAAAGAAACCGTAGATCTTGTATATGGTTTCCACTGTCTAGACTTGCTTATTTTAGATCCATCTAACGCATGAAGGATAATGGGACCTTTTCCAAGACTGGGAAGAGCAACATGTAAGTGGGGCTGACGTCATAGTCTTTCTCGTGTTAGGAAATTTCCCATCATTGTTCCAAGAAAGCAAACACTTGGGAGCCACACTGCGGGAAATGAATGGTTTCACATAAACGGTCCTTTGCACTGCCGTCTGCACTGTCATAAAATGTTTCATAATGATGGCCTCTCCTGCTCCGTCTCATCCCTTCTTGAGGAAAGTTTGATTCTTTTTAGAGAATGAATTGGTGACTGGGGATTTACATTTTCTTTTGGAGAGAAATTTTTCTCCATGTTTGTGAAAAGAACTATTATTATACTAACAATAACTGATGTTGAACGTAAGGCATTAGGTCGATGTTTCCAGTGCATTACTGCTTTTGATAGGAATCAAGAAGGTCTTGTATGTTCTTTCCATCCAATGAGGCTATAGGTGCTTCTGTTTTCACCCAAAAGTATCCAAATAACCTACCAGGAGCAGTGACATAGGGATCACTGACTCTGCATAGAATTGGATGCCCCCGTTATAACACATGCTTGAATTCCACAGCCTCTCAGGTGACCGCCTGGATGCCTAAAAACAGCCAGGAATTCCTAACTGACCTGGAGTTTAGTGTTCTGGCCATGCCTGAGGATCAAGAATTCAGGACATGGGGTTCCAACACAGTGCATTGCACCAGAGAGAACACAGTTGAGCAACCCCATGATGGCCTTAAGCCATCCATTGATTTATGGCCAAGAATGCGTTTCTGTTTCTGGTGACAGAAAAGCAACTCTAAGATCCATTCTGGTTGACCACAGTAGCTGTTCTGATCAGAGCAGCCACCAGGAATTGAGTTGGTTTGGTTAATTCCCTGCTATACCATACCTATGGGGCTTCCCTGGTGGTGCAGTACTGAAGAATCTGCCTGCAGTGCAGGAGATGCGTGTTCAATCCTGGGTCAGTCAGATCCCCTGCAGAAGGAAATGGCAACCCACTCCGGTACTCTTGCCTGGAAAACTCCATGGATGGGGAGCCTGGCGAGCAACAGTCTGTGGGCTCGCAAAGAGTAAGATATGACTGGGCACGCACGCATGCAGTATAGTACATAAACAGGCTCTGTCTACTAAGGCGACGCAGAATCAGTCATTTCTTCAACGTTTACAGTAAGTTATAAGAAAATGAAAGACTCGAATCAAGTGTTTAGGCTCTCTATCAAGTTACTCAAAGATTACAAGGAATTCCTCAGAATTCAAGGGAAGCAGCAGAGTAAAGTCTATTCCAATAAGCAGCTACAGATTTGATTTTGATCAAGAATTTACTCCTTTAGTTTGATTCAGTTTGACCTTTGAAGCCTTCTTGTGAGCTAGACGTTAAGCTACATAGCAGAAATAAATGGTTCCACATCCTGAGTTTCACTAGCTCACTATACCTAGTGATTATAGAAAAGAAGTTAGCATATTTCAACAGATTACTTTGTCATTTGCCACTCTTTGGTGGGTCAGGATAGAATTGCATGCTGGTTTTTTGTTCTCAAAGTCAGAATATACAGTAATTATAACAGATGATCACTTGTGTATAAGTTACGGTGCCAATAAGTGGTATCTAGATCCTTCAGTTTTAATATACTTCACATGATCACTTTCTCCTACACGGGGGGGAAAAAAGCAGAGCTTTTCTCTACCAATCCTACTTCTTAGAATATGATTAAGAAGTTGAATTTTACCCTCAAACCTGCTTGACTGAGCGATATTTATCCTCAGGATGGAAAACTCCAGACTTTCCAGTGGTGATGGTTACATTAACTCCAGAAGGAAAAAGGAGGAAAGTTAGAGCAAGTGAGAAAGAAAGAAACCAAAGAAAACAAAACTTTAGCTCCAGAAGAAAAGACAAAGGAAGTTGTGGAAATTTAGAAAGAGGAAAGAAGGCAAAAGAAATGATAGACCAAACATTGTTAGGAAAAATATTTTTTTAGTCTCAATAGCAGGCTGATTTACTATAATCCTTCATTTCTTTGCTTATATACCCAAAATAGGATTCAACTTAGCTTCAAGTAAATGACATCAAACACCAAAAGCACCAAATGACTCATAAGTTAGAAAATCAGTTGAATGAGCTATAAAAAATAGTTCCAAGTTTATTTTTAGAATTTAATAAAGCAGTTTCGTTTTCCTCTAATAACATGTCAGAATATACAATGGCATTCTCTCAGGTCCAAAAATATATGCTTAAATATATTTTATATGTAAAAATATGTTTCAGCGTGGTGCTGTCCTCTTTTGATTTTTTTTTTTTTAGTTAAGTGCATAGAACATTACAAAACCACTCACAAAGCCATCTAACCATGATACTTGAGAAAGACGAATAAGGAATGGTTGTGTATCATGTTAGGATGAATTACAGAACTGGAGTAGTAAAAATGGTATTAGAGATGGTGTTTCTCACCTTAGTATTTTCCCACTCTTCCAAAGTTCATTGTCAACATCCCCAGTTGAAGTCCATTGTAATGGTGGTCACATTTTTTTAATGGGCCCTATTTTATTGAGTCTGTGTTTTATTTCTCCACAGTGCCTTTCTCACTTGACTTTTAGCTTGTAGTCATTCACCACATAAAAATGCCAGAGCTAATAAGATGATTGGATGAAAATGCAGAATAATAACCATGTAATATGAAATATGCCATAAATGTGGTGTACACATATTATATATTATGGCAAAACCTTGGTAATTGCCTGTCTGGATTAATTTTCAGCTGAGTAAAGGGAAAAAATTCTGAGGTTGTGCTATCTTTTGCTCTATTATTATTATTACAAATATCTGAATTGGTCAGGGAACCACATAAATCCATCACTCCAGTTTTATAGCTTTCAAAGCTTTTGGAATTGGGGGCTAACCTAAGGTAAAACATTTACTCAAATACAGCTATCCAGAGTTCTGTGACTTTTCTCATCAGAAATGAATTTCAAGCTAACCTTTAAATAATAAGAAACAAGAGTTTCCTATGCAATTGTGGGGTAGCTAAACCCCAGGGTAGGAATGGGGGCAGGACCCAGGCGAGGACATCGTGTTCCCACTCATCCTTGTTTGTGATGGTTGTAAACACAACTGGACTTCTTGGATCTTGGAATCTTGCTGCGGATCTCTGTACGGAGAAAGAAGTGTCATGATTTGGGAGAGGAGGGTGGGCGGTGACGGCAAAATTCCGATGTCTACCAATTCCAGCCTCTCGGTTCTCTATCCTTTGTAGCCTCTGTCTTCCAGCTTAAAGCCTGAGCAAAGCTTGCCTTAGGGCACTTCAAGCCTCTGTCCTAGGGAATTGATCCTCAGATTTCTGCAAACATCCAGTGAGGTTGCCAGGTGCTAGGGATCCCGGGATTAATAACTCCAAGTGCCTGTCTACAGGTAATTCAAAGTCTGACGGAGAAGTGTGTACTAGCTTCCCAAGGCTGTGGGTAACCAAGTACCACAAACAGGGTGACTTCGACAACAGAAATTTCCTTCCTCCCAGTTCTGCATGCTGGAGCGCTGAGATCGAGGTGCCCGCGGGGTTGGTTCCTCCTGAGGGCTGGGAGCGCTTCCCAGGTGGCACTAGGGATAAGGAACCGCCCCCCCCGCCACCCCCCGTGCAGGAGACCTAAGAGACTCAGGTTCAGCTCCTGGTCGGGAAGATCCCCTGGAGCTCGGCGCAGCAAGTCACTCCAGTATTCTTGTTTGGAGAATCCCATGGACAGAGGAGGCTGGCGGGCTTCAGTCCATGGGTTCTCAAGGAGTCAGACACGACTGAGTAACTAACACATACACACGCGGACAGGGAGGGAGAGTCTGTTCCATTATTCTCTTCTGCTTCCAGCAGCCTCGGGCATTCCTTGTCTTGTTGGCAGCGTTCTCCCGTGTCTCCACATTGCCTCCCTTCACGTGCATCTGTCTCTGTGGCTAAGTTTTCCCTTTTTATAAGGACACCAGTCATATTGGATTAGAACCCAACCTAATGACCTCATCTTTTCTTTTCTTTTTTCTTCCGTCTTTTGGCCGCACTGCAGGGCGCGTGGGATCTTAGTTCCCCAACCAGGGATCGAACCCGCACCCCCTACGTTGGCAGCATGGAGTCTTTCGTCTCAATGATTCCAGCCACATTTGAGGTCCCCGTCTGACCTGGAGGCTCATGCCAGGTGGCTCCCTAGGCTTTGTCCAGCAAACTACCCCCCACCCCAGGTCCTCCCCTCCTTCCCTGAGCACCGATCCTACTTTGTGTCAACAACTGAACTCCCTGTTCCAAGGATTTCACTGAAAAACGTCTTTCACTTAACAAGCATTTCCTATGCCTGTTGCTCTAGGCTCTACTCCTGGAGCTCAGCATATACCCTTGCCCTCAATGAGAAGCTCAGCCTAGTGAAGGACAGTGAAGAGTAAAACCCAGAGGAACAGAGCTTTTGGGAGAAGCCACCATGGGGTGATATTGTTGGGGGAGAGGGGTGTGTGCGGTGTAGGATCAGCCCTGAATCCAGCTTCAGGTGAAGAAGAGAGCAGGTAAGGCTTCATGTAGGAGGGGACACCTGAGCTGAGTCTTGACATACGCACAGTAGGATTTATCTGGGTGATTATGTAGAAGCGGGAAAGACACGCAGTGAGGTGGAAAAGGATATTGGGACAAATAAAAAGACAAAAGAAGAGTACATAAAAAGATGCTCGGTAAATGCCACAATTATTAGGCGAATAAAGAGAAAAGAGGGAGTTCCCTAAAGGTCAAATGGTGAAGAATCTGCATGCAGTGCAGGACACCATGGTTCGATCCCTGGATCAGGAAGATCCTCTGGAGAAGGGAATGGTAGTCCACCCCAGTATTCTTGCCTGGAGGATTCCATGGACAGAGAAACCTGGCGGGCTACGGTTCATGGAGTTGCAGAGTCAGATACAACTAAGCGACTAACACACAAAGAGAAAAGAGAGTAGCGTGCTTGAAAGAGGTGGGTCTGAGCCATTTTCTTTTCAAGCACAGACAGCTTGTCTTGGTCAGCTTGGGCTACTATAAGAAAATGCCATCACTTGGCGTTTATTTCTCATATCTCTGGAGACTGGGAAGGTCATCGAGTTGCTGGAGTGTTTGGTGTCTAGTAGGGCTCTGTTCCGGCTTGCTGAGGGCTCCTTCTCGCTGTGTCCTCAAATGATGGAGAAGTAATCTCTTCTTATATGGGCGCTAATCCCACCACAGGGGTTCCACCCTCAGGACGTCATCTAAACCAAAACCACCTCTTTAGATCGCACCTCCAAATACTGGGTAGGCCAACCCAATGCCTCACCTTGGGGACTAGGGAGTCAACATACCAATTCAGAGACACACAGACATCTAGTCCTTAGCCCAGCTCTTGCTGATATTGGGAGGAGAAAGGAATGTGTGGTGCAGAAGGAACTGACTGACAAGTTCTTTCAGCCAAGCCCCAATGCCCATGGACGTGAACACAGAAAACCATCAGATTCCTATGGTTTGACTCAGTCAAACCTATGATCAGTTAGCAGGGCCCTCATGGTGGCTCATCACTCCGTGTAAGTGTAGACCTGTCTGAGACAGTCTTTTATTATTAATATTCAGCCCTACAAGCTGAGGTTTCTCAGCCACCCACAGATCTGCCCAGCCCAGGACTACAGAAAGGGGACGCAGTTCTTCCCCAGCCGGGGCGTTGACAAGCTCAGCTAGACGGGAGCATCGTTCTGTTTCCTCCGCTGCCATCGTGAATTTGTGACCACTATTGCTCCACCGTGGTCACCTGACGTCAAGGGGTCCCCCGGAAGCCTGTGTCTAATGCTAATTGAAGACAGAAAGCCTATCCCATGTAACTTCCTTCGCCTCAGCACAGAACTCCTTATGCCCTGACTCCTTAAAACGCACACCAAACCCTCGGGTAAGTGTGCAGTTTCGCCAGGTTGTCCAATAAATCGCAAAGCTTAAGGAAGCTTATACCAGGGCTGAAATTTTTTGAGTCTGTAATGAAGTATGGTGAGAATATAGGTCTCATCGGTTACCTAATCATCTAATCATCTGTGTATTTTTATAAACAAAACTTCAGTGTTCCTTTAAAGTCGTGTGGCTGTCAGGAAGGAAGCAGCTGATGTTATTTGTTTTTCTAAAAGGCATCAAGAGTGTTGACGAGGTCTTAAGCTGTAGAAAAACACTGGTATACATGCCATTTGCCATCCTCTAGTATGAGCTGTGCTGGTAGGAAAGAGGAATTGGTTAGAAAAAGACACAGTGTACTCATGAGAATGTATGTATCAAAGAACAAGGTCAGTAATGAAGCAATGTGTCTAACCATAACCAGGCTTCTAGGATCCAGACTGTGGGTCACCTGAGTAATTGTGTTCCCTCTCCTCTGAGTCCCATCTGTCCTTTTCTAACTTCCCTGCTCCTGGTTTGTGGGCTGAGCTAAGTCCCTGTCCTGCCCCAATCATCACCCCGAGAGTCTAAACACAAATACCCTCAGGGCTCGGTTTCCATCCGGAGGTGGGAGAAGAGAATTGGCATTTCACAGGTCAGGCTCTGAGATTCCAGTCTCTGAGCAGGAGGGGGAGATGTTTACAACTGCTGTCTGGCTTGAGGGCCAGGGTGTTTCTCTGTGACGTGTTTGATAAAACCAGGATTCTGCATTTGAGACAGAAAACAATCACATGTTGTTTTTCATAAGAATGAAATGTATTTATCTTCTTTCCACATTCAGCTTCAGTTATTGAGAAGGGTCATTTATAGTGTTGACTCAAATTCTGTATGGCATTGCACGAAAGAAATAATGACTTCATTGGTTAATCAGTTCAGTAGATTGGGCTGAATTCTTAGTACCTTCTGGGGGGTGGAAAGAACTGTTAGACCCAGTCTTCCCGTACAAAGAACCTCTGAGGGCAGAAAGCTCTGTGTTCCATCCATCACTGTATCTCCCACACGAAGCGTAGTGTTTATTCAGTGCATACTAGCTGTTCAACAAATATTTGTCAAATAAACGAATGAGGTCAGCCCCAGTTGAGGACAGAGAGTCCTCCCCAAGCTGAGAGGTGAGCCGTCAGGCTCAGGTGACTCGGGCAGGCTCCATGAAGAAGGTGGAATTCCAGCAATGCTTTCAGGAAGGCGTTGGACTCCAGGCAGCAGGTGGAGGGTGACCCGAAAGGGGTTACTCTTTCAGGTCAAGGGGCAAAGGTGAGTCAAGCCAGGAGGACGTTTTCAGGAGGTTAAAGGACAGAGTGCAAGAGGCCAGGCAGGGGTAGAACAGCCTAAGAAAGGTGGGCTCAGAGTGCAGGTGAGGAAGCCACCTCCAAGCTAAGGAAGGGGAGCCACGGAGAGACTGGGACAGGTACTCGGGCAACCCAGCCCCGTCCAGGGGACTGGAGGTCGGCTCCTTCCTGCCGTAATTTTAACCTTTTAGGAAAAGTAAATTAAAAAAAAAATCCTGACTTCCTATGTACTTTCCAAGTGAAGCTTAAGGATCATTAAGTTCCTAGTCAACGTTGAAGTAAAGGTATGAAGAGGAATAAGAGCAGCTCCCAGAAACCCCCAGGGGCTGCTCTCAACCATAAACTGTCCCAGGGGAGAAGCAGCCGCCCCATGTCCCCTCTCCCGACCTCGGGCTGGAGGACCTCAGGCACCCCGTGAGCCTGGCCACTGACCTTTAGTGGTGTGGGGTGCGGGGTGCACGTGTGTGCGGGGTGAGGTGTGTGTGTGGGCATGTGATGTGGTATTTTGGGTGTGGGTGTGTGTATGGCATGGGACGTGTGTGTGTGTGTGTGTGTGTGTGTGTGGTGTAGTAGGAGTTTATGTGGTGTGGTATGTGTATATGGTATGTGTAGAGATGTGTATCGGTCTGTGGGGTGTGTGTGTGGGGGGGGGTGGTGTGTGTGTATGGAGTGTGTCGGGATGTGTGTGTGTGTGTGTGTGTGTGTGGTGGGATGTGTGTAGGGCTGTGTGTGTGTGGTTTGGTATTTGGGGGTGTGGGCGTGTCGTGTGTGTATATGAAGTGTGTCAGGATGTGTGTGTGCGTGGTGGGATGTGTGTAGGGCTGTGTGTGTGTGGTGTGGTATTTGGGGATGTGTGGGGCATGCTGTGTGTGTATGGAGTGTGTCGGGATGTGCGTGTGCGTGGTGGGATGTGTGTAGGGCTGTGTGTGTGTGGTGTGGTATTTGGGGGTGTGTGGGGTGTGGTGTGTGTGTATGGAGTGTGTCGGGATGTGTGTGTGTGCGTGTGCGTGGTGGGATGTGTGTAGGGCTGTGTGTGTGTGGTGTGGTATTTGGGGATGTGTGGGGCATGCTGTGTGTGTATGGAGTGTGTCGGGATGTGCGTGTGCATGGTGGGATGTGTGTAGGGCTGTGTGTGTGTGGTGTGGTATTTGGGGATGTGTGGGGTGTGGTGTGTGTGTATGGAGTGTGTCGGGATGTGCGTGTGCGTGGTGGGATGTGTGTAGGGCTGTGTGTGTGTGGTGTGGTATTTGGGGGTGTGTGCGTGTCGTGTGTGTATATGGAGTGTGTCGGGATGTGCGTGTGCGTGGTGGGATGTGTGTAGGGCTGTGTGTGTGTGGTGTGGTATTTGGGGATGTGTGGGGCATGCTGTGTGTGTATGGAGTGTGTCGGGATGTGCGTGTGCGTGGTGGGATGTGTGTAGGGCTGTGGGGTTGTGTGTGTGTGTGGTGTGGTGTGGCATTTGAAGTGTGTGGTATAGTGTGTGTATATGGAGTCTGTAGGGCTGTGTGTGTGTGTGTATGTGTGTGGTGTGATGTGTGTAGAGCTGTGGGGTTGTGTGTGTGTGGTGTGGTATTTGGGGGGTGTGCGTGTCATGTGTGTGTATGGAGTGTGTCGGGATGTGCGTGTGCGTGGTGGGATGTGTGTAGGGCTGTGTGTGTGTGGTGTGGTATTTGGGGGTGTGTGGGGTGTGGTGTGTGTGTATGGAGTGTGTCGGGATGTGTGTGTGTGCGTGTGCGTGGTGGGATGTGTGTAGGGCTGTGTGTGTGTGGTGTGGTATTTGGGGGTGTGTGGGGTGTGGTGTGTGTGTATGGAGTGTGTCGGGATGTGTGTGTGTGCGTGTGCGTGGTGGGATGTGTGTAGGGCTGTGTGTGTGTGGTGTGGTATTTGGGGGTGTGTGCGTGTCGTGTGTGTATATGGAGTGTGTCGGGATGTGCGTGTGCGTGGTGGGATGTGTGTAGGGCTGTGTGTGTGTGGTGTGGTATTTGGGGATGTGTGGGGCATGCTGTGTGTATATGGAGTGTGTCGGGATGTGCGTGTGCGTGGTGGGATGTGTGTAGGGCTGTGTGTGTGTGGTGTGGTATTTGGGGATGTGTGGGGCATGCTGTGTGTGTATGGAGTGTGTCGGGATGTGTGTGTGTGTGTGTGTGTGGTGGGATGTGTGTAGGGCTGTGTGTGTGTGGTTTGGTATTTGGGGGTGTGTGCGTGTCGTGTGTGTATATGGAGTGTGTCGGGATGTGCATGTGCGTGGTGGGATGTGTGTAGGGCTGTGTGTGTGTGGTTTGGTATTTGGGGGTGTGTGGGGTGTCGTGTGTGTGTATGAAGTGTGTCGGGATGTGCGTGTGCGTGGTGGGATGTGTGTAGGGCTGTGTGTGTGTGGTGTGGTATTTGGGGGTGTGTGGGGTGTGGTGTGTGTGTATGGAGTGTGTCGGGATGTGTGTGTGTGCGTGTGCGTGGTGGGATGTGTGTAGGGCTGTGTGTGTGTGGTGTGGTATTTGGGGATGTGTGGGGCATGCTGTGTGTGTATGGAGTGTGTCGGGATGTGCGTGTGCATGGTGGGATGTGTGTAGGGCTGTGTGTGTGTGGTGTGGTATTTGGGGATGTGTGGGGTGTGGTGTGTGTGTATGGAGTGTGTCGGGATGTGCGTGTGCGTGGTGGGATGTGTGTAGGGCTGTGTGTGTGTGGTGTGGTATTTGGGGGTGTGTGCGTGTCGTGTGTGTATATGGAGTGTGTCGGGATGTGCGTGTGCGTGGTGGGATGTGTGTAGGGCTGTGTGTGTGTGGTGTGGTATTTGGGGATGTGTGGGGCATGCTGTGTGTGTATGGAGTGTGTCGGGATGTGCGTGTGCGTGGTGGGATGTGTGTAGGGCTGTGTGTGTGTGGTGTGGTATTTGGGGATGTGTGGGGTGTGGTGTGTGTGTATGGAGTGTGTCGGGATGTGCGTGTGCGTGGTGGGATGTGTGTAGGGCTGTGTGTGTGTGGGGGGTGTGGTGGCACCAGTAGGGTTTGGGGAAGGGTAGCCGTGACCTGGGGCTCAGGTCAGGCTCTGCCAAGCTTCCCCTGAGCGGGCCCTGTGTATACGGCAGCCTCAGTGACAGTAGCACTCACACACACAGACACACACACACACACACACACGCCAAACCCAGAAAAACAAATTAGTCAGGAAAAGGACCAAAAAAACCACTCATGAGATTAGATTTCCCAATAAAATAGTTACAGGAAACTGTTTATACTCCAGGGGAGAGGAGTTGTTTTCTAGAATTAGCTTTCGCATCAGTGTTGCGGTCACGTTATCCATCTAGGCTGGAGCCAGCAGCCGCCCCTCCCTGGGCACCTCGGCCTTGTCGGCCCTGCCTTCCTGGCAGGCTGTGACCTCCAGCGGCGGGGGACTGATCCATCTACAAGGAGCATGACTTGTCCTAGGTGCTCAGTGAAGCTTTGACTGCCTGGGATCTGGGAGAGGCTTTGAAGTACAGTCTCCTGGGGGGTCTCGAACGTGGGCCGGAGAAGGGGGGCTTGCTTGCACACACACACACACCACGAACACTCACCACTTCCGGAAGTGACCGTTGCTTTTTAAACTCGCGTGATCTACTGCGACATCCGGGAACACACGTGTTATCTGAGGACAGCATGACCATTCAACACGGACACAGGGAAACTCTCTCCTGTGGCGCTCGCGCATCAGTGCTGTGAGCGGTGTCAACTGTCTTCACCCATCCTCCCCACCCCCAACCCCACGCACCCTCAGGCTGCCCGGGGCCCTGGGCCAGAAACCCTGGATCTATCGGGGCCGGCGGCAGGAAGCCCTGCAGAAGCTCCGAAATGCTGCATTTCTGCCCCTGGGGTCCCGTCCCTGTCCTCGGGAGGCTCTCAGCGACCTTCCGGCAGAGGAAGAGGGAGCATGAGGATTTACGACCCTCTGGGCAAGGACCACACCACACAGCCCCCGCCTCGTTGGGGGTGGTGAGCAGGGCGGGGAGCAGAGTGAAGGGACTGGCTTATCCCACTCTTCTAGTTACAGAAACAAATTCCCGGTGATAGAAACTGGATCGCACAAACTGTCACAGACATTTAGAGGCAGTAGAATGTGGATCACCGAGAAGTGCCTAGGGAAGAATTCTCCAGGCACTGGGATTGGAGCCCGTGGTGTGGGTAGACGAGAGGGCATTCCTAGCATTCCTGAGCAGGGGTCAGCTGAGGGGAGCTGGGAGCGGGTAGAGTCTGTAGGGTCAGGGTTCCCTAAGGCCACTGTCAGTGCAGGATGATCTCTCAGAGAGGATGAGAACCTTGCAAAGGCAGCGTATGTGCATGTGTGTGCGTGCACATGCATGCGTGTATGGGTACACGCACACCCGTGCAGGCACTTACGTGTTTTAATAGGAATCTTTATTTGCACACCCTGCCTCTGAAATCCTTTGACCTCCCTTTTCTTAATCTGAGAAACAAAGCTCGAGCATCAGTCGTGATAACAGTAGCTCGCTCGCAGAACTACAAACAGTTCCGAAGTGGGCTTGTCACATCTTAATCTCATTTATTACATTATATTGTTAGCTGGTTTTGAAGTGATCCCACATCTGCCCACTCATGGAGCTTTCTGGAATGCTTATCAGCTTAATATTGCATTCTTGCAATGCCACTTATTTTAAATGAGCCTTCGAGTCTTATCTCTGTGCTTGGAGAAGCAGATAGGAGTATGCACTTAACACTCACTTGCTTTTCAGAGGTGTGCCTCCTCCAGGAGGCTCCGGGAGGAGTAGCAGCAGGAGTGCCCAGGTGTCTCTCTTTCTGACGATGAGGGGCTGGGCTGTGAGTCGCTGTTGCCCCTCCGACTCTGCTATTTCAGCACTAGCAACCAGCTACGGGAGTCTAGAAAGGACCCCGCCCCAGACTTTCTCTCTGCTGCCCACCGACCCACTTCTTACCCTGTTCAAATAAGGGCAAAGCGCCTTTTAGCAAAACCAGCTTGATAAGCCCCAGCCAGGGTGAGCTGAATCAAATTTTTACCCTTCTGTCTATTGAAAGCCACGTGCTCTTGGTTATCACACGCTCCCGCCCCTTCTCAGCAGCTGTCCCCACTGGGCAAGGTACGACCCGGCCTATGGCCCCTGTATGTGGAACAAGGTTATTCTTGAAGGCTGTCGATACGGGAAAATCCTTAAGCGTGTTCTGCTGCCCTAGAGACCGTGGGACCCATGACAGGCCCAGGCCTTTGCCCCGATCCGTGAAGGAGTGTGACTTAGCCCTGAGGCTTAAACTCTGTGGTTGAAGGGGGGGTTCTGAGTTCTAACAACTTTCCAGGTCAGGACCCACAGGAATAGTAATGCGTTTTTTTCCCAAATAGCCACGGTTTGTTGAGTGCTTACTGGAGGCCAGGTTCTGGGCTTGGTTGAGCGTCTGACATCATCAAATCCTCAGTCAACCTATAAGGTGGATGCTGCTGCTCCGTTTCATGCACGAGACGCCTGAAAGCCAGGGAGCTTGCCCAGGATCTCACAGCTCACGGACCACGGCGCTGGAACCTCAGTCTAGCCTTCCTCACCCCGCGTCACTGTTTGAAAGAAGGCAGCATTCTCCAGCATGTCAGTGCATCCTTTCATCCGGTAAAGGTTTACCGAGCGCCTGCTAAGTGTCCGGGCAGGAAACACACCTGTGAACAAAACAGACAAAGCTCGGGCTCTCGTAGAGGTTACGTGCTCGTGCATAGAGGCAGAGAACGAACAAGTGTGTAACATGCTTCAGTCAGTTCACTTGCTCAGTCACATCTGACTCTTTGTGACCCCATGGACTGCAGCACGCCAGGCTTCCCTGTCCATCACCAATTCCCAGAGCTTACTCAGACTCATGTCCATAGAGTCGGTGATGCCATCCAACCATCTCATCCTCTGCCATCCCCTTCTCCTCCTGCCTTCAATCTTTCCCAGCATCAGGGTCTCTTCCAATGAGTCAGTTCTACGCATCAGGTGGCCAAACTTTCAGCTTCACGTCAGTCCTTCCTGTGAATATTCAGGACTGATTTCCTTTAGGATGGACTGCCATATGGCATTTACTATCCTGAAAGAATAGTAAATGCCACAGGGAGCCGTAGATCCTGGTAACTGAGAAAGACCTGGGGGTGGGGCAATTCTGCTTCCCCCTAATGTAGGACATGACACATTCCTGATGCTTGGACATAAAAATGCTTCCCATCATGTTGAGAGCAGATTCTGGATTCCTGGAACCTGTCATGTCCAGCTGTGATGACAGCACAATGGCTCCCCAGCCAGCAGAAGAGGAATCTTTGCCAAATAGGTGCGTTTCAGCTCGGTGGAACCTTCGGTCAGGACGGAAATGTTACAGCACAGATGGACTGAGTGACTGGGGTAAGGATTCAGTCCTGTCCTCACTCCCCACTACCTCGATTGGGAACTAATTCCTTCCCCTTCTTTCTCCACAAGAAACTTTTGAAAACCAACCCCTCCCCTCCCCCACCAATCTGGAAACTATTTAGATTCCAGAGAGAAAAGAGCTGTGTACCAATGTAATTACTGGTATTGTGCTCATCAGATATGACATGCTTGGGAATTCCTGGGGAAAACCACTCCCCGTGAAGAAAGGAGTTTCAAAAGATGTGACAAATGAGTGTGTCTAAAAATCGGCCATAGAATCAGGAAGTTAATGAATTATCGATGTTTCTAAGCTGTAAAAATAAACAATTCTATAAAGTGTGATTTCGAGATCTTGAGAGAAGGTCGTCCCATGGTTTGGAAACCAAGTGATCTAACCATGTAACCAAGTACTTTGAAAGGATTTTTTTCCCTGAGAAATAGCAAAGTTTGTTAATGCCCACACTGGGGCAAGGAGGTCAGACCTACCTCGCTGCCTGAAATACCTGGGACGTCAGACTGTAAACAGCCTCTCGAAACCATTGTTAGGATACCCGGGTGTGTGTGCTCAGTCCCTCAGGCATGTCCTACTCTCTGCGACCCCGTGGACGGTAGCCCGCCAGGCTCCTCTGTCTGCGGGATTTTCGAGGCAAGAATACTAGAGTGGGTTGCTATGCTCTCCTCCAGGGGATCTTCCAAACCCAGGGATAGAACCGAGGTCTCCTCTGTCTCCTGCACTGGCAGGTGGGTTCTTTACCACTAGAGACACCTCTCAGAAAAGCCAAATATCCTTTGCCTGGGGGGAATTGAAAGTTAATCTTAACCAAAAATATCCATATAAACTCATAAAACGCCATCATACTTTACTCTTCTAACTCTTACTAGCACCTTCAAGTGCTTTTGGGGAGTAAGTGGAATTTAACTTCTTAATTCATTAGGTAAGTGATGTAACGACCATTTCAAAGCCCTATGTATTCTCATTTCCTGTCCCTCAGAAAAAAACAAAACTTTGATTTTTTCATAAGTCAGTTTTTCAAGGTGGAAAGATGGTCTCATTTCTGTTGTAAATTTGTCCACACAAGACTTTTCACTGTCTTCCCTCGATTCAGAAAAAGCAAGTAACAACAGCTCTCCAAATACACCAGCACGGTGATGACAAGTGTACTATAGAGGACCAGACAGCTTTTGAGGGCATCTAAATCTTGCTGTGTTGTTAGTTACTCGATGAAATTCTTGGAACAAAAAAAAGTTTAAAAAGTCCAAAGTGGTAGTGGTGGTGATTCGATTTATTGTTATCTTATAAATACCATAAATTTGCACCATCCACTGTGGCAGCCACTAACCATATGTGGCTGTTGAGCATTTGAAACATGGCTAATCCGAACTGAGAGGGGCTGTTAAGTATAAAATACATGCTAGATTTCAAAGAATTGGTGTGAAAAGAATAACGATCCTGTGTTAATAATTTTATGTTGATTTTATTTTAAAATGATAATATTGGGTTAAGTAAAATATGAGATTTCATTTTACCTGTTTTTTTAAAACATACTTTTAGTGTAGCTGCTAGAAAATGTAAAAGCATATATGTGGCTTGCATTTTATTGCTGTTGGACAAAACTGCTCCAGAGTTTAAGAAAGCGTTAAGAAAGTGTTTATGGACTTCCCTGGTGGCGCAGTGGATAAGAATCTGCCTGCCAATGCGGGGGATACGGGTTCAATCCCTGGTCCAGGAAGGTTCCACATGCCGTGGAGCAATCCAGCCCCTGTGCCGCAACTACTGAGCCTTTGCTCTAGAGCCTGTGAGACGCGGCTACTGAAGCCCACTCGCCCTGGAACTACACATCACCACTAAGAGTATAATACTAAGTACATGCTTCGTAGGCTCAATCCCTTCCCCTTCAAGTAAGTACAATGATAGGCAAAGTATGAATAAAAAAGTAGAGCGAAGTGAGCAGGTCCCAAACACAGCAGACACCTACATGGACCGGTATGCAGGCCAGGAAAGCAAGGTCAGCGGTAGCACGGGGCACAAAGATCTGGACCTGCTTCTGGGGCAGGAAACAAGCAAACTTATCTGGGAGTTTCGCTCATCTGCAATTATGGTAATTAAAATTGCTCTATACAAAGTGGCAACAGGACTGAGGCTGGAGACTAGGGGGGAACTTCCCTTTATATAAAAAATTAATAATAATTATAAAGTCTGAGAAAAGCTCTGCTAATTGTTGCCTGGGAATATTGCCTCTTTGAATTGGTAAAGCATTAAAACATTCTCATCTCCAGGAACTGGCCATAAACCTTAATACTTGAAGCCATAATCCTTGAGGTATGTGAGCCCCGAACCTGAATCATAAGACTTCTTTGGTCAGCAAGCCCCAAGAAGCCAAATGGAGGCAATTATAAAAACTGGAGAGAGAGGGATAAGCAGAGAAGGGAAAAAAAAAGAAAAAATTCCTTCTCAAAATGAGCCCAGAAACCATGATACCAAAACCAAAGAACAGAATGCTAAGACAGCAAATATAAATCAATATAAAGGATATACATTTAGCCAAACAAAATTAAAGTACAAGGGTATCCTGACAGAGACTTTCAGGATGACAAAGGAGACAAGTGAAAGAATAACATCCACTAAAAACAAAGCATAGAATTGGCAAGCAAAATCAGGAAGAAATGAAACAAAACTGATAGAGCTAAAAGAGACAGTGTAAAAAATGTAGACGTGAAGATGTTTTGTTTAACAACTAGACTGTACAGAACCAGGGAACTGGAAGATCGCCCTGAGGATTTTACTAGACTGCATCAGAAAAGGCAAAGCGAAATATGATAAAACAGTTAAATATCTTAGAGGGTAAGTGGAAATGTCTAATTTATTTAGTAGAATTTCCCAGAAAGGTAGAAAAGCAATATTTGAAGAGAGATTTGCTAATGTTTTTGCAAAACTGAAGAAAGACATGAGTCCTCAGAGTAAAAATTAAGTCTAAGGACCCAGAAGGATAAATAAATATTAATTACTACAAAGTAACAAATGGAGTGAGAATACCAATCACTGAGGACAAAGGGAGGGGAACATCTTACCAGGACTAGTGTGGAAAGGTGGGCCACTCACAAAGGACTGACAAATTGACAGCAACTGTAGATACCAGGAGATACAAGAATAATACCCTTAAAACGCTAAGTGACATTATCTCAGCCTAAACTTTCATACCCAGACAAGCTACCATTAAAAAAAAAGAGAGAGAAATTAAGGTGGCTTTAGATTCATAAAGAAAGAACAAGAGCGCTTACCATCAACTGATGCTTATGGATACAAATATTAAGGAATGTATTTAAGTTTTAGAAAATGAACCCAGAGGGAGGGCATGGGATTCAGGAAATGGTAGTAGACAACATATTCACAAAATAGGTTGATTAATTTAATGTAATATCAACTATCTTAAAAGCTATTTTAGCAATTTGATGGCAAAGTTTAAAATCTCCAGGAAGTGGTTGTTTAATGAGTAGTTAAATATGCCCAGGAAGTTTGTAAGATTCCAAAATTTCTTGACTAAATTTAGACTTTGGTAAAAATATTATAGTCAAAGATTGCAGATGGTAGTTCAAATAATAGAAGTAATAAAGTTAAAATAATATAAATACTCCCAAACCAGCATACTAGAGAAAAAAGATGCATGGATAGTATTTAAGAGAACCATGGCAACAATAACAATAACAAAAATACAACTTTGTCCAAAAAGAACATAGAAGAATGAAGATAGATATATATGTATATTTGAATCTAATAAAAATAGTAAAAAAAAAAAAAAGTGGTAGAAATAAGTTTAAAGATATCAGTGATTATAGCAATGAAAATGGAATAAATTTGTCTAATAAATGACAGAGATTAACAGCTACTTGCTATTTGAAGAAACCCTAAGCAAAATCAAAAACACAATCACACAGAAGATCAAAAATTACGAGAAAAGTGGTATAAGTCAATTGATAACCAAAGAAATTTTGAATAACAATATCAATATAAGGCAAAACAGACTTTCAGGCACAACAACACTAGTAAAAATAAATTTGGTTGCCATTTCCTTCTCCAGGAGATCTTCCCGACCCAGGGGTTGAAACTGCGTCTTCCGCTTTGTAGACGTACACTTCACCATCTGAGCCACCAGGGCAGTCCTATTGAGTACTACATAATAGTAAAAATAAAAACCCATCAAAAGATAATAAACACAAACACATACTTTAAAAGCTTCTACATGTGCTCCTAAACAATTCATGGGGAAAACCAGAAATCACAATAGACTTTGCAAAATATTCATGTATTTTATGTATTTGGAAGTTGTGATTTTAGACGCATAGAAATATATGACAATTATAAAATATTTGCGAATATTATAAAATATATTTTAAAATATATAAATTATAAAATATATAATATGTATATATAAATAATATCTATATATATAAATTGTATTATATTAATTTTATATAATAATAATTATATAATATACATTATATATATTAATCTATATTAATACATAAACATTATATATAAATTATATATTATATAATATATATAAATTATATATGTTATATATATAAATAAATATAAAATTATATAATATATTCTATATTATTTAGAATAGAATATATAGAATAATAGAATAGAATAATATAGAATAATAATAGAATATATTATATATATTTATATATAAATATATAAAATATAAAATGACAATTATAAAATATTGCTAATAAAGAAGTATTACTTTAAAAATTGTTAAATGTAGCTAGAATGTTGTCAAAGGTTAATATATAACTTTAAGTAAACCAATTAAAAATGAGTGAGTTAAATTTACATCTTACGCTAGAAAAGAAGGACAAACCTAACGAAATTTAAAAGAAAGGAAAAAGCAGAAATTAACAATATACTGAAAACAGAAGCAGTAGAAATGATGAACAGAATCAATACTTGTTTTTTAAACAGATTTTTGCTAAAATATAATTCCCATACCATAGAGTTCACTGACTCGAAGTGAACAATTCAGTGCTTTAGTGTATTCAGACAGTTGTGCAACCATTACCACAAGCTGATTTTAGCATATTTTTGTCCCCCTCAGCCCCTTAGCAGTTACTAGGCAATCAGTCACAAGCTGATGGTCATCAAACAACCACTCATCTACTTCCTTTTTCTCTACAATGTAGTTATCAAAAATCATTCCAGAAGGAGAAGCCCAGGTCCAGTGTTGTCACCGGTACATTTAGCATATGTTTAAAAAAGAAGACCTATCCTTCATAAATTTTCCCAAAAAAGAAAACATAAGGGGACACTTTCCATCTTACTGTACTAAAGCCAGCATTACCCTGATAGCAAAACCAGACAAAGACATCACAAGAAAAGAAAACTCTACATGCAAACTCTATGACTTGACAGGAAGTTTTTGCATCACTTCTCCTCGAGAGTTAATATAACCAGAAGCAAGAAAGTTAGCCATGAAGAATAAGTGATGGATGCAAAGACCTAAGATTTCTGAAAAGAGGTCGTTTTGATTTGCCCACACTGACATAAACTGGTGATGCCCATAGATGGGGCCTCCAGAAATGGGCGTTGGCCTTAGATTCTCTTCCTAGCTACGGCACACTTTGGAAACTCCTCCCTTTGAAGGAATTGCACTAGATTCATAATGGAGAGCAAGGCTATCCCATGCTCAACTGTCGAATTAAGCAAAGTCAGGGTTGATTCAATGGACATGAGTTTGGGCAAACTCCGGCAGATAGTGAAAGACAGAGAAGCCTGGCGTGCTGCAGTCCATGGGGTTGTGAAGAGTTTGACAACTTAGCGACTGAACGGCGACAACAACAGGATTGATTCATTTCCACCCTCAGCGAATCTTTCCTCATGATTACCCCATAGCAACCCAGTAACCCCAGTTCACCTCTTTTTTCTAGGTCACAATCTCTCAAAATCTTTATTTGCATTAAAGTTGAAATGAATGATCGAAATATAAAGAATGTTTCAGTCAGACAATGTGCATTTTATCAGAGATTTGAGTTTACACCTCAAGACTGGAAACGGATTCTTCCTGTCATCAGACAATTAATTGTATAGGGAACAATTCAAAAGGCAGGATCATGTCAGTACAGAGGGCCTCTGGATTTTAATGCAATCCATATACTGAGAATCTACTTTAACTCTGAGGTCAAATTCTAGGTTTCCAGAAACATAAAGAAGGAAGCACTCGAACTTGTGCATAGAGTTCCTGAAATTTGTCTAGGATGGACACAGCAGAAGGGCTCCCCTGGTGGCTGAGTGGTAAAGAACTTGCCTGCCAATGCAGGAGACACAGGTTCAATTCCTGGGTCAGGAAGATGCCCTTGAGAAGGAAATGGCAACCCACTCCAGTATTCTTGCCTGGGAAATCCCATGGACAGTGGAGCCTGGAGGGCTACAGTCTGTGGGGTCACAAAAAGTCTGGCATGACTTGGCAACTAAACTGACCAAGATTATTGAAAACTTCTGTAGATACAACCTCAGAAATATAGTAAATGACTTTAAAACTCATTAGTTTCAATCCATGGGACCATCAAGCAGACATTAAATCTTTTAATGATTTAGAAGATGTTTCTAGTATCTGATAACCAGTCACTTTGAATCGTGAGTATTTGTACCATAATCACCACGGAATGTGTGGCCAGGCCTCCAAAAGCCCTATGTCCCTCATTTACCTCTGAGATTAAGAGCATCCACAAGACAGGCATTGTGTTTGCTCCAGGACCATGCAGCTCTTAATTCCCATTGGCACCATCTGGACTAATTCCACTTTAAGACCAAGTAGGCGGAAGTCTTCTAATCACTGGCCAGCCTCTTATCACAAAGTCAGATCTCTGTAACTACCAGTGACTTTAATCCCACCCTTGCAATGGCACGTAAAGTGTTGGTCCTCAGTTTTTTCATTAGAAAAAGAGAAGAGGGCTGAAATGTAGGAAATCTGTTGAGTCATAAGGTTGAGCTCATGGGTTAAAAACGGGGACAACTAAAATACTACATGAATGGTGGTGTAAACAATTTAAATTGCTATTAATGTCTTTAGGTTACAAAAGTAGGGCATACCCCAGAAGAAAAACAAGAAGGAAGGGAGCTCATATGAAGGTGAACATAAAGATGGAAGCAGAAAAAAGGCATTTCAGCTGAGGATTGTTTCCAAGAGACGGCACTGGGAGACAGCTTTTTTATTTTATTATGTAATAAAAGGAAAAGTGGAGGTTTTTTTTTTTTTTTAATAAGTATCAGGTCAAAGGAGTTTTTATCATGTGTTATGAACTCATTCACAGAGACATCAACATAGTTTAGGACAAAACTGTCTAAAAATAACTTGCTCCATCGGCCTGGGACATTTTTCAGTCTTTTGCCAAGAATCCATTTAATTCATTTTTTTTTTCAGGCAATTTTCTGTGGCTTTTATATCTCGTACTCTTCTATAAAGAAAACTCATACGCCCAAGTGGATGTGAGCCCTGTCATACTGTGAGTAGCTAAGATGCAAAGGCTCATGATGGGATTACTTGTTTCCCTCTGGCCCAGGACATTTATAAAGATCAGTTAACTCAGTTAAGCTACTCTTAAAGCTCCCTTCCTCTCTGTCCCCAAGTTCCACCGTATTTCATTTATGCAGAGAGCTAGCGCTCAGACTCTCTGCCTCTGTGAAGCAGGTAGTGAGTGGGCAAGTTGAGGAAAGACTAGGAAATAGTGGGCAAGTTGAGAGTTCCAGCCAGGGACTCTCAGCCTTGTTGGAGGTTATGCAAGTAAGTATGTGGAAATATTTAAATCTAAAGGGTGAAGCTGGCCTGTCTTCCTTAGGCATTAGTCAATAATAACCCACATTAATGGTAGTCATGTCAGGGACTCCTCCAATAGTCCAGTGGCTGAGACTCCACATCCCCAAAGCAGGGGCCCCAGGTTCGATCCCTGGTCTGGGGCTTAGATCCCACTTGCTGCCACTAAGAGTTCGCATGCCCCAACTAAAGATCCCGCATGCTGCAAGTAAGACCCAACACAGCCAAATAAATAAAGTAAATAAGTAAATAAAAAATAAACGACAAAACAGTACTCATCATATTGTGACCTTGCACTTCTTCACATTATTTATCACAACTCTAATACTTATTGGTGCAAATTTTTAACTGTAAGACTCAAAAGGCCAAGGACTGCATCTGTCTTCTTTGTCATATTAGGAGATATTCAGCACTTAGGAGATAGTCAATCAACATTTATTGAATAAATGATCACCTACTTTATTACTGTCCTTTATATATCTGTCTTTTCAGCCAAAATATGAATTCATTGTTTTATTCACAAGCATTTGTTGAATTCCCACCCTGTGCTGAGGAGTTAAATACTAGGGATGGAGTCACGAAGAAAATAGATGAGGTCCTTGCCTTTGGACATTTATAGATATATTTTTAACTCTGCAGAAACTGTGTTTTTGTTTTTTATATCTCAATTCCTGGCAGATACCAACTATGCAATGCTTGCTGAATGAATAAATGAATTAATTAATGGATACTCTGAACCTAATTATCAGCTGGTCTCTGTTCTTGACACTTTTCCTAATCCTGTGTGTTTGGAATGACCAAAAGGCTGATGACAGAGGAAAAATGGGCCACAAGCCATGGAATTTCTGGCTGGCAGAGAGCTGGACCAAACAATAATCACCCACTAGGCAAAAGTGAGGCAGGAAAGTCCAAGATGAGATATTGGCAAAAGGCTGGAAGGATGATTCTAGATACATGGCACCTGGCAGTCTTGGAGCAAAAGGATGGGAGAAAAATTACAATGTCAGTAGCGTAAGGAAGGAAAAGGACCAATGAGAGATGAGATCTACCCTCTTTTCACTGAAGTATTTTTATTTAATGTCTGTCTCCCACTTTGCATTGTGATCAGAGCATCTCTGGTGCCAATCGAGGCAGCCATGCTTTCTTGGTGAATGAATGAAAGCTCAGGCAGAGTAGGCTCAGAGTCTCAGAATCACAGCTCCTGGAGCGAATGAAGCCAGGGCACCTGTTCCGTAACTCATATCACCCAGAGAACACACCTCCTGTGATTGGTTCTGGAGCGCACCTTCTCCAGATAAGCAGGAAACCTTGAGAGAAGGTTCTTAACCTAGATGTTCCAACCAGTCACCAGCCCAAGACATCCCAAAGCTGTAAAAAACAAAAAGGCATAACACAGGGAGCTCAGCTTGGTGCTCTGTGATGACCTAGAGGCGTGGGATGGAGGCTCAAGAGGAAGGGACTATATGTAGTGGAGGGAGGTATAGGATATAGGAGGGCTGCGTGCGTGCGGGCTCACTCAGTCACTCAGGCATGTCCATCTCTTCTGCGACCCTATGGACTGCAGCCCGCCAGGCTCCTCTGTCCATGGGATTCTGCAGGCAAGAATACTGGAGTGGGTTTCCATGCCCTCCTCCAGGGGATCTTCCCGACCCAGGGATCAAACCCAGGTCTCTTACATCTCCCGCATTGGCATTCTTTACCACTAGTGCACCTGGGAAGCCCAAAAGAAGAGCTATAGGTACCTTAAGTGAAGAGATAAGGCCTTTGGGGAGAAAAAGGAAGCAAAAATTAAGGGCCTCGAAGACATCAAACATAAATATAGGGTAAGTTCTACTGAGAGCAGGTATAATGTTATACCTTTTCTGTCTCAGTAAAAGGTGATATCCCATAACAACTCTTAATAAACGTATGATCTCAGGAACCTGAGTTTGAATCACAGCACCGTTGATTTTGGACAAGTCAGCATCTCGAGGGTTCAGTTATTTTGTCTGGACACGAGCATGTGGATGAGAACCCTCTCCTAAGGTGTTGGGAGAACTAAATGCAGGAATCCCCGTGAAGCACCTGGCGTGCATTATGTGCTCGGCAAATATTAGTTGTTACTGATACTCATGTCAGTGACTTGGCAGGAGGTGTGTTCACCATCTGGGCTCATCTTTGATACCAGAGATTTGGGGGAGAACCAGAGGAAATGCGGATCCCCCGAGAGGACCTCCCTGAGACGTGTCCACGCAGACCTGGGCACCCGGGTGGCACTCCGTAAGTGATGACTTTCCTTCCTTCCACTTGGTCATCTCCCTGTTTCTGTTCAGAGTCAAGTGCACAGTCCTCCCTGCTTATAGCTTCCCTGTGCCCGTGAAACCTTTCCTGGTTTGGAGGTGGCTGAACCCAGCCCAGCAACGACACCAAAGGAAAGTGGTCAAAATGCAAATAGGAGTTTTCTTTTTAAAGAAATGCATATTTTAAGGTAACCATCCACATGCCCGGTTCACATGAGAATCTAATCAAGCACAGATAATGCAAAGTTGTAAAACCAGATTTTTTTCTTCTTCTTCACTGAACATTTTGAGAGCCCTGGGGCTCAGAAAGGCGAGGGGCAAGTTGCCTCCTGGCCTTGCACGCAGATCCGGGAAGGAAGTGAAGTCGAGTACCCTTGGGCCACCTCCTTCCCCTTTCCCTTCCCCATTCTACTCCCCAAGCCTCTGCCCCCAGCTCTCCGGGCACAGAACCGTCCACAGTTTCCCAGCCACAATCTTCTCTCAAGAAGGACCTGAAACTCATTTACATTAAAACACAAATAAGGACCACAACTGAGTGGCCTGAACTACACACCACTCCCAGATTGCTCACAGATAATGTTCAGACTGAACTGATAATGGTCCTTCTAAAAGGTGATTCTCTCCCAGTGTTCTCAACCTCAGGAAATAAGAGAGATTGTCCTATGTTGGTTCAAGAACTACTCAAAGAATTTTATTATTCTGCTTTGGAAGCTGGGGCTGTGCAGCGAAGTCCCTGAACTGGGGAGGACAGGAGGACTGGCTGGAAGTGGGCAGAGAGAAAATGGCTTTAATTTTCCCATGAGAAAGCCAGGGAATAGTGATCAGTAGGTAGCTGGATTTATGAGTTTGGAGTTCATGACAGATGCATGCTAAGTCACTTCAGTTGTGTCCAACTCTTTGCGATCCAGTGGATGAGAGCCTGCCTAGCTGCTCTGTCCATGGGAATTCTCCAGGCAAAAATACTAGAGTGGGTTGGCATTTCCTTCTCAGGAGAGATCCCAGGGCTCAAAAATAGATATAGCAGTCAACATGTGGTAACCAGTGCGGATTCAGTTTCCCTAATCCATTCACTCTTCTAGATGACTATCTCATATCCTGTCCTGTCTCCTTAAACCTCCATCACCTCCTCCCCAGACTTCAGTCTTGGCTGATGACCTTCTTTTCTATTTCACAGAAAAAATACAAGGGTCAGCAGAGGTCATGCGCCCACTCACACCCCCATACCTGTCCCCTGCCCTTCCTTCATCGTGAGGAGCTATTACCGACTTTGTTAACATTTAAAGGAAGCGCAGAGTGCAGGATGGTGACTGAGGTTCAACAAAAGACCACAGGAAACAGTGAAGCTGCTTCATTACCGTGGATCCTGGAGGAAGCACAGGGCGTGGTGCTAGGGCCACAAGGGGCGGTCAGGGTGGGGTGTGGCGAAGAGAGCGATGGGACCTGGGGCACGTGCCTCTATGAGGGTCACGGTGGGAGGGCCCTGGGGTTCCCAGGCGAAGGCCAGATTGGTCAACTCAAACCAAAATGAGTGTGGTTTTGGTGAGCACCACGGAGTCTTATCAACGGGGCATGCGGGAGGACGGCCCTGGGAGACAGGGGAGCCTGCTGATCACGGGCTTGCTGGGGAAGTCAGATCAGGAACTCACACTTGCCTGTGACTCCGCAGGCCGCTCTCCGGGGTGTGGGCTTGTATGTGTCTGTTTAAGGCCCCCACGGGCCACTTGGCCAAACAACATGAAGGCTGAGGCAGCGATGCCGCAGAGAAGTTTAACACACTCTTGACAGAAGCCACCCCCCCCCCCCGCCACCCCGCCCATTGCTTCTTCGATCCCATCCCTTCGTCTTCTTCAAGACCTCCCTCCAACAAGTCACTCCTCTCTCCTCGTGTCATAAAATCTCCCTGTTAGATCGTCAACTGTTGAAGCACATTAGATCTCCTATCCTAACAACAACCACGAAAAGCCTCCCTCGACCTTTTACCTTCTTTGCACTCTCACCCTGCTCTTCTGATTTACAGCCAGGCTCATCTGCCCTGCAGCCTCCAACTTCTCTTCCCCTTCCTTCCCACCCATGGCTGAAACTGCTTGGTCAAGGCCACCGTGGGCCCCGGCATCCCTGACTCCAGCGGGCAGTTCCTGGCCCCTGTCGGACTTTCCTTTCAGCAGATGACCCCTCATACCCCCCCACCCTGTCCCCGGGCACTCCTCGCTGGACTTTCAGGACACCCCGTGCTAACTTTCAGGTCAGTCGTCCTCAGCCTCCCCTGCTGGGAACCCGCCTCTCCCAGCCTCTCCACTTCACATGCCCAACACTCACGTGTCAGTCTGCTTCCCTTTTTGAGCACACGCCCTTTGTGATCTCACCAGTGTTACTGCTTCAAATGTCACCTTCAAATGTCACCCTCATGCCTGTGACACCCAAAGGTCTATCTCCAGACCTCTTCCCAGCGTCCGCCTTTGTATATCCTACTTGCTTCTAGGTGGCTACACTCAGGGTCTAAGAACCTTGTAGAATTTATCCTGGGCTTCTCTGGTGGCTAAGTCAGTAAAGAATCCACCAGGAATGCAAGACATGGATTCAACCCCTGGGTCGGGAAGATCTCCTGGAGAAGGAAATGGCCACCCACTCCAGTGTTCTTCCCTGGGAAATCCCATGGACAGAGGAGCCTGACGGGCTACCCCCTCCCACCATGGGATCACAGAAGAGTCAGACACAACTTGGCAACTAAATCACCACCACCACCACCACCACCAGAACGTAACTTGCCCTAAATCTAACTCTCTGTCCCACCCCACTATGTCCCCGATAGCCTTCCTCATCTTTTAAAATGACCACTCTTTCTTCCACTTGCAAGAGTCCAAACCTTTGGCCTTAACCCTGGTTCCTTTCATTCACTCCCCACATCCAACAGATGGATGATAGTAGCAATTCTATAGAAAGATAGAGTAATAGGGAGAAAAGCGGGAAAGGACTCATTGGCTGTATCAAAACATTTCGGGAAAGCTGAGCACCAAAGAATTGATGCTTTTGAACTGTGGTGTTAGAGAAGACTTGAGAGTCCCTTGGACTGCAAGGAGATCCAACCAGTCCATCCTAAAGGAAATCAGTCCTGAATATTCATGGGAAAGACTAATGCTGAAGCTGAAACTCCAATACTTTGGCCACCTGATATGAAGAACTGACTCATTGGAAGGCAGGAGGAGAAGGGGATGACAGAGGATGAGATGGTTGGATGGCATCACCGACTCAATGGACATGAGTTTGAGTAAACTCCGGGAGTTGGCGATGGACAAGGAGACCTGGTGTGCTGCAGTCCATGGGGTCGCAAAGAGTCAGACATGACTGAGCGACTGAACTGAATGATTCCTAGTAACTGTGATAGTGACACCTCCACCCGGAAGCCTCTCTAAATCCTCATATCCTAGTGCTTATCAATCAGAATACAAGCTGACTGACTTGTCAGTTACCCAGCCATTTAGATTTGAGCAGCCTGAAAGCAGCCTGACTTGGGGGAAGGAAATGACATTCATTGGACAATCCCTATGGGCCTGGCCGAGTGGTAGGTATTTTGCAAATGCTAATATATTTGATCCTCAGAGCAACCCAATGAGATAGGTACGATTTCCCATTTTACATCTGCAGAAACTGAGGTTCCAAGAGATTAACCCAAGATCTTGTAACTGCTCAGTAGCAAGGTGAATACTGGAACCTCTGTCTTTTGGACTCCCTACGAAAAATGTGTATGTTGAGGAATGTTTCTCCTGTCCCTCATGTGTCATCTAGAAATTCCACACTAAGGCTGACTTTTTGGTTTCTTGTCCAATAGTTAATCCTTTCTTGCTGCTAACAGAACTGAATTTTCTTTGTGTATGGGGCAACCCTGTGCTTCAGCAAAGACTGAGCCCTCTCCTAATCCCCAGAGGCAATATTTGACTAGCCTAAGCAAATGATGCCCATCTCATTTGTCATGCTGCTTGATCAGCTGAGGAATAGGCTTGAGATGCAATTCTGCCTCCCAAGACTTGAGGGCACATCTGCTGGGGAGTGGGACCCAAAATGGAGGCTATTTTCATTTGACTTTTTTATATACTTATTTGCATTTGGATGTGGTTGAGAAGGTACTACCTAGAGCTATTGCAGCCACTTTGCAGTTATGAGGGAACCAACTGCCTGAGAATAAAACTGACATGAAGGTATTTCTTGATCTACCCCCAGATTTCTTGCTTAGGGAGGTAATAAGCATTTATTGTTTCAAGTCAATTTAAGTTCTATCTTTACATTATTTGTAGACAAAGCAAACAATATACACAATATATTGAGTATATATTTACTCACTGGTTTATCCCCAGATCGTAACACAGTGGTAATTACTCAAAAAAAAAAAAAAATGTTTTGTTTGCCTGCGTGAAGAATGTTGTGTGCTTCAGAGTAAAGATGAATGAATTCAATGAATTATTATGGGGTACAGAAAATCGAGGTGACAACATGCCACTGGCATTCTCTCTAAAAGCACAAGAGGAGAGGAAAAAGAGCAAACCACGTAGAAAAAGCCCTGCTCGTGTGTAACATGGTGACATCCCAAGGCCTGTCACCAGGGGAAAGTATTTATGCTAAGACCTCTGTCAGATGGCCATTTCCTCACATGTAATTCATTGAAATTTAAAATCAGTTTCTGTCCCTGGTTATCGAGGTCCAGACTAAAGGGCAGCCTAGGCTGTATTCTCCGTCAGGAGGTGGCCGTGTTTGAGATTTGTGTTGGCATCTCTGAGCTGTGACCACAGCACACATTTTTGTGGAAACTCTGCGTTGAAACTTCCGCAGCAGCATTCTTCCATGAGGAAGGGGGGTAGTGGTGGCAGGCTTCGGCACGCCCAAGAGGAGTTTTCTCCTTCTGAAACTTGTTTCGACTCATTCTTTCCAAATTAATGAGATCACTTTCCCCTTTCAGAGCAAATGCAGATGGAGAAACAAAAGGGTGAAAATTTAGAAACTTCAGGGTCCCCTTTCCAAAGCCTTATTTCGCAAGGCCCTATGTGGTTTGTGGGAGCAACTTGAGGTCCTGGTGACTGATAAATATGATACAATTTTAGAACTTTCATAAGCCTGTGTGGCCTCCTTGTCGAAGATCAGCAATTAGGACCTTAAAGAACTGAAAGCAATTACCCAAATCGTTTTTGAAATGTCCATATTCAGTATTAGTTCTGGGCACTGTTCTCTTCCCCTTGTTCAGCCCCTGCTTACACGCTTTCATTCAGCAAGATTCATTCCATGTACCCAGCATTCATTCACTGTCCCCAGGGGTCCACAGGGAAGGTATTCCAGCCTTGGCTTTAGAGAAAAGTCTCTCTGTGTCCACTTGCTCATGGCCCTATTCTGAAAGAAGGGACCCAAGGTGATTCCTTACATACATACAAATCATCACATTTGACCCTGTCATCCTGGCTGATGGAAATAGGAGGGGGCAGTTTTGAAGATGGCCATCCATAAACTGACCAGCAGCCGAAGGGAGCCCTTTATGGGACAGGGATGTCCAGGGTCCTGTAGTGACCAATGGACTCCATCAGATCCTTTCTCTTAGGAAGCAGGAAGGTGACACCCAGAGAGAAATACAAGTGACAGAAGGGTTCAAAAACCAAGAGATTCATGGAGAGGAGGCCGTGGGCTAAAGCCATGAATCCGTAGAATTTAAGATTAAGAAGCTGAGTGGGGCATTGGGGGAGGCTCAACAGGGTGTGAGAAGTGTCAAGGTCCAGAAACAGGCAGTGGCTTCCTGCGGTGCTGTGGGCAGCTGTGGCCGGGTGTCGGTGAGATCCTGGTGTCTGTAGACGGAGGACAAAGTGCCAGTTCCTGGGAGGCTCGTCCCTTATGCAGGCTCTTTGCTGTTCTTCCTTACGTGCCTTTATCATACATCTTCATTCACTGAAAATCTGATTGTGTCAAACTCTTGCCATCTGAAAAAACTTAACTACTATTTAATATTTACAAACTTTGTGATCTTGGGTAACCTCCTTGAACATTAGATGTCCATTCTCTATGTGTGAATGGCCCCCAACATGTCCCTGTCCTAATTCTAGGAACCTAAGAATATGTTCCTTTGTTGTTATTGTTGTTTAGTCGCTAAGTCATGTCCAATTCTTTGCAACCCTATGGACTGTGGCCCCCAGGCTCCTCTGTCCATGGCATTGCCCAGACAAGAATATTGGAGTGGGTGCCATTTCCTCCTCCAAGGGATCTTCCTGACCCAGGGGTCAAACCCATGTCTCCTGCTTTGGCAGGCAGATTCTTCACCACTGAGCCATCCAGGAAGCCCTATTTTACATCACATGGCAAAAGGGATTTTGCGAGTCTGACCTTGAATCGGACTGCGTATTATCCATGAGAGTCCAAGCTAGTCGCATGAGTCCTTAAAATAAACTAGGAGAACTTTTCCCAGCTGGGGTCAGGGAAGAGGTAACTACAGAACAGTTACAGAGATTCAACATTACTGGCTTTGAAGATGGAAGAAGGGGCCAAGGAATATGGGCAACTTCTAGAAGCAGAAAAAGGCAAGGAAACAGACGCTCCCCTAAACCTTCCAAAAGAATACAGCCCTGCCAACATGATGACTAGCCCAGGAGACCTGTGTTGAACTTCTAACCTCCAGAATAAATGTGTTTTTGTCTTAAGCAATTAATTTTGTGGTAATTTGTTACAGCAACAGTAATAAACTAATGCACTATAATATTGCCCTACATATATATGAAAAACATTTAAAAGAATTACACATTCCAGTGTAACACTGGTTATGTCGTTTTTTTTAAATTATTTACTTCTTCTATGTTCAAAAATGAGCATATGTTCCTTGTGTTATAAAGAAATTATTTTGTATACTTTCAGTAAGATTTATTTGGTAAACAGTAAGTTCAGCAAACATTTGTTGAGGGTATTTTGTGTACTCCTCATTTAGATCATGCATATACTTTGGTCTTCGTTAGGCCTCGTGTAGTGCATTGTGGCAGAGCTCAAGGTCATGTTGATAGGGCTCAAAATCTACTGAAGAAATTTAAAAGGAGACTCTGTGATTTCACAATCCATCAGCCTCACCTGAAGTCTAAAAACTCTTAGGCTCGTTCACAACCTACCCAATGTCTACAAGGGAGGACTATTAACTGGTATTAGAGTTACGAGTGCAGCAAATGAGACAGTGAGACTCCTTGGAAGGTACTTGTGACCCACTTAAGCAAAGGAACTTGGCTTTGGTGAGCTAAAAGTGCAGAGCACCCCCGCAATACCAGTTCTCACTTGAGCAAGAATTTCTCAATCCTTATCACGACTAACCATCTTCAGGGCTTTGAATGGCCCTAAACCTAATTTGGCATTTGGACAGGACAATAGGTGCTTTGCATGACTTGATTAGAAAATAATGCAAAGCTGTTCCCATTAGGTCACTTTGATCCGTGGCTGAGCCAAATTCCCTGGACAGGCCTCCAGCCAAAATACACCCCAGAGGAATGAAGGAAATAGAGCAGATTTCAGGAGTAGACATCTTAGCTCTTTTCATCATGTCTTTATTCATCAGATATTTGTTGGGTATTGTAACCCTATCCCCAAATGCCCATGTGCATAAGAATTACCTGGGAGGGTTCCACTCTCCAGAGAAACTGATTCAGCAATTCAAGGACGGGGCCCGGGGATCTATATTTAACCACCTGGTGGGTGATTTTGATGCAAGACTTCTACAGACCACTTTGCAAAATGTTTGGTTTGGTCTCCAAAATGAATAAGGCACAGTTCCTCACCATCAGGAGCCTGGAAGTCCAAGGAGGCAGGTATACTATGGTGATCCTATGTGATGAGCATAGGAAGAAAGAAAGTGAAGTCGCTCAGTCGTGTCCGACTCTTTGTGACCCCGAGGACTGTAGCCTACCAGGCTCCTCCATCCATGGGATTCTCTAGGCAAGAATACTGGAGTGGGTTACCATTTCCTTCTCCAGGGGATTTTCCCGACCCAGGGATCGAGCCCGGGTCTCCTGCATTGGAGGCAGACGCTTTAACCTCTGGGCCGCTAGGGAAGCCCGTGATGAGCATAATAATAGTAGTTTTAGGGTCAGTGAATGGAGGAAAGATTCTCTGTCCAGGGAGGAGCAGTCCTGAAGGATGTTGATGAAAAGACAAGGAGGAAGAGCATTCTGGGTGGGGGGCAAGCTTTACAAGCCCCAAGTCATGAGGAGACGTGAACTATAGGGAAGAGTGAGCAGTGAGCGTGACTCTGGGTGCAGATAACAGGAGAGAATCTGAGAAGAGCTCATGGGTCTCGACTCACCAACCAAGTCATTTCATTTCATTTTGTAAGCAACAGGGAGTTGGTGGAGGTATTTTTTTCTCAGTTTTTTGTTTGTTGTGTTTTGGGTTTTTTGGCTGCACAGGGTTTTAATTGCAGCACGTGGGCTTAGTTGCCCCACCACATTCATGGAGAGTCGGGGGCAGAAGGCTTGCCCCAGATCTACGTGGGAGCAGAGGAATCCATCCAGAGAGAAGCAGAGTGAAAACAACGTGTGAGGTCCAGTGGTGAGACCTCGGCAGCAATAAGCAGAGGAGGTGTGCCGAACCGTGAAGGAGGTGAACCGAGATGACCAGGGTCCCCCTGCTAGAGGGTCTGAGGGGAGAGAGGTGATGGGCCATTGTGAATGCAGCAGAGGCAAGTCGTCGTGATGGCTTTGGGTTTCACCCTCTAGGATGCCATGGATGATGGTCGCAGGGACTTATTGCATGCAGAGGGCAGGATGGCAGGAAGGCAGTGAGGAAGAAGGGCTTGGACCATGTGGGAGTGAAGGCATGCAGGGTAGACAACTCTTTCAGGAAGGCTGAGCGTCAAAGGAAGGATACCCCATAAGAAGGGTAGTATTAGGAAGGCAGTATGTATTAGGGTCCCTACGAGACAGTGGGCAAAAGACTTGTGCTGATAAGATAGGAAAAGTGGTGGTAAAGATAGAGGGACGAGTTGGATTTCTTCTCAGAATTTCTATTGTCTTAGAGTAAAATAATTATGTAAAAACTAAAGGAGAAAACAAACAGACATGATAGTCTTAAGCACCAGGAATAAGTAAAAAATATTTCTAAGTCTTCAGAGTAGGATTGTCTCAGTATGGGACAGTGGCATAGAGGCTGCTCTAGAGTTAGAAGAAGGAAATGCTCAAGGAAAAGGAAAGAAAAAGAACCAGCCATTGTAGAGAAAAGAGTTCGTAAATGATCTTAACACACGGCAGTCCCTCCCTGGGACTGGGTCGTGATCAGGGCAGCAGACCTGCCTCAGGAGTTGCATGATTGGACTTGGTTTTTTGGTTAAGTGATTGTGTAAGCAGAAAGGAAAATCCTGAAAAATCACTTTATCAAATGACTGATCAACCTTTGGTATCTGATCTGGGAATCTCTACTGAGGGGCAAACCAGTTGGACATAAACCCACCTTTCTGTGTACTTAGAAAACAAATGATCCAAAGTCAGATAGACAGAGCAGTCTAATCTCTTTAGGCATTGAAGACAGCAGTGTAATTTTATTCGGTATATTCTCACGAATAAGATGTTGTTTTCAAAGTCCTATTTCATGTGAAACCAGAAGAGCAGTTTGCAGAGTTCCTTCAGAAACTGAGCTTAATGTGACAGTTTCAGTCTTGTGTTCTGTTTGTGTAGAAGAGCACGCTCAAGGGTGAGGTTGCACACGTGCACACTGCAATCTGAGAGTGGTTACGTATATTCACACAAGCGCCTGGCACACAAATGTCTTGGAAGAACACACATTGAACAGATAACAAGGGTTCCCTGTGGGCAAAGCCTAGGAAGGAACTGAAATGAGGGCTGATGGTCAGAAAGCACTTTCGTTTTACCTGCAAGGTTAGTTTTTTACAATCTCAACGTATTAGTTGCATATTTTACATTGATTTGTAAAAAAAAAAACCAAAAAACTAACATTGCAGGTAAAACTAAAATGCTTTCCAACCATCAGCCCTGATTTCAGTGATTTTTTATTTTTGTTGGTTTTTTTTTTAAATTTTTAGCAGCACGGTGCTTTCTTGGCTGTGTGGGCTTCCTCCAGTTGCAGAGAACAGGGGCTGCTCTTCGTTGCCGTCGTGGGCTTGCTTCTCTCTGCGGTGTGCTGCCTCCTCTGCGACGGCGTCTCTTGTTGCGGAGCACAGGCTCTAAGCACGTGGGCTTCAGTAGTTGCAGCACACGGGCTCAGTAGTTGTGATGCACTGGGCTTAGTTGCTCCTTGGCATGCGGAATCCTCCCAGACCAGCGACTAAGCCCTGCACTGGCAGATGGATTCCTTCCGGCAGGCTCCTCTGTCCATGGGATTCTCCAGGCAAGAATACTAGAGTGGGTTGCCATGCCCTCCTCCAGGGGATCTTCCCAACCCAGGTATAGAACCCAGGTCTCCTGCACTTCAGGTGGATTCCCTACCATCTGAGCCACCAGGGAAGTCCTAATTGTATGTTTTTAAAATTAATTTAAAAATTATGGCATAATCAGCACTAACAAGATTTTCCTAATTATTTTTTGGCAAGTCCAAGGTGGTTATCATCTAGTAGAGGAGTAGGGGACTAAGTTGTCAGTCTTGGAGAAAGGTTGGTGTTTGCCAGATGCTTAAACACAACGAATGCCTCCAATAGATCAGAATCTTTTATGTTTGTCATCACTTCTCTCTTAAAAAGAATTCAGCCTTCCTTCCTTTTGCTCTTCGTGGGACCTATGTTTCTTCAAACAACTGTTCTGTAAGCCGAAACAATGGTTTCATCTCTGAAAATGTCATTTTCTATCCTAATGATAAACATTTGTATTAATCCAGTGGGAATGCTTGAAAGCAGAATTCAAAGGATGGAAGGATGAGCTGAGGATGAGAAGCTGGATGGGTGAAGGAGTGAGGTTCTGCAGAGATCATGAGGGATAACGAGAGAGCTGGAAGCAGCATGTCACCCGCGCAAGGCATGAGCTGAGGGTGGGGCTCAGAGCTCTGGAGAGTGAGGAAAGTTTGGGAAGAAGACATGACGGATAGGAGGAGGTGGGTAGGAAGGTTCATGAGCTGTAGAAGGGCCTCGGTTGAGGTTATTTCCAGAAACAACGTGGTCTTTGTTAACTTGCCCCAGCGAGTCTGGGTAGCTCTGAAGTATGAGAGAAATTAAGTAGATTGAACTTCCACCTGGGACTGGAAGTGGGTGGACACCCAGAAGAACAAAAACAAGGAAATCAACACTAACGGATTGCTGAAATAGCTTTCTGTGGGGTTCTGGTCGCATAAGAGTGCCACACACCAGGGCTTGGCTGATGGACCGGCAGAGTAGAAGGCATGGAAGACAAAAATGTCCTGTTACAGGAGAGAGAAAAGGAGGGTTGTAAGCACCAAGAGAACAAAAGAGGAAGGTGAATAAGGTTCATTTTGTCATACCTAAAAGTGAAGGAAGATATCTCACTCTTTGTGACTGTATAGACTGTAGCCCACCAGGCTCCTCTGTCCATGGAATCCTCCAAGCAAGAATACTGGAGTGAGTACATCATACCTACTAAACCGAAATTTCTCTTAGGGAAGGAGCGGATTTTCATTCATTTTTTATTTATCGTAGCACTCGTTCCATAAATGCTTTTAATATTGTGAGTGAACCAATTAATGGGAATAGTGATCTCACTAATATCCCCACTCTGCTATGAGTTTTCTGAGGACAGGCCCTATGTCTTGGGAACCGACGCATCAGTCAGGTGCAGGGGCACTCGGGGGAGTTTGCAGGTCCATCATAGTTACTGAATGGACAAATGAGCTGGATCCTTCTGAGGTCTGATTTCTTCATCTGAAAATGAAAACCACAAGACCAACCCCCAGTCCCAAGAAGGGAGGAGGCATACATTTTAATACTAGACAACTCTGCTCATAAAACCTGCCAAACCAACTCCTGAGCATATTCATTTAAATTCCTCAGTGGGCAGCTGACTCCCCATGGCTAATACTGTGTTATTTCGAGGAGGGAAATGAGTCAAGCCAATGGAATCATAAATACACACACAGACAGACACACACACACACACTGAGGCACATCTTGACCATAGATTTTTTTAAACTTTTCATCCTCCTTGGACCAGACATCCATGACAGATTCAAAACAGTTGCCAGGAGGTTGGCTACTGCCTAACAGGTAGTTATAAACCATTCTATGGCACTGAGATTCCAGCCGAGATGGCACGAAGAAGCTAATTAAAGCAGCCAAGAAGACTGTTTACATTAAGAGGAAAATGTAAACACAGTCTTCACTGGATACAGTGATTAGAAATAACACTTGTTTGTTTTTTTTCACAACCATCTGTGGTTTGTCAAAATTTTGACATGTGGCATAACCTGCCACTAATCAAAACAGAGGAAAACAAATGAAAAAAAGAAGAAGACAGTCTAAGACTGTAAGTAGGAAAACAGACATAGAAAACTTCTATCTTTCCAAGTAGGAAAAGCATTTAGCATGTTTTTCTAAAACAGAGCTGATCTGTCTTTGGACAAAGCTGGAGCTCCTTGGTTTGCCTTGACAGATGTGACTTCTCTGTCTTCTGTGGAGCTCAGCAGTGGGGGGTCAGGCAGCTCAGAGTGGGAAAAGAAACCCTGCGGATGCAGATGAAATAACAGAGTTAAGGATAGCCAAGTCGCCAAACTCAAGGACTTTATTTAAAAGAAGCTGAAGCTTAGTTTTGTCTTAGTATATCTAAGGTGTCATTGACTTACAGAAACAACTCAATGGCATTAATCTTCAGGTTATATATTTTATAACTGGAAAGTATTTTCCTAAGATTTAGCATTTGAATTTACATGGCATGGACATCTACTACAGAAAATACTATTTATTGATAACATACTTTAATGATATGGGAAATGCATGGAGAAGCATTTGAAAAAATTATTTGCTGTCTCTGCTTCTCCTCTTCCTCTATTAATTTGTTATGAAAACTCTACACTTACAGTAATAAGTGTAGAATAATTCTACCTCAGATCTGGAGCAGGTCCCGATATATAGCACATACTCAAGAATTTTTTTTTAAGGAAAGAGAGAGGGAAAAAAAAATGGAGTAACTTAATGATATTTGTACCATGAAGACCACTAAAATATATAAAAATTAATGCTGATATGTACACATATAAAGATTAATAGAGACCTTCTTCTTGTTGCTGTATTTCTAAGTCCCAGTTGGATAAGGCATTGAGCTGAGTATTTCTCTGTTTAAACGTAGCATCCGCTTATGAGCAGAGGATTCCATATCCTGATTCAGGCCAGCTCAACGTTTACAAATAAATGACATGGATCTGAGTTTCAGAGAAGTAGTACAAGAACTTGAAACAAAACAAGAACAAAACAGAAGTCACAAGAGTACACCAGACAACATGAGCCATGAGCAGAGTGTGAAGATGAGGGGAAGGTCAAGGACAGCCCTGTCCTTGCCTGGGAGATGGAGCAGGCAGGAGCAGAAACAACAGACACCATGATCATTTCAGACTTTCGATTATTCAAACCATCTCCCTCTCCCCTTTCAATCCTCTATGCCACCAAGTCATCTGCTAGGCACCAGCAAGGGGTGGGAAGTGGGGAAAAAAAGGAAAAAAGTAAAGGACTGCACTTACATATAGTTTGCCACTAATTAATAATGGTAAGCACACATAACGCTGCTTACTTATTTATTATTCCAGGTGCTCCTTGAATACTCTGCGTATACTAACTCCTTCAATTCTCACAGCAGTCCTTTGATTATTTCCATTTTACAGATGAGGGAGTCAAGGCACAGAAAGATCAAAAGTGTTTGAAGAGTAAAGTCAAGATTCAAACCCAGGTGGTCAGTCTCAGAGCATATCCCCTTGTCTATCACTCCGATGCCCAGCTGGGAAAAGACCCGGATTGGGGATGAAATACTTTCACATTCCCTTTCATATGATCAGATCTAGCTTTCTGTGTGTTCAGTCACTTCATTGTGTCAGACTCTTGCCACTCCATGGACTGTAGCCCGCCAGGCTCCTCTGCTCATGGGATTCTCCAGGCAAGAATACTGGAGTGGGTTGCCATTTCCTTCTCCAGGGGAATCTTTCCAACCCAGGGATTAAACCTGCATCTCCTGCATTGACAGGCAGATTCTTTACTGTCAAGCCATCTGGGGGTTTCTGTATCACATGGTAAATAGAAATGGTCTGTTTGGTACCTAGCCCCCAGCATAGAGTACAGGTTCAGTAAAATACTTGTCCAGTGAAAGGATGTTTCAGGTCAATTTATAGTAGAACTCTTTAGAACATATTGATGAATTGATGCTTTCAAACTGTGATGCTGGAGAAGACTCTTGAGAGTCTCTTGGACAGCAAGGAAATTAAACCAGTCAATCCTAAAGGTAATCAACCCTGAATAGGCATTGGAAGGACTGATGCTGAAGCGAAGCTCCAACACTTTGGCCACCTGATGCAGAGAGTCAACCCATTGGAAAAGACCCAGATGTTGGGAAAGACTGAAGACAGAAGGAGAAGGGGGCGACAGAGGATAAAATGGTTGGATAGCATCACCGACTCAATGGACATGAGTTTGGGCAAACTCCAGAAGACAGTGAAGGACAGGGAAGCCTGGTGTGCTGCAGTCCACGGGGTCACAAATAGTCGGACATGACTTAGCAACTGAACAACAGAACATATTGAGCTGATAAAACTGCAAAATCCTAAATTAGTAGGTCTTAAATAGCCTAATTTTTGCCTCAGTGCAGCCTAAGAAGGTGCTTGTGCCACATAGAAAGGATATTCCACAGAATTTCATGCACCAATAACCTAAAGATCACCTCTGTTTCTCAAAACAGCGAACAGTGTAGATCAGAACTAGATGGCTCACCTGCCACTATACAACCAACTCAGTGTATCAGGAGGTCTGCCAGAGGAGAGAGAGGAGAAAAAAAAAAAAAAAAAGGCGCAGAGAAAGGAAATGAACTGAGACAACATCACTTCTCAGCAACCGGAAGGAAAAAGACACAGAGGCTCGCCACTGGCTGTCTACCCGCGGGGTCGCTCGGTGGGGCCGCGCTCACAGCGGCCTGCAGAAGCGGGTCTGGTGGCCGCAGCCAGAAAGAAGCACAGCCATGAGGCAGGACTGAGCCGCCACCTCCAGCCCGAGGACGCCAGGGCGCCCCGAGGGCCCCACCAGCGCGGTTCCGCCCCGGGTGAGTCCCCGGCTCCTGCTGTGGCCTGAGGGGTGGGGCGGGCGGCAGGCCCGCTCAGACTCTGACTTCCTGAGCTGGTGTCAGGCAGCTGCGCTGCTCCCCGCCGTGGGCACCCTCGTCCGCAGCTGCTGGGAGGGCCGCCACATGCCGCCGAGGGGCAATGCGTGGCTCCCGGTCTCCTGCAGGCTGACCCGGAGACGCTGGCTTACGGGCAGCTTCAAATCGATGTGGTTCTGCATTTCAGATCTTCCTGGGTGGGTGCTTCCTGGGTGTAAGGGACGTGGCTCCTCCCCCTTCCTGCTGTCAGAGTTTCCCCTGCGCTGACCTGAGCTTTTACTTTTTCTAAATTATTTCAGACCCTCTAAGTGTGGGCTGTCACAGCTAATGGTGGATCTGAGTCACTTATAACGTGGTGTTCGGCCTCTGTGGGAATGACTGGGGGACAGGATGTGGTGACTGAGAATCACTCAGTGAGTGTCTAGACTCTGCCGCGGACCGGCAGTTAGCATCCCCTCTACGGGGTTTGGAGACAAAGGACACTGTTCTTCGTGTCCACATCCTTGCTTTTCTCTGTTTGCATTAATTCTTTGAATGTGTTCGTTCCTTCAGTTGCCTTTCTTCCTCAAAGAACTGGAGGCCACCTTTTTATCTTGCTGAATTTATTAATACTTCAAAATGAGAACACACACAACTTGAAAGGGGGAAAGGCCTATCTAAAGGGGTCAGGCGCTGTCTAAAGCTGCCAGGAGGTTGGTGAGCAGGCTGGTCCCGTGCAGAAGTGAGGGTGGGGGGCTCTGGTCCTTTCAACTCCTGCTTGGAGAGCCCCTCCCTTCCCCCCAGAAGCTGGTTTCTCGTCCAGAAGTGAGTGTGCGGTAGGACCATCCACAGCAGAGCCCTGGGAACCAGCCAAGCGGTCTTCTTCCTAGTTTGTGTTTGCTCCCAGGTTTGCTTATTTTTTGGATATTCCTCTTCTAAGAATGGGGCAGAGGGGAGCAGTGGACAGGGCAGGGTCAGAGCCCTTTCATGTGAGAGCTCCACTGTTTCTCGTGAACTAGTTCACTAAATTATTGAACAAGTGTCTAGTGAGTATTCACCGTGTGGAAGCCACATTTAAGTCAGTAAGACGGAACAAAACTGACATTGCCCTGCCCTCCTCCCCTCCCCGCCCACAAAAGCTTGCCATCCAGGGGAGAGGCAGGCGTTGACTAATCATTACACAAATGTGATAAGGACCAGAGCACGTAGGGGAGCCTGATCTGTCTGGGAGTCAGCGAGGTTTCCATACACGGGGACCAGGAGAACTGGAAAACACGTGCACGAGGCAAAGCGTTGGCTGGTGCCAGGCGGGAGACCAGAATTGTCCGGCTAAATTAAGGTGTGGCCAGAGGAAAGAGTAGAGTGGCTCAACAGGAGTCCGGACAAAGAGGCAGCGCTGAAGATGCTGGTCCTTCTAAAATTGGTGGAGACACTTGGAGCATTGTCATCTGATGTTCATTTTTAAGGAATCCCCTTTTGCTGCTGTGTGGAGAATGGATGGGAGGGGTCACACCCACAGACAGGGAGACCGGTTAGAAGTCTGATGAAGTCAGCCAAGCAAGGACATCAGTGGGAATCCAGACAAGACGAGGGCGTCTAGTGAGTATTCACGGTGGAGACAAAATAGAGAGATGATAGACAAAATAGACAGATAGAGAGGCATTGAGAAGGGACAATCAGCGGGACTTGGGGGCAGACAGGAAAGGAGATCCCGCGGGCAGGGTTGAAGGTGATCCCCGGGGTCCTGGTTGGGGCTTCCGAATGGATGTTGATGCTGCTCACTGACTCTAGAAGGGTTAATGAACATCCAGGCCTGGGATGAGTTCTCTTGGATTTTGGAGGGCTTTGAACACATCTAGGGGCAGATGTCAGCCAGGCCGTTGACATGCTGGCCTAGAGCCCAGAGCAAAGGCCTGGGGATCCTTAGTATATACATGTTAATTGGTGCTATTGGTTTGGATGAAATATTTTTGAGAAAGACCATCAAATGAGAAAAGAGGGGGTGGCTTAGGATAGAAACTCAAGAAATCCTAACATTTAAACAGCGAGAGGAGTGTGAGCTCTCTAAGAAGACTAGGTACTTTCTTGAAAAGTTAGAAACAGAATGACCACATATCCTAGCAATTCCACACCTACCTACATTCCACTCCAAAGAACTAAAAACAGGGACTCAAATCAGTACATACACATGTGTTCATAACAGCAATATTCACAATTGCAAAAAGTAGAAATAGCTTAAAAGTCCATCAACAGATGAATGGATAAATAAATTCTTCTGTAACCATAAGATGGAATATTATTCAGTCACATGACAGAATATTGTGTGGGCCTGCATGCTCAGTCATGTCCAACTCTTTGCAACCCTATGCATTAGAGCCCACCAGGCTCCTCTGTCCATAGGATTTTTCAGGCAGGAATACTGGAGTGGGTTGTCATTTTCTTCCCCAGGGGATCTTCCTGACCCAGGAATTGAACCTGTGACTCCTGTGTCTCCTGCATTGCAGGCGGTTTATTTACCACTGAGCCATCGGGGAAGTCTTGATAGAATATTATTCAGCCACAAAAAGGAATGAAGATCTGATACATGCTACAACATATGTGAACCTCAAAAACATTGTTCTAAGTAGAAGAACACAGCAAGGAGATCAACCCAGTCAATCCTAAAGGAAATCAGTCCTGAATATTCACTGGAAAGACTGATGCTGAAGCTGAAACTCAAACTCCAATACTTTGGCGACCTGATGTGAAGAACAGACTCATTGGAAAAGAACCTGATGCTGGGAAAGATTGAAGGCTGGAGGATAAGGGGAAGACAGAGGATGAGATGGTTGGATGGCATCACCAAGTCGCTGGACACGAGTTCGAGCAAGCTCCAGGAGTTGGTGATGGACAGGGAAGCATGGCATGCTACAATTCATGGGGTTGCAAAGAGTCAGACAGGACTGAACAACTGAACTGAAGTAAGAGAAAGCTAGGTCCCAAAATGCATGATTCCGTTTAAATGAAATCCTGAGAATGGGGACATCACTAGAAACAGAATGGAGATTGGGGGCTGGGAAAGGGGGAGGATGGGGAACCACTGCTTCACTGGTACAGGGTCTCCTTTCGGGGTAATCCAGTTGATTTGGAACTAGATAGAGATGGTGGTTACCCCACATTGTGGATATATTGAATGCCACTGACTTGTTCTCTTTAAATTGGCTAATTTATGTTGTGTGAGTTTTAGTTCAATATTTTTAAAATGTGGTGGGGGGAGGAAAAAGACTAGAAAAGTGTAAGCAGAATGGCAGGAGGACAGACTGTTTGACTTTGGTCAAATTATGTAACTTCTGGTGCCTCTTCCTCTATATGTAAATAAGGGGAAATTAGTCACTATCGTGAAGGGCTGTGGTAAGGATTAAACGTGATTTTTTTTTTTTTTTTTTAACTATCTAGCAGAGAAAGGGTATAGCAGAAGCAGTCAGAGTTCTGCCTACATTCTTCAGGCCTCAGCACAACTGAGCTGACTTCTAACAGCCTGAATCTTTATCTCATGACCTAAGGACTCTCTCCAGGCCAAGTAGAGCCACTTCCATTGCTCAAAGGCAAATGAAAAGCCCCAGGAATTAACTCTCTTATGGACTATAGATATCACAGCTCCATTACAGTGGAATACTCTTAAGACCATCTTTAGTTCAGTCACTCAGTTGTGTCCAACTCTTTGCGACCCCATGGACTGCACCACGCTAGGCTTCCCTGTCCATCACCAACTCCTGGAGCTTGCTCAAACTCATCTCCATTGAGTTGGTGATGCCATCCAATCATCTCATCCTCTGTCTTCCCCTTCTCCTCCCACCTTCAATCTTTCCCAGTCAGGGTCTTTTCGGATGAGTCAGCTCTTCACATCAGGTGGCCAAAGTATTGGAGTTTCAGCTTCAGCATCAGTCCTTCCAATGAATGTTCAGGACTAATTTCCTCTAGGATGGACTGGTTGGATCTCCTTGCAGTTCAAGGGACTCTCAAGAGTCTTCTCCAACACCACAGTTCAAAAGCATCAACTCTTTGGCATTCAGCTTTCTTTATAGTCCAACTCTCACATCCATACATGACTACTGGAAAAACCATAGCCTTGACTAGACGGACCTTTGTTGGCAAAGTAATGTCTCTGCTTTTTAATATGCTGTCTAAGTTGGTCAGAACTTTCCTTCCAAGGGGTAATCGTCTTTTAATTTCATGGGTACAGTCACTATCTGCAGTGATTTTTGGAGCCTGAAAAAATAAAGTCTGCTTCTGTTTCCATTGTTTCCCCATCTATTTGCCATGAAGTGATGGGACTGGATGCCATGATCTTAGTTTTCTGAATGTTGAGCTTTAAGCCAACTTTTTCATTCTCATCAAGAGGCTCTTTAGTTCCCTTGGTATCTCTAATTTTCTTGAAGAGATCCCTATCTTTCCCATTCCATTGTTTTCCTCTATTTCTTTGCATTGATCACTGAGGAAGACCGTCTTACCTTTTCTCAAATTTTCCTCCTAGACTTAAGCCCCCATTCCCATAGTGGTAGCTGACTTGGTCTTGTGCCCTTTCTCATTTTCTTCTCTTCTCTTTTCACTCTTCCCTCCCCCCAGCATTCTTCCTACCCATTCAAGGGTCCTGGAGGGGAGGGCCCTTCTCATCTCCTTGTGAGATTCCACTTGGAGAAAGGACCCAGGCCCCAGAACCGGGGAGGGTCCTTTAAACCCAGCATGTCCTGTACAAAACTGCATCACGTGAAGATACCTCCCACACTGAATCGCCTCTACTCCCCCTCTACCTTCTGGCCTCCCCATAACTCATTTGATCAAAATTTCCAAAGTGTGGGACACAATAAGTGGGTATGGCAACCAACACCCAAATGTGGCATTTAATCACACTGAGTCACTCAACTTTGTCATTGTGTCATGGAGAAAGATCTTTTCCATTTCACTCTTTTCATCCTTTGATGTAGGCCTGATCTGAAGACCCATCTAACTGTGACCATTTACCTTTTCCACAAAGAGAAAGTAGACCTCAGGCTACGAGCCATCAGCAGGCAGTGGTAGCTAGCTAAAATTTAATAGCACAATTTTGTCTTCTAGTAACCACAGTGGTACTGGCTTTTTATTTGCAGAAGTGGCATGAAAGGCTTTTGTTTTTTTTTAATTTACACATCTTTAAGTTTAAAAGAAGGCATCTTTTTGTTTCTTTTCCTTTTTTTTGTTTTTATATTCTTCCAATTTTACTGAGATATAGTTGACATACAGCACCAAATAAGTTTAAGGCATACAACATAATGATTTGACTTACGTACATCATGAAATGATTGTCACAGCAGAATATCCATCATCCCTTATAGATACAACATTAAAGAAATTGAAAAAAATATTTTTTCCTTGTGATGAGAATTCTTGGGATTTATGCCCTTAAAAACTTGCATAGATAATGTAAAGCAGTGTTAATTATATTTACTATCTTGTATATTATCTGGCGGTTCAGCGGTAAAAAATCTGCCTGCCAATGCAGGAGACGCAGGAAACGAGGGTTCAATCTCTAGGTCAGGAAGATCCCCTGGAGAAGGAACTGACAACCCGCTCCAGTGTTCTTGCCTGGAGAATCCCATGGACAGAGGAGCCTGGCAGACAGCAGGCCATGGGGTTGCAAAGAGTCAGACATTACCGAGCGACTATACCACATTACATCCCTAGTACTTATTTACAACTGGAAGTTTGTACTTTTTGACCACCTTCATCCAATTGGTCATCCTCCACCACCCTGAAAGTGAGTCAGTTTAAAGTAAAGGACCATGTCCCTCCTGGTACTGGCAGCACACTTGATGAGGAAACCCCGACATGTGGGGCCTGGCGGAGGGAAGACTGGACAGAGCTTCACGAGAGCAGGTGCTCCCCAGTGGCGTGGCTGCATCCCGTCCACCCAGCTGCAGGGCCAGGAGGGATGGATGTCCTGGGCAGGGCCTGGCTGAGCCAGCCTCATGTGTGCCCCCAGGCTTTTTTGGTCATTAAAATAAGCAACTTCACTGTGCCCGCCGTGGCTCGCACGTGTCCAGGCCGTGAGGGGAAAGACTGCCTCAGATGAACACAGCCCCGGGCTCCTGGTCGGGGAGTCCTGCCCCAAGGACAGAGGCTGGCCATTCAGGAGTAACTCAGCAGAGGTGCCAATGCACCCACTGTCCTTTGCACGTTCACTTTAGATTAGAAGCTGTGGTGGAAGGCGGTCTGTAACTCAACTGTGTTTAATTTTTTTTAAGTCTTTTTTTTTTTAATTTGTTTTTTTGGCTGTGCTGAGTCTTCATAGCTGTGTGGGCTTTTCTGTAGTCATGGAGAGCAGGGGCTCCTCTCTAGTTGCGGTGCACGGGTTTCTCACTGCAGTGGCTTCTCCTGTTGCGGCGTACGGGCTCTTAGGGCACGTAGGTTCAGTAGTTGTGGTTCCCGGGCTCTAGAGCACAGGCTCAGTAGTTGTGACGCGTGGGCTTAGCTACTCCAAGGCACATGGGATCCTCCCCGACCAGGGATCGAACCCATGTCTCCTGCATGGGCAGACAGATTCTTTACCACTGAGCCACCCGGGAAGCCCTTCTACTTAATTTCTATTGGTGGCTGTTCTTCCCCAAGTCCCTGTCTCCACTTTCTAAGGAAGATAGTGAATGAGGGCCACTAATCCAGATCCATTTCACTTGGGAAAAACTTTAAAATACGTGAAACATTTCATGCTACAGAGCACTGTATATGATGTGCACATACATTCTAAATAATAGTGGAAGTAAGAAAACAAATCCATGTGTACCCACTGCCCACCTTCCCAACACTTGAAGGGAACTGCTGTCTTAAATTTTGTATTAATTACACTCCATTATATTTCTTTTTAGACTGGCCTCGTGTGCCTATATGTATACATGTATAGGCAATTTGTATGTAATTAATTTATATGTAGTTTATGTGTATATGCAGCTTATTTTTGCCTGTTGAGTAACTTACACACATGTAATCATACCATATGCATTCCTCCATAACTGACTCTATGGCTCAGTGTCCTTTTGGAGGGTTATCCATATGGATGCAAATAGATGTTGATGACTCATTTTCATGGCTGTAGAGCATTCTGTTGTGTAAACAAGTGACAGTCTACTTATCAACTCTATCAGTTGACAGTCCTAGGTCATTGCCAAAGATGAAGTCTCGAGAATGATTGCAGGAAGGCGTGATGCCTCCCAAATTTCTCCTCTCATGCACAAAACCCTACTAGCAGAGGTGTGAAGCAGCTTTGCCTTATGTTAGAAACTGGTTTTAACTGGGGGTAACAGGTAAATACCTGAATGGTCTAGTAGTTTTCCCTACTTTCTTCAATTTAGGTGTGAATTTTGCAATAAGGAGTTCATGATCAGAGCCACAGTCAGCTCCGGGTCTTGTTTTTGGTGACTGTATAGAGCGTCTCGATCTTTGGCTGCAAAGAAGATAATCAATCTGATTTTGGTGTTGACCATCAGGTGATGTCCATGTGTAAAGTCTTCTCTTGTGTTGTTGGAAGAGGGTGTTTGCTATGACCAGTGCGTTCTCTTGGCAAAACTCTATTAGCCTTTGCCCTCCTTCATTCCATATTCCAAGGCCAAATTTGCCTGTTACTCCAGTGTTTCTTGACTTCCTACTTTTGCATTCCAATCCCCTATAATGAAAAGGACATCTTTTTTGGGTGTTAGTTCTAAGAGGTATTTTAGGTCTTCATAGAACCATTCAAGTTCAGCTTCTTCAACATTACTGGTTGGGGCATAGGCTTGGATTACCAAGATATTGAATGGTTTACTTTGGAAACGAACAGAGATCATTCTGTCGTTTTTGAGATTGCATCCAAGTACTGCATTTTGGACTCTTTTGTTGACCATGATGGCTACTCCATTTCTTCTAAGGGATTCCTGCCCACAGTAGTAGATATAATGGTCATCTGAGTTAAATTCACCCATTCCAGTCCATTTTAGTTCACTGATTCCTAGAATGTCGACATTCATTCTTGCCATCTCCTGTTTGACCACTTCCAATGTGCCTTGATTCATGAACCTAACATTCCAGGTTCCTATGCAATATTGCTCTTTACAGGATCGGACCTTGCTTCTATCACCAGTCACATCCACAACTTGGTATTGTTTTTGCTTTGGCGCCATCTTTTCATTCTTTCTGGAGTTATTTCTCCACTGATCTCCAGTAGCATATTGGGCACCTACCAACCTGGGGAGTTCCTCTTTCAGTATCCTACCATTTTGCCTTTTCATGCCATTCATGGGGTTCTCAAGGCAAGAATACTGAAGTGGTTTGCCATTCCCTTCTCCAGTGGACCACATTCTGTCAGACCTCTCCACCATGACTTGTCCATCTTGGGTGGCCCCATATGGCATGGCTTAGTTTCATTGAGTTAGACAAGACTGTGGCCCTGTGATCAGATTGGCTAGTTTTCTATGATTATCATTTTAGTGTGTCTGCCCTCGATGCCCTCTCACGATACCTACTGTCTTACTTGGATTTCTCTTACCTTGGACGTGGGGTATCTCTTTACGGCTGCTCCAGCAAAGCGCAGCCGCTGCTCCTTACCTTGGATGAGAGGTATCTCCTCATGGCCGCCCCTCGTGACCTTGAACATGGAGTAGCTTCTCTCAGCCCTCCTGCGCCCTCGCAGCCACAGCTCCTCGGAGGTTGGGTTGCTCCTCTCAGCCGCTGCCCCTGACCACTGCCCACTAGACCATTCAGTTATGACCTAAATCAAATCCCTTATGACTATACAGTGGAAGTGAGAAATAGATTTAAGAGACTAGATCTGATAGAGTGCCTGATGAACTATGGACGGAGGTTCATGACATTGTACAGGAGACAGGGATCAAGACCATCCCCATGGAAAAGAAATCCAAAAAGGCAAAATGGTTGTCTGAGGAGGCCTTACAAACAGCTGAGAAAAGAAGAGAAGTGAAAAGCAAAGGAGAAAAGGAAAGATATTCCCATTTGAATGCAGAGTTCCAAAGAATAGCCAGGAGAGAGAAGAAAGCCTTCCTCAGCAATCAATGCAAAGAAATAGAGGAAAACAACAGAATGGGAAAGACTAGAGATCTTTCCAGAAAATGAGAGATACCAAGGGAACATTTCATGCAAAGATGGGTTCAATAAAGGACAGAAATGGTATGGACCTAACAAGCAGAAGAGATTAAGAAAAGGTGGCAAGAATACACAGAAGAACTGTACAAAAAAGATCTTCACGACCCAGATAATCATGATGGTGTGATCACTCAGCTAGAGCCAGACATCCTGGAATGTGAAGTCAAGTGGGCCATAGAAAGCATCACTACAAGCAAAGCTAGTAGAGGTGATGGAATTTCAAATCCTGAAAGATGATGCTGTGAAAGTGCTGCACTCAGTATGCCAGCAAATTTGGAAAACTCAGCAGTGGCCACACTGGAAAAGGTCAGTTTTCATTCCAATCCCAAAAAAAGGAAATGCCAAAGAATGCTCAAGCTACCGCACAATTGCACTCATCTCACACGTTAGTAAAGTAATGCTCAAAATTCTCCAAGCCAGGCTTCACCAATACGTGAACCGTGAACTTCCAGATTTTCAAGCTGGTTTTAGAAAAGGCAGAGGCTATCGCTTCTCGGCCTTTTGACTAAGATCAAGTGTAGATAAGGCAGAAGACCCAGAGATCAAATTGCCAACATCCACTGGATCATCGAAAAAGCAAGAGAGTTACAGAAAAACATCTATTTCTGCTTTATTGACTATGCCAAAGCCTTTGACTGTGTGGATCACAATAAACTATGGAAAATTCTGAAAGAGATGGTAATACCAGACCACCTGACCTGCCTCTTGAGAAATCTGAATGCAGGTCAGGAAGCAACAGTTAGAACTGGACATGGAACAACAGACTGGTTTCAAATAGGAAAAGGAGTACTTGAAGGCTGTTTATTGTCACCCTGCTTATTTAACTTATATGCAGAGTACATCGTGAGAAACGCTGGGCTGGAAGAAGCACAAGCTGGAATCAAGATTGCTGGGAGAAATATCAATAACCTCAGACATGTAGATGACACCACCCTTATGGCAGAAAGTGAAGAAGAACTAAAGAGCCTCTTGATGAAAGTGAAAGAGGAGAGTGGAAAAAGTTGGCTTAAAGCTCAACATTCAGAAAACTAAGATCATGGCATCTGGTCCCATCACCTCATGGGAAATAGATGGGGAGACAGTGGAAACAGTGTCAGACTTTATTTTTGGGGGCTCCAAAATCCCTGCAGATGGTGATTGCAGCCATGAAATTAAAAGACGCTTACTCTTTGGAAGGAAAGTTATGACCAACCTAGATAGCATATTAAAAACCAGAGACATTGCTTTGTCAACAAAGGTCCGTCTAGTCAAGGCTATGGTTTTTCCAGTGGTCATGTATGGATGTGAGAGTTGGACTGTGAAGAAAGCTGAGCGCCGAAAAATTGTTGCTTTTGAACTGTGGTGTTGGAGAAGACTCTTGAGAGTCCCTTGAACTACAAGGAGATCCAACCAGTCCATCCTGAAGGAGATCAGTCCTGGGTTTTCATTGGAAGGACTGATGCTGAAGCTGAAACTCCAATCCTTTTGCCACCTCATGCGAAGAACTGACTCATTGGAAAAGACCCTGATGCTGGGAGGGACTGGGGGCAGGAGGAGTAGGGGATGGCAGAGGATGGCATGGCTGGATGGCATCACCGACTCGATGGACTTGGGTTTGAGTAAACTCTGGGAGTTTGTGATGGACAGGGAGGCCTGGCGTGCTGCGATTCATGGAGTCGCAAAGAGTCGGACACGACTGAGGGACTGAACTGAACTGAACTGAACAGGTGAATGAACTAGGCACCTAAAAGCCAGAAGGAAGAAAACATCAAAGGAGGAAACGGTCCTTAAATGAAAGGAAAGGAGAAATAAAAATGACTGGCCATGGCAATACAAGGAGTCGGATATGACAGAACAGCTGAGCGCACATGCACGGAGGGAAAGAAGAAATAGAACTGACTCCTGGAAGGAGAACTGTCCTGGTTGTGGGGCACGTTCAGGGAAGCTTTCACTCTCACTGTCCACTTCCCCTACCGCATAAACCCTTAGTGTAAGGATCTGTGTGATACTTAGTTTTCAAAAGCACCCTTTGCCAATATCAGCAAACGGCCACGATGAGTCCTAACTACTCTACTAGATCCTGAAGAGTCCACTTTTCATGCAAAACTCCCCTGGAGCCTTCCCACTAGTGTATTTTTAGATTCATCTTTTCCTTAGAGTATATGGGACTGTTTAGCACATAGTCATCAAATGGTACTATGCCTGTGAACCTCTCATAACCTTTTGGCTATTTCCATGACTCTGAAATTCCCCACCCACAGCTTCACCCGTAGGAGTGGAAACATTTAGAGGAAGTGATACTGTCAGTGGCTGAGCATCACCATGGGAAGTGTTTTCCCCTAAAAGCACAGCAGTGAGCCTGCACCTTCACAACATGGCTTTAGCAAGTGCAGTGTTCTGTCAGCACCTGTGTCTCTAGAGGGAAAATGTGCCGGAGTTTGACATCACAGGAGAAACAGAACGCTAGGAGGCAGCGCCCTCTGTCCATCCAGAGTGGAGACGTTGAGGTCAGTAGCTAGTGTCAGGGTTAGTGTTACTGGTCTGGCTGGAGTAACTGGTAGAGTGCTTATGAGGGCAGCTCTGGAGCCAACCACCTGGGCTAGAAGCCGTCCTCTACCAGCCGGCTGCTGTGTGCTCCTGAGCCAGTTACTTCACCTTTCTCAGTTTCTTATCTGCAGAGAGGAGGTGATAACAGTCCGACCTCACTGGGTGGTTTTGAAAGTTATGAGTCAATACCTGGTTTTGAGTGTTCCATAAATCAACATACACCAAATCCCCAAAGCAGTTATTTGACACATTTAATGCTTGATATTTATTAGCTGATAGGAGGGAGAGGAGGAGACAGAATAAGCTTTTTAAAAGAAGGAATCTAAAGAATGAGTGGGATTTGACAAGAAAAGAGCTTTCCATAAGAGGACAGTATGGAGATACATGTTAAGAGAGAGAAGTCTTCTAGGATGAATGAGTAAATCCAATTAAATTCAGCTCGACCTCCGTAAGGAAAGTCACAATGGTATGCATCTCATTACCTAGGTGATAAACAGGATCACAGAGGTACAAGTATTAAAAGGAAATTTAGGAAGGATTTTTTATTTTTTTTCCTGAAAGACTTTGGAATTTTTTCCCCCATTTATTTTTATTAGTTGGAGGCTAATTACTTTGCAATATTGTAGTGGTTTTTGCCATACATTGACATGAATCAGCCATGGATTTACACGTATTCCCCATCCCGATCCCCCCTCCCACCTCCCTCTCCACCCGATCCCTCTGGGTCATCCCAGTGCACCATTCCCAAGCCCTTGTCTCATGCATCCAACCTGGGCTGGTAATCTGTTTCACCCTTGATAATATACATGTTTCAATGCTGTTCTCTCAGATCATCCCACCCGCGCCTTCTCCCACAGAGTTCAAAAGTCTGTTCTGTACATCTGTGTCTCTTTTTCTGTTTTGCATATAGGGTTATCATTACCATCTTTCTAAATTCCATATATATGTGTTAGTATACTGTATTGGTCTTTATCTTTCTGGCTTACTTCACTCTGTATAATGGGCTCCAGTTTCATCCATCTCATTAGAACTGAGTCAAATGAATTCTTTTTAACGGCTGAGTAATATTCCATGGTGTATATGGACCACAGCTTCCTTATCCATTCGTCTGCTGATGGGCATCTAGGTTGCTTCCATGTCCTGGCTGTTATAAACAGTGCTGCGATGAACATTGGGGTGCACGTGTATCTTTCAGATCTGGTTTCCTCGGTGTGTATGCCCAGGAGTGGGACTGCTGGGTCATATGGCAGTTCTATTTCCAGTTTTTAAAGAAATCTCCACACTTCTCCATAAGGATTTTTTAAAGTTAGTTTTCCTTTGTTACCATGTTGACCAACCTGCATATCCGCAAATATTAATGGAGTCCCTACTAGGGTCCCCGCCAGCACAGATCTTTTTTCAAGTGAGTTTAAAGTCAGAAAATTATTGGGATCTATTGTTAAATTTGTGTTGGTTTGTAAGGTACCCAAGTATTAGAATAGTTTCCTCATCATTAATAAACAGAAAAAAAATAATTGTATTTCCTTCTTTTGTTTTTTTGGCCATACGTTAGAGCTTGCAGGACCTTACCTCAGCAGTGAAAGCTCAGAGTCTTAACCACTGGTCCACCAGCCAAGTCCCTGTATTACCTTTAAAGCATAGACAACTCTTGATTTTCTGTATTAATGAGGACTCACAGGAATAAATATAGTTGATGGATTACATTAGGTTTATCTGTAAGTTAAATCATCATTGTTTGCCTCTTAGGTTCAACGCCTTCCCCCATCTGTCTGGATTTCTGGTTATCCTTCTCGCCTTCTCTCTCATTCTCAATTTGCAGACGGCCACCTGGGCCCAGGGGAGACGGGAGAAGCAGCTGTGTTATTCTCCCCAGTAAGTTCTCAGCAGCCTCTTGGCCACTGAACAAAGTGACCTTGGCCGACACCTTGTCACTGTCTCCCAAGAAAGAAATGCGATGGGTCTCTGAAACACTGGGCCTTCCCTGGTGGCTTAGTGGTAAAGAATCTGCCTGCAATGCAGGAGACATGGGTTTGATCCCTGGGTTGAGAAGATCCCCTGGAGGAGTGCATGGCAACCCACTCCAGCATTCTTGCCTGGAGAATCCCATGGACAGAGGAGCCTGGTGGGCTACAGTCCGTGGGGTAGCAAAGAGTCGGACATGACTGACACAATTAAGCAGCAGGAGCCCTGAAACACTGGGGCTTGTGCTTATTACCCCTGACCACACAGCCTGTGAGAGCGAAGATCCTGCTGTGTGTATCTCTGATTGTTCAGACAGGAAAGCCAGACATGTCATAGTTCGGCAGGATTAATATACAAAGGATGCTGTTTGGGAGGGGCCAAAACAGTTCGTAGCTAAACTGAAGAAACTATGGTAATTTGTTGATCCCAAAGGGTATTATTGACCCTTAGAATTGCATTGCCAAGCACAGAGCTGAAGAGCTTGGCCTTCAGGGAAGAGTTAAAAAAAAAGATAATCAGACAGGAACATTACAAAAATTTCCACTGAAAAATAAGTTCCTTAGAAGGAAAGCTGAGAGATTTGCTAATTTGTAGCTTTCTCTGAGCCTGACGATTGGTCCTCAGCATTTGGGAAGAAAACACAGGGTGTTTGAATGATGGTGATGGGAGGGGGTCTCCAGGCAGATAGATGGGACTACAGCAGGGGAGGATGAGTCCTTTAGAATAAGGATCCATTTTAGAGCGAACTGCACTGGGGGTTGAGTCCAATCTGCTTTGTCCGAGATTCTGACCAACAGGAGAGATTGATAAAACATATTTGCACTGCTGTGTTTTTCAAAAGTTCAACCATCTAATAACTTTAGCAGGCACATCATACTAAGCTGCCTGAATTTCAAACATTTCCTTGCTGTAGAATGATCACAGTAGAGAAGAATGTTATTCTTATCCAGCCATTGGTAAAACTTTGTCTTCCTTAATCCCAGAACCTAAATCACTGGCTACTTCAGAGGCTCTGACCTAAATCTTAATTGATGCCATCGCCCGTTTAGACCACTATGTGTATGATTTCAGCCAGACAAACCCAGGAGGAAGGATTAAGGTGGCTGCAGTGGAGAACGGCTGACATTCTGACCAGTCATGCCGTGAGTTTATTGCAACACCCCTTCCCTTCAGCTCTGTAAGTTTCTCCTCCTGAGGTAACCCTCCTGTCTTGACATCCAACACAGTGAAAACCAGATGCATGCCATCTAAATGTCTGACTCTTTGCGACCCCGTGGACTGTAGCCCACCAAGCTCTGCTGTCCATGGGATTCTCCAGGCTAGAATACAGAAGCGGGTTGCCTTTTCCTTCTCCAAGGGATCTCCCCGACCCAGGGATTAAGCCTGTGCCTCCTGCATTGGCAGGCGGATTCTTTACCACTGAGCCACCGGGGAAGCCAACATTAAGGCACTTACTTACAATCCCATCGGAACATTGACCCACATCAGCTTATTTAATGTTCACAGCAGTCCTGGGGAGTGTTATTATATCCACCACTCTACAGAAAATGAAACTGAAGAGATCAAGGTGATATGAGGTGACTTATGTGAAGTCAGGCAAGTGATCATATGACACTGCTAAAACTGAAACCCCAGTCTTTCAAATAAGGCATTTGCATAAAGATGTTCATCTAATGACTAAGCAACTCCTTGCAGTGGATCCTTACAGCATAGATGCCTTTGGTGTGAAGACACTGACTTTTCTTAGAGGAAAATGCGTTTATTTAAAGACGGGAGGCTTTTCATTTTATTCCCGTCTTTCCCTTGCTGCTTATAAAGTGCTAGCCTTTGAAGAGCCAAGTTTTCCTATAGAAAAATCTACTGTATTTATGAAGTGATCCTTGAGTACCACCAGTTTTTCTTCTTAAATTCCATTTCCTTTTTCTGGTGCTTGTTATGACCAAGTCCTCTTTCCATGTGCCTAATATCCATGGGCTCCTTCCAATTTGACTTTTATCAAAATGTGCTTGTTGGGAAAGATTTGATCTCATTGATTTTAATTGGTGGGATGTCAAGCCGTTACTCTCCTGCTGGTTCCATTTTAAGTCACATTCCTTGCTATGAAATGAGAAATTTCTTCTCTAGTAAGGGGGGTTTGGGGTCATAGATGGAGATGAGGTTTTAAAATAAGGACAGCTTCCTTTACTCTCTAAATTCTACTATATATATGTACTCTATTTACTCAACTCCATCTCTAACTAGAGCATCTTGATCCATCAACTGAAACATCATAGCAACTGGCCACACGTTTGTTCTGACACATAGAAAACAGGCATTTAGAAGAAAGTTGTTTTTCTTTGGACTTCCCTGGTGGTCCCGTGGTTAAGACTTCATACTTCCAATGCAAGGGGCACAGGTTTGATCCCTGGGAGAGGAAGTTCTGTGTGGCATGGCCAGAAAAACACGAAGGTTGTTTTTCTTTGAAAGCAGTGCAAGAATATGTCTGTGGAATGCTGGGGTTATTTAGTTTCCTCAGTGGAAAGAAACAGGATGTTTCTGCGTTAATTAGAAGGTTTCAAAAGTAGGAAGGAGTAAGGGTGATTAGGAAATACTTTCAGCAAGCAGAATGTTAAGTATTCTGTTGTCAGACAATGTGTTCCATTTAGAGAACAAGTAATAGAAACTATGGTCACCATAATGAAAGGGGGTAAAATCACCCCTTCCTGTCCAGCTTCTGCTCCAGTTCTTCTGAACACTCAGCCTGCTGTACTGACTCCATCACCGATCCCAGTGTCCAGTCTCCAGTGGCTATGAGGAGACCATGGAAGAGGTGAAGAAAGAGGAAAGAGTCGAGGCTCCAGTTAGCTGTCAGGAAAAAATGTTATAATAAATATTGTTAAGAATAGTGGGATGAGTTCCGTTTCATTCCCCTCCCTTTTCCCTCATAGATGTTTCAGCTTCTTGAAGACATTCTACTTGTCACTGAGCTGCAGGGAATGTATGGTAGATTTCCTGATGAGCACATGGAAAGGATGGGTGGCTGATGCATAATAAAACAATAGTAGTTTTATTGAGCATGTAGTATATTCTGAGCAAACACTCCCCCCTTTAACTCACAATCTCCCAACGAAGGAGGTATTATTACGGTAATTCTGGAGCCTCCACAGGGGTTAGAAGCAAGGGCTCTGGAACCAGCCTGCCTGGGTCCAAATCCCAGTTGTGTCATGTGCCCGCTGTGTGACCTTAGGGTAGTTACTTAACCTCTCCATGAATCATCTTCCTCGCCTTCAAAATTAAAGTAGTGATAATGTCACACCCCTGTGTCAGGGTCCCCAAGCCCACCCGTGGGTTTGATGTCTCACTAGGAGGACACATAGGACTCAGCATATAACCATATTAAGATCTGTTACACCTATCCATGGGATTCTCCAGGCAAGAATACTGGAATGGGTTGCCGTGCCCTCATCCAGGGGATCGCCCCGACCCAGAGATCCAACCCGAGTCTCCTGCATTGGCAGGCAGGTTCTTTACCACTAACACCACCTGGGAAGCCCAACTATGACATCAAATGCATACAAACCAAACTCAGCAAAAGAAAAACAAATAGGGTAAAGCCCAGAGGAAACCGGACAAAAGCTACCAAGATTCATCTCCCACTGGAGTCACATGGGACATGCTTAAACCTTCCTGCAACGAGTTACAGGAGGTGTGAAGTGGTGTCTGCCAGGAAGGTCATTGGAGACTTGGGGCTGGAGCGTTGACTGAGTACCGGTTGCTTGGAAACCCTCTGTGTGACATATCAAAAGTCAAAATTCCCAGGAGGGAGCAGCATAAACCCCATGTTTGTATAGTTAGGTGCCATGAATAATTCTCCTGGGAATGGTAGGAACCCTCTTGAAATCCAAGTTCCAAGATTCTGCTAATGGTCAGCCTTGCAAGCCAGTCTTTTTAAGGATAGCAACCTCAGGCCTGCTGTGTTAATTTTTTTGTACATCACCTCATTGGATTATTGTGAAATTAGATGAAGTAACATTTATCCACTACAGTATTCTTGCCTGGAGAATCCCATGGACAGAGGAGCCTGGAGGGCTACCATTCATAGGGTTGCAAAGACTTGGACACCACTGAGTTAGCATAACATATATCTACTGCTTACATCAGTGCTTTATACTTAGAAAGCCCTTAATTATTAAATGGGAAAAAAAGTACTAGGTGTAGAATGCTAGTGGGACTACCCTGGTGGTCCAGTGGTTAAAACTCTGCACTTCCAATGCAGGGGACACGGGTTCTATTCCTGGTCAGGGAGCTTCGGTAAAGAATCCGCCTGCCGATGCAGGACACACGGGTTCGATCCTGGGGTTGGGATGATCCCCTGGAAAAGGAAATGGCAACCCACTCCAGTATTCTTGCCGTGGACAGAGGAGCATGGTGGGCTAAAGTTCATGGGGTTGAAAAAGAGTCAGAAATGACTTAACAACTAAACAACTCCAACTCCAGCTTAACTTTCACCAGGTTTTCGTGTCTTTGGCTATGTCCATGGAATGGGTGGTAGATGCATTCGTCAGCCAGATGTGAAGGTGCTGTAGACAACAGTGGCCCCGTCTTATTAAGCTGAACCAAAGAAATCCTTGAATTGTAGTCATTGACTGCAATTGAGAGTGAATCCCATTGAGTGGGATCTTTTAATTAAAAAAAAAAAGATTTAGAAATGGGACAGGGCTAACAGAATACTTTGAATATTGCCTCAATAGTTCAATTCTAAAAGAGAAACTTTACAAGGAAAGAAATTTAAGTTAAAAGTATGCATTATCCATGGGGATTGCAGTATGGCCATACAGTATGATGAAATGAAGAGTCTAGGACTGATAATTTATTTCGACATTTAGTATAGTTCATTGTTACACATGTGCCTCTTCCAATAAATGGAAACTTTTTGTAAACTTCCTAGCCATTTTGTCCCCCAAAGAGCCGCATGTAAAATTTACACATGGTAAATGGTCAGTAAAGGTCTATTCCTTTAACATTCAGTTCCTAACATCAGTTCAGTTCAGTCGCTCAGTCGTGTCAGACTCTGCGACCCCATGGACTGCAGCACACCAGGTCTTCCTGTCCGTCACCAATTCCCAGAGCTTGCTCAAACTTATGTTTTTTGAATGTTGAGATTTAAGCCAGCTTTTTCACTCTCCTCTTTCACTTTCATCAAGAGGCTCTTTAGTTCTTCTTCACCTTCTGACATAAGGGTGGTGTAATCTGCATATCTGAGGTTATTGATATTTCTCCAGGCAATCCTGATTCCAGCTTGTGCTTCATCCAGCCTGGCATTTCACGATGTACTCTGCATATAAGTTAAATAAGCAGGGTGACAATATACAGCCTTGACGTACTCCTTTCCCAATTTGGAACTAGTCTGTACTTGCTTCTTGACCTGCTTCTAACTGTTGCTTCTTGACCTACATATAGATTTCTCAAGAGGCGGGTAAGGTGGTCTGGTATTCCCATCTCTTGGAGAATTTTCCAGAGTTTGTTGTGATCTAAACAGTCAAAGTCTTTGGTGTAATCAATAAAGCAGAAATAGATGTTTTTCTGGAATTCTCTTGCTTTTTCAATGATCCAATGGATGTTGGCAATTTGATTTCTGGTTCCTGTGCCTTTTCTAAATCCAGCTTGAACATCTGGAAGTTCACATTTCATGTACTGTTGAAATCTGGCTTGGAGAATTTTGAGCATTACTTTGCTAGTGTGTGAGATGAATGCAATTGTGCAATAGTTTGAATATTCTTTGGCATTGCCTTTCTTTGGGATTGGAATGAAAACTGACCTTTTCCAGTCCTGAGGCCACTGCTGAGTTTTCCAAATTTGCTGGCATATTGAGTGCAGCACTTTCACAGCATCATCTTTCAGGATTTGAAATTCCATCACCTCTACTAGCTTTGTTCTTAGTGATGCTTCCTAAGGCCCAGCTGACTTCACATTCCAGGATATCTGGCTCTAGGTGAGCGATCACACCATTGTGATTATCTGGGTTGTGAAGATCTTTTTTGTATAGTTCTTCTGTGTATTCTTACCACCTCTTCTTGATATCTTCTGTTCCTGTTAGGTCTATACCATTTCTGTCCTTTATTGAACCCATCTTTGCGTGAAATGTTCCCTTGGTATCTCTCATTTTCTTGAAAGATCTCTAGTCTTTCCCATTCTGTTGTTTTCCTGTATTTCTTTGCATTGATCGCTGAGGAAGGCTTTCTTATCTCTCCTTGCTATTCTTTGGAACTCTGCATTCAGATGGGAATATCTTTCCTTTTCTCCTTTGCCTTTCGCGTCTCTTCTTTTCACAGCTATTTGTAAGGCCTCCTCAGACAACTGTTTTGCCTTTTTCCACTTCTTTTTCATTCTTTAACATTCAGTTCCTAATACATTGCCACCTAATAGGAGACTCAGCTCTGGGTTTGGTGGCATATGACTTATCCCATGTGTGTAGGTGGTTATTTCCTGGATGACTGTAGTCACCCCAGGGCCAGATTTTTACACCTACACAAATCCTATTCTCCAGTGAGAAAAGCAAGCTGAGAAGGGAACTCAAGTGAAAGAACAATGTGACTGGGATTGTTTAATATTATAGTTTGAGGAATAAATAATGGAACTTCGAAAAAAGTAAGTGAAACTCATAGAATATGGAGATCAAAGTATTGATCGCTCTGGTTGCTTTTAGCTGGGCCCAAGCATGCTAGTGAAAGGCGTGACTTGCAGAGGAGAAGCGCGAGGCAGAACACACAAAGGCGGGAGAGAGAAAAAGAGAAAGACGAAAAGGGAAGAGAGGCAGCATAGCACCATTCATCCGGACTTTATCTTTTCCCTACACAATCTCCTTCAAATATTCCTGTAATAGGTCCTCTGCTGTTGTGCAGACTAACTTCTTCCTGCCATGTACCAGGGTCCCATTTAGATTTTACACACACACACACACACACACACACACACACACATCTACAAGAGAAATACCCGTTTTCCTCCTAAAGTAACTTGATTCTCCAAATGGAGAGTCATTCTCTTCTCTCTAACTTTGTTTGGGGGTGTGTTTGGGTCGAGGCCGGGTTGCAGCCACATGTAGATCTCTGTAGTCCACGAAACAGTTCTCGTACTAATGAAGGTGTGTGGGAAGACAGTGCCAAGTTGCTGACCGGTTTGCCGGTACCAACAGAGAACCAACAGGCCGGCGGATGCGGGATGGCTGGGGGCCCCGCATGGCCTCATCAGGGACTGCAATCGTTCATTCTGAGGCTTCCAGCGGGGTAATGACAATTTTACCCACAGGAATGAAAAGTTATAGAATCCACTTGCCAGTGCAGGAGACATGGGTTCGATCCCTAGGTCGGGAAGATCCCCTGGAGAAGGAAATAGCAACCCACACCAGCATTCTTGCCTGGGAAATCTCATGGGCAGAGGAGCCTGGTGGGCTGCAGTCCCTGGGATCACAAAGAGTCTGATACGACAGAGCAACTAAACAACGTCTCAGCAAGTCAATTTAAAAACTTAAATATGAGGAGAAGGAGTTAATGGGTGAGAAATAAATCAACCAGCATTATAGAGTAAAGTCTTTGAGAGTCCAGTGAGCCTGACTGGAGGCCCTGGGAGAGGCAGCACACTTTATTGTGTTCAGCACAAAGCCCCGAAGCTGAGAGCAGGAAATCCTGTTGTTCCCGCCCCTGTCCTCAGCTGAGGTCCCCAGATACCATCAGTATTCCTGAGCTAGCCAGCCGAGACCTCTCTGACACGCGAAGGGGTGCAGGACACAATATTCTTTAGAAAGTTGGTAGAAAGGTCACTGTTGTTGAGGCCAGTAAAACATTGATCCAAGGGTGCTGTCCTAGGGGGAGGTGAGAGAGTTATAATGATTACAAAGACTAAGGAGATCGGACTAGACCCTCAACTGAGCTTACAGTCTGCAAAGATGCTACGGAAGGTAGCTGATGGCAAACGCAGATTCCCTGTAGGCCCAGCCCCGCAGAAGCAGAAACCCTGAGGGTGAGACTCAGCAAGCTGTGTTTTCACAAGCCCTCCTGGTGCCTGGAAAGTCTGTACACCTTAGCCCTTGGTGAGGTGTGTGGAAAGTGATTTGTTATTAACGACATTTAACACACTGACATTTGTGAATAATTTACGTCAGTTGCAACGATTTTTTTAAACTACAGACCTCTGATCCACCCGACTCCATCTGAGTTGGAACCTCTGGGTGTGGCTTTGGGTGTCGTAGCCAAGAATATCGATTGCAAGTTCCCCCAGGTGACTCTTCTGATCAGCCAGTTGTGGGAACCACTCACTGGTCTATAAGAGCCAATTTATCCTATAACAAAAAATAAATAAAATCATGGAATTCTTGAGGGAGGCCCCTCGGAGAGCAGGTTTTCCTACCCCCCATGAATCTCCAACTTTTAAAACTTACAGAAGAGGAACTCTGATGCCTGAAGCAGAAGAGATGACTTGGCACCCTCCCACCCCCGCAGGAACTGCTATGACTATAAAAACCTAGTCCTCCCCAAAACATGGCGTGACTGACCGTCCAAGGGCTAAGCAAGTCCTGAGAATGTAGGACTTCCGATTTTAAAACAGGGACAGCCCCACTGGCCAGACCTGGACAAGTAGCCTAGATCAGAGCCTAGACAAAACCCGAACTTCTTGCCTTTGGGATGGGATGATGGTGGTGGTGGTGGTGATGATGCCATCCTACTGCAAGGATCCAGATTACCGTGTTTGTTTGTTTTTTAACTTTGTCTTTATTCCCTAATTCTAGACGGATATAAAGAAATACTACCCTCCTTTTGTGTTTCAAGACACTCTAAAATACTCTTGTAACCATTCCTTTGCTGGCATCTGCCCTGTCTTCCAAGCCCTCAGGTGCAGTCTGCCGCATGCTGACAGACAGTCTTTGGTCTGGCCTCTGTGTGGTTTGGTGGTATTTTCTGTGGACCGATGGTGTCTTGCTGAGGTCTGTGTATTAGCCAGAACTCTTTAGGTTGCCGGTAAAGGAAACCGAACCGCTCATGGCTGAGGAAAATAAAAGGATGGAAGGCGTTGGCTCTTGTCGCAGAAAAGAGCTTTGGGGGCAGGTGGATACGAGGAGCTCTGTCTCCTCAGGCCTGAGTCTCTCTCTCTCCCTGAACTCGCTCAAGCTGGCCCTTCCAACATGGTAACGGGATGCGCCTAGCCGTTCCAGGCACACACTGTCTTCTCTCAGCAGCCCAGCTGGCTGCATCTCATTGCCGATAGCCTGTGTAAAAGTCCCGGGATTGGCTCTCGGGCTGACATGTGTCTTGTGCCCATGCCTAAGCCGGGACTGTGGCCAGGACAATGGGGAGTTCTGATTGGCCGGTGGTAGGCATTTGCCCGACCCCATCACATCTGATCATGCCTTCACGAGTGTGCACCCCGTTTTCCTCCTCCACCCCCACGCAGCTGAGCTCTAAGTACTGTTTTGCCCTGAAACCCCAGGCTGTGTGAGCCCAAGACCATGACCATCCGTTCTAATGTTTAAGACCTACACATATTTGGCTGAAGCTTGAAGCAACCTGAGAACCAAGGACGGAGGCAGCGGGGTGGGAGGGGGGTGGTGCGGTCCACTGGAATCATGAAGAGCTTTTACTGGGTTCAGAGGTCTGCAATGCAGAGCTCTTGAGAGTCGGGAGCTAGTGACTCACACCCCCTCGGCCCCATCTGGCCCCACGTTTTCCAGCTGGGTCTGTGACATGCGACTCGATCTTTTCTTCAGTGTGTCCCATAGAAAAGGCATAAATAGCCTTAGAGCTCATTTTCTTCCTTCCTTTCTTCCTGTAATTCATACTCAGGCCAGCTCGGTTTTGTTCAAACCACAGCCTCTCAGGCTGGCCTGCAAGTTCAGACACAGCTGCTCGTTTTTATTCTTTTAGTCTTCTCATAAGCCAGGAGTAAAGTTGTACCTTGGTGGCTAATTTTTAATCTGTAAACCTGATCCCTTCGTAAGCTGAACTCTTAAATCAAATCAGCACAAAAATGCCAACTCCCCAGAGACATCTGAATCGTGACCTCCTAGACCTCTTCCCAACCGGACACGCACCTAAGACCTTTCCCACTGTTACAGAAAGTTGCTTTCTTCTGTCCATCAGTAAGGTCGTGTTTTGGACATGAATCTGAGCAAATTCCAGGGGATAGTGAAGGACAGGGAAGCCTGACGTGCTGCAGTCCATGGGGTCACAAAGAGTCTGACACGACTAAGCAACTGAACAACAAGGTAGTTTTGGGTCTTCTTAAGCAGTTTTTTCTTTCCTCCTCTTGATCAGCCTAATCTTACTCCATTTGATCCATTTTATGTTATACATAATTGCACAATATATCCTTCATTTGGATAAAAAAGTAATTTAAGGACTGATGTTGAAGTTGAAACTCCAATACTTTGGCTGCCTGATGCGAAGAGCTGACTCATTTGAAAAGACCCTGATGCTGGAAAGGATTGAAGGCAGGAGGAGAAGGGGATGACAGGATGAGATGGTTGGATGGCATCACGGACTCAATGGACATGGGTTTGGTAAACTCTGGGAGTTGGTGATGGACAGGGAGGCCTGGCGTGCTGCGGTTCTTGGGGTCGTAAAGAGTCAGACACAACTGAGCGACTAAACTGAACTGACCTGAAAGCTGACCAAGTGTTTGCTTCACAAATAAATGAATCTCTCAGTCATGTGGACCCAAACTAGTAATGGGGCCAGTGTGTTATTTTTCTAGAGCTGCATAACAAACTACCAAACTGGTTGGCTTGAAATGACAAAACGTGTTCTCTCATGGTCCTGGAGTGAATGAGTGAATGAAAGTCACTCAGTCGCGTCTGACTCTTTGCGACCCCGTGGTCTGTAGCCCACCAGTCTCCTCTGCCTGTGGGCTTCAGGCGAGAGTACTGGAGTGGGTTGCATTTCCTTCTCCCTTCTCCTTCCTACCCAGGGATCGTACCCAGGTCTCCTGCACGGCAGGCAGATTCTTTACCATCCGAGTCACCAGGTCCCACGGTCCTGGAGACTGGAGGTCTCAAGTCAAGGCGGTGAGGTCGTGCGGTCTCCACAGCCTCTGGGGGAGGAGCCTTGCTGCCTCTCCCAGTTTCTGGCAGCCCCAGATGTTCCTTGGCTCTGGTGACAAGACTCCATCTCCCTCCATCTTCACACTGTTGCCTCCTCCCCACGGGTCTCTGGTTCCACACGACTTCTCTTCTCTTCTAATCCAGCCCACAGCCACATTGGACTAGAGCTCACCCTCGTGACCTCATCGTAACTCAAGTCTGCAAAGAACCTATTTCCAAATACAGTCACATTCACAGGTGCTGGGCATTAGGACTGCAAGGTATCTTGTTTTGAGCAGAGAATAGGGTACACAAGTCAACCAAAAATAGGCAAGATTTTAAGTAACTACTCTCATCATCATTTAACAGATGGGAAAATAGAGTAATTCTAAGTCAGGGCTTAGAGAGCCAGGGCTGTGGGTAGAAGAACGGGATTGTCATCATTAATACCACCGCTGTTTTCATGATTGACAACAGCTCTCAGTTCTCACGTGCCTACCGGGGGATCTTCCCTACCCAGGGAATGAACCCGGGTCTCCTGCATGGCAGGCGGATTCTTTACCAACTGAGCTACCAGGGAAGCCTACCAAGGACATTACCTGTTAATAAATTAGCTAAACTCCCCACAGTTCTGAAGAATAGACGGTGTCAGCCTTATACAGATGGGAAACTGAAGCTCAGACAGGTTAAATCACTTGCCTGAATACAGAGTTAATAATGAATTGAGCCAACATTCAAACTCCAACCATGTCACTCGGGGAAGAGGGGTGGCATTAAGACACCCAAGTTAACACTGACCTAGCTTCAGAGAAGGAAGCTGCCAGAAGAAGCTGAGCAGAATGAAACAAAGCAATGCACACAGAAAAGCGTGTTCCTGGGAGCAGGTGAGAGTGAAGAGGAGAGCTCAGTGGCAGCGCTCGTTAATCCATGAGACAGAGGCCAGACTCTGATTGTTCCAAGGCAGCAGGCTGGGCTCAGTGTAAACGTCTATGCTGCCTACCGGGAGAGGCTTTCTCTGCTCCATCTGCACTTGGATGGCTGCGGTGTAGATGACTCACTCCTCTGGAGGAGAGATAAGAGCGAGGAAGGCTGGGGTCCCTAAGCCCCAGGTTTCTGGGGATAAGCTAGTGAGAGCGAGCTGAAGGACCTGGGCGTGTTAACACTGCAGGAGAGGAAACCCGGGACACGGCGGGACAAGGGGAAGGCTTGCCCTGTCGTGAGCACTGCAGGTGGAGCGCGAGCCGCGGAGGGCGGGCCGGGCCCCGTTCTTGCAGACGGCAACTTTGGACGTGGTGCCAACAGGCTGGCCTGCCTATACTGTCTGCCAGGGGCCCACCGAAGAAATCTAACAGTTTAGCTACCGTTCCCTAACTACCACACTGTTTAAAACCTTCAGAGTCCCCCCATGTTGTCTGCGGGGTGAAGCCCTGACTCCTCTCAAGGTGGAGGCCCCTCCCGACCCGGCTCGGGCTTACGGCTCCCGCCTCGTCTCCCGTCACCCTGACCTTGAGCTCAGCCACGTGCCCGACCCTGGGCCTCCCTCAGCCCTTCGCTTCGCCCCCTCGGCCTCCCTGGCCCCCCTTCCACCTCTTTTCCTTCCTGGCCTCTGTGCCCTGCACGTGCCGTCAGCTCCCCCCGGAACGTCTTTTCACCCAGCTCTGTGATCATCTGCCGGCTCCCTCTCATCTTCTTTCAGAACTCCTCCTCTCCCCCAAAACCTTTCCTGATTCTCCCAAGCCAGGCCGACATCCCATCCTCTCCACGAGTCCCCAAACGTGTTGACCCGAGCATCCCAACCGCCTGTCTCCTTGCCCACCTCCCTCCCTCAGGGCGATCGAGAGGTCTTGCTCAGCATCTTGGTCACATGCCCCCAGCCCCCACGACAGCCTCTTGCACAGAGTGGGTGCTCAGTAAGCCTGTTCGCTGGCTGGTGGCATTGAGGACGGGTGGGCCCGCCGCCTCTGACTTCCCACCTCCTCTGAGAGTCTCTGAGTCTCTATTTCTGCTCCCGCAGTGAGGCACAGAGGACGGGAAGTTGCCAAAGCCGGATGATAAGACTTCTTCTGTTTGGGGCTGCCCACGTCTCGGCCTGGTCTTGGCAGCTTGTAATCCGGGTATTTTAAAAGAGAAACTGAACCAAGAGGAAAAAACATAGTCTTGATGAGGCAAGAGTTGCAAAAGAGCTGGTAGTTATGACAGTGACAGTGGCGTCTCCACCAGCTGCGGCCTGTCCAGATTATATGAGCCTCTGGTGGCTGTGGGGTTGGGAGGTGGCGAGGGTGGGGGGGGGATCAGCTTTGTGTAGGAGTCAAAAGGACAACTGTCAAAACTGATCTGAGTGTTTCAAAGCCTCTTCTCCCTCAAGGCATTGCCTCTAGAGGTCAGCCTGACACCTGAAATCCTCACCTTAAATGCTTTCTTCTTGAGTCTGGATGTAGCGGAAGAGACCAGACAGAAATGAAATATGTTACCCAGATGGTGTCACCCTTGAAGTCACGTTTGGCCATTAAATGTGTGTGTTAGTCGCTCAGTCATGTCAGACTCCTTGTGATCCCATCTATTGTAGCCTGCCAGGCCCCTCTGTCCATGGGATTCTCCAGGCAAGAATACTGGAGTGGGTTGCCATTCTCTTCTCCAGGGGAATCTTCCTGACCCAGGCATCAAACCCGGGTCTCTTGCTTTGCAGGCAGATTCTTTACCCTCTGAGCTGCTGGGTATGCCCTTAATTGGTCATTAAGAGGCAATTGTAAATTAGTTTTTCATTGCCCAGACTAGCTCCTGAAGAACTGTGAACAGTGAACATCTCAGTTTAGAAGGTTGGGTAAGACTCTGTACACCGCCCATCAGCTCTTTTGAATCTAGAGATACTCTGAGCTGGAGAGATTGAGGATTTTTAGCACAGATTTCCAAGGAAAGAAATTGAGCTGGGAGAGAAGTGACTTGCCCAAAGTTGCATCTCAGAAAGAGGGAAGGACATGGCTGGGGCTCCATTCTTCACCGCCCGCACCTCCCACAGCACCCCCACCCCCGACTGCCCCTCTTCACCCCGCTTCACCTCCTGGTTCTGCTCTATTGATGAAGAGATGGCTTGGGGGCTGGGCAGCGCAGGCTGGCTCCCCTTTTCCTAAATGGGGAGCCATGCAGGGCAGAGGGGAAGGGCCTGGAGCGTGGAAAGGCCAATGTGAGTGGAGGCAACAGGGAAGTCTGACTGCCTCTGCATAACTCAGCCTCCTGGCGGCCCTGAGTCAGTAGCCCTGGACTGAAGCTAGCTGTCCGGGCTCCATAGAGAGAAGAGGTTTTCACAGCCTCTCTGCATGAGGCTTTGAGCACAGACTCAGGCCGCTGTCCGCAGCAGTTACTGGTTGAGTGATCAAAGGCAGTCAGCGAGCCTTGAAAAGCTGAGTGGGGCTGGATGGGGTGGTGGGGTAGGGGTGGGGGGCGGTGGGACTGCTCAGTCAACAGCCAGCCCGGATCCGCTCCCCAGAGCTAACCTCCCCTCCCCAGCCCTAACCTCCCCTCCTCCCCAGTAAGAGTCCACGCCGGTCTTGGACGGAAAGTCTAGAGATAAATCCAAGGCAGAGCCAAGCCCTCCCTGCCTGCAAATTCTAGTGTGTGCCTCATAATAAGAATTATTCTACTCAGCAAACAGAGGGGGCCTTTGAACTCACCTGGGGGCCTCTGAGCCATCTCCTGACCACACAGCTAAAGTGAACCGCAGATATCTGCTTCCTCTTTAAAGAGCATTGCTCTCTGGGGTGGGTCTCTAACACCTAGCACTGGTCTCTGATCTGGTAAGGACCATCCTCATCATTGTATTTTGCTTCCCCTGGTGGCTCAGACGGTAAAGAATCTGCCTCCAAGGCAGCAGACACTGCTTCGATCTCTGGGATAGGCAAGATCCTCCGGAGAAGGAAATGGCAACCCACTCCAGTTTTCTTGCCTGGAGAATTCCATGGACAGAGGAGCCTGGCGGGCTACAATCCATGGGTTCGCAAAGAGTTGGACACGACTGAGCGACTAACACTTTCACTTTCATTTCATCATTGTATAAAATGGTAGGGCTGGGAGAGACTGCTGAATCAGTACCTAGTGCAGAAAATTGCCTTCTATGTAACATAAAAGATATGAACCCTACATCCATGGGCATGTTTATTCATTCGATGAGTGCTTACTGAGCGCTTCTATGAGCCAGACTGTCCTCGGTGCATGAGAGGATGGACCAGCTCTCTGTTCTCGTGGAGCTTATATTCCAGTGGTGGGGACACGGAGAAGCCAAGTAAGGAACTAGAGACACTAGGCCGTAACCAGAGAGTGCCAAGTGCCATCAAGAAGTGAAAGTGGGTGTTGTGGCACAAGAGACCCTTCAGATAGGTCTCAGGAGCTGGGACCCGGGGGTTAGGGATCAGAGCCTTGGGGCAAAGAGAAGGAGGGGCAGAGTGGTGTTTAAGGAACAGCGGAAGGCCGGTGGGCTGCAGGGCTTGAGCAGGAGGTAGGCTTGAGAGTTGTTAACACCCTCTTCTGTCACACCGACCTGGCCTTTTGATCTTGGCCTGAGATACCTTTCACCAACACTGCTTTGCTGACTTCTAGATACTGGTATTTACAACCAGCTCGTGATGCTGTGTACTTTGGACACTCTACAAGTGTTCATGGGGTTGAAAAGAAGATCCTCTCTCCTCCAGAACGGCTGTTGGCAGACTTGGGGCAGGGCACGGGGACTCAGGGCGCTCTTGGCGTGGCTGGCAGTCAGGTTCACACTCACAAACACACACTCACACACACACACACACACACTCTCACACACACACACTCACACCTGCTACTTCGGGGTTCACTTTTCCATCTCCTGCACCTCTGTCCTATACACGGAGGTAACCAAGATAACACCACAAGTATAACCTGAAACCCTAAAATTGCCCGCACTGTCCCAGACTATAGACTGTTGAAATAAGTCATAAATGCCATGGTGTCTTGTTACCCCAGACAACTTTTCTCCACTTGATTCAAAGCACTGGTCATCACATCTTCCTCATCTCCCATCCCCCACTCCCAGCAACTCCCTGGTAAATCTTAGATAGTCCCGGGGCGGGGGGGGGGGCGGATTTCTGGTCCCTCTTTCTTCTCTGAGAATCTTCAAGGTTATTTCACCCTCACCCCCATCCCCTCTCCACCCTGCCTCACCCTGGTCCCTCTTTCCAGGCCCTCTTTCCAACCACCCTGTCCCAGACAAGATCTTTCACACCACGTCTTTGTTTTTTGATGTCTTCTCTACTTTTACTCAACGGACCTGAGTTTGAGCAAACTCCAGGAGATGGTGAAGGACAGGGAAGCCTGGCGTGCTGCAGTCCATGGGGCCGCAAAGAATCAGACATGACCGAGCAACTGAACAGCAAGTACTTTTACAAGAACCTCCCAGATTCCTTTTGTTTCTGTTGGAATAGCTGACCCCTGGCACTTGTAACTCTGACAGTTAGAAGGTCATGGAATGAGAAGTATGAGTTCTCCCCTCCTCTCCCCCATCCCTGCGTCTTAATCTCCAGCTTCTTTAAATATTCTCTAGTAGGGGTAGGGGACTGGAGTCAGGGAAGAAAGAAGGATGAAAAGGAAGACAAGACTGTTGCTGTTGTTTAACAACAAGAATACCAAAGGTACCTGCTTTCTGAACCTTGGAGCTGGAGAAGCTATAGCCACGATGGCAGGTGGGAGGGGACCTCAGGGGACAGTTCCCCTTAGACTGTGGTCCCTGCGGGAGAAATCACCGTGAGGCGGCCGTTTGCCTTGGAGGAGGTACCGATGAGGGCGCATACTTCAGATCCATCCAGATGGTTCTGGGTGTTGGAATCTCATTTTATCAGCTGTGAGCTAGAATAAACATGCCCCTACCTGAAGCCTGGAATCCAGTTTGCTCTTTGCGTTGAACATGTGTGACTCTTAGGACAGGAGCGTGAACGATGCTGTTAAATATTTCGCCCCACGCCCCTTCCAGATGTTCTTCTACCTGAATGAGTCCCCTGTCTTCAGTAGGGCAGACCTTCCCATATGGTGGACCTGGTGGATTCTCCTCAATGGTGTGGAGTTTGATGCTAAATGAGGCGCCTACCTCTTGGGAACTGAGGCCACTCTCATATTCTAATATTATGCCTCCCATAAATGCTTAGCAGTACTTTTTATAACCAGAGATGTGCCAGGCCCAGGTGGCACAATGTCTACACTTTTAAGAGAGTCTATTCTTACTCATTTTCTAAAAGAACAAAAAGGGGCTTTGGGTGGTAGGTCTCAGGAAGATCAATAGCAGCCCACTCAGCTGTATCTATCCCTTGCCAATTACAGCTCCACTTCCCCTGTTATTATCCTAACTCCCAAGTTACACCTCTATTTTCTAGTGGATAAAGTGCAAAAAAGAAAAAGCTGAGGAAATATTTACTGTAAGCATCCATAGTTCACCTGAAAGCCTGAGTGAAGTGTCTCACTGCTATGCCAGCTGTTTACATGTTCATTCCATGTTACTTTTTTACTCAGGTGTCTTGTCTTTTAACTTGGAGTTAGCCTAAAATGTAGTGTCCTGAGTTTCATAATATTTCAGTGTATCTTTATTTTAGCCTACCTATTCAATTTTACATTTGATAACAGTAAAGAAAGTCTATTCATTCATTCATTTATCCATCCATCCATTCATTCAACATTTATTACATTGTGTATAATGTGAGATGGCTGGATGGCATCACCAATGCAGTGGACATGAACTTGGGCAACCTTTGGGAGATGGTGAGAGAAGAGAGGGCTGGCTCTGCAGTCCAAAGAGTCAGACAAGACAGGGCGACTGAACAGCAACAAATGTGCCAAGTGGTGTTCTTAGCACTGTTCACAGAAAAGAAATAAATGGGCAAAAGTCTTTGCCCACATGGAAGTTACCTTCTAGAAGGGAGGATAAAACAACATAACTAAAACATACAGTGTGTTAGACCATGACATAAGCATGGAACCATGAGATATATAGATATATAGATATATATAGATATATGTATATATATCTATATCTATATCTATATATATGGGAGAAAACTGAAAATAAGTAGTAGTGAGCTGCAGCTTTAAACAGAGGGGAAAGCCTCCCTGAGAAGGTAGCTTAAACTTTAATCCACCTTGTTCATTTATCTGCTGTAAAACTTACATATTTCAGTGAATAGATTGATGACTTTGACCAATGTACACACCCACTACCCTAATCAAGCCATGGAAAATCCCCATCTCCCCTGAAAGTGTTGCCTCACTGTTTTACATCATCCTCCTACGCCCCACCCCCAAGATACCATAGATTTTACTTGCATCTCTATAGATTAGTTTTTCCTGTTAGAATGTCATGTAGATGGAATCATATAGCCCCAAGTCTTTTGTCCGTGGCTTCTTTTTGTCAGCTTAATCCGCGTTATTGTATTTATCAATAGTTCTGCTCTTTATTACTAAGTATTAATCCATTGTATGAATATGCCATAATTTAAGTATTCAACGATTTATCATTTCTCTTCCTTTTCATTCTTTCTGTGGTTTCCATCTGGTATTATTTCCCTTTGGACTGAAGGACATCCTTTACCATGGTCTGCTGCTGATGAATTTTCTCAGATTTTGCTTATCTAAGAATGTCTCTATATTTTGAAGAATATTTTTGTTTCATATAGGATTCTGGGTGGGCAGGATCTTTCATCCAATCCCTGAAAAATGTGACTTTATGGTCTTCTGGCCTCTCTTGTTTCTGATGAAAAATTAGCAGTCATTTTTAACTTAGTTCCCCTGTATATAATTTGTCTTTTTTTTTCTACCTGCTTTCAAAATTTTGTTTTTCTGTTCAGTGTTGAGTAGTTCGACTTTGATGTTCCAGTGTAGGATTTTCTTTATCTTTATTCTTGAGCTTCTTGGATTTGTAAGCCATTTTTTTAAAAATCTGGACTGCTTGGCCACTGTTACTTCAGGTATTTTTTTTCTGTCCTCGCTCTGTACTCTTTCTGGGACACAAATCACAGATGTGTCACACTGGTTGTCTGATACTCTGCTACAGGTACCTGATCCTCTGTTCCTTTTTCCTTAATCTTTTTTCTCTCTTTGATGATTTCTACTGACCTGTTCCCAGCTTCACTGACTCTTCTTCCATCTTCACCTTAAGCCCCTCCAGTGAGTGACTCATTTCAGGTATAGCCCAGTTTTAGAATTTCCACATGACCCTTTTTCTGATACCTATTTATTTCTCTACTAAGATCCTTACATATTCATTCATTAGGACATTAAAAAAAATTAATCAGTATATTTTTACTTTTAATTCTTTGAGTATATACTGTAAAACACATATGTTTTGGAGTCTTTACCTTCTAAGTTCAACACTTGGTCCACCTTAAAATCAGGTGGGTTTTTTTTTTTTTTCTTACTTCTTTTATTGTCTACTGTGGATTACACAGTCCTAGTTTGTTTATTTGTGTTTTTGCACATCTACTGATCTACAATTGGACATTGTGAATTTTGCATCATAGAGACTTGAGATCAGCAATAAAACGTCCTGCATCGAGGAAAATACTCTATGTCTGCACCACACAATAAAGTAGCAGCTGTGAAACACTTGACCATGACCGAGGAACTGAATTTTAAATTTCATTTAATTTTTGTTAATTTAAGTTTAAATACTCACGTATTTACCTCCCAGAACTGCTCAACCTTTTTTATATTTCTTTCAGTTTCACCCCCACGGCAGCAGATGTTTGGTGAGGCTTGGCTGGTTCTGCCTGACACATGCACAGTCCAGCTCTCAGCCATGAAATCATGAGTGACCATCCCACACACCTACATAGACTTCTAGGGCTTTGTTCCCAACAGCCGGGCTCGCCTCAAGCTCCCTTCTCCCAGGCATTAAATTCTTGTGCCGGTTATCTTCCGTTGCCTGAAAAGTCTCTTCTTCTTGTTTAGTTGCTAAGTTGTATCCGACTCTTGTGACCCCACGGACTGTAGCTTTCCAGGGGCTGTGAGGTCCTGGTCCTAGTCCTAGTCCCAGGGTTTTCCAGGCAAGAATATTAGAGGGGGTTGCCATTTCCTACTCCGGGGGATCTTCCCCACCCAGGGATCGAACCCGTTTCTCCTGCATTAGTAGGCAGATTCTTTACCACTGAGCCACCAGGTAAGCCCCCAAAACTATCTTAACATACTTATCTTATCCAGTTTCCTAATTATCTAACATATGAAGTAGCATGTAGTTATAGCATAGCTGAATGGCTTTATTAACTTACTTTGGGAAATTCGATGATGAATGCAAACAGAATCTTGCTGAGCCAGAAGCATTTACCATTGTCTCTATGAAAATGTAGGAAAGAGTCAAGAAATGCAGGCAGAGAGAAGTCAGGTGAGTCCTGAAATCCCAGGGCAGTAGCATTTGGGAAGTGAAGGATGGCCCCGGAGCTCCAGGAAGGTAATGGATACGTTACTCAAAGGGTTTGACTAATGCATGTGGTCTCACATTTCATCTGGCCCAACATGTAACTAATTGATCATTTCTATCAGATCTCACTGGAGAAGAAAAGCTTGTTGAAACAAGATCTAGTGAGCCAAGACGGGTCAGTCCTACCCCAAATATAAGCTGCTGTGCTTCGGAGATACCTGTGTAAAACATGAGGAAAGCCAGCTTTAAACCATAGGGTTTAAAGCACGTCTAACAACCCCTGGTGACAAAGAAAGGATCCATCTCTTTAATGGGATAAGAGCTGTGGGCAGGCTCAACCCTGTCCAGGCTGCAAAGAGAACTTTGGAAATGTTTTCTGCTTGTTTTGATTAAGAAAAGCTGGCTGAGAAGTTATTAAGAACAGGCAGAAAATATCCATCCAGGAAACAAAATGCAGTCCACAAAAAGAATGAGGGATGTGTGTGTATTCTAATAAAGAATCCTCTCCAACCATGAAAACTCAGCCATCAAATCAAGGTACAGCCAGAATGATGTTTATAGTATAAGATCATTAGTGTAAAAAATGAAATATAAGTATGTACAGACGTAAAAGAGGCAGGCTCTGGGGAGGGGAGTTGAGTACTGAGAGTAAGCAGGAAACTTATTTTTCAGTCTATCCTTCCAACTCTTGAATTTATTTCTACGTGTACTTAAACTCAGATAGGCTGTTTTTCTCAGTTGAAAATATTGAAAAGTTTAGAAAAGAAGAAAATAACATCCATAATGAAATTTTCAAAAGAGCTGGAATAGGTCCTTCCCTTTTCCATTTGCAAAACAAGCCATGATCATGCCGACGCTGGGACCTAAATAAGCATTCAATAGAGGAGCTTTAGGATACAGTTCTTCTTTCTGACATTTCACTCAGAGGTCCCTGAGTGTGTTCATTTGCTAGGATTGCTGTAAAAGAGTACCGCAAACTAAGTTGCTTGAACAACAGCAATTTATGATCTCACGATTCTGGAGACTTAAAGTCTGACATCAAGGTGTCAACGGGTTGGTTCTTTCGGAGAACTCTGAAGAAAATCTGTGACAGTGAGTAAAAGTCGCTCAGCCGTGTCTGACTCTTTGCAGACTGTAGCCCACCAGGCTTCTCTGTCCATGGGATTCTCCAGGCAAGAATACTGAAATGGGTAGCCATTTCCTTCTCCAGGCGATCTTCCCAACCCAGGGATTGAACCTGGGTCTCCTGCATTTCATGCAGATTCTTTACCATCTGAGTCACAAAATCTGTGCCTACCCCTCTAACTTCTAGTTGTTGTCTGGTAACTCTTAGCATTTCTTGGTTTGTAGAAGCATCACCCCCATGTCTGCCTTCATCTTCACATGGTGTTCTGCCTCTGAGTGTGTGTGTCCAAATTCCCCCTAAGGACATCAGTCATATTGGATTGGGATCCCACCCTCATGACTTCATTTTAACTTAACTAGTTACATCAGCAACAATCTTATTTCCAAATAAGGTCACACTTTGAGACACTGGGAGCTAGGACTTCAACATATAAATTCAAAGGGGACACAACTCAACCCATAGCACCAGGTAACCTTCACTTATCCAGACTTACCTTGCTGCAGAGGGGAGGTGTATTGAAATGTGTCTATAAAACACACCTCCTCACACCCCAAGTGTGTAAATGCTGGCACGCTTGATTACCTTAACATTTTCGAGGGCGTTACTATCCTCCGAGGAAAGAGAAAGGCTAAACTTGGTTAATGAAGAATTAAGAGTTTCTACAGCACAGCAGTAAATCAGTAGAACTGATTCCCTCACGTGCTCACATCCCGTCCCCGCCAGCCAAGGGGACAGTCTATCTTTAACGTCTATTAAGCACCTACTAGTGCCTGACACTGGTCTGAGAGCTGAGCAGAGTTGGACAGAGGATACTCCTTCCCTTTAGGTGCGGAAAGGAGACACCCAAAGTAATAATTAGGAGATGTTGTAAGTGCTCGTATAGAGACATGAACAAGAAAAGAAGACCCTTAACTCCAGGTGAGCAAGGCTTCCTGTGAGAGGTGATGCTGGGGTTGACTGTTGAGGGTTGGCTCGGAGATAAAGGAGGTGGGTGGGGCAGGGAGAGGCGAGAAGGAGAAGGGGGCGTTGTGTTCACAGCAGGACTCAGCCTGCCTTCCGGTGACCACTGACCAGGGACAGAAACCCCAGAGTTGGCATTTAACCTCAGATGCTGCTGAGCTTCTGAAGCATTTCAACCATCAGCCTGAGGGTTTTGAACTTCCTGATTCTATAGGAGGGCTTCCCGGATAGCTCGGTTGGTAAAGAATCCACCTGCAATGCAGGAGACCCCAGTTCAATTCCTGGGTTGGGACTATCCCCTGGAGAAGGGATAGGCTGCCCACTCCAGTATTCTTGGGCTTCCCTTGTGGCTCAGCTGGTAAAGAATCTGCCCGCAGTGTGGGAGACCAGGGTTCAATCCCCGGGTTGGGAAGATCCCCTGCAGAAGGCAAAGACCACCCACTCCAGTATTCTGGCCTGGAGAATTCCATGGACTGTATAGGCCGTGGGGCTGTAAAGAGTCGGACAGGACTGAGCAGCTTTCACTCACTCACTCATCCTGCAGGAAACCCTGGAGCATTTAGAGGAGTTACTTGGTCAGATTTCTTTTACAGCAAGACCTTTCTGAAAGAAAGTGAATAAAGGTGGAAGATTAAAGAGAGGATAACATGCAAAGAAATTTTTGTTGATGAGGGAAACAATGAACCATGGTCGTGATGACAGGAAGAGAGGGGAGAAGGAAGACTTCTTTCCCCCTATTAGCATGCATACATTTCATTTCCTTAAAATTTTGTATTATTTTCCAGATTATGCAAGTTAATGCAAGCTCACTGGAAAAAACTTTAAATGTGTATGAAATAAAACAAACTTCCAGAATTCCAAAACTCCTTAATTCCAGTCCAGGAATAAGCATTATTGTTTTTGTGTGTATACTATTAGATTTTTTTTTTCAAGATCATATATGTGAACATATGTAATCATTTTCTGAAACTATTTTTTGTAACCTGATTTTTCCACTCTGTGTATCTTATTTCCCTATTCCACTAAGTGAATTTGTATAACCTGATTTTTAACTGATGTGATGTATTTATTTAGCCAACCTAGGGGACAGATTTGCAAACTGTTTAAGGACTACAAATAGTATGCTGAGGTGACTGATGAGCTGTTAAGGCGTGAAAAAAAAAAGGGATAAAACCAGGAAACCCCAACTTCCGGGCAGAAACTTTCCTCCCAGCAGTTGTCTTCCTGTTCAGGTCTGAACTGGAGGGATGGTCAGAGAAAAAAAGACATCCAAAAGGAGTTCGTGAATACGTGTTTCTTCAATCTCAACAGTGGTGAAAATAAACACTCCTCGGGGCATGCAGACAAAGCCCCGTGTTCAGAAACCGCCAGAGCATTCATTAAGAGAGATAAAAATGGCCTGCCCTGAAATCCTCAAAGGATGTGGGTAGATAAGACAAATGCACCCCTAAACACAGCTGCTGGCAGTCCCAAATCCAGCCGCACCTGATGAGCTGTCTCGGAGAGAAGCAAGCAGAGACAGCCTTCTCCAGCACGCGGGCGGCCTCCCCCGAGCAGCGCGGCCCTGCCAGCCTCTGCACCGGTCACTCCCCTGACTTCGTCCCACGTCCTGGGAGGGCGGCTTGTCCTGGCTCCTTCTCCGCGGGGCTTTGTCTTTGCGCAGTGAGACGGGGAGGACAAGGAGCGGCCCTTTCCAAGCGGGGCCTCAGTCCCCGTGAGGCACAATAAGTCCAGTGGAGGCGAATAATACGGCTTATTCATTTCCAAAAAATGAAAAGCGGAGGTATTGGGCAACAGACTAATTAATCAGGCCCTTCACAATAGGTGCAGCCTGGTTTCCATTGTCTAATGCAGCTCCTACCTATGCTTCTGGGCTGCTTTAGAAAAGGTTTATGGTTGAAATATAACTTGTGTCTATTGACCAATGAGGAGCTGAAAGACCTTTCCCTTTTAATCTTATGAATGGAAAGTAATACATTTCAATCATTTTCTTCTTTATGTTCATGGATCCAGTCTCAGCAGAATATAAATAATTTCTTCTCTTGCACCTGAGGTGGACTTTCAGAAAGCAAGGACCTTCCTATCTTCTTTCCTTCCCTTCTTCCTTGTTCTTTTCCCAAAGTGTATGAACAATTTCTCTTCTTACTTTCTTTCCATCTTAAGGGAAACCATGGGGTTTAAGACTATCCCGTATGTGGAGCTGATAGCAAGACAGTCTTGTAGTATTCTGCCAAAGAGAAAATCTGGGATGCACCTTTATCAAAAAGCTCTCCATCATGCACAGTTAATTGAAATCACTCATTCCCTCATTGAGCATTTATGGACCTGCTACTCCTTTTGTGCCTGGCATTGGATTAGGCGTTGGGAAGGTATAGGGACCACTGCAACCTAGCCCCCAGCCCTGACTTCACGGTTGAGGTGGGAGGTGATTTCAATAGGACTCAATGGATGCTGTAATGAAATGTAGCACAGAGTGCAAAGGAGAAGCTAATTCAAGGGCTGTCGAGGTTGGTTTCGCAGGGAAGGTGCATATGACTGTGAGCTAAAAGTGCATTCTAAGGGGTGGGATTACAAGAGAGCATGAAGCCTTTGAAGAACTGGAAGAACCTCAGGGAGGTGGAACCGAAGGCAAGAGTTGTAGGTACTAACCAGGAGACCCCCGCCGCCATCCTGCAGGTAATGGAGAGCCTCTGTGAGTCTCAAGGGTCTAAGAAGAAGGATGATACGGTCAACTGTGCACTCAGTAAAATGTTCGCTGAACCTTTGTTCACTGCACCACCATATATGAGCGTCATCATTTTATTACGCTGAAAGCTGAAAATCCCATTGGAAACCCTACCCTACAGTTCCTGTAGTGGAAGCATGAAGGTAATTCAGGGTTTACAACCCTGGGCTGAGAAAAAGATCAAGGACATTTCATAGACCTTCTTGCTTTACTTTTTCTCTTAGGGCAAAATACATGTGAACAAAGACCCTCAAATGGTGCTCGCTGTGACCAAGATTTTCTGTTTTAATCTTAGATCTTTCATCCCAAATGCTCGTGAAAGACATGTTGCTTCTGGTTCAAACTTGGGCCAGTGACAAAGCTTTTCATGTTTGTTGACCCAATAATCAGCCATTGCACTCAAAGACTTAGAGTGGATCAGTGTAAAAACAGCTCTTAGGGCATTTGAACTCCAGTCCTCCCCCCCCCCCCCCCGCCCCCATAGGCCTGGGCTTGCTGCTGACACGGGGCTACTTCCACTTCTTCTCAGGGAGGTCTGTGTTTCTCAGCCTGTTTTAACACTAATGTGGAAAAGCTGCTTGTGTCAAACGTGGGTAAACAGCAAACTTGCTTAGGAGATTAGCTCACCTCTGTTCCACAGCAAGAGTGGCTGAATGAGATAAACCCAAAGACTTGTGGCAAGACTGGTCTAGTGTCCCTTTTCAAAGAACAGCACAGGGGTCCTTATGGGAAGGAGGTGGAACCCCTCTCTTTCTGCTTATCTCAAGAGATCAGCTTTAAACACCCTCGTTTCCTCCAGTCAAGCATTCATTGTGGAACTGTCATTTTCCATTTAAACATCCTAGAGCTCTTTATTTCTGCAGCCTTCAGCATGGAGATAAAAGGCTTTTAAATCATCCCGCCTCACTGCTACACTGTATTAAATAATCGCCATAGAATGAATGCTTTGTGGCTCCGCCATTCATATGTTGAGACCTAACCCTCAGTGTGATGGTTTTAGGAAGTGGGACCTTTGAGAGGTGATTGGGTCGTGAAGGTGGGACCCTCAGGAATGGGGTTCAGTTCAGTTCAGTTCAGTTGCTCAGTCGCTCTTTGAGACCCCATGAATCGCAGCACACCAGGCCTCCCTGTCCATCACAAACTCCCAGAGTTTACTCAGAGTCATGTCCATTGAGTCAGTGATGCCATCCAGCCATCTCATCCTATGCCATCCCCTTCTCCTCCTGCCCTCAGTCTTTCCCAGCATCAGGGTCTTTTCCAATGAGTCAACTCTTCGCATGAGGTGGCCAAAGGATTGGAGTTTCAGCTTCAGCATCAGTCCTTCCAATGAACACTCAGGACTGATCCCTTTAGGATGGACTGCTTGGATCTCCTTGCAGTACAAGATACTCTCAAGAGTCTTCTCCAACACCACAGCTCAAAAGCATCAATTTTTCGGTGCTCAGCTTTCTTCACAGTCCAACTCTCACATCCACACATGACTACTGGAAAAACCATAGCCTTGACTAGATGGACCTTTGTTGGCAAAGCAATGTCTCTGCTTTTTAATATGGTATCTAGGTTGGTCATAACTTTCCTTCCAAAGAGTAAGCGTCTTTTAATTTCATGGCTGCAATCACCATCTGCAGTGATTTTGGAGCCCAAGAAAATAAAGTCTGACACTGCTTCCACTGTTTCCCCATCTATTTCCCATGAAGTGATGGACCAGATGCCATGATCTTAGCTTTCTGAATGTTGAGCTTTAAACCAGCTTTCTCACTCTCCTGTTTCACTTTCATCAAGAGACTTTTTACTTCCTCTTCACTTTCTGCCATAAGGGTGGTGTCATCTGCATATCCGAGGTTATTGATATTTCTCCCAGCAATCTCAATTCCAGCTTGGGCTTCTTCCAGCCCAGCGTTTCTCATGATGTACTCTGCATATAAGTTAAATAAGCAGGGTGACAATATACAGCCTTGACATACTCCTTTTCCTATTTGGAACCAATCTGTTGTTCCATGTCCGGTTCTAACTGGACCATGTCTGTTGCTTTCTGACCTGCATATAGGTAGTCTGGCATGTCCTCTGTCCGTGGAATTCTCCAGGCAAGAGTACTGGAGTGGGCTGCTATTCCCTTCTCTAGGGGATCTTCCTGTCCCAGGGATTGAACCCGGGTCTCTTGCATTGCAGGCAGATTCTTTACCAACTGAGCTACTAGGGAAGCGGAATGGGGTTAGTGCTTCTTTAGGACAACATAAGGTTGTGCCTTATGCCACATGAGGACACAGCAAGAGGATGCCATTTATGAACCAGGAAGAGGGTTCCCACTAGACAACAAATCTGCTGATGGCCTGATCTTGGATTTACCAGCTTCCAGGGCTGTATGAAGTTCTTCCCTGGTGGCACTAGAGGTAAAGAACCTGCCTGCCAATGCAGGAGATGTGAAGCATGGGTTTGACCCCTGGGTCAGGGCGATCCTTTGGAAGAGGGCAGAGGAGCCTGGCCGGCTACAGTCCATGGGATTGTAAAGAGTCAGACACAACTGAAGTGACTTAGCATGCATGCGGAGCCATATGAAATAGATATTTGCTTATAAGCCACCCAGCCTATGGTATTTTTGTTGTAGCAACCCAAACAGACTAAGACAGAAACTGCTACTGAGAAGTGGGATGCTGCCGTAGCAAATATTTTAAAATGTGGTGTGTATATGTGTGAAAGTTGCTCAGTCGTGTCCGACCCTTTGCGACCTCATGGACCATAGCCTGCCAGCCTCCTCTGTCTGTGGAATTCTCCAGGCCAGAGTACTGGAGTGGGTAGCCATTCCCTTTTCCAAGGGATCTTCCCAACCCAGGTCTCCCATATTGCAGGCAGATTACCGTCTGAGCCACCAGCGAAGCCTAAGAATACTAGAGTGTAAGATGTGGAGGCATTGGGTAATGAGGATAATGTACAGGGGCTGGAGGAATTTTGAGGTGCATGCTAGAAAAATCCTACTTGGCGCTAAATGGACCAGGTCCATGGGGTCCCAAAGAGTTGGGCATGACTTAGCAACTAAAACAATAACAAGGGTGATCGTGGTGGGAGTTCTGAAACAAAAGAGAACTGTAGAGACAGCCCTAGTCTTCTTAAATAATGTCTAACTAAGCCTGAGCAGAACGTTGGTAAAAATATGGACAGAAAAGCTCATCCTGAGAGGTCTCAGATGAAAATGAGGAACGTGTTACTGAAAACTGGAGGAAAGGCCATCCTTGTTGTAAAGTGGCAAAGAACTTGGCTGAACTGTGTTTGTGTTTTAGTGTTTTGCAGAAAGTGGAACTAGTGAGTGATGAAATCAGATGCATAGCTGAAGCTATTCTAAGCAAAGTGTAGAAGGCACAGCTTGTCCACTGCCTACTGTGTATAGTAAAATTCGAGAGGAGAGAAAGAAATTAAAGATGGAATTGTTAAGCAAAAGGAAAGCAGAATTTCAAGATTTGGAAGATTCTCAGCCTGTCCATATGGCAAAAAAATGAAGACAATGGCCAGGCGACTGTTTACTAGAGAATGAGTATGGATCAGCCAACTGAGGCCAATTGCTCTTCCTCAAGACTATGGAAGAATGACTCTGAAGGCAGTTCAGAGGTCATCAGACACACCACTCCTATCAAAGGCCCAGAGTGCAAGGGCCTAGGGAGGAGAGTGATTTCATAGCGGCCGGGGGGTGCGGGTGGGGGGCGGCTGCGGGGGAGGGCACCTTTCTGGGTCAGGTGAGACAAATTGCCCGGGCATTGCCTCCGGGTGTGGCGTCCCTGCAGAGAGATTCCCCCAGCTTGGGTTGCATCCAGTGGGACCGTGGCATGGACAGGGCCTGCAGGGAGAGACAGAAGGCCCCCACACAGAGCCGTCACGGGGCAGAGCCTTGCAAAGAACTGTAGTCCCACAGAGATGGAGCCCTAGCAGAGAGCCACCAAGGGGCTGTCCCACGGACACACGGCAGGGGGCGACACTGCACCCCAGTGGGCCTGGAAGGGAGCGCGTTGAACCAAAGAGTGTGCTCGGGCCTCAAGTTTCAACACTGTTTGCCTTGCTAGGTTTTAGACAGAGTTGGGACCTGACTGACGTCCCTTTCTCCTTTCCTGTTTCTCCATCAGAAAGGGAAGTCTAGCCTATGCCTGTCCTACCCTTGTGTCTGAGAAGCAACACAGCTTGTCTGGTTTCCAAAATTCACAACTGGAGGGGAATTTGCCACAGGATGACTCATACCTTGAGTCTCGCCCATGTGATTTAGATGAGACCTTGGACTGTGGACTCTTGAACTGTTGCTGAAATAAGAGGTATCTGGGATGGAAGGAAGGAATTTTGTATGCAGGAAGGATATGGATTTCAGAGGCTCAGGGGCAGAATGCTGTAGACTGAAGGTCTATGTGCCCCCAAAGTTCACATTTTAAAACTTAATCCCCAGTGTGATGATGTTTGGAGGTGAGGCCTTTGGAAGGCTGTTATGTCATGAGGGTGGAGTCTTCAAGGGTGGGATTAGCGCCCTTAGAAGAGAGACCCCAAGGCTCTCTTGTCCCTTCCTCTACGTGAGGACATGGGGATAGGATGTGTATAAACCAGAAAGCAAGCCCTCATCAGACACCAAATCTGCTGGTGCCTAGATCTTAGACTTCCCAGCCTCCGGAACTGTGGAAAAATAAATTTCTACTGTGTAGCCCCCAGTCCATAGTATTTGGGTTATAGTAACCTCAATGGACTGAGACAGAAATAGTTCTTTTCACCGCCCTAAATTTACCTACCTTCCCCTCTGCACTCCCTCACCTGTGCCATGTTCAGACAAACTAGTGATTTGTGAAAAGTTCAAAACTCTGTCTTCTCTCATGCATGTCTCTCATGTTGCATCTTTCCAGGCAGAAGAATTCTCATCCTTTTCTCTCCTTATATCACAGTTCCCAGTCCCTGTGATAATTTTGGTGGGCTTGCTATTTCTGTTCAATTGCCATTGTGACCCTTGACAATAGCCAAAATCTGTGCTACCTGTGCTCCAGATTGAGCCTATAGAACGTTTAGGAAGACAGGATTTGTGTTGAGTTTGATTTAGTTTTTAGTCTTTCCCCATCTCAAGAAACATGGGTAGATGTAGTTTACCAAGTGAGGTTGGTAACTTTCATCTCTAGAGGTCTTGAAAGTTGAGTACACAATATTTTACCAAGGAAAACTTGTACAATAAGCTGGCTTTTCAATGGATTGCATAGACTACAGGCCCTACAACTCAGACCCTAAAGCAGAGCTATGTTAAGAAGGAGGCACTCACTTGCTTGGGGCACCAGCAGAAATCACAACAATACAGTTTGATGAGCAGCAGTGGCCACAGGACTGGGAAAGGTCAGTTTTCATTCCAATCCCAAAGAAAGGCAAAGCCAATGAATGTTCAAACTACCGCACGATTGCACTCATCTCACACGCTGGCAAAGTAATGCTCAAAATTCTCCAAGCCAGGCTTCAGTACATGAACCATGAACTTCCAAATGTTCAAGCTGGATTTTAAAAAGGCAGAGGAACCAGAGATCAAATTGCCAACATCTGTTGGATCATTGAAAAAGCAAGAGAGTTCCAGAAAAACATCTATTTCTGCTTTATTGACTAGGCCAAAGCCTTTGATTGTGTGGATCACAACAAACTGTGGAAAATTCTGAAAGAGATGGGCATACCAGACCACCTGACCTGCCTCCTGAGAAATCTGTATACAGGTCAAGAAGCAGCAGTTAGAACTGGATGTGGAACAATGGACTGGTTCCAGATCGGGAAAGGAGTACATCAAGGTTGTATATTGTCACCCTGCTTGTTTAACTTATATGCAGAGTATATCATGAGAAACTCTGGGCTGGAAGAAGAACAAGCTGGAATCAAGATTGCTGGGAGAAATATCAATAACCTCAGATACATAGATAACGCCACCCTTATGGCAGAAAGCAAAGAAGAACTAAAGAGCCTCTTGATGAAAGTGAAAGAGGAGAGTGAAAAAGGTGCTTAAAACTCAACATTCAGAAAACTAAGATCATGGTATCTGGTCCCATCACTTCATGGCAAATAAATGGGAAAACAATGAAAACAGTGACAGACTTTATTTTGGGGGGGCTCCAAAATCACAGCAGATGGTGACTGCAGCCTTGAAATTAAAAGATACTTGTTCCTTGGAAGAAAAGCTATGACCAACCTAGACAGCATATTAAAAAGCAGAGACATTACTTTGCCAACAAAGGTCCATATAGTCAAAGCTATGGTTTTTCCGGTAGTCATGTATGGATGTGAGAGTTGGACGATAAAGAAAGCTGAGCACTAAAGAATTGATGCTTTTGAACTGTGGTGTTGGAGAAGACTCTTGAGAGTCCCTTGGACAGCAAGGAGATCCAAACAGTCCCTCCTAAAGGAAATCAATCCTGAATATTCATTGGAAGTACTGATGTTAAAGTTGAAACTCCAATACTTTGGCCACCTGATGCAAAGAGCTGACTCATTTGAAAAGACCCTGATGCTGGGAAAGATTGATGGTGGGAGGAGAAGGGGACGACAGAGGATGAGATGGTTGGACGGCATCACTGACTCAGTGGACGTGTGTTTGAGTAGGCTCTGGGAGTTGGTGATGGACAAGGAGGCCTGGTGTGCTGCAGTTCATGGGGTCACAACGAGTCAGACCCAACTGAGTGACTGAACTGAACTGAACTCCAAATTTCATAATCAGACCAAAGGGAAAAACCATTTAATGTTCTGCAGTTTATTACTGCTTCTATTTGGGCTACATGGGGCTTCCCTGGTGGCTCAGTGGTAAAGAACCCACCTGCCAATGCAGGAGATGCGGGTTCCATCCTTGGGTCAGGAAGATCCCCCAGAGAAGAAAATGGCAAGCCACTCTAGTGTTCTTGCCTGGGGAATCTTATGGACAGAGGAGGCTGGCGGGCTACCCACCATGGGGTCACAAAGAGCGACCACTTCGTGGACTAAATCACCAGCACCATTTGGGCTGCATCAGAGAGAGGGCAGCCTAACATCTCAGTGGTTTGGAGACGTGGCCTAAGAGCCAAAGGCAGACAGAGAAGGAACAGGAAACGGCCTCGGCTCTGTGACAGACTTGGTCCTTTCTGCTCGCCTTTGGCTCCCGTTTTCGCAGACGGTAAATATATCTGAATGGAAATTGTGAGTACAATGGTTCCACCTCTGGTTTTTGCTTCCATGGGATCCGCCCCCTCCGTAACCCACTTCTAGTTTCCCTGGCATCCTCCTCCCCCCTTCTACAGACCAGCTGTAATACATCATTTAATGTAAGGGCCTTGGGCATCTGTGAATTTCGGTACTTGTGGATCCTAGAACTGAGATCCCCTGTGGATAGTAAGCGATGACTGTGTTTGACTTCTGTTCTCAGCAGAGTTCAAGTGAGTAAAATAGGCCCCGGTGGCCTCTGCTACCTCCAACCTGTCACCACCCCCTCCTGTTTCCTCTACAAAGTCCCCCATCTCATGGTGCCCTCTCCTTCATTTCAGGGCCCCACCCCCAGACATCTTTCAGATCCATTAGTCATATTAGCATCAGTGGTTAATAAGCTAAAGGTCATCTCCCTCCCAGGATAATATCATATCAATATGGGTCAAAGTCTTAGCGAAAGAAGGAGTGTCTAACTGTGGAATTTTAATTATAAGCCAGTGGAGTAGAGAACCAGCCAGGGCAGGCTATCCCAGGGCTTCTAAACTCCCTTGATGTAGACCTGCACTGTCCAAAATAGAAGTCATAGCTGCATGGGATGACTAATATTTAATTAATTAAAAGTAAATATAAATAAAACTTTAAGAAATTTCTAAAGGGCTTCCTTGGTAGTTCAGTGGTGGAGAGTCCACCTGCTGATGCAGGAGATACAAGTCCAATCCCTGATCCAGGAAGATCCCACATCCCTCGAAGCAACTAAGCTGTTGAGCCTGTGCTCTGGAGCCCACGAGCTGCAACTACTGAGCTCGTGGGTCCCAAGTACTGAAGCCCGCCTACCCTAGAGCCTATGCTCTGCATCAGGAGAAGTCACTGCAGTGAGAGGCCTGAGATCACGACTAGAGAGTGGTCCCCGCTGGTCACAACCAGAGAAAAGTCCGTGTGGCAGCAAAGACCCAGCACAGCCCAAACTTAATTAATTTTAAAAAGTTCTAAGTAAAAATTCAGTTCCTTAGTCACACTGACCACATTTCAAGTGCTAAATAGCCTCATGTGTCTCCCGACTAATATATTGGACAGCACAAGTACTAAACATTTCCATTATCACAGAAAGTTCCATCAGACAGTGCAAGTTTGGAGAATGACTTTATTGACCTGTGCAGATGTGATCTACCCTTACCTCAGCACTAGATTTCTCAGCCTTGGCACCACTGACATTTTGGAATGGATCTTTCTTTGTTGTCAGGTTGGGGGGCGGCGGGGGGCTTGTCCTATGCATTGTAGGGTGTTTAGAAGCATCTCTGACATCTATCCCCTGTCGTTGTTGTTCAGTTGCCCAGTTGTGTCCAACTCTTTGCAACCCCATGAACTGCACACTAGGCCCTTCTGTCCTCCACTGTCTTCCTGAGCCTGCTCAAACCAATGTCCATTGAGTCCATAATGCCATCCAACCATCTCATCCTCTGTTGTCCCCTTCTCCTCCTGCCCCCTAGTCTTTTCCAGTGAGTTGGCTCTTTGCATGAGGTGGGCAAAATATTGGAGCTTCAGCTTCTGCATTGGTCCTTCAAATGAATATTCAGGGTTGATTTCCTTTAGGATTGACTGGTTTGATCTCCTTACTGTTCAAGGGACTCTCAAGAGTCTTCTCCAGCATCACTATTCAAACGTATCAATTCTTGGGCACTCTTTCTTCTTTATCGACCAACTCTCACATCTATACGTGACTATTGGAAAGCTTTGCCTATACAGAGCTTTGTCAGCAAAGTGATGTCTCTGCTTCTTAATATGCTGTCTAGGTTTGTCATAGCTTTCCTTCCAAAGAGCAAGCATCTTTTAATTTCATGACTGCAGGCTAGTAACCCTTCCCATCCAGTTGTCATCATCAAAAATATCTCTAGGGACTTGCCCAGTGGTCATATGGTTACAACTTCGAGCTTCCATTGCAGGAGGCATAGGTTTGATCTCAGGTCAGGAAACTAAAATCCTATATGCTGCTCAGTGTAGCCAAGAGAAAACAAAAAAAGAAAAGTCTGTAGACCTTACCAAGCATCCCCCATGGGACAAAACTGCTCCCAGCTGAGAAGCAATGCAGGAAAGCTGGCTGACCTGACGTTTGGGGATCAGCGAGGCCATCTATCAGCTCACTTGTGCACAAGATGGGTTAAGAGGGTTGTGAGTGCTTGGAGGATGGGGACTCTGCAGGGGGCAAGCCATGCATGTTCCGAGCACTCTTGAAACATTACAGAGAAAAAGAATTTCAGAGTGACCTTTATAGCCAAGAAAGAGATTCTTCCCCTGGTCTTAGGAATTCCATTGATGCTGAATTGTCATGCGCGTCAGAGCTCTACAGAACTGCAGGGAAGGCTGTAAATCAAAGGAAGGCAAAGAGAAGGCCCAGGGGGCGGGTTGTGGGGTGAGTATGCTTATCCCAGGGAGTGGGGGTTGCCCCCACTTCACTCTGAGATTTTCAGCCTGTCGTGCTAAGCCCCCTGTCCCCAGAGTGGCCATTCATGCACTAAATGGCCGTAACTGCCTCATCAGCAGCTTGTCAGCTGTAAATTCTAATCCCGAGCCGGGTCTCTCTTCCCAGGACCGAAGTCATAAAGATGTTTGCCCTTGCACAGGTCTTTGACATGTGCTAGGCCGCATCTGTTTATTTGTCTTAGGGCCCTCTCAAGAGCTTAGCACTTCTTTCTGACCCAGGCGAGGCTTTCTGGGCTCTGCATTCCTCCTGACCATGACATCATGCTTGTACCTCGCCATTGGAGATTGAATCCAAAGACCAGAGAGGACTTAAGAGTCTTAAACAAGCAAATGTTTTCCATTATTGAAGATGTTAAGGAAACCAAATTCTGAAGTATTTACGGCCACAGCCTCCTCTGTGGGCCATCAGTGACCTCTTCCTTTTCAGGAGGCATCTTACAGGGGGGAGCCCTGGCCAGCTCCCCCTGAGGCCACTGAGACTGCAGAGCTGAGTCAACCATTCCATGGGAGGACTGGTGAAAAGTGTTTTTGCCACACAGGCCTAGCTGAGATGACCGAAACCAACCCAGGAGAAGTCCAAGTTTACCATAGAAGGCAAAGCGGAGACCCAGGACGGCCCTGTGGGCTGCATACCTGCATTCTAGAGTTAGCCCAAATCGTTCTTCTGTTTTGAGGGACGATGTCAATCATCTCATAAGTAAATGAACACCATCATTCAACAATTCTGTAAACATTGAGAGAAAAAGGAAACCGCCCCACAAAATACTTTGTGTACTTTAGACAGGGGTGGGGATGGGTTCCTCGGTGACTTCTGGTGTCACCTCTGCTCCTCCCTTTTTTCAGGGTCTATCAGACCTCTGTGGCTCCATGCAGAAGTTCTGCCCTATGCCCTGGCACCACGGGAAGCGGTGCAGCGTGGTCTGAGCCCTCTTGTGTGTGCCCAGTCATTTAGTCATGTCCAACTCTTCGTGGCCCCATGGGCTGTAGCCCGCTAGGCTCCTCTGTCCATGGAACTTCCCAGGCAAGAATACTGGAGTGGGTTGCCATTTCCTCCTCTAGGGGATCTTCCTGACCCAGGGATAATACCCATGTCTCTAACATCTCCTGCATTGGCAGCTGGGTTCTTTGCCACTAGAGCCAGCTGGAAGACCTCGAACCCTCTTAATAGGATCTCAATAATTCTTTACAGGTAATAATTGAAAGCCCACTCTTCTATGCAGTGTTTCTCAGTGGGGGTGCTTCTAACTTGTGGGATAGGATGACTCTTCATTACGTAAATGTCTCTGGCTCATAGCGGGGCATTTAGCACCCCCAACTTCTTGGCACAAAATGCTAGTGGTGTCTACCTTCCGCTGAAGTTTAGACAGTTAGTTAATGTCCTGGAACTATGGTGACCACGCCACGCCGGGACATGCCTATTATCCCGGTACAGTTTTCAGCAGTAATATCTTTGCAACCCCATGGACTGTAGCCCACCAAACTCCTCTGTCCATGGAATTCTCCAGGCCAGAATGCTGAAGTGGGTAGATTCCATTCTCCAGGGGATCTATCCAACCAGGGGATCAAACCCAGGTCTCCTGCATTGCAGGCAGATGCTTTACCATCTGAGCCACCAAGAAAGGCCTCACCCCCAAAGGAGTCCCAATTTGGATAATAAATAATGTGATCACCTTTCCTCATACCCAAGTCCCTCTAACCATCAGTTTATCAGTTTATCACTCCACAACCCTTCCCCTTTCTCTTTGTAATGATTCCCAAAACTTTCCCTCCTCTCTGAGTCCATTCTCATGTTTTCATAACTTGGTCATCCTCGAAGTTTGGGTGGCTATAAATGACAACTCCAGGTCCAGACTGCCTGAACTATGGGGCTTTTGGCTCCTGAGTGGGCAAGGAAGCCAGACACCCCAGGAGAAGGACCAGTGGGGTCCAGGCAAGTCCTCAGCCTTGACCAAAGCCTTGGAAAGTCCCCCGTGTGCTCTGACATCCACAGTGAACAAGGCTGGAGGTGGATGGGGGGCAGGAAGTCTGGTGAATGTCTGTGATTTTTTTTTTTTAATGAATCCAAGATGAACTGAAAAGAAATACAGTGTGAAACACCACCCATTAGGTTGTGAAAGTCCAATATGTCCAGATGACTCAAGTGTGGTGCTCATACTCCATGGTAATGCTTTGAAATCCTTTGTGAACAATAAAAGTTAAGTATAAGCAAGAAAGTGTTTCTCATAACAAAATAAAATCCCCTTTCCTTGTCTGCCCCACGGGGCCAGAAATACCAGTGCCTGTAATTGGTATATCAGTACCACCCTCAAGAATTTCTTAAATGTCATAAACACACAGTGCAGTTTTGGTGGAGGCCCCCAGCAGGCTGTAATCATGAGCTGTGAGGAGCCTGGTTCTGCAGCTGTGCTTGTTTTCCGTATTGCTGTTAAATCTGCAACAGAACCAAATACCTGTGCAATAAGACCTTCCCACACCAGAGCCCAACAGACTTGGGAAACGCTGGTTAAAATGAAAGCTGGTTCCATGGAGAGCTGGGAGATGAAAATGGCTTCTTTTTTAATGTAAGGAATTTTGCTCTTCTATTTAATTAAGAGGCCATTGCACAGACAAATCTGCCCAACGAGCTCTCTTTCTGACAACCTAGGAAAATACCTACTCACCAACTTTGTTTACTCCATGGCAAACAACACGGGCTCTGTTCTGCAGCTCGGGGAGCTGTGCAATCTTAGGCAAGATCTTACCTAAACTTCCTTGGCCTCAGTTTCCCCAGTTGTGAAACAAGGATCCTAGTGCCCGCCTTACAGGTACCAATGTGCCATCGTGAAGAGAGACGGCCATTCTGCGTGCAGAGTGCTCAGCGTCCTGCTGAGTCAGTCATTCACACAGTTGTGTCCTACTTTTTGCGAACCGTGGGCTGTAGCTCGCCAGGCTCCTCTGTCCATCGGATTTTCCAAGTGAGAATACTGGAGTGGGTTGCCATGCCCTCCTCCAGAGTTTCTTCCCCTATCCAGGGATCGAACTCACGTTTCCTGCTATGTTTTGAAGCCTTCTCCAGGCAGAGAAGGTGAAAAGACGTCCCAAGATTGCTCAGGATAGGTAACCACATACCTGGATGAATGGAAAAAGATGACAAAATTTTTGCTTTGGCACTAGCCTGATTTTTACAGAATAGATTATGACTAATTTTTAAAAAATATTTATTTAGGTATAATTTTTGGCTGTGCTGGGTCTTCGTTGCTGGCGGGCTTTTCTCTGGTTGTGGCGAGCGGGGGCTGCCCTCGTCGTGGCTGCGGGCTGCTCACTGCCACGGCTCCTCTGGCTGCGGAACGCAGGCCCTGGAGCACGAGCGCCTCCGCAGTCACGGCTCCCGGCTCCAGAACGCGAGCTCAGCGGTCGCGGTCCTCGGGTCCAGCTGCCCTGAGGACTGCACATTGGTATCTATGAGGCGGGCACTAGTATCCTTTCACAGCTGGGAGAACTAGCAGCTTCCCAGACCAGGGATGGAACCCGAGTCTCCTGGAACGGCAAGTGGGTTCTTTACCTCTGCGCCACCGGGGAAGCCCCAACTATGACTAATTTTAAAAGATAAAGCCTGCTGTTTGTAAGTTTTTTCCTCCTTGCCCTCAGCCAAGCAAGCAGAGCTGGGGACACTGTGACATCAAGTCTCATTGGGTAAATAGAGCACATTTCCCTGAGATCCAGGTCATTGGGTCTTCTCTGCCTGGGGTCTTGGCCCAGACCTGTCGAGAGCAGCACCGCTTACAATAGAGCGACTCCCGATGGAGCCCACTCTCCAAAGGCCTCTCCAGGTTCCCTCTGACCTGCACGGGAAGATAGCTGCTTAAAAAGTCTCAGTGTAAACCTTAAGACTCAGTGTTTCCGGAAGAGTGCTTTGGGAAGGTCCGCAGCGTTGGGATTGCAAAGAGGTAGACAAAACTTCACAACTGATCAACAATAGTGTTGGGCTTCCTACCCCACGCCCTAATTGCCAAAAACGCTGGCCTTGTCAGAGACATATCACAGAACTGAGAAGGACAGATGAGTTCACCCACAGACCTTCAGAAGCTTCAGCTGGGTGGGGCCCAGATTTTCAGAGGTATGGACGTGATGTTTCCAGTTGAATGAAAGTGATCATTGCAGAAATCTCCCCAGGAAAACTAGAAGGAGTGAGGAAGCAGGGCCTTGAAGGTGAAGTGCAAGGAAGGATGCACTGCCAGGAGTGAAGCCGGAGAGAGGGTGACGGGGATCAAACCCGTGGGGGGCTGCTCCAGGCCAGGGCTGGAGGGGAACGCAGGAGCTGCAGTGATCCTGTCTCCTCCTCCATTGTCCCTGGTTCAGTGCCGCTCCCGGGGGACCGCAGACCCTGGACACGGCCTGTGCGCACACAGACGGATTCCTACAGCCAGAAGGCCGTCCGCTGTCTCTGTAGGAAGAAAAGTGTACAGGCGGGGCCTAGGGCAAAATGAAAGTGTGGGGGCCTTTTCTTTAAAAAGCAGGGGAGGAGGTGTCATTAGAGGCACTAACATAAAAGCTGCTCCTTTCTTCCACAGTCTCTCTCTTCACTTGTCATGTTTTTATTTTTAAAATGCCACTATTGAATGCCACTCTGAGTAAAGGAAAATTTAAATTTTAAATTGTTAGCATAAATTCTTCTCCTTTCATTTCAATATTGTGCAGTGCCTGTTTTAAATGCAAATAGAAGAGCATTTAACACATATGCTCATCAACAAAATTACACAATTTGCATATTCCATTCTTACCCTAGCAGTGGAAAGACTGCACAAAACTAAGTCACCTGCTTTTATTTCATGTCTTGACGCGTGCTCGTGATACCAGCAGCGTCTCTACCTTCTGCTTACTGATGAGTAAGGAGGGATTGAAAGTAAAGAGATGCTGGGTGGCCATCTTGCTACCTTAGGCCGTGATTTCTGGTGCGCTGTTGGCGAGGGGTGAAGAGGAAAGAGGATAAGAGAAGAAAAGGGTTGAGAGAGATTAAAAGCCTCTGGGGTCCCTCTCACATCCCTGGAGGCTCGGCCAGATGTCTGTTGTTGTTTAGTTGTTAACCCACGTCCGATTCTTTTGCAACTCCATGTAGCCCACCAGGCTCCTCTGTCCATGGGATTTCCCAGGCAAGAATACTGGAGTGGGTTGCCAGGTCCTCCTCTAGACTCTACCCAGGGATCGAACCCGTGTCTCCTGCATTGGCAGGCAGATTCTTTACTGCTGAGTCACCCAGGAAGCCCCTGCCTGGCACTACTGTGTCCAAAGATCTAGTCCCCACTGGATGCCCGTTGACTTTACTTGCTCCTCTGCAGCGAGAGAGCATCTGAAGGGCTGGCAGGTTCCCCCAACTCAGGCCTTAGGTGCCAGGACCCAGGCCACGATCAGCGTACCTGCCAGTCATCCACAAAGTGCTTCCATCACTTTAGCTGAGTTACGGGGATTAGCCCAGTAATATTGCATCTGTTTGTCCACAGATAGTTTCAGAAATCTTTGGCCTCCCCGGGAGACTTTTCCTGGAATCTTTGCCTGCCCTGGCTTGATCATGAAAAACCTGGATCAGCCCGGAAGTTGGATGTCTGCTCACTTGAGCTTTCAAACAGTCTGGCAAAGGGAAGGGGGCCAAGCCACCTTGGTATGATGTGTTTCCAGCAAAAAAATATTAGCACAACAGAATAAGAATAATATCTGGAGGGTTTGGTTCCCATTAGAATTCGGCAAATAAAGCCAGAGGAGCCCCTAGGTTCAGGCCTAGTTTAAGGGAGCATCTTGGCGGAGGCAGGTTTGAATTTCAGACCTGGATTTCTCCCAGCTCCCTCGAGACACCAGAGAGAAAACCTGCAGAGAAACACAAAACGCTGCTCACTGTACCTGCTACTTGTTTGCAAGCAACTGTGTGTCTGCCCTAAAAACCCCACTGGGTTCACCATGCTCTGAAATCAGCCTCTGTGATTTAACACACCCGGCTGTTGGCCCACACTGCCTGCAGGGTTCGGCATCTCGTGAGTGCGGTGGTTGCCCTTCTCTGATCAAACTTGGCTGCTGGTGGCTCAGGCTTTTATTCAGAGAGCTGCAGCTTTAAGAAAGAGCCAGTCCTCTCCTGTGGCCCCGATCTAGCATAGCCATTGTCTCTCATTGTTCTGTGCACCCACCTTTTTCAGAAAGACAAACCCTATTTGCGGTGGTGCCGCCAATCCCATGGATCGTTCGGAAGACAGGCTGTCGATTTCCTCCTTCCCTCCTTCCCTCCTTTTCTTTCTTCCCTTTCTCACTCTCTTTTTTAAAAAAATAGTTGACAACACACTATATATATATATATATATATATATATATATATATATACATGTCGCATGTCACTCAATTGTGTCTGACTCTTTGTGACCCCAGGGACTATAGCCCGCCAGGCTCCTCTGTCCATGAGGATTTTCCAGGCAAGAATACTGGAGTGGGTTTCCATGCCTTTCTCCAGGGGCTCTTCCCAACCCAGGGATCAAATCCAGGTCTCCCACATTGGAGGCAGATTCCTCACCACCTGAGCCACCAGGAAAGCCCAGAATAACGTTGTTTAAAATCTCGTAAGAGGTACACAGGCACAGTCTCCTTCCTACTCCGATCCAGGCTCCCCACCCACAACTCCCTGCCACATACACATTCATAGACACAAGTAAACTACTGGTATTAATTTATCTGTTTCACTTGCCGGAATTTCTCTCAATGCATATATAAGCAAATGTGGATAACTGTCCTTACCCCGCAGTGATGGCCTACAAAACCCACTGTCCGGCACTGTGCTCTCTTCACTAGCCGTCTTTCCGTACAGAAGGACCTTATTCATTCCTTTTTACAGCACCGTAGTAACTCCAGTTGTGTGCATATGTATAATTTATATAACCCTATATTAATAGAAATGTAGATTGTTCCCGATATTTTGCTCTTACCAACAGTGCCTTACCAAGTAACTTCTTACGATGTCTTTTTTGAACCTGTGCAATTATATCTTTTTGCCTTTTCATTCTGTTCATGGAGTTCTCAAGGCAAGAATGCACGGGATCGCAAAGACACAGTTTAGCGACTGAACAATTTTATCTGCATACCATTTTCCCCTGCAACTATACAAGTTTATCTGTAACACAAATTCCTGCAAATGCTCTTTCTGGGTCAAGAGGGATGTGCATATGTAATCCTGTCATACACACTGCACTGACCACACCTCCTCCAAGGGTGCGGCAGTGCTGGCAGTGGCTCATCCCTGAGGCTTTCTTGGGATGAGAAAGGGGTTAGAGAGTATGGGTGGTTATTCAACTGGAGAACTGGGCTCCCCTGTTGCACCGTTCCCAGCTGTAACCGTTGAAATTCTTATTTCAACTCAAGTAGGGAATATTTTTATGTTTTAAATTACAACTAAATAAAGACTCGTTTGGCTGCAAGTAATAAAATACAGTTCAACTCAGCCCCATGGGGGATGGGGCAGTGAGAAAGGAAGGGAGGTGGTGATCGTAAGGATGAGGATCGAGCTCATGACCCCAAAGCAGACAGGTAGCGGTGCTCTCAGGCTCACACTTGGAGAGGGCCTGCATGAGTGACTCAGTGGGTGCATGAAGGACTCTGAACTTCGGTCAGCCACCACCCCAGGTCCAGGCAGCTGTGAACAATAAAGCATATTGTTGTCCAAACTGAAATCTGGAACCTGCCACTCTGAGTGAGCAGAGTGACTGAGCAGATATTCCAAATGGCATCGGCTACAGCCACAAATGACATGATTTATCTTAGTCACTTGAATCGTATAACAAAAGAATTTACAAAAGTAGAGCAGACATGAAACGAGTTCTGAATGCCCAATAAATCTCTCATTTAAATCACCCTCGGTTTCTGAGGTTATCCTATCACTGTGGCAAAAATGAGTCAGGTATAGAGGGCACAGATCCTCACCTCTGCTACTGTTTCTGTTCAGCAGGTCGTTTCCTAATAACTGGGTTATCAGAGAAGATTTTTAGAATAAAAATTTTTTTAACATTTTTAAAAGCAAAAGTTTCTCTTTCATGAGTTTTAAAAAAGAAAAAAAGACCATAGATTTCAGGCTGGCCTATAGAGCATATTTATTTCAAAGTGACGTGTGATGTCACTTTAGGAAAGTGAGCTGTTTCTTTTTTTCAACCTAAAGACCAAATGGCCAGGGAGAAAGCAGCCAAGACTCTGAGTAATCTTATTGAGGGTTCAATTTTCTAAGTATGACCTTATGCTAGCAACAGCTCCTAAGGAACAAGAAAACAAGCCTAGCGAGGAAGTCTCACTTCTATGAGACAAGAGCCTCAAAGACAGCAATGTCTGAAGGCGAATTCCGATTACATAACAGGAGTGAGTCATCAATGCCATCAGAGATTACAGACGGCTAAGCAGTCACCCACCCTCTCCCTGCAGTTTTGAAGCACGTAGGCTCTCACGGACCTCATCCATTCCACACCTGACCTTCACTCTCCCTTCCTTCCTTGTTTTCTTTCCTTCCCTCTTTTATTTTCCATTTTATGTTGTGTTAGTCAGGGTTCTCCATAGAAACAGACACAATAACATGAAGATGTGTATATATATATATATATATATGTTTTATCATAAGGAAGTGGCTCATGTAGTTATAGAGATGGGCAGGTCCTAAGAATCTGCAGGGTGGGTAGGCAAGCTGGAGCCCCAGGAGAGCCAGTGATCAAGTTCCAGTCCAAGTCTGATGGCCTGAGAATGAGAAAGTCCGGGGGTGGAGTCTGAAGCTTTTCCAAAAGCTGAGAGGCCCAGGAAGAGCCAGTGTCTCCAGTCAAAAAGCAGGAAAACACCAAGATCCCAGTTCAAAGACATTCAGGCAGGAGGGATTCTCTCATCCTCAGGGAGAATCAGTCTTTTTGCTCTACTCAGACCTTCATCTGATTGGATAGGGCCCACCTACATTAGGGAGAGCAATCTGTCTACTTATTTAAATCTTTTAAATTGCTTTAAATACATTCGCCAATGTATGTTATTTATGTTACAAATTATGCTGACACTGAAACTCCAATACTTTGGCCACTGAAGAACTGACCCATTGGAAAAGACCCTGATGCTGGGAAAGATTGAAGGCAGAAGGAGAAGGGGACGACAGAGGATGAGATGGTTGGATGGCATCACTGACTCAATGGACATGAGTTTGAGCAAGCTCCAGGAGTTGGTGATGGACAGGGAAGCCTGGCGTGCTGCAGTCTATGGGGTCACAAAGAGTCGGACACGACTGAACGACTGAACTGAACTGATATTATAAATCCATTAGTGTAGATTTATAATTACTTTTTCAGTTATTGTCTTTTAAACTCTGTAAAAGAATCAAGAGTGGAGTTATGAGCCAAAATCATAGTGATACTGGGTTTTAGATTTTTTTTTTTTGTATTGACCTTAGCTAGAGAAATTTATGCTTCATATGGCTTTGAGCTAGTGTCCTGCCTCTTTGTTTCAACCTGAAATATTCCCTTTATCAAAATAAATTACTTAAATGTTAATCTCATCCAAAAATATTCTTGCAGGAACACCTAGAATAGTGTTTGACTGAATAGCTGGACGCTCCGTGGCCCAGTCAAGGTGACAAATAAAATTCAGCATCGCAGGTGCCTTTCTATTCTCTTATGCACAAGCCACTGCAACATGCTCCCAAAACAGTGATCTTGCATGTTGTCAGGTTCTGTGTCCCATTTCTCCTCTTCTTTTTATGGTAAAGTTTCTAGAAAGGGAAATCTAGATTCACTGTCTGAAATGTCTCAGCTCTCACTCACTGTTCAACCCAAATGTCATTTGTCTTCTGTCCCTATGACTCTGTTTTCTTAAGAACATCCATGGGGCTTTAGAGTTGGTGAAGTATCCACCTGTAATGCAGGAGACCGCCTGCAAGGCAGGAGATCCTGATTCAATCCCTGGGTCAAGAAGATCCCCTGGAGAAGGAAATAGCAATCCACTCCAGTATTCTTGCCTGGGAAGTCCCATGGACAGAGGAGCCTGGCAGGCTGCAGTCATGGGGTCACAAGAGTCAGGCATGACTTAGTGACTAAGCCACCACCACCAAGAATGCCAATAATCTAATGTCAGATTCTTTGCTCTCTCGCTTTCTGAATTTCCTCCCACCTCTCCAGTCCCTTCCCCTCAGTGGTGTTCCCCAGGGGCCCACCATCTTCCTTTCTTACTTTATAATTTCTGTCCACTAGTGTTACCCATTCTGTGACTTTACCAGTTCTAAGCTCAGACTCAAAGCCTGTCTTCAACACCAACCTCTCTCTGAATCCCAGACTTGTATGTGACTGCTCATGGATTCTTTCTCCACATGACATTCCCCACATGAAACTGGAACTTAACACATCACCTTAAATTCATCATTTTCTCAAATACTTAATTACTCCTTTCTCATATAACACTGTCATCCACCCAGTCTCCTAAGCTTCTAGCAATACCATGGGAGACATTCATGACAAACACTCCCTCTCCTTAACCCTCCAATTCCAATCCGTTACCATGCTCTATCCATTTTACAAGCTAAATACCCGCCTCCTTGCCTCTCCTTGGACTTAATCTGGGCCCTCCTAATTTCTCGTCTAGACCCCAGCAGAGATCTGCGATGGATTTCTGTGTCACCATTCCAGCTACCTTTCCAGTTCATCCATTAGATTCAGTGTGATTTTCCGTGACAACAGAATGTGATCAAGTTACTTTCCAGTTAAAACTTTTCAAAGTCTTCCGCATTGTTTTGAGGTTGAAATGTGAAGACTGTTCAACAGTCCAGGAGAGACGCAATGAGCTAAGACAGTGGCAGCCGAGAGGGAGAGTTGGAAGAGAGGAAGCCAGAGGGCCTCGGGAGAGAGGAGGATCCCATTACTGATTAGATGTGGGGAGTGGGAATCAAGGAAGTGCTAAGGAAAGCTTTCTACTTCTGACTTAGATAACTGAGCGATCATGGCCTGGTTCTCTGGGACTGGGTACCAGCCCTTCCTTTCCTCGTGGACAGCAGCCAGTTGAGTTACCTGGGTGGAGCCCCACGTCTGGGGAAGCAAGGCCTCCAGGAAACCTGTCAGTCTGGGCGGAGATGAGTCAGAACCTAGAAAAGAAGAAGAAATAAAAATTAATACCAGATGGGAGAAGGAGGCAGTTGAAAGTCCCTATAAATAGTCAGCAACTGAGAACTCTACGGGAGTGGAAGGTGCAGCAAACTGTGTCTTCTCTTCTGCCAGGAGGTTCCTAAAAGTTTGCTGGCAGAGGCCAGGAAAAGAACCAGGGCCATGCGCTCAGCAAGACATTACCTAAGTGCAAAAAGGCTTAAAAGACTTAGAACTCTGACTTCCATCCTCATTTATTTCATGAGCATTGTCGTTCCCTTTTTTCTTGGTTGGGGTTTTGGCTGTAGTTTGGAGTATCTTGCTGTTTGCAGAAAATTTTTAAACATGAATTATTTAGTTGCTATGCCTCCAGGGTACACATTTAGATGTGCACACAGATGAACTAACAGCTCGTCTCATCTCACTCTCTTCACTGAGTCTTACCGAGTGAAAACAAAGGAAAGGCTTGTTTCATAGGCCTTTGAAACATACCTGAGCATTTCCAATTCATGTAATAGTCAGTCCCCTCCAGGGATGATTCTGAAAGAACCAAAGTCATCTGCAAATCTATATACTAACAATATTTAAACTGGCTAAATTGAGTCAAATCACCAATTTGACTGTTTTGTCGAATTCAGGTATGTCCAATGCATTAGGGTATTAAATCCTCAGCAAATTCTTCTTTGGCATAGGCAGAGAGAGATCAGTGGTACTTATTTATTGTTTTTACACAAATGAAAAAAAATATATATATATACACATATATATATTTGTGTGTATACCATATATATATATATATGGTGTGTATATATATATATATATACACACACACCATACTTAAGAAAAAATTGTCATAGATAACCTGGTTAGAATCCCAAATGGGACTCAAGAGAAGACTGATCTTTCTGGCAAAGAGCAGCAAAACATCTGACTTTTTGCTCCACGAGCAGGTGGCTGATGGACTGTTTCATGGAGGGTATAATTAATTCTGTCTTTCCGTCTTAGTTCCCAAAATAAACTGTGCAAATCCGAACATGATAGAAGGACTCTATCATCAGCTGACAAGACTCCGCAGCCTAGGGACATGAAATTACTAAGGAAGACAAGTCAGGAAGTGTGTAATTTCAAGAGGCCTCTGTTTTAGATACTGTTAGTGGCCGGACAGTGAAGAGCCAGCATGCTCAGCTGGCTGATCAGTCAAGGCCCAGAGCTGTCCTCAAGTCATAAGGGGGACCCAGCTGGTTTCAGCCCTTGGGCTCTACTCCTCCCCTTCTTGGGGTCCTCCTCTAGGGAGCATGACCTGGCCCCCTGAGGAGGGTCTTTCTGACACCTTTGCCCATACATCTGACTCAGGTCAAGCCTCGTGCCCTCAGGACACTGCTCATATGATGAAAGGGAGACCAGATAAATGCACTCAACTTATGATGTCACTATTGATAACTGCTTGGGGCTTCCTGGGTGGCTCAGATGGTAAAGAATCTGCCTGCCAACACAGGAGACGCCAGTTCAATCCCTGGGTCAGGAAGATCCCCTGGAGGAGGAAATGGCAACTCACTCCAATATTCTTGCCTGGAGAATTCCATGGACAGAGGAGCCTGGCGGGCTACAGTCCTTGGGGTTGGAAAAGAGTTGGACATGACTTAGCAACCAAACAATAACAACAACTGATAGATGTCCGGCTTCTGTGCCTTTTAATTAAATAGCACTGCATTTTCACCATCCCCTTCAAGGTCTTACATCAAAGGCACAAGCAGAGTGGAAACACCACACAGTGTGACAGGGTCAGAGACAGACAGAGAGAAACAGAAAGAGAAAGAAAGATACTGTCTTTGATTAATAACACCTTTTCTGGTATCTCACCAATTATATCCAAGTGACATGTATCCAGTCCTACGTCTAACAAGACATAGAATTGAGGACACAGTTTTGTCTGAGCACTTCAACCTCACCCATAAGGAAACTGGGGCCTAGAAATGACTGAGCTGCCCACAGTCACGCACCTGGGACCAGAGGCCAGGTCTCCTGATTTCAGACCACTGGTCTTCCTACCGCATTGGCAGTCATGGATGGCCAAATGGAAGAGGAGGAAAGTTGGAGAACCTGGCTTATCTTAGTAGCTACCCAGGCCCCTTCCCATCTAGGATCTTAAATATAAGGATCAGATACCCGACTAGAGACACACCCAAGAAGAAACGGGGAAGATATAGACTCCGTGGTCCCCTGGCCTCAGTGCAGGGGACACCAGGAACTTAGACTGTCCTAGGGAGCTATGAAGGCTGCCTTCCTCAATTGCAGAACAGAAATAGCCATCCTGCATGCAAGAGTCCTGCATGTTCACCCAGCTTGGGCTGGGAACACTGTCCCTTCTCTGGCTTCTAGTTCACCCATCCTTTCCTTTAGAAAGTTCTTTCCTATCACCAAGAATTCTCACCAAGCTCTAGGGAAAGAGTCTACGTTATCATATGTTCTCATTCAACAAACATTTATTAAGCATCTCCTGGATACCAGATGGGGCTTCCCAGGTGGTGCGGTGGTAAAGAACACGACTGCCAATGCGGGAGATGCAAGAGACACGGGTTCAATCCCTGGGTCAGAAAGATCCCCTGGATTAGGAAATGGCAACCCTTTCCACTTTTCTTGCCTGGAAAATTCCATGGATAGAGCAGCCTGGTAGGCTACAGTCCACAGGGTCTCAAACAGTCGGGCATGACTGAGCATGCATGCACGTAGCATGTAGTGTACTAGATACTAAGCTGGGCCCTGGGGAAATAAAGATGGAACAAACACTGTTGTTCTTCTCAAGAGCTCATCGTCTGAAGGTCCTATTCATGTACAAGTGCTTGCTCATGGGTCTAATAGCCTCATGTGGACAGTGGGCATATTTCTAAACCCCAACTCCCAACATATGGTCCAAAAAAATTGCTTTTCTAGGTTGCGACTATTCTATATGAACATCTTTAAAAGGCTTGAAAGTTAAATTGCTTTCATAAGTCTAACAAATTTCCTTTACTGAAAAGAAATAAAATATATTAAATCAGGTTTTTTTGAGAAAAATCTGCATTATATGTTCATCAAACCCATATGTGTTAACTTGTAAAACCTTGTAATCATAGGCTATTGCAGTTGGAAAGGATCTGAAATAACACCTAAGCCAGTAGCTTTGAATTTTTTAATTTTAATTTTTAAACAATGAAACACGTTTCAAGCCAAATATCACCCAATGTTCCCAAATACAAAGCAGTTAAAACTGCACCTACTTTGATCAGAGGAGAAATGGAGAGCTCAGGAGGGTCTTCTCTTCTAAACTCCCTCACCCCTCCCACCACCTCTGTTCCCACAGATTTTGGAACTGCACCCCACAAAAAGGACTGTCCAACCACCCATTATGTCCCAAAATGGGGACACAGATCCAAGGGGAATATGACCTCATTCTGATTATCCTTATGAAAGCATCTTATCTAATGAGAGTCCTGTTTCCCAATAAGGTCACGTTCTGAGATACTAGGAGCTAGGACTTCGACATATGAACTGCGGAGTCGGGGCAGAGGGAACACAATTCAACCCACAGCGCTGCTTCCTGCCTTCTCCGGGTGGAGGTCCCCTATACCAGATCCTTAAGGGAGAGTCATGAGCCTGTTTGACCACTGCTGGGAAGAAGTCAGGGGAGAGTCGGTGCACAGACAGATGTCCTCGGGGAGGCTAGAGAGGGTGGCCCCAAGGCTGGGGAGAGGGATTAGCCTTAGCGAGAGGGGAGACATTTCCTGTATTGTCAGAAGGAGGTAGAGGGGAGAAAGGGATGATTGTGCATGCAAAATGATATACAAATATGGAGGAGGGAAGTCAAGGGAGTAGCTTCAGATGGCCCAGCTTTCTTCGTGAAGCAGGCGGGGAGACTGCCTGTGGAGGCTGGGGTGGGGGCTCAGTAGACGGACAGGAAGTGGAACCAGAGACTTGAGGAAGGTAGAGACAGTTTGAAAGAGCCTTGTGCACAACGAACAGTAGTCAGCTCTGTCTTGAGTAGGCGCCCAGCACATCATTACAGAAGGTCTGGTACCATTGCATCAGGAAAATGGTAGACAGGATGGCAGGCTGAGCAGGGGAAGAGAGAAGGGCTTCCTGACAGTAACCAGGGTCCAGATGGCATCGGTGACCAAAGTTTATAGAGGCACCATCTGCAGGGTGTGAGGTTTTTCCAGCCGTGCTTCAACAGCTGGGAGATTGATATAGAGAAAGTAAACAACTGGGTTGATGCAGATCTAGGCTTTGCCCTGGAGGCTGCGTTAGAAGGACAAAGGGGCAAGGAGAGTGAGGAGGTCTGCAAGAGGAGGGTGAAGTGGGGAGGAAGCTCAGAGGCCGGGTCGGTAGAGGAGCCAGTGGGCAGTGAGCGGGCTGTGCTATTTCTGCGGAAGAGCCTTGCACGTGCCGCTTGCTCTCCGGTGACCAGAGCACGTGGTCATTACTGCCTGCTGGAGGGACAAACGCTGCCAGATGTGACCACGAAGGAGCTGTAAGCTGACAGGCTCCTCAGCTGACCTTCCTGCTCTGAGGTGGTCCTGACTGGCCCCAGCTGGGTAATTCAGCGACTTGCACCCAGCCGCAAGGGGCAGGGCGTGCCCTCGGGACACACATGCCCCTATGGAAGGATGAGAGGTCAGCACCAGCTGGCGTATTGATTCAACCCCTACGTCAGTTTTCTAATCTCTATGTCATTTTTAAATGCTGTATGGGTCAATTCTGTTTATTGGGATTTTTATTACTGTGACTCTTCCAAGGCCACAGATCTTCTCTTAACGTACATCTACTGATGTTTTTAGCAGTCAACTCAGAACTCCAAGTTACTAGAATCAATGAATTTCACATCCGTAATGCCGAGTGGAAAAAACCAACATAAATACATACTGTGTGATATGTCCTGCCTTTAAAGGAAAAGAAAGTTGTGTTAGGAAAGGCCCTGGATGGCCTCTGGGGTACTGGCAGTGTTCTATATCTTGACCCGGGTGCGGTTACGTTTATGATAATTTATTAAGCTCTACATTGTTTTATACAGTTTTCCGCATATGTGTCATATTTCACAATAAAGAATTAATGGAATCTCTCTATATACATTCTATCCATGGTGCTGCAGTTTATGGGATCCCCACAGACGGATCAGCTCTGAGTGGCTGCCTTTAAGCTCAGACACCTCGGGCAGTTGAAATGCCTCCAGGGCCGAAGACCTCGGTGAAAAGGGGACCCTCTCACGGCTGGTTCTCTCCACCGTCCAGACTGAGATTCTTGAGCGGCAAGGATGAGTGCAGGCAGAGCCCGTGAGTTACGGGCCTGGGTCCTCCTGCCTGGCCACTGCGAGTGCCCCAGAGGGAAGTCTTCTTGCTCTTAACCGAGATTTCAAATATCATGTTTATCAAACAAAGTACAGGATGACATTCCGACTAAGAGAAGGGAGAGGCGACCAGCTCCCTATCACCCTCCAGTTGGAAAGCACTTCTAGGAAGACTTCTCTGTCTCAAGGCAGCTGATAGGTTCGTTACACAGTTCACCAAGCTTCTACAATGTCTTAGACACAATCCTTATTTTTCTGCTCCACAGTTTAAAACATCTATTTAGTTTTGATTTTTCATTCTTGATGTGAAAAACACTTTCCTTTTACAAAGATTCAGATTCCTGATTCTCAAAAAGACTTCCAAATGCCCCACATGGTTTAAGTATCAAGAGTTTTTCTAAAAATATGTATTTCAACTACGGTCCATAAAGATACACACGTACCTCATCCCAAAACTGAACTTTATGTCTAAGAGATGATGAACGGGAAGTAAAAAACCGGTCAGTACTAACCAACTAAAAGCCCAGGCAATTTTTTTTTTTTTTTTTTGCAAAAAACCAAATCCCGGGCTTTGTATCTGAGCTGTTTAAAAGGTCCATCATCAAAGTACCAGTTTTCCTCATTTTGGAGAAACAAGAAAAGCATATGGCTCCAGGGACCTTCACAAGTTGATGCCAAAAAGTGGAGCCAGGCACATATAGTGGCTTCAAGATCATCAAAGGAAGAGCATGTTGGATTAGTTTAAAGGGGAATGGGGGCGTCTCAGGTGGCTCAGTGGTGAAGAACCCACCTGCCAAGGAGAAGACGCAGGTTCAGGCCCTGGGTCGGGAAGATCCCCTGAAGGAAATGGCAGCCCTATCCAGTATCCTTGCCTGGAGAATCCCGTGGACAGAGACGCCTGGCGGGCCACAGTCCATGGGGTCACAAAGGGTCGGACACAGCTGAGTGGCTGAGCAGCAGCAAGTGAGGCAGTGAGGTTGGGGGAGAAAAACAAGGGCGATCAGTGACAGATAAAGTTGCAGATTACAGACAATGAAGGGTCCCTCATTGCTGCCATTTTACCCCAGTAAGAAACGCCTGGCTCACTTCTACCCACTGCGCAAGACTCCAGCCAAAGTTTACCTTTTCCCCCCTTGCTGCGCTCACCAGACCCACGTTGTATCCTGCCAGAATTGCTGGAACATCTTATAGGACCAGATTGTTTCGTTTGCCCTCCTAGACTGTGAGCTCTTTGAGAACAGGACCGTATTTTATGCATCTTTAAGGTTTCAGCGAATGCATAATAAAAACTCCATAAATATTACCCTTGACTACATGAATGAATGATGTATTTCATTAATGAGACTACTCCATTAGCGAAACTATGGATTCTATTAACAAGATTTCCAGCTCCTGTGATGCCACCCTTAAATGATGAAAAGCACCTTGGCCTCTGCCAGAGTTTACCCACTCTTTTTAACTTCTCTTTTCAGGCCCAGGAAGCTGTGAGCTCCCTAATGTCATACACTGGCGTGAGAACACCGTGTGTTCTTTAAGTAAAGCTATGAAAACGAAGAACCCGATCAGCCAACTAAAACACTGGGATCGTCCTTTTCAAGACCCAGAGCTCCAGCATTCTTTGGCTTAAGAGACAGACAGCACCTGGGAAAATGTGGGCAAGGGTGAGTACTGTTGAAAAAGCCACGCATTATGTGTGGTCCAACTCAGATGAAGGTGTTTGAAACAGTAATAGAAATGGTAGTCCATCCCCACCCAGGATTGCAACTAACATTTGAAAATGAAAGGCTGATGTTAGGCCCCCAGATTTTGCTCTTTTGGGTGAATCTTTTTACATGGATGTGCTGATGCCGACAGAAAATCCCCTTCCATTCAGAAATCTCAGGGGAAGAATCTTCTGGGGCAGAGGTAGAATATCCACCTCATGTAGTAATACCCAAGCAAGTCTGGAGGTTGCACTTCTGAACTGATCAGAAGCTGATCACCTAGGTCATTGGTCCCCAACCGTTTTTGCATCAGGCACCGGTTTCATGGAAAACAATTTTTCCACGGACCAGAGGTGGGGGATGGGGATGCTGTCAGGATGATTCAAGCACACTACATTTATTGTGCACTTTATTTCTATTATCATTAAATCAGCTCCACCTCAGATCTTCAGACATTAGATCCTGAAGGTTGGGGACCACTGACCTAGGTTACCAATTAGCTCTGGTGTCTCCTCTCTCTGTCTGCCAGTCGTCGCTAAACCAATCCTTTTCCACTCAGCCGTTCCATAAGAAAACATGTTGGCCTAGGGTGGAGGTTAGGGTTAAAAGAATCCATCCTCCTATTGAACCAAGGCTTGCTAAGGTTTTATGGAAACTAAGGAGAAGTGACGTGTAATTGCACCTATTAATTGACTTCTAGTGGAAGCAGGCAGCATGCTCTTGCGTGATACCCTTGCAGGCAGACCTGGATTTAAGCCTCACTCCACTAACCTGAGACTTTTGAATCTGTTTTCAAGTTTGTAAAATGGTGATAGGAGGACTGTCTTGAGAGGATGAAATGAGAGCGTGTACATAGAGTAACTTGTGCTCAATGGAAAAAAAGTTAATTCCTTTATGGGTTGGGATCAGTAATCTGTTGTCTCTGTCGCATGAGAACTAATCATCATCACCACAAATAAGAAATCTCCAGGCAGCGGTGGGAGTCCATATACAGGTAAAGGGCTATCGGTGAAGCAAAATGACAAATACATTCTTAAAATATTTTAAGTAATAAAAGGATTTCTTTTATTCAACCAGCTAGGTTGTTATATCACTGCACTGTTTGAAAGCTAAAAGCCTATTAAAAGTCTCCCCTAGTCCAAAGGTTCTATGACAAAAATCTGTGACAGAATTAGATACTTGGAGGCCTCCACCCAAGTATGAATTTAAACTGGAGCAAATTACGTTTGTGATTCCTCAAGTCATTCAATGTGAATTAATTTCTTAATGAAGAGTGAAATAAAAATCACCTCCTCTCATTTTTTCCTACCTACTCAGCCAGTTTTCCTAAAGTGAGACAAAAGCAGAGGAAGGGGAAAGAGGAGAGAAAGAGAGAAAAAAAGAAAGAAAAGGAGGAAGAAAAGGAGGAGGGAAGGAGGGGAGACCATCTTCTCTAAAGCAAGGTGCATTTCATTTCATTTCAGTCCCTGCAGTGAGTATTAGCTCTGGGGTATTTCAAATACAGGTTGCTTCTCAATGCTGGGTACCCTCAACTTGAAAACCAGACACTCCGACCACCTGGAATCTTCAATTTGCTTTAGAACTATCTCTGTTCAGAGTCCACGGGTCCTTTGAGATCATTAATTTCATCACTTGGGAGTGATTGTTTTTCTCATCTTTGAAATTTATTTAAAATATTCCATACAGACACGCATACTTACATGACAGTAGACTACATAGGGTGTAAATATTTGGCGATTCTCAGTGTCACCTATTAGAAAGGAGCGTTTATTCCTGGTTGTCAGGGCTTCCTAAGGATATATTCCTGCTGCTCTTTGGGGAGAAGGGTAGACAGCGTGCTGGCTACACAAACAGCCATGAAGTCAGACTGCCCGATTTGAATCCCAGCCCTGCCCCTGATGAGTAGTAGGACTTTGAACAAGTTATTTAACCTCTCTTTGCCTCGGTTTATTCATCTATGAAATGGGGGTGAGAATAGTATCTACCTCAAGGGGTTCTCTTGACGACCACGTATGTAAAGTGCTTAGAATTGCGTTTGGCAAGCCCTCCAGTCAGACCTGGCAAGAGTGTGGGGGCCGCTTCCCCGGTGGCGCTAGTGGTGAAGAGCCCACCTGCCAACGCAGGAAACGCGAGAGACACGGCTTCGGTCCCTGAGCTGGGAGATCGCCTGGAGTGGGAAATGGCAACCCACTCCAGCCTTCTCGCCTGGAGAGTCCCCGTGGATAGAGGAGCCTGGCGGGTGGCAGAGGGTCGGACAGGACTGAGCTACTGCGCACACCCACCAGCCAGTGAGACCTGGGGTCCTGCAGCTCAGACGGAGTCAAGTCTGTGCAGCGAAACTAAACCACTGGAGGGGAAGGCGAGAGGAGCAGAGCCTAAGGAAAGCTGGAGAGACGACAGACCTTTGGGAGTCAGGCTTACGCCGACGTAGCTGATCTCCTGAGACGCCTCAGGCTGCGGTTTTTCTGGCTCCAAGAGCGACAGTGAAGACCCCATGAGCCTGTGGCCCAAAACAGGTTGTTTGGGGAGACCTGTGCGAAATCCATAAACACTCTTGAAAGGAAGCACTTCCCAAAGAGCTCAGCAAATGCCGGCAGGCCCTGAAGCAGCCCTGCAAATATCAGCGTGCGGAGAAAGCGGAGGGGCTTCCCTGGGGGGCCGGTGGCTAAGACTCTGCTCCCAATGCAGGGGGCCCGGGTTCTACCCCCGGTCAGGGAACCAGATCCTGCCTGCCGCAACGAAGACCCGGCGTTTTCAAATAAATCAATATATATTTACTAAAACAAACAAAAAAAGAAAGTGGAGAACGCAGCTCCCGCCTGGAGGGCCAGCCGAGGGCCGCAGAGGCCAGCGAGCAGCCTTCTTCTGCATCCAGCTGGAGTCAGTGTGTGTGGGGGGCAGCTGGTCAAGCCCCCAGACCCGCTTGACACCGTCCCCTAGTCTCTGGATCTCAGCCACGGTGGGGTATTTACGGCACAGAAATCGGCAGAAGCTGCTTCGTGTTGTTCTGTGTTTAGTAAGCTGGGAGTTAAACATTCCCCAACACACTGCTGGGGGAGAGTCAAAGGCTGGCTCGGAAAAAAACTGAAAGAAAAAAACCCTTTAAACTGCAAAGCTTTTTCTCTGGCGTCCCTGACTCTTCCCCTTTGTGTGAAGGCAGGAAGCTGGCAGTTGGACATGGTTTGTTAGGGTTTCTCTAAAGAAGAAAGCCAGACCGAATCTTTGCTTCACAGAGGCCAGAAAAGCGTTGACTGACAGAACTTGAAAATGGTGTCCTTTTTTCCCATTAAATATAAGTTCACTCCGGGTCCAAACTAGTTGTCAGACGGTGGATTTATAGGCTTGTGATAAATGTCCTAAAAAGGAAAATACGTTGAAGTGGGGGTAATTCACATACTCCTTTTTCACCTCTTTAAAAATATGATTATTTTGACATATTTTAGAGAATATGAAAGCTGTCTACTGGGGATTATTACCTTACCTCCTCCCATCTAAAAAGACAATTTAAGTTGTTCAGATTTCTGAGTTGTTCCTTGAGAGTAAAGATGAAAGGAGCGGGAAAGAAATGAAGTACCTTGAAATCTGCCTTTATTAGTCCGCAGGGGCTGGAGTCCTCCAGCCTGGGTGACTTCTCAGAAACGTGTGTTCTCGTGGTTCTAGAGGCAGGAAGTCCAAGTTCAAGCCGTCAGCAGGCTTGGCTTCTCCTGAGGCCTCTCTGCTGGGCTTGTAGGTGGCATCTTTTCCCTGAGTCCTACGTGGTCTTCTCTCTCTGTGCGCCCGTGTTCTCATCTCTTCTTACAAGGACACCAGTCCAACTGGAGTAGCATCCGCGCTGATGACCTCACTGACCCTTCATCACCTCTTCAAAGACCGTATCTCCAGGCCAAGGCACATTCTGAGACGTGGGGAGCTGGGACCTCAACATGTGAATTTGGAAAGGCGCACGAGCCCACAACCCTGACTAAACACAAGCACCATGTATCCACAGGGAAAATTTGGTTTAACAGCCTCGTGGGTTGAGTCCCCAGGGGAGCAAACTCTGGAAAGGTGGAGAATGGCGTGCAGGGGGTGATGGGGAGCCGTCTCGGGAATATGTACGAGCAGTGAAGGCAGCAGAATTTAGGCGGAGAGAGGGCTGGACCACAGTGCAGTCACAGTAAAGGCCCCGACGAAGCACACAGACCCTCTGGGGTGGCCCTTCCAAGTGTCCAAACCTGAAGCCAATGGGTAGACCAGCCTCAGGGAGCGGACTGCCCCAGGGAGGAGGCATGACCTCCCTGAGACCCGCCTGAGACATTGTCTTCAATGGAGGACGATCTCAGGGGGACTCGATCGGGAGCTGCCAGCAGCCGAGTCTCCAGGCGCTGACAGGGTGATGGCTTGGTCTCAAGCGGGGCCCCCCAGGTCAGCGCTCTACAGTGTCCACAGAGACACATGTGAATGGACGCCCTCTAAGTGGATGGAAGGATTCACCGTCATCTTCTTAAGAAGTTTCTAATCACGGCTTTCAGGAGGCTAAAAGGTGACTAATTCTGAACCCCGAAACATGGAACCCAATTCTGCACACATAGAGAAAGTCCAGCAGGATGGTGATGGAGTAGTTCAGTGGGGAAATAGATGGTATTTCCATCTATCTCATCTATTACTCATCTAATAGATGAGTAGCTCAGAGATGCTCTCTCTGGAGCCAAAAAGATAGGATTCAAATCTCTACCCCACTCTTTACTAACATTTCTTACCCCATCTCCACCTCCGATTTCTCCTCTGCAAAGTGAGGAGAATAATGCCAACTCACGTTAGACTGTTGAAAGATTTAAATTAAAAACATGTACTTAGAGCATCTAGCGCCATGTTTCACGCAAAGAAGCCCTCCGAAAAGAATTAGCTGCCTCCCCCTTCTTTCAGCAAATGGAAAAGAGACAGTTGATCTCCTAGCTTGAAGGAGGACGTGTCTCAGATTCTGGGGTGATCTAAAGATGTCTGGGGACATTTCTTTCCGCTGTCCTTCACTATCGCCAGCTCTGTCACTGTGGAAATACAGCTCCCATCACAAAGACCTCACCCCCTTGCATAAGTACCAAGTCTATTCCAAAACTAAAACATGCATAAATTATGTCAATGTACAATCAAATCAACTCTCCATTTCAATATGTAGTTTTATTGAGGTATAAATCTCTACTGTGGGGCAATTTAGTGCAAACAGAGATTGTATTGGGGGACGCAGATCCCCCTGAGCTTGTCTGGAAAATGGGAAGCGTATTCCAGGATGAAGTGTCCCACACGGGTAAGAGTTGCTGCACCTGCAAAGAAACATATCTGGACAGAGGTTGAACTTTCTCATCTAAATCAATTCAGGTTGAGCTCCCCTGGGTGGGAACAATGAGAGCTGACTGTGTTCGATTTTGGGTCACAAAGCCCTGAAGAAGTGACACTGTCAAAGAGACATCTGACCTAGGTCCAAAAAGTGACCCCTGAGCTTGGACCAGCTTTCTCTTCCCTCTCTGTCATTCCCCTCAATTTGACATGGGGCCACATGTTTTCCCAGCATCTTCTGGCTTTCTTTTCCCACGGAGAGGCCTCATTTATTCTAAAGTGTGAAGCTTTGCAGGTTTGTTGAAAATGGTACTTTCACTCAGTAAAATTAAGGCAGGATGAAAATGCTTTCCTGTGGGAATCTGTTCTGAAAAAGGATTAAACTAAAAACATGGAAAGAGCAGCTCTTCCCCCCGAAATGATCAGTAGCCACCTAGACCTAATCACTTTCCACATGACCAAAAAAAAAAAAGAAAAATTCTAGAAGCAGCACAACAAAACCATCACAACCACTGAGAAGTCAGAGGTGACTCTATACTCACCATCTCCCCACAAACATCACGAGTGCGGCAACCAGTGAGCTTTTCGTCCTTAGGCCTATTCTGAGCTCTCTTATTGATGGAGGTTTCTGTTATAATTTTCCCACAATTGTCCTATATTCTCTTTTTAAAAGTATTTCTCCAGGTTTGACCAGGGCTCTGTAACGCTCACAGAGTCACAGTTACACCATAAAGAATCACATATATGCAGCCCTGTTAAGTATTACCCACAGACCCCTCTGACTTTTCACCATCTCTTTGAGAGAAGCATCTTTGAGAAAGACATCCAAGTAAACAGCAGACTTACATCCAGCTTCCTTCCTCTGTTCAAATCTCTTTCTATCTCTGGTCTGTACTTGCCATTTTTTCAGTTCAGTTCTGTTGCTCCGTTGTGTCCGACTCTTTGCGAACCCATGGACTGCAACACGCCAGGCTTCCTTGTCCATCACCAACTCCCAGAGCCTGCTGAAATTCATGTCCATCGAGTTGGTGATGCCATCTAACCATCTCATCCTCTGTTGTCCCCTTCTCCTCCTGCCTTCCAGCATCAGGGTCTTTTCCAATGAATCAGTTGTTCACATCAGGTGGCCAAAGTATTTGAGCTTCAGCTTCAGCATCAGCATCAGTCTTTCCAGTGAATATTCAGGACTGATTTCCTTTAGGATGGACTGGTTGGATCTCCTTGCAGTCCAAGGGACTCTCAAGAGTCTTCTCCAACACCACAGTTCAAAAGCATCAATTCTTCAGTGCTCAGGCTTCTTTATGGTCCAACTCTCACATCCATACATGACTGCCGTTTATTAGATGCAGCATTTTTAGAGCTGGAAGAACATGCTAGTAAGCATAGTCCAGCCGTGAGCTGCAATAACAAGTAGATCCTGTAATCTTGGAGGTTAGCAGAGTACAGTTCAGTCCTCACTCCTGTGAGAGTCCACGGCTCTCCTGGGCAGCTGTCCTCAGGAATCTGGGCTTTCCATTATGTGGCCCCACATCCCAGGGTCCTTCCCTTCCAGCAGTATGGCTAAGAAGAGAGAGAGGGTGGGGGACCTTCTAGGGAGCAGGCCAGGAACATGGAGTAAATCACTTGCAATAGCAGGCTACTGGGTGAGAACTAAGAAGCGCGAAGATGATAACAGTGTTTGCCTCAGAGAGTCCTCAAATGGCCCTTGCTTTTCACCCCTTCAAGTTTTTTGTTACTTGTTTTTTGTTTGTTTGTTTGTTTTCAGGTAAGGCAACAGAGACCCAAAGAGCATAAGTTACACACAGCTCATCACACAGCTAATCAGCAGCAGTTCAGTTCAGTCTGGCCGAGAGGCTCCTGCCCATTCCTGTTGCTTCCAATTAGTGTATAAAAGGGCTCATAAAAATCTCAAGATACAGTTGGAGTATTGTTTCTAGAACTTTCTATCCAGGACTCCAGGGCAAGAAGGACTGTGACCACTCCTGCTCTGAACCCACAATTTCGGCATAGTTCTCAGCCTGGGAGCTGGACAGATGAGTGTTTCAGGGAGCAAGTGCCAGTAGCAAACCCTAATTACAGGAAATGCCTCTTGGCTCCCAAGGGATATGAAATTACTTTGTGGAAAGTCAAGAAAAATAGAAACAGAATACCCTGTAATGCTTTATTCAGAGGCCAAAGTCACCTATTAGGGCTTGTGTTTTGTGCTCGATTCTACCAAGAGAGCTTAAAGGGTGGAGACAGAGTTTATACAGAGTCAGCCCCATTCCCAACCATCACACTGTCCTGCGAAAAAGACGTCTGGACGTCCTCCTCACATTTGAAATCAAATGTGAGAAAAAACAGAGGTTTCCCAAAAATACCTGATAAAGACTGAGGAAGTGGGCCAGGGAAGGCTGGTCTCCTTGTCAGGTTCTGAAAGTTGCCTGGAGATACCTTGGCCACATCTCTGGCTATCTCCATCAATGTCTATGAACATTCAGTTATGTATCTATTTTTTTAAACTCTGACTTGATCATCACGAAGGTTCTATATCTGGATTTTTTGGCGTGAATTTTGACTTTCTCATCTGGAGATATGATGTTGAATAAAGGCTGCACATTAGTTCTCTTAGGTTTAAGAATCTTTGTCAAGCTAGTTAATATTCTGAAGTCTCCCCTCTACCACCATAACAACAAGGAAAAAGAAATAAAAATAATAACTGCTGCTTGGCTGGAAATTAAGGTGCTGATCTAATCTAAACATTGTCACATAAAATCAAGCAACATAATAATAGAATTAGATATATAGCAGTGCCAAATTATATTTTTAGCCAAAGGACAATCACATTTTCATGTTTACAGATCAGATATTGAAAATAGTACAGAATTTAATTACATGTGCCTTTATTCTGCAGTCTTGCTACCTCATTCTCTTCTTTCCATGCTCACTGTGCCCCTTCTTTCTTCTTTTCTTTTTTTAGCTGCACCGCATAGGCATAGGAGATCTTAGTTCCCTGACCAGGGACCAAACCCTCGCCCCCTGCAGTGGGAACAGAGAGCTCGGAGTCTCACCCACCAAGAAAATCCCTCCCCTTCTTCAAAAACATTTTTTTCTTGCAAGTTGGGGAAATATAGTGACATCTTATTAAGACAGCAAGATGAATGGATTCATTGAACTCAAGTTAATCTATGGCAAAGCTTGAACTCAAAACAAGGATCAATATGGGAAGTAGGAGAGATGGAGCCTGGCTGGTTAAGAGTCTTTAGAGAAGTTGGGAATAAGGTTGCTTTCAGAGTGAAACTAGTAAAACGCATAGATCAAATGCATACAAAGTGGCAAAAGCAGAATGGATATAAGTAGCCCACTGTGGAAGTAAGCCAAATAGAAGTATATGGGAGCGTCGCAGACTTCAGCTCCACAGATCTAGGGATACAGTAACAAGGAGGGTGTATACTTGATTTTAAGTTCATGGGTAGAAAACTGAGTGGTTGTTTGGATGAAGGCTGTGTAAGCAGGAGCTGGGTAGCCAAGGAAGCGGTTAAAAGAGTCAGAGGGTCACAGAAGCCCTCTGGATGGCAGAGCCCATTAACATGAAGCCATCTAGGGAAGACACAGTCTTGGTAGTGTTGGACATGGCACATGGCCCTCTTGATGAGACCGTCCCTACTGTGGGCAAAAGTGCCTCAACCATTGTCAATAACATTTGTGACCCTTTGAACACCATGCAGCCTTGTCATAATTTGGCTCCTCATGCACCAAGCCTCCTGGGAGAACTGCCTCACACCTTTCTGGTCTACTTGCCAGTTGTATTTACTTTAAACTACTCTAACTATATCTGATGCTGTGAGCCGGCTCCACCTTGAGCATACCAACAGAGTCAGTTTTATGAAGCTAACAGACCTTAGACCGTGGTATATACTTCGAGGTAAACATCGCTTTATGGGGTGCACCTGGGCAGGAAGTCATATTACTCAGCAACAGCTCAGGCTCGTTCTTTCCTCTTCTCAAACTGCAGTTGACCAGCCTTATACAGTTTTGACTGAATCATATATATAAAGTCAAGATCAAGATGTTTTAATAATATGACTGCCTTTTGTGATCTGACAAAACAATTGCCATATTATAAGCCAGAAGCAGTACATAGAATGAAGGGACATAAAGAACCGAATGCATTTTAACAGGCTGTGGGCTGATTTTCAATTATATCTGGACCCTACTATAGACAGTGTCATCAAAGATACCACGGTCATTGACAAGTAATGTTTTCCAGGTTTTCTTCACACCTTATTCAATTGCAGTCATTGTTAGGTGATAAATACAGTGACAGCTCATTATAAAATTCAGCTTCCTGAAGCTGAAAGGTTAAGTGGCGCCTCTCACCTGCCAGGTGATGGGTTAGCATCTTAGCCCTGTCCCTTCTCCCTTCTGCTATACAGGTAGGTCCTTCTCCATTCTCCATCCCACAACTTTGGAATCTTGAACACTGAAGGCTTCAGTGTTCACACAATCCTTTTTAAGTGAAAATAAACTCAGAAGGCTCTGCTACAGACCTCAGGAGTTTATGGCACAGTACATACAGGACAGTCAACTCTGAATGCTCCTTGGAAGGACTAATGCTGAAGCTGAAGCTCCAAGACTTTGGCCACCTGATGCGAAGAGCCGACTCGTTGGAAAAGACCCTGATGCTGGGAAAAACGTTGAAAGCAGGAGAAGGGGGCGACAGAGGATGAGGTGGTCGGGTGGCCTCACCGATTCAATGGACATGAGTTTGAACAAACTCTGGGGGATAGTGAAGGACAGGGAAGCCTGGTGTGCTGCAATCCATGGGGTCACAAAGAGTCAGACACAACTGAGTGACTGAACAACAATAAAAGGCAGAAACAGAGGGGATAAAGAATATAGCCTAAAAGCTCGAGGGTATTGTTTCTAGTCTCTAGGTGTTCTTATTAACATGTCTACATGTTTGTGTCTACCTGCCTGTCTCCTTGTGTGTCTAGGGAGAGGGTTTGTATACTCTGTGACTTCCTGCCAGCTTGTCACACACGTATAAACCTATGTCCACAGACTTAAGTACTTGGGTTTTTTTAAGCAGCTTTATTGAAGTGGAATACAATAAACTGCACATATTTAAACTGTAAATTTTGATAGTGTTGACGTACATGTACACCTGTAAAACCATTACTACAACCAAGATAATGAACATATCCATCACCTGCTCCCCAATTTTCTCTTGTTCCTTTATAATCCCACCTTCTGTGCCTTTTAAAACCTGTCCCAGGAAACCATTGATCTCCTTTCTGCCATTGTATTTGCAATTCCTAGAAATTAATATATTAATAAATGAAGCCTATACTACATACCCTCTTTCTGACTCCTTCTACTGAGAAAAATTAAAAGTCTTTGCATGGATAGACGTTCTCTTTTCTTTTGGTTAAATAAATACCTAGAAATGAATGAATAGGTCATATGGTAGGTCTAATGCCTAGCTTTCTAAGAAACTGACAAACTGGGTTCCAAAGTGTTTTTACCATTTTACATTCCCATCAACAGTATATGAGAGTTCCATTTCCTCCATATGCTTGCTGACACTTGACATGGTCAGATTTTTCTTATAATTTTCAGTTCAGTTCAGTCTCTCAGTCATGTCCGATTATTTGCGACCCCATGGACTGCAGCACGCCAGGCCTCCCTGTCCATCACCAACTCCTGGAGTCCACCCAAACTCATGTCCATTGAGTCAGTGATGCCATCCAACCATCTCATCCTCTGTCATCCCCTTCTCCTCCTGCCCTCAAATCTTTCCCAGCATCAAGGTCTTTTCAAATGAGTCAGCTCTTTGAATCAGGTGGCCAAAGTATTGGAGTTTCAGCTTCAACATTAGTCCTTCCAATGAATACGAAGGACTGATCTTCTTTAGGATGGACTGGTTGGATCTCCTTGTAGTCCAAGGGACTCTCAAAAGACTTCTCCAACACCGCAGCTCAAAAGCATCAATTCTTTGGTGCTCAGCTTTCTTTATATCCCAACTCTCACATCCATACATGACTACTGGAAAAACCATAGCCTTGACAGTTTTTCAAAAATCAGTTAACCTTTGTTGGCAAAGTAATGTCTCTGCTTTTTAATATGCTGTCTAGCTTGGTCATAACTTTTCTTCCAAGGAGTAAGCGTCTTTTAATTTCGTGGCTACAGTCACCATCTGCAGTGGTTTTGGAGCCCCAGGAAATAAAGTCTGCCACTGTTTCCACTGTTTCCCCATCTATTTGCCATGAAGTGATGGGACCAAATGCCAATATCTTGGTTTTCTTAATGTTGAGCTTTGAGCCAACTTTTTCACTCTCCTCTTTCAAATTCATCAAGAGGCTCTTTAGTTCTACTTCACTTTCTGCCATAAGGGTGGTATCATTTGCATATCTGGAGTTATTGATATTTCTCCTGGCAATCTTGATTCCAGTTTGCAATTCATCCAACCCAGTGTTTCTTATGATGTACTCTACTTTTAATTTTAGCCATTCAGATAGTTGTAGTGGTATCTTACCATGGTTTTACTTAGCATTTCCCTAATAACTAATAATGCTGAACATCTGTTCATGTGTTTACTTGTCATCTATAAGTCTTCTTCAATAAAATGTCCATTCATATAGTTTGTCAATTTTTAAGGTTTTCTTATTATCGAGTTTTGAGAGTTTCTTATCAATTCTGGACATGATTATTTTCTGGAATGAACATTTTCTTCCAGACTCTGACTTGTCTTTTCATTCTGTTAACATTGTCTTTGGAAGAGCAGACATTTTAAATTTTGATGAAATCATATTTATTAATTTGTTCTCTTATGGATTATGCTTTTGGTGTGACATCTAAAAAATCTTTACCTAGCCCAAGATTACAAGCAGTTTATCTTACACTACCTTCCAGAAGTTTATGTTTTACATAAACTTGGTTTTATGTAAAACCAACTTTATGTTGGTTTTACATTTTTCTCTGATCCATTTTGAGTTAATATTTATATGATAGAAGTTACGGATTGAAGTTCATTATTTTATATGGCTATCCAGTTGTACCAGTACCATTTGTTGGAAAGACTGTGTTTTCCCATTCAATTTTTTTTGCACTTTTATCAAAAATCAGTTGTCTATATATGAATTTGTTCCATTAATCTATTTGTCTACCTTTAAGCCAAAATCCACTGTCTTGATTAGTGTAGCTTATAAGTTTTGTAGTCAAGTAGCGTTAGTTCTTCAACTTTGTTCCTCTTTTATCATTTTTTCATTTTTAAACTACTGTTTGTTTTATTTTATTTTTGCTGTTCTAGGTACTTTGTACTTCTGTATGAAGTTTATAATCAGTTTTTCAATTTCTAACAAAAAACACTGCTCTTTTGATTGATATGATGCTGAATGTATAAATCAATTTAGGGAGAATTGACATCTTACCACTATTGAATGTTTTGATCCATGAACACATTATATGTCTCCTCTTCTTTAGGTTTTCTTTAATTTTCTCAGCACTGTTTTATAGTTTTCAGTGTTTAGAGAACTGTATTGTGATTTCTCAATCACAAACCGTAAGGGAGTTAGTCTTGACCAATTTCTTCAAGACTAACCTCTTAAAGGCACTCACTAGAGGCTCAAGCCCCTGTATCATTTTACAGCAATTCAAGCAGGAACTATAAAGAGGAGGTGATAGTATCTATTTCCTAGAGTTGTGATCATTAAATGAGAGAGCACAGCTATGCCGTTTAATATAGCACAGCCTGGAGGTCGAACTGCCTGTGTTCAAATTCCAGTTTGACCGCTTATAGCTGAGTGGTCCTCTAGAATTCAGTTTTCTAATTAGCAAAATGCAGAGAATACTAGCACCTTCCTTATAAGTGTTCTCACGAGAGTCAAGTGAACTTGTTAAACACTTAAAACTATGTAATCTAGTCACGTAATAAGCCACAAATAAATGTTGACAATGAATGTTGATTTTATCATAAATAAACAGCATCTGGAACATAGTAAGCACTCAATAAAGGGTGGATTTTATTATTAGCTGATCCGACTTAAACTAGGCTACTTGGTTAACACCTTTGAGTATGTTTCTCATATGATTTGAATGTCTCAGACTGAACTGAATTTTCTGGAAGGAGGTTTGGTCTTTAAAGACCCGACCCTAATCCTAAACGCAGACTCCCCATCCTGCAATTTGGATGTTGCATTTCATTTTCTCTCATCACCTTTAAAGTCCTTAGAAAGCTGACTCCTTCATTAAAAGGCATCTACTTGCCACAGGGTAAACAACAGTCCAGGCTACGTGCTAGATTGGTTTTGTGGTGTGATATGATATCTAAGTCCAGGAAGACTCTTTGCACCCCTAGTCACCCAGCGCACGCACACACACACACACACATACACACACACACACACACACACACAGTCTCCCTCCTGGCTTGTTGACGCAAACTGCCCAATTGGAAACCCATTTCTGTGCTAGGTGACTTTGCTCCCTATAAAATCACAAATTACCTTTGAAGGAAAATAATCATTAACTTATGCAGGTAGGTGACAGTATAAAGTAATAGAAAGAGCCCTGGACCAGAAGAGTACAGCTTTGGGTCCGAATCCCAGCTGCCCTTTTTCCCCTCTCTGTAACCTGAGATCCCATGTAAGCTCCCCGCTATACAACAAAGGAATACTGGATCTGAGTCATTCATTCATTCAGCAAATCGTACATGGCCAGGTATTGTTTAAAGTGCAGACAACACAGCAGAAAACAAAACAAAATCCCTGGTTTCACAGAGCTTATATTCAAGTCAGAGAGATAATAAGCAAATAAACACATATGTAATCGATTATCAAGGAGTGGGGCTTTATAAGGATAAAAAATAAAGCAGGGTAAAGAGACGGAGAATGAAAAGAAGTGCTAGTTTGGTAGAGGATTAAAGGAAGTTCTTTCTGAGATGGCTGGCAGTTCAATGGAGATCTGAAGAAAGTGAAAAGCGTTTGTTATAGAGAATACACTGGTGGTTACAAATGGCAGAGGGGAGTGGAGAGAGACGAGATAGGAGCAGGGGACTCAGAGGCAAAAACTTCTAAAAAATAAATAAATATAAAGAAGCTAAAGGATAAAACAAATAAGCTAAAAGGATATCTTGTACAGCACAGGGAAAACAGCCCATATTTTGTATATGAGTATAATCTATAAAAATTTTTGAATCACTATGTTGTATACCTGAAACCAATATAATATTGTAAATCAACTTTACTTCAATAAAAAAAAAATAGTGATATGACATGAGGCTTGTTGGTAGAACATTCCAGACATGGGGAGTGGTCAGTGCAAAGGTCATAAGGTAGACTTGTGCTTAAGAAAAAGAAAACATATTCAAGGAAAATACATGAGGCCCATATGGTTGCAGTTAAAGAGATCACTGGAGAGGCTTCTAGAGACCAAACCCAGTGGGGCCCTGTAGGCCAGCATAGTGACTTTTGAGTGTACTCTAAGTGAGATGGGAAACCATGGGGGGTTTGAGCAGGGAAATAACAAGATCTGACTTATTCTAGAAAAAATCCCTGAGGCTCATGTGCTGAGGGCTGATGGGAGGATGGCCAGAGAAGCAGGAAGACCCAGGAGCTGTTGCTGTGGTGCAGGACAGAGAGGTTCGTGGCTCAGACTAGCAGTGGGAAAAGAGATAAGAAGTAAATGGAATCTCTGCCAAGCAAGTAGATATAGGGTGTGGGTTCCGTGGGCTTCCTAGGTGGCTCAGTGGTGAAGAATCGGCCTGCCAATGCAGGAGATGCGGGTTTGATCCCTAGGTCGGGAGCATCCCTGGAGGAGGAAATGGCAACCCACTCCAGTACTCATGCCTGGGAAAGCCCATGGACAGAAGAGTCTGGCGGGCTACAGTCCACGGGGTCCCAAAGGGACACAATTGAGCTACTGAGCACGCATGGGTTCCATGTTGTGGGATAAGAAAGGAGGAAAGGAAGACTCTGATTTTTTGGCCTGTGCAAAAAGAGGATGCCATTGACTGAGATATAGAAGCCTGGAGAAGTTTGTGGGGGGTGGGGGGCGCCCCAAGGATTCGTTCGGGACGTGTGAAGTTGGGGTGGTCTATCAGCTAGCCAAGGGGCAGGTCGAGCAGGCAGTTGCATACGCAGGAATGACCGACAGGGCAGCAATCGGGACTGCAAGTTCACTTGTGGAGCCCTCAGTGCCTGCCTGGTGATGAGATTTAGGGCCCTGACTGAGGGTGGTGTCTATCGCCGGAAAATAAAAGGGTCCCCACTAAAAGAGGAGAATCCCAGAAAGAGGGAAATGGGGTAGTCAGTGGGGCCAAGGAAAAACCTGGAGAGCACGTGAACCTGGAAGTCAGATTTTAAGATTTTCAAGGAGGGAGTGAACAAATGCTGCTTCGAGGCTTAGCATGGCATTTTTGATCCCTGCAGTTCATTACTGGGTTAAATGAGGAACACACCAGACAGCAGCATATGAGGGTACTTTGGGCTCCTGGCCAAGCACCAGAAATGATATGGAGAAGTAGCTTAAATAAGAAGAACATTTACCGTGTATATATATAACTCTGGAAGAAGAGTAACCCTAAGTTTGGTCAATTCATTGACTCAAAGATGGCATCAAGAACCAAGATCCCTTCATCTTTGAGCTCCACTTTCCTCCTGGTGGCAAGAAGGCTGCTGCAGCTCTGGATATCACAGCCCTCACCGTGTCTAGAGGTGGGATAAAGGGAAGAGCCTTTATTTGTGTGTCTTTTTAAGAGTGAGGAAACTTTACTAGTAACCTCTCTGAAGAACTCCCTTTCTGACTAATCCCGAATGCATCACACACCCACACCTAAGCTCACCTTAGCAGGAAGAGTGAAGTAAATCAGTATTCACACCTCAGGGCTGAGGAAGAGCCCAGGGTCTGCTGAAGGCCATGGCCACTCCAAGGAGGGTGATAACAGCCAGGATTCTGTGAGAGAAAGAAGGGCTTGTTGGAGCGGTTCTTGATCCAACAACGACTGATACCATCTGCAACACTAGTTTCTGAATATGCCCATTTTTCCTCCACAGCAATGACGCAAATATAGACACTTACGAATAAATATGCATTATCTCTCAGCCAAGATTAAAAGAGTTTTTTTCCTCAAAGTAGTGTTCAAGCGACTACGGAAATACTCACCTGTGCCTACCATAGCCTCCTAGATCTGGGGGTTAGCAGAGGCCTCGAAGATCCATGTACCCTCAATATAAAGTCCCTGTTGGTGTATGGCAGAAACCATCACAATATTTTAAAGTAATTATCCTGATGGCTCAGACGGTAAAGCGTTGGCCTGCAATGTGGGAGACCTAGGTTCGATCTCTGGATCGGGAAGATCCCCTGGAGAAGGAAATGGCAACCCACTCCAGTACACTTGCCTGGAAAATCCCATGGACAGAGCAGCCTGGTAGGCTACAGTCCATGGGGTCGCAAAGAGTTGGACACGACTGAGCGACTTCACTTTAAATATATATGCATATATAAAGTCCCCACAACTTTGTGTCCTACATGAGGTCCCAGCAAGAAATATATGATATACCTGGATTATCCTACTTTAACAGGATCTCAGAGGATTTGATGCTCTGATCAGGGGCTGGACAGAGCAAAACCACAGTTTGGTGCAGCCGCCGGGGCTGGTGCCAACAGGCCCCCTCACTATCCGTGGGCCCCAGGAGGCCGAGCATGCTGAAGGGGGTACAGCCAGCCCTCGGTGACCCTGCAGGATGAGGGAACACAAGGAATCAACAGCCTGGCCTCACCTGTTCCTTCCCTCCAACTGAAAGCCAGAGGGCAAGGAAGCCCATCCCTGGAGTCCCTGCAGATGAGAATCTGGGCCACAGAGAAAGGGGGAGAAAAGTAGAGATGTTTCTGGAAGAGCAAAGAGAACATACCAGCTTACTCTGGAAGGGAAGACCAGGGCCTTCCTGGAAGCCAGCCGGAAGCCACTCATTTCACCTTGGGACACCTCTGACTGCTGGAAAGTTCCGGGGGGGTCCATCAGCAGCAGGAGTCACTGCTCGCCCCCTTGATGAGGCTTGCGATAGAGGACAGCAGCCTGCACCTCTCCCAGCCAAGTCCCGGTGCAAAACTTGTCCAGACTGCAGTCCTTGACCCCCGCATCCAGTGGAAATTGAAATTTGGAATCTACATATGTGGTTCTCAACCAGGGATGTTAGTCCCCACCCCCCACCAGGCAATATCTGGAGACATTTTTCACTGTCACAGCCTGGAGGAAGACATAGCACTGGAATCTAGTGGGTAGAGGCCAGGGACGTTGGGAAACATCCTACAATGCCCAGGACCGCCCCCCCAGGACGGTGTGGCCCCAAATGTCACCAGCACCCAGGATGAGACCTTCAGCAGGACCTGTCTATGCAAGGCTGTCCCTGTAAGACAGTCTCCAGGAGCCACACCCCGAAGCTCCCCCAGGGCACTGGGCTGGATCTGTATTTTCATGGTAAGCTAATAAAAAAAAAGAGCACCAGGGCCCTCTGAGAGCAAGGGGGTGCTGGGGAGGCAATAGTGGGAGTAGAGGTACAGGGGTGAGGCAGGTGAAAGGAGAAGAGGGTCCTCTTTGCCTGTGGAATGGCCATTGTCGAATCTCCCCTTGGTCAGTGGCCCTGCTTAGGAGCTTGGGGCGGACGGCGTGGGGAAGGGGGGAGAAGCGAGCCGTCGGGCCGCAGCAAGTGGACCCAAGCCAGCCGCTCGGCAGCGTGCAAACCATCACCACATCCCACATCAGTTTTGTGCAGGCAAGCATGTAAACAAGAAGGCCAGCCACGAGAAACATAAGAAAGGAATAAACGTTGTTTGGTCTGCCGTCAGGAACAGACTGTTGGAATATTCCAACCCCAGTCCAAAAGGAACAACCAACAATAACAACTGGGAGACCGCATCCGACATTTAGACACACGAAGCCTGCATTTTCCTTGTGCCGACCATCTCCAGGAGGACCGGCCTCTGGCAGCATCCTCTGTTTTCACCAAGGCCAAACACCACGTTAGGACCAAAAAATGTAAAAATGTCAACCGTGACCATGAATCAAGAGCAGGTGAGCTAAGCTTCTGCTGAAGGTCAGCAAGTGTATTTTGATAAACGTTTGCTGTCAAATAGCAGTTCCTCCTTTATTTGGCATCTACAGATCAATCCGAAATGTTGTATTTTAAGCGTATCTTCCAGATACTTTGTTTAGGAATAACCTCACTGATGTAATCTTTGGGGTTAAAAGTTTTCTGAAAGGTATAACTGTCTCTTTGCTTCATTAAGCAAAGTATATAGAAATTAATAACTACCTTTTAAAGTGACTCCAGACCATTACTAGAATGTAATAGCAAGAAAACAGTGTCTTCAGACCTAGGAGCAGTTTGCACGAAATGAACCCAGATCTTGCTTTATTTTTTATTTGTCATTGGTTCTTGCGCAAACTCTCCGTGGCTTCTCTCCATCCCCCACTTGGACCGCTGCCAGTTACTCCCCCTTGTTTATGTCACCGGGCCTGCCCACTCATAACCTCCCTGCCTTCCAGTAACTGCTGCTGTGGGTTAGGACCATGGCTCTCAGATTTTGGTGGCATGCTGAAATCTCCTGGGAGCTTAAGAAATTATCCATGCCTGGGATCCATCTGTGGCATTGTAGAAGCATTCTGTCTAGGGCACAGCCTGGGCATAGGGATGGATTAAAACTCCCTAGATGATTCTGTCATACGGCCAAGGCTGAGAACCACTGTAATGGGAAATTTGATAGCCTGTCATAATTAGGCATAAAACAAGAGTGAATTGAGATCTGAGAGATTTTCCTATGAGTAAGCTTTAGTATATGAATCTCTGGGGCATGTATTTTTAGAGGTCTTTGAGTCTCATGCGCTCATTTTTTTAGCTGTGCTCCAAGGAAGTACTCAAGCTAGGGAAAGAGGTAGGATGAATCGGTGGTTAAGTACTCGGGAGCCTGGAGTTCAGATACCTGGGCCCGGACTTGACTCTGCCACTTACTGGGCGGCCTTGGGCAAATGTCTTGGCCTTCCTGGGTCTTGGCCTCGTGAATAAAGTTGGGAAGGCCGCAGTGGGTCAGCGCACACAGAGGACTGAGAATACAGCCTGGCACGTAACCCCACCCAGCAGAATCAGTGTTCGCAGTTCGGGGTTTGGTCAAGGTGTTCAGCCGGAGGTGTGGGCAGGGCTAAGCGAGCAAAGCAGGGGTCTCGTGGCTCCCAGAGACTGGCAGCGGTGGGAAGGTGTTCCCAGTCTAGTCTGGAAGGGCGAGGGCAGCAGTGGAGATACCAGGATCCAGTGAAAGCTCAGGCTGGAGCGAGACATGGGGCGGCTGCCACAGATGCAGAGCGGGGAGGGGCAGGGCGGAAACACCGCGGTCCCTCTCTCCCCTTCCAACCTCTGAACCCGCTGAGAAGCCAGCCATCGGAGGGGAGGCAGCCCTCGCGCTCAGCCTCCCGGGGCTTGGAGCTGGGCAGAAAAGGGGGGAGAGGGAACCCGAGTGGGTGGGGAGGCCAAGGGAGAAGAACCAGCACATGTAGCTGTTATTCATGATTACATAAACTGCAGGTCGTGGAGAAAGTCCCTGTGGGCCTGGCGTGGACTTAGCGTCAGCTGTAGAATCAGAAAGAGAATTGCCCCTCAAACCACTCTCATTCTGGGAGAAAGGTGCTAATCCCCACAGACCTTTTACTCCAAACTAAGATGATTACACATGGCTGTGAGCAAAAGAAAGAAAGTGAAGTCACTCAGTCGTGTCCGACTCTGGGCGGCCCCATGGACTGTAGCCTGCCAGGCTCCTCCATCCATGGAATTTTCCAGGCAAGACTACTGGAGTGGGTTGCCATTTCCTTCTCCAGGGGATCTTCCTGACCCAGGGATCGAACCCAGGTCTCCTGCCATCTAGGCAGCCGCTTTACCATCTGAGCCACCAGGGAAGCCCTAAGCAAAAGTGAGCCAAAGTCCAGCTTTTTGTTGTGTTTTGTTTTGAATGTCCTAAACTCCTTGGGTCTTTCAGGGCTCAGCAAAAACTCCTTACCCCCGTGGACTAGTTCATGCTCCTGGCCGACTCCGTCTCTTACTCGCCTACCTGGGCCTCTTTCCCAGCCCCCCCCCGGGCTTCAGAAAGCAAGAGTTCCCGGCTTCCTTCCTCTGCTGATTGAAACCTGTTCCTGAGCCTGACCAGGCAGCATACTTTGGATGTCTTCTTCCATCACTCCCCCACCCCCAGACACCACCTCTTTCTTCTTACCCGTGAATGCTGACCTTTCATCCAATAAAGACTTCAGTCTTCCCCCTCGCCCACTTTCTACTTAAGCGGCCGTTCCGGGGTGTGTTTACATTTGACCTACAAGACCCCCCTTGGAGTCCCACCCCCTGTGAGTTCTGGGCTGCTTAAGCAGAAGCCCGCGTGTTTAAGGGGTGAGAGCGGGTGCTTGGGTGACAGTGGCTTCCCCGTAGACATCCACGCTGTGTGACATTTCCTCCCCGCGTTTTGCCAGCGCCCCACATTGCAAATGAAAATGATTCACTTGTAGCTTCACGCCGGGGCGTGTCTGGCCGTTCTCACAGGATGCTGATACACAGGCTCGGTTGCACTGGAGACCCTGCCATGACCCTGTCCTCATTTCCCATCATCATCGAGGTTTTTTTGTTTTTTTTCCCCAGATCCTATAACTAGATATTCCTCAAGTAGACTTAATGGAACTATTCATCCTCATTACTCCATTATGTTCATTTCAAATTCCTTTGGATTCATGCTTTCCATCACATACACGCTGCATGCACACACCATGCTATCATACTGCCTAGACCACTGTTTGGCTCCGCTCCCCCTCAGGAGCCTGGCAGATGCTCCTGCTCGGTCCTTCTGAGTAAAGACAGAGAGAAGACAAAACCCTCCCTGTTCCTCTCTCAGAACGCACGTGCCCTAAAGCAAAAGGATCACAGCGGTGGTGCCAGTGCCTCTAAAAGGAGCTTGAAGTTAAAAGATGCCTGGTGAGGTGTGAGTTGGCAGGATTTTGACCACTGATTGGGGTAAGTGGGCCAGAAGTATTAGTAGCAGAAATAGCAGAGCTCATGGACACAGAGGTCCCGGGGGTTGAATAAATCCTTACCCTTAAGGAGCTTCCAGGGCTTCCCTGCTGGCTCAGCAGTAAAGAATCTGCCTGCAATGGAGGAGACACGGGTTCGATCCCTGAGTCAGGAAGATCCCCTGGGGAAAGGAACGGCAAACCCACTCCAGTGGTTTTCTTGCCTGAAAAATCCATGGACAGAGAAGCCTGGCAGGCCACAGTCCAAGGAGTTGCAGAGTCGGACATGATTTAGTGACTAAACAACAAGGAGCTTGCATTTTAGATAAGGAGGGAGGACACAGCACACACACGCACACACACTGCTGATAACGCAGGCCAGCATAGAATGAATGTCAATTAGTACATAAATAATAATAACTGAATTGCATTTTAAAAGTCTGTAATTTAGACATTTCCCTTAGTGATGACTGGGTTTCTCTCCAGATAATTTCCATTTCATTGGTATTGGGTGTTGTTTTTTTTTATTATACTTCTTAATCCATCTCTGTGTTTATACACATAACTCTGATAGCCGAAAGATGTCTCCTATTTCCAAATCTAGTTCATTGATTAAAATTTTCAATTCATGTCACACCCACAAATATATCCAAGATGTATCCACCAGTATCTGAAGACTTGTCTTGAGGTGATGTCAAGATAAGAACGTGCTGTGCTAAGAAGTCGTTTCAGTCGTGTCTGACTCTTTGCGACCCCCTGGACTGTAGCCCGCCAGGCTCCTCTGTCCCTGGGATTCTCCACACAGGAACACTGGAGTGGGCTGCCATTTCCTTCTCTAGGGGATCTTCCGGAGATGATGTCACGATAAGGACACTCTAAAGTGAAAGTTATGATTACGCAGGGAGGAGGCACATTCGGGTATGCTGGAGTGTCATTGAAGTGTCATTGGCCGATAGTGCAGGCGAGTCCTCTCTTGGCCCCACTTGGGAAAATGCTACTAAAGAAGGAACAGACTCGGACAAGGGGTCAGAGCCGTTGGATGCAGGTTTCTCATCGGACATGGGAGTCACATCCGTGGGGGGTCAGTTTGTCCAAGAGGGACGATCGTTTTCCAGGGAACAAGTCCATACTGAACTACGTGCTGAGAACCGCTGACAGGCACTCTACCGGTCACGAGTGTTGATCCTGCCTGAGTTGTAGCAACAAGCCCCAGAGCCCTTCCCGCCTTGATAACGTGGATGTGAATGACGTCACACTGAGTCACTGGCAGAATGGAGTCTGCCAGCAGGAAAGGAGCCTCGGGTTGGCACCCAGCGGGGACCATGTCAAGGGCAGTCCAAGTGAGCAGAGGTGAGTTTGCACGCCTCAGCCTGGGGGCCTCGGTGTGACGCGTGGCACAGTGCGGCCTGCCCTTGCTCTAAGTATTCAGCCTTTGGTGTGCTGGGCTTCCCTCGTAGCTCAGGTGGTCAAGAATCTGCCTGCAGTGCAGGAGACCCAGGTTAGCTCCCTGGGTCAGGAAGATCCCTTGGAGAAGGAAATGGCAACCCACTCTAGTACTCTCGCCTGGAGAATCCCACGGACAGAGGAGCCTGGCGGGCTACAGTCCATGGGGTCACAAAGAGTCTGATACAGCTGTGTGACTAACTTCCACTTTTGGTGTACTTATTTTTATAGAAAGTGAATGAAAGGAGAATTATTCACTTACGACTTTTTCATTTCACCAGAGTCTTAAATAACACCTCTGCGCTAGTAGTTACCATAATTTCTTTAAAATTTCAACTTCATATACACACTTTTGACATACACTACTGACATATGTACACTATTGATGCTATGTATAAAATAGATAACTCACGAGAACCTACTGTATAGCTCAAGGAATGCTACTCAGCTGTTTGTGGTGAACTAAATGGGAAGGAAATCTAAAAAAGAGGGGATATATGTAAACGGAGAGCTGGTGCACTTTGCTGTGTAATTAATACATATATCACCGAAGAACACAACATTACAAAGCAACTAAATTCTGATAAAAAATTTTTAAATAAGTAAAAATAAATAAAATTTTAACATCAATACCTGTTTTCAAGAGTACAGCTATTATAAAATACACTCATGTAAGGAAAGGTAAATAGGTACTCATATGACTGTTTGATTTACAACATCATCATCTCAGACACCCCTTTCAACCAAACGTCACCTTGTCAAGAAACCACACCCTTGACTGAGTTAAATTAGGCAACAGTTAAGCAACAGGACTATCTTTCCATCCCCCAGCACAAGGCCAATCGGCCTTTTGATGATCTGTTAATAACGAAGACTGGAAAACAAAGGGCCCTGTGTGGCTGATCCATTCATTCCCCAGGCCCCGAGGCTGGGAGTCAGCCTGCTGGCTTGGACAGACCAACAACTTCAAGGTCAAGAGAGACGCGATTAAGCAAACCGGGAGGGGAGAGAAATGAAAATCAAGCAGACAGTTATGAAGACCAGACAAGATGCATAACAGTCCAATATCTGTGTGGATCAACAGTGCTCCCCTTTGCTTGCTGCAGAATGTGAAATGAAGCGGGAACAGGGTGAGGCTAGAAAGAAAGAAACAGTGCTTCCAACTGCAGCTCCCAAGCATAGCTTTTCTCTCCTTCACTTGGAGAGCCCTCCCCAAGGCCTCTTTCCTGGAGCTCTTACACCTAGATCACACATCTCGAGGGTCTGTGGGAGCCAAGGCCAGTGCAAGGAGGAGGCAAAGATCCTGCCTGGGGTTGGGAGGAAGGAAGGAAACATACCTTCGGCCATTGGTGAAAAACGGAATTTCCCCAGTTCATGACCTCGAAGTAAATTTATCGGACCGTGGTGTTCTCATTTTTCACCTTGCGCTCACACATCCTTGTTGTTGATGTTCGGTCGTCTAGTCTTATCCGACTCTTTGCGACCCCATGGACTGCAACACGCCAGGCCTCCCTGTCCCTCACCATCCCCCAAAGTTTGCCCAAGTTCACGTCCACTGCATCAGTGATGCCATCCAGCCATCTCATCCTTCGACACCCTCTTTTCCTTCTGCCCTCAATCTTCCCCAGCATCAGGGACTTTTCCAGTGAGTCGGCCGTTGGAATCAGGTGGCCGAAATACTGGAGCCTCCGCTTCGTCCCACATCCTACCTTAATTTAAATCATTGCAGGGACTTTTCCTGGTGGTCCCCTGGTTAAGACTTCGTGCTTCCAATGCAGGGGGCTCGGGTTTGATTCCTGGTGGGGCAACTAAGATCCCACATGGTGTACAGTGCATCCAATAAAAATAAACATAAATCATCACAAACTATGGAGACACATCTAGGTCAACCTGCATTCAACTGTAGCAAGAAATCTGAAAAGTAGGAGGTGGTCATTTTGTTTCATTTATTGAAAAAACAATCACGGCTCTGGGAAGTGCTGAATGTTAAAAGGTCATGTCGTATCATTACCCCTGTCCCCAATTCCTTCCGAGGGACTTCCCCCGTGGCTCAGGGGTAAAGAATCTGCCTGCGGTGCAGGAAATGTGGGTAGATGCATGTTTGATCCTGGGGTCAGGAAGATTCCTTGGAGGAGGAAATGGCAAACCACCCTAGCATTCTTGCCTGGAGAATCCCGTGGACAGAGGAGCCTGGAGGGCTACAGTCCATGGGGTCGCAGAGTCAGACACGACTGAGCGACTAAGCACATGTTGAGAAAACAATCATAGCTTTGGGAAGTGCTGAGTGTTAAAAGGTCATGTCACATCAGCCGCCCCTGCGATCCTGCAACCCCAGCACTTCCCCCTTCCCACACCCCCCCACCGTCCCCCGCTCCCCATTTCCTTACAAGGGGCTTGGGCAGGTGGGAGCAGTCACAGATGGTGACCAGTGTGGACGGAGGTGAGGATGGAGGGCGTGCCCAGATCTGGCTCTTTGCATTCACACAAGGGGTGAACTGTGAGATGTGGGGAGGCTGTGTCTTCAGCTTAGAGAGAGGGAGGTGAGCTGAGTGCCCATCTCAGGGCCAGTGGAGGAAGAAGGGGGGGAGCAGGTCCTGACCCGGCTCTCCAGGTCTTCCCTGGGCTGCCCTTTGCTAGGACAGCTGCCTTCTGTGGTGGGGCCACCTAAGAGGAGCGTGGCAAGATGTCTCAATACGAGAACCAGACGGAAACAGGCTTTAAGGGCAGGGATGCTCGCTGCGGTTTTACAATGCACGAGCCGGTTTACACGGCGGCGGCAGCCCAGACACAGCGCTGTATGGTACTGTCATACTTGAGCTATGCGCGTGTTTATTATTTCCTTCCAAGGACAGCTGGAGAGACTGGCTCAGTGAGGCTGGGGAGGAGGGAAGGAAGACGGAGGCAGAATTCAAGCGTTGGAACAGATGACCTACAGCTTCCCTGATGAACGAAGCTCCAGATCCAGTCATGATGCGACCGGTGTCAAAGTGTCCCAACTCTGCCTTTTTCCTTCCAAACACAGAAGTATGAGTGGACATAAAACAGGGCTGGAAATAAGCCAGACGACTTTCTACTGTGACTTCCTACCGTTCTTGGGTGTGTTGACCCTCTCTCCGCACTGGGCCTCTTTTTCTGCAGGCGCCTATGGGCCTTTCTCTTGGGGGATTAGTTTTCCCCCCAGAAGCCCGAGAGCTTGGATTTCATCTGCTATTAGGATTCAGATCCAGCTCTGCCACCAAATCACACCGCAACCCCAGCTGGGCCCGCGTGTGACTGCCCTGCTGGTGACTCCACAGTGCAGAAAAAGGCATCGGTCGAGGACTCTGCCGTCTTAGGAGTATGTCAACCACGAGCACTGCTCAGGTGCTGTTTGCTCAACAACTTGTCTTGGCTTCTGCCATCACCTGGGCTCAGAAGGCTCTCTCCCACCCTCCCAACCCCCACCCCCAATTCCCTTCTGTCATCTAATTCGTATTTTCTCTTTTCACCAATACTCAGCTAAGGTATTACCTCTTCCTAGAAGCCTTCCCTGAAATCCTCAAACGATTCTCTTCAATCAATTGCCTTTTCTGGATTCCTAAGTGTCTCTTTGGGCTTGTCTGTCTAACTAGATGGAAAACCTTTTGGAGGCAAGAGTAATGTTCTTTTCATCTTCGTGTTTCCAAAACCAATCACCATGGTATGTGTGTGTTAGTTGCTCAGTCGTGTCTGACTCTTTGTGACCCCATGGACTGTAGCCCGCCAGGCTCCTCTGTGCATGGGATTCTCCAGGCAAGAATACTGGAGTGGGTTGCCATTCCCTTCTCCAAGGGATCTTCCCTACCCAGGGATTGAACCTAGGTCTCATTCATTGCAGGTGGATACTTTACTGTCTTAGCCACCAGGAAAGCCCAATCACCGTGGTAGGCACTCAGCTTATGAATAAGTGAGTAGCACTAATATGTAGCTGTAGCCACTTAGCCTCCAGGAGTTTCAGCTTGTGAAACATAAGCTTGACCCTGCAAGGGCTGCTGCAGCTCAGGATGAAGTGAAGTGCTCAAGACTTTCCTGGAGGCTGATAAACTGGCCAAGACCGTTCAAGGTCTCCAACTGTCCTGAAAGTGTCTGCTTGCTTATTTTAGGGAGAAAACTTGTTCTTATTATTCCTGGGAGGGTAGGAAATGTTGGGGGATGGAGAGATCACTGGAGACTTTTTTAATTAGAACAGCGTGAAGATATGTTGGCCTCCCCGGCACTTTCGAAGGAGGAGGGGGAGAGAGCCTGTACTCTGCATTTGGTGATGCTGTAATTATGGTGTCCCCTTAAAAGCAGCTAAATAACTATCTACTAGGTTGTAACCTCAGGGTAATGAGCACTGGAGCTTTGCTTGTTAATTGAAGTTGACAGAAGGCTAGAAGGAGCCCCATGGCACACCTCTTACCTCTTACCTCATTTTCTCCTTGTTTATCAGTAGGGTGTGTTTGTTTATTTTTTACGGCTTACTCCAGGCTTGCAGCTGAGGAAGTAAAGAGATTATTCTCAGGAACATCCTTAGGGGGGAAAGTCTAGTTAATTTGTCCTGAGTATCACCTCCATATTTGGCCTGGCACACACCAGTAATAAGTGATCTATTTTGTCATCATAATAAGAATGTATCCCTGGGAATAAAAATAAACCCAAACAAGCAGGACAGTCTCTTAATCTTTTTCCCAAAGCTCTTACCAGCTCTCTAACTAGCCTAAGGCTTCAGAGAAGTCAGAAATCAGTTGTTCAAGTTGTTCGCAGCAAGGAGAATGTCCCATGGCCTAACCAGAGCACAGAACAGAACTCTGGGGGCAGGGTTTCCAGAAAGCATATCTTGCAATGCTATCACCAAACTTCTCCCCCAGCCCAAAAGCCTCATCAGATACCAGTTTGTGAATGTGCCCAGCGTGGGTTAGATTCACTGAATACAGTTAAATTCAAACTCCTGGGTTTGCGTTAAATAGTTTAAAACTAAAAGAGAACAGCACTTTTGCACGATAAGGAATCTTAAGAATTTGGGCCCTTTCTCTAAGTTTGCAAATTCTAATTTCAATGTTTAACCTTATTGAACTTTCTTATAAATAAGTAAAATTCCTCCTCCTAATTTCAGTCAGATTTAAATATCTCTGAAACTAGGTAAGGAACTAAGATGAAATAAAAATAAATGTAATCCTTTTTTTCCAAACACTGGAAAATTCTTTATTGTCATTAGAAGTCAACAACGCTAACTCAGTCTTATTTTATATAGCTGCTCTTTTATTCCTCTGGTGTTAACAAATGAATGCCTTTTATAAGTATACTGACTTTATTGTTTACCTTGATTGATAGACATCCAATATTAAAATCACTATCTTATAATTTCTAAATCAGAAATTAATTTGATCTAAATTAATTGAAGATCAATTTTCATTTTCTACCTTGTTACAGCAAACAGAATAGCAACTCATTCTACTGTTACGAATTTTCCAGAAAATATTAATACCTTCTTTTGTATTTTTTTCATTAGAAGTCTCATGTTTCAGCTAGAGGTCAAGGAAATAGAACTGCTAATAAGGGGAAAATAGTCAGGCAGCCACTTGCCTCGTGTCACCACATTCCAAGATTTGCTCCTAGAAGTCAAAGTAAATAAATAGATTTTCTCTTTGTCCCAGAAGTAATCAGACTTTCAGGAACTGACTCAGCTCAATCAGATAGAAGAGGCTGATGTACAGCCTGTAGCGATCAGAGGAAGACTAGCTGGGAAGGTCAGTAAAGCCAGGGCTAGGTGGCATCCCACAGCTTAGTCCTTCTAGGAGCTTCATGCTCTGCTTTGGGATCCCAGAAGCTTACTCTTATCTGTGTCCAGGGGTGACATCAACCAAAATGCTGATATGCTTAGGGTATCCCCTGGAACACCTAATCTATTCAAAATGCAATGGACCAGACTAAGCAATCATGTGGGTGTGATACCCACCTAGTTCTCAGGCCTTGTGGGAAACTCTGTCCTAGGCTGGAGCCACTCTGTTGGCTCATCTTGAGGAACTATTCTCATAAGAAGCAGGATGCTGGCACTTCATGCCATCCCTACCAGAAAACTTGTGGAGAAAGCCAAATAAGAACCAGAAGGGGACAGTGGAAGGGTATATTGTCAACTCAGGATTTTGCATCAAATTTTTTGAAGGCTAAGGCCAAATATCTCTTCAAACATGAATTCAAGTTGATTTTATCTAATACCACACTTACTCCTGATAAACACATGTCCTGCTCTGAAAAAGGGGTGTCCCAGAGAGCAGACAAGTCACAGAGAAGAATAAATGCATCGTAAATTGACATTAGTAAGCTGACATATCAGCTCATGTCTTGAGTATGCAGGAGCTCCCAAAAGCTGCCCTAGAATAATCGGGAAATTGGAAAAATAAGCTTTTCAGTTGAGAGTTAAATTGTAAGATCAATATATAGACTACTTCAGAGTACGCTTACTTCTGTGTCCTCTGGAGACTTACAAGAATGGTTCAAAGATGTCGTGTAAGACTGCCTTTCTCCCCAGTGGCCAGGGAAAGGGACTGGAATAGGGGTGAGGATGTGACTGCCTGATCCCAGGGCAGGTGTGTGAGCTGGGTACACACACCAGGGCTGATGGAGACAATGAGCATTGTTCTACTTCCTCCCCTGATTCCTTGTACCCAATAGAAAATCGAATGGCAAAATAGCCTGCCTGTGAAAATATTTCATACATAGCATGGTGCTAGTCAAATGTTTTGGGTTGGCCAAAAATTTCATTTGGGTTTTTCCATAATGAATATTTATAACCAACCCAATAATATGATAGCTGAAATCTCTATTATTGATAATATGAAATACCTCAGGTTCTAAACATTACAAATGCTTTATATCTCTTGTTGTTGTTCAGTCGCTCAGTCATGTCCGACTCTGCGACCCCACGGATTGCAGCACACCCGGCTTCCCCGTCCATCACCAACTCCCGGAGCCTGCTCAAACTCACTGAGTCAGTGATGCCATCCAACCATCTTGTCCTCTGTCATCTCCTTCTCCTCCTTCCTTCGATCTTTCCCAGCACCAGGGTCTTGTCCAATAAGTTGGCTCTTCACATCAGGTGGCCAAAGGATTGGAGCTTCAGCTTCAACATCAGCCCTTCTAATGATTTTTCAGGACTGATTTCCTTTAGGATTGACTGGTTTGACCTTTAGAGTTAAATTAACATTTCTTGGAGAGTCAGGTCATAGAAGATGATAAATGAATCCAAATTAAGGATAAAATCAGGAACATTGATCCCTTAGAAAATCTAGTGAAAATCAACACAAAATGTACAGATTTATTCACAGCCAGAAATAACAGTCTTTGAAGTGCTTTTGAAATGTGTGCTGAGAGACATAGGAAATATGTAAGTCCCTGTCAAGGAAGTATCATTTTGCAATAATTTGCAATTTCATTACAGCTTGCATGGGGAAAGTCTGGCCTGCAAAACACTGGTAGACCACGTGGGGTCTGCCCGGATAAAGGTGCTAAAGAATGTGTCCACGCATGGGCAAGGGACATACACTGAGCCCTAACGATTCTTCTTAAGCTTCTTCTCTGAAATATGACTAGAGAACACTATCCTAGTGGTTTTCAAACTTTCTAAGTATGGGAGGAACCATCACGGGAGGAAGGGCTTTATTTGGGAACTAAGTAAGCACTAAGATTCTCCCACATGTAATATAACTTGTTCCTAAAAATTGTATGCAAAATTTCCAACCTCAGACCTGCTGAGACCCATCTGTTGCGGTAAAAGGCATTGTTGGGAGAAGGCTCAGGGGTCAATTGGTTCCCTTTTTACACCTCTCTACTTAAATCCAATCTATTGTTACAGTATGTGCTTAGAAATAAACCTTATTATAAGCCTTAGATATAGTATTCAAATATAATTAGTTTATGGAATATCAAAGAAAGGTAATTCTTCTCCCCCAGATAAGATCCATATCTCAATAGACACTATAATAGCTTAATTTTTTTCACACTAGCTCATTAGTGTTACATCTACACACCCCCATACTCTCCCCACCCCAAGATCTCTGTTGTAAATTAATAATATATGCAGCAATCAGCATACTTTACTGAAAGCCAGTACCTCTAACAGCCCTCAATGCCCAACTTGCTCTCCAGTACCAAAAGGTTCTCTGCTACCATAAGGCCATAAAGGATTTTCCCTGGTGGCTCAGATGGTAAAGAATCTGCCCACAATACAGGAGAACCGGATCGGATCCCTGAGTCAGGAAGATCCCCTGGAGAAGGGAATAGCAACCCACTCCAGTATTCTTGCCTAGAGAATTCCATGGACAGACCATGGGGTCACAAAGAGTCAGACACAACTGAGGGACTAACTCTTTCTTTCACCATAAAGCTAGGGCTTCCCCAGTGGCTCAGCAGCAAAGAATCCACCTGCAATGCAGGAGATGCTGGTTTGATCCCTGGATCAGGAAGATTCCCCTGGAGGAGGGCGCGGCATTCTTGCGTGGAGAATCCCATTGGACAGAGGAGCCTCACGGGATACAATGCATAGGTTCACAAAGAGTAGAACAAGACTGAAGTGACTGAGCACGCTGCACGTTAAGCCAGTTCTACATTTTAAAAATATATACATTAGAGTCAAGTCAAAGGACAAGGATCAAGGCATTATTATTAATAAAAGGTATTGGGAAACTACACCCCCACCACTAACGAAGTGGTAACTTCTTATTTCTGCAGAGGCGTCAGACCTCATCAAAGCTTCTGCCCAAGAATTCAGCTCATCAGCTCATCTGGCAACTGATAAACCCGAGAGTCATTTGTTCTTGGCCTGATAAAGTCAGATGGCATGTCACAAGCCATTTCCAGCTTTAGTTTTCTTGAAAAGACATGTTTTCAGGAAGAACTGCCAGAGAAATGACTGTGCCTGAAATAAAATAATTGACATCAAGGGATACTGACTTCAGAAAGAGTCACTGCAGGCAGCAGCTACAGACGCTGAGATTTTCATAGGACGGCTCTTGGTAATTATAAGACAGACAGGTAATGCCAGCACGTGCAGATTTTCTTTGGTGTGAGTGCTGTAGAAATTACTGGGCTGAGAGCAAAATTGCTCCTCCATGGAAGCCATCTCCGCTCCCATCTGGGGATGCTCTTGATCCACAGTGATGGACAATCCTTACAGTGAGTGAGGGGAAGGTGGTTCATTCCATACATGCTTATATACCAAGATGGTCTAATCTTCCTGCACTAACTTCCTGCTTTATGCAACTGATCTGGGCCATCACCTGGCTTCTCAGAGACTTTAGATGGTCCGGTTGGGCTTGTAGGAATGAGATCAGAGGCCAACTCAGTCAAGGTTGTTCAGTCATAAGTTGTGTTCGCCTCTCTGTGACCCTATGGACTGAAGCACGCCAGGCTCCTGTGTCCCCTGCTACCTCCCGGAGTTTGTTTACATTCGTGTCCATTAAGTGAGTGATGCTTGCTAACCATCTCATTCTCTATTGCCCCCTTATTTTTGCCTTCAGTCTTTCCCAGCTTCAGGGTCTGTTTCCAGTGAGTCAGTTCTTTGCATCTGGTGGCCAAAATATGGGAGCTTCAGTTTCAGCATCAGTCCTTCCAATGAATATTCAAGGTTGATTTCCTTTAGGATTGACTGGTTTGATCTCCCTGCAGTCCAAGGAGCTCTCAAGAGTCTTTTCCAGCACCACAGTTAGAAAGCATCAGCTCAGCCTTCTTTATGGTCCAACTCTCACATCTGTACATGCCTACTGGAAGAACCATAGCTTTGACTATATGGACCTTTGTTGCCAAAATGATGCCTCTGCTTTTTAATATGCTTGTCACAGCTTTCCTTCCAAAGAGCAAGTGTCTTTTAATTTCATGGCTGCAGTCATTTTGGAGCCCAAGAAAATAAAATCTGCCACCGCTTTCACTTTTTTCCTTCTGTTTACTATGAAGACTGGATGACACGATCTTGGGTTTTTAATGTGAGTTTAAGCCAGTTTTTTCACTCTCCTGTTTCATCCTCATCAAGAGTACCACTGTACTCAGTCAAGGTCCTGCTGGAAACTACATCGGCCCTTGGTTGGACCACTGATTTCACTGGCAGTTTTTCATTCCTCGGTGACAAATGAATCAATCCCATAGCTGAAGACTAATTAGAGACCGATAAAAAGCAGAAACTTTGTTTTTAAAGACGCATTTGGCTAAAAGCCCTAGTGGCCAGAGAGAATAAACTCAATGACTTTTATCTCCAAAATAGAATCCTCTGCGTCCAGACTCACTCTTGTGAAGGAATTAGTTGCCTCTATAGCAGTTACTTTTCTAAGACTTCACGGCGGGGTTTCTCAACACTGGCTCTGTTAACATCTGGGGCCAGATAGCTCTTTATTGTCGGTGCTGTCTGTGCGTTTAGTATGTTAACCAACATCCTTGGGCACCACCCATTAGATGCCAGTAGCACTTTCCCCTAGTTGTGACAGAAATGTCCCTGGAAGACGTGATCTAATTTCCCCTGAGGAGGGGGTGGGGGTGGGGGGTGCACCATCACCCCCAGTAGGAAACTGCTGGTTTAGGCCATTCTTTAATAAACACATTTCATCTGTACCCATGATACCTCTCCCCCAACTGCTCACTCCCAAGGCCCACAAAAGAATTGCCTCTTGTTCTGTAAAAAATGACCAACTTTTGTTTCTAGGACTTTCCCACCGGGGTTGCTGGTTAAGAATAATACCTGCATCTTATCGCTTCTCGGCCTTTTGCCTAAGATCAAGTGAAGAATAATACCTGCATCTGTTCAATTGTTATCCCAGGATAGAGTTCTTAGAGAAAAGTGTTTCCATTCATATATCCTGGAAAACTAAAATGGAAAACTCTAAATATAGACTCATTGAAAGAATAGGTTAAAGCCCAGCGTGTACCTCCAAAAGTTCAAGTGACAGAGAAATTTTTTTAAAGAATAATTATTAAATGTATTGCTGGCTGTGCTGGGTCTCACTGCTGCATGGGCTTTTCTCTAGGTGCAGCGAGCAGGGGCTACTCTCTAGATGTGGTGCGTGGGCTTTTCACTGCAGAGGGCTGTTTTGTGTGGACCAGGGGCTCTAGGGCACGCGAGCTTCAGCAGTTGTGGCTGGCACACGGGCTCAGTAGTTGTGGGGGCCACGGGCTTAGTTGTTTCATGGCAAGTGGGATCTTCCTAGACCTGGAAGCAAACCCGCGTCTCCTGCATTGGCAGGCGTAGTCTTCACCTCTGAGCCACCAGGGAAGCCCTTAACCTAACATTTAAAAATCACCCCAAACCTCACCATGCAGCAATAACTATCACTGATGTTTGGTGAGTGTTCTTCCAGACACTCTTTGTGAACACAGGCCAGGTATAAAGCCTGACTCTGTACTGAAGTTCTTCTACAAAATAGACCAAGATGAATGAATCCCATGATTCCCTGTTGAAATTTACCACCAATAAAAAAAGATTACGCCCATGCAATTTTAAATGACAAGAATTATATTTACCTTTCCCATGGGAAAGACACTGAAAATTGAAGAAACCGGGGCATTTCAAATAAATGTTTCTTCGCCACTAGAGAGATTGGTCCTTAAAAGATCTCCCTAAATTAAGAAAATCTTTAGGCAAAATTTTAAGAGCTGAAATTATTGTTATTTTTAAACTGTCTCTTTCAACCTTAAATGCTGTGCACTAGCTCCCTAACAGGAAAGATGAGGAACTTGGTTAACTTATAGTTTTCTCCTACCCCTGTTCTTACTATCCCCAATTTGATTAACTATAATATTTACATATGACCTTTAAGTTCTCTTCCTCAGCCATACTTCCTATAGTTATTTGCTCTCAGTTCCATTTTAAATGAATCCACAGCCTCTCGGTTCCTGAATTCAACTCATTTTTTTTTTAATTTGACTTTTTTGATCAAAGTGTAGTTGATTTACAACATTGTGTTCATTTCTGCTGTACAGCTAAGTGATTCAGTTATTCATAAATATTATTTTTCACATCCCTTTCCATTATAGTTTATCACAAAATATTGAATACGATTCCCTGTGCTATGCAGTAGGACCTTGTTGTTTATCCATCGTATATATACTAGTTTGCATCTGCCAATTCCCCCAGCCACCACCATACCTGCCTTTGCAGCCACAAGTCTGTTCTCGATGTCTATGAGTCTGTTTTTCTTTGATAGATATGTTCATTTGTGTCGTATTTTAGACTCCACATATAAGCAGCATCATATGACATTTTCTTCCCTGATAGCTCAGTTGGTAAAGAATCCACCTGCATTGCAGGAGACCCCAGTTCAATTCCTGGGTTGCAAAGATCCCCTGGAGAAAGGAAAGGCTACCCACTCCATTATTCTGGCCTAGAGAATTCCATGGACTAACGGGGTCGCAAAGAGTCATACACGAGCAACTTTCACTTTTATATGGCATTTGTCTTTCTTTTTCTGACTTTCTTCGCTTAGTATGGTCTCTAGATCTATCCATGTAACTGCAAATGGCACTATTTCATTCTTTTTATGGCTGAGTAATATTCCATTGTGTGTCTGTGTGTTGTGTATACACATATGAGATGTATGTATCTCACTTATTCTTTGTGGCTGGATTGTTTTTCAAGACAGTTTTTACTTGCCAAAAGGACCCACTGAGGCTGTATTTCTTGAGCTTTTGAATCCTTGATGATAGCTGTCTGTTGTTTTCATACTCCGAGGACATCTTGGTTAGAGATTCAATTTTCAGGCAACCGTTTCTTCCTCTTGAGCTCATAGACTCCACTCCAGGATTGTTGCTAGAGTTGACAGCTGGCTCCCACAGCAGAGGCCTCTGTGCCCACCGGACCCTGGGCACTGCAGCTCCATGGGGCTTCCTGGTTTCTCATCTCTGGGGCATCCCTTAGTGAGGCCGCGCCTTCCTGCTCCAATCACCTGAAGGCCTTTGCTGCCCATCAGAAGGTGGAGGTGGTGGGCTACCAGCTCAAGCGAGTCTCTTCCCACTTCTGTAGCCTGTGCTGGGCTCAGAGTCACCTCCCCCGCTCCAAGTCCACATTACACAAGGCCTGGAGCAGACGCTCCTTCATCTCCACTGCCCACCGTCCACATGCAGGGAACTCTGCTGGCTCCTCTTTCAGTTCTCTTCCCATTGGATCCAGAATTCACAGAGCCATCACTCCCTGCCCTCTCCCTGAATAAACTACCATTTCTCTCTCCTCCTCTCCTCTTTCTGCTTAATTTTCCCACTTAAGATCTGCACCTGAGTTCCGCCCTCTGGGCACACCTTGTTCTCTAGTTCCTCTAGTACTTTGTTGTTATTGCTCTTCAGTTGCTAAGCCGTGTCCGACTCTGTGACCCCATGGACTGAAGCACACCAGCCTTCCCCGTCCTTCACTATCTCCCAGAGTTTGCTCGAACTCATGTCCATTGAGTCAGTGATGCCATCCAACCATCTCCTCCTCTGTCGCTCCCTTCTCCTCCTGCCCTTAATCTTTCCCAGCATCAGGGTGGCCAAAGTATTGGAGCTTCAGCTTCAGCATCGGTTTCTAGTGGGTACCAAAGAGGTCTTCTTATATACTCTTAATATCCCTACTCATTCCAAAAGCATACATATGAAATAACCAAAGATTAACTATCCTTGATTCCATGATGACATTCTGGAGTTAAGTACGTCCCTATCTTTCAGCTTCTTCAAGAGTCACTCAGTTTACTCTTACCCACTGAATCCCCACTGAATTTTGACTGCATTTTTCATCTTAGCACATGAAAATTCCAGACTGTATGAATAGTTATCCTTTTAGATTCTGTCAAAAAACCTCTCAAAGCAGATACCCTACTCATAGAGGTATTCAGTGAACAATTGTTGATAAAGGGGATGTCTTGAGAATTCTATTAGCATGCTCCAGGGCTCAGGGGAGAAAAGGATGCCTAAGGGAGAAGCAGAAACAGTGAATCATCAGGATACGGAATTTAATCATAATAATAATTAAAGGAGTGCTTCCTGTGTCCTTGGCAGTGCTTGAAGTTGTTTACAGAAGTCGTCTTGTTCCATCTTTATAACAGCCCTAGGAGAAAGGTACTGTTAGTGTCCCTGTTTCTCCCCCATTAATTGGTTTATTCATTGACTTGTCACTCATACACTTATTCACTCATTTCACAAATATTAACTGAGCCTTCTGTTGCTAAGCATAGTGTTGCAAAGAGTCCAGCACGACCGAAGTGACTTAGCACGCACACATTTCTAGGCAATGCATTAAATACTGTGAATACCAAAAAAAAAAAAAAAAAAGTGTAAAAAATTGGGGGGAAAAAAGCCTCCCAGTGTCCCAGTTTAAAAACAACCGAGACCCAGAAGAGGTGAGGAATTTGCTCAGGTCACACAGCTAGTAAGTGGGTAAGTCTGAGCCTGAGCCCAGAAAGGCAGGAATTACTGTGAGGAAAACAAAGAAAAGTCCGCCATCTTGATTTAGGATTGCAAAGGTTTAGGCTTCATGAGCCATGAATTAAAATTTTGGTTAGGACTCATGAACTTTCTGTATAAACGATGGGACTCCATCCCTCAGGATGTTACACACTCCCTGCGTCGGTGTCCCAGACAAAAATGACACCTATTCACGTGTGACCTTAACACACACTCTTCCATTCCAACCAAACGATGACCTCATGCCATCCAAGGCCAGGAATGTGAGCTGAGGAGGAGAAAATAACAACTCGCTTTCACTTTCCGAGCACGCACTGCCAGCCCAAGACGGCGCTCCTTCTCCTTGTCCCGCATTCTCTACGACTCAAGAGGGCCCTCGGCGTGCCAGACAGATTAAACACGTGGTGAATTTGATACAGTCATTCCTGGGAGGGGGTTTTTCCACTGCTCTCTAAAGCAGTGAAGTCTGGGCTGGCAGAGACAGTTGAACTGAAAAAGAGTGGCTACATAAGCAGAGTCCTTGGAGGTTAGAATACAGTCTGTCTACGAGGGGAAGGCATTTTGCCTTTAGTCTGTCTGGATTTCTAATATCTACTGCAGACTATTCATCGTGCAGGCCAGACTCTTGAACTTCTTTGAACTGCTGTATGTTTAATCAGAATCGCCCCCATCCACCCCAGCTCACCCCCAGAAAGCTACAAAATCCCACCTGGTTATTTGATCTAGATGATTTTAACTTTTAAATGATAGTTTACCCAGAATACATACACCCAACATGGAAAATATGTGTAATAGAAGTTTGAAATGGACTCAAACAAAATCAAAAATGCAATTGCTATGCATATCATGAAATCGTGAGAATTAAAAATCAGCCACGGACTTAGTGTTCATTTCCTTTAGATTTTCTGCTAACACCTTGGCTATCCTAGATTTCGTAGAAATACTATGGGGAAAAAATAGAATAACTTATTTTCTATAGGACCATTTCGATCTAATTTTACGAGGCCCACAGTTTACACATTGATGTGTAAGTTAATTATGTGTAATAAATAGATTATGTGTAACATAATTCTGTATGTTAAAATATCACCTGATTTTATCTGTGACCTTCACATAAAGCAGATGTCATGGCGTAAGAAACCACGCCTGTCTGAAGAGTCCAGGACCATCTCTCTACCCTGCTCCTCCACAAACATATTTTCTGGGCTTTCACTTATTTTAGCCTTTCAGCAAATCTATATTATGTTTTTAACTCAGAGTTTTCTATTTCAGTTTTTTGGGCTCTCTGGATGGAAATGCTTTTCTCTTAACAGCCCTATCCTGGGATAACAATTGAAGCCAAATTGGAATTGTGAGGTGGTATGCAGGTTCCAGAATCGTCAAAACTCCCCATTCCAACCACACATAAATTCCTAAACTTGTTTCAAGCAGAGAATCCGGGAAGAAAACAGAGTCCCTGTGTTCCTTCTTCTAGTCAGAGGGCAGGTGGCATATTTCCACCTTGGGGCAGGGAGGGAATTGAGACCCATAATTGCACAATCTGGAAGGGAAAAAAAAAGAGCAAACATTTACCTAGGCTCAGAGAATGTTGCCACAAACCTGTCACCAAGAGAGCCGCCAGAATTTTTCAAAGTGCCAAAGAAAGTAAATCTTGAAAGCAAAGCCTCTTTGGCGCTTTCGGTTTGAAAGTTACTTATTAATTTCCTCTTGCCCTTTTCGGGCCGTCTGAAAGTAGGAGCTTCTTTACCAGTCACTCACAGCAAATAGAACCCAGGCCAGGGACTGCAAGACAAAAGACCTCGGCAAACCACAGCCCTGTGTAAATATAGTCTGGACACATGTCCGGCACCAAACTTCCACATTGGGGAATATTCCAGAATACTTGAGGCTTTTGTTTTGTCTGTTTCTTTAAAAAGATGATGCTTCAAAGTCAGATGAAGTTGAGAAATTTGGGAGGTGGCGAAAGTGGCGGTTTCTTCCAAGGAGATCAGTTCCAAATTAGACATCCTCAGGATAAGACAAGAGTCTAACATATCCCAGCAACGATTGTGTGATGGTCTGCAAGCTTCACCACTGGGCCAGCATGATCTTTCACTGCCCAGGCTTCACCCTTTTGGGGTTTTAGTGGAGCAAGAATAAGGGGAAGCAGAGAAAACGAGGTAAAAGCAAGGTGTAGATTATCAACAACCACCATACACCCTGGATTTCCTATCACCTGTGTTCCTGTCATCTCTCCAGTTGTTCCCACAAAGATAGTCATACCTGACAGCTAGTATGTCTTCATTTTTAAGTAGGAAAATTAAAATTATAAACTGGGTACAGTTTGTAAAAGACAGGACGCAGTTTAAACTGCTCCTTGAGGGCAATGACTGCAGTGGATTCATCTTTGGATTTCTAATCTGACACATGGCAAATAAAAAGGACTCTATATAAGTTGAATGAATGAATAAACTGAAAAACAACTAAGTTGATGAAAATCAAGATAAATATGGGGTGTGTGTGTGTTTGCTATAAAGCGGCAGTCGTTGAACTGCTAACACCATGCCGTCCAGTCCACCACCTGCTCTGATCTCTCGTAGTTCCAGTCTTATTGATGTGACTCTCAGTGCCTTTATCCTTGATGTAAAAATGGCTAGTTGCTGACATTAATATTTCATCATGCATGCTCAGTTGCTCAGTCATATCCAACTCTCTGAGACCCCACAGACTGTAGCCCTCTAGGCTCCTCTGTCCATGGGATTTCCCAGGCAAGGGTACTGGAGTGGGTTGCCATTTCCTCCTGCAGAGGATCTTTCTGATCCAGGGATCGAACCTGTGTCTCCCGCATCTCCTGCATTGGCAGGCAGATTCTTTACCCCTGAGCCACCTGGGAATCCCCAGTAGTTGGTCAGTCTATCTTAAAACAATATGCTAAAGATCTGACTTGTTTATCTAACTCCGGTGAAGAGGAGAGAGTATTTTTCAGACTGTGCATGTTTGTGCATTATTTTTGCAAGGTGTCATTTTTTTTTACTTTGAATAAGAGCACACAAACAGAACTGCACTGTATAAGCATCAATTTTGCTAATAATACTGCATGCCTAGAGCTCTAAGATTGGATGATTATACATGCTCTTAAAATCATTCGCGGAGACACCCCTTTGGTGGCTAACTTTGGGGAAGAGGACTAATACTTTCAAAATCCACCTTTTACATCAAGTTTCTTAGGGTCCTGCTCTTTTCAAGGATATGATCACATACTGAATAGAAATCTAAACAATGACTTGCCTTTTAAAAAAACTTGGAATTCGCCATTTTTGTCCTTCTTTCAAGGTGGCCTTTGAAGGCAGAAGGCCTTTAAGCTTAGATTAACTGGAAAATGCTTCTGAATACCCAGGTTCTAGGCAGGGGTGCTGCCCGGGAACACCTTCGCTGACAGACACAGTTCTCCCTGCAAGGCTGTCAGAGCCAGGTGAGGGGAGACGCCCTCATCCTGCCAGAGGGCCTTATTTTATAAGCCTTCTCAGCTGACCTGCGGTCACTGGGTGAAGCAGGCAGGGACACCCACTTGGAGGGGCACAAAGGCCACACATGTGTCCCTCTTAACCTAGAAGCCATATCCGGGTCCATTGCCTGAACTGCCCAGAGCGGGGTCATGTTCCCAGGTCCCCTGCAGTCCTGCACAGAGAGACTCCCGGGACGCCCAAGAACAACAGCAGTAGCACCAGGGTGCCAGCAGGGAGACATGATGGGCACATTTTCTGGCTTCACATTGCAGCTCATCTTACGACAGAGGAACGTCTGCAATTCCAGAAGCCTATGAGGTAATAAATAACCTTTTCCCCAGACACTCAGCAGCCTTACTGTGCTTTGAGACACAATCAGCCCTGATCAATTGATGACTTTGTGCCCTTCTACCCAGATCGACATCACCCTTCGGAGGGTGTCATGACCTCACTCAGCTTCACACACTCTCTGGAGGGGAGGTGTGGGCATCGTCACCCAGGATCTGTCATCACTTGCGTGGCTTTCGATGGTTCAGAACCTGCGACCTTTGGTCCAGATGCCAGGGAAAGGGTATAGATGGCAAGTTGGCTTTCAATAGCTGGTCAAATAGCAAAAAAAAAAAAAAAAAAAGGGCTTCAGACCAATAAACGAGTGACCCAAAAGTTAAATGTAAAAAATGTATTCAAACCCACAAAACCACTTCCCTTCAAATTCTTGATAGCAAACGTGTTAAATCATTAAGCAAGCAAAGTTCAGAGAAGAGCATTCACACCTTCTACAGCAAAACCCATCGGGGTGCTGGAGCTCCGCTCTCTCCTTTTCTCCTGTGAGAAAATGCTGATGTGCAGGTCGGGGGGCGGCGGGGGGGGGGGGGGGGGGGGAGCTGGACGAAGCCCCTGAGCCTCGCTGGCGGGCACGTGCTGTTCTCGGAGCATTTCACAGCTGAATGGTCCCAGTCTTGTAAACATGCAGATAAGCCAGGAAACTGCTACGTGTGCTACGGGTGAAGCCATATCACCCGTAGAAGATGCTGGGGTGAAGTTTGAGTTCATCTGCCCTCGCTGTGGACTTTGGTTTTCAATGATTCATGTAGAGAAAGGCCCATTCTTAGGTGCTACAGAAGGGCCACCAGTTACACGGCGGCCACAGAGCCTCTTCCAGCAGGGCCCTGTCTCTTTCAGGATATGCCAGCTCTGCGGAAACTTCTCATTTGTGGTTATTATCAGTTAATCATATCTCAGTGTGAATAAAGGCTGTAAGATTCCGTTTTTGAAGCAACAGATGGACGTGGGACACTTGTCTGTGTTGTTGTTGCTCCGTGGCTCAGTTGTGTCCGACTCTTCGCAACCTCACGGACTGCAGCACACCAGGCTTCTCTGTCCTTCACCAACTCCCAGAGCTCGCTCAAACTCATGCCCATTGAGTCGGTGATGCCATCCAACCATCTCATCTTCTGTCACCCCCTTCTCCTCCTGCCTTCAGAGACTAATCACTAGAACACTAGACAAGGGATTGAAAAGATAACTTTATGCTCCTCAGTGAAAACACGCACCCACCAAGCATCTGCCTTGGGCCTGGCGCTCTGTCCGCTGGGGGAAGGCAGAAATGAAAAGCCTCAGTTCTCATCCTGTTGAGAGTTGTGCCTGGCGCCAGCTCTTCTCTTGGCTTGGAACTTGACCTTGCAAATCTCTTAGTGCTTCCCAGCAGACCTCAAGAGCGAGAGGACCCCCTAAAAAGGAGAAATTAGAACAGAAGGGAAGAGTAAAGAGCAGCATCTAGAGGAGGGGAAGTGACACAAAAAAGCACAGTTGAGAAAATTCCTCTGCTTTGGAGACAGAGCCAGATGGGGAGTCCAGAGACCCTAGGGCTGTTCCACGTCATCCCCTCGAATCGTGGGCCTTCAGGAGGCATTCTTCCCTCCCCAGGTCCTGCTTTTCCCGTTAGATAAATGAGGAGCATGGAATCCACCAGAGGTTCTCTACCAGGGTCAGTCTGCCCCCTCAGTGGGTATCTGTCAATGTCTAGAGACGTTTTTGGTTGTCAGAACTGGAGAGAGGGATGTTTCTGACATCCAGTGTGTTGAGGCCAGAGATGCCACTGAACATCCCGTAATACACAGGACAGTCCACCGCAGATGGCCATCCCACCCAGAATGTCCACAGTGGTAGTGGCAAAAACTCTGGACTACCTCGTTTGCAGGGTCTACTAAGATCCATGTGGTTTATGGCCCCTGGAAAGAGGATTGGTCTGGAGCCTGGAGTCCAATGGCCATCCTTTGCATTTTCCCCCGGGTCTAAGAGGCAACATGACCCATTATACTTCGAAATTTTGCCTTGTTTCCTGGCATCCATGAGCTCCTGTCCCACATACGCAGAGGTTGACCTCTGCTACTCAAAGGGAGGTTCAGCCTGCAGCAAAGTTGGAAGGTGCGTAAAAGTGAACCAGTCAGCAAATATGCCATCCCCATTCAGCAAACATGCCATCCACACAGGGGCCATTCCGAGTCTGCACAACGGATGATTCACCTAAATCAACTCATAATCATTGATCCTCCAAGGCTCCTGCAAAGGCCCTTTTGAATCCACAGTTTGTAACAATTGTATATTGTCCAGTTGCTCAGTCGTGTCTGACTCTTTGTGACCCTACAGAACAATTATATACATCATGTAAAAATTAAGTATCAAAGAACACCCTGAAAGAGATGCCAGCTACTCTTCTTGGCAATTGTTTGGTGAGTGCAGCCAACAGGAGCAGAGGCGTTTCTGTGGTTTTAGAGGGGGTTGCAGAGGTTCCAAGAGTTTGCCAAGAGTCATAGAACCATTCTGCCCTCTGCCACCAATACACCTGGCAGGAACGGACCGATGGGAGAGGGAAACTATTGGCTCCCTGAAGGGCGCCGCTGGAAGACTCCTGCTGGAGCAGCGGGAGCTCTGTTTTGCCAGGTGCTTGGTGTAAGAAGGGAGGTTCCAAACTGCCAAGGCCGGTAAGCGCGTCCGTCCGCTGCAGCCCCCTACTCGTGAGGCCCAGGACAGCCCCCGGCACTCTGCTGAACAGGTCTGAGACCACCCTTCAGCAGGAACCACACACAGTGACTTATGAAATTCCTCTCACTTGGCTGGTCGTCAAGACCCTGGTGCTTGGTGGTGTGATCAGAGGCCCAGTGATGCTCTCCCCAGAGCCCTCTGAAAATATAGTGAAAAAAAATCATCAGGAAAGATGGAGAATACAGGTGTCCCTCGATTCTTGCCCAGATTACTGAAGTTACCTTCTTACTGGTCTCCTCACAGCTGTCTGGTTCCCCCCGAATCGTCTCACCAGCACAGTCAGGGTGATTCTTTCAAACTCAAAGCTAAGTATGCTACATTCCTACATAAACACATAGAATGGCTCCATTTTGCTCTGCAGATCAAGATGGAATTAGTTAACAGATCCCCAAACGCCTTGCATGGATCCAGCTGTATCCTGCCTCTCAACCGTGTTTTCTGGGCTCCACATACACTGGCTTCCTTTCAGTTCTTTGAAGGCTTCCTGCTTACTTCTGCCACAGGACCTTTGCACATACCATTTCAGTTGCCTTAGTGTCCTCCTCCCAGCCCCTGGTTGAGTCTGTTCTCCCTTCAGAGCTCAGCTCAGTCATTGCCTCCCTCATGAAATCCTGTCCCGCCTCCCTCACTGCATCATTGCACCACTTGCCTCTTCTTCATAGCCCTTTACACAATTACAGTTCTGCATTGACCTGTTCATGGCTGTTCAATAAACACCTACCGAACAAACAAGCAGATAAGTCATTCCCTCCTGGTAGAATACTCTCCTTGACCACACATTCTTATTTCTGTCTCTTTAGTGGTTCCTCTTAGAATTTTCTGTCCAGCTGTGGGCTGGCTATGCAGCATGTGAGATCTTAGCTCCTTAACCAGGAATCAAGCCCATGCCCCATGCATTGGGAGCCTGGAGTTTTAACCACTGGACCACCAGGGAAGTCACACCCACTCTCCTGTGTGAACTCTTCTCTCATTTTCCCATGCTTACAAAACTTATCTGTCTCTCCATGTGATCCTGGAGCTCTTTATTTGTACCTTTCAATGAAATTATTAAATTAAGTTTAAATTAAATAAATTATTAAATTAAATATGTAAAACATATATTGAATTATCAAATATACAGTTTAATTAGCATCCACCCTAGGCATGTCAGTCTCCCCCGTTGAACCCTAAACGCTAGAGAAATGAGATTCAGCCTAGCATACTCTTCTGCAAAGCTGTATGTGCTTAATAAATATTTGTTGTACTGAAATGCCACTTGTTCAAGCTCCAGCATTAGGGGAAAAATCTCAACTAGTCAGTCTTAGATAATACATACCAATGACATTCTACCCAGTTGAGCTCCTAAGATAGGATCCAGAATGCAGAAGGGAAGCGGTGCTTTCTTCACAAAGGGAGAGAAATTAGGTATATTGTGAGCATCTTCTAATTAAAAATAAACTGTGATCATCTTTGGGAGTTCTGCTCTTGTCCCAGATGGCTGTCAGGGCAGTAACACTATTTCTCTGCAGGTAAGGTTGTCAGCTTTAGGAAGTAAAAATAGGGGAAGCCCAGCTAAATTTGAATTTCAGATCAACAAATATTTTCTTATGGAAATACGTCCCAAATATCTCATGGGATATACTTATACTAAAAAAAAATTATTCTTACTTATTTGAACTTCAAATGGAGCTTATTCTGTATTTCATCTAACAACCTTAACCACATGCTTTTGCCATCTAGTTGACGGTGCTGTGGTATTAATCAGTAGTTCCAAATAACAACATAGACACACATACACACGAATGCCAGCAGAATGATCACATGAATGTAATTCCTTCTCTGTGTTTACTGCCTTGTCTGCGTGGCTGTTGCATCACCACCTGAATCATCACCATCTTAGAGGGCAGGTCTGGATCTATCTAGTTCACTGTGCGAAGCCCTTTGGATGGTGCTGCCGTCACACATGCCCTAGATGCCTAGCTGTCTTGCTGCCTATTGTGTTCAGAAGAAAGGAATGAACTTTGTTCATAGTCTTTGTATCTTCTTACAGATTTAGAGATAATGGTTTCCCACACATACAATTAAACGTGAAAGAATGGAAAAGCAGAAATTCATTTTGAACACTTGAAATATGTGAAACTGAAAGTTCAAGATTTAACTCAACAATCAAATGGGGTTGTGCAGGGGAAAGAAAAGGCATAAATTCTCCTGCAACATTCGTGGAGACATACATTCGGCTTTTCAAAGAGGAGGAAATAAAAGTGAAGAATGAGACAGAAGCTCTGATCACATTTTCCCTTCAGAAACGCTGACTGCTACAGGACACTTATCCCAGTAACCTTGAATGAGGAGGCCAGATGCTCACAACTGGGGAGGCTTTGTTTAATTTCCTCATGTCTTTCCCTTCCCTTACAAGCCTGCAAGGTGAAACTTGATTATTACTATTAACAAGAATTCAAACTCCGTTTGATTTGACAAGTGTTTTTGAGTTAAAGAACCATGTGCATGCGTGAACACAGCAAAACCAACATAGGATGTTGCCTTGAGAACCTATTAGGACTGGAGTCTCTGCATTTTCTTTGGACCATAATCTGATCCTTGTCCTAGAGGTTCTTGTGAGATATGTCATGGCCTCCTTGGGACTCGGCTGTTTGCAAGAATCTGAGATTGTTAAGACAAACTTAGACATTCTTCCGTCCCTACAGTTGCCTCAGACAATAATGTTTTGTTCCTAGGCGACCATCAGGAAGCATCAAAAACATCTTGCTCAAGCTCAATTTTCCAAAAGAATGATTTCTGTGTTGAAATAGAGCAGGGATGGGGGTACATTCCTATCGTCGCTCTCTGTTTAATTTTTATTTCTTCTTCTTTTTTTAACGGATATGTTGGACCCCAGGATATAAAACCAATTTACACACAAGACAAGCCATGCATTTGAGAGGCGGAGCTTTTCCAGGGCAAATAGAACTATGCCAGGCCAGGAATGAGTTTCTCTCTGACTTCTCTCCATTTCTGACTTTGCCCATTAAGATAGCAATGCTTTGCCGGTACAGAAGGCTCTGTCGAATCAGAGAGTATAAGGGACATGGAACAAAGGTGTCGACTTTCTCGCAGCTCCTTTCTGATCTCCGGGGTGTTTCTTTGACCATGGAAGGGGGTGCTTCCAGGAGGCCTGGGAAAGGTCAAGCATAACTTCCAGGGTCTTTAACGCCAATCTGCACTGAATCGTGTTTTAGTGTGTATCTGTGTGTGTGTGTGTGTGTGTGTGTGTGTGTGTGTACAGTATGGGGGGAGTGTGGGGGCGCCTGTGTGCATGTGTTAATTTGTTCTGCTCCCTTTAAAGGGAGGGAAGGGCCCCCTTGGGTCCACAGAGAGGTATGTTAGCACTCGGTTTACAAAGCGAAGGGAGATAAATGGGGTTACTGCGAGGTGGGGACGCCAGAGCCGGTTTCGATATTTCGGTGGGAACCTGCTGCTCCCTCACTTGAGTGGCACGTCCTTAGACCCTCCAGAGCCCTTTTTCGATTTTTGTATTTGTCTATATCCTCAGCGGCCCGTGGGCCAGGAAGTTCATAACACACTCGGGCTGGCAGAAAGTGAGAGCACCGTTGTTTCTGGAGAGGCTTCTGCTGCCGCAGCTAAGAGTCCAGGGACAGATCTGAGGATCTAGCCGGGAGGGGCTGCCACACCCAGGCCTGAGGATCAGGCTCGACTCCCGGCTCAGCCGGTGACTCACAGGTCAGATAACACAGCCTCAGCCCGGGGCAGAGCAGAGCACGCGGTCCGCGGGAGGAGAGGGGAGACTCCTGCCCTTCACCCCCACTCCCCACACACGCATATGCACAGACGCACGCACACAGAGTCAGCCCGAAGTGTGTAGCAGCACAGAGCCCGCAGCAGACACGCCCTGGGACAGACCCACAGAAAAATGAGTCAAAGATTCTGAGGCAGCTAGGGTATGAGAGTTACTTCTTTCATGGAAATACCGGGAAAGAACCACATTCTTCAGTAAAACCGCGCCGAGCCCCCGTTTAGCTTTGTTTCCCCCTATTAGCTCTGTTCCTAACTCCCCAGCGTGTCTCCGAGATTTCCATGGGTCACTGGAAAAAACCAGTGGGGGACCTGGATCCTATGGGGAAGCCCGTGTAGGTCACTCCCACAGCAGATGAGCAGGCTCAGCGTTTTCCCACCAAAGTGTTGCGTGTTAGCCACTCATCTGCCCGGCTCCTTGCGAGCCCATGGACTGACTGTAGCCCGCCCGGCTCCTCTGTCCATGGAGTTCTCCAGGCAAGAATACTAGAATGGGTTGCCATTTCTTCTCCAGGGGATCTTCCCCACTCAGGGATCGAAGCCGGGGTCTCCTGCATTGCAGGCAGATTCTTTACCGTCTGAGCCACCAGGATCCTAGTATGCACCCTGCCCACGTTAAAGCGGAGAGAGAACCATGAAAGCTGGTGCTTCCAGACACAACTTCTCCACTGGAAGGCTGGCATTTTCCTCTACCCTGTGGATTTGAGCTCCTTACTTAACTGCCCAGACTCCAAGATCATCCCCTTCTCCATTTAATACCAACCCCCTGAGATATCCCCATCGTAGGTGTCCCATGATTAGAAGACAAGAGACCCAGAAGGTGATTTAAGCAAAACAATCACCACCACATAACATCCTTATTGTTCCCCCAGCCCTTGATCTTCCCTGAAACATAAGCCATGTTAGTTATGCTTGAACTGACATTTCCATGTTGAGAGACTTAAGAGCCAGAGAATGAAATAATAGGCCACCAGTTTTTATAGGGCTTTAATTTTTTATATAGGATCGCATTTATTCTTTCCATCAAATGTTATATTTCTTTAAAATTCAAACAGCGCCTTATCCCATACTCCATTGTCTCCTTAAGCCCCCTTAGAGGAGCAAAATTTTGTCTCCAAAGGTGGAAAATCCAGGCACAATACCTAGAGAAATTAAAATATGGTGCGCTGACCGGCAGTTAAAGATTACAGTTAAAGGTAGTAAGGAATTTGCAGGTGTGTGGTTTTATTCCCCAATCTGGTCAGAAGAACCACTTTAATAGTATTAGTCAGGGAATTCCACCTGGGGCCTTATTAAATTGATTTGCAAATGAGAGTTTTGAAACCGGGGCAGAGGGTGAAGTTTAAAGGAGCCTCAATGCTTGGAAGAATGGGTGGAGGTTGCTGTGCCCACTTCAGGAATCTCAGTGCGTTTTCCCATCACCTTGTATCCCAAGGGAACAATTGTAGTCAAGCTCAAAGACTGTCACTGGACTCAGCTAATGGGTCTTTCTGGGATCTGGGGAGGAAGGACTGGGTGAAGCATGTAGGGGAGGGTGGCAGGACCATCAGCTAAAGTCTCCTCATAGATTTGCAACGGATTCTGGGTACCACATCATCTCTGTCCTCTTTGGAGGTTAAGGATGCCCAGGGATGTTTCCCCGCCTGTGATGCAGAGGAAAAGCAGGGATGCTGGAAGCGCCCCGAGGAGGAAACTAATAGAAGGTGACAAGTTGGGATTCCAGCAAGGCTAGCGTACGATCATCTCGTCTTCATGGCGTGTCAAGCTAATGTAGGCTTCAGCGACTATGTTTGTCATGGGGCTCTAACTCATCCAGAGCCAACATCTCACTGATGCTATGATGTTGTGCCATCTTTGACCTCTAAGGACAATGGCTAGTTGGCGGAAGGCACAGCAGGGACCCTTTTCCCTCCCAATCACAGCTTCTCTCTTAATCACGCGCGGGGTGGGTGTCTGGTTCTGCTCTGGCCACACCCATCCATGTGCACCCCTTTTCCCTCAGAGTCACAGGAAGAGGGCAGGCTCGTGGTCCAGACACTTCTGTGAGTTGGAGAAGACTGGGGAAGGCCAGGTCGTGGCAGGAGCCCCTCCACGAGGGCCTCTACACTTGAGTCAGTGTCCACCAGGAGAGCAGACCAGCAGCGGGGGCTGGGAGGAAGCCCACGCCAGCAGACAGAGCATGACCTCCGGGCAGCAGGAGGGTCTTGCCGTATATAGCCTCCTGGCCCCTGTGAGTACCTGCCACGAGCAGAGGGCCATCCTGGCATGCGGACAAAGCCTGGTGTGTGTACATTCAGCAGTTGTCACACAGGTACTAGGCACGGTTACACTGTTTACCTAGTAGGTACTAGTGGCTGACTGTCATCCTCTGATGCCCATTCTCCTCTTCCCCAGAATAAAGACTACATTTCCCAGCTTCCCTTGCAGCTAACTGTGGCCATGTGACCAATTCTCTGGCTGATAGAATATCCGCAAATGGTCCTTGGGCACCTATCAGGGAAGAGGTACCTTTTTTTCACCCCTCTCTTCCTGCTGGCTGGAAGGAGGCTGTGATGGGTTGAATCTGAGCTGCCTTGGACATCGCATTGAGGATAGCAAAGCACACAATAGGAGGAACTTAAATCTCTGCAGACTTTGTGAAGCCCTCAAATAGTCCTGGATTGCTTTCCTCCAGACTTCTAATAAACAAGAAGAGAATTAACTTCTACCTTGTTTAAGCCCACCCCTCTAGGGTTTTTCTATCATTTGCAGTCAAACTTAACCCTCAATAGGATTCAATACATATTTGTTGAGTGACTGATCAACTTATTGGGTGATTAAATTAAAACTGAATGAACGTCATTTTAGGTACCCATCACTTGGTCCTCAGCCCTATCCATGAGATTTGAAACCTGATGAGTCTTGATGAAACCCTTGCTCTGTGACCCTGGGCAAGCAATTTACCTGTCTGAGCATCAGGCTCCTCATCTCTGGTATGGGATTCCTAACTCTCATCTGATTGGTTGTTACAGAGATTAGATGATGCACTTAGATAACAATCCACTCCAGTATTCTTGCCAAAAAATCCCATGGCCAGAGGAGCCTGGTGGGCTACAAGTCCATGGGGTTGCAAAGAGCTGGACACAACTGAGCAACTGGGAACACACATACACATTAGCTGTATCTGGCACGTGATAAGACCTCTTTATGGTAAATACAAACAACAGTCTCCCTATCTCTGGGAAAACTTACTTCTCCTCTCTCTCTAAAGACTTCACTTCCCAATACTCCCCAACTTTTGCTTTTCGTTTATAAATTGAATTACCACTTATTGGTTGTTATCAATCTATACTCTCTCACAAGTAGTCAGTTCATACAACTGACACCATCTTTTTTGATGCATACAAAAAACTGCATAGCTCGTCTCTTTTTGTGTTAGCCTTTGGAATTGCACCTAGAAAGAAAGGCACGAAGTCAGTCATAAATTGTTACTGCTAGAAAGAAATTGAAACAGTGGTTATGGTTGTCAGGGATTTGGGGGAGGGGGAGGGAGGAGGGATGGAGAATGACCGCTGATGGACATGGGGCTTCTTTTCAGGGTGATGGGAATCTTCTGGAGTGGGATAGTGATGATGGTGGTACAATTCTGCGAATATACTAAAAACCACTGAATAGTCCACTCTAAAATGGCGAACTGCGTGTATGTGAATTGCGTCTCAGTAATTTGCCTGGGTCAGATAAGGTACTGCCTGCTTCCAAGATTGGCCGTTGTGCAAACGAGGGTCACTCGCCATACACAAGGCACAGTTAGGGGGTCGCAAGTCATACACAATGGCACCAGGAGGCCAGTGTTACAGGAGGTGGCCCGGAGGTGAGCCTGGCACGAATTCACAAAAAGGACTCATCCATAGAGACTGGAGGACCTTTCAGGGAGAAGGTGAAACTTCAGCTGGGGATGAGGGAGGAGTTGGATGAACTTGAAAAGGTGAAAGAAGAGACATTCCAAAGAAGAACCTAGGAGTAAGAGATCATGGTATTGTCTTTATTATGTTGAGGTTGCCTTTTAAATTTCATTTCTTATTACAGTGTTTTCAAGGGGTGGTGGGAAGACTGGTCTCCAGGGCAGAGGAGTTGGGAAAGCAAATCCAGGCAGAACAGGGCAGAGCGGACAAGTCCGCTCTGATGATACCCTGGCCTCATCTTGATGCGAGGGATGCAGGGTGTAGTCATCCGGGGCCCTGGAACCTGGCGCTCACACAACACTCTTTCCCATGCCCTTCTGAATACCTGTATCCCGGCTCCTCTGACCGGCCGTGAAGATGGTCTGTTGGAATAAAAAACATGTCAACTGGCCTGGTCTTTGCAATTGTTCGTTGTTAAGAGCTGTCTAAACTCTGAAGAAGATGAGGTTTCTTTGTTTGAAAGAAGTACAGCGCTGCAAGGCGCAGCGGAAATTCCTAGGCCGACATCTTATTTTATGTGGGTGTGAAGTGAAAAACCTCTCGTTTTGTAAGCTGAGCAAAACCGAGGTACAGCAGAAGCGAAATGAGTATGCACGGGCCTAAATACCACTTTGAAAGTTCAGGGCGGACTTTGTTGGCTAAACCACAGCACATCTGGGAGGTTTCAATGAAGAGGCTGGCACGAGGCCTTGGTTTTTCTGTAAAATGCCATAGGGTAGTCGCCAAACTACGGTGCCAGGTAAGTTGGTCGAGCCCAGGGCCTGGAAAGCCACACAGAGATACAGATGTCCATATTCTTATATTCCACTTCACTGGGATATTTTGCAGGTTCCCCCTCTGGGGTAATGGAAGTCTGTGTCTCTGGCATCTTTTTATCCTTGGGTATTAACGTTGTTATTATTTTGCTAGCAGCATAGCGTAATATGACTGCTATTTAAATTTCTCTCCCCCGTCCCAAAGTACTTGTCTGCCATGAAAAGAAGTGGTTTGGCATAAAGTGAAAGTTTTTAAGCATCCATTTTCCAGATGGACCTCTCTGTTAAATTTATATGCGTATATACCAAAAAAAAAAAAAGCTAAACCATGAGGAATGCTCCTAAGTGAGTATTATTGTTTACTAGACTTCTTACTCTGTCTTATGGCATTTTATAATAAAATATCAGCAAGCTCGTAAAGAGGGCTTTTTCTAAGGTCCATAATCTTTCTAACCATAACAAAAGGGCGGTAAATATATTGTACAAGAGTGCGATGGAAAAATGTGCTGAAGTATTCCCATAAATCAAATGTAGCACTTTGGCATTGAGTCTAAAGCATTAAATTTAGTAAATTAGAACCAGATGATTTTAAAATAGAAACTTACATAACTTTACGGTGTGATTTTTTTTTTCTACACAAGTTTATCTTCATGAAGTCTCCTTGGCAGCTACCGTAATAGGTATTTAAGAAGTGAGAGCAGCGTGTGAGTGTTTATACATCTTTGTAATTTCCACCGAGCCTGGCATTCTGTTGGGCAATTAGTTAAGTCCTGGTGGACGGATGAATGAGATCTCAGTTGTGATTAACAAGTACAAGTTAATTGGCAAAGGAAATGTAATATAAACATTTATATGGATCTCCAGGTAGACAAGATACTGCTACCCCGCACTTAACAAAAAAACTCTGCCTTGCTTTTCCTTTCCCTGTTGAATCTGTGTATCTAAATCAATGAATCTGAAAGAAAAGGGTAGATCTGCTTCTCATTTGGGTCACCAAATACCCAGCAGAATTTTCCTAATACTTAAGTCTCCTTCTTATTTCTGCCTTCTTAGGAACCAAGGGAAAATGCTCCTTTCTGTCATTTCTGTCTCTCTCCTCTCATTCAGACGCAATATCACGAGTTAGCTGATAGCTCAAGGGCAACTTGGGGATTCAGTGCAACACATAGACGGAGAAGATCCTTAATGCAATGCCACGTGGGGGCCAAATGAGTAAGGTATCATCTGTGCCCTTCAGGAGAATACTGTCTGGCAGAGGGTTAGTCAGGACACTGTAGTTGTAAGTGCAGAAAAGCTCAGCCCCAGCTAGGTTAAGCAGAAAAGTGTATTTATTGCTTTAGCATTCAGGTTAAGATCGGAGTTCAGGCATGGCTGCATGCAGAGGCACAAGCAACAGGCTGAGTTCCCATCATCACTCCACTTCAAATATCTTTGCTTCTTGGGTGTGTAGCCATGGTTCTCCAAAGAAACAGAACCAGTAGACCAATGGGTGTGTGTGTATGTGTGTGTGTGTGTGTGTGTGTGTGTGTGTGTGTGCACAGAGAAAGGCTAATTAAGGAATTTCTCACATGACTGTAGAGGTTGACCAGTTCAAAATCTGCAGGGCAGACTGGCAGGCTGTAGCCCCAGGGAAGAGCTGACAGGGCAGCTCAGTCCAAAGGCCGTCTGGAAGAACATTCCTTCTTCCCCGGGGGCTGGACACTGGTCTTTTTTCTCTTAAGGCCTTCAGCTGATTAGGTGGGTCCACACACATGATGGAGGCTTATCTGCTTTACTCAAAGCCTACTGATTTAAATGTCATTCTCATCTAAAATGTATCTTCACAACACGTCTAGGTTAGAATTTGACCAAATAACTGGGTACTGTGGTCTAGCCAGGTTGACACAGAAAATGAACCGTCACACGCAGGGAGCTGAAACCTGGTTCTCTGTGACAACCTAGAGGGGTGGGATGGAGTGGAAGGTGGGAAGGGGGTTCAAGAGGGACCCCCTTTGGCTGCTTCATGTTGATCAATGGCAGAAACCAACACAATACTGTCAAGCAACTATCCTCCAACTTACAAAAAAATTAAAAAACAAAATGAACCATCATAATATGTGAATATGAGGAACTGAGAAGAAGCCTCTGGAATACTTGGGTGCAGGAGGAAATGAGAGTTTGGAACTCAGAACACGGGCCAGGGGATGTGATTGTCACCAATGCAGAAATGAGAGTAAAAAATCATTGGAGGAGATAAGATAGATAAAGGAGAAAATACAGAAGAAAAAGACCTAAAGGATGCACCCTTGGGGAAAGCCTGCCTGAAAAAGAAGACGGAAATGCAGGTTCCCTTGTTATCCCCCGTGGATACCAGAATCCGAGGATGCTCTATCCATGGGCTCCACATGCACAGATTCAACCCCCCTCTGAATAGAAAAATCTGCACCATCTGCGATTGGTTGAATCCGTGGATCAGAACCCTGAATACCAAGAACCGGGGTGCCAACCATACCACATCAGTGAGAAAAGCGTAGGAAGAGCCCACTGCCGCAGAAGCTGAAAGAGGAGGCCATTCAAGACAGCTGGGGAGGAGAAGGTCAAGAGCAGAGGGATGCAGATGACCGAGGAAAGCCCCCAACTTGGGCAAAGGAGGGTGGGGGCCTCACGCCATGCCATCTGCAGACCCAGTCCACACAGCACCCAGGTCCACAGCAAGAGTGAAGCTGAGAGTGAGCCCTTCACCGTCTGACAGCCATTAGTAGTCATTCATAATAATAAGAGAGTTGGACCGTAAAGAAGGCTGAGCGCCGAAGAATTGATGCTTTCCAACTGTGGTGCTGGAGAAGACTCTTGAGAGTCCCTTGGACAGCAAAGAGATCCAACCAGTCCATCCTAAAGGAAATCAGTCCTGAATACTCACTGGACGGACTGATGCTGAAACTCCAACACTTTGGCCACCTGATGCAAACAGACGACTCATTGGAGAAGCCCCTGATGCTGGGAAAGACTGAAGGCAAAAGAAGAGGGTGGCAGGGGATGAGATGATTGGATGGCATCACCGACTCAATGCACATGAACTGAGAGATAGTGATGGACAGGGAAGCCTGGTGTGCTGCAGTCCATGGAGTTGCAAAGAGTCAGACAAGACTTATCGACTGAACAACAACAACATAATAATAACAAGCAAGGCTTGTATTCCCTAAGTCTTTTTCTAGTTTCTAGTACTTTTAAGCATCGCCTGGTGGCTTGAGAATGGAAAAGGCCAAGATTTTACAGCAGGGAGCATGTGCATGGGGTCCACCGGTCTGGATGGAGGTGGGTGGAGAGGGTGTTGGAGGCAGAGGCCAGGCGGAGGGGGCCAGGACCGGGCGGTTCAGTGTCTGGCAGCAGCAAAGCGACAGAGAGAGCAGAACGATGTGTGAGGAGCTGGGGCAGGAGAGGTGGCCGAGGAGAGTCCAAGAAGCTGGGGAGTGTGTCGGTGGTCCAGGTTCGTTCACCCACGATTATAGGTATAAAAATTTAGCGTTCTTTCAAGACTTGTTTGGCAGCAAAACCTGCCTGGATTGGCTCAAAGTGATGCATATTCCTCGTTCACCCACCTTGGTACGAACATTCACACATCTGCCAAAATATGAATGAATCTGCGTGCAGCGAGCTGGCTGGGTCCCACTGGGAGTTTTGTTGCATGCCGAATAGACGTGAAATCGGTCCTGAAAAGCTGAAATACTCCAAATTCCACAGCTCGTCTGGCCTCCAGGTTTTTGAACAAGGAATCGTGGATCTGTGTTGAGGATGAGGAAGGCACAAACGTCCTTACAGAGAAGGGGATTCGAAAGACCAGGCGTGGGAATGGGAGCACGGAGAGGTGGAGACCTGACTCCTGGGGCTGAGTCCTCCCCTCCTTGATGGGGAGGATGGAAAGCACAGAGCTCTCAGGTACTGTGAAGTCACTCAGTTGGGTCTGACTCTCTGCGACCCCATGGACCGTAGCCCACTAGACTCCTCCATCCATGGGATTCTCCAGGCAAGGGTACTGGAGTGGGTTGCCATTTCCTTCTCCAGGGGATCTTCCGACCCAGGGATCAAACCCAGCTCTCCTGCATTACAGGCAGATGCTTTACCATCTGAGCCACAAGGGAAGCCGTCAAATAAGGTAAAGTGGGAGGATTTCATTTCCTGGTGACCTGACTGCATGGGGTTTGGCTTTTGAAGACAGAAAGCAACCTTGAGATGGGAAAAATCTAAAGGTGGGGAGCGCATGGCCTCCACCTTCTATGGACAGGAGGGCCATGGCCTGGCTGCTTCTCCCAACCCTCTACCCTTCTGAAGACCAGAAGCTCCCCAGGGTGGTTAGAGCCTGAGTCGTGAAAATCACAGGCCATCAAATTTGGAAAACCCTTGCAAACCTCCCCTCCCCTTGTCTACATCCTCTGGTCTAAATCTCAGGGTGCCAGGACTTAACCTAAGGGAGCGGCTACTTAACATCTGTAAACCTCAGGGCTGTGAGTGAAACTTTAGGTCCTGCACATGCTAGTTCCTGGCTTTCCTGACGGAGAAGAGAGCTGCTTGCTGTTTAAATCTTTCCAGCCTCGGTGGCCAGGAAAGAGTGTGCCGTCCACACTCGCCCAGCCGTGGAGGGTGGACACTGGTGTCTCCACTGCCGCCGTCTCCGTCTCCGGCCCACGCTGGAGAGGCATTCCTCCAGCAGACAAAATAAAAGATCGCTGATAGCTGGAGCGCTTTGTTTGCCCTCTAAAATGAATCAAACTCTTCAAAAGCTTGGATTCAACAGCGCATTCCTCCCATCCCCTCCCCCCAGCCCTCCCCCCCACCCCCCACCGACCCCAGGCCCTGCATTGCTCAGATTCCTTCGGCCCGCTCCTCAGCGCCAGCTGGCGGCCGCCAGGGTCTGCTCAGATGGGCCAGATGCCTAGGGACAACGGGGCCTGCTGGACATTCTCCGGCCTCTGCTGAAATGATCTATCCGGGGCCTCCAGTTAAGTGACTGTTCAGTGCTTGAAACCCTGCGCCAACCCCCTCATTTCCCTGTTCCCTCCATTCATTTCCACCCACCTCCACCCTGAGCCTCGCTGGATGCCAGATGGGAAGGGTGACTTTTAGCCACCCATGCACGCGTCCAGAGAATGGTAAAGCTCAGGAGTTGACCGGAAACAGAGCATCCAGCCCCACCCGAGAATGTAGGGCAGGCTGCCCACCAGCCTCTGCCCATCGCACCTGGACGGCAACAACGCGGGGAGAGTGAGAAGGGGCGGCCGGAGCTCTAGCGCAACACTCCAGGTTCTCATGTCCGGGCACAGAGACAGCGATGCTACGGATGCAAGGAGGAGTCAGGAAGTCTTTTCAAATTTAAGAATATACAAAGGAAGAACTGAAGTTACCAAGAAGGAACCACAGGGCCTTTGGCCCGTCTTAGGCTTCCCCGGTGGCTCAGTGGTAAAGAATCTGTCAACGTAGGAGACTCAGGTTCGATCCTGGGATCAAGAAGATCCCCTGGAGAAGGAATGGCCTGGAAAGTCCCACGGACAGAGGAGCCTGGTGGGCCACAGTCCGTGGGTCTGCAAAGAGTTGGACACGACTTAATGACTAAACAACAGCTGAATACATACCATGGAGAGTATCACTGTGCTGGATCCTGCCTTCAGAAAGAGCAGAGGCCATCCTCCGTCCAGTCACAGCACATCTGTTTATTTGGTCTTGGCAGATCACCTTGACCTGTGTAAAAGCCCACAGTCCAAATTTCTACCAGCAGAAGAGATTTCCATGACAGTTTCATATAACAAATCGTTTATTTGGACAAACTAAAGCGTGCACGAACAGAACACCTCAAGGCTGGGGAAACAGGAGGGAGCCCTTGGCAGAGTCTGCACAGTTTTACTGTGAAAAAATCCTTCTGTCCCACTGAACTTCATTCCTCTGCCCAGCTGGACACATACAAATAGTAGAAATCTAAGCCTTTACACATTTACGACGATAAATAAACCTAAATCTTTATTATGTGTTTCTAACTTTGCTTATCATTTCACTCCTGAGTTAACTCCCCCAAATCCTTTCGTATAAAGAACATACTAAATGTTAAGATGGAGCCTCACAAATTCTTGTCATATTTCACTAGAGTTAAGTGGATTTACTTAACATATAATTTATTCTGTTACTTTTTTTTTTTTTTTTTTTTTTTAGTTCTTTGCCAGGGGAAAGATAGTAATTAACTATTCCCAAGTTATAATAGCAGTATTCTGTATGTATAGAAATTTTGCAGTTGCACACGTTTTTCAAAAATCAAGTCAAGGTATTAACCATCACCCACTTACAAGAGTCTTTGTAGCATGTTAGTGACACTGTGTTACATGTATTCTTGGAAGATTTATCAAGGACTCAGAGGGGCCTAGGACTTCCAAGATGGTAAAGAATCTGCCTGCCAATGCAGGAGACACAAGTTCGATCCCTGGGTCAGAATAATCCAGATCCTTGACCACTGAGCCACCTGGGAAGCCCTAACCAGAGAGGGGCAGTGATTGCTTAGAGTGGGAGGTGTTCTTGCCCCTGCCTGCTCAACAGTAGCTTGTTTTTTTCCAAATTGGCAACAGTGAAGGCTTGGTGCGCGGACAAGACATAGGGCTTTGAGAAGACATAGGGCTTTGAGAAGACATAGAATGCGATGTCATAACCTACACAGCTGCAGAAAGGGATCCTTTTCTACAAGTTGCTTAAAAATCTCACTGTGGGCAAGGCATTCTCATGGATGAAACAGGACCAGGCAGTAACTGAGCACTAAATGATATGCCCCACACACAATGCTGTGTATAGAATCCTCTGAGGATCTCTGTTCACGTGTAGGTGCCAAGGTCTCGAATCCAACTTAGAGGGGAGAGGCCAAAGCATCCACACCTGTTTGTTTTTTTCTTCCCCCCCCCCGCCCAAGGATGAAATTTCCACATTTATTTTTCTTTCCTGTGTATAGAAAGCTACAGTGAAGTGTCCTGTGAAAGGGGCTGGGCATGGTGCTGCTGCAGCAGACTGGACTTTGAGCTTCAAGGGTACACTGGTCATTTTGAAAACAAAGGATGCTGTGATTTGTTTTTAACTACTAATGGTTCCTTAGATTTCCCATTTGGGTTTTAAGCTGCCAGTTTCTCCAAGTTTCTTTTCAGATGATACACTGCGTTACGCATGATGGCACTTTAACCAAAGTGGCATTTCATGTTTTGTTGCAATTACTAAACGTCAAGAGGGTATGCTAGTATGCCTTGCAAATTTCTTTTGTTGGCGTAAATATGGAAATGTCACAACTGGCTTTTAAGGGAGGTCAGACTTGAGAAGCACTGACCTAGACCGTAGGTGAGGAGAGACGCTGGGAACTGTGGGGATCAGCTAAAGGAGAGACTTTCTAGGAAGGGTTCCATGAGGAAGATGGGGTGGAAACTGGAGGGAAGACAGGATTTAGGTAAGCAAAGGATGAAAGGAAGGCAGTCTGGGCAAGAGGGCCCACACACACACACACACAGACTTGAAAGTACGAGTTAGTAAGGAGTGTGCTTGCGTGCACACTAGTAGCCTTATTCACAGCTTGAGACCTATACTTGTTCTTCAGGCAGGCTTAGTCCCACCAGGATGGAGGTGCTAATTTACTGAGCTCACAAATGGGACTCAAATAACCAAAGTGCGCAGAGGACTCCTGGTAGCATGTAGCACACAAACCCAGGAGCCAGAAAGCCTGGGTTCACATGCCAGACCTGCCCCTACTTGACTGGACCTTTGTGTAAGTTGAACAAGCCCTCCAAGTCTCAGTTTTGTTGCATGTAAACCTAGAATATTATGACCGACCTCATTAGGGCTCGTTGCTGCTGCTGCTGTAGCTTCAGTCGTATCTGACTCTGTGCAACCCCATAGACGGCAGCCCACCAGGCTCCCCCGTCCCTGGGATTCTCCAGGCAAGAACACTGGAGTGGATTGCCATTTCCTTCTCCAATGCATGAAAGTGAAAAGTGAAAGTGAAGTTGCTCAGTCGTGTCCAACTCTTAGAGACCCCATGGACTGCAGCCCGCCAGGCTCCTCCATCCATGGGATTTTCCAGGCAAGAGTACTGCAGTGGGTTGCCATTGCCTTCTCCGATTAGGATTTGTTAGGTGAACATTAAGTGAAATAATGTTTGAGCCTTGCCCAGGACAGGGCCTAGAACCTGGGACAGTTTCTGGGTACCAACCCCTGAATGAGCCGGGCGGGGTCAGTGGGCTGTAGCAGAAAATTCCCAATGACCCATCTTTGTTTGGAGAAGTTTCTGGAGATTGTGGAATTGAAAAGTTGCTGCCACCAGTTATTTTTTTTTAAATAACTCTGGCATAATGTAGACTCTTAAAAAAAAGAAAACTGGTATTGAACTAGAAATGGTAAAGCATGACTCTAGAGTGAGTATTTCTAGAATGTGTCTCAGGAGATGTGGAAGAATCTATACGTTAGTCTGAACTCTGGGATGCATGTATCTTCCACTGTTCTAGAGCATGGGTCATCAAACTTTTTCTGTGGAGGGCCAGATAATACATTTTTCCAGCTTAGCCCTTTTTACCACCTCTACTGACACTTGCTCAAGTCTGCTATTGCAGCTCAAAGTCAACGTATAAACAAACGGGTGTGTCTGTTCCAGTAAAACTTTATTTATAGACACTGCAATGTGAATTTCATGTAATTTTTTCATGTCTTATGAAATATCATCCTTATTTAGATTTTATTCCACTCATTTAAAAGTATAAAAGCTATTCTTAGCTCATAGGTCATATAAAAAGTTGTAGTTATCCAACTGCCCTGCGTCCAAGAGCCAGGACAGGCAACAGGCCTTGAGCTGGTCTGAAACTCCACATGTAATAAATGGAAAGAGCAGTCCCGCCCTCAGACAAGAGTTTCCCTCCCTCTCCTCCTAAACAATAGGCAGAACCTCAACAGCCTTCTAAGAAGCCTTGGTCCTCTTATTCATTCAGAAGGCATTTCAGCTCCTGTAAGGTATGGGCCTGCAGGGAACACAGGTCACCCGGGAGCTGGGGGCAGAGACATCAGCCAGTCATCGGGACACAGCGTGGAGAAGCCTTCTGCTCGGGCCACGGTCCAGGCACAATAGGGGCATAGTAAAAGGAGGGAGGAATTCGTTCTGAAGAGGCGAGGTGGGCAGGGTGGGGGTGTGGAGGAGGAAGGACAAAAGAGTCAGTGTTGGGCCTGGGTTGGAGAGCAGAAGAGGGAAGGGAGGACACTCTGGGCGGAGGGAATCGCCTGCGTAAAGTCAGGACAGTGCGAGCGGCTCAGACTCAGTGAGTCTGCCCCTCCCCCGCCCGCCCCAACGTGTGCAGGATGTCCATGGGAGATGAGGCCAGAAAGGGAGGCTGGGCTCGGACCATAGTCCATGCCGATGCCTGTGGATTCTATTTTTAAGGCACTGGAGTATTTTTAAAGGTTTTTCAATATAGTAGTAATGTGATTGACTCTGTATTCTAGAAATCAAGCAAACGGCGATGTGGAATATAGACCGGAGTGGGAAGAGATTTCAGGCAGGGAAACTGAAAGTCCTGGCTGGAATAAATCAGACAGGAGATACAGAAGACTGACCTAAAGCACTGTCTGTGGTTAGGATCCCCCTCGAGCAGGGCGCCCCGGAGCAGCAGCTTCATCTTCTTTTCCCCAGGCTAAACGGGGTGACTGACTAGGTTGCTTCCTGCCCTCACAGGCTCTGACTTTGCGCTTCACTCTTAGAGAGCAACCACATGAGCTCCTCGTAAGTGTGAACGGAAGAACCTCTTCCCTCCAGCATCCTCTCTGACTTTCGGTTGCTTCCACGTCAGCGCCCCGTGGCAGCTGGAAAATGGTTTGGATGGCCCCTGTACCATTTCCCTCGTTCCGACTGGCACCAGCTTCTGGTGGGTGGGGGCTGGGGGGCGCAGAGCCCTTGGCAGAGGTGGCAGGCAGGTGGCAAGACCAACAGGCTGAGAGACAGGTTAGTGTCCAAGGCCTGGGGGCCTGGACCACTTTGGGAAGCCATCCAAGGGAGCGTGAGGGTGGCTGCATAAACCAACCACCAGTGTTTATACAGCACAGTTTAAACAGTTATTTCTGCCTCCAAAAGCTCACTTAGTAGATGGGGAGGGGGCTGTTTCTGCTTTCATTGAGAGAATTTGTGTTTCTCCAAAGGGTTTTGAAGGAAACAAAGCAGATGATACTAACAAAGTAACAGTTTCAGCATGGTGTAAGTTGCATGAAGAAAAGGCTCACTATTTCAGTAGTCTGCTGGCCCTGAGTATTTACACAAACCAAGGCTGAGAACAGAGAGGACTAGATCCTATGATTCCCTGCTCAGGACACTCCGGTGACTTCCTGTCACACTCAGGAGAAAATCCAAACCCTGCCACCACCCTCTCTCCATCCCTCCCGTGGGTCCTCCTCTCTGAGCAGACTGATTCTGCTTGCTCTTGAACGCGCCAAGCTCACTGCTATCTCAGGCCTTTTCCATGGGTCACTGCCTCTGTCCAGAACGTTCTTTCCCCAGATCTCGGAGTGGATCCCGCATAGTATTCAGGTTCCTGCTTCTATATCAACTCCCTAGAGGGGCTTGCATGACCATTATCTCTAACATGAAACACCCCTCACCCACCCTGGTCTTTGAGGGTGGAACCTGCTAAAACCCACCTTCTAGCGGTTTTTCCCTGCTTGATTTTTTCATCCACCACTTCAAAATTGTATAATATATTCTTTGAACTATTGTCCTCCACTCCTACTAGACTGTGAGCTCTGTGAGAGTAAGATCTTTATCTGGGCTGCTATATCCTCCCTTCCCAGAACAGCCCCTGGCTAGTGGTAGGTGCTGAACTGATGTTGGTTAAATTAGAAAGCTGCCTGGGGATGGGGTGCCACAGAGATGGGAACATTCCTCCAACTTCTTCTGAGGGCCCACCACACTTAACAATATCGATAATAGTCTAATAGTGATGTTATAATCATTTTAAATTAATTTATATCATATAACACAAATACTGATATTATAATGATATATGATGTTACAATGTTATATGATATAGTCATAAAATAATACAAAATAAATTTAATATTAAAATAATAATAATGGAAATAATACTAATAAGCAACCATTTCCTAAGGTTTTGTTGTCATTGTTCAGTCGCTAAGTCATGTCTGACTCTTTGCAATCCAGTGGACTGCAGCATGCCAGGCATCCTTCCCTCTCTCACTGTCTCCTGGAGTTTGCTCAAATTCATGTCCATTAAGTCGGTGATGCCATCCAACCATCTCATCCTATCTCCCCCTTTTCCTCCTGCCTTCAATCTTTCCCAGTGTCAGGGTCTTATCCAATGAGCTGGCTCTTCGCATCAGGTGGCCAAAGGATTGGAGTTTCAGCTTCAGCATCAGGTCTTCCAATGAATATTCAGGATTGATTTCCTTTAGGATGGACTGGTTGGATCTCCTTGCAGTCCATGGGACTCTCGAGAGTCTTCTCCCACACAGTTCGAAAGCATCAGTTCTTTGGCACTCAGCCTTCTTTATGGTCCAGCTGTTACATCCGTACATGACTACTGGAAAAACCACAGCTTTGATTAGATGGAACTTGGTTGGCAAAGTGATGTCTCTGTTTTTTAATACACTGTCTAGGTTTGTCATAGCTTTTCTTCCAAGGAGCAAGCATCTTTTAATTTCAGAGTAAAACTAAGGTTTTACTATTCACTTTTATCCACATGATGTCATTTAATCCTCAGTATAGCCCTAGTAGGTTGGTATTATTCTCTATTTTACATTTCAGAACACCAAAATTAGCAAGTTAGAAATTTGTTGAGATTCTAACACACATTTCCCTGACTGTAACACCTTTGTGCTTTTTTATATATATGTAACTAACAAGGCAATGACCCAGATCACCTTGAAATGAACTTCAGGTAGGTGTTCAGGTATATTCTGTATGGGACAGAAACAGGAAAGCAGGAGAGCCACTTGGGGTGAATTAAGCTTTTTACCTTGAGAACGAAAAAGCCCTAACTATGCTTTGGGACACTGTTTGAAAGCGTTAAAATGAGGTGAGATCGTGTTCACTATTCATTGATGCTCATCCAACGAAACAGAAGGTGATTCAGCCTTACTGCTGAGGAAGCCAAAGGAATGTTATCTAGATCTCCTGGAGGCCAAAGACTCATCATGTTACAGATGAGAAGGCCTGGGACGTATCCAGGCAGACACCAAAAGAAAAATTTCCCACAAGCTAGCGACTGTCCCCTGAGTCTGTAGCACGGTTAGGCAGTCCCTGCAGTGTGTTGATGGCAGGTTGTTGTTTAGTCTCCCCGCCATGTCCAACTCTTTACAAGACCCCGTGGACTGTATAACCCACCAGGCTCCTCTGTCCGTGGCAGCGTCGTATGTCGCATGCTTAGTGTGTGTTCAGAAGGACCTTGCAAAATCACTCAGGCTCCTTTTCCCTCTAAAGCTAAATGAGGGAAAGAGGCTGAGTGGAGGTCCAACACCGTGAGTCAACCTTGTCATGGCGGGGAGATGGGGGAGGCGAGGTCCTGTCCAGGGAATAGGTGCCTTATTTAAACTGTGGTCTGAACTGTGAGCCCAGTGTCCGGAAGCTCCTTTTGTAGACCAGCTACTCTCCTGTGCTTTTTTGCTTAGCTCATAAAAGTAGAATTTTAATCCCCTGGGAATTGGGAAGGAGAAAAATCAAACTGATTCTGATCCAACCCAGTCAGGAAAAAAAAAAAACAACTACTAAGTAAGGGCTGAGTTTTTCCATCGGAGTCATGTAGTCTGGTTGGAGTCCATCCCTTTTAGGGACAGCCATTCACCAAGTCTCAACCCTGAGGTCCCATGAAAAGGAATTTTCCCCTCACCGCTCCACGACTCAGAAGAGTTGCTGAAGGTGACCATTTCTGTCCTCTCCTGGGTGATCTTTCTCCCTATAGAAAGTATGAAGCTGAACCAAATGTTCCGCCCGTCACTGGGAGAAGACTGGTCTTTTTTAACCAGCCTCCTCAAATAGCAGGCATTTTTTTGGTCGTTGTTCCCCAGATAATATGTGTTGGTGGGTTAATGGGTCATCTTCAGGAGAGAGGTCAGAAGGAAAAACTGCAGTGTTCAAAGCTGGAGCTAGAAATGCCAGCCATCAAAGACGGCAGTACTGGGTGAACGGTGATGATGTATGGGGCGGGCACACCGGCCAGCCCCGTCGGAGAGGTCACAGCTAAGCTTTATCCTCTGCAAAGCCAGAGGAGGCCTCTGAATGCGGCTGACCCCTCAGCTCCCGGAGGCCCCGGTGAGAAGCCAGCCAAGGAATCCCGGGTGCCCAGCTCGAGTCCCCTTTCACTGCGGGAGAATTGCATTCTGTCGCCTCGCAGACTGACATGCAAGTAGTTTGAACCCTGAAAAGAACACACACAAAAAAAAGCAAACAGCCACGAGAAAAGGGAGGGGAGGGAGGAGAGAAAGGGAGAGAGAGAGATACCAGCAGGGGTAGTTAGTAAAAAGGCCCCCGGAGACAGAAAACCTTTTGTTCCCTGAGTTCGTTTCATGTAGAGCTTGTGAGGTGAATGGCTTTGGAATGAAATGGATTTATGGAGGAGTTGCTAGGACGCACGGCTGTCAGGCTGCTTTGTGAATTCCATTTCTTTAAAATTTGGATTAATCTTTAAAAATAAAAAAAATTTTTTAAGAAAGAGTTCATCTCCTCTTCCCAGGGTTTTGGTAGAGGTTCGGGGTAGATGAAGTATAAGGTTTGGTAGGGTTCGGGGAAGGTTCCCGAGTTTCTTCTCCACTCTCTCCGAAAATGTAAAAATAAATGATCGCATTACAAGCTCTTTGTCAGCTTCCAGTAGTTCGGGGTGGGCGGGGCGTCCGCGTTACCTTGGCCCGCGAGCCAATGGCGAGGCGGTATGCAAACGAGCTCCGTGCTCGGCCGGCCGGGAGGAGAACAGTGAGCTCAGAGGCTGGGCAGGCTGAGCGGCGCCGGAGGTCGGCGCTGCGCGGACAGGCGGCCCGAAGCTCGGCGGTCCTCGCTTGCATTTCAGCCCAGCGCTCGATGGAGGGGCGGGCTCGCCGGTGCTTAATGCAGTCTCACTAGTGCGGGAAAACGACTCCGTTCACCGCTGCCGCGATGAAGTATAAGGTAAGAGAGTGACTTCTGCAGAAGGTTTCTCTGTGTGTGCGTGTCCCCCACTGTGACAACTCCTCTGCTGTGCCCCCAGGGGGGTTGTGAGATGGGACCCGGTCACCGGGTTGCCAGACAAGCAGGCAGGCAGAGATCCAGCCATCGATACCTACGCCGGGAGCTCGCAGCGCGCGGGATCCACCCCCGCTGCAAGTTCCCCGGCGTCGGTCCTGGTCTTGGCGCCGGCGTGTGGCAGTCACTGCAGATCGGAGGGCGTCTGACTCCAGGAGGAGCGCGCCTGGGCTCAGGGCTGCCGGCTCCGCGGGCCTGGCCGCCACTGCCCCCACCCCCGGAGCCGTAGTAAGACAGGAATCAGAAGTGCCGAGTCTCTCAGCCTGGCTATTTTCAAGCAGTTTTCATCCTTTGCATTAAAGCGTTCGCTTTGGGAAGCAGTTTGCCATATATACTTTTAGTGGAAGAAGTTAAAGTCTCCAGGTACTATTATACAGCTGATGATGGAGGATTTTGATACCCATAAAGGATGTTGGATTCAGAACCAACTGAGTATATGCCATTTCTTGGAAACACTTTCACTGGCGTTTGAATGGACAGAGGGGTCTGAAGGCTCCAGCCACTTGATTGTCTCCGAAACTCAAAAGAGTGTCAGGACGCTCAGCAGCTTGTTTTCCCATGCATTTGTGTGTTTATTCCTGGCAAAAGGATTATAACTTATTTGGAATATACTATTTTGTCTAAGTTGCTTTCATCTAACCAGGCTAGCAGCTTCCAGAGACCTCTATTCAGAGCTGACTGCACGGAATTGAAGGTGAATTTTCCTTGGAGAATGAACACTTACTTTTGTTCTGGAATAGACACAGTCTTAGAGACGCAGGGTCGATCCCTGGGTTGGGAAAATCCCATGGACAGAGGAGCCTGGAGGGCTGCAGTCCAAAGGGTCGCAAAGAGTCCCACAGGACTGAGAAAGAGACTGAGCATTATTGTTAAATTAGCATGTTTAAACAAACATGCTGCTATTGAAATGCGTTTTGGCAAGGTGTTTATGCTCCTCTGGGATTGGCAATTTGAATTACCTGTCTGACCTGCAGAATTGTACCAGCTGAGAGCTACTTTGCCTTCTTTCTGAATCATCTAGCTTCTGGCTCATCCTTTTTTAAATGTGAGGTTGTAAATCCTCAGTCCTGGCTGATAGCCACTGGCTAACCTCTGTGATAAGCCTCTTATTCAAAAGCTATAAATCATGTTCAATAGCTCTAAATCTAACTGTTGAAAGTATCTATTGTGATGCATGAGTTATAGTTCTCCTTGAAAAGGTTAGAACACTCTGAAGGCAGGGGTATCAGTTATCACAACTATCAGCTTTCCATTATCTGCCTCAATAGGAAAAATCAGAGGGATGGATAATCCTGAAGATTCTTAGTATTTTTGACGTTAGGATATAACCAGAGGCAGATCCTTCTACCTGGCAGGCAAGCTCTCATTCTTGAAATGGTTCACTGGTATTTATGCAGTTTCTTTATTTAGAACAGTGGTAGGATATCACTAATGTTAAGTCCCCAGATATTATTTAGCCCTCAGTGAATCTTTGCCCTCCTCTTCCTACTATAAATGCCTTTAGATTCATAAAAAAACTTGGGACAGGTTGGTGGGGGAGAAGAAAATGTGTTCCTGCATTTATTATTGGAAAGTATAAATGGCTGTTTTTAACACAGAGTACTGCGATCTGGAAAGTGACAAAAAGTCTAAAGTCACTTTTATTCAGTGACCTCATCATGTTTAGTTTTATTTTGTGGAAAGAAAACATCATGGCAGCTGATGATGTGAACTGTGGTTGGCATTCATGAGGAAACCCTGCCTCTCTGCTGGGTCTTCCCAGCGTCAAACACCCTGCCAAGTGCTGTAAAGATATGATTTTTAGTAGCTTGTGGGTATCTTCACCAGCAAAACTTCTGACTTCCCCAACTAACCAAATGACAGATTGACACCTTGTGGTGACTGTAAACGGAACCAATGGCTGAAGCAATCTACTTTCTCTTTCTTCTAAAGCCTATTTTCTCTCTAGTTAATAATGGACTGTTTCAGGAGAGGATTTTGTTATTTTAAGTAGAGGCGATGACACAAAGGTAGAGAAATGATAAATAACAGCTCTTAAGGCTCACCATGACAATATGGGATGGTCCTATTTAGCTTTCCCAATTAACTCCATGAGGTAGTATTAATACTTTATATTCATTTTCAAATGTGGAAACTGTAGCTCAGAGAGGCTAGGTAATGTATCCCAAACCACACAGCTGGAAAGTAGCAGAGCTGGAATTTGAACTAAGGTGATCTGGATCCAGAACTTGTGACTTTAAATAACTATTAAAGAAAGAACTGTCTGTGACCTCCTAAAATGTCCTGTGTGACTGTTTTTTCTTCTCCCGCGAAGCTCAGGACTCTATGTCATTCAAAGTATCCCTGCAGAATAGGTTCTTTTTTTTTTTTTTCCCAGACAGTGCCTCTACAAAGCAAAGTGAAATGAATGTCTCGCAGTTATTTCATTGAAGCCACTTAGGTAGTAAAACCAGATAATTATTAGATTGTAAAACCCTGGAGTTAGGAATTACCTTTTAGATACTCTGTTGCTCTAAACAATATAAATTTAGCTCAGTCAGATTTAAAAATGCTCACTGAGAGATTTATAATCCAATCACTATAAGATTTTTTTTTAAACCAGATTATCTGGTTTGGCTACTTCAGGGATCATAACTAGAGAACAACCAAGCCTCCACTCATTTTGAACTTACACATAGTTCAAGTCAGCCAGCCATGTATTGACAGTCATCTTGAACACTGCGGAATGCAAGCTATTACAAGCTATTACTTTGGTGAATTTTTTGGGGGGTTAGCCTATATTGAGTCTATTTTGCTTGCATTGTATGTGTTTTTATTTGTTCATAAGAAGGGTGCAGTCACTCTCATATGCACTTAATGTTCTATTGTTCTTTAAAGGATGCCTTCTGGAGTTCTCTCATCAGTAATTTATGGGGGGCTTCATTTATTAAGAATTTTCCCCAAGCTCCTCTGAATATACACAGCATGTTCTGAAATACTGGAGGTGGGTGAGGGGGCTATGCCTCCCTGGCCCTGTCTTGCTCCTGAAGGCCTCCCTCCTAGGGTCTGGGGGTGGGTTGTTGCTACCTTCTGCCAGGAGGGTAATTGGGAGCTGGATGCACAGCTGTGTTTGAGCAGAGGCCCCGCCCACTTTGTGCAGGCCCGGGCCTGATAAGTGCCCCACAGCCCTGGCCTGTTTGATCTCTAATAGCTGAGCAGCTTTTGTGGCTTGGCCAGATTTCTGTATCCTGTGTGCCTGCATTGAAACTCTAAATTATTTATCTAGTCTGCCATTCAACAAAATCATTCTTAGATGTTTTGATTGAAGAAAATTACAGATGAAACTTAGAATACAAATAAGAAAACTACATTCTGAAGTCCAGATTCTTGGGTTCTGACTGAACGTGGGTAAGGGAGGTTAGGGAAAGCAGAAAGTGTGTAGTAAAGAAAAACTTTCAAGGGGACTTTGAAAATGTTTTTATTTTCTCAGAGTGGCTGGAGAAGATGTGATCAAGTGTCTTCCATTTAGTCAGCATGTTTACTTGCAGTTGATATGTAATTCCTGATTCTTTCCTGGCTTGGCCGTTTGGGTTTTAAATGTTTTATTCACTTCTAAATGGTGTGTTGCACACCCTGCCCCCTGCCTCCTTTTTAAATCCCATGTGAGATTTCAAAGCAACAAAAGATGCTTTAAAAAAAATTAACCGTTTTCTTATGTATTTCATTGATTGAGCAAGCCCATTTTCAGAGCTAAATGACTTACCTACTTGGAGATCAAAGTCTTTACGGAACTGAAGGTGTTCTCAGAGCACGAAGTCTGCAAGATGCACGTAACAAAGATTCCTTAAGCATCCCTTCTTTGCTGGAATATACATCAGTCCTCTTCTAAGAATTCATCAGTGGCTTCCTGCCTGCACCACCACACCTCCCCCTCCCGCCCCACTTCTAAAGAAACTTCCTCTCTACTTTTCAAGCCTCTTTGCCAATTCCCTCCCCTTTTGCGCCCTTATGACCTCATCATCTCTCATTTTTTTCATTCAAGCATTCATTATACTTCTCCAGCACCAGACTTCTATCGGGCAGGCCTCCCCCCACCCACACAGACGTGACACACACTTAAAGCGCTCTCTGTACCCCCGTCTTCCTCCTCTCTTCTGAGTCGGCTATGGAGAATCTTGGTCCCTCGCTGCTTGCATTCATTGGCTCCTGTCTCTTTGTGCCTGCGTGACTTGGTTCGTCTGTACTTGCTACAAGTCAAGTCTCCTCATCCCTCCACTCTAGACAGCAATCAGAAGCCCACACCTTTGTCTCCTGTCATCGCTACAATAGGCTTTCTGTTTTTCACCTCTGCCCGACTCTGTTAGCACTGCCTTACTCATTAACCCCTTCCAATCAAATCACTATCTAAATGATACCTGGACCTCACCAAGGACACCACGGGGGCTGTCCAGCTTTAGGTAAGCCCCACTCAATATGAGATACTCACCCTTTATCTGTATGCAGAGGCAGATTGACAGGCAAGTCCTTGAATAAACCAGGATCTGCTATGTGTTGTAACCTGGGCAGGGACTTGGTCTTATGTGTTCTTGCAGTAGAGGCAAAGTAGAGCGTGAGATTTGGGGAAAGGCATTTCTGTTTCCTGTGACTCGATGCTCTGTAACCTTGGGCAAGTTAAACTCTGGGAGCCTCAGCTTTCTTATCTGTAGGGTGGCTCAGCGGTAAAGAATCCGCCTCAAATGCAGGAGACTCAGGTTCCATCCCTGGGTCGGGAAGATCCCCTGGAGGAGGAAATGGCAACCCACCCCAGTACTCTTGCCTGGGACATCCCATGGACAGAGGAGTCTGGCAGGCCACAGTCCACAGGGTCGCAAAGAGTCAGACATGACAGAGGGAGTGAGCACCACCACGGCCAAAGTAGGGTAAATACAGGCTCGTGGGTCGTTCGAAAGCCTAAGCGAGATATTTTCCATGGTGAGGTATTTACCATGGCTCCACTGGAAATAGACAGTTCTAGCAGGCCCCAGCTCTCCTTACATAAGTAGATGCCCATTAGACGTTGAAAGGATAGTGTGGACTCAAAACTTGGATTATGTCAAAACCTTATTTACCATGTTAAGGTAATCGAGTGCCGTTAAATATTCCATGGGTCTGGTTGTGTCTTGTAGAAATGCAGACGTCAGACATGGGGTGTACCGACACACCTGTGTCCCCACTTGCTAATATATTAGTGCTTTGGTGTCTTCATTGTTACTAATAAGATTTGATATTCCTGAGGTTAGAGGCCCTTGCTCGTAGTAGGTACTCAACAAACATTGACTTGAATATTGGATCATATACAATACACAAATAGCTATTAAAACCATTTCCCCTACATAGCCTATTGGAAAGAACATGGATTTTGTCTTAAATCCCACTTTTTTTACTTTTTAACACTATAATTTTAGGCAAGGCTCCATTTCCTCATTTATAAAATGGGAGTAATAATACCTGTCTCATTTGATAGTTGTAAGGATATAATATATCAAAGTCATCCGTTTCTAGCACATAGTAGCCATTTAAAAATGGCAGCCATGGTATGACACATTGATAAAATATATAAAATATTCAGAATATACTCATATATAGATATATTGATAGACGCACTATGTAGGTTAAAATGTAAGAGAAAGCCTTCCCTAGAATTGTTTTTCCATAACGAAAATATTACTGAAAGAAAGAGAAAAGTCCTGACTAAAGAATCAAAGGTGGATTTGATACAGAAGGTGAGTAGGGCTCGGGGTAAACCACATCCCTTATCCTTATGCAGTCAAAGTGACAGAGGTGTAAAGTTAGAGGTGCTGATGATCTGTTTTTAGATCACTTTAGGCTTAGAAAGGAACCTAAACAAATTGGTTTGAAATCCCAGCCCCTGGTATCCCAGCCTTCCAGTAACATATAGACTTAATTACCAAGCCTCCTTGCCAAGATAAACAAAATGGGGCCACTGGAAAGAAATACTGTCTTTTCAATTTAAAATGCAGAAAATAGCTACCAGTTACCTAGGCAATGGATGATTGCAAAGAACGTGGGCATGGAAAAGGGGTCCCCCTAAAAAAAACAAACCCGTTTATACTTTGTCAACAACCCCGCCTCCGTCTTATTTACTTTGAACATTCCAGTTATCTCCTTGCAGGATTTCTTACTAATAAGGAGGACTCCACACGCCTGGGGAACATTACAGTTCAGTTCAGTCACTGAACCCAGTCGTGTTCGACTCTTTGCGACCCCGTGGACTGCAGCACGCCAGGCCTCCCTGTCACCAACTCCCACATCTTGCTCAAACTCATGTCTACCCAGTTGGTGATGCCATTCAACCATCTCATCCCCTTCTCCTGCCTTCAATCTTTCCCAGCGTCAGGGTCTTTTGCAGTGAACCAGTTCTTCACATCAGGTGGCCAAAGTATTGGAGTTTCAGCTTCAGCATCAGTCCTTCCAATGAATATTCAGGACTGATCTCCTTTAGGGTGGACTGGTTGGATTTCTTTGCAGTCCAAGGGACTCTCAAGAGTCTTCTCCAATACCACAGTTCAAAAGCATCAATTCTTTGGCTCTCAGCTTTCTTTATAGTCCAACTCTCACAACCATACATGACTACTGGAAAAATCATAGCCTTGACTAGATGGACCTTTGTCGGCGAAGTAGTGTCTCTGCATTTTAATATGCTGTCTAGGTTGGTCATAGCTTTTCTTCCAAGGAGCAAGTGTCTTTTAATTTCATGGCTGCAGTCACCATCTGCAGTGATTTTGGAGCCCAAGAAAATAAAGTCTCTCACTGTTTCCATTGTTTCCCCATCTATTTTCCATGAAATGATGGTACTGGATGCCATGATCTTAGGTTTTTGAATGTTGAGTTTTAAGCCAGCTTTTTCACTCTCACTCATTACAGCTTAGCTGAAAAAGACTGTCTTCCTGAGGAATCTTCATTTTAAGATAAATGGTTCGTTGGTAACCTTTTCTACTCTACACTGGAAAGAGCAGTTCTTTCAAAAGGCAGACAGTGTGATCTAGGTGAATTGAGGCATGCTCTTTGAGGAAGGTGGAACAGACTGCCCAGAAAATATAAGCAGTGATAGCATGTGACTGTGATTTTTCATGGTTGAGGTAGGGGGTGGGGGAGGGGCAGCTAATCATAGAGATAATATTGGGTTGGCCAAAAGTTCATTTGGGTTTTTCCATGTATCTTCCAATATAATGAACTTTTGGGCCAACCCAATAAAGCTCCCAGTGGAGTGTTTTTAAATACATATTCTTAGTCTCATCATGGACTGGGATTCCCAGGTAGCTCAGTGGTAAAGAATTTGCCTGCCAATGCAGGAGACACAAGGGACCAGGGTTCAATCCCTGGGTCAGGAAGATCTCCAGGGGTAGGAAATGGCAATCTACTCCAGTATTCTTGCCTGGGAAATCCCATGCACAGAGGAGCCTGGTGGGCTACAGTCCATGGGGCCACAAAGAATCGGAAACGACTGAGCAACTGAGAACACACACACACATCATGGACCACTCAATTCCAGTTTATTCTTTTTTAAAACAAACAAAAAGACTAGTCCCTTCTCTCAGCCTCTTCCCCAGTTAATTTAGTACATGAATTGTGCTCAATGGTATTTAGGTAGGTGGTTCATGATCCTTATTCAAAAGTTGGGTTTACTGATTTGAAGACATCTTATTTCTTTGTAGATCTTGGTATGTACATTGCAGATGAGAATTCCTCCTGATATTTCTAATATGTCAAGGTAATAGTTATAAGATGTTACCAAAATTGTTCCTTATGTGGAATGTTGATGTCTATACTTAGCAGAAGTAAAGATTAAGCAACCCTGAATACCTTAAAGTGCAAGCATAGCACAAAAATGCTTAATAGCATCTTTTGAATTTGAGTTTCATTCCTTTCTTTACTCTTAGTTGTGTGTGTTGGGGAGGGGGGATTATTTGTGAAACTCTAGGGATTATTTGTGAAACTCTAAGTTGTGATCACCAAACGGCATATAGGGTTCAGATTTGAACCAGATCTTTCTATTTAAGTAAAGCAATGTGTATTTAGACAGTATTTTTCCTTACTTGTTCTAGTTATGTGGAAACTCAGTGCTGTCTCTTGTATGAATTAGCTGTAGTCTCACTGAGTTGTGGTAGTCGGCATGTTACCCGGAACTCAGAACCTCACGCCCACAGAAGATGGGGCTGACTCAGGCCTCAGGCTTCTCTGTTCCCAGGCTCTGCACTCTACTGAAAGAATGAGCTGGCCTTCCCTCTCTCAGCCCCTGAATAACCTTAACCCGCCAAGCCAGCAGTCTGCGGAGGCAGGAAAGTGGACTTCTAGGCCCTGCAGCCTCCTCACAGGACGTGCCAGGATCTGTCAACGAGTCTGTTGTCACCGGTTTTTTGTTTGTTTGCTTGTTGTTGCTCGTCATTCATGGTGTGACTTAGAGTCAGCAGGAAACGACTCAGAGGCCCAGCGCTGCTTCAGGACCATGAAAACAACACTGGCAGAAAACCATCTCCACGACCCTTCGAGGGCTCGTCTGGGATGGAACATCCGTGTTCTTCTCTGATTCTCCATCCTTTCCCACCCAGAGCTGCTAAGTGCAGTGAGCGCCGGGAAAGGGATGCTAAGGACACAGTTAGCCCAGGGGCGTCCTTGGTGAAGTTGGACGGCTCGACAGTCCCGCAGAGGCCCGATGCCCTCGGAATAGATCTCGATTCCTTGCCAATGAGAGAACACGTCCATTGACTAAATCCAAGAACACGTCCATTGACTAAATCCAAGATTCTTATCAGTAACTGTCTTTTTTTTTTCCTGTATCCTAAATTCAACCAAGGCAGATCCATTAACAAGATACATACTTGGAGGCCTGTCTTTTATTTTTAGTTTAAAATATATTTCCCTTCTGTCGGTACGTATCCATGTTTCACAGACCCCAACATGGGACAGATGGCCTAACCCCGGGAAGGATATTTGAAACGGGGACCATCTTGGGAAGTTTATACATGGTCGTTCCGGACACTAAACACAAGCTGCTCCCAAGATCAATCGGCTGTCCAGGGCATTATCCCTTTTGCCTTAGGTCAGCTTTCTGTATGACTTTTTCCAGCTTTTTATCAGAAAATTGCCTAGGGGCTTCTTTTTTCTAAAGTGGATTCTGGCACACTTTTCATAATTTACTTCTAAATAATATCTACAACATCACATTTTACTCCGGGAGGTGGTGAGGGACAGGGAAGCCTGGAGTGCTGCAGTCCATGGGGTTTCGAAGAGTCAACACGACTTGGCAACTGAGCACACACACACACTCACTTGTAAATAATAAGATGGTCCTTTTCTTTCTCCTTGCGGAAGTGAAGGAATGAAGGCAAGCCCTTTGAAATACGGACCATGCAGAGAGCACCTGAGACATCATGAAGCAGTGAGCGGGGCTGTGTTTCGATTGTTCTTGTTGAAACCTGGCGGGATGGCTCTGCACTTCAGAGCCTGCGGCGTCTGCATCCAGCCTCCCGTCCCCCCCTTATTAAGATCTTAATTACAGACGCAGCTTACTTCGTTGCTGGAGGGAAAGAATTTAGCTTCTCAGAACAGTGTCTGTTTTTTGGTGTGGCAGGTGTAATCATGATGAGCTCATTCTGGTTTGTTTTCTTTCCCTGGAGGAGTTTTTTTTTTTGAGGGGGCGGAGTACAGTTCTTAAGACGCAATTTCATGAGCTCATAATAGTGCAGTAATCATAACTGTGCTTTGATTTTATAGAGACCCTTTCTTCTGAAGAAGTCAGAGTGTTTTGCATATATAATTTCATGACTCCTCGTGATGTTATTATAAAGAATGTGTTCATTATCCCCATTTTGCAAATGGGGAAACAGAGGCACAAAAGGCAGTGATTCATTGTCATTAGTCTGACAAGATGAGGACTGAGATTAGACTCTATCGATTTCGTGATGTCGCGTGCATCCTTTGAGGATTTCCCCACAGCAGCCCCACTGACATTTAGGGCTGGATAATTCTTTCTTGTGGGGACTGTTCTGTGCATTTCAGCACCCTTGGCCTCTGCCCACTAGCTCCCAGTGACATTCGCACACGCACACACACAGTGTGATGACAAAAAATGTCTGAACATGGCCAAGTATCACCTGGGGAACAAAATTCCCCTCTAGTGAAAAATCACTGCTATAATCTCCCCTACTTCCTTCTGCTTAAAAATAATTGCCTCCATGGTTTTAGGTGATAGAAGCACAAAAATACAACCATAAAACGGTTTGCCATCATTTTATCATGACTGAAGCTGGGCTTCATGTAACAGTTTGTAACCAAAAGGAAGCTCCCTTTTACATGCTTAGCCCCAGTTTGTTCAAGAGAATACCATAAGGTACTAAGAAGCATGGGGCTTCATTAGGTTACGTGTAACACCATCAGACCATCTCTAAGGCCAGTCAAGCTCTCTGCAGTCTTCTGTTGGCTTCATTTTCCTAACAATCTTCCTATTATAGATACAATATATAACATAAAAATGCATACAATAGCTTTCTTCCAGGCCCAGTTCTAAATGCATGCTTCATGAATAATGGACTTTGTAGAAAACTATTTTATTCTCATAAACCACTGCATCCTTTATACACATAGGCGCTTGTCAGTGTCCCCAGCCACTGAACAGCTTCGTCAGTTTCATTTGGATGTCTTCTTCACCTTCATTTGCTCCTGCCATCTCTCCTTTCTCTTCTAACTGAGAAGCTAAGATTAGCTTCTCAGCATCTAAAGATTCTTTCTTGAGGCAACTCTGCAAATGCAGTGCTGACAGTATGTGATTGTATATACTCGCTCAGCCAAGTGTACAAATTCATTTTTTTTTTAAACTGTTTGAGGACTTCAGAAATTAAGTAGGATAATAACAATCAGGCACCAAACCTAGGTCAGGAGTCATCTAAGAGTTCCAGTGAGGGGTGCCACCCAAGGTACATCAGCTGTGTTCTGGCTGGGAGGCAAAGTGTACATATAGGCATTCATGGGTTTAGATACAACTTCATACCTTGAGGATTGCATTCCTTGATGCAGGAAGATAAGATAGATGGACATGTGAAAATAGGAAGATCTTTCCCTTCTTTCAGATATGCTTTATTAGATGTTACAACTTGTGTGTTTTGACTGTTGGGAAATAATATAGTTGGGGGGAATTATATTGTAATATTTGTGGACTAGAGTCTCCTACTCCTTTATGACTTAATTCTCATTTCACTTCCCCAAGTACCTGAATGTTAGAGGGGTTTGTCTAGACAGGCAAATAGAAGTCATTTGGTGCCAACACTGTAATGTTGGCTGAAATCCAGATGGTTGTTTTGCTGTTAATAAAACCTATCTTTTGGGTGAGTGGGTGTCAGGCCGTCATCATTATATGGCGCCTGTCAGATTTATCTAGGGACAGACCCTGAAAAGCATTTGTGCCTGCCCCGTAGTTTTGATCCTTTGCCAATACACTATGCTTAAATCTATGAAAACCAGGCAACCTGGGACAAATGCTTACAGATTCTGAGGCTTAATAGCAACGGTACTCAATTCTAAGATGGAGAAGGTTCTCAGGAAGCACACACTAGTCCAGCAGGAAAAAAAATCCGAGATTAAGAGGGGAACCAGATGCTAGATCTGCTCTGCTACTTATCTGATGGGAGACCCTCTGGGCTGTAAAACAAGAAGCTTGGGCTAGAATGATCTCTGGGATCCCTTCTTAGTCTACAATTCTAGCCTAGTGGGTCTGGTCAAGTCATGGGTGACTACTGGTTCTGAGTACCTACAGAAACCAAGGTGTTCTCCCACCTTATTTCAGACCCTTAGGAGCTGCCCAAGAAAAACCCCCAAACCACAAAAGAGCAGAGAATTGAGCTCTTAAAGACACATATATGTCATCAGACTTGTGAGCTAAAGCTGATTTATTTTTCTCAATTAATGTCAGCAATCAAATCTATCCTCCACAGCCAGCCAAGAAGTAATAGAAGTTGGCTGTGAAGTCACACACTTACTTGCACACACACACCCACACCACCTGACAACCGTTTGTCATTTTTCTTATTTGAAGCAGTGGGTTTGCTCCCAGCCACCATTGGTTTCTTGGTAAACAGGTCCCAGCATGTGGATATTTCTGTCCTGCACTGACCTAAAAAATCAGGGGTAAATATATAGCATTCGTTCTAGGGCAGGCAGAAAGCCAGCACTTGAAGAAACGCTGCTTTAATCTCAACTATGCTCTCCATATCATGTTACAAAATCTAGTCACATAGAAAATTTTTTCTGACATCCAAATAACCAAATTTTTGGGGATTTCCCTGGTGGCACAGTGGATAAGAATCCGCCCACCAATGCAGGGAACATGAGTTCGATCCCTGGTCTGGGAAGATTCCACAGAGCTCGGAACAACTAAGCCTGAGAGCTACAACTACTGAGCCTGCATGCTGCAACTACTGAAGTCCATGTGCCTAGAATCTGTGCCCCGAAACTAAAGAAGCCCCTGCAATGAGAAGTCCCAGTGCGGCAACCAAGAGTAGCCCCTGTTCTCTGCAAGTAGAGAAAGCCCACATGCAGCAACAAAGACCCAGGGCAGCCAAAAATTTATAAATTAATTAAAAACATCCAGGTTTGCAGTGAGCGTCAGATCTGTCTTCTCACTGGCGCCCAGAACCAATGCCCCTCTGGTCTGTGAACCACAAAGTCATGCTGGGTTCGGAGCCATCCCTCACCAAGCTGGAGCAGGCCAACGTGGAAGGAACCAAACCTGGGCATCTCCTGGGCCACCATGCCAGGGGCACAGCCGCACCGTGCGTGTCAGGGTCACTGCAGGTCAAAGAGCACCTCTGGGAGACAAGTGTCCAAGGCCACGATTTTTTAAAGCATCTTCCGTTCAGGAATGAACATCTTAGAGGATGCGAGAACTGGGGACCAAGTAGATGACATGAATATTCAGAGAGAGTCCAAGACACTGGTGTGGGCTTTGTGATCATCATAGGGGTTCAGAAGCACTTTCCAGGATATGTAAATCATTGACTGAAATTCGGTCCCGGTGCAGAGGGACCTTTGGTGGACCCTCTCCCCAGAGGTCAGGAAACATGACTAGGAACTAGTATTCCTAGACACCTCGTGGGATGTCGCGCTGTCCTTCTGCGGCTGGTTCAGGGCACCTAATGAAAAGTCTGTCAGGTCGCAATGGAAAAATATTGCTGAGAAAAAAACCTTAGATGCGCTCTGCATCGTATCTTCTGACTCCTAAACCTGAAAGCCTTATATCTACTACTTAATCTCCAGAGGATTCAGCTCTTTAAAAAATTCAACATTCCAGATGTCATCTGATGAAAGAATCCAGGTCTAAAACCAGGTATTCCAAGAATCAAAACTCCAGACACTCGCAGATATCCAGGGTTTTGGACCGTGACTGTGTCCTTCTTTGGGGAAGTCTCACATCCCACTATATCCTAAAGATGAGAGCAGAAGGAAGCCAAAGTGGTTTGATGGCCCTCAGACTGGAGCTGATTTTTTTTTTAACTGAAGTAGAGTTGATTTACAATATTGTGTTAGGTTTCAGCTCTACAGCAAAGTGATTTGAGGATATATATATATATATATGCTTACGTGCGTGCTAACTTGCTTCAGTTGTGTCCGACTCTTTGCAACCCTATGGACTGTAGCCCGCCAGACTCCTCTGTCCATGGAACTCTCCAGGCACGGATACTGGAGTGGGTTGCCATTCCCTCCTCCAGGGGATCTGCCCAACCCAGGGGTCTAGCCAGCATCTCTTGAGTCTCCTGCTGGCAGACGAGTTTTTTACCACTAGCACCACCTGGGAAGCTGTATATATACATGGGATCATACAGGGCTTCCCTGGTGTCTCAGATGGTAAAGAATCTGCCTGCAATGCAGGAGACCTAGGTTGGATCTCTGGGTCAGGAAGATCCCCTGGAGAAGGGAATGGCTACCCACTCCAGTATTCTTGCCTGGAGAATCCCCATGGACACACACACACATAGGTGTGTGTATCTGTATTCTTTTTAAAATTCTTTTCCATTATAGGTTATTACAAGACACCATATTCAGAATCTCGTAATAAACTCTAATGGAAAAGACCTAAGCTGATTTTTGTCGGCAGACGTAAAGACACCAGATCCTCTCGCTCTTCTCCCGTGTGTCCCGAGACTGACCTCGCTCACACTCACCCCCCAGCTGCTTCCTTGGGGACCGATTTCCTTGACCATGGCCATTTCCTCCTCTGCTCTGTGTGTGCGTCCCTGCCGGAGTTCGGGGCTAAAGTGTTGGGGGATGGGGTGGGCAGAGGAAAGTCACATTGTTGAGAATGTGGCGGCCCTGAGGCCTTGGCAGGAGATCCTGCGTGGTAAATATAGAACAAAGTCAATAATAAGAGGAAGCTGGGCCATTGATGATGCTATCCGTCCAGGCGGGGTCGGGGGAGGGAAGGCAGGATGATACACCAGCCATTGTGTCTCACCTCTCCTCAGAGAACGGCATAAATGGTCATGGAAATTACAAGTCACACCTCTCCGTATTTGGAAGCGCAGATCATTTCCCTGGCAGTGGGAGTAACACGCTCTCTTGCCGTTTTGGTAGCAGGGCAGGCAAGAGCGGGTATGGAAACGACCGCGTGGTCCGGAGCTCCGGGTACTTGCTGTAATTTTCCTCCCAGTCCTCAGGCACAGCCTGGGAACCCAGGGATCTCAGGAGCCAAGCGTTCTGGCAAAGCGTGAATGGTGCTCAGTCACCTACCGCCAGACGCAGGTTGCTGCGCTGAAGGGAGAGAAAGGCTCTCACAGAGACCATTGTATTTAACCAGATGGGGATGGCCGGCTCCTCTTGGCCTTCCTGTTTGCTCAGAGGCTGTGCAGGAGACACAGGCTCCCCATCCTGTGTTAAGAGGCGGGCGGGCGCTTTCCTGCTGGCCGCCTCCCACGTTCTCTGGCCCTGAGGCTTAGTGACTTGGACGCACCATTATCTTCTGGTCCTGTCAGTTCATCTCCCCACGTCTATTTGAAAATCTCAACCGCATACCTCACAGAAATCTCTAGAAAACCATTTCACCCTCTCTGCAGAGAACCAGAATCAGAGTCCAGAATCCATTTCAAGTTAGCAAACACAATAAGTGTGTATTCTGCTTCAGACATTGGTTCTGAAAGTGCCCAAGGAAGAACAGCCTCCCTGAGCTTAAGGAGTTCTTGGTCTTGAATGAGATAGTCCAAGTCCATTGCTCAGTCACTAACTCGTGTCTGACTCTTTGTGACCCCGTGGACTGCAGCAGGCCAGGCTCCCCTGTCCTCCGTTATCTCCTGGAGTTTGCTCAAGCTCACGTCCATTGAGTCGATGATGCCATCCAACCATCCCATCCTCTGTCGTCCCCTTCTCCTCCTGCCTTCAATCTTTCCCACCGTCAGGGTCTTTTCCAGTGACTTGGCTCTTTGAATCAGGTGGCCAAAGTATTGCAGCTTCAGCTGCAGCATCAGTCCTTCCAGTAAATATTCAGGGTTGGTTTCCTTTAGGATTGACTGGTTTGATCTCAAGACATGCTATCACCAAGAACTAGAAAGGGTAACAATGAGATAGACTTTGGGAAGAGAACTCTTCTGGTGCTGTGGAAGATGGGTTTGGAGCTGGGAAGAAGCTGAATGCAGGAAAACCAGCTGGGAAGCAGTTGCCATACCTGCCCTCTCCTCCCCTCCCACCAAAAAAAAAAGTCGCTGGGGGCCCGAGTGGGGAGCAGCAGTGAGGAGGATGAGCGGGTCCCAGCTGATTGGGGTTGTGGAGCGACTCAGCAAACCTCTGAGTCCCCAGTCTAGGGCAGCTGTGTGCCTGCTGTTCACTGAGAGACACCAGAAGGCGGTTTGCACTTGGGTGAGAGGTGGGGATGCTCACTAGGCGATGGGAAGTGCGGGACAGGAGAGCAGAGGGAGTATCGAGGCTGGAGCTGCGGATCTGAGTCCCACCTGTGTGGTTAGATGCCATCAGCATGAATGAGATGTCCTGTAGAGAGCGAGCTCAGAAAGGAGAGAGATCCTTTTGGAACGTGACCACTAAAAGGATGGGGGGGTGGAAATAGGGACTTGCCTGGCGGTCAAGGGGTAAGGCTCTGCACTTCCTCTGCCCAGGGTGCAGGTTTGATCCCTGGTCAGGGAACTAAGATCCTGCATGCCACGCTGCTAAATAAATTTATGCGGCTAAATAAATTAATAATAAACCTTAAAAAATTTTTTTTAAATGGCCTGTGGAGGAGGAGGAAAATGACTGGTTTTGAGCTCAAGGGAAGAAGGAGAACCAGGATGAGGAGCCTAGACGCCCAGGACAGTTTCAAGGAAGACCAGGGTGGGGTCAACGCCGCAGGCAGAGACGATTAGCGTCCCTCAAATAGGATTTATGATTCTAAAGGCAGATTTCCCATCCTAATTAGAACCACAGCTTTTGTAGTGCATGCCTCTGACTTTATTAAATACCATCCTACTTCTCATGCTGGAGACAAGAGGCCCGAGTTCTTAGTTCAGCTCTGTGACCGTCTTGCCAGGTGACTTGGCAAATCATTAACTTCTGGGGCCTCGTTTTTCTCATTTGTAAAGTGAACGAGTTGGACTGTAACTGTTTGATGTTCTTCTGGCTTTCGAGTTCTGTGCCCCGACTGTGTTGGTGCTTTGCCAAGCTCTAGTCGCGTTTCTAACTGCCAGGCTCCGGAGGCTAACCATCCAGCTGGATATAGAATTACATAGCTCTCTTATCTTTCCTTGATGTGTTTCTGTGTTGACCTTTCCTGCCCTAGAGATAAATATCTCAGGGAGAGTGGGCGAAGCAGTAGGTCTTGACCAGGCAAAGTGCCTTGCCTGGGTTTTTGTGGGATACGCTGATAATCACCTTCTGACTTTGTGGCCTTAAGGAACCACTGAGAGGTCCCTCCACCTTGTCCTCGCCAGGGAAATTAACTCTTCACCTGCCTGTCTGTGAGTTGCCTGTGCACTTTTGAATGAGATGGTTCCTGTTCTGGTTGAAGTTAATTTTGCTATTATCTTCTTATCAAATTCTTGCCTCAGTATATCAAGTGTTTTCAAAAGTCAAGCTTCCTCTTTGCCCATGTTTTTCCACATTTTCTGATGGGTGGTACTCTTTTGGAACCTCATAAAATTTTTCCAGAAATACCATTGTTTAGTCGCTAAGTCGTGTCTGATTCTTTGAGATCCCGTGGACTGCAACCCACCAGACTCTTCTGTCCGTGGGGTTTTCCAGGCAAGAATGCTGGCGTGGGTTGCCATTTCCTTCTCCAAGGGATCTTCCTGACCCAGGGATTGAACCCAGGTCTCCTGCATTGGCAGGCAGATTCTTTACCACTGAGTCACCTGGGAAACTTTTATTATTATTATTTGACTTTGTCTCAGAAGGTCTCTTGAATCAACCAGTGATTTCACTTTTGTGGTTTGTAGGCAAATACTCAGCAAGAGGTTGCAGTGACCAGAACCCATGCTTAATTCAGGGATATACTGCTTCAAGATACAATTCTCTTGAAGTGTAATTGTGAGCAAGAGAAACATTAGATGTATAAAGAAGTATATATAATACCATCATTAGACTGAGACCAACCCTTGATTGTGAACTGAGGTGGTAACCTGCTAGGGAGCTTACCATCGGAGCACCATTAGCACCTTGAACAGTCACCATCGCTTCTCAAGTCTCCCACGGTGTTCAAGTACTTGACTTGAGTGAACTCGCTTAATCCTCACTGCAAATCCATGGCATGGGGATGTTATCCTCGTTCTCATTTTACAGGTGAGGAAGTTCGGGTGCAAAGGCAGGGGGAGTAATCTGCCCAAGTCACACAGCCAGGACCCCAAACCCCAAGAATTGACTTATTCCCTAGACATGACAAAAAGAATCACTGTCTTCAGAGCTTCACTGCAAAATGGAATGGAGCCCAGTTTGGAGGACAATATGAAGTAGAGCTAAGGTGGCCTAGAGTCCTGGAAGGAGAACTGGGCCAAGAGACCGCAGTTCTGTTCCCATCTCTGACTCCACCGATGTGTGGCCTTGCGCAGATGATAAACTGTCCCCTTCCCCCAGAAGTGTTTCCTCATCTGTGGAACAGGGAGGCTGGGCCCAGGTGTCCTCTGAAGGAGCTGTAACCCCCTGTGTGGGAGACTGCTGGCTCCCTGTAGCTTGTGCAGATATTAAATAACTTATTCCCATTTGACCAAAGCTGAGAACAACTCTCAGCGTCTGAGGCAGTAGGCTGGCAGTGGGTGCCTCTCTAGCAGCCTCACCAAACTCCCTGAATCCCAGTCTCTGTGTGCACGGGGCAGGAGCTGGTCAGCAGACACCCACGGTGCATCCACAAGAGGTGACTCTGGCGGCCTGTCTAGAAACCTTAGCATGCTGCTCAGCTGGTGGTGGAGGAGGGTCACGGGGACAGGAGACAGAGGACATCTAGAATAGTTAACATGCTGCTTAGCTGGTGGTGGTGGAGGGCCACGGGGACAGGAGACAGAGGACATCTAGAATAGTTAGCATGCTGCTTAGCTGGTGGTGGAGGAGGGTCAGGGGGACAGGAGACAGAGGACATCTAGAATAGTTAGCATGCTGCTTAGCTGGTGGTGGTGGAGGGTCAGGGGGACAGGAGACAGAGGACATCTAGAATAGTTAGCATGCTGCTTAACTGGTGGTGGAGGAGGGTCACGGGGACAGGAGACAGAGGACATCTAGAATAGTTAGCATGCTGCTTAGCTGGTGGTGGTGGAGAGTCACGGGGACAGGAGACAGAGGACATCTAGAATAGTTAGCATGCTGCTTAGCTGGTGGTGGTGGAGAGTCACGGGGACAGGAGACAGAGGACATCTAGAATAGTTAGCATGCTGCTTAACTGGTGGTGGAGGAGGGTCACGGGGACAGGAGACAGAGGACATCTAGAATAGTTAGCATGCTGCTTAGCTGGTGGTGGTGGAGAGTCACGGGGACAGGAGACAGAGGACATCTAGAATAGTTAGCATGCTGCTTAGCTGGTGGTGGTAGAGGTCACGGGGACAGGAGACAGAGGACGTATAGAATAGCTTTCATGCAGGGATTTCTATCCGCCTCAAGCTGGCTGTGGTCCGTGGCCCCACTTCAGTGCCTCTCAGAGCTCCGCAGCCGTGACCCAGCTCCAGATGCCTGGACCTCATGTATGCTGATGAGACTTGTAGACTTTGACCCTTCGGGTGTTCTCTATTTTTGTTTTTAATTTTTGGCCACGAGCAACATAGGGGACCTTAGTGGCCCAGTCAGAGGTCAAAACCAGGCCCCCTGCATTGGAAGGCAGAGTCTTATCCATTGGACCACTGCGGAAGTCCCTGTTCTCTCTTTCTTTTCTTTCCCTTCTGGATCGCCAGTATCAAGCTCTGGACCCTCAACTCCCGTAGATCTGGTCCCAACCCTGTCACTCCTGATGTCAGGAGGCCTTAGGGCCTCCTTGCCAGCTATTCCCAGTCCTTGAATGGGCCCTGAAGAAGGCGACAGAGTCCAGAGTGGTCAGCTGTCTTCCTGTTCCGTCACCACAGGACAGTTTTAGTGGAGTCCTGTATGGATGTGAGAGTTGGACTATAAAGAAAACAGAGCGCCGAAGAATTGATGCTTTTGAACTGTGGTGTTGGAGACTCAAGAGTCTCTTGGACAGCAAGGAGATCCAACCAGTCCATCCTAAAGGAAATCAGTCCTGAATGTTCATTGGAAGAACTGATGTTGAAGCTTTGGCCACCTGATGCGAAGAGCTGACTCATTTGAGAAGACCCTGATGCTGGGAAAGATTGAGGGCAGGGGGAGAAGGGGACAATGGAGGATGAGATGGCTGGATGGCATCACCGACTCAATGTACATGAGTTTGAGTAAACTCCAGGAGTTGGTGATGGACAGGGAGGCCTGGCATGCTGTGGTCCATGGGGTCACAAATAGTCAGACACGACTTAGTGACTGAACTGAACTGACTGAATTTCCTTCCCATCATTTAGGTACAGAGGGAAAGACTCTTGTCTTCTTCAACTCAGTGAATTTTCTTTCAAGGACAGATCACCCACAAGATGGGAGAAGAGAAACGTAAGAGATTTTAGGGTTAGGACTCATCCTTAAATGGTTACGATGCTGCGTGTTTTTATTTTTATGTAAGTGGACTTTTGTTAGGAGAAACCCAAAGCTTCCTAGAATATAAATACCAAGTACAACTTTCACCTGGAACACAAACCCCTCAGCATCCTTTAACTTCTCTTTTCTGCTCGCCTGTCTACATCATAGACTTCCTGGATCAGAAAACTGTCAAGAACAAGGACCTCAGTCTTACTCTTAAAAAGAGCATCACCAGGCTTCCTGGGTGCTGAGTTCCAGGGCTTCATCTCCTTTCCTCAGGTTAAGCCATTGCACCGTGCTCGGAGGAGCTTGGTTAACAGAGTAAAAGTAGGAACCTCCCCAACCACTGAGCAGGGGACAGACCCCTCACACCGCACAGCCCACGGCGCGGGACCTGTGGTTATGGGGCATAGTACAGGGGGAGATGGTGAGTGCGTGTCAGTGATGAAGGACTGAAAAGCAGGAGGCTGAAAGATCAAATCCACATTTTTAGAGAAGAAAACAGGGGGGCAGAAGTCCAAACAGCAACAGCCCCAAATTCCACGAGTGTGTCGTCAGAGCACACTCCATCCAATCGGCAGTCTGATTGTCATCAGCTGGTCCACAGCTGATCATCATCACCTCAACATCGAGGGCATCCCGACTATCTAGAGAAGCCCTGAAGAGACCACTTTGAGTTTTCCGATGGCTGGAGTTGAATTTGCAACGTTCCCGGGCTCTGTGTGTGCTGGAAGGAGCTGGCATTGGGGGGTGGGGAGGGGGGGAGGCTACCCTCATGCCTCGAGACGTGACTGATGCCAAGAAATGAAATCGCCGAGCCTTTGAAAGGCTTCCAAGAACGTCGGCATGTACTGCCTACCCGCTCCCCGCCGAATGCCTACTTTGGCTGTCTGCTGAGTACTGAAAGTGCCAGACGGGCCTTCACACAAAGAGAGAAAGTGTCTGGGGCCCATGAAAGGGGAAGGCAGAGCCTTTCCGATGTGAATGGTGAGATTCAAGAAGGAGGAAATAAAGTGGCGGGGGTGAGGAGGGGCCCTCGGAAAGGTGGGACTAAAACACCAGAGAGGATGCGGTGGCCGCTACCTGCCCACGTGGGCTAATCTCTTTGGAACTCCATCCGCTCGGGTCTGGAGGTGTGGACCAGACCCGTCACGCTACACTCCGCACGGGATTATCATGGAAACATCCCCTGCTTGTAGATTCTCCCTGTATCCAAGGGCCTCTTGATCAACTGAGAGTAAGAATTGCTAAGGCCTGCCAAGGCAGAGATCAGTGTACTTCTGTTTCCATTTTAACACTGGACATAAACACCATTTGTGCTGTTTGTCTGGGGGGACTTTCTCTGACTCTCTTTACCTCCGATATACTTTAAAAAAAAAAAAAAAAAACACGAAATATCTGTTGTAGTCCATTTGAATATCTTGGAATATATTTTTCTTCCTTCGGCTGGGTTGAAGCAAGGAGGAAAAATGCTTTGGGGAGAGAACCGCTCTCCTGCTCCTCACCGAGCTCTGCGTAATTCCCCTGGTGCCTCTGCCGCTGGGACACAGCGCTCAGTGGTGCTCCGAGCTTTTCCGAGGAGGCGGTCTGATGTCATTGGTGGCAGACGCAGTACGTACATGGATCTGTCTTTTGTCTGCACCATCTGTTTTTCTCCTTACAGCCTATTGTTCGGATCTTCCTCTTTCCAGGAAGTGTGCCTCTCCATAAGAGCATGGGCTTAGGTGTTTCAGGGACTCAGCTCATCTGCTAACCTGCGTTCCCCCTCTCTTCTCTCCTGCCTAGAATCTTATGGCCCGAGCCTTGTACGACAATGTCCCGGAGTGTGCCGAGGAGCTGGCTTTCCGCAAGGGAGACATCCTGACTGTCATCGAGCAGAACACGGGGGGACTGGAGGGATGGTGGCTCTGCTCCCTACACGGCAGGCAGGGCATTGTCCCCGGCAACCGGGTGAAGCTTCTGATTGGCCCCGTGCAGGAGACCTCCTCCAATCAGGACCTGCCCACCTCGGGACTGGGGCCGCCGCCCTTTGGCCAACAGAAGCTCTATCAAATACCAAACCCACAGGGCACCCCTCGAGACAGCATCTACCAAGTGCCGCCCTCCTACCAAAATCAGGGAATTTACCAAGTCCCCACCGGCCACGGGACCCAGGAACAAGAGGTGTATCAGGTGCCACCTTCGGGGCAGAGAGGCGCTGGGAGTGCTAACGGTCCCCACCTAAGTAAAAAGGTGAGTGAACAACAGCTGGATTTCTGTTCTTATTTAATTTTTTGCATTGCAGTCAAAGTATGTGTGTGTGTGTGCTCCATAAATAAGAACTTGGAGCTTCCAAGAAGCCCGTCGAAGAAGTAAGTAAATCTTCCAAGAAGTAAGAATATCTGAATACTCTAGCTTGCACATTTTTTTGACGTGGGGGGCATCATTTTTCCATTCATTGGTCAGTAAAACCTTCTTGAACCACCCACCCCATGCCAAGTACTGTTGATCCACAGCCCTTACGAGTTCCCGAGTTGTGCCAGGTTATACCGCATCGTCAAGTGTTTCCATCTTTCTGATAGACCTGCTTTTACACGTGGGCTCTACACTCCACAGTTTCCAGTCTTTTCTTTTTCTCCCTTGAGTAGTGCAAGGCACCATACTTTGCATGAGCACAGTGAGGCAGCGAGGACTCTCCTTTCACTAAGAGCTGAATCATGACCCCACCGGCCATGAGGCCCCACGCCTGGCTGCGCAAAGAGCCCATGAGAAGTGGAGGCTGCAAGGAAGGGGGAGAGGGTGATGCCAACCACCGCGTTCTGGAGAGCTGCCAGCCTCAAGGTCGACTCACTTAACACGTAGACTGGTGAATTCAGAGACAAGCCAGCCTCTTGTCCTTTGAGTAATTCCTGTAATGATGCCTGAGGCTGTGGGTGAAAATAGTGGAGCTAGGGTATTGAGGAAGGTGTCATACTAAAAAAAAAAAAAAAAAAAAGTGAGGGGACTTCCCTGGTGGTCCAGTGGTTAAGGCTTCGCCTTCCAGTGCAAGGGGTGCATGCAGGTTCTGTCCCTGGTCGGGGAACTAAGATTCCACATGTCTCCCAGACAAGAAAAAACAAACAAACATGAAACAGAAGCAAGATTCAATGAAGACTTTAAAAATGGTCCACATCAGAAGATCTTTAAAAAAAAAATGAAGGACCTCTTCAGCATTCTCTGTAATTCCAAATTCTGTAAGAATTTGAGATAAGCAGACAATCTAATGAATTTGAAGCATATAGCATATTTTCGATGCTTGTGAAACAGTGAGGACTCCAAGAGTGAATGAGGCCTCCACAGTACTTACTCTGTATCGAGAGACATCAGCAAACACCAGCGGGGAAACAGCTGTGAAGAAAGTGATGGCCTAGAACGTGTGTGTGTGTGTGTGTGTGTGTGTGTGTGTGTGTGTGTGTGTGTGTGTGTGTGTGTGTGTGTGTGTGTGTGTGTGTGTGTGTGTGTGTGTGTGTGTCAGCAAACACCAGCGGGGAAACAGCTGTGAAGAAAGTGATGGCCTAGAACGTGTGTGTGTGTGTGTGTGTGTGTGTGTGTGTGTGTGTGTGTGTGTGTGTGTCAGCAAACACCAGCGGGGAAACAGCTGTGAAGAAAGTGATGGCCTAGAACTTGTGTGTGTGTGTGTGTGTGTGTGTGTGTGTGTGTGTGTAGGTGGCGGGGGTAGGAGCCAGCTGGAAGATGAAGCTTCTGTGCAGATTACAAGCGAGGGCGTTTCTGTTTGGTTTACTGGCAAATTCCGAGGATCTGCAATGGGTCCTCTGAGGTCTGGTTTTAAGAAGGGTCTCATCTAACAGAATGAGAAAAATCACTGAGTCATGAATGAAAGGATCCAGCCAGACACCAGAAAGAGCTTGTTGATGCAGAGAATGTGATAAGTACACACACCCTGCTTGCAAAACCCAATACAAGAGTCTGAGTTTATAATCCCAGGTAGATAATGGAATATCTATTTGGATGATAATGGAATCCTCTGTTGGGAAAAAAAAAAGTAGGGGGATTTACTATTGGAATCTTTTAAATTACAAAGCCACGAATGTATTTTCAAGTCACCTTTTATACGAAATGTGTGTTTTACAAAATGCTGCTCAAGAGCACAGATGTCGCACAAGCTGGTGTGGGAGGAATTCCTCAAGAAGTGAACAGTTTTCCAACTCGTGTTGTCCAGGATGACGATCCCAGTCTGGGGGTCATGGATGGCGCCTGTGATAGTTCATAGTCCTTCTTATCCCAGGGATTTTAGATTCAAAGGGAGAGTCAAGCCAGGCCTGTATCGCCTGGAGATAGGGGAGAAAAAGAATACTCGAGAGGTGTTAACTGTAAATAAATAACTTCTCTCATTCTTGGTCCTGGCTGTTGGCATCTTAAAAATAGCCAGCCCTCATCGGAGCTGGTGTGAGGCAGGTGGGGGTGATGTGGCAGGACAGGAAATGCTTGGCTGAAAGGTGGTGGGGTCTGAGCTTCCATCACAGTTTATTTTGGCAGGAAGGTGACATGTTTTCATTTTCAGACTTAAACCTTTTTAGTCTTAAGCCTGAAAAGTCTGAGACTTCAGACTTCTTCCCATTTTTTTTGCCGTAACTATTCCGCAGTTTGACTCCTGAGCCCTCCATCCACTAAAAGGGGAGACACTTTGACACACCTTCCCTTGGGTGGAGGTCGGAGTGCTGAGGTTACCCTCGGGCACTTGTTTTTTTTTTTTAAAACTCTAAAATCAGTGAAAGGTTTTATGCTTAAGCAAGAGGCAGGACTTCCTCCATAGGAGGAAATCGGATTCTGGAAGGGCACTCACTCTGCCAGCCCTTCATGGAGGATGCTGCAGGCCTTGGGGAGGGTTTACGGAGCGCAGGGGCAGACAGACCCCCGAGGGTGGAGCTTCGAGCAGTCCAGGTCTGAGGCTGTTCACGTGGGGAGGCAGGAGGCATAGCGCGGGCTCTCCTCTGCCAAACACCCGGTGAGACCCCTGGCCTCACCTCAAGCCGTCTCAGTGCCCCAGCTCTGGGCTGCCACCTCCATGCTGTCTGCTGGACCACTCGCTCGTACCCCACGGGACTGGGCTCGTCCTCTTTGCTTTCTTCTCCCTCCCTCCACGCCTCCTGCTCTTTCTCTCTCGCGCGCCCCTTTTTTCTTCCCTCCTTTCTTCCTTCATTGTAGTGCAGAGGGCTTGACTGCTAACAGGTCATTTTAATCTTCTGAGTACCAACAGCTGCTTTAAAAACTCCCATCGGGACTTCCCTGATGGTCCAGTGGTTAAGACTCTGCTTCCAGTGCAGGGGGCAAGAGTTCAATCCCTGGTCAGGGAACTAAGATCCCATATGCTCTGTAGATAGCCAGAAGATAAAAATAAATCAAAGAATAATAAAGTAATTTTTTAAAAACGTCCATCAGCATCTCCCTCAGTTACAGAATCCTTGTCTGTGATGGTCTGTTACTGTGTCAGGTTGAAAAGTAACTTTATGATTGATTATTTCAGAGAATGAAACATGAAATACAGTTTTGCTTACGCTCAGCTTTCTCACGTTAAGTGAGAAGATAATCTTTTGTGGAAAAATTTAAAAACACTGAATTAATTCCTGACACATGAAGTAAAGAGGTATGATTTTTTTTTCCATAGCACACACACATTAACTCTTTCTTTAACTTATTTTGTTAAAAACATATATGCCCATCTGGTCTGAGCTTTGGCCACAGATTTTTCTTCAATTTTTAAAGCTAATAGAATAAAAAAAAAAAAATAAACTCATTCTCCCTTCAAATTTTCAGTGTGAGAAAAATACTGGCATATGCTACCCAGAAACTGATTGATAGTATCTTGTCACTTTGGGATTTAGAAGAATAAAGCAAAAAGTTCTTTGTGTGCGTAAAAAAAAGAAAAATCTCTGACTCAGGAGCTTCTCACTGGGTGAGAATCATACTGATGACTTCAGCCAAGGCCCCAAGAGTTTCTCTCGGTACATGGAAGTGTGTACCGAGATAAACCCCTTGCAGGAATTTTGTTTGTTTGTTTGGTTTGAGTTCTCATTGGATAGTTCTGACTCAACTCAATAGCCCCATACCCAGTTTTCTCTTTTAATTTCCCGTCTGCAAAATGGTGGTAAACCCAGAACTGGCTATTCCTGGTGGCTTACGCGCTAGTCCTTACAGTCTCTTAAAGGAGAGGAAAAAAAGGCAGTGGAATGTGGCTCTGAACCACTGAAGTGTAGTTCTAAAATCTGAAACCACTCAAGTATGGTTTAAAATTTACCTCTCAGCAAGGAAGAGAGGGAAGGTGAGTTGAAATGCAGGTTCCCAGGCCCCGGGGGAGCTGGGGATTTTAGGAAGCTCCTGGGATAGCTGGGGAAGGTGGTCCAGGACGGCACGTGGAGACGAGCTGTGACAGGGCTATGAAGGAGGCTGGATGTGTTCCAACCTGTGATTTGGGACTTTCCACAGTTAAAGATTCCCTTGACGCTGCTACAGCCTGTGGGCTTCGGAAGTTTTATCCACCAGTTTTTTCTACTAATGAATCACTCAGAGAAAAAAAAAAGAGCGAATTCTGCCTCGTATCAATTCAACCTTGCTCTCTGGGAAACTCCAGCCCCCACCCCGCTTCCTGCATCCCATCCACAGTAAATGACATTCGTCACTTATTAAATCAGTGGTTAGAGAAATAGAAAATCATATCATCCCCACCCTTTCCTGAAAGAAGACAGCATGAGCATTGTGAGAAGAGCCTGAGCTCTGGGGGGAGGTCAGCTCCTGGTTCTGTTTCTTTGTAGCTGTAAATCTCTTGACAAGTGACCGAACTTCTTTAGACTGTAGTTTCCTCACCTGTCAAATGGGAATAATCATAAGAACCTCCTAGGGTTGCTGTGAGAATTAGATGATACACTTTATGAAAAGGACCAGGGCCACAGTGATTTGCAGAGCAGGGCCTTAAAAAAATGAGTGCCTCTCCGTTGTGTTTTTCTTTCCTTTCTCAGAGTTTCTTTTGAACCGATCATCTTTGTGTTTTATACTCTGCACTGAATATGCAAATACTTTATTGCTAGTGTATATGCTATTCCCGTGACTGTGTGGCTCGCTCTTTGGTTCTCCACAAATTTTGCACAGAGTGGAAAGAACTCCCCAAATTATCTGGAAACCATCCACACTGACACCCTAACTTAATTTCATTGGTCTCTTTCACTCTGAGTTTTGTGTGCAGGGCCGCTATATCCATTAGGCGCTGTGGGCAGAATGCCCAATGTCTACGAGAACCTTGGAGCACTGAATAAAAAACTTTGGCTCCAAAAAAGGAAAACTGCAAAATAGGAATTGATAGAAATTAGTAAACATTTAGACAAATGTGCCGGAAGCAACACAATGTCAACCTCATTAATTGTTACATTTAGATGTCATAACTATTTCATTACATGTGAAAGCAATCTGTAGGTTAGATTCTTCTCACTTTGCAAAGACTTCTAAATATGCTCTGTGATTGCCAAGAACTCACAGGCATTTCTAAATTAAATGAGTTACTCATAGTCCAAGCTTTTGAAAAGCTGAATTATATTTTTTAAAAGTGTCCTCAATTTTTTCAAGGCAAAAGTGTCCTTAATATGGGGCCCATGCGAAGAGTTGACTCATTGGAAAAGACCCTGATGCTGGGAGGGATTGAGGACAGGAGGAGAAAGGGACAACAGAGGATGAGATGACTGGATGGCATCACCGACTCGATGGGCACGAGTTTGAGTAAACTCCGGGAGTTGGTGATGGACAGGGAGGCCTGGTGTGCTGCGATTCATGGGATCCCAAAGAGTCGGACACGACTGAGCAACTGAACTGAACTGAACTGAACTGAACTGAACTGAATGGTTTAGAGGGGACAATTTAGACCCCACACTTCAAAAGCACAAGGTCTACAAAGGTCTAAGAGGTAAATTTCTCTGCCTCAAAGCTCAAAACCTGGCACCTGCGTCCACCCATTTCGTGCCTGATCTTCACAGGGAATTATGTGTGTTTCTCTGATTCTTTGAACATATCACTTTTATTCTAACTAGTGGATTTAGATTTCCTTTGCATCTTTCTGAAATCAGTTTGGGGCTAAATTATAAATTCCATTAAGGCAGGCAGAGGCCATGGCTGGCTCTCTTTTATTTTTTTTAACTTTTTATTTTCTATTGGGGTATAACTGATTAGCAATGCCGTGATAGTTCCAGGTGAACAACGAAGGGACTCAGCCACACGTACGCATGGGTCCATTCTCCCCCAGACTTCCATCCAGGCTGACGTGGCTGCCTCTTTACAGCGGTAGGCCAGGCTCCTCGCAAGCCATCAGCACACAGATAACAGTCAATGAGGGAATGCACAGGCAGAAGCAAGGAAGGAGGCATTTAATTTGAGTTGACCTTTAAATAGCTGAAAAGTGGTTCTGATCTTATCACCCCTTCACCAGCTCACGCAAGTCAGATCCTACATCCAGCGCATTAGTCTGTTATGACACATGTCAGATAATACACGGTCCTTTTCCCCCAGGAGGGTCTTGGAGAATGTCACCATCTGTCTCCTGTAATCATAACTATCTGTTCACCACCAGTGAGCATCTGAAGCATGACTGAGGTCACACTCAGCTTTTCTGAAGGCATAACTTGTATGCATTTTGCCGAATTTAGACAACAGGATAAGTTAACACTCGTATAGTCTTGGAAGAGGAGAACCAAGCTTTTCCTGCTGAGGAACAGAGCCTCCTTTGCACATGCGACTCTTTACCGCCTTTCCCTTCTCTGCTACCCGTGAACGCCTATTCATACTTTAAATCCCATTTCAATGCTCATCTCCTCTGGGAAGCGTTCTCTGCACCCCAGCAATTTCTCCCCCCTCGAGGGTCCCAAAATATGTTGTAGATTTCACCTAATCTTAAGGGAGCTCGTGCACGTGTGCTAAGTCGCTTCAGTCATGTCTGACTGTTTGAGACCAACCCCATGGACTGTAGCCCGGCCAGGCTCCTCTGTCCATGGGATTCTCCAGGCAAGAACACTGGAGTGGGTTGCCATGCCCTCCTCCAGGGGATCTTCCTGACCCAGGGATCAAACCCAAGTCTCTTACATCTCCTGCGTTGGCAAGTGAGTTCTTGACCACTACCACCACAGCTCACAGGCGCATTGAAGCAGCCCACCTTTATACTGTGTATGATAGACTAGGCCCTGGCACATTCTGCCTCCAGGTAGACAACTCAAGTAACCTTTAAGATTTATCTAAACCCCATGACATCATCCTTATAAAGACTACTTCCTACCTTCCAAAATGAGCCATAGCCCAATATTGGCAGGAAATGATTCAAAGACTTTAGCCAGGTCTTCCAGGCCCATTCCTTGAAAGGTAATATAAGAACCATGAGCAGTTGAAGCTGCAACGTTTGTGCCTTCTTAGACGCCGAGTCATCATAAATTACACACACCCCCGAAGCCTTTGGTTAGGGGGCAGAGGACTTCCCTTACTGGGATGTGAAGCCTTGTGAAATCTGGTTGTCCGGGACAGCACTCAGTTACCAACCAGCTATCTGCTATTAGAGGATGACTGTCTACCAACAGGTAAAAATAGATTAAAAGGAAATAGAGAAGATAAACTCTGACTCCACCTCACTTTCCTTTGTTCACTTCCTAGACAGACACATGGACACACACACACACAAAACCATACATACACACCCTGAGTAATATTGGGGACAATCAGAGTTTGACGAGGTAGAGGGTACCTTCACTTATAAACTCAATAAACTATGACCCTGTTCCAGAATTGTGCATTTCTAGATAAAGATAGTTCTAATTTAATGAATTTTTCCCTCAATACGTGGCTCTTTGGGGTGTGCAGAAAAGTGGACTTTCACCTAAGGTCTCTACCTTCAAAGTCAAGATAAAATTTAAATCTTTAGGGACTTCCCAGGTGGTCCAGTGATTGAGGCTCTGCATTCCCAGTGCAGGGGGCTCAGGTTAGATCCCTAGTCAGGGAACTACATCCCCTATGCCCCAGCTAAGATCTGATGCAACCAAATAAATTTTTTTTTAATTTAAATCTTACACAAAATTGGAGGTCCTTGAGCATTTCAAGGACTCTGTGACATCACTTTAAAAATTAAAAGTATTTCTTCACCATCAAGTCACCCACACCAGTGGGGTGAGCAAATTGTAACACCTCCTTCAAACAAAGGTCTTTTTTGTTTGGTCAGCGCCAAAGCTTTCAAACTCCATTGCAACTGGTTACAAAGCTCAGAGATAATGCATATTTCTAGGAATGATTTAGTAACTTCTCACAGACTCACACCAAAGCAAACAGAGGTAGTGTCCCCTCCTTCTGGAATGACTTCATGCTACGTGACTGTGCTTATCGGAGAGAACGGGTCAGCCTCATAGGCAGCATATTGTCCGGCCTAGTAGACAATGCTCTATTTGTGAGGGAGAGGAAACAATACATAAATTTTGGTGATTTGATGGTAAAACGGAGACACTATTGGTTGAACACATCTTTAAAACCAGACTAGTTTGAGTTCATTGTGCTCACAGAGGTGGGTGTAGTCAGACACGCATCTGGGCGACGTTCCTGACAGTCCAGTGGTTAAGATTCTGTTCTTCCATTGCAGGGGGCACGGGTTTGATCCCTGGTGGGGGAGCTAAAATTCTGCATGCCGCACAGGGGTGGCCAAAACAGTAGGAGAAAAAGAAAGAAATGCACTTGGTTCTGAATAGCTGTGCCATAAACCTCGTGGGCCAGGCCCCCAGCCAGAGAGGCAGGCTGCTCCTGAGTGTGACTCACTGCACAGGTGTGACTCAGGAAGGTGTGTCTTCCTTCCAAGTTGTGACTCCAGCAGCGTGTGAAGAGCACAAGGGGTTCCCCCCTCCCCCCTTAAAGGGATCCACAGTAGATCAACTTCTGGAACAAAGAATCCCCTAGCAAGGCCATACTCACAGCTGGTTTGTTTGAATCATTTTTATAGCACTTGGTTTCCTTAGAGCATGGTATACTTAAACCAGCTATTAGAACAGTATTTTGTTTTCACATTTACCCCCAGTTAACCTTGAGCATGTTATTAAGTTACTCATTGTTCTAAAGATCATTTTAGATCTAAAGTGGGGGTGACCCGGGGATCCCTCGGAGCTTCGTTGCACGTTAGGGATGTTACATACATAATCTCATGTAGTCCCCCCACCAGCCTCCTAAGGCATTCCTCACCACCTCCACTTTCCAGGGGCGGGCTCTGAGGCCTGAGACATGACCTCGCTGACGGACATAGTTCTAGGAAGAGGTCGGATTCATATTTGAGTCCACGTCTGTCTGACTCTGAAGCTAATGACTTTCACATCCCAGCTAATGGTTGATGCTGCCAAGGCCTAAAGTGAGAGGCATATTTAAACGCTCCTGAGCAATTCCAGCTCACCAGAGCCCTGGGTGCGAAAAACCATCCTACTGGCCAGAAAGAATGAAAGTCACTTCCAAAGGCTCCCACCTCGGATCCAGAGCATGGCCTGGAGGCTGAGGGAGTCACAGTCAAGATCCCAGGGGATGCCCGCCGCCCGGCCGCATCTCCTGGTCCAGGGCAGGCTGACCTTCAGAAGCTCTGAGCAGGTCATCCAGATTCTGTAAAGAAGGCCTGAGCAGGTCATCCGGATGCTGTAAAGACCCTGGTACTGCCGAGAACACTGCCGTGATGCCTTTCTCTATCATTGGCAACACCGGCTTTTCTCATGACTTTAAATCGCTCCAAGTGGATAAATTCATTTAAGCAGATGCAGTCAAATCTCCCAGAACTGGCTTGCCAGTGAAAGGGGCACCCCCAAAACATAAGTTCCTCAGATCTCAAGTTTTGCTTCTCGAATGAGGAAGTAACTTTCTTTTAGGAGTATTTATTTGTGAAGTTAGAGAGGTGGTGTTATTGTTGTTGTTTAGTAGCTAAGTCATGTCCGACTCTTTTGCGACCCCGTGGACTGTAGCCCGCCAGGCTCCTCTGCCCATGGAGATTGCCCAGGCAAGAATACTGGAGTGGGTTGCCATTTCCTCCTCCAAGGGATCTTCCAGACCCAGGGATCAAACCCATGTCTCCTGCATTGGCAGGCGGATTCTTGACCGCTGAGTCACCTGGGAAGCCCGAAGTTAGAGAGGTAATGTCTAATTTGTTCGCTGTGAAGCCTGTCAACACTGTGCAGCCTCCATGGCCCCCCGGGTGGGGGTGCGGTGGGGCACACCCCCGTCATCACCCGGCTAAATAACCTCCGAACTTGAGTCCCCTCAGCTGTGAAATGGGGAGTAGGGTTGAGTTATCGCTTAATGGTCTTAGCTAAAATTTTATGACCCAGATATCCTGATCTGATTCTTTTCCCAGAGTCTCTTGAAAAGTTTAATTACACGACCTGGCCTTAAGATTCTTAAGAAAGAAGAAAAGACAGCCGGGCATTGATGTCAGTTTAGGTTGACGCCTCCGTTTGAGCCTGTCCTTCTTACACGCTTCCTTTAGGATCCCACCCACCTTCTTATCTGGAAACCGCAGTCTCCCTTAGAAGGCAGAACCGTGTCTTAAAGAGCAAGGAGTAGGACCCATGGCTGATTCATGTCAATGTATGGCAAAAATCACTACAATATTGTAAAGTAATTAGCCTCCAACTAATAAAAATAAATGGAAAAAAAATTAGATTTCAAAAAAAAAAAGAGCAAGGAGTAGACAGGAGCCCGGTGGCGGGGGGCAGGGTGGGGAGCTGGGGGCGAGGGCAGCAGAGCGAATCCCAATACAGAGAACACTTCGCAGGGGCATCTTGTTAGGAGCGCTCATGCCTGCCTTGTTCCCAAGAGCTCAGAGACTGTCGTCCTGGGACTCATGTTCTGCCCATTTTCCTCTGTTTAATCCTCCGGGCTTGGCAGGAATCCTTGATGGGTCTGGTGCCTCTCGAAGCGACCACCCTGCCGCAACCCTGGGTCAGCGCCTTTCAGATCCGCCACCAGGTTCTGCCACGTGAGCCGCCTCCGCCCGCGACCACCCTTTTCTTCCAGTTAAGTCACAGCATCTTCCCTCATCCTATAGGAGGAAATGGTACCCAGAGGCATCTGGGTGCGGAAATTCTCACCCTTCCCTCTTCCCATCATCACATCCCTTTCAGGCAGTCTGTGAGCACCTCTCTGAAATCCGAGTCAAAAATCTAGATTTTGTGCTTCGTCTTTTGTTGAATTTATTTGGACAAGAAAAGAATCAAAATGCTTGCGCCTTTTATAGTTTTCACTCAAAGAACATTTCGGGCCTCAGGATATATTTAAAAAAAAAAAAAAAAAAAAAAGACTGTGCTGTGCCCAGCTCTGTCATGGGCTGTATTCAGCTCCGTCCAGAGAAAGACCTCAAGCACTTGCAAAAGCCGGACGTCATTTCCAACATGTTCTTTCACGTTTAAATGCTCCTAGCTGCTCCCTGGCACTTGGTCACTCCATAACTAAATATTGCTTTAGCACTTGCGACACAAAGCGCTTCCTGAAAGCAGCGGGGAGACGTGCTGGGGGTCTAACAATCGGGCCACTGTTTGCAGAGTGGTTTGCCGTCCAAACGCCATGTCAAAGGAGCGGGACCCAAGAGTGCCGTTCCACCTCTGAGCTTCAGGGACTTTTTTCTCATTTGGAAAAAGGACCCGGCCGTGATTTTCGAGTGGCTAGCAGAAGGCTTCGTTCTAGCCTAAAACCAGACATCCAAATGTCCTTGAAGGAAAGCCGATCACCTCCCCAAATACAGGGGGAGAGCTCTCGACGCATACAGGAGAAGCATTAGGAAGGGTTAACCCTGGACACGGCCCAGGAGGGTGTATTTCTAAGGCCAGACTCAGTTTTCGTTATATTGTTGCTATGCAAGTAAATAAATGAGCTCACTGCTACACCCAAGCGGAGCAGAGAGAATTTATAGAGAATTAATAAACCTAGTGTAGGCAACTTGTGGCATTTCCTCCGGTTGCAGAAAAGCAAGGAGTCATCTTGTATTTTAAACAGACAAACCCCTGTAACTTTGCAGTTTCTGAAAATGGGATCCAAGCTCTCATGAGCAGGCACTAATAATACTGATGTTTCTTTTCCTGGGGTTTTCTTTAAAGGGAATGGGTCACACCGTCCATGGGCTTTAAGACAAAGAGGTTATTATAAGATGGAGTAAATACTGGGTGGCTCTGTTAATGCTTTTTAAGGCCGTTTAGGTAAAATAAGTCCTTTCCAACATGCAGTTTTAGAAATTGAAATACCCTTGTTAATGCACAAGTCCCAGAGACAGTATAAATAAAACACTGTGTTGAGGGATTAAAGATAGACGGGAAGCCATCTAATTTTACTTTCCACATATATCTAGGAAAAGGCAAAAAGATGACTGCTAATCGGTGAGGCCTGCTTTTGAATTCAGACAGTCTTTGGCGCTGTTAGTGTCGAGGTGATGAATATGTGCTGTAACAACCATGGCACCGTGGCGCTTTTTCACTTTTCATCAGTTACCCATTACCTTTCCTGAGCACCACCTGGGTTGCCCAGTTCTTGACGAGGCCGTGGGGCAGAGCACCAGGAGCTGGTCACACACATTCCTACTCTGCTGGTTTCAAGGGTCAGTTCCACTGGTCCGTTACTGAGGCGTTGTGCGTGTTAAGTCAGCTCATTCGTGTCCAGTTCTTTGCAAACCTATGGACCGAAGCCTCCCAGGCTCTTCCGTCCAAGGGATTCTCCAGGAAAAAATACTGGAGTGGGTTGCCATGCCCTCCTCCAGCGGATCTTCCCGGGTCAAACCCACATCTCTTACATCTCCTGCATTGGCAGGTGGGTTCTTTACCAGTAATGCCACCGGGGAAGTGTTATCTGGGTATCAGAAGCAAAGGATTGTGGAATTCAGACCATTCCTAATGTTGCTTTGGATTGTAGAGGGGGACATGGAATTAAATCATGGAACACAGAGATTAAAACAGTTACAGAAGACTCCTTCCTACCCCTTCCAAGTGGAATTTCTTATTATTTTTTAAAATTTTGTTAAAACTTTTAAAAAATCCTATTTTGTAAGTTTTGATACGTACATATATCAACTGTAGAACTATGAATAATGATAGCAATAATAATAAGAAAACATTAGGGGACTTCCCTGGAGCTGATCCAGTGGTTGTAAGATTTCACCTTCCAGTGCTGGGGGGCTGGGTTCGATCCCTGGTGGAGAAGCTAAGATCCCACATGCCTCCTGGCTGAAAAAAACAAAAACATAAAACAGAAGCAATACTGTAACAAATCCAATAAAGACATTTTATAAATGGTCCACATCAGGGCTTCCCTGGTGGCTCAGTGGTGAAGGATCCACCTGCCAATGCAAGAGACGTGGGTTCGATCCCCGATCCGGGAAGATCCCACATGTCGCAGAGCATCTAAGTCCTGATGCCACAACTATTGAGCCCGGGAGCCGCCACTCGTGAGCCCACATGCTGCAGTTACTAAAGCCTGCACTGCCAGCCCTTACTGCACAAGAGAAGCCACTGGAGTGAGAAAGAAGCCTTCACACCACAACCAGACAGCCGCCCCTGCCCTCCCCATCTAGAGAAACGCCTACACGCAGCAGCAGACACCCAGCACAGCCAAACATAAACAAACACAATTTTTAAATTAGTTTTAAAATGGTCCACATCAAAAAAAAAAAAAAAAAAACCACGTTAATGAAAGCTACAAGAACAGGACCGATGGTGCTGAAATTCCTTGTGCTCCTCCACATCCCGGCCCGGGCTCTCATACACTCCGCCCAGTGCTTTCTCTCAAACAGGAGGACTTTTCTGCATCCTTTTTTCTGTTTTTGTTCTTCCTTCCTGTTGCTGGGAGCACGGAAGGAGGGCAAGAGTCAAAACAGGAGGCGGAGGAGATGAGAATTTGTGATAAGCAGATGAGCCCTAGGGCTGGGGTTAAGGGAGCGCAGAACCTGAGGGGGCCTGGGACCCTAGTAATGGGCTTTCCCCGGGTTGAGGGCGGGCAGGATCTGTCTTCATTCGGGGCACAGCCTGCTCCCTCCCCACTTTGCTCGGTGCCCCCTGAATGAGCAATGTCTTGCGGAAGCTCTCTGCTTCGCTGCGCCCACCAGCTCTGCTTTAAGAAGGTTCAGTGGATGTCCATGGGAAGCAGTGCCTCCAAGGAGACTCGCTGAGACCTTGGTACGAGTGTGAGCAGAAGTTGTCTGGAAAAAAAGTGTTTTGCTTCTAAACAGTCTTCATGCATATGCGCCCCACTTCTCCGTGAAAGCCTCTTGACAAACCCAGCCCACCGAAAAGAAATCCACCGAGGAGAAACTCAATAGTCTCTTGGATTAGGTTCTTTGCTGTCTTTCTCTTGGGGTAAATCTCTGTATCTCTCAGATTACAAAGCACGCTTTCTCCTGGGGTTTTCTACTGGTGTGTCTCTTGCTGTTATGGTGATAGCTCTGACAATGGCAACACTGATATGACCAAAGTAAAACAGTAATCCAAGTAAAGCTGCTCATGATCACCAGGGCCAAAGTCTTTTGTCATGTCCTGCTTTAGTATGAAATTTCCATTGCCTCAAAGACAGCTTCCGGAACACTTTATACATTTGCGAAGGTCGGTGTCTTTCTACATGACTTAGATCTAAGGATGATTACATTTGGTTTTCTCCTGCTGTTTAATCATGTAACATTTTGAAAGCAATTGGCCTTGAGATTTGTGATCAGACATCCCCATCCTATTAGGAAGGAAGCAGGAATTGGCTGTTTTGTTCTTGTTTCTCTTGCCTTATCTCCTGCATTCCTGGTTATCTTTGACTGTGTGTTGGACATTGTGGTGTTTTTTTTTTTTAATATTGGTAGAAATCATCGAAGGCCTATCAAGACATTCTGTACTTTCAGAGAGGATTTCACTTCTCTCTGCCAGCCTCACAAGTGCACATAAGTCTAATTTCAGGCTTTGAGATGTTCTTGCCCACCGTGATGACTTAAAACCTAGCTCCGGCCTGTACAAGGGTAGGTTCTCTTCCGGTTAATCCTTACTTTCCCATGCAGCCATTAAGGTCCCAACCCAAACTGGAGGATGGTTTTCATGGTTTCTGCCCTCACGCATAGAAGCTGAAAAAACACAATGTAGCCTCTCATACCTGTTTTAGGTCAGCAAATGCCCGGAAGAAAAGCAACCTCAGAATTCAGGGCTTCTCTCTGTGAATTTCTTCTCCATTTTCCTTTTCTTCGTCTTCTTTTTAAAACCTATTTGGCTGCGTCAGATCTTAGTTGTGGCACACGAGAACTTCATCACGTCATGTGGGACCTTTTCGCTGTGGCAGGCAGGCTCAGTGGCTCCACAGCATGTGGGATCTTACTTCCCTAACCAGGGCTCGAACCTGCACCCCTGGCATTGCAAGGCAGATTCTCAACCAGTAGGCCACCAGGGAAGTTCCCCCTTGTCCACTTTTCTATTTTGACCTGGTAATTCTTTACTATCTTTTAAGTTTTGATACCCTCAAGAGGATTTTTCATATTATCTCCTCACTTTTTTAAAGCTGTCTTCATTAGGATGGTTGATCTGAATTACCTTCTGCCCAGTTTAAGTCCAAAAGTGAAATCTGCATAACCTAAGTAACGATTATGATAAAAATAGCTGAGGCTTACAGCTTTACACTATGCCAGGTCCCCTATGTACTTGATCTCATTTAATACTCCTAATAGCCTATAAGTATTATCATTTATGTGCTCCTAATGAGGAAGCCAGCTTCCCTGGTGGCTCAGGTGGTAAAGAATCTGCCTGCAAGGCAGGAGATGTGGGTTCGATCCCTGAGTCGGGAAGATCCCCTGGAGGAGGCAATGGCAACCCCCTCCAGTATTCTTGCCTGGGAAACCCCATGGACAGAGGAGCCCAGCGGGCTACAATCCATGAGGTCACAAAAGAGTTAGACATGACTTAGCAACTAAACAACAGTGAGGGAACAACCTTAGAATGGACAAACACCATGACCGTGTCCTCCTGGCTACTAAGCGGTAGAACCAGGGTCCACACCCAGCTCTGCCTGCTCATCAGACCTAATCCTTTCAATGAGCCAGAGACCCAATGTGACCTTGGCCTTCGGTCCAGGGGTTTCATGTGACACGGGCCTGTCCCCTATGTTCAGAACTAGAGAAAGCATGATCTCTGGTCCTTTGTACTGTATCTTCTTTCTGATGTGAAGACAAAAAGCAGAGTTTGTTTTCATTCCTTTTTGCAAAACTCCCCCATATGTTTCTGGCCTGCAGCTGAGAAGAATGCAGGTGTTTAGGTCACATGCAGGCTCTAGGCTGGGGAAAAGGAAACCAGCTAGTGGCCCTTCTTGGCTCCCATTCAGTTGTGGTTTGCACCAAAGAGTGCTGCAGGTGATAAAATCCTTCCACGGTTTCTGATTTCTCAGCTTTACCCAAGGCTCCCCCTGCTCTGCTGGCCACCCCACTTGCACAGCACTGCCCTGGGTGGCAGATAAGCCACGCCCCTCCTCCCACGGGTGCCACTCATCCTAAAGCTGACCTAACTGGAAACCGATCTCATCATCTGTAATTCCCCTCTGCAGAGCCACACCCCTTTGCTTAAGAAAAGTCTAGAGTTTTCCTTTACTGCCTTCCTTTTACCATAGTCAGTCTATACCTTTATCCGAGATCGACTACATTCAAGGCACTGCACTCAGCCCTGTCTCCATGCTCACAGTGAGAAGAAAAGAGATGAGGTAGTCTGAAACAGTCAGTCCTCAAGGGATAAGCACTGTTAGAGACGTGGGTACACACACAGTCAGCTCCAAGGATGGAGATGTATCTGTCTGGGAAGGGCTTTGTGGGAGAGGGGCACTCAGGTTGGCCCAAAAATTGAATCAAGTTGGCATAGGAGGAAAGAAAGTCGAGCATCTTGTACAAAGACACAGCATGAGTGGGAGCACAGAGGTGAGACACGCAGGGTGCCTGCGAAAAATAGAGTGCTTCCGTCTTGCCGAAGCACGGAACTGGTGAAGAGCTTTGGGGTTCTGCCCTCAGACTGAGGGGGCTGGGGGAGGAAGAAATACACAGATGAAAGTCAGGACCGGCACCTGGGGGCCAGAGACGTGTCGTTGGCCAAGATGCTGTTTGAAATAGTTGAGCCAATTTTGAAAACCAGATATCACATGAAAACCCAGATTTCTGGCTTCTCGTGAAAATTGAAAAGATCGGGCAACACAGTATTTTTTTCAAGATGGCAACTGGCTGGAGCTGAGGACTGGCTGCCACCTCTCAGAAGGGGAGGAATTCTGTGCTCCCAGCACAGGATCTCAGCCTGTCTCTCCCTTCCCCCGACCTGCTCAGCACACAGGCAGCTCCGCATCAGGCCTGGGCCCTGCTACAGGTGCAAACGCAGGCCAACGGAATGTAGAGACACGGGTGACAGACCCAGGGCTCCGTCCCGGCCCAGTGACTCTCACACCTGGCGGTTTTAAGTGTCCCCTAGCCCTCACTGCCACCCTAGACACAGACACCCCATCTTTCAAATCTCAGCATGCACGGGTCTCAAAATTAGGAGACATGGAAGTCTTAATAGCATCTCTGAAGAGCTCAGGCTGCCCAGAACCTGAAGCACAAAATGATGCGAACTAAAGTATGGGACGGGGTAAGCCCTGTGCATTTTCTTGTTTTTTTCTACAAGCAGAATTAGTAGATTTCATTATATGTACATTAATATACAATATTTTTCTCTTTCTGCCTCACTTCACTCTGTATAACAGGCTCTAGATTCATGCACCTCACCAGAACTGACTCAAATGCACTCCTTTTTATGGCTGAGTAATAGTCCATTGTATATATGTACTATGACTTCTTTATCCGTTCATCTGTTGATGGACATCTAGGTTGGTTCCATGTCCTGGCTATTATCAGTGGTGCTACAGTGAACATTGGGGTACATGTGTCTTTTTCAATTATGGTCTTCTCAGAGTACATCCCCAGGAGTGAGATTGCTGGGCCATATGGTAAACAACACAACATTGAAAAGCAATTGTCTTCCAATAAAGTTTTTAAAATCTGAAGAAAAAAAAAATTAGTAGAGAGTTAAGATAACCCCGGTTCCCAAACTTTGATCCTCCCCTGCTGGGATCCAGCCTCAAAGATTTATTCAATGGACTGTCCCCTTTCCACATGTCTACAGTCTGCCCTTTGCTCCATAGCTCTTCTCAGAGATCCACCTTGAGACTCTTCCATTAGTTGACACGAATGATAAGTATACAAACATCCCAGGAAGGGTAGATTCTTCACCTGGACAGAAAACCCTCTGCAGGAGAACCAGGAAAACAGTTTCAGGCACAGCTGGTCACAGAGCCCCGGGAAGGCCACAATTTGCCCCCTCTTTGTGGCATCACTAAGGAATTAAGAGGTCACTTTGGTAATTCCTAAGGCTAAGCCCTTGTAACTATAAATAAGTACGCAGAACGAAAGGAATGCAGGAAAGAAAAACAAACGGAGGGAGAAAGGAAATGAAAAGCCTGACCTGATTTCATTGAGAAAATTAGTTTTTAAGACACTCTTTGTGTGGAGCATCCGTGCCTTGCCTGCTGTGCAAACGCCCAGGAGATTTCGCCCCAAATGTACGTTCCCCTGAGCCAGACCTTGGTGTTCCTCGTAGGCTTGGGTTCAGTGACCCTGGGAGAGGAGAAAGGTTTTTGTGGACTTTGTCAAGCAGTAAGAAACTGGCCTTTTAAACCACAAAACTGGAAACTTTGTAAGGTACAGAACAGTCAGCACTTTGCTCTGAGCAGAGAACACGCAATTGGCATGAAAGTGACCAGGCAGTGGGACGAGGAGGAGACGGTCCAGAGGGCAAGGCGTCCAGCGCTTCGTCCTCCCGGCGCACCGGGGACCTCACGCGGTGCCCCGCCCGCGTCTGACCAGATGCACGGCCGGGTCCCCCCTCCTTGCCATTTATGGACCCGTGTGAGTTGGATGGTCACGTCCAGGGAGGCTGTATTTTGTCGGCTTTTCCCCCTGTGGTTTTCCACCATCTGTTTCTTTTAATGCATAAACAAGGAAAATGACTGGTTTGGAATGCAAAGTTTAAAAAAAAAAAAAAGGATAACCACAGGCATCCTCTAAATGAGAAAGGGAGCACGCAGGAGTTCGGTGACATTTGTCAGGAAGTGAGGTGTTGAATACTGGGGAGCTTGGATGCCCTCTGCCAGGGCCCATCGGCACAGGCAAGGCAGAGCCTCACTGGGACCGCCTTCCTGAGACCGCGCCTCCTGTTTACATGTACCAAGGGCTATTTTCAGATACCAGCACCACCCCATCTATCTCCCAGCCCCCCTCCCTTTTTCAAACTAAAGATGAAGCCCTGCGGCTGGCCTTCGGCATAACCAGCCTTGATTTTCCATTAGCGTTATTACTAACTTGGCAGCCTTGGATAGAATCCACTCTTAGAAGCTTGTAGACGAACAAAAGCAGGGTTGTGAGTAGGTTCTATTAGAGAGCCAAAACAGAGAGCTATAAATAGAGGAGCTGATGAGACAGAGGAAGAGAAGGTACTTCATGTCTCTCCTGGACAATAGTGAGTGAAGAAAAAAACAAATCATCTCAGGGCATGGGGAACACAGTGTATCTTTTCTGAGGGACCAGCATCCTGCTTTAAAAAGCAAGGCTTGCCCTGCACCATACAGTAGCCACTTTGTGAAATGGTTCTGTATGCTCTGTGCCAACAAACCTTAAAGCAAGAGACTCCTTTTTTAAACCCGAGGCAGTGGAGAGGTGGGCTGGGCTGGTGGCTGCATACTAATCTCTTTTACCTTCCTTGCGAGACATAATCAGCTACAAGCACCAGGGATTTAAAAAGCAAATTGAACCCAGGCATTTAGAGCCCCCCAGGGAGAAGGGTACTGGCGCTTTTGGCTGAGTTCCACCCATTTCGGGGTAAGACGGATGTGAGCATTTTTTGCATACTTTCGTAGGCAGCCTGACGCCAGAGTTTTCACATTAGAGAAAGGATAAAAGATGATGGTTTCTCAGGGAACAACCAGCTCTTCCTAATCTGTGATGTCTGTTCTCACAAACGTCAAGGACAAATGCTGAGCTGGGTGCTGTTTGCATGTCCCCCCACAGGGGTGAGGCAGACACAAGACCCTGGTCATTTAGAAGCTCTGGGGGGGATTAAATATATTTTCAAAGGAGATTAAGTTCCAGTCATTTCTCTACCCGTGCTTAGGACACAGTGGGGCGTGTAGATATGAAAATACGAGCCTGGCGGGTGAGGTTTGTTTCATTGACATTAGTTCCAGATGCTGGGCTGCGATGAGTGTGTCTGACATCTGACATCACTTGATCGTGGGCACCGTCTGGATGTTTGCTTCCCTGGTGGAAATGGGAAAATGACTAGGCCTGAGCTCTCTTCCTGGTCGGCTCCAGGACTCAGTATTTCATGCATTTCATTCGTTAGCATGAAATCTCCTGGAGGCATCTCAGGCAGCTGAGCTGTGCGAGCTTTAGCTTCATAAACCTATGGAATTCATGGCCTATGGAATTTTAGTTATAATCGTAATCACGTTGGATGAAGAGGCTTCCTGGGGAAGGTATGAGAGGAATTTTAAGTGGTTCAACTCTATTTACATTATTCACTTTACGAATGGTTTCAGAGCCCTTTTTTCTTTTTCATTATGCTGTGCTCCAGAGGGTTGATCTAGGACTTTCATGATTTAAACACAATTCTCCCTTCAAGTGGGATTTTCAGATGGCTCAGTGGGCAAAGAATCCGCCTGCAATGCAGGAGATGCAGGTTCGATTCCTGGGTCAGGAAAATCCCCTGGAGGAGGAAATGGAAACCGACTCCAGTATTCTTGCCAGGAGAATCCCATGGACAGAGGACTCTGGTGGGCTACAGTCCAGGGGGTCCCAAAGAGTCGGCCACAATTGAAGCGAATGAGCACGCTCCCTTCAAGTACCTTTTGGGAATCGGGACTTGGTCTGACCAGCTTTGAGGTGATTTTGTTACCATGGGGAAGGCAGAGAGATTTCAGGGACTGGTTCTTCCCTGGGATTCAAGAGGGATTTGAAAGTTGACTGGCTGGGTGTCTCCTTGCCTCCTTCCTGTGGTCTCTTCCCTCTTTCTTTTGTCTTCCTAGTGGGGGAGCGATGGGGCGGAGTGTCTGATCATGAGGCTTCCAGGTGCCCTCAGGACTCGGCTTGGAAGTTTACTCGTGTCTTCCCATCCACAGGTGATCACGCCGGTGAGGACAAGCCACGGCTATGTGTACGAGTACCCGACCAGATACCAAAAGGACGTCTACGATGTCCCTCCTTTCCAGACGGCTCACGGGGTGCGTACCAAGCACATGGTCGTCACCGGGGAGAGGGAACCTCGGGCAGCTCTGCTTCTGGGCTCCAGAGGAAGGGGAAGTTCACAAAAATCTGCACATTTCATGTGAAGCTTTATTTAAGTTGTTTATCCAGGGGCCAGTATTACTTGTCTTCTGGATTTGCTTTTTTAAGGAATCCGAGGCTTGGATCGCACGAAGCTTTTGTTGCTTATCCTTTTCTCAGGGAGTGTAAAGTTTAAACTACACTTTAAAGTACAGACAGTGTTGGGAATTCCCTGGAGATCCAAAGGTTAGGGGCACAGGTTGGATCCCTGCTCAGGGAACCAAGATCCCCTCATGCTGTGCGGTGCAGCCACAAACCATTAAATTCATTTAAAAAATAATAAAGTACACACAGTGCAGATTTTTTTTTCACCTGAGATCATTTTTATATTCAATCTAAGTCAAAGAACCCAAAATTCAAAAATTCCATCAATTTTTATTACAAAGAATTCAGCCAAAGAGCAAGGGACTATATAACCTGGTGAACAAATCCATCATTAAAAGTTTGGTACATAGCAAAATAACAAGTAGGACTTTCTCAGTGGCTCAGTGGTAAAGAAACCGCCTGCCAGTGCAGGAGACATGGGTTCCATCCCTGGTCCCGGAAGATCCCACATGCCACGCAGCAACTCGGCCCGTGAGCCACGACTGAGCCTGTGCTCTAGAGCTGGGGCTCTGCAACAGGAAAAGCCCCCAAAACGAGAAGCCCCCGCACCGCAACTAGAGAGCAGCCTCCTCGAGCCATCACTAGAGAAAAGCCCACACAGCAAGAAAGGCTCAGTGGGGCCAAAAATAGATGTGTAAATTTAAAATAAATAAATAAGATGACAAGTGTTTCCACTCCGGGTAACTCGGGTGTTTCTCCCCAGGTGTACGACATCCCGCCGTCCTCTGTGAAGGGCCCCGTGTTTTCTGTCCCAGTGGGAGAAATAAAGCCTCAAGGAGTCTATGACATTCCTCCTAGCAAAGGGGTAAGTGAGGTACTGCGGAAGCTGCCAAAAGCGCGTGCACGTGTGTGTGTGTGTGTGTGTGTGTGTGTGTGTGTGTGTGTGTGTGTGTGTGTGTGTGTGTGTGTGTGTGTGTGTGTGTGTGCGCGCGCGCAGGTGTGTAGATAATCCAAAGAGGAAAAACTTGTCTTTGTGAGCAAGAGCCAGGAGGGAAGGGGAGCCAGGGGGGAAGAAGAGACAACCAAGATGACTGTAGGGATTCCATATTCAACCCCCCTCCCCGTAAGAAAATGGGGCCGTCAATAAGGTGAGCCAGTAAGAAGGAAAAACAATCAATTCTGTTTGGCCAGCAACTCATACATGTCCTGTGGTGGTGGTGTAGTCGCCCAGTCGTGTCTGACTCTTTGTGACCCCTGGACTGTGGCCCGCCAGGCTCCTGGTCCATGGGATTCTCCAGGCAGGCATACTGGAGTGGTTGCCACGCCCTCCTCCAGGGGACCTTCCCGGCCCAGGGACTGAACCCAGGTCTCCAGCACCACAGGCGGAGTCCTTACTGACTGAGCGAGGAGGGAAGCCCGAATGTCACATGGCTTATGTTTATACGGGATGTCACAGCTGAATCAGGCTGTGTATACCATACGGGTTTGGAGTCACCCTGGGCTACACCGGCACAGGAAGTACTGTCATCCTCATTCCACGTAAGAGGGAATTGCGTCTCAGAACCTTTCAGCAGATGATTGAGCATCACTCCACTAGCAGGTCCCCGGGGAGACCTCCGGTCTCCTGACACGTGGGCCAGGAACCCCGAAAGCAGCTCAGGCAGGAGGGTCCACACACTGGGCAGCGGGGCGTCCAGGGGCGGGGGCGAGCGCCCGGCGCAGCCTCGGGAGACAGCTGATGGTGGAGGAGAGGGGAGGGGGCGGCACCCGGGAGGACCGCGGGCCCTCGTGGGGACGCACCGCGCGGTTTCTGCACCCCCGCTTAAACCCGCTCGGCAGGTAACAGTGTCCTTGTCCGCGTGCTTCCCAGGGATATTCCACTCCACCCTCCGGCTACAGAGACGAGGCCGGGCTCCGGGAGAAAGAGTACGACTTCCCGCCTCCGCTGAGACAAGCGGGCAGGCCCGAGGGCGTCTATGACATCCCCCCGACGGGCGCCAAGCCCCCGGGGAAGGACCTGCACCCCAAGTACAACGGCGACGCCCCCGGAGCTGCCGAGCTGGCCCCGCGGAGACACGGGGGCGCGTCCCTGACCCAGCCGGCCCCCCAGCCGGCCCCACCCGTGGGCCCCCAGAACAACGATGCCTACGACATCCCCCGGGGCGTCCAGTTTCTGGACGCGCCAGCAGAGACCAGCGGGAAGGCCAGCCCGGAGGAGAGGGACGGGGTGTACGACGTGCCGCTGCACCAGCCGCCGGAAGCCAAGGGCCCCGCGGACGTGGTGGACGGCATCAACCGGCTGTCCTTCTCCAGCACGGGCAGCACGCGGAGCACCATGTCCACGTCCTCCACCACCTCCAAGGAGTCCTCGCTGTCCACCTCCCCGGCGCAGGACAGGAGGCTCCTCCTGGACCCTGACGCGGCCCTCGAGCGCCTGCTCCGGCTGCAGCAGGCCCTGGACGGGGCCGTCTCCAGCCTGCTGGCGCTGGTCACCACGGACTGGCGGAGCTACGGCTACATGGAGCGGCACGTCAACGGGGTCCGCGCCGCCGCGGACAGGGTGGAGCTGGCCCTCAGGGACTATCTGCACTTCGCGCAGGGCGCCGCGGCCAACGCCGCCTGCCTGCCCGAGCTCGTCCTCCACCACAAGGTGAAGCGCGAGCTTCAGCGGCTGGAGGACTCCCACCAGATCCTGGGCCAGACCGGCCACGAGCTGAGCGAGTGCGGCTGGTCCCTGAACGTGCTGGCCGTCCACAAGCCCCACAACAAGTGGGACAGCCTGGACCGCTTCGTGATGGTGGCCAAGACCGTGCCGGACGACGCCAAGCAGCTCACCACGACCATCAGCACCAACGCCGAGGCCCTCTTCAGAGCCGGCCCCGGGAAGGGCGGGCCGGAGAGCATCACGAACTCCACCGAGTACCCGCCCGCCGGCCCCCCGGGGCAGCTGCCGCCCCCCGGGGACCACAAGGCCCCCGCCCTCAACAAGCCACTGCCCCCCAGCCTGGGCAAGGAGCAGCCCCCCGACTGTAGCAGCAGCGATGGCTCGGAAAGGAGCTGGATGGATGACTATGATTACGTCCACTTGCAGGTAAAGACGCCGGACTCCTAAGGCTCCCGCGTTCACATGCGGGGGCCTGGGGCTCACACCTGTGAGATGCAGACTAGACCTCGGCAGTGGAGACCACGATTAAAGGTTCAGGAACACAGTTACTGGTTCACAAGCTGGAGGCAGTGTTGTCCAGTAGGAAGAATGCAAGTTAGAGAGTCCAGAGTCCTCTAGACTTTTCCAGGACACTGACTGTGTCACCAACTTATGTAACCTCACCTGATTTCCTCATGTGCAAAATGAATGAAGCACAGAGTTGAATTAGATCTGATTTATATGCCTCAGGCAAGCATATCCCCCCCACTTGGATAGTGCTAAGTCACTTCAGTTGTGTCCAACTCTCTGCTACCCCATGGACTATCACCCACCAGCATCTCCAGGCAAGAATGCTAGAGTGGGTCGCCATGCGCTCCTCCAGGGGATCTTCCCAACCCAGAGATCGAACCCAAGTCTTCTGTGGCTCCTGCGTGGAAGGCAGATTCTTTACCGCTGAGCCACCAGGGAAGCCCCAAGTAGGACAGTGGGCCCTCAAATAGGCCAGCTCCACTTGCATTCACATTTCATGATATGGTTCTGTAGGATATTTAATTTGAAGAAAAAAATATAAGTAGGAGGAGGGGTGTGCTTCACTGTTATAAAAAAAAAAAAAGGATTTGAAAACCTCTGCACTAGAGAATTTTCTAAGTTTCTTTCAGCTCTGTACTCTGTGTGTGTGTGTGCATGTGTGTGTGTGTGTAATTATTCACAGAGAAAGTTAACCCCACCGTAGTCTTACTTTGAAGACCACTGGGCATTTGCCGATTGATCTAGAAGTTAACCTGCATATGGGAAATCAGGCCATCACCGTCTACCTCCTACAAGTGACAGTTCTACCAGATTGACCCGGAGTCATGACAGCTTGCCGTTTCCCTTCGGGGGATTAAAACGTTCTAAGATCCGTTATTTAGAATTTGGCTTACTATCTCATTCTACCATTCTTTTCGTTTGACTGACAGCCATGGGTTGTCCCGAGGATTACTGAAAACCGCTCCATTGTGGGTGCACTTAGAAAATTCTCTAGTGCAACTGGGGGCGGAGGGAGCAGAGCCACGCCTTGTGCAGGAGAGCTGTGTGGGGAGAGAGTAGATGGAGGCATTAAACATCTCCCCGGGGACGTCCCTGGGAGTCCCAGGGGTTAAGTCCTCTGCACTTCCAATGCAGAGGGCACAGCTCCAGTCTCTGGTCAGGGAATTAAGATCCCACATGCCACGTGGCTGAGCCAAACGACAACAAACAAACAAAAGGCATTTACCTGGCTGGTTGACCAACTCTGTGTTTTGGAAAATAGTGATTTGCTATAGAATTGCAGATAACTTGAAGAGACTAGAAATGTAATGTGGCCCACATTTAGACCTGCAGGGGCTTCCCTTATGACTGAGAAGGTAAAGAATCTGCCTGCAATGAGGGAGACCTGGGTTCTACCCCTGGGTGGGGAGGATTCCCTGGAGAATCGAATGGCTACCCAATCCAGTATTCTTGCCTGCAGAATCCCATGGACAGAGGAGCCTGGTGGGGTACAGTCCACAGGGTCACAGAGAGTCAGACACGACTGAAGCAGCTGAGCAGGAGGTTTAGGGGTTTGCAGATAATCTATTAGAAGAGAACCCTGAGAAAAAGTACTGCTTAAGGGGGTTTGGGGGAGTGGAGGTCATGGATAGTCCTACAGAAATGGTAAAGTGGAGTGGAGGTCATGGCACCCCATATGGAAATCGATCTTAGTTTTCACTTCCGATTTACACAGTGACTCTGGAGGTTCAGCTGAGAACTGGGGTTCACAGGACCTAACTGGGCATGCAGGAAGTTTCCAAAGCAGTGGAGGAGTATTTACATGTTTGTCAATGAAGCTGGTAACATAAGTGAATCATAGTGGTGATGTAATGTTTTCTTTATGTTGAAAAATAAAAGGGGAAGGAGGAGTTCGAGAGGCAACAGAAAGAGCTCTTGGAAAAAGAAAATATCATCAAACAGAATAAGATGCAGCTGGAACGTCATCAGGTACGTTCAATCGGAACAAAAACTATTTAGTGTTGAAAAGACTTCCCATTTAATAAGAAAGGTATGACTTCAAAAGATCGTGATTTTGATCCTTCCAGTACACTTTGGCATCAGTAGGGTTAAAGAACAAAGAAAAGGTTTATGGCCTTGGTAATCCAGCTGGGTGTACCTGGACTCTGTTCAAATAGCAGCTTTCCAGGCTAAGCCTGTACATCTAACACACTAGGACTGTTTGGGTTAAGGCAGTTGGTCTCAAGTAGCAAGACCCACTCAAACTGGCCCAAGCAAACGAGTTTTATGGTAAAGCCATAATGGGAGAATTCAAGAACAGAAAATGAAGATACAGCCACATCTGAAAGAACGAGGACTGTCCATTCCCTCTCCTTTCTCTCGTTCCTTTGCTTCTCTCTAAATTGACTTCCTTTGCCTCTGTTTTCTGGCAGTTTCTTCTGTCTCTACTCATTTGACTTCCCTGGGACTTTTACAGAACCCATAAATGGCCACTCAAAGTCTTTTCTGTAGATAGGTTTTCATCTTGGCTTCCTAAGCTAACAGCTCCTTCTCTGGTTTATAAAATTCCCCCAAAAAAGAGAGTCTGAGCCATATCTATCTCTGTCTGTCTCCTTTTCTCCCCTCTCTCCCTGTCTCTCCAACACAAGCCTATGGCTTGGCTATTCTTGGTCCAGTTTAAGGGTTGAAGGGCAGGATTCAAAATATATCCAGTCCATTTACTAAGGGCTTCAGGTAAGGCAGTTTCGTTCAAAAGTTGGGCGTGAGTGGGGCAAATAATAATGGGTATTGCTAATATAAGGGCATAAAAACAGCAAGAAATGGGTCGAGGATTTCTAGGCCTTTTAAGATGAACTGAAATGGTGTGCAGTGACATGAATAGCACACAGAACTCAGGAAACCAGAGTTCTAATCTGTGCTTTCTCACCAACCAACTACATGACCTTAGGCAAGTCACTTAACCTCCCCAGACATCAATTATTTCTCTAGAAAATGAGAAAATCCCTCTCCCCTCCATCTAATGAGATGATATATTTATGAACATACTTGGAAAAGCATAAGCTAACTATGCTGAAGCATCACCCTGTTTATATTTGCTTTGGCGTTTGGCCAAGTTTAGACTGCAGGGCTTTAGGGGACTTGTTGGAATCACAGTAAGAAGAAAACTAAGAAGAAATCTAAGGAGAAAACAGAGTCTAAGGAAACTAAGAGTCTAAGTGCATTTCTCAAGGGAGAAGCTGGGTGCGGCTAGCCCTGCTCAGACTCAGCCCTATCTGAGGGCAGAAGATTGACTGACTCCTAAACTCCGGTGATGGATAGTCCTTGCCTGCCAAAGAGGGTCTCTCCTGACATTTGGTGCAACAGCTGGAAATTATTGCAATTTAGATGACACACCATCTAGGGGCCACGAGAGAAGGGAGAAAGCTAACACTGAGTCTGACCCGGGGTGAGGTCCCTTCCTTGAGACAACGTTGAGGGTCCAGGTGATATGATGAGCCCAGTCAGTGTTCAGATCCCTTTAGAGAAGACCTCTTCCACAGTGCATGTGTATTTACATGCATTTGTTTTCTTGTTTAGTCGCTAAGTCATGTGCTCCTCTTTGCGATGCCATGGACTGTTGCCCACCAGGCTCCTCTGTCCCTGGGATTCTCCAGGCAAGAATACTGGAGTGGGTTGCCATTTCCTTCTCCAGCAGATCTTCCTGACCCAGGGATCGAACTCAAGTCTCCTGTATTGGCAGGCATATTCTTTACCACTGAGTCACCTGGGAAGCCCCATTTATATGCATTAGTCATCCCTATGTTGCTGGATAATGACATGTATAAATCTGGTCAGAAAGAGTAGGAGAAATAGAAAAGGGTTATAGGTTATCTTTTATGTAAGTATCTTAAAGGGACAAAGTCAACGCTTTCCTCTACAAGGAGCAAACATCAGTGGCTGACTTGACCAAGAGATCTCTACATTTGCTTTTCCCTGACCACCACTCAATGTTTAATAAACATTTACCTAGAGCCTACATAATACCAAACACTATTCTAAACACTTTGCAAATATCAACTCATTTAACCTTTGCAAAGACGTAGGAAACTGTTGTTATCCAACTGCTCAGTCACATCTGACTCTTTGCAGCTCCATGGACTGCAGCACGCCAGGCTTCCTTGTCCTTCACTATCTCCCAGAGTTTGCTCTAACTTATGTCCATGGAGTCAGTGAGGCCATCCCACCGTCTTATCAGGGTGTATATCTCAGTGGTAGAGCATTTGACTGCAACCATCTCATCATCTGTTGCCCTCTTCTCCTCCTGCCTTCAATCTTTCCCAGCATCAGGGTCTTTTCCATTGAGTTGGCTCTTGGCATCATGTAGACAAAGTATTGGAACTTCTGCTTCAGCATCAGTCTTTCCAATGAATATTCAGGGTTGATTTCCTTCAGGATTGACTGGTTTGATCTCTTTGCTGTCCAAGGGAACTGGGTTGAAACCCTACCCTGCCTTCCAGCCTGAGGACAGAGACCAATCGTGTCCAGTTGCAGAAGTCAGAGCCAGAGGATTCCTTAGGCATCCTCTTTCTGAACCTCTGCATTTTACAACTCAGGAAAGGCAGGCAACCCTTGTCGGGCCTGGCATCTAAAAAGCACCTGTCATGAACATCCCTGCCTTACAGCTGCAAGCCCCTGGTTAGTTTCCACTTTGCCAGACATTCCTCGTCCTTAACCGACTCGGGCTTTTTTCCTCCCCTGCAGCTGAGTCAGTTCCAGCTGCTGGAACAGGAAATCACGAAACCCGTAGAGAACGACATCTCCAAGTGGAAGCCATCCCAGAGCCTCCCGACCAGCAGCAGCGGCGTGAGCGCGCAGGACCGGCAGCTCCTGTGCTTCTACTATGACCAGTGCGAGACCCATTACATCTCCCTGCTCAACGCCATCGACGCGCTCTTCAGCTGCCTTAGCTCGGCGCAGCCTCCCAGGATCTTCGTGGCCCACAGCAAATTTGTCATCCTCAGCGCCCACAAACTGGTGTTCATCGGAGACACGCTGACCCGGCAGGTGGCCGCCCAGGACGTTCGCAACAAGGTGATGAACGCCAGCAACCAGCTCTGTGAGCAGCTCAAGACTATAGTTTTGGCCACCAAGACGGCCGCGCTCCACTACCCCAGCACCCCCGCCCTGCAGGAGATGGTCCACCAGGTGACCGACCTGTCCCGGAACGCGCAGCTCTTCAAGCGCTCTCTGCTGGAGATGGCCACGTTCTGAGCGGAGAAGCGGGAGAGGGAGCACTGCCTGGGGTACCGAGGGAAACTGGAAAGTACTCTCTGGTTTTTGTAAATCTTGTCTATTTTTGTAGATATTTTTGTATAAAAGTGAGAGACTTTAACATTTGAGGGGTTAGATGGCATTCAGAAATTCAGGGAACTCCAGGGGGCAGGTGGCTTTCCCCCCCCCCCGTGTGGTTCTTATGTACACACGTCAGCATCTGAGACACAAACTGTACAGAATCTTGTCCACGTGTGTGTGACTACCTGTTCACGTTCGTTTGTAGATGTTTGTCTGATACATTCCATTGAGAACCATGAGTTAAGAAGCACCTTAGGAAGCACCTCCCAATGCTGCATTTTCTTTTTAGAAAAGACCTACCAGCTGGTTGTAATATTGCTCTACACATCCTCGTGATTGTTCTGAGCCTGTTGCTCCCAAGTCTGAGACACATAGCGATGTATTTGCAAGTGTTCACCTTCCATAAGGAGGCAGGTTAATACCTCGTTTTCCTTTTTGAAAGCCCTTCTAAAATTGGCCGTCTCGGGCATGTTATTGCAAGGTGCCTCACTTTTGGTTGGGGAAAAAAACCCTCTTAAGAAAGCTTCAGAAAGTATTGATATATCTTAACCCAAACTCTTGACACGTTAAGTGCCAGAGGAGAGACACGTGTATTTTGAGGTGGTATCCCGATTAGGGCTGGGTTGTTTTAACACAGAGAGGACACTGTTCCAATAAAAGACCACGTGTTCCCCAAAGGTTTTCTTTGATGGCCCCACCAGGTGGCACGGGGGATCTAGTTTCCAGACCAGGGGTGGAACCCATGCCCCATGAAACTCCCCCATTGGGAGTTCAGAGTCTTTAACCACTGGGCCACCCAGAAAGTCCATCCCCAGGGCTTTCTGATCATCGGCATTTATGAATGATTGGGCCATGAGATTTTCCAAAGGATGTTTTCAGATTGGCAAAAAAAAGCATATTGTTTGCAGCAGGAATTCCTAAAGACACATCGGACTGTGGTCATCCACAAAAGGAAGACGGTTCCACCTGAGTTGTAAGCAGAGGCCTTTCTGACTCATTGTACTCTTCAGTGCTGCTATCCCTGGTTCCTGAGGGAAGCTGGCCAGGTCCTCAATCACCTAAATGCTAGAGATGCCACTCCACATCTTACTCTTAAAAGAAGTCGTGGCTTGATCCTCTACCCTCCCTAAAACATGCACATGCAGACCCAGCGCTGAGAGCAGCTGTCTGGAGCCATCTAGGCTTTACAGCACTGCCTGGCCAATGACCCCATGTACACAGCCCATTCGCTGTCCCCGAGCTCAGCACAGCATCCATTCCACAGTCTGTCCTCCGCTACATGCTGGGGTCGGCACAGCACAAACACATCACGAGCCATCGGATTCATCACGGGGCAGATGAAACCCTTTCTACCCAATGGGTAAATGTATTCACATGTCACCAAGTCAAGAAGCAAGTTATTTATGGCTTATCAGTCCAGTTTTTATTTAATGATCCCATTCCAGTCAATTGGGAAATGTTTGATTTGCAGTATATGCCTTGACTTAATTAAGCTTGCTTGTTTTAGACAACCAAATTATCAGAACAGGAAAGGATTTAGGAGAGAAAGATACATGATCTAAGTGGGATTAAAGAAAAAAATAAAAATCAGTGAAACTTACCCAGAAGGTGCTTTTCAAAACAACCACTGTTGTAGTTCTCAACGTCCTAGTCTGCCAAAAGAAGTTGAGATTGCTGTAGGACAAGCAAGTGTGTGTGGAGGAAGGGGGTTGCTGAAAATCAACAATGAGTTTGAAAAAGTGTCCTTGTAGATTTCATTGTATAATGTGTATTTCTTAGGAGATGACTTATTCTAAGCTAAGAAGTGACATTTCATGTTTTCAAAACCAAAATGTTCAATCTGTATTAATCTCTTTCCCGTACTATATGTAGAGGCTATTTTTACATCATTAAAATTTTAGATGTCTGTTTTCATAGGCGTTGGGTTTTCTTTTTCTGTTTCTTTCTTTGTCACACAGTTAAATGTTAGCTTATTTTGGCACTCCTAACATAGAAAGTTAAATTATCGTGAGTTTATTAATACTATAGATCTGGATTTTTGAGTAAAATTGAGACCTGTTTTTTTCATTTTGTGTCACTTCGGGGTGTATTGCATTTGAAGAAAATTCTGGAATTTGTGAGCATTACCAAACCCAAATATCTGGAAAAAGGCTTCTCTTCACCAGGAAGCCTGAATATTTAAATGGTAGGTGGGATGGTATCTGCTGTCGTAATGTGAATGTTACTATTCATGTCATTTTAGAATCAAAGAGAATTGCTCAATGCATTCTTGAATAGACATCAAGAATATTTAAAAGAAAATATATTTGATGAAAATAGATTCATAACCATATAAATTATCTGTAATGCTTGGCCCATTTTCATTCTGCTATCCTACTGAGAGTTATAGATAAATTATATGAATATACCTTGAATGTACTCTTTTCCCACATCTATAAACATTTCCAAGGAAAGTGTCAAGGCACTTACTGGGAAATGGAAAGTCTTCTGGAAAAAAAAAAATGGTGCTGGAAAAACTAGATCTCTCCATGGAAAAAGCGGAATATTTACCTTACGCTCTACACAGAAATTAACTCAAATGCTCAAATGGATAATAGACCTAAACATGAAGATTTAATACTTCTAGAAGAAAATGACAGGAGAAAAATCTCCTGTGATCTTGGGTAGACAAGAGTTATTTAGATAAAACCAAAAACATAAATCATAAAAAATTGATAAATTGGACTTCATCACAATTTAAAACTTTTCTAAGAGAACCATTAAGAAATCAAAAGGTCAAACCACACACTGGAACAAAATATTTGTACCACATACCTCAGTCAAAGATATGTGTTAGAATAAGGATACAGATAACTAAGTTTTTTAACTGGGCAAAAATTTTGGATGGAAATCTCACAAAAGAAGGCATGTGAGGGACTTGCCTGGCGGTCCAGTGGTTAGCACACCAAGCTTCCTCTGTAGGGGGTGTATGTTCAATCCCTGATCAGGAAGTAAGATCTCCCAAGCCAAGTAGCTAGCAAAAAAATAAAAATAAAAGACATGAATATACAATAAAGTAAGTGAAACACAAACCCACCAAATGGAATCTTTAAAGTAAAAAGATAAGCCATACCAACTGTTGACAAGGAATTGGAGCAAACGGAGCTCTTATACCCTGCTATGGAGAATGCAAAACACTTGAAAACTAGATTGGCAGTTTTTAAAAAAATTAAATGTATTAATTAAATTTAGTTTAATTAATATGTTAAAACCATGCATGTGTGCGTGCTCATTCACTTCAGTCATGTCTGAGTCTCTCCAACCCCATGGACTGTAGCCCGCCAGGCTCCTCTGTCCAAGGGATTCTCCAGGTAAGAATACTGGAGTGGGTGGTCATTTTCTCCTCCAGAGGATCTTCCCAACCCAGGGATAGAACTGAGCCTCCAGGGAAGCCCCATGACACCGTGAAAAGAAAAGTGAAAGTGTTAGTCACTTAGTCGTGTCCGACTCTTTGTGACCCCATGGACTGTGGGCCCGCCAGACTCCTCTGTCCGTGGGATTCTCCAGGCAAGAATGCTGGAGTGGGTTGCCATTCCCTTCTCCAGGGAATCTTCCCAACCCAGGGATCGAACCCAGGTCTCCTGCATTGCAGGCAGATTCTTCACCATCTGATCCACCAGGGAAGCCCTCATGTCACCGTAGGACCTAGGAATCCATTTCCTAGGTATTTGCCCAAGAAAAAGAAAAGCATAAGTTCATACAAAAAGCATGTGTGTAGTAGCTCTATTTGTAATAGCCCAAAGCTATAAACAACCCAAATGTCTATGTGAATGAATAAACATTGTTAAATATCCACACAACAGAATATTACACAGACATACAAAGGAGCAAAAAAAAAAGGAACAAAAAACAACATGAATGAACTTCAGAATCATTGTGACGCATACCAGAAGAAAGAGTACACACAGTGCACATTTATACAGAATTCTACAAAATACAAACTACAATGGCAGAAAGCAGATCAACAGTTGTCAGGGAAGAGGGGTGAGTTACCGAGGCTCTCAGGGAAGCTGGGAAAGATGAAAATGCCCATCTTCTCAATTGTGGTGATGGCTTCACAGGTGCATGCATGTTGAAACTCATGAAACTGTACACTTGGAATGCACACAGTTTATTCTTTGTTGGTTATTATCTTTTTTATACAAGTGGCCTAAACACTCCAATTACAAGTCAGAGATTCTCAAACTAGATTCTTTTTTTAAAGAGAAATACTAAATTTATATTTTATCAAAAGTATTTATTATTTAATGCTTTTTAATTTTTTAATTTAATTATTAATGCTTAATAATTTTATTATTTAATGCTATTTAATTTTATTATTCAATTTAAATAATTAAATCCTTTAAATAATTTTTAAATTAAATTTTAAAATTTAAATTCTATTTTTAATAAAAATTTAAATTCTATTTAGTTTAAATAAACTAATTTTATTTACTTTATCAATTAATTATATTTAATTTGATTTATTTTATTATAAAGTTATTCATTTATTAACATATATATGATTTATTTCATCACTGGAGGATAATTGCTTTCCAATGTTGTGTTAGTCTCTGCTGTACAATGTGAATCAGCTCCATGCACACATATATCTTACCTCCCTCCCACCCCACCCCCTGCAAGACTAAATTATATGCTATTTGAAAGATGCCCAATTTAAGTAAAAATACACAGATAAGTTAAAAGCAAAGAGAGAGAAATGTACCATGCACATCCTAAGTTTTAAAAAGAAAAGCTGGCATAGCTTTCTCAGCAGACAAAGCAGACTTCAGAACTTGGGCAAACAGGGGTTCATCATCATGAGAGGATCAGCTCATGAAGATAAAACGTTCCTCAATGCAAATGCACCTGGTCGTAAAGGTTCAAAATACAGTGAAGCAAAAACAGAGAACTGAAAGGAGAAACAGAAAATAATTACAGTATTCAATTCTAGGCTGGAGATACTCTCTTTTAGTGCTTAGTAGAACAAGCAAATAAAAAATAGTGAAGGACAGGAAAGCCTGGCGCGCTGCAGTCCAGGAGGTCACAAAGAGCCGGACATGACTTAGCAACTGAACAACAACGAAATAAAAAACGGTAATAACTGGAGTTCTCTGGAACTCCCCTACATTGCTGATAGGAGTGCAAAATAGTGCAACCATTTCGGAAGACAGTCTGGCAATCTCTTATAAAGTTAGGTATACATTTGCCGTATAACCCAGCCATTCCAAAGGTGTTTAGCCAAGTGAAATGAAAATCTATGTCCATGAACAAGGGCCTAGTGTATAGCACAGGTTATTAATATCTTGTAATAACCTGAAAAGAATCTGAAGAAAAGAATCCCTTCGCTGTCCACCTGAAACTAACACAACATTGTAAATCAACTAAACTTCATTTAAAATGTTGTTTGAAAAAGAAAATAAATGCCCACAAAATTAACGGCTTTATTTAGCACAATCCCAAAATGGAAGCAATCCAAACGGCATCAACAGGTGAGTGGATAAATAAAGAGTGGTTTCTGCATACAGTGGAATCCTGTTTGGCCGTAAAAAGAAGGGAATAAGGGCTTCCCTGGCGGTGCAGTGGTTAAGGCTCTATGCTTCCACTGCCCTGGCTGTGGGTCTGATCTCTGGTTGGGGAAGTTCTATGAGCTGCAAGGTGCAGTCCCCAAAATTTGTTAACTAATTTTTAAAAATAAAAAGGAGGAAACTAATTACAGATCTTGCAGCAAGAATGGATCAACCTTACGATCATTATGCTGGGGAAAAGCCAGGTAAATAAAGACTACATATAAATACGGAGCTCTGGAAAACACAGGGCTAATGTGTAGCAGCAGCTCAAACCTGTGACTTTCTGAAATCAGAGTTGGGAGTTAGGAGTTATCTGGAAAAGAGCGCAAAGGAACCTCTGGGTGTGATGGATATGTTTTATCTCAATGCTATATATGTATGTTTTATATCAGATGTGTGTGCATTTGTACTTTTCACTGTCCAATACAGTGGCCAGTAATGTTACATGTTGCCATTGAGATTTTGAAATGGGGTGAACTGAGGAACTGTTTTTTCATTTTAGTTACTTTTAATTTAAATAGCCACAAGTGGTGAGTGGCTACCACAGTGGACAGTACTATATTTACGTCTTGATTCCTAGGGTGATATGTGAACGTAAATATTTGCATGTGTTCAGTCTCTCAGTGGTGTCTGACTCTTTCCACCCCATGGACTGTAGCCTGCCAGACTCCTCTGTCCTTGGGATTTTACAGATGGGAATACTGGAGTGGGGGTGATATTCCCTTCTCCAGTGGATCTTCCTGACCTAGGGATTGTACCCAAGTCTTGTGTCTCCTGCATTGGCAGGCAGATTCTTTACCCCTAGCATCACCTGGGAAGCCCGAATATTTGCATAATGTACACTTAAGTGGGTACATTTTATTGTATGTGAGTCATGCAGGAATAAAATTGATTCTGAAAAGAGGTAAAAATATCCCCCAACCAACTGTAATGTTTCATTGTTTTCACATCAATATTAATGCTGATATTAATAGAACTGATATTATTTCAAATCAGTATGATCGCTCACTAACTCACAGAAAACCTGGAGGGCCTGCAGAAGAAGGGCCAGTCGGAAATCCCAGCTTTGTAAACAGTCCATCAGGGCTAGCTCATGACCCACCTGGAGACAGACGTGGTTTCCTCTGCCCCAGTCAGTGAAAGGCGGTCTGGGCTTCAGATGATTCCCCATAAACCACATCTACATTCTTCCCAGTGTTTGCAGAGTTATGATGAAAGAAACGCTGCCGCTCACCAGAGGACGTGAGAAAGAAGGATTGGATTATTCATTGGACGTTTCCTGCCTGGCCGAGCAGAGCAGACAGGCCCACCCCATCCATCAATCACACGGCAGGTGCCCCCGCCGGAGCAGCACCCCCAGTCTCACAACCAGCGTCTCCGCTCAGCAGCGCCCTGGGCACCCAGGGAGCAGGAGGAAAGGGGAACCCTGCTCTCTGCTCTTCTTTGTTTGGGAACCAAAAGTAAACATGCCTCTTACACACGTCGAGGCAGGGGATGGACCCATGTTCAGCTGAAAGCTTCAGGCAAAGACTCAGGACTTGGGGAGAGGCAGCATCAGAGGGATCCAGGATGGGGAGAAAGCACGCTCGAGAGGTTGGGGCGAAGGAGGCTGAGCGCAAAGGACGGGCTGGGGGTATGGACGGCGGGCAGGGGGCCGGGGCGCCGAGGCTGGCAGGAGGGCAGGAGGGCAGAGGCGTGGGGGGCTCCACCGCGCGGGGACCGGGCTCCACGCCGAGCTCACAGCCTTTCAGACCAGAGAAAGGAGAGCGAGCGGGAGAAGAGGTCGAGACGAGACCAAAGAGAGGAGAAAGACAGTGAAGACCTAAAAGGAGGAGCGTGGACAGAGGCGGGGAGATGGAGGCGGAAACAGGCTGGGGAGAGACCAAGAGCCGAACAAAACCTCACTCGGCGCTCTGGGATGGCCTCTGCGGGAAAAGAACCTGAAGAAGAGTGGCTATCTCTAGACGCCTAACCGAGTCACTTCGTTGTACACCTGAAACTAAGACAACCTTGTAAATCAACTACGCTCCAATACAAACTAAGAATTGAATTTCTTTTTTTAAAAAAGCAAAGGGTCAGCAGAGCAAATACGAACTTCAAGAAATGAATATTCCAAAAATCTATTTGAGGCTCCTTGATAGTCTAGGTTCTGGAGATAGCTTGAGAAATAAATTGTTAGTAGATGTGCTGTTGTCCTGTCATTTTGGAAAGCACCGCTGAGCAGATAGTAAAACTCAGGAGTGGAGTGAAGCCTCAATAGTCTTGCAATAGAGAAACCTGTCCTGTCCACTATTGCCTGAAACTTTTTTGACCCTAAGATGAGTTTTTTCTCTCTTAGCACTTATGAAAACCTGCTCAAGGATATTCAGATAGTACGTCTTTGTTTTACTCCCCCCTCAAAAGGCTGAGAGGCGTGCTAATGAGATGTCGTGTTAGTTTTTACTGCACTGCAAAATGAATCAACCATCCATACACATGCACTCCCTCCCTCTGGTTTCCTCCACATTCGGGTCACCACAGAGCATTAAGTAGAGTTCCCTGTGTTCTACGGTCTGTTCTCCTCAATGATCTGTTTTATACCTGGGATCAAGGCCTGGCATGCTGCGGTTCACGGGGTCGCAAAGTCGGACACGACTGAGTGACTGAACTGAACTGAACTGATCAATAGTGTATATAAGGCATAAGAGACGTTTTCAAAATAAAAGGACTTTGCAGATTAGACACAAGAAAGGGAAAGAAATATAAAACACAGCAGAGATGGGAAGAGCAATCCAGTCGTAGATTAAGAGGTGTTTAATACATGGGAAGGCTTCTTGAAAAGGGGCCGATAGGGACAAATCTTTTGAAGTGCAGGACGAAAGGAGGGGCCTTGTTGCATGTGGATCCGATCAGCTCTTTTCGTCCATTCCAGGCGAAAGGCAAAGGCAGCCTGGATTTAAAAGGAGGAGAAGAGGTAGGAGTGGACGGATTCCAACTCTGCCGGAGGAGAGTCAGCACGGTCCGGGAGGAGCTGGATGGGGATCTGATGGAGCAGGAGCCGGGCTGTGGGTTTCTCCTGCGGCTTCTCCTTGGGTGTGGATCCATTCCGACCTAGGAAGCACCACGGTCTCGGCGTCTCCACGGAACCAGCCTGTGTGAACTCCAGGCTTACCGCCCCGTCCCCACCAGGCACGGGACAGGGGGCTGCTGGGGAAAAATCTAGGGGGAGAGAGTGACACCTCTGGTGGTCCAGTGGTTAAGAATCCGCTTCCCAGGCAGGGCACAGCGGTTCGATCCCCGGGCCGGGAAGGTCCCAACATGACAGGAAGCAGCTGAGCCCTGTGCCGCCGCTACTGACGCCCTCGAGCCCAGAGCCCGTGCTCTGCAACAAGAGAAGTCCGCCTAAAGCAACTGCAGAAAGCCCACGCCCAGCAATGAGGACCCAGCACAGTCGAAAATAATAAAGAATTTTTTTTAAAAAACCACACGAGAACTGCCCCAGGAGGAGGCCATGCTAGGCCCACCTTCCTTTTTTCCAGGTCCCCAACAAGAAGGCACAGGTTTATTTTGTGGCTGAAAAAAAAAAAAAAGAAAAACAATCTTGAAAGGGATTTAACGAGTAGAGGCCAACATTCGGGGCGGGGGGCGGGGGAAGACTCTAAACAGGGGTAAGTAAAAACCCCGAGCACACACCGACTTTTATCTCAGAGCCGACTATTACCAGTCTCTGAAATTCCTCTGTAGCTGGGGGGCCCGGGAAGTGGGGAAAACAGCCCAGAGCTCTCACGGTCTAAGCCATCCCCCAACAACTATCATTAAGAAAACTAAGTTAACAGAAAGGGCACCTTAGTCCGTCTCCTCATGGATAATTTTCCAGGCAGACAAGAGTCAGCAAGAAATGATGTTCAGTGAAAACATACCCGTAATTTTCTCTGGCCGGCCGGGCAGTCAGGATGCTGTGAGACTCCTGGGAGCAGCCAGCCCTCCCCGGCGTATCGTCCAAGAACCGTTTACGAGTCTCCTTTATGACCCAGGGAGCCTGATGGGGTCATCCTCGGTGATTTAGGGCCCTAAATCCCTATTAAAAAGCGGTGAATTCTCTAAAGAGGATGGTTGTGGACGGGCAGCTGCACGGCCCTGGGTCGTGGCCACTGTCAAAACACCAAGACAAAGGATGATGCAGGTGTACTTTTAGGAGGATGTAAAAATGTAAATGGATGACGAAGTTGAGGTTGTCCTTGCCCTAGGGCAATTATTTTTACCTCTCTGTCTAGACAGCCAGTCAACACTAGAAAGGGCCTGAGATTTGACAAAAGGTTTTCCTTGAATCGTGGGCACCCCTGTCCTGTTTGCAAAAGGAAAAATCAATAAGCAAGAAACAAAAGGAATGCCAGGAGCATTAGGAAGAGGGCCTGTCTGGGCCTGCCACGCAGAGAAAAGTTTTCTAGAGCAAAGTTGCCCAGAACGGGTGGACAAGTAAGGGTCCCAGGCCGCTGCTGCGGTTGCAAGGAGTCCCTCAAGAGTCCTTTATGTTCCCCCAGGGCGACTGGCCAGCACCCCCTCACTCCAGAGAGCAATGCCTTCACGAGGGCGCCTCCTGGGATGGTGGCAAAATTTCTCGCCCAAGGGCCCTGCGTTTGTGGCTCTAAAGCAGAGTTCTCTTGGAACCCCTCAGGGTGGCCTCACACAGCACCCCCTTGTGGTCTGGTGGGGGAACAGACGGCTTAGGAGTACAATTTGGTTTTTCTGCCAGATTCAGACACATAAAGTGGGGGCTCCTAGGCAGACCTTGGGAGAAAGCAATGGCACCCCACTCCAGCACTCTTGCCTGGAAAATCCCATGGATGGAGGAGCCTGGTGGGCTGCAGTCCATGGGGTCGCTGAGTCGGACACGACTGAGCAACTTCACTTTCACTTTTCACTTTCATGCCCTGGAGAAGGAAATGGCAACCCACTCTAGAGTTCTTGCCTGGAGAATCCCAGGGATGGGGGAGCCTGGTGGGCTCCCACTTGTGGGGTCACGCAGAGTCCAGACACGACTGAAGCGACTCAGCAGCAGCAAGCAGACCTTGCTCGGCAACGTGAAAATAAGCGTTGAAAACAGTTCCTAAGTGCTCTGCAGACACGCCGCTGGACTGGGACTTCTCTGCCCGCACATTTCTCTGTGCTCTTGTACATTTCAGACCAGAGAGCATCTTGGGTTCACCTTCTCCATCTCGTGACCAGGCTGACAACAAGGAGCTCAAGTCATGTTTGTTGACTGACTAACTGACCGAGTGAATGAGTCCAGTCTCCAAGTATCCCCCACTAATCCCACATTTGGAGGAGCCCTTTGAAACAAAAGGACCTAGCCGAACCCTTAAAGATAATGCGACCTGACGTCTCTCCAAGGGGCAGGATTGAGAGTGCCCATAGTTGCTGTTGTATCGTTTCACGTTATGTAAGTAATTTCCCATCATTTTCTGCAGTGCCTTTCTGTGTCGCTGTTGGATATCTAGTGATTTCTCTGTTGCCGGTTCCTGAGGTTGGAGGCTGGGTGTCACAGCGCCCCATGGGCCCAGCTCCAGTGCACTCCCATGCAGAGTCGGTGTAACTAGACCAAGCCCTCAGTCCCCGGACTCAGAATCCGTGATTTGGGGTAATTGGGATGTTACATTACCCCATGTGGTCTCTCAAAACAACTCAACATTTCTGTTACTTCCCTGTTCTGACACGCAGATCTTGAGCACATCCCAGCAGTTACAGATGTTCTAACCATGGCTCCTACAAGCAAAAAGCAATGACAGAGAAAACTGACAAAAGGCTAAGTGGAAGAAAAGCTTTATCACCAATAAGCGAATTATCGAATCAGTGGCAGACACATTCATATTTAAACGCCGGGCTGTGTTTTGTTTCTCCTGAGTAACAGACAAGGTTTTTCTCATGGAAATGAGATTTTTGTAACTACCTGATGTTTTCACTTCTGCCTTTACTGCCAAGGAGTTCAAAGACAAATGCAGTAACCAGCGTCAGTAACTATTTAGTAATCTAAAGCTTGAATATCTGGGTTCTAATTGTCTCTCATCTCATTCTTTTGACCTTAAGTATTCCCTGTCTTCTCTTTTTACTTAGTATCTTTAAGATCACACGTGTTCACATATAATATTTTGAGCATATAATAGCTTGGATGCTTATGGGGTGTGTATAAAAGCATCGATACCCCTCTTCCACTGTGGGGTCAAGATGCTCCCAAGTAGGATGGACAGGGTCAGTCCTGCTGAGCTCAGAGCTGGTTCTCTTCTATAGACGCCCGATGCTGGTGGGCTGGGCAAGCTCTTCTCTTGACTGTTTCTTACACCCCAGATCAATCTTCCACTGCAGCTTCTTCCAGGCTTTGGTATGAAACCAGTGAGGATGTCCATTTCTCCTGCTGTCAGTCTCCCCTCCGGGAACTAAAGCCCTTTCCTGAAATGTGGTCACGGACAGGTATCAAAGATAAGATTAAGGATTAGAACCCATTCATGTTTCTTGCAGGAGGCATTCAATTCAGTTCAATTCATTTGCTCAGTTGTGTCCAGCTCTTTGCGACCGCATGGATTGCAGCACGCCAGGCCTCCCTATCCATCACTAACTCCCGGAGCTTACTCAAAATCATGTCCATTGAGTCGGTGATGCCATCCAACCATGTCATCCTCTGTCATCCCCTTCTCCTCCTGCCTTCAATCTTTTCCAGCATCAGGGTCTTTTCAAATGACTCAGTTCTTCACATCAGGTGGTCAGAGTATTGGAGTTTCAGCTTCAACATCAGTCCTTCCAATGAATATTCAGGACTGATTTCCTTTAGGATGGACTGGTTGGATCTCCTTGCAGTCCAAGGGACTTTCAAGAGCCTCCTCCAACACCACAGTTCAAAAGCATCAATTCTTCGGTGCTCAGCTTTCTTTATAGTCCAACTCTCACATCCATACATGACTACTGGAAACACCATAGGTATGCCAGACAACTTATCACTTCATGGGTGCAAGTTGCATCATCCCTGCCTGGAAACATCCAAGCCCCTGGCTGTGCTCTGCCTCAGCCCTAACCCATCCCCCTGTGACGCCTGCAAGCTCGCGGCTCAGCGGCGGGCAGTCCCAGTTCCAGGTGGACGGAGCTCAAACCCCACGCTCCTCACGTTCCCACAGGAAGGAAGACATTCCTTCCACCTTGTGATTGCTGCGTCCCCGTGGCAGAGGAAGCGCCTCGAGTCTCCTCACAGACTGCATGTGAGTTGCAAGGGGAAATCAGTGCTTATACGGGTGAAGAAATCAGACAGCCGCTTGACAGAGTGGGGTGATCACAGGCAACACCACAAGGGCAGGAGAAGACGGACGGGGGTACCTCCAGGAGGGAGACCCCACGCCGGTCTCCCCGTCACGGAGACAACACCGAATTCCCTACCTGTCTGTCTCTTCTCAGCCCGGGGTCTCACCCAGTCTCATCAACCTCATGGGAGCCACGGTTGTCTCTCTCTGAACGGGCTCCCGGTTCCACACGGGCGCATCCACAGTGCAGAGACCACACAGGAGACCTTTTAAAAACCTGACTCACATCCTGGAAGCCACCCGCCCACGCCCTCCAGGCTCCTCTCTGCCCTGCGACTCCAGCCTTGACTTGCAAAGCCCACTGTGATCGCTGCTGACCTCTGACCTTAGCTCAGACCGGGCTCGCCCTGACCCCCCACGGCCCAACCACGGAGGCCTCTGTTCTGTCCCCCAAATAAGACAAAGTCATCCCTTTGCCCCAGCTGCCCCCTGCCCCGGGGCCCCTCCCAGATGGTCAAGATCAGGCTCCCCATTGTCACCAGACCTCAAGGTTACCTCCAGGCCACCTTCGAGCACAATTCCCTTCGCTGAATCCTCTCTGAACTCTGATTAATAGCTCTTATACTTTCTGCCTTTTATAGTCTGTCTGCTTCCACCTAACCTGTGATCTTGCGAGAGAAGAAATCCTTCTCTCTCACCCACTGTTGTGATCTCAGAGGCAAAAAGAGTGCCTGGAACGGCTATAAGCCACCAAGCATTTACTGAATGAGTCCTCGGGACTTTGTAGACTTTGCAACCATGAGTGTTTCTCTCCCAGCTACCACGTCCGGACGTTTAGGGTCGAAGGCAAGACTCCCTTCCACCCCCAGCAGACCTCACAGCACTCGGCTCAGGAAGCATATTTGCTCTGGCTTTTCTGGTCTTTGTCTTCATTTTCCTCTTACCCCGAGCTGCTCATCTTTTTTTGTTTTTTTTTTTGTAATTTTTTAAAACTTATTATTTTGTACTGAGGAATAGCCAATCAACAACGTTGTGATAGCTTCAGGGGCACAGCAGAGGGACTCAGTCATACATACGCACGTACCCATTCTCCCCCAAACTCCCGTCCCATTCCGGCTGCTACATAACATGGAGCAGAGTTCCCCGTGGTGTCCTTGTAGGTCCTTGTTGGCTATCCATTTTAAGTATCTGTCTTGCTCTTCTTAAAAAGCAGTTATACAGGGCTGGATGGCCCGCTAAGCTTCCTTCAACTCAATAACATGTAGCAGCGTGTAAATAAATTCTCCAGGCGGCCTTTTGCTGAATATTAGGAGCAAGAGTCGTACAGGTAACAAGAAGCGTCAGCCCCCAGGGTGATGGGCCACGCAGAGGTGATGAGAGCAGAGCTCTCCCCATGAATCAGTGCTGGAAAAGGGGGCAACGGGAAAAATCCAGTCCTCACCCCGGGCCGGGGCCCAGGCCCAGCCAAGGCGAGCAGGACAAGGGGAAAATACAGGGTGAGCCCACTCAGCCACACCAGCGGGACCCCTTATTAAAAATCACAGGCTCGTTCTCTACATCTGAGTCTCTATTTCTGCCCAACAAATAGGTTCATCTGTGCCGTTTTTCTAGATCCCACATATATGCATAAATATACGCTATTACTATTTTTCTCTTTGTGACTTACTTCACCCTGTATGACAGACTCCAAGGCCGTCCATATCTCTACAAGTGACCTAGTTCCGTTCCTTTCTATGACTGAGTAATATTCCGTTGTAAATACGAAACACATCTTCTTTAAGGGAGATATCAACTGGGAGGTCAGGACTGACCTAAGTACACTGCCATGTGTGAAACGGAGAGCTCGTGGGGGCCTGCGACACAGCGCTGGGCGCTCAGCTCGGGGTCTGAGACGGCCCACCTGGTCCTCGGGCGGTCTCTACTCTGCTCACGCCTTCCAGAATGCACCAGCCCTCTGCTCACAATCTGCAGACGACCTTGGTGGCTACAGTTCATCTCAGCAAACGACATCACCAGCCACCTGGTTGGTGAAGCCAGCTCATCACGAGTCATCCTGTTCCTTCAGGCCCCATATCCAGCTAGTGACCAAGAGTAATAGAATGTTGCCTCTATGACAAATCCATCCACTTTCCATTATCCCCGCGGCTAGTCCCTTGATGCCAGTTACCATGGTACCAGCGGCGTCGCTGCGAGGGCCGCCCAGGCGCTCTCTTTCCCTCCATCCAGCCCCAGTGCGATCGGGTCACCCCCGGGGGCAACTCCAGTGCCCTCCTGGGTGACGTTCAAGGCCCTCCATGCCGGGAGCCTCGGTCCCTGCATCCTGGCCGCGCTTGCTTCGGGCGTTCGTGAAGAGCCCCTCTGCACACATACCAGCCCTCCCTCACCTTCCCGGCTTTCTCACACTGTGTCTCTCCTGCCAGGCGCACGACCACCACCTTCCTTCTTAATTCATCCTCATCACCCAGGAGTCTCCCCACGATTCTGTCTGGTCCTTAAATGCAGGCTCTGTCCTGGGCCTCGTGCCGATGCTGCTGCCCCGACTTCCCACTCTTCATTCAACATCTCCCTCTCCCCCCGCCCCACCCCCAGATTCTCACAGGCGTTCTGGTTCCTCGGGTATGTTCTCGGGGCCTCGGGTCACATTCTCCACCCCACTACTGCCTTCTCCTCCATGATAAGCAGGCATTTCACAGAGAAATAGTACACACGAATGTCTCAAAGCCCCAGTGTGAAGTTCAAGCAACGTACAAGCAAATGCACTTAGAGGGATGTTTAAATTGTGAATTATACACACAAAAGAGACCACAAACAATTTAAACTGGTGAGGAATCGCCCTGCTGGGTGCCTCTGTCTACACAAGTATTCATGCGTGAGGCTGAGCCACAGAGCAGGGAAGAATAGCACTTCAGTTCCGTGGCGGGAGCCACAAGGCTAAGGTCACAGACAAGCACCCACTCTGCATCCCATTTTCAGTAGTTTATGAAAAATTACCCTTTCTGTCTGAGGCTCTCTTTGTGTAAGCTCAGATTTCATTTCGGGAATTGTGAAAAGGCTCTCTTCAATGGAAATGAATCGCTTTTCCACATTGTAAAAAATTGTAAACGTTTCTGAACAATGTTGGTTGAACTTGGAGAACTGGTTGGTCAAAAAGGAATGAGATCTGTCAAGTAGTATTAATAATTAAGACGTGGGGTAAAGAGGATGATATTTTTAAAAGAAAGATGTTCCTTGTTCAAAAAGGAACAAAAAAACGTGTTCCTTTTTTGAATAGCAACTTTAGGAAATGGGAATTTGGATAATCCTTGGTTCAAGTAGGAATAAAAGAAGAGAAACATGGTCATTCACATTTCTTAATGTTTTCATAAAGACACATCTTTCTAACTTACAAGGATAACAACAATCTTCTTTTCTCTCTTGTATATCTAACTTCATATTTTCATATGAAATCATGTGAAAGAGATAACAATTCATACAGTACCACAGTTGGAATTAGGAAATGACGTTTTCAGTTCTCTTGAGAGGACATCTATCTTCAAATTCACATTTAAATAAAGAACCTCAAACAAAAACGTATTCAGAATTAAGGAGTTAAACTAAACTAATCTTCATTCAAAAATTTTAAGAATACAAAATAAGTCAAAATGAAGTGAGAAAAAAATAATTGGTAGAGACAAAAGCAAAAGTAATAAATTAGACAGCAACAAAAAAAAGTAGAATTAATAAGTCAAGTCAAGATTTTTGCTTTTAAAGGTCCAACAAAAAAGACAAATCCCTGGCAACTGTGTGCAGGAAAGAAAAGAGAAAAAAAAGAAACATGAATCTGTAATACGAGATACGAAAAGACAAATGATCACAGTATAGAGGAAAGACTACTATATGCAATTCTGTTCATGTGTCTGAAAATCTGGAAGAAGTAGGAGAGTTCCTGGAAATTTTAAATCATCAAAATCAGGAAGAGGTAGAAACCTGCATGAAAACTAATCCTTTGGGGAAAAAAAAAACTGAAAATGTTACAAAGTACAACCCCCAAAATACCACACTAGATTCAGGTGGATTTTAAAGAATCTTGTCAAAAAATAAATAAAGAGTCTTGTCAAAAAAGATATAAATAATCCTTTGGGGGTAAACTATTCCAGAATATTCCAGACTACAAAGATGCATTTCTAATTCATCTTACATAATCTTAATACCAAAAAGAAAAAAAAGAAATATAATCTAAATAAATGCAACAGATGCAACAAGTCTAAACAAGAAATTAGTAAATTAAAAGAATCACGTACCTCAGTGCATTAGGACCACCATCATGATCCAAAACATGAAAACTCCACTTACTATTTCTTCTAATATGTCTTAGTTCAGTTCAGTTCACCGACTCTTTGCGACTAGCACGCCAGGCCTTCCTGTCCATCACCAACTCCCAGAGTTTACTTAAACTCATGTCCATTGAGTCGGTGATGCCATCCAGCCATCTCATCCTCTGTCGTCCCCTACTCCTCCTGCCCCCAATCCCTCCCAGCATCAGGGTCTTTTCCAATGAGTCAACTCTTTGCATCAGGTGGCCCAAGTATTGGAGCTTGAACTTTGGCATCAATCCTTCCAATGAACACCCAGGACGATCTCCTTTATGTTGGACTGGTTGGATCTCCTTGCAGTCCAAGGGGCTCTCAAGAGCCTTCTCCAACACCACAGTTCAAAAGCATCAATCCTGCTGCGCTCAGCTTTCTTCATAGTCCAACTCTCACATCCACACATAACAACTGGAAAAACCACAGCCTTGACTAGATGGAACTTTGTTGGCAAAGTAATGTCTCTGCTTTTTAATATGCTGTCTAGGTTGGTCATAACTTTCCTCCCAAGGAGTAAGCGTCTTTTAATTTCATGGCTGCAATCACCATCTGCAAGTGATTTTGGAACCCAAAAAACAAAGTCTGACACTGTTTCCACTGTTTCCCCATCTATTTCCCATGAAGTGATGGGACCAGATGCCATGATCTTACTTTTCTGAATGTTGAGCTTTCAGCGAACTTTTTCACTCTCATATTTCACTTTCTAATATGTCTACCTGCGAAATACATGAATCTATACCCTCAGCTTTTTTTTTTTTCTGGAAATATCTTCATTTTGCCTCTACTTTAAAAGGATATTTTCACCAGATATGGAATTCTAAACTGCCTGTTATCTCCTTTTAGTTTTCTAAAGCTGTCATTTCATCACTTGGTTTCCATAATTTCTGCTGAGAAGGAGCTTTTAGTCTTAAAAAGTAAAGCATCTTTTTTCTGCACATACTTTCACAATTTCTCTCTGGATTCGATTGTTGTTCAGTCGTGTCCAACTGTTTGTGACCCCGTGGACTGCAGCATGCCAGGCTGCTTTGCCCTCCACTATCTTGCAGAGATTGCTCAGATTAGTTAGATTATGTTGTGCCAAAGTGTGAGAATTGGTGCCTTGATCCTGCTTGGGCTTCTTAGTAATTTTAAATCCTGTCACTCAAATTTCTTTATCCCTTTTGGGAAATTTCTTTGGTTATTATCTCTTCAAATATTGCTTCTGCTACATTCTCTTTTTTGCCTTTTGGGACTCCAATTCCATTTGCTAGAACGTCTCAGATGACACACCAAGTCACATGTCTCGTACACTTTTCTGTGTTGCCATCTTTTTTTATTTTTGTACTTTATTCAGGCTATTTTCTACTGCACCCTCTCCAACTCACTAGTCTTCTCTTCAACCGTGTCCAGTCTGCTGTTAAATGCCACTTTTTAGTTCAAATTTTGATTATTTTCTATTTTTCAATTCTAGAACTTCTATTTGCTTCTTTGAAAATATTGATTCCAGTTCTCTAGTCTTTGGTTTTCTCATTTATTTTCTCGATCACATTAATTACAGTTATTTTTAAATCTGTGTCTGGTAAGGGCAGTAATCTGGGACACCTGTGAGTATATTTCTGTTTCGCTTTTCTCCCTTGGCTCTCTGCCTGGGATCCTGGTAATTCTGGATGAGATGCTCACCCCTGTGCCTGAGAGAAAGATCTGGATGAAGTTATTTTACTTCAGAGAAGGTTCACTCTCTGGTCTGGCGGGCAGTTTTTCTCAGTTCAGTCAGGAACTAAGGTGATTCAAGGCTGTTGTAGTGAGGCTCGGTTGACGCTCAGGCACCCCCTCTCAGGACCCCAGCTGAAAGCCTGCAGCATTTATGGAGTGCAGCCTCCTCGTCAGTTCCTGGCTTCCAATTTTCATCTCCACAACAACGTAAGACTGCCCTAAAATTCCACTCTGTTTTCCAGCTGCTTTTCTTGGCGTCTCAGCCTTTCGCTTTATGTGACTAAGATTCACCAAGGACTTCAAAGTGAAAACCACCAAATGTCAGGGTCCTTTTTCTGTGCCTCCCTTTCTCTCTGGAACCTTTGCTTCTGGAATCCTGGCTGACACAGGAGCCTCACGCTCCAGGATTTATTTCCTCAAACCGATAATGCTGCTGGGAGCGGTGATGCTTCCATGAACCTCTCAGCCTCTTTCTCAGCGCCAACAGTTACGAGATGCCAAGAGGAGAAAAGCAGCTTCAGTGAGTCTCCCTCCCCTCTGGTATCTTCCCGCTCACCACAAAGGAATCTTAGTTCCCCGACCAGGAGGCGAACCCGAGCACCTTGCAGTGGAAGCACAGAGCCCTACCCACAGGACTGCCACAGAACTCCTCTCTCTGGTGTCTTGATCCTTCAACTCAGCCTGCTGTAGTGACTCTATGAAAATTTCAAACAGATCAATTTTAACTGTCCCCAGCTTTTTCAGTTGTTCTCAGCGGAAGAGAGTTTTCTGCTAACTACTCCATCATAGGAAGTGGGGGTTGTCTTTTCATTTCTTTTTACACCTCATAGTACTTCGCTTCGTGGATACACCATAGCTTATTTAACTGACTCTCTACTGAGAAACTTTTGGGTTGTTCCAGCCTTTTGCTGTAACAAATAAGGTCATGGTGAAAAGCTTTCTGCATATGTCTTCACATATTTGCAATTGAATATATGAGATAAAATCCTAGACATATGACTGCTGGATCAAAGAGCACATACATACTCCATTTTGCTAGATAATGCTAACTTCATTTCATAACCATTTGGGGTCCGCACATGCAGTATATGAAAGTGCCCATTTTCATATAGCCTTGCAAAATTTACATTGTCAAACTTGGGAGATTTTTTTCAATTTGATTGATAAGAGATGAAATCTCAGTAGTTTTCACATGCATTGCTCTTATTGTGAGTGAGGGCTATTTGTGTACCTTTTCTGAGAATTCTCTATTCATAGCTTTGCTAATTATTTTAAAAGTCAGGTTGTAGATCTTTTCCTTTTCAATTTTTAGGAAATCTTTTTTATATTAAGGGCTTCCCCGACGGCTCCACAGGCAAAGAATCCGCCTGCAATGCAGGAGACACAGGAAACGTGGGTTAAGTAAGTACCTGGTGATATAAGTTGAAAATTTTTCCCAATTTGTAATTACTCCAGGAGTTGGTGATGGACAGGGAGGCCTGGCATGCTGCAGTCCGTGGGGTCGCAAAGAGTCGGACACAACTGAGCAACTGAACTGAATTAACTGTTCAAGTGAAAGTGTTAGTTGCTCAGTCATGTCCAACTCTTTGCAACCCCACGGACTGTAGCCTGCCATTCCTGTGTCCATGGAATCCTCCAAACGAGAATGGTTAGATAGCATCACCAACTCAAGGGACATGAATTTGAGCAAACTCCACAAGATAGTGAAGGACAGGGAAGCCTGGTGTGCTGCAGTCCAGGGGGTCACGAGTCAGACACGACTTACTGACTGGGCAACAATTATCTTGTGGCTTATTTTGTTGTTTGCAAAGTTGTCAAATTTCTTTTATTGTTTAGATTTTTAGTTAGAAGTTTCCACTTTGGGGTTATAAAAGATTTATCCAATTTTCCTTCTAGTATTTTTCTCTTTTGTTGTTTAATTTTCATTTAGATCTCTTATATATTTATAATTTCTCTTGGAATACATTATGAGAAAAAGATCTAATATTTTTCTTTTTCTTTACCAAAGTTCGTTTGGCCCAACACTATTCAGTTTTTCCTTCTGATTTCGATGCCTCTTTTGTCCTACACTAAATTTTCCTTATGTATATTTCTGGGCCTTCTATTCTGACCCGCTAGTTTATAAGTCTTTTCCTGAGCCAATACCTCACTGTTTTAATTTAGAGAATGTTAAACGTTTTGCTAACTCTAATAGGATTAGCTATGCATTAAATATTCTTTCCAAATATTTCCTGGCTATTCTCGGTTGCTTAGTCTTCCATATAAACTTTATAATCAACTTGTCTAGTTCCAGAAAAAAAAAACCTGAGGAAATTTTTATTGAGACTGCATTAAAGTTATAAGACCAATTTAGAGAGAAATAACATCTTTATGATGTTAAGTTTCCCTACTCAAGATTATGGTACTTTTTTACTCAGTTTGTTCAAAGTTATTTTTATATCTTTCACCAGTGTTTTGCAGGTTTCTTACTATTTTTGCATATATCTTACTAGATTTCTGTCTAGGCATTTAAAATTTTGTTACTGTATACAGGATCTTCCCTTCCATTTTACCTTCTAGTGACTTATAGTTTATATTTACAAAGGCTAGCAATTTTACTAGGCTAATTTTACGTCCTGCTGGTTTATTAGCTTATGGTTTGCAGTGCTTTTCCACTGATTCTTTTGGTTTTTCTAGATATGCAATTATATTGTCAACAAAGAATTTGCCTCTTCCTTTCCAGTTCTTACAAGTGTGTTTTCTCCCGCCTGATTGCATTAGCTCACATTCCAATGCAATGTTGAATAATTGGAGAGGTAACAGGCGTTCTTGCTTTCCTCCTGATTTGAAGGAAATGCCTCCTTGAAAGTGTTTGACACAATCGAATAAGAAGCTGGCTTTTGGACTGATACACACACAAACACGTATTTTATTGGGTTTAAAAAAAGTGTTTCCATGCTAATTTGTGTGCGTGTGTGCTCAGTTCAGTTCAGTAGCTCAGTCATGTCCGACTCTGCGACCCCATGAATCGCAGCACGCCAGGCCTCCCTGTCCATCACAAACTCCAGGAGTTTACTCAGACTCATGCCCATCGAGTCGGTGATGCCATCCAGCCATCTCATCCTCTGTTGTCCCCTTCTGCTCCTGCCCCCAATCCCTCCAAGCATCAGGGTCTTTTCCAATGAGTCAGCTCTTCACATGAGGTGGCCAAAGGATTGGAGTTTCAGCTTCAGCATCAGTCCTTCCAATGAACACCCAGGACTGATCTCCTTTAGGATGGACTGGTTGGGTCTCCTTGCAGTCCAAGGGACTCTCAAGAATCTTCTCCAACACCACAGTTCAAAAGCATCCATTTTTCGGCACTCAGCTTTCTTCACAGTCCAACTCTCACATTCATACATGATCACTGGAAAAACCATAGCCTTGACCAGACAGACCTTTGTTGGCAAAGTAATGTCTCTGCTTTTTAATATGCTATCTAGGTTGGTCATAACTTTCCTTCCAAGGAATAAGCATCTTTTAATTTCATGGCTGCAGTCACCATCCGCAGTGGTTTTGGAGCCCCCCAAAATAAAGTCTGACACTGTTTCCACTGTCTCCTCATCTATTTCCCATGAGGTGATGGGACCAGATGTCATGATCTTAGTTTTCTGAATGTTAAGCTTTAAGCCAACTTTTTCACTCTCCTCCTTCACTTTCATCAAGAGGCTTTTTAGTTCGTCTTCACTCTCTGCCATAAGGGTGGTGTCATCTGCATATCTGAGGTTATTGATATTTCTTCTGGCAATCTTGATTCCAGCTTGTGCTTCATCCAGCCCAGCGTTTCTCATGATGTACTCTGCATATAAGTTAAATAAGCAGGGTGACAATATACAGCCTTGACGTACTTCTTTTCCTATTTGGAACTAGTCTGTTGTTCCATGTCCAGTTCTAACTGTTGCTTCCTGACCTGCATACGGGTTTCTCAGGAGACAGGTCAGGTGGCCTGGTATTCCTATCTCTTTCAGAATTTTCCACAGTTTATTGTGATCCACACAGTCGAAGGTTTGGCCACAGTCAATAAAGCAGGGATAGATGTTTTTCCGGAACTCCCTTGCTTTTTCGATGATCCAGCAGATATTGGCAATTTGATCTCTGGTTCCTCTGCCTTTTCTAAAATCAGCTTGAACATCTGGAAGTTCTCGGTTCACGTATTGCTGAAGCCTGGCTTGGAGAATTTTGAGCATTACTTTACTACCGCGTGAGATGAGTGCAATTGTGAAGTAGTTTGAGCATTCTTTGGGATTGTAATTGAAAAACCACTTGTAGAAATGGTTTGGTGACATAGCTTCATCCAGGCCAAGAGTAGCCCCCAGAACTAACCTTAATCTCTTGATTTCTGTCTTCTCTGATCTTGGTCATTAACTTCTTACACCTTGTTGATTCTTTGATGATTTTTAAAACTGCATTTTATACTTTCTCTAGCTTTACTTTAGCTTTACCTTTAGCAAGAGGGTTGGTCTGAATCCCCACCTCCTCTGTTACCAAAAGCAGCTGTCCTATTTGATGACAATAAATGGGAGATAAAATTTAAAAGCAATAAAGAGGAAAAAGAGGAACTTCCCTGATGGTCTAGAAGTTAGGGCTCCTCACTCCCTCTGCAGGTTCTGACCCTGGTCCAGGAACTAAGACTCCACACACCACATGGCGCCGTCAAAAAAAAATCAAATATGGGCAATGTCATACATTTCAGCTTATTTATGATGCTAAAATAATGTCACAATCTACTTAATGGGCCATATCTCAGAGTTTGAAAAAAACAGGCAAAACAGAGGCAGCAGTTTTTGAAGTCACCCTTTTTCAATGTGTGAAAGATTTCCAGGTGCCTCTGAACTATCGTTTAGAAAAGGTACTTCTCCAGAAACAGAAGCATAAACTTTTTATGACTAAAAATGTAATAAAATAAGTCAGACTTATTTCCATAACATGCCCCCCAAAGCAGCGTAACTTCATAGTCACACCTTACATTTACGCACCATGTTCACTCTCCTCGGTTTTCCTTATGGCCCACAAGGTGTAATTCTCTTCTCAGAAAACGCGAAGCTTTGCCTTGATACTTATTTGGTGACTAAGCACATTTTTCCAGAGGAGTCACTCTCCTCACATACATAAGGGAAAAAATAAACAAAAGAAAAAAAAAACCCCAAAGCATGATGTGCTCCCACCCTTCTGACTTACAGAAAATGCTTGATGCTCCTTGATCGTTCTGCCAAACCTAAGATCTCTTGACTGAACCACACATTTGTCGGGGGAGGACGCTGCTCCCAACTTTCTCAATCTAATTTCTCGCATGTACATTCAGCTCACTCAAAAGCAGGCCTCATAGGTTTAACAATGGTACTTAAGAATTTGAACCAACTACTTTTGCTAAAGTGTAAAAAGCAGCTACCTGGACGGTTTTGAATACCTGGGAAGTGGGTTGACTAATGTATTCGGAACAGGATCTGATGTTTAATAGGAAATGGCAGGGCTGAGACAGCCCCTGAAGATGACAACCGTAGGGGTGATGTGGCGATGGACTCATTTCACACCAGGCCCGAGGTGCTGTACGCTGGCTTCCAGGGTTTGAAAATACATGTCCACCATGAGAAGTCTTTTCTGGAAACGCAGCAGACCAAGGTGATGCACACGGGCGTTCCCACCTACTGCAAACAGCTACTCCCTCTCCTTACAAGGACCCCGGTCACCTGATTAGGGCCCGAGCTAATCCAGAAGGATCTCATGCTAACCTGTAAAGATCCTATTTCCAAAGAAGGCCTCATCTATAGGTCCCAGGTGGACACGAAGTTTGGAGGGACACTATTCAACCCAGGACTGGGGGTTTTAAATAAAAAGGATCACAAGCAGCTGGAAAGAAAGTGGAAGTGAAGTCGCTCAGTCGTGTCTGACTCTTTGCGACCCCACAGACTGTAGCCCACCAGGCTCCTCCATCCATGGGATTTTCCAGGCAAGAGCACTGGAGTGGGTTGCCATTTCCTTCTCCAGGGGATCTTCCCAACCCAGGGACTGAACCCGGGTCTCCTGCGTTGCAGGCAGACATTTTGCCCTCTGAGCCACCAGGGAAGGTTGGGGGAACATTTGAAAACGCAGATTCTTAGTTCTGACCTGCCTGGGACTCTGAGTCGAGTCAACTGAAATGAGGAGGAGCCCAGAGTCTGCATTTAGCATCCTGGCCACTCTGCGGGCGCTGAGTTAGCAGGTCAGATAACCGGGAAGTGGAGTGAGTGGGAAGGGGGGAATTAAAGGCCAGAGGAGGTGACCAGGTGAGGTGACGCGTGTTTGCAGCAGCGCGGATCCTGGCTCAGCTACCCCAAAGGACCCAAGGTGTGAGATGTGAAGGAAGATACGAGGAAGCCCGGGGCTGGGGGGTTCTTCCTGTGTTTCTCTCTGGTCTGGGGAAGAGCTCTGCAAGCCTGTTTTTACTTGTCATCATTAGCGAGGACGGATTGAGTTGACAATGCTCAGTGCAAGATTCATCCCGTGTTTTGTCTTGCCTTGTTTTGCCTAAACCAAATGAGCTGTGACTCTGAGCCTCTCTCCACCACGGCTGGTGAGACATTCAGTCTTAGTCATTACGGGTCAGCCCAGCTCCCTCCCGAGAGCCAGAACCTCAGCAAAAGAAACCTTCACTCTTTAGTCCATCAGGGCTGCCTCTGGGATGCTCACCATCCGGTCCCATGAGATCCACTCCCAGCATCACTCCCTGGCCCCAGCATGGCTGGAGGAAAGCTGGCTGCACTTTCCAAAGCAGGAGCCGAGCCTTCGGATCCCCAGAACCCGCAGGTCACCCCCATCGGAGGGCTGCCACCTCCCAGGGCTGCGTGAGAACAGAACACACAGCTCTGCCTTGGGCCCCCGGGAAGCCAAGGGAACCCCTGGATCACTCTCCCCAAGTGTCCCTTCCCCACTGACCCACTGCAGGTCCGTCTCCCTGTTGGACCATCAGAACCGCAGTGAGCCCAGCTTGCTGAGCCCCTCCTGGGGTGCGGAAGGCCAGCCCTACAGGACACAGAGGCTGGCTGCTGTCAGGGGGGTGCAGATGAGAAGGAGAGAAACACGGTTACTTTCTCCATGAGCTTATCCCGCCGTGCAGGCTCTTATAGGTCTGGGCTGAGTCCCGTGTTTGCATTTGAACATATACACGTTTTCCTCTGTGCTGGATGACCTAAGGTGATTTGGATGCTTTAAATTAAAAAGAAACTGTTTCCCTTCTCTAAGCAACAAGGCGGGGATCCAGGGTTTGGCACGATCACACCCATGGCCGAGTTGCTTCATCCCCTTGAACCTCAATCTCTTTTGTAAGGGAGGGATGACATGTCCCTTGCCTTCCTCACTCCCACAGAGCTGAGGAATGCAAGATATGAAATTGCTGTTGTTGTTGTTTAGTTAGCTAAGCTGCGGTTGTTAGTGAGTTAAGCTGTGCCCGACCCTTGCGACCCCACGGGCTGCAGCCCCCCAGGCTCCTTGGCAAATCAAAGGCACTTCCTATCAACACAGAGCCCCTACGGTCCTGAGGCATCTCCCCAGGGTAAGGATGCTGCGCCCACAAGGAAACACGGGGGCCTTTGGACCAAGCATCCTTCTCCCTGCCTCTCCTGAAGCTGACTGGTTTCTGGAGCCACACGCAGGGGGTGGAGTTCGGGTGCTGTTCGGGAGGGCTCCTCTTTGACTTTTAGCCCTCGTCGGAGGGGCTGTAAATACATTGTCGTCTGGCTGGCCTCCGCTCTAAACGGAGTGGAAAGACGTCCCTGGGCGGCCCGAATAGCCCTGGTTTACATCTGTCCTGATCTAGTGATGAATAACATCCCCCCTCCCCTTCCAGTCTGTTCAGATTTATACGCTCACTTAGCGGCTTTAGGTAAAGGGGATTAAGCTAAATACCTATGACGCAAAACAGGGTGCCACACAATCACCAAACCCTTCAACGTCCTTTTAAAGGAACACACCCTGGACCGGCAACTGGACTCTGGCTAATTCCTGAAATCTGTCGCCATCTTCTGGTCAGAAGCTGCTGTTCGACCGTTTTGACAGGCTCCTTGGACCTTCCCCAGAAGGGATGGAGTTATGGACACAAAATACACAGAAAAAGTCAGGGGCTTGCAAACTAAACATCTCAGTAACATACACTTCTGCGTTTGTTGATTAAACAAAACAGTCACCATTTTCAGGTGATGCTGACAGAGCAGGAATTAAGTCCCTCAGATTCCGACTAAATGATTGAATATGCAGTTTGAAGCTTATAACGTCCTTCCGATGTAAGTTCTACCTTATACTGATACATTGATTAATTCAACAGAGGCGATATGGTAAACGAAATGCAGCTTAAATAAATCCACTTTGTTGTTGTTTAGTCCCTCAGTCGTGTCTGACTCTTTGCAACCTCATGGACTGTAGCCTGCCAGGGTTCCTCTGTCCCCAGGATTTCTCAGGCAAGAATACGGGAGTGGGTTGCCATTTCCTTCTCTAGGGGATCTTCCCAACCCAGGGATCGAGCCCACATCCCCTACAATGGCAGGCAGATTCTTGACCACTGAGCCAGCAGGGAAGCCCAAGAAGTGTCCAACCCTTGTCTGGGAGAGAGGAGGACCACTCTGTGTAACAAAGGAACTGCCTGGAAGTGGTCTGGGGGGTGTTCAAAGACGCTGCCTGAGAAAGCGACTTTGAGCTGCGACCTGACAAATGACTAGGAGATGAGGGGCGGGGAAAGAGGCTGAGCAGGGACCCGGGAACACGGGTGCAGGTGAGCAAAGCGTGTCATGGAGCTGAGAGGAGGCCCACAGGGCGGTGAGTGTGGGCTCAGGGCAGCCAGTGGCGCCTGACGCTGCTGCAGAAGCTGGTGAGTGAAATCCTGCCGTGTCCCCAGGTGCGTTAAGGAGTTTCCACCCTTCGCTAGGAGCAAGGGGAAGCCACTCACTCGCTATAAGCAGAGAGCCGACAGAGTCGGAGTTGAGTTTCAAAAAAATTATTCTGGTGACAAGGAAAAGGCTGCAGAGGGACTGTAATGAATTTGAGAAGCCACTCTGGCGGGGTCCAGGTGGGCATTCAGTTCAGTTCAGTTCAGTTCAGTCGCTCAGTCGCCCCGACTCTCTGCAACCCCATGAATCGCAGCACACCAGGCCTTCCTGTCCATCACCAACTCCCGGAGTTTACTCAAACTCATGTCCATCCAGTCGGTGATGCCATCCAGCCATCTCATCCTCTGTCGTCCCCTTCTCCTCCTGCCCCCAATCCCTCCAAGCATCAGGGTCTTTTCCAATGAGTCAGCTCTTCGCATCAGGTGGCCAAAGGATTGGAGTTTCAGCTTCAGCATCAGTCCTTCCAATGAAAACCCAGGACTAATCTCCTTTAGGATGGACTGCTTGGATCTCCTTGCAGTCCAAGGGACTCTCAAGAGTCTTCTCCAACACCACAGTTCAAAACCATCCATTTTTTGGCGCTCAGCTTTCTTCACAGTCCAACTCACATCCATACATGACCCCTGGAAAAACCATAGCCTTGACCAGACGGACGAATGTTGGCAAAGTAATGTCTCTGCTTTTCAATATGCTATCTATGTTGGCCATAACTTTCTTTCTCAAGGAGTAAGCGTCTTTTAATTTCAAGGCTGCAATCACCATCCACAGTGATTTTGGAGCCCCCCAAAATAAAGTCTGACACTGCTTCCACTGTTTCCCTATCTATTTCCCAAGAAGTGATGGGGTCAGATGCATTAGTGGCAGGGATGTAGTGTAGTGGTGGTGGTTTAGTCGCCAAGTCGTGTCCAACTCTTGCGACCCCACGGACTGTAGCCTGCCAGGCTCCTCTATCCGTGGGATTTCCCAAGCAAGAATCCTGGAGTGGGTTGCCATTTCCTTCTCCAGCCCTACATACTGGGCACTATTCTAAACGCGTTGTGTGCGTTCACTCATTTCATCCTAACAGAAACCCTGTGAGACAGATACTATTACTACTCCCATTGTACAGATGAAAAATGAGGCGCAGAGGTCTAATGGCAGGGCCCACACTCTTGGCTACTGTACTTCATTGCCTACAGAGAGTTAAAAAAAAAAAAAAAAATGGAGAAAGGTAGAGAAGGTTTCAAGAGCTAGTTCAGAGGCAAAACCAACCAGACTTTAATGGGCTGAATCAGTGACCTGAAAGATGGGTCAGGAGTGACACCTGGTTTGTCGACTTCACAAGAGTCGACAGGGAAGCTGGTAAGACGCCAGTGTCAGAGGCAGTTGAAGGTGCGGGGTGTGACCAATGTTCAAGACAACCAAGAGGAGATACTGAGGAGATCGCTGTCTCAGGAGGCAGGAATGGGGCTCCACTGGTGAAGAGGCGGCGGCTGAAGTCACAAGCAAGACTGCCCAGGGAGACAGGAAGGAAAAGAGGGCGAGAACATAGCCCCGAGGAACTCGGACAGGTCACTGCAGGATGAGCCTGCAAAGGAGAGGAAGGCTTAAAACCAGTAGAGCCAGAATCTAGTGCCATTAAAAACCAAAGCAGGACGCCCCTGGTGGTCCAGTGGCTAAGACCCTGTGCTCCCAACACAGGGGGGCCCAGGTTCGATCCCTGGTCGGGGAACTAGCCCATACGTGCTGCAACTAAAGATCCGACATGCTGCAACTAAGACCCAGTGCGGTCAAATAAATACACAAATATGTTTTTAAAGATCCAAAGGAGAAGAAGCCTTCAAGGAACAGAGAAGGGACGAGCAACCGACCACACGAATGCAGTTGGGAAGTCAGGCAAAGCTGAGGACTGGAAACTGTCCCTCAGATTTGGCGCCAGGGTCATATGGAGACACCTCCTTAGAGAAGTCCAGGGTGGCGTGGGGAGGGGAGAGAGCCGGAGGGGCCTTTCCTTCTTCCCTTCAAGGCAGAGTGTTTATTGAACACGCTTGGATGGTTCACATGTTTTTGTCACCAACTGACTTCTCTCTAGCCCAAACGGTTTCCAAGCCTCCTTGTGTCAGTCATCTCAGATCTTGTAAATATGTAATTAAATATTACGACGAGCCATGAGTGTGAGAAAAGGGTTGCTGTTTCCATGAAAACCTAGTTGAATGTTTTGGAAAAATTGGAGGTCCCCCCTGGTGGCTCAGATGCTAAAGAATCTGTCTGCACTGCAGGAGACCGGGGTTCAATCCCTGGGTAGGAAGACATGGCAAGCCACTCTAGTACTCTTGCCTGGGAAATCCCACGGACAGAGGAGCCTGGTGGGCTACCATCCACGGAGTGGCAGAAGAGACCGACACGACTGAACGCCTCAACAGTAACAACAAGATGCAAAATATCTTGTCCATCTAGGGGCAAGCCAGGCAACTTATAGAAAAACTCTCCAGTAAAAATCTTTGTTCTGCAAGGTTCTGTTCTTGTTCCAATTTTCAGAGAATGAAGCTAGGACCACCAGATTATACTCCTGGCTTTTGCAAAGAAAATGAGACTGAACTCTAAAGGATCTATAGTCAGTGAAAAAAGCCTTGACCTTTCCTCAAAATACTGCGGGATGAGTGTGAATGCTGTGACTCCCCGTTTCAACTGTTTTCAGTGAACGGGTAACTCCTGGACCAAGGTGTCATCAGAAGGGTCCCCTCGTTACAAAGGGGGGTAAGAAGTAAGGAAAGAAGAGAAGGGGGGTGAAGTTACAGGTTGCTTACTGTATATTAGTGAAAGTCACTCAGTCGTGTCCGACCCTTTGCAACCCCATGGACTGCAGTCCATGGAACTCTCCAGGCCAGAACACTGGAGTGGGTGGGTGTTCCATTCTCCAGAGGATCTTCCCAGTCCAGGGATCGAACCCAGGTCTCCCGCATCGTAGGCGGATTCTTTACCATCTGAGCCACCAGGGAAGCCCATTGTATATTAAGGAGTATGCTTAACAGGATTTTTAAAAAATTTACTCCTCACAACCGTACACATTCCCATTCTCGTTCAGCAGACCAGATGACAGAGAGGTTAAGTGATTGCCAACTATCAAGGAATGGCATTTGGGTAGGAACTCGGTTCTGACCTGCATCCTCAGAGTGGCCGTTTCCATTGGTCATTTTCATCCACCTGGACTTATCCCCTCAGACCTTCTCCCCCGGTGTCCTCTATCAGCCTCCGCCAATGGTTCATCCTTGGCCTTCACCTCCCATATCTAATGAACCACCAAACCCGATCCAGTTGAAACCCATCAATGTCTATTCAGCTTGTCCCACTGTCACCTTGCAGAGATTTACGTCTTTGTTTTGCTTGGACTTCCGCAAGCAACAGGTTGCCAGTCTCTGAGCAGCATCATTCTTTAGCACGTGCTCCTTCAAGCTCTTTCTTCATTTTACCTCGAGCACGCTGCCTTCTTCCTAGGTACGTTGCTGGTTCTTAGCAGTCCTACTCAGCGTCCTTGGGGGCCTCTTTTTTTTTACCAGCCTCTTAAATATCGATGCCCCTTAGGGGCCACTCCTTGGGTCTCCGATTCTGGCTTCTCCCCTGGTAGATCCTATTTTTGCTAGCAGTTTCTACTACATTCTCACTCTGACGACCTTGGATGACCCTCCTACCATTTTTACAACTGTCTATTATTTTCTGTCCACCCAGGAGCCTGTAAGCACCTCAAGATCGGGGTGCCCCAACCTGGACTCTCATCTTTCATCTCCCTTGGACCAACCTCAAGCCTACTTCTTCTCTACACATCCCTCAATGCTGTTGACCTCCAGTGTGGAAATCATCTTCCACTTCTGTGTCACTCGCCTTCATGACCCAGCCTCAAGCCCTGTGGATGCTGCGTCCGCAAGCTTCCCGGGGCCGTCACTCCTTCCCAGCCCGCCGCTGGCTCTCTAGCACCGTTTCCACTGGGTCTTCACACGAGGACTCCTGGGTGCGGTCAGCACAGCTTCCTGAGCCACCGCAGTTGGTCCAGGCGCTGCAGCCACTCGAGATGGTAGAGCTGCTAACACTGCGTACGCGGTCCTGATGACCTCACCTTTCCTACTTCTCCAGCTCCAAGATGTCGCACCCCATAGTCACTCTCCATTCCAGGAACAGTCAACCGTAATACCTGCTGTTCTGCAAACCAGGCACCTTCCCTTAGCCTTTTTTTTCTGTCGGGAACCCTCTTCACCTCCTCTCTGATAAACTCCACCCCACCCCCAAGGAAGTTCTTCATCTAACAGCTATCATTTTTATACCCAAAGCACATCACTTGTAACCACCATGCCCTGGCTTGTAGAGCTGCGGGGTGGGGGGAAGGGGCGGGCTGAAGACAAAGCCTTCTCACAGCTCCCCAAGAACACGCCTCTTCCATTCTCAGGAAACTCCCTTCTGTTAAGGGCTGCCTGACCTCCCAGACCAGAAGATCAGTCTTCTGCGTCCCTGAGCCGGTCCCCAGGTCAGGGTCCTCTTCTCCATCCTGATTCCAGCCATCAGACAGAATTATTAGTGGCTGGGCTGATGGCCCACCCGACACCCTAGGATGCGTCACAGTTCTCAGATTCCCCTTTTCTGTGGTTGCTTCCCCTCCAAAATCCTAGTCTTCAGCCCAATTTTCTGTTCGCTGATACACACGCATATTACTACCTGCCCCCTCCATGCCTTCCCACTTGCCCCACGTGTGGCGCTTCACTGACCTGGCTTCTCTTACGATCCGGCCGAGACCCCATGGCCCGTCTCCAGCAATCTCGACTGACCGTGCCCTTGAGACACCCCTACCTCACAGAGACTGACCCTGCCCAGGCCACTTTTTCCATCCTACGTTCTTGGCAGCTGAGCACCGCAGAGGGAGAATCAAAACTTGGCACCCAGCCATAGCAATTCAGCTTCCCATCTCAAATGGGTTTCAAAGGCTCCCCTCCATCTTCTTACTTGGCTGTGGTCAGTTCCCTCAGCCAGCCTTCCTGGTGGTTAACACTAACAAAGTGGGAGACATGACCTATGGTGAACAGAGCTTCCAAACAATCTTGAGGATACGGGATAAAGCCTGAGAAGAAAAAGAAGGCTTAACGTTAAATGCAAACTAGTTCTAACACTGTATGTCCTTAGGTTCCAAGTCCATTCCTTTCATCCACTAGGAATGTTACTGCTAACTTATCCTAATTCTTGTAGATGTTTAGTTTGACAAGTGAGGTGAAGGGTGAGCCCACGGGTAATAACAGCTGGTTTCCAATCCCTCACGTCCAAGCCGCCCTTCACACTTCTTATTCTTCATTAGTGAAACAAACACAACTTTTGTTTTCATTTTAATTTATTCTTTGCAAAGTGACATCACACAGACAAACCACAGAAGCTTTGGACATAGTGTTGACCAGTTTTAAAACTGTAACAGCGAGTAACTGTTTCACAGCAAATAACATTTACACGGACTCCTCATCTTGTTATACAAAGGCATTATGAACACACAGTGTTCTAATTCCGTATAAACCTATTTGTCAAGCAGCAAGATGACAACACGCTGTAGCATAGCACAGAGCGTTTCCTTCAGGAAACCCGAGCAGCGGCATTTGGTTACCGGTTACGCAGAGAACTTAAAGGGTAATAAACACTGGGCATAAAGCAAGCAACAACACATGTACATGAATGAGTGAAAATGCTAATTTTTATTAATATAAGATAAAATGTTACTCTTTACGCTTTAAGTCAAAAACTATAGAATACTTTAAAAGCAGACAATACAAGGTGCTCTCATTTTAGACTCCATATCAAAATACCACTCCATTAATTGCTTAAGAACCCATAACCTTTGAGTACTGCTCATTGGCTTTTTAAAGTCAACCTGAAATATAAAAGCACTTCAAGTTTACCAGTCAAAAGCTGTTACATTGGTTACATGTTACACTAAAACATAGCTTTTAAGAAAAACTGAATTTAAAAATACTGCAGCACGGAGCTCTAAAAAGTAAAAACGCACTACTTTCAAACCTTTCAACACATTTTGGTTTAAAATGCCCTATTTTGTGAAATCATTACTTACTATATTCCCAACTTTCAGTTAAAATGACACGTTGAAGTTGTTTTAAAATCTGATAACATCTAAAGAAATGGGTCAGCATGTAAATTGGCTATCCACCACAAAACGATGTTCCCACTACGAAAACATCACTACAGAGACCCACTGGATGAATGTAAATCTTAAAAACTTTATTTAACAGCATCACACAAATATTTAGTGTCTTTTGGCCTTGAAATCAGAGCAATGCTACCAATAAATCTGAGATATGCAATTTTCACAGAAGTTTCAGAAGCAAAAGAAGAAACACAATTTATAAGTGGTTGGTTGGACAGAAATGAATGCACCCAGCAGAGTCCTCTCATTTTAGAATTAATCCTCCAACGAGGGCATCCGTGGTCACCATCACTGTTAGAGAGCATTCAGAAAAGACTAATACTTGTTTTTTTTTCATGCTCAGAACCCTCCAAGCTTCAAAATCAACCACAGGCTACTAAGAAACTGAAAATGCACTTACGATGAGCTCTGAAGTTCAGCTACAAAAGCACTAAAACAGGAAAAATAAAAACAGAAACACACAAGTGACTGTGTTAACTATTGCTCTTGCCTTTCTCAGTGGCTTTAGAAACAAGGACTATGGTGAGTCTATTAAGAAAAGAGGTGTGCAGCGGGGAAAATGTTTCAAACAAAGCAATCAGTTTGTAGAATTTTCATATTGGCAGCAGCAACTTCTTTTTACTTTCATAAGAGTTAAAACATGGCAGAGTGTGAGCTATTAATATGCTTTGGGCATACTTCCCAAGCAAGCTAAGCAGAATATTTCTTAAAATTCTATTTTTAAAGACATCCATAAAAGCATAAATATTAATAAATAATACCAACATGCACATCTTCTCATGGATTAAATTGTGGATGACCGTTGCATATTTTAGGGGTTATGTTGGCCATCATTCTTAATACTGACACAATAGGAAGCTTTCCAGCTACTAAAAAAGTTGGTCAGCAACTATTATCTAACCTAAGACATCTACTACAAAGCAGAATCCACAGCTCCAAATATCAGCCTGTGAAAGATCCAATTCAAATATCCTCCCAGCACCAGGAAGCATGAGGTTTTGCCCTACCTGATGAGCACTTTAAAGTGATATTTAGCTAGTACGAAAGCATTAAAATGAATGCTTGATCAATATAGTCACATAAAGGTGTATCCAGTAAGGAAATAAAGACGGTGCCCCGCTCTCAGCTGCTGGGGACCGCTCCCCTTAGCAAATATTGAAAAGTAAAGTTAAACTCTGTAAATTCCCTTTTAGTACATGCAAAGGGCCACAACGACAGCACAGGTGTTCATCAACTAGGTGACCTATTAATAAAACTATCAGCATGGAGTACGAGGTATCAAACAAAATTACACAGTGGTAAAATAGAGGTGATACTCTGTAATGACTAGTTCTTGAGAAACAAACGTTTAAAACAGAGAGAGAACTTAAGATTAATAAAATAAGTTGGCTTTGCAATTTATTCTCATATAAAGCAGGCAACACGAAGTGGGAAAGTTCTTTAATGCATAGCTCTCTTCCCCAGGAAACACTCAGTCCAAAGTTCAGTGAAGACAAACAAGGGATCATGGCAAGAATCATTTTACAGTAAAGCGGGCATTTCCACCCACTCTCTCAATACCCAGCGCCTCGGAGGCCTTGTCACTGAATTGCTGTCTGTGAAATGTTTTCTCCATGGCACATGCCTTGAGCGTGAAGTCCTCCCATGTGCAAGGAGTAAGGAAGCCTACCCTTCCTGAAGGAAGAGGACAGAACCCAGATCCCCACATTTCTACTCTAGAATCATGAACAGGGTGCCCCAAAACGTGTCTCAGAGGATAGCTATTTTAACGATATGGTAAGAGTCAGAATTAAGTTCCCCAATAAATAGTTGCTATCCTAGGAATAAAAATAAACTTACAGACTATTTTTTTTCCCCTAACCTAAGATACCATCGACGGTAAGATGCACCATATATATCACTAAGAAAAGACACAGGCAATTCAACTATGACACGATGCTTTTGTATTTTGCAGAAAGTCTAGCTTTCTGATTTACTAGAACAGAGCTTTTAAACAGGTATTTATCGCATCAACCTTGTGCACATGTCAAGGAAGTGCATGACGAAATAAGCTGGTTAAGTGATGACTATAACGTCGTAGTCTGAGTCTAACTCTTCGGAATCGTTCAGATGGGTGTCTGCGTTCCTCCAGACCACAGCCCCCTGGGCATCGTCGAGAGCGCCGGGGATGGAGCACCGCTTTAAACGGCGCTCGGGCACCGCCCGCGGGTTAACGTTAGAGGAAAGCTTTGGACGCAGTGAGGTTTGACGCCTCAACGACAGCCCTGCTCGGCGCATGAATCGATCACACCAGCCTCTGGTGGCTTTGAACTTCGCTTCGTCTATTCCGAGGGCTTTGGCAATTTCTCCGGCCTTCAGCTGCATTGCTTGGCGTGTGATGGGCAGTCCTTTTGCCCGCGTCTCACTGACAAAGTGTAGCACACCCTCGTCGACCTGCGGGTATCTTCCTTTCTTAGGGCCCGTAAAGCACTTTGTGGTGGCTTTACAGGAAAATATGGAGTTTCGGTCGCTCCTCCAGCGACGGATGTTTGCTTCGCTGATGTGGAAAGCACGCCCCGCTGCTCTGTTCCCATGCTTTTCTGCATACAAGATGACTTTTCGTTTCAAGGCTGAATCATAGTGCAATCTTTTTGAAGACATTTTTAAAAGCCAATTAAACCTGTCACATCTGATACCAACAATCAGTAATGATGCTATGACAAGCCTGAGGTTCACATGTGCCCAGGCGAGGGTAATTACATCATGACTGTTGCCTGCTGGATTGTAACCATGAGATATATCCCAATTTCAGACAAGGCATGATGTGGGGGCAGAGGGGGAGGGGAAACATGGAACAGAACTAGCATTAATAAAATAGGGTTTTTCAAGCCTGTAATATTTATCAGATTAACACCAGTGCAGGAAAAAAAGCCCAAGGGTGAAAGAAAAAGTATATATGTTGAAGCATATAAGCAAAAATTATCTTAACGATGAAATCCGCAATGGTCCAATTTGGTTGAAATTCCCTTTATTTGCATATGGCTTACATGTAAATCTTTTTTTGAACTGGACTTAGAATCCAAGAATGAATGTTCTTCACTCCTTTAGCAAACTGCAAAGCCCAATCATTACAGAGAGACTCCCAGAACCCTTGGTCATTCGCTATCACAGGACCGGCTGGCTCAGTGGCCTTCATCCGCAGGGGCCCTCCTCTGGCGAGCGGACCTGATCCTGTGCGGAGACGGTGAAGCATCTTCTTCAGTCTCAGACCCTGAAGGCTCACGGTCTCCCTCCTGGGATCCGGTGTCTCCCACCAGTTCCCGAAGAAACTTGAATTTTGACAAAAAAAGATGCCAAACAAAATACCAACCTAAAGAGAGATAAAAAAACATTCAGAAAAATTATTATGCCCAGCATTATCAATTGAGAACATTTCAGCTAACTCTGTGTCAGGGGTATACTACAAAATAGGATGCATAATTTAAACGTGTAAGTTATAGTTATCAAGCATTTACTATGGACAAGGCATAAAGACAAACTTTGGGATTACATGGGATGCCCATGACCAAGTGCACAAATTTTTGCACTAACATGTTTTCACTTCTCCTAGGTATAACAACTGACCCCAAAAACAAGGCCATGGTTAGATGTTCCTCACCTTTGAAAATCCATCTGTAACTTTACAGTAGGCCCACCATATCCATAGTTCCACACCAAGGATTCAACCTCAGATCATGTACTTAACTGCAGTATGTATTTACTGCAAGAAATTCACATATAAGTGGACCTGCACAGTTCACACCCGTGTTATTCAAGGGTTCGCTGTACACCAGGGGTAGAGTTGCCAGGTCATATGGTAACTTTCACGTAACCATCTGTGAAATTGCTAAAGTCCTGTCCAAAGCAGCTGTGCCATTTTACATTCCCATCAGAAATTTAAGAGGCTCTCAATTTCTCCACATCCTCACCAAGACTTCCAATTTTCCACCTTTTTTATTATAGCCATCCTAGCGGGTATGAAGTGGTATATCAGAATGGCTCTTATGATGGCATTTCCCTAATGACTAAATATGCTGACCATCTTTTTCTTGTGTTTACTGGCCACTTGTAAATCTTCTTTGGAGGAATGTCTATTAAACTTCCTTACCCACTTTACAATCAGCTTATCTTTTTACTGAGTTGCAGGAATTCTAAATACATTCTTGATACCAGTTGTTTATCAGACATATTATCTGCAAACATTTTTTCCTCATTCTGTGGGCTGGTCTTTTCATTGTCTTGATCACATTCTTTGAAGTATGGTAGTTTTTTAATTATGATGGAGTCTGAGTCAGTTTTTATTTGATGAAATCCAATTTGTTTTGTTTTTCTTTGGCTGCTTATGCTTTTGGGTACCACATCTAGGGAACCACTGACTAACTCAAGGTCATAGAGATTTATGCCTTCACATTCTTCTAAGGGTTTTAGTTTTAGCTCTTACACGTAGGTCTTTGATTGATTTTATTTAACTTTGGTGTGAAAGATCCAAATTAATCCTTTTGCAAGTGGATACTAAACTGTTGCAGAACTATTTGTAAAAAGACTGTTCTTCCCTCTATTAAACTGTCTTGGCAATTCTGTCAAAATTCCAATGATCATAAATGTTATAGTTTATTTCTGGGCTTCCCTTGTGGCTCAGTCGGTAAAAGTATCCACCTGCAATGTGGGAAACCTAGGTTCGATCTCTGGGTTGGCAAGATCTCTTGGAGAAGGGAAAGGCTACCCACTCCAGTATTCTGGCCTAGAGAATTTCATGGACTGTATAGACCATGGGGTCACAAAGATCTATTCCATTGATCTGTCTATCCTTATGCCATACATACATCATGTTGATTATAGCAGCTTTGTGTTCAGTTTTGAAATCAAGAGTATAAGTTCACGAACTTTGTTTTTTTCAAGACTATTTTGGCTATTCTGAGTCTTTTGCATTTCCATGTGCCATTTTCTTGTCAATTTTTGGAAAAAAAAATTGCAAGAATTTTGACAGGGATTGCGTTGAATCTGTATGTCAATGGGGGAACCTATACTTTTTAATGGTACTTCTCTGTCCACATCAAAATTTTTCCACAGTGGACACAGAAAAATTGTTGACAACTGGAAAAATCAGGAGAAAAATAAGTCAGAAACCAACAAATAAATCATGAGTACTCTGTATACTTCTCATTTTAAATACCCCAATACCATCAATTGGCCTAAATAAGCCCAGGTGATTTTAAGATACTAAGGAAAACCTCTCAGGTTAATTTTGAGAACTCAACCTAAAAGTTAAGTGCTAAATAGATATTATGAAGGTGAATTTACCATCAGGAAAATTACAAGCAAGCTCAATCAAAGATGATGATAGTCTTGACCTCATAAAGATCAAAGATTTTAACAGTGGCTATTAAGTATAAAATGAGCAGAAATTTAGAATGTAAAAGGAAGTAGCTGGAACTCTTGACTGAAGAGGCAAGGGCTGTCACCAGTGGGGCTCCCACCATAAAATACTCTTGCCCTTGGGATGGTTCAGAGAAAATCAAGTCCCCTAGCATAGGAATCTGCAAGAAAGGAACTGAAGACCACCTTCAGCAGTCAGTCTCGGGAGATAGACATAACTGTATTCAGTGAGATCACAAACTCTTTCTCAACTTTAATAAAACACATCCAAAACAAAAGACTTAAAAAAAAATCACTGCCAGCAACCAAACAACATAAGGGATTCAATCTGAAGTGAAAATTCAGAATGTGGTAGCCGATCAGAGACTCCAGGGGCTGGGGTAGCAAGTCACAGCCTCCACACTGGACACTCCCCTCCCCACCACACCAGCTAAACCACGTCGCACCTCTTTAATTATTACCTGCACCTGCAGTTAAGCAAACCTGAAAAGCAGCTCATTTTTCCCTATTCTGCCTGGGTGGGAGTGAGGGTTGCACGTGGAGGAGCATGTGGGTAGGGACACTGCTTCCCATGAAAATTCATGAGGCAGAGGATTCTCCCTAATACAGATGTGGAGCTCATCCGCCTGGCAGCCAAAGAAACAGCCACTGTGCTGCCTTCCTCAATGGCTACTGTAATGACAGGGTGAGAAAGCAGAGTTAGAAAGGGAAACTGTAGCGGTGAACCCTGAACAACCAAGAGCTGCAGGGGTACTCGCTAGATTCGGGGAAGCGCACAAGTTATTCTCCAAGTGAAGACTGAGTTCTCACAGGGCTGTCATTCGGGGAGACGGCAGGGGCGGGGGCTCTATCTCCCAGCACTCAAGAGCTGGGGAGAGCTGGTGTTTAGGCAACAGACCGTTCATCAGTGTCACCTGTCTGAACAGAGGATGACACTCAAAATGCCAGGCAGTTTGAATGGAAACACAATCACACAACATTTATTTTGGAAAAGGAAGGACAATTAAGACTCACAATAGGTATACTGGAAGAGTGTGACTTAGCAAAGAAGTTAAGAGAGGTACCACAATGCCAGATAAAACTGCTGATAGTTACTGGCTGTGTTCATTAGACCTGGAAATAAAAACAGCTTTTTCTTTGGGCTTCCCTGGTGGCTAAGCAGTACAGCAATCACCTGCCAATGCAGGAGACGCAATTTAAATCCCTGGATCAGAAAGACCCCCTGAGAAGGAAATGGCAACCCACTCCAGTACTCTTGCCTGGGAAAATTCCATGGACAGAGGGGTCCAGCAGGCTAGAGTCCATGGGGTCGCAAAGAATCGGACGACTTGGCGACTAAACCACAACAAACGTCTTAACTTTGGGATAGGTACTGTGAGGAAATGTTCTGCACGGATCATTTATGGCCAAATTGTTGTTCACTATACACTGTCTTTCTACATACTTCTGACACGTCACATTCCCTACAGGTGAGTAGGATCTGCTGAGGCTGGAAGTCCTATTCTCCCTTTTAAGCAGAAGAACATGTCTAAGTGGAAAGCAATTTCAATAGCATTTATTTATTTTCCAATGGAATGACCCCAGTTAAAGACATGTGAGGACCACACAGTGCATCACTCAAACTGGCTACTCACCATGCCCTGCGTGGGAGCCTGGAGAAGCTACTGATTCCCAACGACTCACCCCAGACACTGCAAACCAGCCTCCAGGATTGTGCTTACTCATCCTTTCTAAGCTCCCTAGATGATTCTGATGCACAGGTAGGTGTGGAAAAGAGAAGGCACGATGAAGAAGAAATATGAGTGCTACAGCGGATCAATTACAGCAAGTGGCCAAGGAAGAGGAGAAAAGGCTCAGCGGGAGGGGCAGGAGAGAGGCAGGACGCCCCTAACACCGAGTGTCCATAGTTCCTCTGCTGCTGAGGTCCAGTCGCAAAGTCCCTGCCACCCCACGGACTGTAGCCCGCCAGGCTCCTCTGTCCACGAGATTTTTTAGGCAAGAATACTGAATGCCTACAGGGCCTCTTGTAGAAGTGTAGCTCATACAGGTCCTCCCACCCAAACCTGATATGCACCAGAAACTGTTTACCTATTTTTATTCCACAGACCATGGGTCTCCTATCTCGCCCTGGGATTCCAAGAGAAAAATGGATGGAGGGGAGAAGGAATAACAGAAAGAGGGGGCGGGGAGAAGGACTGTCCAAAACTAGATGCACTTACAGTAAAAAATGTACACTAACTGTTAAACAAGTACTGTAGTTTTCCACAGGTTAAGAGGCAAGTCTGTGTGTCAGGTACACTGGCTGGCAACAGAGGTTGTGTATCCTGGGGTAAGCAAAGAAGTACTCAGCCTGTGTTTGCCAGTACCCAAGCATGAGTTCAGAGGGTGCAGTTCAGGAAAACGCACTGCACATCATCTCTGTATGCAAGATAGAGGGGATACCCTAGCAGCTCAAACAGTACAGAACTCACCTGCCAATGCAGGAGACCCGGCTTCAATCTCTGTGTTGGGAAGATCCCCTGGAGAAGGGAATGGCTACCCACTCCAGCATTCTTGCCTGGAGAATTCCATGGACAGAGGAGCCTGGCGGGCTACATCCATGGGGTCGAAAAGAGTCGGACACGACTGAGCAACTAACACAACAATAATGCAAGATACATGTGCTGGCAGCAGAAGGGTAGCAATGGCAGATGAAACCAAATAATGAACCATCACCATCAACATGCCACAAACCCAGAGGACAGTTGTAATCATAGAGTTCTCAGTTCACCAAGGGCTTTTACATTCAGCATTTAACACTCTCATTATCATTAGCCCTCTGAACTAGTGAGACTAGAAATCATTATCCCCATTTTCTAGATAAGAAAACAGGCTGAAAGTAACTCATCACCATGGAAGAGGGCATGATCAGCAAATCAGAGCACTGAGTTCACCAGTTCAGTTCAGTGGCTCAGTCATGTTCGACTCTTTGCAACCCCACGGACTGTAGCACGCCAGGCCTCCTTATCCATCACCAACTCCCAGTGTTTACTCAATTCCTGTCCATTGAGTCGGTGATGCCATCCAACCATCCCATCCTCTGTCGAACCTTCTCCTCCCACCCTCAATCCTCCCCAGCATCAGGGTCTTTTCAAATGAGTCAGTTCTTCGCATCAGGTGGCCAAAGTATTGGAGTTTCAGCTTCAGCATCTGTCCTTCCAATGAATATTCAGGACTGATTTCCTTTAAGATGGTCGCCTTGCAGTCCGAGGGACTCTCAAGAGTCTTCTCCAACACCACAGTTCAAAAGCATCAATTTTTTGGCGCTCAGCTTTCTCTATAGTCCAACTCTCACATCCATACATGACTCCTGGGAAAACCACAGCCTTGACTAGATGGACCTTTGTTGGCAAAGTCTCTGTTTTTTAATATGCTGTCTAGGTTGGTCATAACTTTTCCCCCAAAGAGTAAGCATCTTTTAATTTCATGGCTGCAATCACCATCTGCAGTGATTTTGGAGCCCAATAAACTAAAGTCTGTCACTGTTTCCCCATCTATTTCCCATGAGGTGATGGGACCAGATGCCATGATCTTAGTTTTTCTGAATGATGACCTTCAAGCCAACTTTTTCACTCTCCTCTTTCACTTTCATCAAGAAGCTTTTTAGTTCCTCTTCACTTTCTGCCATAGGGTGGTGCCATCTGCATATCTGAGGTTACTGATATTTCTCCCAGCAATTTTGATTCCAGCTTGTGCTTCATCCAGCCCGGCATTTCCCATGATTGACATACTGCTTTCCCTATTTGGAACCAGTCTGTTGTTCCATGTTCAGTTCTAACTGTTGCTTCCTGACCTGCATACAGGCTTCTCAAGAGGCAGGTCAGGTGGTCTGGTATTCTCATCTCTTTAAAAATTTTCCAGTTTGTTGTGGTCCACACAGTCAAAGACTTTGGCATAGTCAATAAAGCAGAAGTAGATGTTTTTCTGCAACTCTCTTGCTTTTTCGAAGATCCAACAGATGTTGGTAATTTGATCTCTCATTCCTCTGCTGTTTCTAAATCCCGCTTGAATACCTGGAAGTTCACGGTTCACCTACTATTGAAGCCTGGCTTGGAGAATTTTGAGCATTACTTTACTAGCGTGTGAGATGAGTGCAATTGTGCAGTAGTTTGAACATTCTTTGGTATTGCCCTTCTTCGGATTGGAATGAAAACTGACCTTTTCCAGTCCTGTGGCCACTGTTGGGTTTTCCAAATTTGCTGGCATATTGAGTGCAGCACTTTCACAGCATCATCTTTCAGGATTTGAAATAGCTCAACTGGAATTCCATCACCTCCACTAGCTTTGTTTGCAGTGATGCTTCCTAAGGCCCACTTGAGTTCACATTCCAGGATGTCTGGCTCTAGGTGAGTAATCACACCATTGTGATTATCTGGGTCCTGAAGATCTTTTTTGTACAGTTCTTCTGTGTATTCTTGCCACATTTTCTTAATATCCTCTGCTTCTGTTAGGTCCATACCATTTCTGTCCTTTACGTGCTCATCTTTGCATTAAATGTTCCTTGGTATCTCTAATTTTCTTGAAGAGATCTCTAGTCTTTCCCATTCTATTGTTTTCCTCTATTTCTTTGCACTGACCACTGAGGAAGGCTTTCTTATCTCTCCTTTCTATTCTTTGGAACTCTGCATTCAAATGGGTGTATCTTTCCTTTTCTCCTTTGCTTTCACTTCTCTTCTTTTCTCAGCTATTTGTAAGGCCTCCTCAGACAGCCATTTTGCTTTTTTGCATTTCTTTTTCTTGAGCATGGTCTTGATCCCTGTCTCCTGTACAATGTCACAAACCTCCGTCCATAGTTCTTCAGGTATTCTGTCTATCAGCTCTAATCCCTTGAAACTATTTCTCACTTCCACTGTATAATCATAAGGGATTTGATTTACGTCATACCTGAATGGTCTAGTGTTTCTCCCTACTTTCTTTAAGTCTGGATTTGGCAATAAGGAGTTCATGATCTGAGCCACAGTCAGCTCCCGGTCTTGTTTTTGCTGCCTATATAGAGCTTCTCCATCTTTGGCTGCAAAGAATATAATCATTCTGATTTCAGTGTTGACCATCTGGTGATGTCCATGTGTAGCATCTTCTTTTGTTGTTGGAAGAGGCTATTTGCTATGACCAGTGCATTCTCTTGGCAAAACTATTGGCCTTTCCCTTGCTTCATTCTGTACTCCAAGGCCAAATTTGCTTGTTACTCCAGGTGTTTCTTGACTTCCTACTTTTGCATTCCAGTCCCTATAATGAAAAGGACATCTTTTTTGGGTGTTAGTTCTAGAAGGTCTTGTAGGTCTTCATAGAACCATTCAAGTTCATCTTCTTCAGCATTACTGGTCGGGGCATAGACTTGGATTACCATGATACTGAATGGTTTGCCTTGGAAATGAACAGAGATCATTCTGTCATTTTTTAGACTACACCCAAGGTCTGCATTTTGGATTCTTATTGACTATGATGGCTACTCCATTTCTTCTAAGGAATTCTTGCCCACAGTAGTAGATATAATGGTCATCTGAGTTAAATTCACCCATTCCAGTCCATTTTAGTTCGAGAATTCCTAAAACGTCAACGTTCACTCTGGCTATCTCCTGTTTGACCACTTCCAATTTGCCTTGATTCATGGACCTAACATTCCAGGTTCCTATGCAATGTTGCTCTTTACAGCATCAGACTTTGCTTCCATCACCAGTCACATCCACAACTAGGTGTTGTTTTTTGCTTTGGTTTCATCCCTTCATTCTTTCTGGAGTTATTTCTCCACTGGTCATATTGGGCACCTACCAACCTGGGGAGTCCATCTTTCAGTGTCCTATCTTTTTGCCTTTTCATATTATTCTCGGGGTTCTCAAGGCAAGAATACTAAAGTGGTTTGCCATTCCTTTTCCAGTTCTCTTCTTCATTAAGTGCATCAATGAAGATTCTTTTACCATCTGAGCCACCAGGGAAGCCCATTAAGTGTAAACCTTCTTAAACGCTATGATACAAGATACATTTTCTCACTATAATAAAATTTAACTAGAAAATGATAAAATGATATATAGGTGGGAAAAAAGAAACATACTAAATAACTCACAATTGAAAGGAGAAATCACAACTGAAACTATAGAGTTTTTTCTAAAAAAATCAAAACTAACACTTGAAAAGAAATTAACATCATTAGATACCTATTTTTACCTTTTTAAATAACAATAGTTTAAAATCAATAATCTAAGTTTCTACCATAAGAAACTAGAAGTACAAATTAAAATCAAAATAAATAGAAGAAAAATAAATATATAAACATAAATCAATGAAATAAAATATGGACAATAAATAAAAAATCAGCCTTTCAGCAACTGAGGAGCTGGGCAGATGGCTCAGAGAAGGACGTTGGATGTCACTGTCCTCCCAGCTTTTCAATCTTCCCTCAAAGCCTCTCAAGAAAATGGTTTGATCCCTCCCAAAAGAATAAATTAAAAAATCAGTAAAACAAAAAGATCTCTGGGTCTTTGAGAAGATCATAAAATTCACAAACCTCTAGCCAGACTGACCATACGCAAGAGAAAGAACACAATACCAAGAATGAAAGAGAAGACATCATCACAGATCCTACAGATATTAAATGATGAGAGAATATTAACTCAGATTAAACATAGTGCTTGAAAAACAAACTCAAAAGCTTACTCAAGAAAAAACAGGTTAACTGGAATAGCCCAACATTAGCCCAAATGAAAGATAGTGAGTTTGTAATTAACAACTTCCCCCAAAAGAAAAGTCCTGGCCTAAATTAATTCTACCAGACATTTAAGAAGTATACTGGGGATTATGCTTTATTAATTTTTGAATACTCACGACCTCCACCACAGCACCTGCACATAAGAGTTCACTAAGGGGAAATGGCAACCCACTCCAGTGTTCTTGCCTGGAGAATCCCAGGGATGGCGGAGCCTGGTGGGCTGCCGTCTTCGGGGTCGCACAGAGTCGGACACGACTGAAGCGACTTAGCAGCAGCAGCAACAAAGGTATTTTCCTGAGTAACACAAGGGCTATCCAGTTTGAGACAACCGTGGTTTGTACTACACTTAAGAGTGTGTTTCTAATAGGAATTTAATCATTTATACAGAGCAATCTTTCTTCACTCCTACTTCAAATATACAAGGGCCCTCTACAAGTCAGGCATCACTCTCCAAGATCCAGGAAGAGAGAAGTGAACAAGCCAAAGAAGGTCCCTGTCTTCACTGAGCCTACACTCTAGTGGGAGGAAACAAACACATAAAATGTGGATGTACCACTGAGTGCCACATCCAAAGATTCAAACCACCACAGACGAAACAGACAAACACAGACTGAAACTCAGGAGATAGTTGGTCCAAAGGGAAATGGATAGATAACAAAGATAAAGTATATGTATACAGTGGAGTATCACTCAGCCATAGGGGTTAAAAAATGAAATCTTGCCATTTGTAACAACCTGGATAGATCTAGAAGGTATTATGTTAGTGTCATAAGTCAGACAGAGAAAGAAAAAAACACTCTGATTTCACTTACAGGTGGAATCTAAAAGACAAATCAAATGAACAACCATAACTCAACATAAACAGAGTTATAGATACAGAGAACAAACAGATGGTTGCCAAAGGAGGGGGGTGGGGCAGGGAGAAATAGGTGAGAGAGATTAAGAAGTACAAACTTATAGTTGCAAAGTAAGTGAGTCATGGGTATGAACTGTACAGCACGGGGAATAAAGTCAATAACTATGTAGTATCTTTGTACGGTGACAGATATGACTAGGCTTTCATGGTGATCACTTTGAAATGTATACAAATATCAAATCCCAATACCCTGTAACAGGAATTAACAGTGTGTTAAGTCAATTAGTACTTAAAAACAAACAAATTCATAGAAAAAGATCAGATCTATGGCTGATGGGGAGGAGAGGGATGGGATTGAATGAAGGTATAAATTTCTAGCTATAAGAAGAGTACTAGGGACATAATGTACAACAAGATAAATATAATTAACACTGATGTATGTTATATATGAAAGCTAAGTGAGTAAATCTGAGAGTTCTCATCACGGGAAAAATTTTTTTCTATTTCTTTACTTCTGTATCTAGGAGATGATGGATATTCACCAAACTTACTATAATAATCATTTCATGATGCGTATAAATCAACTATGTTGCACTCCTTAGATCTCTACAATTGTTGTTAAGTTGCTCAGGCGTGTCCAACTCTTTTGTGACCCCATGGACTGTAGCACACCAGTCTCTTCTGTCCATGGGATTCTCCAGGCAAGAATATCTGAGTGGGTTGCCATTCCCTTCTCCAGGGGATCTTCCCAACCCAGGGTTCAGACCTTTGTCTCCTATATTGCAACCGGATTCTTTACCATTGAGCCCCCTGGGAAGCTCTAAATTTATACAGTACTGTAAGTCAACTATAGCTCAGTAATACTGGAAGGCAAAAAGAAAAAGAGAGAGAGAGAAAACTGAAGTGACTTCCAGGTGGAGTGAGTATTTGTAAGGAAAGGGCAAATCCAAGAATGACACCCAAGCCCCTGGCTGCTGGTAACATGTGAGCAGGGAGGAACAAACAGGTGGTAGAAACCAAAAGTTCTGTTTTAGATGTGCTTAGTTTGAGATGGTTATTAGATCTCCAAGTCAGGATACTGAGGCATGAGCCTAGGGTGCAGGCGAGTCGTGATAGCTGGAGATACCACTGTTAGTCATTCATTACAGTTACTATTTAAATCTTTAGAACTAGATAAGGGACAGAACGGAAGGAAGGTGAAAACAGAAATATATATATATATATTTTTATTATAACACAATATATTATAGGAGTGTAGAAAATAGCATGCATCTCATGGAGTAATGGCCAAGTACTAGTCTGTAAAATTTTTATTTCAGAGATAAGAGCGATGATGGGAAGATAGATACATGTACATATAAGCTGATTGATACATGTAATCTATATACTTATGAATGTACTGGGAGTAATGTAAAATATTTCCTATCATAGATTTAAGTCAAAAAGAGTTAAATTCTAGGGGATGAGAAGATAGGAAAAGATAAAACAATTAACCACTACGGTAGGAAGAACACCATGAAGGCAGAGTGTACAGAAGCCACAAGAAATGCTTCTTGGGAAGAATGCTCACCTGGACAGAACGAGTCTGTGAGGTTAAAGAGAAATAGAACTCAAAAGTGACCATGGACTTGGTGATACGGAGGCCATTTGTTACTGACCTTGACAACGGCAGTTTCGGTGAATGGTGGGAGTAGAAAATATTTTTAGAATGAATGAGAGGCAAGAAAGTACAACCAACAGATAGGAGAAGGATGACCTCCCTAAGGAACCTGAAATTTGAAAATGAGAATTCACTATGTGAGAGAACCGGACAGAGTTCTTTCAGGCTATGCATTTCTTGGGGCAGGCCCCAGGTCATTGATTTTTTAATCCCTAATGTGGCTGTATTTGGAAGCAAGGCCTTTAAAGGTTTATTTAAAGGTTAAATAAATTGATAAGGACCTCACCTCTCATTCCACATTGTTTTCTGAAGTCAAAGGCAGGGTACTTTTAGAAAAATGAGTAGAATTTAAGTCAAACAGCTACTGAAGGTTGAGAGAGCAAGTCTGACATGTAGCAAATAGGAATTTTGAGGTCTCAAAGGCAAGTTTGGCAAATACCCTAAAATGGTGAGAAGGGAGTGGCAGAGGATGAGATGGTTGGATGGCATCACAGACTCAATGGACGTGAGTTTGAGCAGACTATGTGAAATAGTGAAGGACAGACAAGTGCACGCAATCCACTGGGCCTCAAAGAGTCAGACACGACTTAGCGACTGAACAACAAGGAAGTGGTGTATGGTTTACATGGTACATTGCCATCTCCAGGTAGTTTGCATGTTCAAATCAGAAAGGAAAGCATGTTTACACACTTCCTCATAACCACACAAATCACAAAGATTTGGTTTTCCTTATTTCAAGGATCCTAAACATCTACAATTAGCCCCAAATCCTGACATCACAGGCAGGAAGTTGAGAAAGGCCTTCCTTTCAATTGCTTTATCATCAGGAAAGCCTGTAAGTTAGAAACTTTAGTTCTAGTGCCTTAGTAAAAGCAAGAAAACTAAAAATATACAATACACACAAGTTTATCTATATATACACATGTATATGGTCATGTAAAAGGAAATTTTAAATACACATACAAGTATATAAATACAAATATACATATATGTACAAGCCTCAATGTTTCCAAACACAGCTGACTCTCAGCACTTGGTGCATTAATCACATAATGACTAAGCCCCATATTTTGAATACTAACCAATTATTGCATCAATCTGAATCCATACTTCAATGTGATAATTATGAAAAAGCAAACTCACTGACATCTGGTTGTAAACACTTTCCCAAATGTTCACAATTGCTCAGCCCCTTTGCTAAGAGAGCTGTGGCTGTCTGCTGTTGTTTGTTGTCCAGTCGCCCAGTCCTGTCCCACTCTTTGCAACCCCATGGACTGCAGCACACCTGGCCTCCCTGTCCCCTACCATCTCCTAGATTTTGTCCAAGTTCACGTTCATTGCATTGGTGATGCCATCCAACCACCAGTATTTTTGTCATCTGATGTGAACAGACGACTCATTGGAAAAGTCCCTGATGCTGGGAAAGATTGAGGGCAGAAGGAGAAGACGGCAGAGGATGAGATGGCTGGGTAGCTACCAGTTACTGTGTATTAGAAAAAAAAAAAAAAAAAAAGATCTACAATTGCGCTAAAATCACCTTGAGAAAAAAGTTTCACGTTCTCTCATTCCATGGAGGGGAAGAAAAAAAACCAAAATCACAGCAAACAAAATAGCACCATTACTACAGAACTAAGAGTTAGGTTACCTGACCCTGGAAGTTTAATATAGCCGGTGTTTTTTAAATTCTGCCTCGTCTCGACACTGCTGTTTGGGATTGAGCTTACGCCTAAACTCCAAGCAAACAATCTCACGCGTGCTGGCAAAGCCAACTCTTGCTTCTGTCCCTGGTTCAAGGAAGGTAATGAAACCTACCTCGCTTTACCATCGGGAGTCAGAACGTGTAAAAAGACAGAAAGAGGACGAATCACTGCACCTTCGCAAACAGGCCAAGGTGACGATAAGGGCTGATCTGTGGCAAGGGTGGCGATCGAGGCGCTGCGGCGGCCAGGCTTAATCCCGGGTCCACACGCCCAGCGCTGGACCCGGCTCCCTCCTCTGCGGGACGCCAGCGGGCCCGCGGTGGGCAGGGGTACCCAGCTCCGGGCTCACTCCCGAGGGGCAAGTGGAGAACCGGTGGTTTTTCGACACTTGCCCACCCAGACCATCTTTTTTCTTTTTTCCTCTTTTAAAAACGAGAGACAGAACCAGCCCGTCGGCAGGACAAGCCGAGCCGGCGGGTGTGAACTACCCACTCACCGCACACCATGAGCAGCAGCACGATCAGCAGCGTGGCCACGAACACCAGCAGGGTCAGCCCCACGTTGTGCCACATCTTGGGGGCGGCGGGGCGGCGGCGGGCGCGGGCGGGCAGGCGGGCGGGCGACGCGGCCGGGGCTTCAGCAGCCGGGGCGGCATGAGCGGCGGACGCCCCCCGCCCCCACCCGCCGGCAGCGCCCCCGGGAGGCGGGGCGGGGCGGGGCGGCGCGGGGGCGGCCCCGCGGCCGGCAGCCGGTCCGCGCGGTCCCTCTCAGGGCGACCGACCGATGGCGGGCGGGAGGCGGAGCGTGGGGGCGCCCCTACTCGCTCATCGCTCCGGGCACCCGGGGACGCGGCTCCGGGAGACCCCGGAGGCGGCCGGATGTGCTTCCATGGCGGACGCCGCGAGCCCTTGAGGCGGACCGAGGGCGAGCACCGGAGCGTGCGGCGGCCGCCTGACCCTCGCGGTCGCCCGCCCGAGGGTCCCTCGGCCCCCCTCGCGCACGGCAGGTAACGTCTCCCCGCGGCGTCCGCAGCGCTTCTCCACCCCAGGCCCCCTCCCCCTGCGGCAGTTCGTCACTTGGCGCCCCCACCGCTCGCCGCCTCTGCGGCGTGGGGCCTGCTGGGAGATGGAGTGCAGAGCCTGCTGGAGCTTTGGGGAGGCCGCCCCCTAGGGGACTACAACTCCCAGAATGCACCGCCGACGCAGTTGCTTTCCTTCTCCCTCCCTCAGCCTGTGGTTTTTCCCCCTCATGCCCAACCTCTGCCTACTGACTGCGGTTCTCGGAAGCCGTGCAGTGGTCTACCCCTCCCGCGGTGTGCCAAAGCGCCGGGTTGATTTCAGACACACAGAGTCGTTCTGTTTGAAGCCACCGTGACCGACGAACCACGAAGAAGGAAGAAAGGGGACGCAGCTGCCTGAAAAACGGGTTGCTTGTGAATCTAGCCCTGTTGCTGGCGGCGAGAGTTGGATACTTGGGACTTTTCAGGAGGGACCTGCGTCCCTGCCAAAGAGAGGGGCCAGAGGCATGCAGTCTCCCTCCCCCCACCCCCCACCCCCCACCCCGTAATAGACGTTGTTATATGTTTTCATAGATAATGTATTTCGGAAACGGCCCGCGAGGGACTTACGGACCTCTCAGCTTTGCCCTTGATTTGCCTGAGTTGTGAATTTCGTTCAGCCGCTTTCTTGAGACCAAGTGACAGATGACCCACAAGTGAAGATTTTGCCGCACTGGCTCAAACACGCCGCGAAAGAGGACGATGTGATCATCTCAATGACTGTCCACTGAAATTAAAACTCCTCAATTCCGCCAGATGACACTCATTCCTTGAAGAGGTGGCCCCAGAAGAAATGAGGAGAAATGTGTATTGCACTTTTAGAAGGAGCCAGGTATAGCCTTCATGATTTGCTATAAGTCTGTTGCTCCCTGACATACCTCTCCACTCTTGTTCCGATTCCTTTCCCCTGGCCACTTCTAAGCAGGCGAGGTGGAGGGTCCGCTGAGGAAGAGAACAGAAGCCGTTTTTGGCTTAAGCCATTTCACAGACTCCATCAATGGCCATGTAGTAGTGTAGTGTTAGTCACTTAGTCATGTCCGACTCTTTGTGACCCCGTGAGTTTGAGCAAACTCTGGGGGATGATGAAGGACAGGGAAGCCTGTTGGGGTCCTAAAGAGTAGAGTGGGACAGACTGAGCGACTAAACAAGTTTTTGTGATCTTCACCTGGCCATCCCCCCCAGCCCCCTTGTCCTAGAACTGCAAGGAACAAAAGTCTTGTTATCAGGCAATAGAAGTAACAATAGCAAAGATAACAAATCATTTGTAAACTCCCAGTTCTGTCTTAATAGTTCCCATTAGCCTGAAGCACTTTCTTGAGGTGTTTTGCAAAATTCAAACCCCCTTGAGGCACCCTAAGGGAGGATGTTGACCTTTTCTGACTCTCTGGTTTTCAATCCAACTAAAGCTAGACTCTGTTGACCTCCCAAGCCCCTTGACGAATATGCATATACCCTTAGCTTAAAAACTTTCCCAGTTCTGTTCTGGAAGACACTGCTTTGGGAAAAATCCTCTGCTCTCCTTCAGTCAGTTCAGTTCAGTTCAGTTCAGTCTCTCAGTCGTGTCCGACTCTTTGCGACCCCATGAATCGCAGCATGCCAAGCCTCCCTGTCCGTCACCAACTCCTGGAGTTTACTCAAACTCATGCCCATCGAGTAGGTGATGCCATCCAGCCATCTCATCCTCTGTCATCCCCTTCTCCTCCTGCCCCCAGTCCCTCCCAGCATCAGGGTCTTTTCCAATGAGTCAACTCTTCGAATCAGGTGGCCAAAGTATTGGAGCTTGATCTTCAGCATCAGTCCGTCCATTGAACACCCAGGACTGATCTCCTATAGGATGGACTGCTTGGATCTCCTTGCAGTCCAAGGGACTCTCAAGAATCTTCTCCAACACCACAGTTCAAAAGCATCCATTTTTCGGCGCTCAGCTTTCTTCACAGTCCAACTCTCACATCCATACACAACCACTGGAAAAACCATAGCCTTGACCAGATGGACCTTTGTTGGCAAAGTAATGTCTCTGCTTTTTAATATGCTATCTAGGTTGTTCATAACTTTCCTTCCAAGGAGTAAGCGTCTCCTTACTCGCTGCAAATAATAAAAGCTTCCTAATGCCATTCTTTGGCTTGGTTGTGTCTTTTGGCTCAACCCCTGTCAAGAGGCCAACCCAGTATGAAATAAAATTTGTATTTTATGACAAGACAGGAAAAATTTCAACAAGTTTTCTCTAGCCTTCGGCCTCCTTTTTCCCCATTACTGTACATTGTGTATTTGTATTATGCCAAACCTTCCGCATCAGCAGAAATCAACCATAAAGAGCAACATTCTCCTAACTTCAAAACAATTCCTTAAAAGATGACATTCCTTCTTGATTGTCTGAGGGGTCACGTGACCCACCATGATAGTGCTCAGATATGGGTTCTGTAAACTGTCACTCATACAATACTTAATGTACAGCCTTGTCTCAAAAGCCATATTTGTGTCTTGATGGGTAGAACAGCTCTTACAGCTTTCTCAGATGTCCTTTGTGGATTATAATCCACACATTTGGCTAAAATTAAAGTTTCCATTTCTTTCTTAGATCAACTGATTTTTTATTGATATCAGTTTTGGGGTAATACTCTGTCTCCAAAAACAAGCCAACAAAATCTGAGCAGCAGTTGCTTGATTGCTTGATGAATAGATCCTGGCCATCCCCAGCTGCTCCATTCTGTGGGCTGTATACCCTAAGTGGCTTTTCATGTGGCTCAGTGGTAAAGAACCTGCCTGCCAATGCAGGAGACGTGGGTTCGATCCCTGGATCGAGAAGATCCCTGGAGAAGGGAATGGCAATTCACTCCAATAATCTTGCCTGGGAAATCCCATGGACAGAGGAGCCTGGCGGGCTACAGTCCATAGGGTCACAAAGAGTCAGATATGACTTAGCAAGCGACTAAACAACAAATTTCCTAAGCAGCAGTATTATGAGCAAATACTGCATATCAAAATACATTAAGTCAAAATGACTTTGCATAAAATTTAATACAGGGTTTCTATGAAGAGAGAATGGATCTCGTGCTATTATTAATATATATATATTTACCAAAAAATCCATTGATTTTTTTCCGCATAGGTAGTTCAATTCTATTGCATAAATAAAACACATTTTATTAAAATCCAGTTGAATGGTTGAAAACAACATGAAGCTGGAAGAATTATTTTAAAGCTTTGTATCTTCTCTTTCATTGACGTATATTGAAAGCCTAATAGCTGCCAGGCACTGTTATCAGTGCTGAGGATACAGCAGTGAATAGGACAAAGGTGTTTACATTCAAGGTGTCTGTGTTACAGTTGGAAGATACAATTAGTGTAAATAGGGAAACCTCTGGAACTGCTGATTCCTATAATGAAAACAAGCAGGACAATGTGATAAAGATGGGGTGTTATTTTAGTTTGGGGGATCAGAAAAAGCCTACCTGAGAGAGTGACATTTAGTCTGAGACTTGAATAATGACAGGAAGGATTCAGCCATGAAAAGATCTAGAGGAAGAGTATACCAGGTGATGGGAGCAACTAGTGGTGAAGCTGTTACCCGAAAACTGGGTTCACCTCTTGGAGGGTGTCAAACCAAAAGACACAACTGGGCCGCAAGGCAGAAGGAAGGACTCATTACTTGCAGTAAGTTAGGAGAACACTGGGGAACTTTCCCAAATCAGTGTTTTCCCCTACAGCAAAACCGGGGAAGTTTGAAACTAAGGGTACATGCATATTCATGAAGGGGGTTGGAAGGTCAAGAGAATGCAAACTTTAGCTGACTGAAGTCAGGAGGGTCAGAAAGAGTCAACATCTTCCTCCCTTAGGTTCTAGTTGATCTGGTGGTTGAGCGTCTGTGCATGCATGCGTGCTCAGTTGCTCAGTCACATCCAACTCCCTGCAACCCCATGACCTGTAGCACTCTGTCCATCCAATTCTTCAGGCAACAGTAGTGAAGTGGGTTGCCATTTCCTCCTCTAGGAAATCTTCTCAAACCAGGGATGGAACCCGAGTCTCCTGTATTGGCAGGCGAATTCTTTACTACTGCACCTCAGGTTTAAATTCTGCAAAGGAGCTCAAGAAAGTGCTTCAGGCTCATCTCCACTTTTCTAACAGAGCTGGGAGTTTAGGACTGATTTATTATCTCTGCTATTGTTATTTCTCTTGCTTGATAACATTCTTTTGTTTCTGCATTCTTTTGTTCTCACAAAAGCCACAAAGGGCAAACAAATTTAGCCACTTCAGCGTCAGTCCTTCCAATGAATATTCAGATTTCCTTTAGGATGGACTGGTTTGATGTCCTTGCAGTCCAAGGGACTCTCAAGGGTCTTGTCCAGCACAATTCAAAAGCATCAGTTCTTCAGCACTTAGCCTTCTTTACGGTTGTCAACTACAAATTGGCACTTACCAAGAGCGCTGCCAACGACTGAACAACAAAGGATTTGCCATCTGCCTCTTCCAGAGATTGAACTCCTGTGGGGCTGTAGCTGTTGACCTTCAACAGTGCCTGAGGGAATTCAAGGTAGAGTGAGGCACTCTGTGCTCCAGGGAATCTGGTGGGACAGGTCTTTAGATAGTTGGATGTTTTTAGGAACAGATTTTATGATCTCAATCCTTGTATCTCCTCTGTCTAGAGAAGCACTAAATCCCTTCATGGTGACATCAGGCCCTCATGACTAACAAAAAAGTCCTTTTGTAAAACGAGTGTTTCATGGTATTGAACTCCCCCTTCACTAAAACCTTCTATGTTGACCTTCCCCCACTGCCACTTTGGAGCAGTCTCTCAGAGCTATCTGAGAGACCTCCCGGGCTGCAGGCCTCATTTTGCCCCAAATAAAACTTAACTCACAACTCTCAAGTTGTACATCTTTTTTCGTCAACATGGTTCAACTCTCACATCCATACATGACTACTGGAAAACCATAGCTTTGACTAGATGGACCTTTGTTGGCAAAGTTATGTCTTTGCTTTTTAGTTCGCTGCCTAGGTTTGTCATAGCTTTCCTTCCAAGGAGCAAGCATCTTTTAATTTCATGGCTGCAGTCACCATCTGCAGTGATTTTGGAGCCCAAGAAAATAGTCTGTCACTGTTTCCACTTTTTCCCCTTTTATTTGCCATGAAGTGATAATACCAGATGCCATGATCTTAGTTTCATGAATGTTGAGTTTTAAGCCAGCTAAGAGCCTCTTAATGAGGGTGAAAGAGGAGACTGAAAAGGCTTGCTCTTGAATAGGTTTCAGTAATTAATGATCTTAAGGGAACAATGGAGTCAGTGAGAAATGAGAGATTTGGGATACGGTTTGAAAGGAAAATCATCAGGGTTAGCTAATGGATTAGACATGGGGACAGGTAAGGAAAAGAAATTTAAAAAATGGCTCCAAGGTTTGTAACCTGAGCTTCTAGGTAAATGCAGTGTCGTTTCCTGAAATGGGGAAGACTGTAACCACCTCCCCAGAATGCTGTAAGAACTCCAGTCTTTATGTTTGGGTTTCCCAAGTGGCGCAGTGGTAAAGAATCTGCTTGCCATTGCAGAAGATACAGGAAACTTAAGTTCGATCCCTGGATCAGGAAGATCCCCTGGAGGAAAAAATGGCAACCCACTCCAGTATTCTTGCCTGGGAAATCCCATGGACAGAGGAGCCTGACGGGTTACTGTCCATGGGGTTGCAGAGATTCAGACACAACTGAGCACTCACACAGTCTTTATATTAGGGAACCGTTCACTGAAATCGCCCACAGTGGCCAGACACAATGATTACAACTTGCCGGAGTTGTCTCACGACAGGAGGTCTCGATAAAAGAATGATGTGCTGCCAGCAGAAACCTAACCAGGAGAATAAGAGAGGGACTGAAAGGAGGAGGGAGGAGACGATATGTCCTGCCAAGTTCCCAGAACCCTTTGTGCTGGAATCCATCTTGGCTGAGAGATGTGTGTGCCACAAGGAAGGACACTGAGTCTAAATGATTGGCCAGAGACAACCCGGAAACTAACCCCATCTCCGCAAAACCCGAGACTTCGAGCCACATACCTGGGGTCCTGCTGCTCTCCTCCCGGGCACCCCTTCCCAATAAAGTTTCTTGCTTCTCACTGTTTCTCCTGGGACAATTCGTTTCCAAGTGTTAGACAAGAGCCCACTCTTGGACCCTGGAAGGGGTCCCTCTGCCTGCACCACTTACAGTTCAGTTCAGTCGCTGAGTCATGTCCGACTCTTGGTAACCCCATGAACCACAGCACGCCAGGCCTCCCTGTCCATCACCAACTCCCGGAGTCCACCCAAACCCATGTCCATCGAGTCAGTGATGCCACCATCTCATCCTCTGTCGTCCCCTTCTCCTCCTGCCCTCAATCCCTCCCAGCATCAGGGTCTTTACAAATGAGTCAGCTCTCTGCATCAGGTGGCCAAAATATTGGAGTTTCAACCTCAACATCAGTTCCTCCAATGAACACCCAGGACTGATCTCCTTTAGAATGGACTGGTTGGATCTCCTTGCAGTCCAAGGGACTCTCAAGAGTCTTCTCCAACACCACAGTTCAAAAGCATCAATTTTTCGGCGCTCAGCTTTCTTTATAACCCAACTCTCACATCCATACATGACCACTGGAAAAAAAATGATCCTTAAATATCTAGATGATGGATATTGTGATGGAGGCAAAGTCACACAACCAGGAGCCATCTCATAACTCAACAGTTCACGGTCTTTCCCACTAAGCCATGCTGCAATAATGTCTTGTCATTTGTTAGCATAGATTATTTTCCAGGGATAAGCTTTGTACGCGTTTTCAAGAACAAGGTCTCGAGCTTACCCCTGAGCCACAGTTATTTCTGGAGTCCTTCTACTTACTGTCCTCCTTCCGGTACAGATGCTCTGCTTTCTATCTCAATCCTTCGTATCCTGCAACATCGGTGCAATTTCCCCCTCAATAGGACCTTCCTGAGTCCAGATCACTTGTCTACCTCCTCTCAGTCAATGCTTCTCAGCCCACACCTGCACACTGAAATTACCCAGGAAGCTTTCAAATCAGATTCCTGGGTTTCATGGAAAGTATATGGAAGCTGGGGAGGGGGTTAGAGAGGGCCTCTAATTACTTAATGTCCCAGAAGTTTTGATGAACAGTCAGACTTGAGAAACACAAGTGTCAACTCCATTTAGCAAATAATTAAGTCCTTACTTGGGGATCTGCTTCCCTCATAGCTCAGATGGTAAAGAATCTGCCTGTACTGCAGGAAATCCAGGTTTGATTCTTGGGTCAGGAAGATCCCCTGGAGAAGGAAATGACAACCCACTCCAGTGTTCTCGCTTGGGAAATTCCATGGGCCTGGTGGGCTACGGTCCATGGGGTCGCAAAGAATCGGACATGACTTAGGGACTAAACCACCACCACACTTTGTGGTATTCCTTGGATTGTTTGGGCTTCGCTTGTGGCTCAGCTGGTAAAGAATCCACCTGCAATGTGGGAGACCTGGGTTCGATCCCTGGGTTGGGAAGATCCCCTGGAGAAGGAAACGCTACCCACTCCAGTATTCTGGCTTGGAGAATTCCATGAACTACAGTCCATGGGCTCACAAAGAGTCAGACACGACTGAGCGACTTTCACGTTCACTTTTGGGTTGTTTTATTGTTTAGTATTTCATGCACGCAAATACATACTATATATATGTACTCGGTACTACGTCTGGTCTCTCCACGCCCTTTGATCCCTTCTCTCCCTAGTCAGGGGAGGAATAACTTGTCTAATGGGCGCATTTTAGGAAAGACAAGCTGGCTCTGCTGAGTTCGGCTCCTCCCACTTTCCTCTCGGATCTGAGCCGCCTTCTGCCAGTCTGTGTAGTCCTTCAGCACAGGGAGGGCCTGGTTCAGGTTTAATTCAGGTTTAATTAACAGGCCAGACTGGTTCTCACGTTATTATATGTTCTCTGATCTAGTCCTTATTAATAATAGAGGTGGTATTTTGGCCTCCATGTGTCTTATTTCTTTTTCAAGTTTCTCAGGTGGGCAACATTATTCAGTATCCCCCTCTCGGCAATCCCACACTGGTTTTAGGATAGAGGAAGGAGCCATCAATCTGGCATTGAAGCTTCACCATATAGTAGGTGCCTGTCATATACTGACTGATCCAAATGTTTGACCTCTGGGACTTCCCTGGTGGTCCTGTGGCTAGGGCTCCGTATTCCCAATGCAAGGAGGCCCAGTTCCATCCCTGGTCGGGGAACTAGATCCCACAGGTTGCAAGGAAGAGTTCGAATGCCGCAACTAAAAATCCTGCACGCATGCAGAGGTTCCGCATGCGGCTTCCCTGGTGGTCCAGTGGTTAAGAATCCGCCCGCTAATGCAGGCGACACAGGTTTGATCTCTGGTCGGGGAAATGCCACAGGCCTCAGGGCAACTGAGCCCATGGCCACAACTTCTGAGCCCACGTGCTGGAACTACTGAAGCCCGTGCATCTGGAGCCTGTGCTCCATAACAAGAGAAGCCGCATGAGAAGCCCGCGTATGGCAACACAGAGTAGCCCCTGCTCACTGCAACTAGAGAAAGCCTGCATGGCAATGAAGACCCAGCACAGCCCAAAATAAATAAATCTTCAAAAAAAAAAATAATCCCGCATGCCACAACTAAGACTCAGTGCAGCCAAATAAATACATAAATAAAAATAAGTATATATAAAAAAAGACAACAACAAATGTTTGATCCCCAAAGCCTTGCAGTAGGCCTGGACTTAGCCATTTGATCTCTAAACGTTGTGGGAAGAATTATGCTAGCTGTGGGATGGATACAAGATAACCAAGACAAGATTCCTGCCCGCAAGCAAAACTCAAGTCTATGGCAAGTATTTGTCAGATACCCACTTTGTGCCAGGCACTGCGCTGGCCAGGAGCAATACAAAAATAAATAAAATGTGCTAACATAAAAGAACCCAAACCGTCTCAGCATTTTTCACTGTCGGTGCATCATGAGATCCGCTTAGTGAGTCCTGACCACTATATGAAAGAACAGAGTAATGTGTGCCACAAGCGGTAAGGGCACGCGCTACTCACGAGAATTGTTTCTGTTTTCTATGTATATGTGGGCGGGGGTGGGAGCTGTGTGTACATGTGTGAGTTGAGTTGCAATACAAAATGTGTTCTCACTGTCGGTTATAGTTTTTAAAAGTTGAAGATCTGTAGTCTAACGGGGGAACCAGAGACCTGTATGTGACTTTATTAAATATTATTTTACATGTGTAACATAGGAGTTTTGTGATATGAGACTGAGGCTTAGAGAATCTAAGAAATTGGTAGCAGGTTATAGATAGAGCTGACCTTCAAACACAGGTCAGTCTGACTTAAGAGAAAAAGGTGTTTCCTTTGTACCACAAGGCTGAGGGTGACATTGGGAAAGTTCTTGGGGAAAGGGGACAATTAAAGGAAAAGGCATAAACAAAGTGAAGTCACGAAAATGCATTTTGGGGCGGGGGAGGGTTAGGGTCCTTAAGAGTCCATGGAAAAGACATACTTCCTGGGACTTCCCTGGTGGTCCAGTGGTTAAGACTCTGCCTTCTGCAGGGGACTCGGGTTCAATCCCTGGTCAGGAATCTAAGGTCACACATGCCGTGGGCTGCAGTGTTGGCTGTGGAGGAGAAGCTGGAACCCTTCACGAGGGAGCCACACACGCGCTCAGTCCGGGAGTTGGAGGAAATCGAGGAGGAGACCTGCCAGGAGGAGGGGTGAATTCATTTGCTAGGGCGGCCCTGACACAGCGTTACAAATCGAGTGGCTCGAAACAACAGACATGTATTCGCTTCCAGTTGTGGAGGCTAAAATCAAGGTGCTGGCAGGGCCATACGCCCCCTCCTGGGAGGATCTGGCAGCGAATCCTCTCTGACTTCTGGTGGTGGCTGGCAGTCCTTACAGCCACATACGATCTGATCGCTGCCTCCGTTTTCACAGGGCTGTCCTCTATGCATCTGCATTTCTGTGTCTTCCCGTGGCCTTCTTATAAGGACATCAGTCTCTGGATCCAGGACCTGCCCTGACCTAGTAAGACCTCATCTTAATGTAGCTAATTATATTTGCAAAGGCCCTATTTCCACATAAAGTTTCCTTCTGAGATTCTAGGTGCGTGTGAACTGGGGGAGAAGGGAAGGACAACCCCCCACATGGTGTGATCTACCTGCCAGTCAAGGCAATGTACCTGGCACCTTCCACCAGCCATGAAAACGTTAAAACATAAAGTTGGCAGCTGCTTTATTTCTTCCTCGCAAATATGATTCACAGTGTCTCTATTGGCTGACGCTGATCCAGCACCATTCGGGAAAGGAAATTCTGGGAAATTCCGGTCTTGCTAAGTTGATATAGTACAGAGCTACCACATACAGCATCATTGAAGTGTTTCGTTTTGTTTTGTTTTTTTGAGCAGGGAAATGACTTGATGGAAATGTAGTTTTAAAAAATGTTGATTTGGCAGCAGAGAGGAAAGTGGGAGGAAGAGAGATCGGAGATATTAAGAGATCATCGGCGCAGTCTAGGATGGTGGGAGTAGTGGTTTAGCCGCTAAGTTGCGCCTCACTCTTGCCAGCCCATGGGCTATAGCTCACCAGGATCCTCTGTTCACAGGATTTTCCAGGCAAGATTACTGGAGTGGGTGGCCATTTTTTCCTCCAGGGGATACTCTCGACCCAGGCATCAAACCCGTGTCTCCTGCTTTGCTGGCGGATTCTTTAGTGGCTGAACCTCTAGGTGGTGGTTCCTAAAGTTCCTTTCTGCTTTTGGTAATGATAGACTAGTGCTGACCCTCTGCCTGAAGACAACTGAAAAATCTGAATAAAAAGTACAAGTCTAAGTCTCACAAAAACTAAGAAGATGATGAGGAATAATTGCTCCAAGATAGGGGAACAGATGGAAATGGAAATCCAGAAAGCCAGGCATTTAGGGCCCTTTTACCCTAAAAAGGTTGGAGGGTCTTAAAGAGGATGCTGAGACGTGCCTCGCGAGCTCTGGGGGCTCTGGGAGGCTGGCCACATGGGGCTGAGCCACTAAAAGTCCGCATCACAAGAGTGAGAGAGAACCAGAAATAAACCTGCAGGCTGGGTCAGCTCTGTCTGATCTGGCTGACCCAGAAAAGCTCAGATCCTGAAATTGGATTAAATGAATCCTGGATTACTACAATCCCAAGGCCTGGCAGAAACAAATTAAGAGGCTCAACATCCGAGTCCTCACATCATTTCTACAATTAACTTTTCAAACACAATATCCAGCACATTCTCAAATGTTTGTTTTTTTAGTTGCTTGCCATTCTTAGTTTTAAAAAAGAATGTTATTGAGCACACGCCTTTATTAATCTATTCTTTTAGCTGCACAACACAGGGCTTATGGGATCTCAGTTCCCTGAGCAAGGATGGAATCTGCATCCTTTGCAGTGGAAGCTGGGAGTCTTAACCACTGGACCACCAGGGAAGCCCCTGTTAATTATTCTTGAACACTAATTGGTGGGGGGGGAATGGAGAAAAAAAAAAAAAAAGAGGAAGTGCAGAAGGGAGAAGGCGATGGACAGAGACCCATGAGTTCTTGGTCCTGCTGAGAACTGGAAGGAACCAATAACTCCTGAATCGTTAGCCCGAGTGACTGAGCAGCAGTCAGGGCCCTGCATGGAAATCAGTGACGTGGGGAATGGGGCGAGGTCTGCTTCGTCATGTGGATAAAGATGTTCAGCGGGAAGATGCCAGAGGGTGTCCGGAGGTTGTTCAAGAGACCAGTCAGGACTCAAGCAGCCGTCTACAAAGTGGAACCTGAAGGAGTGATGAACGTTTAAGAAGAGAAGAGGAAGAGTTCAGAGAAATATTTTTAAAAGATTGGGCTTGATCTTGAAATAATGCCTCTTCATCATTAAAAAAAAAAAAAAAAAGATTTATTTATTTGGCTATGCCAGGTCTTAGCTATGGCATGTGGGATCTAGTTCCCTGCCCAGGGATGGAACCCAGATCCCCAGTATTAGGAGCATGGAGTCTTGGCCCCTGGACCACCAGGGAAGTTCTTTTATTACTTTCTCCCCCATTTTGAGTGGGATACATATTTACTGAGAAATTGCCTTCCTGACAAACTCATTCTTTAAAGCTCCTTGACTGTATTGCTTCCGTGAAAGCTTGGATTGCCCAGGGGTGACTTATCAACCTCTCTTGTGCTCTGCCTCGATCATGCATTCACAGTGGTTATCTACGCATCATGCGGCTCTCTCACAATTTTGTTTCTCCCACTAAATTGTCTTTTCTCAAAGCAAAGGTTTTGACATTTGTGTCCCCTGAGTGTTAGTCTCTCAGGCTTCCAAATGCATAAATTAATGAAGGGGGGAAAAAAAACTGGGCTTAAAAAAAAGAAGAAACTTTAAAAAGAAAAGAGAGAGAAAAGATCAGGCCTAGCAGTGGCATGGAAGGTATGTTGGAAAGACCGTTGGTCTTATAGGGGGTTCTGAGCTCGTCACCCTAAATGATGCCTCTTGGGCATATTGACAATTTGAGTTACAGCACCTAGAGAACCAGCATATGTAAAAAGGTCACTCTGACCTTCCTTTTTCTTCCTGAAAGCAGGAGATAAAATTCTCATGTGATAGGTGCCCTCCCTGAACCAGGAGGGGGGAAAGAGCCATCTTATCACCAGAGATAGGGAGTGACAGGCAGGAGACATCTATGCAAACAAACCTTGTCAAAACAACCCCTATCTTCCCAGCCACTTCTCCAGGGTTACCTGCCCTAATTCAGACCCTGTGTTTTGTCAGCTGTTTGAAATTCACAGCTCTTTGTCCAACCTAGTGTGTGAGTATGGTCCTTCACTGCTTCTTTGGGTTTCTGTTATTTTCATGAAGGCTCCTATGTACATACAAAATTGCTAAATAAGATCTGTATGCTTTTCTCCTGTTCGTCTCTCTTATGTCTAATCCTTACGCTTAGCCAGAGACCTACGAGAACAGAGGAGAGATTTTGCTTACCAATGTGGAGACAACCCAGAGGAGGCTGCAGGGACACACACGTGGACTGATGAAGTCCATGGGGAGGGCCCCGGGAGGAAGACCGCGGGGCTAGAGCGGGTTCATGCGGCAAGCTTCGTGCCTAGCAGGAGTGAGAAGCCAGGGAGAGGAAACAGTCCTACTCTTCCCTTTGGACCTTATTTAGAAAAATACCTTTTTTTTCTTTTTTTGACTGCACCCTGAAACATGTGAGATCTTAGTTCCCTGACCAAGGATCCAACCCACACCCCTGCGGTGGCAGCACAGAGTCTTAGCCATGGGCAGCCAGGGAAGTCCCTGGAAAAATATCTTTATTCCAAGTATACTGTCCTCTCTTCTCATCCTGACCTCGTGAAAACCTCCATAAATACGGTGTAAATCTTAGAAGTGGTTTAGTTAAATTGTACTTAGGCATTGCACACACACCCTTTTCCCTGTGGCCACCTGGGCAGCTAGCTATAGCAGAGAACTTGTATCTACACAGATAGCAACAGCTAGTCGTAAGCAAGAAGGTACCAATCCTCATTTCCTTTCTTGGTCTGATTATTCCTGTGACAGATAGAATATTTACTTCTAGACCACATGCATAAAAGTTTATGTGGTAGCTGTTTAGGTTGATTTGTTAGTTTTTTTTTTTTTTAAGAAAGATTTAAACAATTTAGACCTGTAAAAGACAGCTATGCTATTACTGAAAATACTTTTTTTTTAAACGTTTTTAAAAACATATTTATTTTTTTAACTGAGGGATAATTGCTTTACAGAACTGTGTTGGTTTCTGCCAAATACTTTGTGTGTGTGTGTGTGTGTGTGTGTGTGTGTAATAAAGTTTTATTAAAGTATAAAGGAAATAGTGAAAGCTTCTGACATAGACATCAGAAGGGGGCAGAAAGAGTACGCGCTTGCTAGTATTAGCAATGGAGTTATATACTGTCCAATGAATCCAAAGAATGTCTGGAGGTTGTAAAGACCTCACCAGATCTACTCCCATAATTTACATTTTAAGATAACAGGATTGGCCAGAAGGTTTAATCCAGAGACTGTCCTCAGGCAGGATTCATTATTATTATATAATCCTAAGGAATGTAGAGGGAAAAAAGTAAAAAGTTTGTCCTTTCTTCCTCCTTAGTATTCCAGACCTCTCTCTCCTTGGGGACCCCTGGACTTCTTATCAGCCTACCTAGGAAATGACTCTCTTATTCCGCCCCCCCCCCCCTTTCTTTTAGAACTGTGTTGCCAAGGGAAAGGGGCATCATTTTCGTTCCATAGCTACTTCTGCTGTTAAGGGGTGTGGCCCCTAAATTGTTGTTGAGGCAACCTATTCTCCTAACCCTCATACTGAGGGTCTCTGATTCAGGGGCCCCAAGCCTGCCAAATATTTTTACTGGGCGTAATATTAAAGCTCAAGCCACTACTTTAAAGTCACTGTTTTAAAAGTACTTATCAGTGTAGAACTTTTCTGCATTATCAGGAAAATGTAAAGTTAGGCTCAAGTGTTACTTAATTAAAGTCTAGGCTAACAGTAGCTAATAACACTCCTGCTGTGCTTGTGTGCGGTGTTAACTTGGTCTTCACCTCAATTCTATTGGGTTGAAACTATTATTACCCCCATTTTATACATGAGGAAGACGAGATGTTAAGAAGGAAGAAGAGGTTAAGTAGCCTATGAAAGGAAGAAGAGGTTAAGTAGCCAGACCAAAGTTACATAACTAGTAAAGCAAGAACCAGCATGCAGATTGAGAGTCGGCCCCAAGTCCACGTTCTTAACCACTATGCTTACTCTGCCTGCTTAAGTGAGAGCTAAGTGGTTACAGAGAAAAGGAAAAAAAAAAACCTTCCACCTGCCTCCATAAAATTCCAAGAATCAGTCATGTAGTTATGTTGCAGATTGGGAGAAAAATAAAGTAACTGGGATCTATAATATAAATCACTCTAGAAGACACAGCAGATCTTTTCTGCCATACAATTTGCTGTAAATCCCACCTGCCAACAGTCCCTCCCTCACAACAAGAAAGACAAATACATGCTTTAGAAGCCTAAATGTAATAGAGTCTTATGACATTTTGCTGACGAATAGCAATGAAAAAGAAAAAGAAAAAAAAAAACTGAAAAGGTCCTTGAGTTCAGATTTTCAAGCTTCATGTCACCATGTGTTTATGAATATGAAAAGAATTTTTTTCCAGATGGATTGCAATAGAAAAATATTAGAGTGCATTTCACAAAGTAAATTTATTGTCTTATTTATGAAAATTTTATATATAGACAGGATCATAATCTAAAACATATTTCCTACTGCAAACAAAAAACTGATATCTATGCATCCGGTCTAAATCCCCTTTCCTGGGAGACGAGGACCAAGAGACTGACACAGGATAAACCCAAAGAGGACCACACCAAGACACACTGTAATTTAAATGACAAGAATAAATATTAATTAAATATTACAAATTTCTGATTTTCACTGTTCATTTTTATGTTGTAAATGTGTAAATTATATACACCTTGATCTGCTGGAGACAAATATCACTGGTAGTTGGATAGCTTGTCAGAGGTGTTTGTCCATAGGAAAACCTTCCTTTAGTACAGACTGTAATATACCTCCAGGGCCTGTGTTTAAGCAGCACAAGTCACATTGGCAGAAATCACCACAGCGTTTATCAGCGGCGCATTCAATTAGTCCAGCAGGGGGCGCTAGAATGTAATTTAAGCACAGTGACCCTTAGCAAAAGTCTATTTGATTCAGTCTTGATAGTGAGGTTCTCATAACAAATATATCTAAAGAGGGCTAGTCTTGTAGAAAATGGACAGAGGAGGTCTTAAGAACCAATGTAGAATTTTTAATATCAATTACATACAAGGCTAATTTCCTCCACGTTGCCTTGTTGTTCACTGGCTAAGTTGTGTCCAACTCTTCATGACCCCCAGGACTATATAACCCCACCAGGCTCCTCTGTCCATGGATTTCCCAGATGATAATACTGGAGTGGGTTGCCATTTCCTCCTCTAGGGGATCTTCCTGACCCAGGAATTGAACCCGTGTCTCCTTGTCAAAATAGAATTGAAAGGGGAATTCCCTGGCAATCCAGTGGTTAGAACTTTGCCTTTTCAGTACCGGGGCCTGGCTTCAATCCCTGGTAAGGAACTAAGATCCTACAAGCCTCCCAGCATGGCAAAAAGCAAAACAGAAATGAAAAACTTGGTGCTCAGCAATCCCTCTTTGCTTAGCCCTGCCAAGCCAGATTGAAAACAGATTTCTCAAAAGTTGTAAAATGAAGTCCTTCCACGTCCTGGAAAGAAGAGCTTCCTTTCTTAATGTCACAGACCTGAAGACCCTCGTGGGTCCGCCGTAAAGCACAGGGTCTGCCCACCTTCGGCAGTCACAGCTGCCACAGCTCAGCAAGAACAAGCCAGGATGGTAGTCGGTTTGTAATCACAGCGAGATAAAGTTGGTTATCTCAGCCCCCCAGGCTCTCCCGCCAGCATGGAGCTGGCAGGTTGCCTGACCTCAGCGAAGCCCAGGGTTTCTGTAGGTCAGAAGCCGGCGGATGAGGTAAGTAGCCACGAGTAATCAAACAATCTGGGCTTTTTAAGACAGACGAGCGCAGAGATCGTAGGCAGTTAATCCGGATGGTCAGCACGCCCCTACTATGACCACCCCACCCTGGGCCCTGGCTGGGGTGAGTTCCCATCTGCCTGTGGTACGAGTGCCGGGGTGTGCAGAAGCTGGAGAACTCTCTGTGCATTTCCATCAGATCGACAGGGGGAAGCAGCAGCCCCGGATACACGCCATTAGAACCTGGTATTATCCTGTCTTCACTCCCCACGCGCCTAATCTTTATCCCAAACCTAATATCCTACTCTTCATTCAAGGGCCTTGCAGCTCCCATGGGCTCAAAAGCTTTTTCAACTCCCCACCCCCCAAACTAGAATTCCTCCTCTCCGTTCTGCATCCCTTTTCACGGGGAGCTCTTTGTGAGCACACACCACAGTCCACGTTGCACTGCATCTGCTTGTGTATCCGTTTGCCTCCCTCCACACCCGCCTCTGGATTGTGACATTTAGAAGGCAGTGATCCAACCTTGGTAATCTGCTGGTTCTGCCCAGCTCCTACCCCGCTCTGGGTACACAGAAGGTGCTCAATACTTGTCTGTTGATCTAGATCCACTACATGGACCTTTTACGGTGGTCAATTTCCCTTGTTAACTTAAGATTTCAAATACACACAAAGGTACCAAGAATAATAAAACCACCGTCAGAGTGGCATTGGTTTCTCCCGAGGCATTTAGAATCCCAGGCAGTATAGCCTAGAGGTTAGCAACGTGGACTTTGGAATCAGAATAAGGTGGTTTGGAGTCTCAGCGCTTTCTTATTAATTTTGGATCGGAAAGTTACCCTGGAAGAGGGTATGGCAACCCACTCCAGCGTTCATGCCTGGAGAATCCCCACGGAGAGAGGAGCCTGGCTGGTTATAGTCCCTAGGGTCGCAAAGAGTCTGATACCCGAATCGACTTAGCACACAAGTGTCCCCAGTCAAATTTCTTCATCTCTCTAATCCTCAGCTTTGCATCTATAAATTGGGGCTGATAATACCTTACTCTCTGGATTGCTTTAAGGATTAAATGAGATAATACATGCAAAGCACTTGCCACAGTGCCTGGCTCACAAGAATGCCATAAAAGGCAGCCATCATTGGTATTGTAAGCGTGACCACAAGCTCCTGTAACCCCAAACATGGTAATCCTAAACGCCAACAACTATACTGGTGGGACTTCCCTGGAGGTCTAGTAGTGAAGACTTCACCTCCCAACGTTGGGGGTGGTCAGGGAGCTAAGATTCCACATGCCTGCTGGCCGAAAAACCAAAAACATAATACGGAAGCAATATTGTAACAAATACAGTAAAGACTTTAAACATGGTCCACGCTCAAAAAAATCTAAAAAAACAAAAAGTTTACTCTTTAAAAACTGACGAGGTGGAGAAAGAGCCTATTGACCAGAAGAAAATTCAAAGACGTATCCATCAGTTACACGTGCTGTGCTGTGCTAAGGCCTTCCGTCTGTGTCTCTGACATCTCCTGCATTGGCAGGCAGGTTCTTTACCACTAGCGCCACCTGGAAAGCGCTAGTTACAGAATCAGTTCAGTTCAGTTCAGTCGCTCAGTCGTGTCCGACTCTTTGCAACCCCATGAATCGCAGCACGCCAGGCCTCCCTGTCCATCACCAACTCCCGGAGTTTACTCAAACTCATGCCCATCGAGTAGGTGATGCCATCCAGCCATCGAATCCTCTGTCGTCCCCTTCTCCTCCTGCCCCCAATCCCTCCCAGCATCAGGGTCTTTTCCAATGAGTCAACTCTTTGCATGAGGTGGCCAAAGTATTGGAGTTTCCGCTTCAGCATCAGTCCGTCCATTGAACACCCAGGACTGATCTCCTTTAGGATGGACTGACTGGATCTCCTTGCAGTCACTAGCGGAACACTGGCTTTGTTGGTGTTAAAAAAATTCCTGTCCGTTTTTTAGGATGTGACAGTGGTATCACAGCTATGGTTTTTAAACAGAAGAGTACTTCTCTTTTAGAGATATATCCTGATACCTTCACAGACTAAAATTTACAACACCTGCTTCAAAATAAGCTAAGGTGGAAGAAGGAAGAAAATGAGGCTTAGATGAAATAAAATTGGCTGTTCGTTAATCACAGAAGCTGAGTAGAGGGAACATGGCAGTTCCATTTATTTGAAATTTTGGAGTTTTCCATAAATAGTCCCTTGGACAGCAAGGAGATCAGACCTGTCAATCCTAAAGGAAATCAACCCTGAATATTCATTGGAAGGGCTGATGCTGAAGCTCTAATACTTTGGCCACTTGATGTGAAGAGTCAACTCATTGGAAAAGGCCCTGACGCTGGGAAAGACTAAAGGCAGGAGGAGAAGGGGGCAACAGAGGATGAGATGGTTGGATGGCATCACCAAATCAATGGACATGAGTTTGAGCAAACTCCGAGAGATAGTGAAGGACAGGGAGGCCTGGCGTGCTGCAGTCCATGGGGTCGCAAAGAGTCAGACACTATTTAGCAACTAAACAACAAAAAAACCAAACTATGCAGTACTTGCTAGAGAGTCTGGATGTAAAGCAAGGCTTGGGGCACCAGGGTGAGTCCAAACTTGCATGATGAAAGAGGCCATCCTCCAAAATGGTTAACACATCTTCCAAAATACATTAATGACCACCATGTATTAAAATGCTGGCATGGTGTAGGCTTTGAAATGGTAATGACCACATTTTTTCACAATATTATTTCTATAAAAGATATCATTAATTTAGTTTTTGTTCAGGGATTACATTTCCATTAGTTAATAGCAATATATTTTCCAAAGACCTTTGAATCTAATGAGATTCTCATTAAAACATCACAGAAACTTTAGGTGGCAAGTTGTTAAAAAAACGGGGGGGGGGGGGCAAGTCTGTCTTAAATATTGATTGAATGTCTGTTATGTGATGCAAATTATAAAGACAGTTTGAATGAACATTTTAAGTCAAATTCTGACATAGGCTAAAGTATCCATAAAACTAAATTAATTACAAATTATCTTTAACAGAACTACTTACAGACTGGGTGACAGAAGGTATTAAGATTATTGTCATGTACTATTCTATCTGGGATTCCCAGGTGGCTCAGTGGTGAAGAATGCACCTGCCAATGCAGGAGACCCGGGTTTGATCCCTGGATCAGCGAGATCCTCTGGAGGAGGAAACGGCAACCCACTCCAGTATTCTTTCTTGGAGACCCATGGACAGTGGAGCCTGGCGAGCTACAGTGCGTGGGGTCACAAATGATGAGACACAACTGAACACTGTGCCTAGCACATTTATCTAGTTTAATGAAAGAACCAAAATGCGTCATTTGAAAATTTCGTTATGATCCATCTCCTTCTGAATTCCAACCTATTTCCTTGAAAAGGATCAATCACATTAAAATCTGTTAATTATTTTTTCCTTTTCAGTGCTTATATAAATACAGTCAAATAGCTATAAGAGTACAAAGTAATGGCCCCAGTAGGGTTTCTTGGACTGACCAGTGGACATCATCTGAGAATGTCCTGCCAGGGCCATGATCCCTAGGGACCTAGGTCCTCAAAGGCAGGGTGTGATTTTCCTGTCTCAGAGCACTTTCATTTGCTGTTTTCTTCATCTGGAGGGATCTCCCCTAGATTTTCTCATAGCTTTGTAACTGCTAGTCCTGCTGGTTACTGAGCTCTCAACTCAGATACAGGCTCCCTTGGTGGCTCAGACGGTAAAAGTGTCTGCCTGCAATGCGGGAGACCCGGGCTTGATCCCTAGGTTGGGAAGATCCCCTGGAGAAGGAAATGGCAATCCACTCCAGTACTCTTGCTTGGAGAATCCCATGGACGGAGGAGCCTAGAAGGCTATGGGGTTGCAAAGAGTCAGACCTGACTGAGCAACTTCACTTTCACTTTCATCACATCACTCACATTTCTTCACAACACTTCTGTAAAATTACTTTGTTTATTGTCTTCTTCCTTCTCATTAAAATAGAAACTTCATGAAAGAAAAGGATCTTCAAGGCTTTATCTATAACATCTAGAGTCAACAGGGATTGGCACACATGTTTCTTAAGGACCAAAGAGTAGATACTTAAGGACTTATAGACCACAGAGTTCATTCACAACTACTCAACTCTGTCATTGTGGCATGAAAGCTACCATAGACAATATGAAAATGTATGGACAAGCCTGTGTTCTAATAAAACTTTATTTACAAAGAACAGTCGGCTGGCCAGATTGGGCCTATGGCTGTAGTTTGCCAAACTTTGCTCTAGAACATTGTATTGGAATGTGGTAGTCAGTGTTAGTTGCTCAGTCGTGTCTGACACTTTACAACTGTCCATGAAATTCTCCAGGCAAGAATACTGGAGTGGGTTGCCATTTCCTTCTCCAGGCATCATCCCAACCCAGGGATCAAGTCCGGGTCTCCTGAATTGCAAGCAAATTCTCTACCATCTGAGCCACTAGGGAAGCTCCACAGTACTCAGCAAATATTTTTAAATGAATGAACTTTTTTTTTTCACCTAGACTGATACAAAGAAATGATTCAGTTTAGTTCAGTCGCTCAGTCGCGTCTGACTCTTTGCGACCCCATGGACTGCAGCACGCCAGGCTTCCCTGTCCATCACCAACTCCCAGAGCTTGCTCAAACTCATGTCCATTGAGTCGGTGATGCCATCCAACCATCATCCACTTGTTACTCTACAGCAACCAAATAAGCAATATATACATACATTGCATTGTCATAAATCCTTAGCCCTGGTAATACTGAGTAAAAGATGCACTAAATTGTTGGAGGTAATCAAATAGCACCAGTGAGACTTCATCTGGTTTTACTCTTATTTTTCAGACTGATAGTCTTGGGCTGTACCCCACAGGCCGCTCAGCCTCAAGACCAAAGAAAGAACCCAGAAACAGCAAAAGAGACGTCTAAGTCTCAAAGGACGGGGGACCTCACAAGTCTGAAAAAAAAGGTCCTGGAGCAATGCCCCCACCATGGACAGCAAAGGGCAGGCAGAAAGCAACAGCAACCTTCACTCCTCAGGCAAGAAAGAGGCTACCATTCCTTGGAGAAACTGATGTCAGGGTGGCTCATCGGTTACCAGGGAAACAGGCGGCTGGCACAGGGGCAAGCACAGAGGCAGTTAAGGATTAAGCCCTATAATTAAGAGGGTAGCTTAGCCAGCTGAGTGAAGTGGGACTCGTCAAGGAGGGGATGCAGAGTGAGCAAAGAAACAGCCATCTTGAATGGCCTGACTGTACGCACCGGGCCGGAGCTTTCTTTACACAAAGGCAGAGTGTATGGCCACGGAAAGAATGTGATTTCTAGAGGCGATTTCTATCATTCGCCAAAAAACACAGCCACTCTGTAGAAAAACAGACAGATTTAAAGTCACAATAAATTATAACTTGAGTGATCCATACAAGAGAACAAGTAATAAAAGAAAAATCTTATAAAAGCATATTTCTTACATATTAAAATATTTTTATGTGCAAATAAGTGGGAATTCCTGTTATCTCTGTAGCTCTCAGAGATATGTTATTGTTCCCAGTTCCATGTTAACAGGGGTAGAACCACTTCCTTTTTCTGTTTAATTAAATAATTAGTGGGAAAAAGAATACCTTCTGGCATTTGCCATCTCCTATGTTCCTTTACTATAGTGACAAGAAAAGCCAGAATATATTTTAAGTGATAGATAACATATTGGTGACATTTTAGACCTCCTTATGGACCTGTGGGCTGATAAATGTTTTTAAATAATAAACATAAAATAAGAATTATCAGACTAAATGGGAAGTATAATTCAAAATTTAAGGGTTCCTTACACATGTGAACCTAGTGTTCTTTGCAAGGTATAGATGACATAAATGGTACAGTTTCTACAAGCAAAGAGCGGAATGCTTAGAGGCTAGCTACCACACTCCCTGCCCCCCAACCCCCACCCCGCCATCTTGTTAGAAAAATAAGACGAAATCCTTCCAGAGATGACAGACCTGTGTTCTCAAAATGTGGTCCATGGCCTACATGCCTGCATCAGCCTCACTTGAGATGCTTGTTAAAAATTTGTATTCCTGGTCTGCACCTGGGAGCACCTTGATGCATCCAGGTCTCTGATTAAATGCTCAGGTGCAATTTGTACACAATAATGTCTGAGAATGCGTTGAGAATTCACACTGTATTACAATAGATTAATGACAGTGAAACTGAGCTAGTCTTTTCCTAGTTGAATGTCCAAAGAATGTGAGAACCATTTCTGTGGGTTTAAAATTATAAAATAATACATGTAAAAAAAAACTCTGAAAAATGAGAAAATATTAAGACAAATCATTTCATAATATGGCTATGGGGGGAAAACAATTTGGGGTGAGTACTGGGGTGACTTTCCTCCCAGCACACATTTTTAATTCTTAAGAGGAAAGGTCATGTAACACAAGTTTACCTTTTTCACATCTTGTCTTGGGAGATAAAAACTTTTTTTTTTTTAATTAAGAGCTTAGGATGTAAGATCTGTTCACAATTTCTGCTCACAATTAAGTGCTGAACTAACCATTAGTGGCCTCGGTTGAGAAGCCGAAGGAACGAGGCCATCCTCTTGAGCCAGAGTCTCACGCCAGACAAGGGATCTCCTGCCGAGACTGACCAGCTCCCGACTTCATCGCCAAAAGGAACCGGACTAACCCCTCCATCTGACCGCTGCATCCTGCAAAATGCAGGGTGATCCTGCATCCCGAGTGGGAGCCTTTATCGGCCTTTAGCCTGTGCTTGAAAGCCCCAGAGCCGAGTCAGAGAAGGACGAGGTCCTGGCCCCCTGCAGCCCGCTCTTCCCCCAGATGGGCGGCGCTCGCAGTCTCCCGGGGGACTGAGGGGAGACCGGAGTACAGGGGGCGGGCGATGCCTGGGGTCCTGGCCGAGCCTCCGCGAACGTTGAGCGGCCGAACACAGCGGGCGCCCGTGGGGTCTGCACCTCGCCGCCCGGCCGGCAGGGGGCGCCGGCGTGTATGTGTGTGTTTGTTGGGGGGAGCCGGGCCTGCACATCGCCGCCCGACCGGCAGGGGGCGCCGGTGGCGGGTGGGGGGCGCCGGCGCCTGGCCCTCGCGCCCCTCCGGCGCCGGCCCCAGCTCGCGGCGTTCTGAGCAGCCCAGGCGAGGGGCGGGGGCGGGGCGCGGCGGGCGCCCGAAACGGCCCTGCGGCGGGGGGCGCGCGCGCGAGCCCGAGGGGGCGGGGTGGCGGGCGCGCGCGGCGGGAGGGGGCGGGGGCGGGGCGGCGGGCGCGCGCGGCGGGCGCGCGGGCAGAGGGACGCCGGCTACCCTGGACAGCGCACCGCCGGCCGCCGGGGTCGCCGCGCCGCCAGCCATGGTGAGTGGGCGCTGCGCGCCGCCCGCCGCCGCCGCCCCTTCCTCCTCTCCGCCACCGACGCGCGGGGCGGGAAGGGGGCCGAGCGGCCGGCGGCGGCGGCGCGGGGGGCTGCGGATTCGGCCGCTGGAACCCGTCGCTGTCGGCGGGCCGGGCCGCGCGGGCCTGGGGAGGGGGCGGCGGACGTTTGGGGTCGGGGGGCGCGCGGGCCGCGCCCGGGCCCGCCGGGTCGCCGGCTCCGCGGTCCCGCCCGGCCCCTCCGGGCGCCCGCCGCCGCGTCCAGCCCCCTGTTGCATGCACGTGCCCGCCGCGCCGCCCCCCTCGTCCCGCGGCGGCCGCTCCCCGCTCCCGGCCCAGTCCGGCCTGGGGGACGGCGCCCCGCTTGGCGCGGGATCGGCCCGCCGCGGGACCCACGCCGGCTCCGGGGCGCTAACGGTTGAATTCCCGCCTGCACGGCGCCTGCAAGCGCCGGGGGTGTGTCTGCGCGCGGCCTCCCCGGGTTTGCACGGCGGGGTCGGGGCGGGGTGTCCCGGTGTGGACCGGGCTGAGCGGGCCTCTCTGCTCCGTTCTTTCCCCCCCGCAACCGCTGTCTCCGCAGGCTCCGGCTCATCTCCCAGTTTACGAGGCTTTCTGCTGGATCTTAGGCTCTGTTTCCGGAGAGAAAGGGGCGTGTGTGTTGTGTGTGCGTGTGTGTCCCCGCGTGTCCCTGACCCAGGCATCGCCCGAGAGTGTCGGCGGCAGAGCCTGATTCCGTGACTCCAAAAAAAAGGAAAGTGTGTGCGGAGCTCAGAGTCCCGGGCAAAATGTGAAGTCGCCTATGTCCTCGGTGGCCCCTGTTTTATCTTTGCTTCTCTCCTCCCTCCCAGATGGTCCCCCTCTTCCCACTTCAGGGCTCGTTAAAAGAACGCGCATCTCCTGCGCCCCCCCACCCCGCTCCAGCTGACACCAGTCACTCCTGGATTTTTGTCCCCCTTCTCCCCTTTCGGGCACACGCAATCTGTGGACGGAGGAGCCTTCTTTTTTGGCCACTCTTCCTAAAAATCCAGTCTTTCCCACCCCACTCACCGGCAGTTCGTATGCGCCTAGTCGGCTTCATTTTTTTTCCCGCCTTGAGCATCTCTGTTGTTTAACACACTCTCTATTTAGTTTCTGGACTTTATTGAATATGTTCCCCACCGGACTGTCCGTTTCATTAGGGGAGTTCATTTATTATTTATGTTGTCATTTTGTTCTCTGCTCTATTCCTGGTACCTGCACCGATGCCTGGCGGATCGCCAGTGCTCCGTAAACTGAAAAAATTAGCCCAGTAAAGGAGCATACTGATGCTAATGCAGAAATGAGAAGCAGTAGCGGGACTATAGGATTATCTATCCAATTAACAGTTGTAATGATGAGAATCACAGGTGGTGTTGAGAGGAGACATGCTCTTGGACGAGGGACTCGGTGTGGTGGCCCTTGATGGGTAGAGTTGGCCGTCCTTTTGGCAGCTTGGCACCTGGGTGGACAAAGCGTTTTTGGGGCTAACTGGCTGTGTCCTTCAGAGCCTGAACCTTTGCTCCAAATTATTACGAATTACAACGAGTAAGGGAAAAGTGCAAGAAAGTCTCCTTAACTGAGTGGAAGAGTCATGGGAACCTAAAAAAGTCAGAATAAAGGGCAAGCTGATACTGCCTGAAGACAAGCATTTTTCAGAAACTTTGGGTCTTCAGAGGAGAATTATTTCTCTTGTAGATGTCCAAATCCAAGTCTTCCCACTTGGAGAAAAAAAATGATGCAGAGTGTGTGAAAGTTCAGGGTCTATAAGGTCGTGGTTCGGTTCAGAGACACCCCTCTGGATCCAAGTCCAACATGAACAGTCTCTCAAGGTGTCTCTGCTAATTCATCTTACTCCAAAACCCAGTTTTCTTTTAAGTTCCCCTTTTTCCCACTTCCAGAGTATAAATTTATGGTAATGCTTTGTTTAAAGCCTGGGAAAGTATGCTTTTATAATCTGAGCCAAACTGCTTAATAAAACCTACCTGGTAAAGTTTCCGTAAATGATGTGATTTTAGCCATCATTGTATAAGTTTGTGGTTCTGACTACTGTCTTATCCAGATAGGTAGTAAAAAATTAGAAATAAAAAGGAAAGAAAATTTTCTTTGTAATTAAAAACAAGCAACCCATCAAGCCAAATGTAAGACATCTCATTTTTATGCAAGTTGATATTTGTAGGAGATTTTGCTATGTGTGATTCCAGTCAAAATATCAAGCCATTTTTTTTCTTTTCTTCAAAACCATAGCAAATCCATTTTTAACGTATCCAGTTGGGTAAGCTTACTTTTTGGTTCTCCAACAAAAGGCTGCAATTTTAGCTCCCTTCAAGACGTGTGTGTGTGTGTGTTTTTTTTTTGTTTTTTTTTTTTTAAGTTGAGCTATAATTGATCCCTTCAGAACATGTTAATCACAGTTTGGGAGTTTCAGGTGTGTCCATAGTCTGAAACAGAGCGTTGAACCTTTACGTGGATCACCTTGTCTATCTAGTCATCTTCAAGAGGCAGGGCCCTTCTGCTCAGAGTTGCGTCCAGAATCACCTCCCTTGGACAGCCGGCTGCGTACCCCCAACTCATCAGGTTTGGGTGTTAGGAGTAGTCTTGACTGGAGGCAGGAAGTCACACTGGAAGCTCTTTTTTAGGCTCCTTAACCAAAGTGTGTCAACATCAATAGTTTCCCATGATTCTGAAGTTACAAATTTGCTCACTTGTATTTTTTTCTTAACCTTGGAATTAGCGCATTGCTGGTATTTCACCAACTCTTAACAATGAACCATTATAATTGCTAGTTTAAATACAGCCATTTAAAATTTAACAATTTAATAGCAGAATGTCAATTGTTCTGGGGTTGATGTAGCAATTTGGAACCTGAGGCATGGACTCAACTTTGGGTTTGAATTCCAGCACAGCAGTTAACTGTGACCTTGGGCAGATTAACTATTCTTGGCCTTAGCTTTTTCTTCTGTGAAAAAAGATGCTAATGTTATTTCATAAGGTTGTTTGAGGACCAAATAAGCTAATGCACTTGATGTGGCTCATTTAGTGCTGCGAGTGTTCAGTAAATGTTAACTGTTAGAATGACATGGTTTTTTTTTTTTTCTTTCTTGCATATGTGTTTTCAGTTGAGACCCTTATAAATGATGTTTGTGATTCTTCTCAGAATTCTCTTCCCCTTATGTGGTCCTAAAACATTCCTAGTATTGCTCTGTATCCATGCCTTCCAGGAGAAATAAAATGCAGGCCACATGTGTGATTTAAAATTTTCTAGTAGTCACTTTAAAAAGTAGAGACAGGTGAAATTAATTTTTAACATATTTTTAACCTAATTCACAAAAATAGTATTTCAGCATGTAGTAAGTATAGGAAGTATTGGGTCCTTTTTTTCTTTTTTTTCCATATGAAATCTTTAAAATCTGGTGCGTGTTTTATGCTTGGAACTTGTTCTGTTCAGCCTCACCACAGTTTCTCAACAGCCACACGTGGTTCGAGATCGAGGTTACTGTTTTAGACAGAATGGCTCTGGGATGATCCACACCTTCCAAATGTACCTTCTGTCTGCTGGGCCCTTTCCACTCGTGAGAACCTCCCTGCCACCTTAAACCCAGCGTTACTGAAAGAGAGCTACTCACCTTTCAGAGGTGCCTCTGGTCCCTCTTGCTGTTAGTAATTCCACCAGCTCCAGCATCTACGGTGTCAGAAATCTGATTCTTACTCTCTCTCTCTTTGTGTTGTTTATCATCTAATCTCATATTTTAACTTGAAAATATCTTTCACTCTCTCCAGCCCCCTTTCCGCTATTGCTTCTTCTCCAGGTTTCCTGTCTCGTCGTCTGATTGTTTTTTAACTTGAAATTTGTTCTTTCATCCTCGTTTTCATGTAGCTCATTGCTGGGGGCTCTCGTCCTAGTGTTTTCTCTCCCTCCCACCTCCCCAGCCCCCGGCTCCCCTTCCTCCATCCTGCCTCTCTCTCCAAACCACCAGTCTCCACACATTCTCCATTCCTTCACTGACTGTTTTTCATCATGAGTCACAAATGCTTTCTATTTGATCTCTTCCGTGTTGAGCATCTTTCCTTTATCAAATATCCAAAGAAATATACTTACTTTAACTGATAATATGATACTGAAATGGACCACCCAAGAAAAGCCTCACAGGTAGAGGGAGGAGAAATATCAACCACAGGAAGCGAAAAGGAAATTATTTTTGAGCTTTATCTCCTTTCTAAGATCTGTCGATGGACCCGATTAATAATGGTAGCGGCAACCCGCGCATCAGTGAGGACACCGTGCGTTTCTCAGTGCCCAGGGCGGGCAGGGCCCTTCCCTCCGCCTGGTGAGCGAGCGCACCTCGAGGAAGGCCTGCATCGGGAGCCAGGAGCCCTGGCCTCTCGTCCCGGGTCTGTCGTGGACCAGCTCTGTGCCCTTGACCAGGTTACTCTGGGGCACTGTTTACTCATCAGCAAAATGGGTTCCTCTCATTTTCACAAGATGATTCTGTTAGAAGCAAATGGGGCCTTTGCACTGGCCGTTCTCTCTGGCTGGGTGTTTCCCTGCAAGCTGTGTGGTTGTCTTCCTAACACCTTCTTAGTTGGGCTTACCCTAACATCACTGTTTTAAACCGAAGCCTGCTCTCAGCCGTGTTACCTGCATCTCCTTATGGCTCTCTGTTTTTTTCCCGTAACACTGTAACTTGATAATTTACTCATTTACATAGCCCTGGGAACCTTCTGATCCTTCTTTCTGTGCTTTCTCCTTCCTATGAGAAGGCGAGCCTCGCAAGGGCAGGTGTCTGTCTGCGTTCTCAGTGATGTAGCTCAGGCTCCGAGCCTAACCCCTGACGGTGGGTGAATGCTGAGGGACTGTCGACCAGTGCGGGCGGGTTCTGCTGGCTCCCCTAGCAGTGCGCCTGTCTGCTTACGTCCCATTTCCCCCCCGCAGAGGACAAATTGGGAAATGAACTTTTGCTTTGCAGACGTATCCACAGTAACTTCCTGCAAAGGACCGTCTCTCAATGCGTTTAAAATCACCACCATTCCGTTTCGGCGTGTTTGGGTCATACAGATGCTTCACCAAGGCACAGCCCAAGTGACTCATTAGTAAACGATCATGTGTTTGTTTTCCCACATTTGTATTATACTTCATAATCGTTATATTTGTGGAAGGTTAGGTCGTTATTTCTAAATAGGGATACCTGTAATTTCATAAGTTCTTATTGAAATCAAAATGTGTATGCATTTCCGTAATTCTGTTTGCATTTCATAATTTGTAGACCAGGCCAGGTTATATTGTTTTTACATAATGAAATCTATAATTATAGCATTTAGTTCTTTAAAAATGAATAGTTTAATAGTAATATAAACAAAGCTATTATTCATAAATTTACTAAATAATTACTTTTACTTTACATATAATGCCTTTTTTTGGCTTTGAGTTATCACTTCAATGCACTACAAGTATGGTAATATTTTATAGTTATTAATCAGTAAGTTTTTTAATGCATTTTTACACACATTATCTGTTTTGAAGCCTCACAAAAGACTTTTGAGAGAGACAAGACCTGTAGACTCTACCAATTTACAGGTGAGAAAATTGAGTTTCAAACAAGATAAATGATTTACTCAGGATCACATACTACAGGTAACAAAACCAGGCACAAGCCTTCTGACTCCAAAAATGTCACCTCTTTTGCTAATCCCTATAGCCTTATCCTAGAGCCAGTGCAAATGTACTCTTCTCATACAAATATGATGAAAGAAGAGCTGTTTCTCGTTACTATAGATGAGAAGGGAAAAATCAGAATGACTTCCCCATGTAATTTCTTTCTCATAAATTATAAGAATAGGTAGGTAGATGGATACAGACACCCATACACACATACATTGAAAAGTAATGAATATATATAAAACCTAAAAGTCTGTTTCATTTGTATGGAAATGGAGCATATAAGGGAAAGTCATCTTAAATGGAGGTGATCATGGTGACATATGTGCATAATCTACTAACTAGTATAACACCTGAATAGTAGGTAATTAGTTTACAAAGGAAGTAAAGTCTGTTTCTGAGTAGGATGACTGTAGTATTGAGACATCACTCAGACCAACAGCAGCTCCGTGCACGAAGTTTTGGTTCATAATGAGAGTTCACCATTTGGGTTTATTTCCAATACTTAACAAATGTAAAGTACTGATTTTTCTATAAGGCTTAGTAGGATTTGGTTACTAGAATCTTCGAGTTTAATAACACATGCTATGGTAACTTGGGGAGACCGTAATTTTTATTTTTATTTTTATTTTTTGACCAGGTTCAAAAAGTTTATTGACCATTATGCTGAAGACTTAGATGAAAAATTAACTCGCGCCTTTCAAGAAGAAATCAGACGGTGTGCATAAGACAAAAATCAGTGAGGCCACTTGGAGTTTTCCCAAGGGCTCAGCCTGAGAGCGACCCTCCTCTCTGCCTCTGGGGGTCCGTGCAGGGCTCTGCAGGCACCGTGGGAAGGAGGGCCGCTGCGCTTTGACCTTCTCAAAGGCTTTCCTACCGGGAAGACGCCCTCTCTTGGAGCCAGCAGCCTCCTTGATTTTTGGAAATGCAGATTTCATGACTGTTTTAATGTCATGTTATATATATATGTGTATATATATATATATATATAATGTGAAGTTATGCCCAAGAGTGGGTGTCTTGGGTTGTCGGCAAAGCACTCTGCTGTCAGAATTGTACCTGGAGGCTATTTCACATCCCTTTTCTCCATGGGATGGAGAGTTGTTAGTTCTTTGTATATTCAAGGAAAGCATTCCTGTCCTTTGGCCTCTTATCTATTCCAATTGCTAAAAAGAAATGGCATGTGTCACAAGTCATCTTGAGATTTACTGCCTAAAATCTGTTTCAGACTCAAAGCATGCTGCCTTCACTACCCTGTTCATTCAACAGCGGTGTGGTGATTACCTTGACCCCTTAAAGATCCTGCCTCTCCTACTAAAATGTTTCTGTGGTTTTTTGGGTTTTTTGTAAATTAGCTTTGTGTGTGTGTGAAGTCGCTCCATCGTCTCCGACTCTTTGCGACCCCTTGGACTGTAGCCTACCAGGCTTCTCCATCCATGGGATTTTTCCATGCAAGAGTACTGGAGTGGGTTGTCATTTCCTTCTCCAGAGGATCTTCCCCACCCAGGGATCGAACCCGGTCTCCCGCATTGTAGGCAGACGCTTTACCATCTGAGCCTCCAGGGACATCATGACTGTACCATAAATCTTTTTTCTCTTTACAGTTTAAAAAAGTAAGTGGATTTGTCCCTGTTTTAACAGATTTCTGAAAAGAACACTGATCTTAGTGGTGCCTGCTTTGTGTAAGATAGAACAGGTGTCTCACAGTCGTAAGTCCTTGGTGCACACTTCAGAATTGATAGAATTGCATTAATTTTTGGAATTGCATTAATTTTTCTTTTGATGGAAAGAGAAATGTTCTCTACGTTGAGTACCGTGTTCTTTAAAATGGACACCAAGGAGACGTGGCAGTACCTGCCTCGGTTAACCTGTGGGCAGGTGTGCCCGCCGCTTCCTTCATCTGGCACATGGTCAGTAACAGGCAGTGTGACAGTTAGTGCGCACTCTCAGTTTCCATCGGAAAGACAGTTCCTGCTTCAGGGAGTCAGTCGTGCAGCAGGAGACTCGTGTCCTCCAGAGGAGCATATGAACAAGTCAGCAGCTGAGATGTCTAGTCACTCAGGCCAGTAAATGTGCTTTATGTCTGTGTAACATTTTATCCAATAAGACTTACATGATAAGGTGATTAGTTGTGTTATTTTAAAAAAAATCTAAACCCTGCAATGCAAGACACGTTTGCATCAATATCAGGCCAAGAATGTGGTCAGGACCAGGAGGTGGCTGGTAACTGAAGAGCCAGAAATCATCAGGGTTGATAAAGCTGAGGTCAAGATTGAGTCTGTGACACCAGAGTACTCAGAAGAGGAGGCAATTCATTGAGAAGGAAAAACATCAAACCCATCATCGGAGCAGGAATTTTAAATGTACATCCCCAGACTTGGTGAAGCCACACGTGCGGACTCAGAATCTGAATGCTGGGCTGTGGAATCTGTTCTCTCGGAATCCCTTGTACACGAATGTGGAAGCTAGTGTTCTAGATGGAGTTCTCAGGAACGAGGGACACTTTCTAGCAAAGCTGATTAGTGTATGACGATAAAGGAGTTGGGGTCAACGCCGGATCTTGAGTAGGTTGGATTTTAGTAGGTAGGAAAAAGGAGGAAGGTAGAATTGAACATTCCAACTAGGGGTATAACTTGGTAAGGAAGCAGAAAGCAGTAACAAGTACATTTGAGTAAAAGCTGTATGCTACGAGCAGCTTGTGGACAAGGACACATCTTTGCCGAGCCTAGCACAGAAAAGGTGCTCAAAAAAAGAGTTGAGTTGGAAGGTTAGAGACCAAGGGGATTACGGGATGAATGGAGCCAGATTTTGAAGAGTCTTGAATCTGAGGCTGGGAAGTGTCTTCTAGATTTTGTAAACCAGGTTTTGGAATGGAGAGTCAAATGATGAAAGCATTGCTTAGGAAGATCAAGCTGGTTTCCATAACAGCTGGGGCTGGAAGAGCCTGGATAAGGAGGTTATAAGGGGGCTAGTTCAGTGTGTTAGTTTTCTTATTTTCATGTTGTCAACTTTTGAAAACAACTCTTTCACCACACACTCCTAGGTTCAATTCTCTACTCCATTTGTCTCATCTATAAAATATATATAGTAACATAAGGTGACTATTAGATCAAGTAAGATAATATATAAGGCCCCTCATAATATATAAGCTAGCCGAGATTAAGTACTCAAAACTGGTGGCTGTTGCCACAGAACCTTCATCATATTCATATTTACAAACCTATGTTTTCTCTGTGCCTGGGATAGAGATCTTTTTAAAATCTAACTTGATTGATATATTTACATTAAAAAGTTTTTCATATTCCTGAGATTTTAGTTTTAACATTCAGGACTTTTTCTGAAGAGAATGAAAAAGTGATAAAGACTTTATTCTCTGTCCTTTTCTTTAGGCTGCGTGAGTTCTGTTAAATAGTGAAAAATGCAAAGCTAAACTGTGTTCTCATTTCAGAGCAGTTTTTCTCACTGAATGATTCTCACCTGCAGATGCAGTCACATAACTGGATGCATTTTGAAAATTGTTTAATGGATTTGAAGTACCACTTTAGAACCTTCTAAGAGGGTGACATAATCAGATTAAACTTCAGCAATTTGCCCAACTGCCCACATCAAATTGCCTGTCTTGAGCCTCTTAATTGTGCTTAATCTAATGCCTTAACCCTTACAAATGTACAAGAAAACAAATCTTCCACACTCTGCCTTTGCCACCAGATTGTCATTACTTCACATACTTAAACCCTAAATATAGCTGATTCTCGGATTTGTATGTTGTATTGCAAATCATAAGGAAAGAATATATCATGTATATGATATACATGATTTTATATATTTACTGCTGCTTTCCCTATTTTTTCCCTATCAGTTTAGTAGTGGAAATTGATTAGAAATTTTAGTGTATGTGTAAAACCAAACAAAATAGGTGGACAATATGGGGCTTATTACTTTTCGTGATCTAGGAGAGGACAGTGTTAGAAGAGGCTAAGATCAGATGGGAAAAGTCGAAGACTCATTGGATGTGTTGTGGGCAGGAGATAGACCCATCTGCCTGGCATGAAGTTGTTGCTTAGAGGACTGGTCCAGGCAAAGCTGGAGGAGGACTTTGATCCACAAGGAGGGAAGTCTCCGGGTTGCCGGTCAAAGTCCATGATGCCCTCGAACATAAAACCCTTTCCTACCTAGTAGAATTACTTTGTCTTGTATGATTCATTCTCTCTCTCTCTTTTTTTTTTTAAAAGGATAATTATACCTTCAGTGTGTGAGCAACCTTCAAAGAACTTTCCACAGTGTCCTTCATAGTGATAATCATACCACCACATGTTTGTATGCTTTTCAATTCACAGAACATGTTCACAGCATCTCGGTTGTAGGTTAATTGCTTCGCTCATGATCTGCCTTCCCCACTGCAGTATAAGGTCTGTAAGGGCACGAACTTTATACATCTTGCTTACCACTGCAATTTCCACACTAGGATGGTGCCAGTGTGCAACAGACACCCAAAGAATACTTGCTGGATAAATGGACAGATGTGTCCAGCAAGAGGAAACAGACTCGGGTTGTTTTATTCAGAGTCCTATGACGAGTACATGGTGGTTTGAGGATTCAAGCCCACTCTATACCTGCGTCTCATTCTTCCACCATCACTTGTTTCATTATAGTAATTGACTTTCCTGCTACCCATGGTAATTTCAGCAAGACTGAAAACTTACAAACCATAAAAAGTGACAGGTTTGATCACATCAAAAGGTTAAATTTTGACATGGCAGAAGACACTATTAGGCAGAGATTTAAAAAACAAGCAACAGACCAGGAGAAGGTATTTGCCATCTGTGTAAGAGTATAAATGGTTATATAGATGACTTTTATATAATCAGTAGATGAAAGGCTTCCCAGGTGGCTCAGTAGTAAAGAATCCGCCTACCAATGCAGAAGACACAGGAGATACGGATTCAATCCCTGGGTTGGGAAGATCCCCTAGAGGAGGAAATGGCAACCCACTCCAGTATTCTTGCCTACAAAATCTCATGGACAGAGGATCGTGGTGAGCTACAGTCCATGGGATTGCGAATAATCGGACATGACTGAGCGTGCACACATAAATGCAAACAACAGAAGAGCAACCTGTTAGAAACGTAGATGAGGTAGCCATTATTAATGGCAGCTCACTGCAGAGGAAACCACAAGTCAATAAACATTGAAAGACATGCACAGCCACAGCAGTAATAAGGAAATGCAAATTAAAGCCATGCAACGCCCATGAACTTGATGAAAACTTAAAAATGCTGACAGTAGCAAATCCTATAACTTTTCTTAGAGCACTATGGTAGATTTTACCAAAATTAGAAACTTTAATAAACAACATAGCAATTCCCAGAGAAATTCTCACTTATGAACACAAGGAGACTTGTATAAAGCATCATCATTTGTAATAGCCCCCAAACTGGAAATAACCTATAAAGCCTAAAAAACCTATAATGCATAACATTATAGAATATTCATATGATAAGATACATACAGCAATTACAGTGAGTGAACTGGAATAGATCAAGCTGCAAAAATCAAGTATAATTTATATGCACCCTTAAGATGTACAAAAGCAATGCTATTTTTGTTTGAATATCTGTATATATATATATATATATATATAAAATGGACAAGAAGGCCTTATCAAGACTATTGCAGTGGTTATATCTGAGGACGGAACAAGGGACACAGGGTCAGGGGGCATACAAAGGGAAGAACGACTTTATCAATTATGTTTTATTTCTTGTTCCCAGCACCTGCCAGGTGTATTCGGTAAATATTAACTTTAAAAGATTTGAAACAAATTACATGTGATTACAAATTAACATGTGATACTTATTTTGCTCTTTTTACCTTTTTGTGCCTTTACGTTTTTTTCCTAAGTTGAAAATGGATGTGGGATCTGCATTAGAGATCTGATATGAATAGCACAGGTAGGACAGATGAGCTGCAAGACAGCATGGTCTTCTGTTTTCTGAGACCCTAGGCCATCCTTTCTGGCTGGCGGAACCAACTCTGAAAGAAAGACCTTACAGGATCAGACTCGGTCACCATGCAGTTTTAGAGAACTAAAGGATAGGCTGTAGACGGGCATGTTTGTCGTTCTCAACATTCATCAGAGGAAGAAGGGTGTCTTCCCAAGCGCCATAGACAATAGCCAAACACCAACAATAGCAGCTGATCACACTTAGTAAGCCAGAGCTCCAGGAACTCTTAGGGGAACCTTTCCTGTATTGACCCATCCTCGGGGCAGGCCTGGGAGTTGGTACCAACACCTCCTTTTAGCAGACAGGGAAACCGAGGCAGGCTGGGGAGAGACGCGTGTGTCCTCGCAGGAGGCCGTGGGTGCGGGCTCTGAACGCCTGCACACAGCAGCTGTCCACTGTCCCTGACTGCTAACTTAGGCAGCGCTGTCCCTGTGAATGTTCACGTTGAAGATCCCTTGGGTCCTTTTCCCGTGTTATAACTCAAACTGGAATTTTATTACTCTCCTTTTTACGCTACTGCACTTCCTCTTCTAATTTTTTGAAAAAGATACCATCTAAAAAAATTAAAAAAAAAAAAAAGACATCACTGTTGAGATAAACCTAAATTCAAGAAGGGACATTTCTCCTATGACGTCACTCCCTGTAGATGATCCAAGGGTGATGACGGAAGAAGAGACACAGACATGACAACGTGCTGCTCAGTGGGGGCCTGGAAATGCAGGGAATGAATGAACACCTGTCAAGCGTCTGCTTCTTGCGCAGGCCCATCGTAGGTGCTTTCACAGATATGACATTCTCTAAGCTTCACGTAAGTTAGGGTACTTATTTTATAGACAGTAAAGATGTTACTCCCAGATAATCATTTTGCCCAAGGTTATACAGCTACTTAGTGTCAGAACCAAGACTGAACCCTTATAAAACTCCCATTCTTTCCAAAGGAACCACCCTGAACGCCCTGCTGTCTCCTTTAGCATAACCCCCGCACACACCAGACCCAGGATTGGCTAAACATAATCACCAGCAGAGTGGGTGGCAAGAAGGCATGACATTCCTCTAAGCGGAGGGTAGAGGCTTATCATTTATTAGCTCATGGAAGTTAGACAAGTTGCTTTACTTCTCAAAGCTTCACTTTCCTGCTCTGTTGAAAGAGGTGAAAAGACCTATAGAGTAGCTGAAAGAATTAAGTGAGATAATAGTATCTAATAGGCCCAGTAAATACAACAGCGGATCCCTGATAAATACATCCCATTTTCATTTATTATTGCAGTTATTGTTATCTGTGTGTATGCTGTGTGCTCAGTCATGTCTGACTCTCGTAGCCCCCCAGGCTCCTCTGTTCATGGGATTTCCCAGGCAAGAATACTGGAGTGGGTTGCTGTATCCTCCTCCAGGGGATCTTCCTGACCTAGGGACCAAACCCGTGTCTCTTATGTTGGCAGGCAGATTCTTTACCACTAGCGCCACCTGGGAAGACGATTATCATCTAGTTTCTATAATGAAGAAATCAATGACATTGGAGGTAATTCTGAAATTAGGAATTCCTTGATTGTTTTAAAATTCAAATATTTTTTTTTAAAAAGCTTGCTTCCTGACAGCTGTAGGTAACTAATGAAGGAGAATGTAATGCTTTCTCTATGAACCAGTCAATAAGTAAAAAGAAAAGTTGAAAAGAGAACCTACACCCATTTTTACAACTTGTAGGCAGCTCTCTGCTGATGGAAATAGTTACTCTGGGCTAAAGCCATTCCAGCACAGATCAGCGTTTGTTTCCACCAGCTTCTTGCCAAGAGTAAAATCTATAAAAAGTGGCCAAACTGAAGAGTCAGATAAATGTAAAGTTAAATCAAGCAGGAGCTGATCAGAGTCGCCACCACAAGGGAGGTGCGTAGCATTCTAGGGCAAGAAGCTCTTTCATTCTATTACAGAGCTAAAGTGCTACATCCAAATCTAAAGCAAAACCAAAGCCCCAAAGAGACTAAGCATAAAGAAGCTCTATAGTCATTATTTGGCTGATGGAAAAGAAGCGAAATTTATGTCGGTAGATTCTCTCCAATAAAAGTCCAAATTTGGCCCATTTGGAGGGATGATATTGGGAGAAGATTTTAGGCACAGGCAAAAAGAATTGGTTATATCAATGGAAATTGGTTACTCATATTCACAGTAAGAGGTAATAGTTCTACCACATTCTGAAAATGTTCACTTCTGAAGGCCCTGTATTTTACAAAGATATTGACAGACTAACTGGAATAAATCCAGAAGAGAAGGCTGAGAAAGCGAGGGTCGAGAATGCCTGTCACATGTGTGGGCGGGTGTCTTAATAGTTTATGAATTAATGCTTGTGGGAGGAGGAAAGAAGGGGAGCAGGGAAGGTCAGAAAACTAAGTCAGGAGGGAGAATAGGGGAAGGGGAGTTTACTGAGGCTTTTGGAAGAAGTGACGGCTTGGTGTGAAATCTCAAGTATGCTCAGGGCTCTCGGGTGAGAGGAAAACGGGCCTGGTCGTGTGTGAGTTTAGAGGAGAGAACTAGGACTGGTGGGTAACTGTTGGATGGAGAAAGATTTTTAACCCAAAATAAGGAATAGTTTCCTAAAAATGAGAAACATTCTAAAAATAGACCGTGCTACCTTGCCAAGCAGTGAGAAGTGTGTCTCTAGAGGTTTTCCAGTAGGCTGGGTAAGTTTCTATCAGAATTACTGTGAAAATCAAGCATTTCTGACTTTGGCTGCACAGTTGAGTTAGATGCCTTGCTTTTTTCCCCTAAATTATGTAAGTGAGGTTCACAGCCATGGTACTTGCTGGTGCCAGTGTCCGGACAAGAGCTGGGTCCCTTAACTCGTGTTCCAGTGCTTTCTGCCACATTAAAATGATTGCTGACTTTATAGGGAAGCAGTCATCAATGTGTGGGCATCTCCTTTAGGAGATTCCACTGAACTAGGAAAGCTCCTCCTGGGAGCTTTAATTAATATGTGTGTAACATAGTGGCTCAGATGGTAAAGCGTCTGTCTGCAATGCAGGAGACCCAGGTTCGATCCCTGGGTTGGGAAGATCCTCTGGAGAAGGAAATGGCAGCCCACTCCAGTATCCTTGCCTGGAAAATCCCATAGACGGAGGAACCTGGTGGGCCGCAGTCCATTGGGTCACAGAGAGTCGGGCACGACTGAGTGACTGACATTTAGGCTTATAAACAGTTAGGTGAAAATCGAACTCCTCCTCACCCAGAGGGAAGAGAGAACCCGGGAAAGCATGTGTGTGTTATAAGGTTTTCCCTTTGATTGTTAGCAGCAGCTACCTCATGCTGTGTGTCCTGGTGGACTTAAGAGCTCTATTTTAGTGAGACACTGGACATGGAGAAAATAAACTGCTTCCATTTCCCCACAATTTCTAGCTTGTCTGGTGAAGAAGCCAAGGAGACTTGCTATTTAAGAATTAGCTGCTTGGTGGCTGTCCCAGAGATCTGTAATATAACACCTAACCCGAGTCCAGGATTAAAGTGGAAGAGTTGGCTGGTCCCTCGTGTTACAGCTGAGAAGGATTGCTAAGGATTTCCCACCACGTGCCGTGCAGCTGAAGCTCGCAGCCCAGCCGGCGTCTTCTGACCTTTTCGCCTGCTGCTGGCTGCAGTGGTCTTTCCATTTTCAGCCCTGGGGCTGTTTAAAAGCCACGCAAATTAGTTGATCAGACTTTCTTTAAAAAAAAAAAAAAAAAAAGACAAAAAGCCCCCCTAACATCTCCTCCTTTGACTTGGCACATTTATCTAAAGCCAACACCCATTTTCACACAATCAGACCAGGGGGCTTTTTCTGTCTCTCAGTCTCTACAGACTAAGCTGGACCACAACTGAGAAATAACCAGAAACAACTGGAATCAAGTGAGGTCACTAGTGACGTGCGCGCACTCACAGAACCTTCCTGAAAGCCGGCTGCACCCAGTACCTTCCTAAATAGAACTCTGGGATGCTGCTCACCCCCACTTCCACTGCCCAGAGGTGGTACCCCTTAGCATTACTGAGTTTATCTTTTCTCTTTTGAGGACTGGGAGGGAAATCACTGTGTGCCTTTTATAGCTGCTTTAGCTGGGTTGGGAAGATCCCCCGGAGAAGGGAGCGGTTACCCACTCCAGTATTCTGGAGGATTCCATGGACTGTACAGTCCACGGGGTCACAAAGAGTCAGACACGACTGAGCAACTTTCACTTCTTCAGGCATGTATTCACTTTAAAATATTTCTTCTACTCTATTAAAAGTTACTTGGCAGATAAGCATTCAAAAGACCTTGCTTGCATGAAGTTAAACTAAAAAATTACTGAATGAAAATGAGTGAAGTAACCCAACTTGCCAAAGAAACTACTCAGTGTTCATCTGAAAGGCTATAGATTCAGTTTCACTGTTCAGTCCTCTCTGCCCTGTTCATTTCCAAATTACCCATTGGGCCAACATACTTCAGACACTGGCACCATATATGAAGCTAAAAATATTTTTATTTAGTTATCTAATAAAGTAAATCACTATGCTTTATGTTAATCTCCAGTAGTAGCTTCAAAATTCTTATATAGGCAAAGAAGGAGACGGCTGCCTTAGTTGGAAGCAGAGATAGAGGGTGGGGACCGCAGAGGAGGGCTTGAAGCACATATTGTTCAGCACTTTAAAGAAAATTGAGAAAACACACTGCAAAATGCCTTCTATTCTCCACTGAATAGAAATGACTTGTCAATAAGATTAAGGATAGTGAGCCTTCGCTGGTGGCCCAGTGGTTAAGACATTTCCACTGCAGGGGACTGAGGTGGTCTGGGAACTAAGATACCCCATGCCATGAGACTAAAATAGAAAAGATTAAGGATGGTAATATTTCATAAAAGTGCTCATCTAACAGGATTCAAAACAATAACTCGGGAAGAACTAGGAGAGATTTGTGATGCAATGCTGTTTTAAGAAATATGGGGGTCAGAGACTTGCATTTATGTAATTTTCTTTATTTTGACATAGTATCTTGGCAGAGACAATTAGCTTAGCCATACATGATGTATAGTTGTAATCATTTTATCTTCTGCCTTATCTCATCTGTCAAATAGACAGTACTTCTCACTGCTCTCTTCTCTCCACACCCCCCATAGAGTTGTCTTGTTTTTATCCTCAGCCCAGTGTTTTGGGAGACACTGTTGGCCTGATGATTGAATGTTGATTGATTAATTAGGGTGACATCCCAGAAGGTGCGCAGAATAACATAAGGTACCTGAAATCAGTGTGTGAAATTCTGATGCCATCATAAATATCAGGTGACCATCAAAAAAAGCCTTTTTTTTCTCTTCACATACAGCTCAGACTGCATTTTGCCTTTGTATGACTTCTTTTCCTCTTACAGCCTGCTAATGGTGCTCAGTTTGATTTGACATCTGGATTAAAATGTTAAGGAAAAGGTATGATTTTTCCTTTACCTTTTAGAAAAGGCTTTACATAGTGCAGTTTGAAGCAACTGTCACTGTCACTAATACTTGAAACAAAGAGGATGTGATGAGGATTTCATTCTGCAGGGAGGGATTCTGGATTGCTCAGTCACTCCCACTATTGGTTGGTTTTTATAGCTTGAAAAAAGGAGAATATAATATAGTCTATCCATGTGACTCATAGACTGTCTCTTAGGATTAGCAGCACACATCCTTTGATGTTACCATGGATTTACTGAAATGCTGTGGGTATTGTTTTTAAGGGTTTTTTTTTTTTTTTAATGTGGACCATTTTTAAAGTCTTTATTAAATTTGCTACAATGTTGCTTCTGTTTTAAGTTTTGATTTTTTTGGGCCTGAGGCATGTGGGAGCTTAGCCCCCCCACCAGGGATCCTGTATTGGAAGGCAAAGTCCTAACCACTGGATTGCCAGGGAAGTCCTTGTAGATATTTTTAGACCATATAGAAATAGAATATAGATGTATAAATAGGTAGAAGACAAAGGTGTGATTATCACTTAAAAATTAGAAATAAAGTCTGGCTCATGTCTTTTACAAGAAACTGTTAAAGCCTTGCTTTGTTCTCACTTTCGGAAGGATAGCACTTGTACTTGCAGAGCAGCCAACCTGCCTCCCCTCTGGTCAGCACTTGATAACCAGAGCACATACAAACAGAATCTCCTTTCATCACTGCTGTTAATTGTGAAAGAGCCCCATTCTTCCCCATGTCCCCAAACACAGAAGCTGGGACCGTTCCAAGGTGTCCTGAATACAGCTATCTGGCCTTGGGCTAAGTCTCCAAGGAGCTTGGTGTTCACTCATAACTTCCTGGGGAAACAGGAGTTGTAGTAATCATTGCAAATATCTTGCATCGAAGCCTTAGCATCTTTCCTGGCTCCTCACACACCCAGTATTGAATCCCTGAATGGCTGTATTTTCTAACTGTGAGATTGACTCTTTTTCTCTATAGCAGATTTCATTTTATACACTTGAAATTAAGGCAAGTTATTTAACAGTATCTTTTAATGAGACCAGAATATTATAAAAGAAATAATGTTGGTTCAGTTTTCTTTCCTTATTCTTGGAGAGAAGGCCATAACTTGCAAAATGACTGGCAGGGGAACCTAATATAATTAGGGCACTAATCCAATCATGAAGACCCACCCTCATCAGGTCATCAAAATCTAGTTATCTCCCAAAGGCCCTGTCACTGGGGAAGAGGCTTCAACATACAAATATGAGAGAAACAAGCATTCAGTCCTTAACACGCAGACTATGCCACTTGTTTCAATTAGTAATTTGAATAAAGGTGCTAGCATTTTAAAAGTGACTAAGCCCAAAGGGAAAATAAATATTTGGAGTTTGGATAATCTTCAGAGTACAAGGTGGGGCTGAAAATGAAGATAAATTCAAAAGGGATAAATGTCTAAATTCCATTCAAGTTAAAAAAACATCAGTTGCGTAAATATAGAATGGGTAAAGCTTGAATTTGATAACAGTTAACATGAAACATATGGAGAAGGCAATGGCACCCCACTCCAGGACTCTTGCCTGGAAAATCCCATGGATGGAGGAGCCTGGTAGGCTGCAGTCCATGGGGTCGCTGAGAGTCTGACACGACTGAGCAACTTCACTTTCACTTTTCACTTTCAGACATTGGAGAAGGAAATGGCAACCCACTCCAGCATTCTTGCCTGGAGAATCCCAGGGATGGCGGAACCTGGTGGGCTGCCGTCTGTGGGGTCGCACAGAGTCAGACACGACTGAAGTGGCTTAGCAGCAGCAACATGAAACATAATGGCAACCTGCTCTAGTACTCTTGCCTTTAAAATCCCATGGACAGAGGAGCCTGGCGGGCTACAGTCCATGGAGTTGCAAAGAACTGGACACGACTGAGCATGCACACACACAACATGAGCCATACCTGGAAATGTCTGTTGACAGCGACTAACTGGAGTTGAGTGTGAATGCGGTCTTCTGATACTTTCCTAGAAATACAGTATCCTGATCAAAAGGGACCACCAGTTTCTCTGCATTCTTCCCTCAGTAGGCCGCTTTCAGAATATTGTATTCAGATACAACAAATATAAGGAAAAGTGATTTTATTTCTGTTTCCATGGTGCAGATGCTGTCTAATGGGTTTGTGGAGACAGGTAATTATTAAACTGCCTGTGAGATGTATGGTCACATAACCAGTATACAGTTACAAGCCCACAGTATACAGCGAGTTTGAGTTTCATAGAGTAGAATATGCAGTGAAACACTTGGTGTTTTGCTCAGTCACCTCTGTCGTGTCTGACTCTTTGCAACCCCATACCTCCCCAGCTCCTCTGTCCATGGAGATTCTCCAGGGAGGAATACTGGGGTTTGCCCGTGGGTTGCCATGCCCTCCTGCAGGGGATCTTCCCAACCCGGGGATCAAACGTGCGTCTCTTACATCTCCTGCATTGACAGGCAGGTCCTTTACCACTACCGCCACCTGGGAAGCCTTTATTATAATCAAAGCACACTTCAAGAGCATGATCATTAGAGCATGGAAAATTTTTAGTTGTGTTCAGTGAAAGCTTTAAAAAAAAAATCTATGATGATGTCCCCAAACTTCCTTTTATAACATCTTAAAGAGTGATACAGTACTTGAGGTAGAGTGAAAATGAAGGATGATGTAATATCGATGGGTGGTCTTCTGAAGGGTCCCCACCTCCAGGTGGTGTCCCTCCTGGCAATAGGACAAGGGTGGGCGCAGGACGTCATCTGGGTGACCCCCAGCACTGCTCCGGGGGTGGGGGCATGGGAGGGAATGCTGGCATGGCTGTGGACAGGGTCAGGTGGGCGGAGGTCAGCTGGCTCTGGTTGAGGCTCTGTGATCAGGTAGACACATTTCGGATGCTCTTTATTCTTTTCTATAGATGTTAACTTCCATATGGAATCATTTCCCACTAGATTTGTTTTTCCTAAAGAACAACACCCTTAGCACACCTTGGCGTATAGTTCTGCTGCTACAAATTCTCTCACACATATATATGAAAATGTTCCTGTTTCCCTCTCATTTTTGAAGGCTATTCTGCTCCTCTCTCCTGCCACCCTGGGCAACCACTGATTTTGTGTCATACAGATAATTTTTTTGTTTTCTGGAATTTCGTGTAAATGGAAGCTGTGTATTTTTTTTTTTTTTTTTGTCTAGCTTCTTTAATGCAACATCATAATTTTGAGATTCATCCACGTGTGTTTGCATCAATAGTTCATTCCTTAATGTTGCAGAGTAGTATTTCATTGTAGGCTATATCACAGTGTATTTATCCATTCATCTGCCTGCGTTTCCATGCATAGGACCTGGAGTGCAGCTGCGAACTCGGTACCCAGGCTCTGCTCTCATCCTTTGCTCAGAGTTCGTCCTGGGTGACTGACGCTGCCCCAACTCTGTACTTCGGCTTACCTTTTCCTGACCTGGTGGGAACTCGGATTTGTGTTTTGATGCCATCTCATCCTTGTCTGTTTAGACTGCATCCTCAATAACTGTTTTAAAGAACCCAGAACCAAAGAGGTAATTGTTTCCCGGTTTCTGACCTTCCCGGGCTGGCTTTCCTTCCGTCTGTCAGAAAGGTCGCCAAGGGCCCTGGCCACGAGCATCTCCCAGGTGAGTCGTGTCTCCGAGTGCTTGCTGCTCCTTCCTCTTCGTCTAGACGATGTCCTGGAATCCTTCAAATCACAGCAAAGCAGCAGCTCTTCCTGGAAGGCTGTCTCTCTAAGATATTTAAATGGAATCTTGTGTTTTTTCTTTTGTTTCAGGTGGACAGTATAATGATTTGGTATTCGTATATATTGCAAAATGAACACCCAGGAGGTCTAGTTAACATGAACAGTTGCCATTTTTTTCTTGTGATGATAATTTTTAAGATCAACTCTCTTAGCAACTTGCAAACATTCACTGCAGTATTGTCATTATTTTTTAAATTGGAGTGTAATTGCTTCACAGCGTTGCGTTTTTGTGTTTTACAACAGTGTGAATCAGCCACAGTGGCTCAGGCATGGCTGACTCTCTGCGACCCAATGGACTGTAGCCCACCAGGCTCCTCCGTCCATGGGATTCTCCAGCAAGGCTACTGGAGTGGGTTTTGCCATTTCCTTCTCCAGGGATCTTCCCGACCCAGGGCTCGAACCCGTGTCTCCTGCATTGCAGGGGGATTCTTTACCGTCTGAGCCACCAGGGGAGTCCAGCCACCAGCCATAAGTACACACATCTCCCCTGCCTCCCGCTCCCCCAGCCGCTCATCTAGGTCATCACAGAGCCCTGAGCTGGGCGTCCTGTGCTGTAACGCGGCTTCCCACGAGCCATCTCTTTTACACACGGCGGTGTCAATACAGTATTGTTAACTATAGTCACCAGGCTGTGCTTTGCATCGCTGGGACTTAATTTTTTTTTAATAACTGAAAGTTTGTACCTTTGACCCCCTTCACCATTTCTCCCACCTCCCAGCCCCCACCTCTGGCAACCACCGATCTGTTACCTGTATCTCAGTCTGGTTTTTTGGTTTTCTTTCAAATTCCACACATAAGTGAGATCATGTGGTATTTGTTGTTTTCTCTGTCTGACTTATTTGTTCACCCAGCATCATGCCCTCAAGGTCCACGCATGTTGTCACAAATGGCAGGATTTTTCTTTTTTTTTTTTAAGTATGTTTATTTTTTAAAAACCTGTCTACTTATTTGGCTGTGCAGGCTTTTCTCTAGTCGTGGCGAGCGGGGGCGACTCTCTACTTGCCATGTGTGGGCCTCTCCGCGCGGTGGCCTCTCTCGTTGCAGATGGTGGGCTCTAGGGCGCCTGGGCTTCAGTAGTTGTGGCTCCCGGGCTCCAGAGCACAGGCTCAGTAGTTGGGGCCCATGGATTTATTAGTTGCTTTGCAGCATGTGGGATCTTCCCGGACCAGAGATCAAACCTGTATCTCCTGTCTTGGCAGGTGGATTCTTTACCACCTTCTTTGCCACCAAGAAAACCCAGGATGTTTTCCCCCCACCTTGGGAACAACCTTCTTTCCTTTTTTATTCATGTAATTATGAACAATATACTCAAGGACTTTTTTTTTTATGGCTGAATAGTATTTCCTTTCTCATGGTTCTTACAACACATTGCTGTTAACCCTTCCTATCCTACTTAAGAAACGGACCCCTAATTACCGATTACTTGTCTGTTATCCTATGTGACGATAAGGGCCCTGCCTCATTTGACTTCATGTGTCAGCATCTAACATGGTGCTGACACATGGTAATGTCCAGAAAATTGGTTAATAAATCAGGAAGTTAATGACTGAAAGAATTCATTCATATTTATCTTTCATTCTGTTTTCTGTTCTTATCTTCTCTTAACTTTTGTTTCTGTTTTCCTCCACTGTGACTGAATTTCTGAAAGATAATAGAATACAAGCCTTGTGACTTTTGGCACTGTGTTAGGTCTGCTGATGTTGGAAGATGGATTTTGAACGCTAGCAAACAGACGGGGACAGTTTAAACACTGTGGGTGGATGTGGCAATGGGGAAGATTTCGCTGGTGTTTGTCGTGAGGGTGGGTACATCAGTGAGGTTAATGTTCTTCGCTTGGGAATGAGAGGCCTCCAGACAGGTCTGCCCTATTTGGACAGCAGCACAAATAAAACCGTTTCACTTTGAGATGTTGGGTAACAGACCTTTCTCCAACCTGGAGGTCTCCCAGGATGTCCCTCATGGAAACCAAAGATAAAAGCACTATTTAAAATCTTCCAAAGTTGGTTTAGTTCAGATAGTTTTTTTTTCCTAATTTATCTATTTATATACTTTTGGCTGCGCTGGGTCTTCATTGCTGCACGGGCTTGTCTCTCGTTGGGGCAAGAGGGGGCTACTCTGTAGCTGTGGCGCACAGGCTTCTCATTGAGGCGTCTTCTCTTTGCAGAGCCCGGGCTCGGGGCTCAGGGCACGGGCTCAGTAGCTGTGGCTCACGGGCTTAGTTGCTCGCAGCATGTGGGATCTTCCCGGACCAGGGATCAAACCCACGTCTCCTGCATTAGTAGGCGGACTCTCTCCCACTGAGCCACCAGGGAAGCCCAGTTTGGTCTATATACTTTCCATAGAGATACGGTGAAATAATAAACATCCTAATTCACCGGTCAGCAAGTTGTGGGTGCTCATAAATGCTCGTCTTTCATCCTCATCCTCCTCCCCAAGCTGCCTGAGGTTCCCAGAGACCTCCGTTTCCTTGAAGTTCCCTCCAAATCAATGTCATGAATGGGGGACAGATGCAGACAGTAAGTGCTGATCACCTCAACAGGCACATCTTCTTTTCTGATGCCAGCCAGTAACTCCATTCTTCTCTTTGGCACTTACATTTTCTTTGAGAATAAAATGTGTTTGACTGCACTCCAGCTGTTGATTATGGAGAACGTTCTGTGTGAACTTCCTGACAACCATTCAGGAAACTCATTTGCTGTCAGAGAGCAGTCCACTTGCCTGAAATCCTCGCCAGAGTTCCCTTTCCTAGGAACACTGTGCAGTGTTCATCTCTTCCTACCTTTCCTGGAGGAGGTGCCCAGACCTTAGCAGCAGGGGAAGGGAACACCTGAGCAAGTATTCTGAGCAGTATGATGGCACTCAGAGTGAAGAGGAGCCAGTAGCCAGTTTATCAGCAATCAGATGCTTAGCAGAAACTCTCCAGGCCCACCCTGAACCCACTAAAGGGGCGGTAATTAATTTGGGGTACCCCAGTGAGACTATCTACTGTAATAGTAAGTAAGTAAGTAAGTAAGTAAAGTCGCTCAGTCGTGTCCAACTCTTTGCGACCCCACCGACTGTAGCCTACCAGGCTTCTCTGTCCATGGAAATTTCCAGGCAAGAGTACTGGAGTGGGTTGCCATTTACTTCTCTAGCTGTAATAGTAAATGGATGCTAATTTACTGAAAATGTTTTGAAAAACAAAACCTAAAGACAATGGGGAAAGTAACCATAGTACTTAATTTCCTTCCTTGAACAATGAGTTATCTTTGTGGTTTTACGTTTAGCTTTGTGAGATACAGTTCAGCTGAATTTTTCTTTAATACTTCGTTGTGTCCTGCGGGTGTAGACTCTCCCTGTGGCTTGCCCACGGCCATTTCACACATCCTACAGGTGTAGACTCTCTCTGGCTTGCACACAGACATTACGTGCGTCCTACAGGTGTAGACTCTCTCTGGCTTGCACACAGATATTACGTGCGTCCTGCAGGTGTAGACTCTCTCTCTGGCTTGCACACAGACATTATGTGCGTCCTGCAGTGTAGACTCTCCCTGTGGCTTGCACACAGACATTACGTGCGTCCTGCAGTGTAGACTCTCTCTCTGGCTTGCACACAGACATTACGTGCGTCCTGCGGGTGTAGACTCTCTCTGGCTTGCACACAGACATTACGTGCGTCCTGCGGGTGTAGACTCTCTCTGGCTTGCACACAGACATTACGTGCGTCCTGCGGGTGTAGACTCTCTCTGGCTTGCACACAGACATTACGTGTGTCCTGCGGGTGTAGACTCTCTCTGGCTTGCACACAGACATTACGTGCGTCCTGCAGGTGTAGACTCTCTCTCTGGCTTGCACACAGACATTACGTGCGTCCGGCAGTGTAGACTCTCTCTCTGGCTTGCACACAGACATTACGTGCGTCCTGCGGGTGTAGACTCTCTGGCTTGCACAGAGACATTACGTGCGTCCTGCAGTGTAGACTCTCCCTGTGGCTTGCACACAGACATTACGTGTGTCCTGCAGTGTAGACTCTCTCTCTGGCTTGCACACAGACATTACGTGCGTCCTGCGGGTGTAGACTCTCTCTGGCTTGCACACAGACATTACGTGCGTCCTGCAGTGTAGACTCTGGCTTGCACACAGACATTACGTGCGTCCTACAGATGTAGACTCTCTCTCTGGCTTGCACACAGACATTACATGCGTCCTGCAGTGTAGACTCTCTCTGGCTTGCACATAGACATTACGTGCGTCCTAAGGTGTAGACTCTCCCTGTGGCTTGCACACAGACATTACGTGCGTCCTGCAGGTGTAGACTCTCTCTGGCTTGCACACAGACATTACGTGCGTCCTGCAGGTGTAGACTCTCCTTGGGCTTGCATACAGATGTTATGTTTGTCCTTCGGGTGTAGACTGTCCCTGTGGCTTGCACACAGATATTGTGTGTGTCCTGCGGGTGTAGACTTCCATGTCGTTTGCACACAGCCTGGGAACTGCAACGGTAGGAGTTGTTAGTGGAGAAGCTTCTACCTATCTAAGCATCTTCAAGGGAGATGGGACAGTCAGTCACCCTTCAATGTTTGAAGGTTCCAAACTGTCCTCCAGGACTCCTCCTAAGAAATGGAAAGAGAAACTGTTTCCTTCCTAGTCCTTACAGGCTGGTGATGGTGAGGCTGCATCCCTGGTCCACCTCCTGTAAATCTCTGCAGTCAAAAGTCCCCGAGGTCAGGACCCTTGGAGATTCTGTCAACCATGTGTTGTTGGCAGTGGTTCATTTTAAGAGATTCCAGAAGCTCTGCTTAAATCATTTTCTCTTTGTCTTTTCAGGAGCATCTAAAGACCTTTGATGATGAAGTCAATGCTTTTTTGGACAATATGTTTGGACCTCGGGGTGAGTGAGAACTTGAGAACTCAATATGGAAGGGAACACCATCTAGTTAGAGAAGAGGATGGCACCCTTCCCAGTGTCTTGTGAACAGTCTGGGGCCTCCCCCTGAGAGACCTGCCCCCCTCCCCTGGGGCCCCGCCTCCCCTGAGAGACCTGCCGCCCTCCCCCGGGCCCCGCCCCCTCCCGGGGCCCCTCCCCCCCCCCCGGGGCCCCGCCTCCCGCCCTCCAGCCTCTCCTGGGGGCGGGAACGCAGCGCAGTGCCATCTGCCTCTGGTCCCTCTGCGGCTGCCCTGGTGGCAGTCCTTTCCCTCCGAGCCTGCTTCTTCCTCTCCTCCCGTCCACCTCCCGCCTCCCACCTCTCACACGCGGTGTCTCTGCCCCTTCCTGTCCGATCAAGTCCCGCTAGACACGCTGGGCCTTCCCTGCCCGGAGCCAGGCAGGGCTCGGGCTCCCCAGCTCCCGGCCATCCTGCGGTCCGGGTGGTTTCTCCGTCACCGCCAACTCAGACCACGCGGGGCCCCCTGAGGCGGCTGCCCTTCTTCCCGTCCTCATCTCTGCTCAGTGGCAGCTGCAATAAGACTGCAAAAGCCTAAGCGATACTGTGCAGCCCTCTGGTTTAAATCTCATCAGGTCTTCCCTGCATCCTCAGGATAAAACCCAGCTCCTCGTGGGTCACGAAGCCCTGTACCGGCCGCCCCGGCTGTCCACTCTCCCCAAGCTCTAGACATCTTTTCCTTCCTCTGAGCATAAAATGCGTCCCTAGGCTGCTGCTCCCCAGCGCGGTCAGCTCCTTCTCAGGCCATCGGGTGTGGGCTTCACCGTCCCCTCCTCAGATAGCCTTCCCCTCACCAGGACGCGGAGACCTGCCCTTGAAAGCAGCGAACCTGAAACCTCGCACTGTGCTCTGTTTCAGCTTCTGCTTATTTCCTTCATGCACTTGATTAATAGCTCTTTCTCCCATGAGGACAGGACCCATGACTGGTATCTCCAGGGTGTCTTAACGGTCCTAGGAACCTATTAGACGCTGTATGTTTTGCAAATAAATGAGGAAAGTCTCAAGAGCATGCTTTGTTTCCCTTGAGCCTTGCTGGTTCACAAAGCTAGAGAATCTACAAGTTGTCTCCTCAGCATTAGGGGGTGGGAGGAGAGGGAAATGAGGAGGTTTTCCAGTTTCTCAGAATCTTTAAATAGAATCTTGCAGAGATATAGGCTGTGGAAAGTATCCTAAGCAAGTGACTACTTCTGTAGTGTAGGGAGCTTTAAAATATATACATCTGTGTATTCACATTGTCTTTGGTCTTCGTTTTGTTTTCCATTTTCTCCTTGTGACGATGCCGTGGGGCAGGCAGGGTGGGACACCGGTTGGTCGTAGCCCACTTTGTAGGACGTGCCCTCTGCGGCACTGCTGCAGCAGGCAGTGTCGGGGGCATGACCCTCCAGCGGGCACGCGGGGCTCCTGGATGGCCGGCCAGCACCCTGACGTCTCCACTGGAGAGTCAGCAGGCAGTGTCTGAGCCTTGGCATCAGTAAGGTCACTGTCACCTGCAGTTACGCGGACGGGGAGCAAAGTTGTACAGGACAGGATTGCAGTTGTTTGCTCAGTTTGGGTCACTTTTATGGAAATCTCCTTTGCCGCGAGGAGACTGTGAGGCTGACAGCTGACCACTGATCGGGTGATGTCTGCAGTGGCAGGAGGCTGAGCCTCCCGGCCGGCAGGCCTCCTCCTCTCCCTGGAGGGGTGGCTGGGCTGAAGCCGTGAGGCAGGTCCCCTGGGGAGCCGACAGACGTCCCCAGGCCTTTTCCGACTGTACCCGTGCCATGTTGGCAGCATCCAGAGATTGTTCTGGGCAGACACCTGACCCCGCCGCAGAGTTCATGTCTCAGGTCCCGAAGACGATGGAGCTATAAGTGCTCGCTCCCGTCTTTTGTTTAGAGCAGCTGTGGCCCCCCTGACAACCGTGGCCAGTGTGGACAGGACTGTGACACAGACGGTGACAGCCTCGAGCACTGTATCACGTGCTTGATCTGACCTGTCGGCTAGCATGCGTTTAATGACTGTTCCCTTCACCTCCACACCAAGCAGCTATAAGGTATGAGTGAGACTGAGTAGAAATACAAGGTAGTCCCACCTCTCAGAGTGCACAGTGTGGCCGGACCGTGAAACCAGAGCCTCTGACACAGCGCGGAAGTCAACCACGTGTGTTAGTCTCCGGGGCTGTCGCAGCAAAAATCCCGCAGACTGTGTGGCTTAAGACAACAGCAACTTATTCTCTCCCTGTTCTGGAAACACGGTGTCAGCAGAGCCTTGCCTGCCCTGCGCTTCCAGGAGCACTCTGTCCACGCCTCCCCCTCAGGGCTTCCTGGTTGCCACCCTGGAGCTCCATCGCTTCTTCGCCCCATCGCCCCTGCCTCTGCCTCCGTCTCCACGTGGCCTTCTCCTCCTGCGCCTCCCCTTCTTATCAGGACACAGGTCCCTGAGCAGGGCCCACCTCATCCAGTACAGCCTCCTGTTAGCCAGTTTATGTCTGCAAAGACCCTATTTCTCAGTAAGACCGCATCTACAGAGACCAGGAGTTTGGACCTGAACACACCTTTCTGGGGGACACTGATTAACCCATAATACCATAAGCAGAGGCAGAGTAGAGTTTAGTGCAAGTTATTTAACTGTTTTTACTCAGTTTTTCTCTACTGTAAACCGGAGATAATTCCACCTATAGGATGGATTTATCTATCACCTTGACTGTGGTGTTGGCAGCACAGGGGTTTGCGTATTTCCACACTCATCAGATTGTACACAGGAAAAGTGTGCAGGGTTTTCTATATATATCAGTGACACCTCTATACAGCTGTTCAAAATAAGATCACCTTTATAATTAGATTGTTTTGAGAATTTTAAGTTAACACACATAAAAGGCTTTAGGACTGTGTGTGGCACAGAATCAGTACTCAGCAAATGTTCACTATAATAGTACTATAGACATACAGGCTTCCCTGGTGGCTCAGATGGTAAAGAATCTGCCTGCAATGCAGGAGACCTGAGTTCGATCCCTGGGTCAAGAAGACGCCCTGGAGAAGGGAACACTCTAGTATTCTTGCCTGGGAAATCCCATGAACAAAGGATCCTGGCAAGCTACAGCCCATTGGGTCGCAAAGAGCTGGACACGCCTGAGGGACTAGCACAAACACTATCGCCACGATAACACGCAAACTGTAAAGTGATTGCTGTTTTGTTACACTGAGGAGCTGTAGTTATGGAAGAGCAGTGGCCCTTGACGTGGGCCTTGAAGGACACGCAGGCTTTAGACGTGGAGGTAGACATTAGGAAGTGGCACGGTGCGCAGACCTCGGGACAGATGGTTATGAGCCCCTTGTGTGAAAGGTCACGTGTCAGTTGCATGAATGCTACCCTTGCCTTTTAGCTCTGTCACAAATGGGAGAAGCTCACAGCATCAGTGACGAGATGGAGCTCGAGAAGGCACTTGGCTCATAGAAACTGCCTGCAGCACGGGGTGTGGAGAGCCCGGGGTGGGCAGGGTGGCGGGGAGGAGAAGGGGAACTGGGGCTCTGGGGGCCAGAGGGGCCCTGGAAAGGGAGAATCCAGCTCCGACAGGTCTGTTCACAGAGATCAGAGTCAGCGTGCAGGTCTCATAACTCTGGGCAGAACCATTTTTTCTCTCTAGACAACAACAGAAAGGAGCAGAACAGAACAAAAATCACTCTGTGCCTCCAGTTATTTTCTAATTACTGACCGTATTATAGTTCTACTGTGTGTGTTTTCTTTAGGTTGGTTTTTTTTTTTAATAGTGAAAACTTTTATATTTGGAATTATCCAGCTGGACTCAGTTTCAGTTCAGTTCAGTCGCTCAACTGTGTCTTATCTCTTTGTGACCCCATGGACTGCAGCATGCCAGGCTTCCCTGTCCTTCACCAACTCCCAGAGCTTGCTCAAATTCATGTCCGTTGAGTCAGTGGTAGCATCCAACCATCTCATCCTCTGTCATTCCCTTCTCCCCCTGCCTGCAATCTTTCCCAGCATCAGGGTCTTTTCAAATGAGTCAGTTGTTTGCATCAGGTGGCCAAAGTATTGGAGCTTCAGCTTCAGCATGAGTCCTTCCAATGAATATTCAGGACTGATTGCCTTTAGAATTGACTGGTTGGATCTCCTTGCAGTCCAAGGCACTCTCAAGAGTCTTCTGCAACACCACAGTTCAAGAGAGTCAATTCTTTGGTGTTCAGCTTTCTTTATAGTCCAACTCTCAAGTTTAGATGATCCCAATTTTGTTGGCAGTATCCAAGCATCGTAGCCAGGAGCCCGTCGAACATATGCCTTCTTCTCTCCATCAGGCCTGATCAGGGTGTTGACCTTAGCCACGTCAGTGTCATGGAGCTTCTTCACAGCCTGTTGAATTGGGTGCTTGCTGGCCTTGACATCCACAGTGAACACCAGTGTGGTGTAGTCGTCTTTCTGCTTCACGGCTGACTCGGTGGGGAGGGGGAGCTTGATGTTGGCACAGCGGTGCGGTTTGTTTCTCTGGGGGGCGCTCTTCGAGGATGTTTGAGCTGCCTCCTGAGCCCCAGTGTTCCGGGCCGCTGGAAGGTGGGTGACGTCCGGGTCTTTGTTTGTGGCTGTGAATGCCTTTCAGCACATGTTTCTTGGCCTCAAAGCCTTTGCTTTGGCTTCGGCTTTAGGAGGGGCAGGGGCTTCCTTCTTTACCTTTGGTGCCATCTTCGTGAAAAGCTGCTTTCGGTTTTGACGTGTTCACTCTCCAGAGTGAGGGACACTCGCCTCCTGGCTGTGAGTCCTCTTGGTCCACAATCAGATTTGGGTCCTTGGTTTGTTTCCTGTTCTCCATTCTGAAGCCTCAGCTCCAAGGCTCGTCCTAGGCTCTCGCCCCCGCCCTCCTGTAATCCCGCCGCCCTGTTTGGACCAGCTGGACTCTAACCACCGCTGGTTTCCATACAGTGATCCTAAGCTGATTCCAGGGGGTGCGGGTGTTAGGAGCTGGGGCGCAGCATGGACATGTGCTCTGTCCCGCCTCCCAGAGCTGCTCCGCGGAGGCAGCAGCAAGGTGCAGGGACCAGGGGCTGGGTGTGGATTCACGTCCTGACTCAGCTGCTAACTGCCCAGTGGCCCCCGCAGGGGTTGGCGCGCTCTGAGCCGTGTGTGTGGGCTGGCAGCATATCCGTGCTGGCTACTTCCTGAGCGTACACACAGATCTGCCGGTTAGACACCTGAGAGCTGTTACTTCCCACCTCTCCTACTTGTCACTGACACTAGTGTTCGGCCTAAGCCCTGCTCGCTCCATGGAACCTTCCTTAACTGCTTCAGCCCCACTGGCTGCTTCCTCCAAACGAAACCGGAATCCAGCTTGCTCACGCCGTGGCCTGCGGTTCCTGTGTACCTGTGTGACACACACAGCTCACGCCGCGGCCCGCGGTCCCCGTGTACCTGTGTGACACACACAGCTCACGCGGCGGCCCGCGGTCCCCGTGTACCTGTGTGACACACAGCTCATGCCGCGGCCCGCGGTTCCCCATGTACCTGTGTGACACACACAGCTCACGAGGCGGCCCGCGGTCCCCGTGTACCTGTGTGACACACACAGCTCACGCCGCGGCCCGCGGTTCCCGTGTACCTGTGTGACACCCACAGCTCACGCCGCGGCCCGCGGTTCCTCGTATACCTGTGTGACACACAGCTCACGAGATGCGGCCCGCGGTTCCCGTGTACCTGTGTGACACACACAGCTCACGCGGCGGCCCGCGGTCCCCGTGTACCTGTGTGACACACACAGCTCACGCCGCGGCCCGCGGTTCCTCGTATACCTGTGTGACACACAGCTCACGCCGTGGCCCGCAGTTCCCCGTGTACCTGTGTGACACACACAGCTCACGAGATGCGGCCCGCGGTTCCCGTGTACCTGTGTGACACACACAGCTCATGAGACGGCCTGCGGTTCCTGTGTACCTGTGTGACACACACAGCTCACGAGACGTGGCCCGCGGTCCCCGTGTACCTGTGTGACACACACAGCTCACGCCGCGGCCCGCGGTCCCCGTGTACCTGTGTGACACACACAGCTTACGAGGCGGCCCGTGGTTCCCATGTACCTGTGTGACACACACAGCTCACGAGGCGGCCCGCGGTCCCCGTGTACCTGTGTGACACACACAGCTCACGCCGCGGCCCGCGGTCCCCGTGTACCTGTGTGACACACACAGCTTACGAGGCGGCCCGTGGTTCCCATGTACCTGTGTGACACACACAGCTCACGAGGCGGCCCGCGGTCCCCGTGTACCTGTGTGACACACAGCTCACGCGGCGGCCCGCGGTTCCCCGTGTACCTGTGTGACACACAGCTCACGCCGCGGCCCGCGGTTCCCATGTACCTGTGTGACACACACAGCTCACGCCGCGGCCCGCGGTTCCCGTGTACCTGTGTGACACACACAGCTCACGCTGCAGCCCGCGGTTCCCGTGTACCTGTGTGACACACACAGCTCACGCCGCGGCCCGCGGTCCCCGTGTACCTGTGTGACACACACAGCTCACGCCGTGGCCCGCGGTCCCCGTGTACCTGTGTGACACACACAGCTTACGAGGCGGCCCACGGTCCCCGTGTACCTGTGTGACATACACAGCTCACGATGCGGCCCACAGTTCCCATGTACCTGTGTGACACACACAGCTCACGCTGCGGCCCGCGGTCCCCGTGTACCTGTGTGACACACAGCTCACGCCGCGGCCCGCGGTTCCCGTGTACCTGTGTGACACACACAGCTCACGCCGTGGCCCGCGGTCCCCGTGTACCTGTGTGACACACACAGCTCACGCTGCGGCCCGCGGTCCCCGTGTACCTGTGTGACACACAGCTCACGCCGCGGCCCGCGGTTCCCGTGTACCTGTGTGACACACACAGCTCACGCCGCGGCCCGCGGTTCCCGTGTACCTGTGGGACACACAGCTCACGCCGCGGCCCGCGGTCCCCGTGTACCTGTGGGACACACAGCTCACGCCGCGGCCCGCGGTTCCCGTGTACCTGTGTGACACACACAGCTCACGCCGCGGCCCGCGGTTCCCGTGTACCTGTGGGACACACACAGCTCACGCCGCGGCCCGCGGTCCCCGTGTACCTGTGTGACACACACAGCTCACGCCGCGGCCCGCGGTCCCCGTGTACCTGTGTGACACACACAGCTCACGCCGCGGCCCGCGGTCCCCGTGTACCTGTGTGACACACACAGCTCACGCCGCGGCCCGCGGTCCCCGTGTACCTGTGTGACACACACAGCTCACGCCGCGGCCCGCGGTCCCCGTGTACCTGTGGGACACACACAGCTCACGCCGCGGCCCGCGGTCCCCGTGTACCTGTGTGACACACACAGCTCACGCCGCGGCCCGCGGTCCCCGTGTACCTGTGTGACACACACAGCTCACGCCGCGGCCCGCGGTCCCCGTGTACCTGTGTGACACACACAGCTCACGCCACGGCCCGCGGTCCCCGTGTACCTGTGGGACACACAGCTCACGCCGCGGCCCGCGGTTCCCGTGTACCTGTGGGACACACAGCTCACGCTGCGGCCCGCGGTCCCCGTGTACCTGTGGGACACAGCTCACGCCGCGGCCCGCGGTTCCCGTGTACCTGTGGGACACACAGCTCACGCCGCGGCCCGCGGTTCCCGTGTACCTGTGGGACACACAGCTCACGCTGCGGCCCGCGGTCCCCGTGTACCTGTGGGACACAGCTCACGCCGCGGCCCGCGGTTCCCGTGTACCTGTGGGACACACAGCTCACGCCATGGCCCGCGGTCCCCGTGTACCTGTGGGACACACAGCTCACGCCGTGGCCCGCGGTTCCCGTGTACCTGTGTGACACACACAGCTCACGCTGCGGCCCGCGGTCCCCGTGTACCTGTGTGACACACACAGCTCACGCCGCGGCCCGCGGTCCCCGTGTACCTGTGGGACACACAGCTCACGCCGTGGCCCGCGGTTCCTGTGTACCTGTGTGACACACACAGCTCACGCTGCGGCCCGCGGTCCCCGTGTACCTGTGTGACACACACAGCTCACGCTGCGGCCCGCGGTCCCCGTGTACCTGTGGGACACACAGCTCACGCCGTGGCGTCTCCTCACTGAGCACGCAGGGCGCTCTGGGGGATCTCACTGTGTGTTTCTTTTCAGATCCTCGAGTCAGAGGGTGGTTCATGCTGGACTCCTACCTCCCTACCTTTTCTCTCACGGTCTTATACCTGCTGTTGATATGGCTGGGCAACAGATGCATGAGGAACAGACCTGCTCTTTCCCTCAGGGGCATCCTCACCTTGTACAATCTTGGAATCACACTTCTCTCCGCGTACATGCTGGCAGAGGTAAGTGTCCACAGAGCAGTTACGTCTGGCATTCCAGAACTTTCCATGGTTTCTATCAATATGGATCTTTAATATCTCAAGAAGCTGTTCCAGCATCTGATATTATTCCTCCCAAATGGGTGGAAGTCTTTATTTCTAACTTGAATTTTTCTTATTATAATTTAGACCTATTTCTTTAGTCCTTAGTCTTCAGTTATAATTTAAAGTCACAATTTAGATCTCAGTGGGCTTAAAGATCATGTATTATTGTTTTCTCTTTTTATAGATTATGATACTGAGGCTTAGAAAAGTTAAACTGGTTTGTCTGAGGATGGACAGCTATTGAGTAACAGTATTTTTTAAAATTAAACATCAAATACAGTTAGTTTGACTGAAGTGCAAACATAAGATCCCTTAAGGATGCTCCTGGCATCTCTGGGCCACTGTGTGTCCTGAGGACCAACTCCCAGAGGCCTGGGGTGACATCCCAGCTTGGCTATAGTTGCCCGCATTGCATCATGTCTTCCCTATTCCTTTATAATCTGCCAAACCTGAGTAATTTCACAAGAAAAAGAACAAGTAATGATGGCCCTGCGTATACAACTAAAGTTTATTTACTGTAATACAAGAGAAAAATCTTAAAGTGTTAAATAAACCTCAAGAGAGAGAGAACTAAAACGTAACAGAATCTTTTTGGAGAAAAATTAGGATTAAGTCATTCATATATATTATAAATGGCTAATCGTGGCACACATATAGCTGCCTTCCTGGGGTCCTTGGATTGTGAATGAAAATAAATTCTGGATTAAACATAGGCTCTCTCACCCATAGAGTTTTTAATCTGTGTTTAATTGGTCTAATATGCAGCATCCTAATAATGATTAATAACCATCATCTAAAATGCCTGTTCTGAAATGCTAATTACGGGATAGGAGGCATGAGAGTGCAGGTGGCAGAACTTGGGATCAGGAAGGCCATCCTGACAGCTCTAAAATCACGCCACCTGAGTCTAAAAGGGGAACTTTTATTTTAGTTTCCCTCCTGAGTCAATTTTAGTTCACTGGATGAGCTTGCGAGAGAGTCATTTACGGGCTTATTCATCCCTGTGCAGCAGGGAGAAGCACTCTTCCTGGGGCGGGTCTCGGCGGCCGTGCATCTGCAGGGCCCACCTGGCAGGCTTGCTCGGTCGAAGGTGCAGCCCTGTCAGGACGTCAGTTCTGTTGGGCCGGCACTCAGCGAGCACCCGCTCTGTGCGGCCCAGGGGCCACAGCCACGGTCAGAGGTGGTTTCCGTTCTCAGAGACGCGCGAGTGCAGGAGATGGTCAGTCCTGTGGGTCAGGACAAGCCCACAGCAGGGCCCCGGCAGGAATGAGAGCAACAGGCCAGTGCTGGAGCCGGCACGTGCATGTACGCGGCTTGCCTCTTTTAGGGAGAGACCCCCCCTGCCCCGCACAGAGCTCATTTTCCACGGTGAGCTTCAGCTCCCACTCACCTCCTGTTTCTCTTCTCAGACTCTTCCATCTCTCAGTTCAGAATCACTGCTGGTGGCTGAGTGCCTCCTAGTCTCCTGACCGTAACCTCCTTCGGGGCTTAAGGTCTCCCCCGTACACTACAGGCTGTGTTTGCAGACTAGTCAAGGGGTAGCTTACCTTAACCTTGCTAACATGTTACACCCAGGCCAGACGTGTGCGTAGGCCAGGAAGCTGCCCTGGAACCACTAGCGTTGTTCCAGCAGACACACCCTGCAGGCCCTGCATGGTGTCCGGCCGAGTCCCAGGCTCTGGGGCTCAGCCTTGGCCCAAGTGCAAGAGGGGGCACTGGGCCAGGCGGGGTTGGGGAGGCTTCTCTGAGGAGGCGGTGGCTGAGCGGCACCCGGTGATGCGAGCAGGCCAGGCGGGTAAAGATATGGGGAGGCCTTGAGGCAGCAGCAGGCTCAGGGTGGTGTTCAAGGACCACGAGAAGCAGCAGTGTACCCAGGAGCGTGGGTGGAGGACTGGTGATGCCAGACGAGGTGGGCGGGGGCAGGTTACCGAGGGCCCCGTCAGGAACTTGGCTATTCTTAGGAGCAGCCATCAGAGGATGTCAGTGGAGGAGTGATGGGATCTTCTACCTGGAAAATGGACTCAGCAGGTTGGGGCAAGCATGGAGGCAGAGGGCCTGCTTGGGAGACTTGATGGTGCTACAGTCACAGACCCCAGTGGTGTGGACTCAGGCAGTGGGGACGTGGAGTGGATTCTAGTCATATTCTGGAGCGAGGTGGCCCACACCTCCTTAAGGCTGACAGCCCTGTTGGAAAGCCTGGTTTCCTCTTCAACACACAGGTTGGATGCTTCCTGCAAACCAGTGCGCCCAGGGCATCAGGAGGGGTCTGGGGTGAGGCGCTCTGAGCCTCCCCAGCCTGGCTGCTTGCTCTGCCATGCAGCCTGTTTCGTTCTGCAGTCTGCAGTCTGCAGATGGTTCTGCAGAGGCGCGGTGGGGAGGGGACAGCCTGGGTACAGCTGACCAGGCAGAGCATGGCCTGTTCTTTCCTGCTGTGGCGTTGCTGTTACGTAAGCACGGTAGGTGGTGGAGCCCGAGCTGCAGAACCACAGCCTGACCATGGAGGTTTTTAATTAATCTTTCTGAACAAAGCTAAGTAACTTTATTTTGAAAAAGGCAGAAAAAATGTACATACACTTCTAGATATTCCTGGATTCCCTGGGGCCTCCCACCGGTTCCCATTTGAGAACCAGCATGGACAGCTCTGGGGACCTGGGGGTGACTTGATCTGTAATAGACCCACCAGGAAGGTTCAGTGTCTCTCTTTCCCTGGATTCATTTATCCTGATAATCTTTACTTACCACGATGTTACCTGGGGTGACTTTGTTAGAAGAGCAGCAGATGAGGATATGGAAGACTCATGGAGGTTCTGAAACATTCTCAGTGTGCTTCGAGTTTCTCTCTCTTTCTTGGTGTTCAGTTCATTAACATCCCTCCCTCCCTGCTCTGTCTGTCTGTCCTGACAGTAGGTACACTTACACCTTTTTGATAAGCTACAGAAAATTACAGGCTTTCACATATAACATCGTACATTAATCAAAGCCAAAGACCTTATAGTCTTGAATTTTAAGCTTCTTAGTAACACTGGGAGAGAAGGCAGAAAACTTCTATAGAATTTCCCACAAAGAAAGTTCATTTCCTTCAGCTGTGGAAGGAGCACTAGACAGGGAATTGGCGGACCTGAATCCAGTTGTCGTTCTACTACTTTATAGTCGTGTGATCCCAAGCAAACAGTCACTGAGGACTTTCTCCGTGCCAGGCATTGGACAAGCAATTGTAGATGCAAAAGTGAGCAAAGGAGGAGGCACAGACTTTATGAAGCTTTCTTTTTTGAGCACAATGGGGAAAACAGATGTATATCAGTTATAATCGCACAAATGACTGATTACTACATAGCATAAACACAATGAAGAAAATGATTTAAGACTGTTTCTGAGCCCCGGTTTTCTCATGGAAAATGGTAATAAATACGTAATTCATAAGATTGGGATGATCAAATGACAAATATTTATATGTAAGCCAATAAAGTACTAAAATTTTAGTGTAGTTTCTTCAAATTTGTTTACTTAATTCTATATTTTATTTGTAGAGCATATGATTAGATAATTGCTTACAAAAAATATTTTGTTACTCATATGATAGCTAAATTCTGCTTCTAGTGGCTGTGAAGGTTAGAAGTAAATCCTATGTTAACCAAGGATTTTAACCACTGATACCAGTTCAAGCAGCAAGAAATTAGGTCCTTGGATAATGTGTGTTTGGGAACAGGATCGAGTAAAGCTCAAACTGGGAAGAACTCAAACCTTGAATAGATGCCAAACAGAAACATGAATAGGAAGTTGAGTTTTCATCCAAATTCTTGCACTGATTTTTTCCTCTCCTTTGTTCCTTTGGCAGCTTATTCTGTCCAGTTGGGAAGGAGGCTACAACCTACAGTGTCAGGATCTGACCAGTGCAGGGGAGGCCGACATCCGGGTGAGTCAGCCGTTTGTAACCATTTATCACTGAAAAAGAGAGAAAACTTTCTCCTCCCAGAGACGAGGATGGAGGCTGCGCTTAGATAAGAAGGGGTCTCCCTCCTAGTAGAAGTGCTCGCTTGGGGGTCAGACGGAACGAACCGCGGCACATCCACGCAGTGGATCCCTTTGCAAAGTGGAATGAGGATGACCTCTGTCCTGATACAGAATCATCTCCAGGATGGAGCTCAGTGAAAACAGCAACCCACAGACTGTGCTTTCAGTACAGGGCCTCATGTGCAGGAAATGATAGGAATATGCGTGTCTTAGCTTTTAGTTTATTCTGCCATGGTTTCTTTTTAAAACCATAAGCAAACACGATGGTTTCCTTTTGGTGGGGGGACCAGGGCAGAATAGATAGAGGTGGAAATTGGCCTTCTCTGAATGTCCCTTGTCTAATTTTCAGAAACAGTAGGTGTTTTCACATAATTATAAAGCAAATTAAAAAAGAATGCAAGGCAGCCTCTCACTCCACATCTTAGAAATAAAAAATAATTACCCATATATTAAGTTGCTGACATAACCACCCAAGGAATTCTTTCATGTCCCTTTAAACAGTGTTTTGACTGCACACCCTGAGCGAGATGACCTCAGTAGCATTCAGTAATTTGGAGGCGGGGTGGTGGGGGTGGGGGGGCGGCGCTGCTCTTATTAATAAAAATATTGGTATTGCTTTTTGTGGGACTGTTACAGTTATGCTTAAGATAAAGTACATAATAATGTTAATATCATTACAACTAATTTTCGAAACATAGAAAAGAGAAACCAAGACTCAGTAATCATGGATTTAAATCAGAAATATAAAAATGAACGTTATTCTTTCTAAAACGTGCTTTTTAGCTCTATTCACAGGAAAGGTCTAGTTAGTCTCTGAGAAACCAGCAGTGACACCCAGATCATGCTCTCTAAATATAGCCCACCAGGAGGGTTTAGTGTTCTTAGAGAGTTGACCGATTCCGGTGAGGGGGGGAATACATATATGAGAAGAATCCAGGACATCATGTGACAGAGCCAGGAAGCTGGGGTCACGACAAGAAGATGTAAGGGCCAGCTTAAAGGGACCCCCACGGCTGAAGTGGGACAGAGTGAGTATCAGAAGGAATACTGACACATTAAATTTATAAAAACTAAACGAGTTTAAAATGACACTAAAAAAAAAAAAAACCTCTTTGTTACCTTTGGAAGGTTACTAGGACACCAAGTAATTCTAGAAAAAAAAAAAAAATGAAAAGAATTAAACATCTATTCTGCCATTCATATGTAAGTTTTCAAATAGCTAAAGAGGAAGAGCTTCCCTGGTGGTTCAGACAATAAAGAACCTGCCTGCAATGCAGGAGACCCAGGTTCGATCCCCTGGGTCAGGAAGATCCCCTGGAGAAGGGCATGGCAACCCACTCCAGTATTCTTGCCTGGGAAATCCCATGGACAGAGGAGCCTGGAGGGCTATGGTCTATGGGGTCACAGAGTTGGACACGACTGAGTGACTAACAACATCTTCCCTGCTATGTAAGTTTCCAAGTGGCTAAAGAGGAAGAGCTATTTCTATAAAGACAAAAACATGCACATAAGTATAAAGAGAATTTGAAAAGCACCATTTTGCAGCTTCTAGTGAAGGGTAATGGGCCCAGACAGCAGGCATCTGTAAATGATGGAACTACTGCGTGAGAGTTGAGTGGAAGTGTCACGATGATGATATCAGGCTGTTAACACCTGAACTCTGCTGATTTTAGTGTCAGTGGGATGACCAGAATTTGGGTACCTCTTGATGTGATTCCATAGGAAGTACACAGACCCACGCCTGAAGTACAGTTGACCACTAAACCACGTGGGTTTGAATCACACGGGTCCACTTAATACACAGGCTCTTTTCAGTACTAAATACTAAAGTGCCATACAAGCCGACACGGAGGAACCACGCTAGAGGGGGCTGGCTATAAGTTATACACAGACTCTGGACTGTGCAGGGGTCAGTGCCATGACCATCACTACCCCGTTGTTCAAGGGTCAACTGTGATCTTACCCCCAACCTTAACCCTGAATCCAGCTAAGCCTCTGTCACTGCTCTTTACCGAAAATGTGGAGGATAGACAAATAAGTTTAAACAACCCTAGGAAAAATAAGCCACCCAAATCCGTATTATTAGGAATTCTATACAACTGATCGAGTTTAAGAAATAAAAGGAAAGAAAACAGTGGAGCAGAGAAGGGGATCAGACTTTTCGGTCCCCCCCCCCCAATATTTTGGAAAGATACAATAATTCCTTTCCCTAGACGGGGCTGGATTGCTGGGAATAAGGAACAGCTGGCAGCAGACAGGCCGGGTGAGGTGGTTCTCGCGGGTCTGGGAGCTGGGCGGCTGAGCCGGTGAAGCGTGGCCCGGAGCCCGCAGGGGCAGGCAGCCCTGGGCGGCGTCACGGCTCACCCTGTCTCCATCCCATTTGGCCTCTCACACAGGTAGCCAGGGTGTTGTGGTGGTACTACTTCTCCAAATTAATAGAGTTCCTGGACACAATTTTCTTTGTGCTGCGGAAAAAAACCAGCCAGATCACCTTTCTTCACGTCTACCATCACGCCTCCATGTTTAACATCTGGTGGTGCGTCCTGAACTGGATACCTTGTGGGCAAAGTAAGTATGCGTTTGTCGGTTCTGTGTAACGGGTCTCCTGCCCGTCACACGGGGGAGCACACGTTTGCGGGTGGCCATTTCGTTTCTCATCTTTGATCCTGGCAAAATCTGAGCATTAGGATAAATTTTAAAAGTGTTTTCTCTTCCACGCACCACACGTCTGATGGCAGAAGCACGTGCCCCCGCTGGAGCAGGTTACCCCACACCCTGGGGCGGCAGAAACACAGCACCTTCCAATCACGACCACTTGGCGGTGGTGCAGATTGAGTCATTTCAATTTCGGGGGCTTGTTTATCCATTCCGAAAAATTAAAATCACGTCCCTCTGACCCACCAGAGCAGTGGCTTTCAATTTTTTCTTTTTTTTTTTACTGAGACATCAATAAGTATTACATTATATCACAAGCCAGGGCACTCATATTGAATGAAACAAATTTCGTGAAACAGTATTTAGCCTGGCTCTGTGTGATTCACTTGTTTTGTGTGTGTGTGATTCACTTAAAAAAAAAAATTGACCTCACTTTTTCAAAAAGCTAATAACTCATTGCACTGACTTTCGCAGTTGATGTGTCAGTTCTGACCTGCAGTTTGAGAAACACTGCACCCGAGAGAACAGTACTTTTCTATTGGATATTTACTGTTTTATACCCAAGAATTCAAAAGTATTCCATGAAAAATCAGGTAAAACTCAGGTCAGAATGATTTTGTCCTAGGATATAGGGACTTGTAGAGATGGTATTAAAAAAAAAAAAAACAAACCCAGGGGTATCTGCAGTACATTGATTATGAAGATGTAAATTTAAACTCCAGTGTGAAGTAAACTTGCTGGAGATGCAATGGAGAGAAGAGACCCTTTTCCACCTCTCCTAGACTGACATACTCTGGTTTGAGTTTAGTTATTAAGAATATAGTAGACTGATAATGTAATCAATATGTAGACTAAAATCAATACCAAAGGACACTTGTCCAGGCTAAGTACTTTTTGTGATTATCAAGTTTCATTTATAAATCACTAAAGCATCTAAAAGTCGATCTTAAACAACCACTGTGAAAAGACATTGTATTTCATTCACAGGAATTCTATGTGTGTGATGGGTTTCTGTTCAATCTAGAATACTATGAAAATTATAAGCAGCAACTGCTTTTTTAAATTAATTGATGGAAATGAAAACTCAGGTTGGTAAAAAAAAAAAAAAAAGTCACTAATATTGTGCTGCCTGGCACTCTGAAACTATATTTGTGCTCTCATATAAATCCAGTGCCCTGACAAGTTATTCCAGCCAGTGTATAAGGACTTGCTAGATTCCTGGTGGTTTCCTCTTGTCATTTTCACTGATTTGCATTGATCTATCCAGATTGCTAGTCCAGGACTGGGAAACCAAGCAGGAGAATTTAAGTTAATTAACACACATATGCACAGTGCCTTTTAGTTTATATAGTATCATCGTATTTAACCCCATCACAACCTTAAGCGGTAATTACTTATATCAATTTTCCAGATGAGAAACAAAATTTACAAAGGAATATATGCAAGAGGACAGGGCTATTTAGGTGGTCCTCCAGCTGCACAGCCCGTGTCCTCTTCTCGCGGTTGGCAGCTCACAGACCAGCCGCCTGGATCCCAGACCGACCCGCAGCGCTTACCTTGTGTTGCGCCCCGTCCGGAGCCCTTCCCGTACCCCGGCGTTGTTCCCACACCCTGCTGCCAGCTCCTCAGCTTGTGCGGTTCCTCACCTCTTGCAGCTCAATCCTTTGACCCTTAGTTGACCCAACACAGAACTTAGCCCTTGCTCCTTGGTTTCCTGAAACACGAGTCACCCACGTGGATGACAGCACGTGTCATGGAGGGGACGGCAGGGGATGGGGGTGGGGGGGTGCCCTGGCACAGCTCAGCACAGCAGATACGCAAAAATGTTAGACACTCCTTGTCCCAGAAGTCCAGGAGGCTTCCCGGCCACTGGGAAGGTCCCCAGCCCGCCTCAGCCTCCTCTCATTCTGCAGGACCTTCCCCGATTCACCTTCTGCAGCGTCTCCTGGGTCTAGGTCCCTTCCAAGGAGATTCCATTGACCTAACTATGAAGGGCAGTACATTTTCCCTGACTCTCGAGCACCCTGTTCAGCCATGTACGAGGCTACAATCCTACAATCTGTCTACAATCCAAAGTGCTGGAAGGTTTAGCGAAAGCAAACACAGGTCCGCTCTCAAATTCTGCCTCCTGGTTAGATGGCAGTCATGACAGAGACAGCATAGCCCTGGCAAAAAGGGGAGTAACCTGTTTGGTTTTCAGCGTCCCAGCCGTCCCCGGTGAGTCCCTCCCTCTAGGTGTCCGGCTGAATCCCGCAGTAATGGCCCGGGAGTCGGGGTGAGCTCTGTCAGCGCCTGTTGTTTGTCCTCAGTCATGATGTGCAGGAGGAGCGGACGTCCTGCCTCCCGGAAGAGCGGTAACGGCCCCTGTGCTCTCCTAGGTTTCTTTGGCCCGACCCTGAACAGCTTCATCCACGTCCTCATGTACTCCTACTACGGGCTGTCCGTCTTCCCGTCCATGCACAGGCACCTCTGGTGGAAGAAGTACCTGACGCAGGCCCAGCTGGTACGTGCGCCGCGGCCGCGGGCTCGGCCCCAGCCCTGGAGGCCGGAGGCTTCGCTGTGGGGGATGAGGCTGCCGGTCTCTCTAAAAACGGGCTTGTAAGAGTGAAGCCCTGGTAAAGTGTCCTTCGTGTACGGAATGCGTCCTGTATGGACGCATATGGACCACGCAGCTAGCTCCCTCCTTGCTGTGAACTGTAGACGGATACTTCAGAAGTTATTGTCTGCTGAAGCGTTTCTAGCTAAATGGCCTGATCTGAGATGTCTCCCAGGGAAAATTAATGATGGCCAATTTTACACACTTCCTAACTTCCGACAAAATTCCCCGAGAGGAGAGTGGGCCCCTCGGGCGCTTTGGGGTCTGTGTGGCCCCGGGAGCCGGCCGGCAGCTGCCCGAGCGCAGAGCGGTCCGCCCTTGCCGCCCACAGGTGCAGTTCCTGCTCACCATCACCCACACCATGAGCGCCGTGGTCAGGCCCTGCGGCTTCCCCTTCGGCTGCCTCATCTTCCAGTCTTCTTACATGATGACGCTGGTCATCCTCTTCTTAAACTTCTACATTCAGGTATGTTTAAACGCGAACAGTCAACAGCAAAACATGAGACTGAGTGCCTCTGCGTCACTGTTTTAATCTCAGTTAAACGTTGGGGAGTGCAGGCTGTTGATCAGTTCCGATAACAGAGGTGCAACCTGCATTCCTGACTCACCGCCCTGCAGCCTCCTCCCCAGGGTAACTACCCCTGCTGCTAGTCTGGCGGGCATTCTGCCAAACGTTTTTCAGTGCATGCCCTGAAGCTTTATCAAAAATACTATGCATTTAAATCTTGTATTTGCACCAGGCTGCCAAAGTCTGACCTCTGAAAGTTAAACACTGTGTATAGTAACACAGATCCAGGAAATCTCTATGAATGGAGAAAAACATGGACTAAGTAAACCTAACAGTGAAAACCTGTTTCCATTAGCTACTGCAAGGTTGTAGACTTACTGTTTATTTGAAAACATTCTTTTGAGGTGAATCAGGATGAGAAGGTCACATTGACTTTTCCTTAAGTGTCATTTTCTTTTTAACAATTTAAGTGGAAGGGATTTTCAAAATGCAGTTTCAGAGCAACTCTGTTCTAAAGAACTGGTGGCAGCGGTTAACAGCACAGGCCTCGGGCCGATGGTCGATGTTAAACTGCTCTCCTCTGTGGGCTGCGGAAATAGAAAGCGTCATAAGAAAAATGAGAATATACAGTTTATTCAAAACAGTCCTTCTGAAATTGTATTGACTGTATTTTCTCCTACAAACAAGTGCTCACTGACTTTAGTTTGGGTTGACTTTGAGCAAATGCATGGTGGTTTTATACAGAATACAGCTGTGGGAACAGAACTTCTGATAGCTTTTCAGCTCTTGTGTTTTGGAATTGGACTGGCGAGGCTTTGTCTTCTGTGAGATAAAAGTTTCCTTTCAGAATTTCTAAAGAAGCAACCATTGATAGAATCAAACAAAGCCACCCCTCTCCTAAAAAAAAAAAAAAGGAAAGAAATATGATGAATGTTGCTGGCAGACTCAGGGAATGCTCTTGGTGTTGAAACTTGAAGGAATCCATAGTCCAGCGTGGGGAGCAACAGTGCTCAAAGCTGCAGTCAAGGTCAATCCTGACCCTAAGTTGATACTATCGCTTTTTAAAAAAAAGTGAGATCATATATTTTGTCTGAATAGGAAGGCTGTGCCAAGACACAAATCAAGCCAAAATCTCAGGTACCAGTACTTTTGAAATAACAGCACTTTTTCACTTGAATTGTATTTTTAAAAAAATTTATATCTTTAACTAAGTCATAGTGTATACTTGAAAGTTGCTAAGAGACTAGATCTTAAAAGTTCTCATCACAAGAAAAAAACTCTTGTGGGATGGTAAATATGGTAAATCCTATATGTGGGATGGTAAGCTACACAGTGTAACCATTTAACAAGCACTATCATTTACAATCATTAAATCATGTTATATACCTGAACTAATGCACTGAATTTCACTTATACCTTGATTTTTTAAAAAGACTTAAAAAAAAATCATTCCCTCCTTGTAAGCAATTAATGCAGAATTTGAATGCTAATCCCATAAAGTAATATATCAATACTAACCTGATGCGGATAAGGTGAGACAGCTTTTCATTGGAATTCATGTATTTGTCTTGTTTTTAATCAGAAGCTTAACAACCGTCATTTAACAAATAAGCATTCTTACTAGAAAGTTCAGCACCAATGAAATCATGCCTGTTTTAGACCCTAAGTCTCATTGCAGACAAGGTTCTATTAAAGAATCCCTTTCTCTTTTTCTCTTCAACATGTACACATCCCAACAGACATACCGGAAAAAGCCAATGAAGAAAGCCATGGAGGAGGCAGGGAAAGAAGTCAAGAACGGTTTCTCCAAAGCCTACTTCAGTGCGGCGAACGGAGTGATGAGCAAGAAGGCACAATAAGGGTCGCGTCTCAGAGACAAAGCATATATAATAGCCTAACAGATCCGCTTGTTTTAAAGCAAAGACTGAATTGAAAGTTATATATGTTTTAGCATAAACTAATTTCTTTTGAGTTTATAAATCATTTGTACCCGGAACGTATTAATATACTGCTGTTGGGTCGACCTGTTAACTGAAAGCTTTCCTCAGCAGTGAGGCGAGAGCTCTGCAGAACTCAGACCTGGTGCTCCTTCTCGGCTCTCCCCACCCACCTAGCCCCCCGCTGACCTAGCCCCCCGCCCACCTAGCCCCCCACCCGGACGCGGCCCCCACCACGCCTTACGCACCTGCAGAGCCAGGACACAGGGACCCCTGCTTCTCACAGCAAGTCTGCAAATAAGTTAGTTTTGTTCAGATTAAAATGTTTAAAACAAAATGTTACTATCTTCTAAACACAGGGTATGCTCTCATCTATATTCAGCAATAATTGTCAGTACACAGCCAATCCATTTGTTCCTTTAGGAATCAACTCCAGAAAATATTAAAATGGTCACATAGATGGAAAACCCAGCAACCACTTTTCTCTCTCAAGTCTGTCCCCAGAATCTCAAATCCCCACAATTACTCCTAATTCTCAACTTAGTGACATGGTAATAGTTTTTTATTCCTTTTTCTTTATTTTGAAGATCATCTTCTCCCAAACCCTCATAGCGCAGGGGCTCTGGATAGGCCTAGTTCTTCTGTTTTAACTGGGTTTCCTTAGTTATTCATGTATTCATATCTATATCCTATGTTAAGGTACCCTGGGTTAGGGTAACAGACAGTGCTCAGTTTTAAAAGTAGGATCCGAATTTGGCTGCCTGTCTGCTCTCTGAACAAGTCTGTATCACTGGGCCGTTAGGATGATCTGTCACTGGACTATCTGTAAGTTAGAATTAATAAGAGCATCGAGGGCAAAATAGATACTGACCCTGTCAACGATTTCTTATGAGCCTGCCTTCTAGTGTTATCCCCAAATAGCTGCTGTTTGTCTTTACAGGTTAGATTTTTGAAAACAGGAAGAGAGAGGGCTATGGAAAGGTTCCAGCCCTGCCCACCGTAAAAAGCGCCGATTGGCAAACCCAGCACACCCTGGGCCTCCTGGGGTCACCCGAGCCCGCAGAGAAGGCCGCAGACAGGGGAAGGCCAGAGGGACCAGTCCTCTCTCCCCAAGGGCAGGGCGGTCATCTACCATTCAACTGTCCCAAGAATGGAAACAGGGCATTTCTGAAGATCTGAGACAGATTTACACCCTATAAAGTAATTCATACCCTGTAGAAACGAGATTTGCCCACTCTGACACTCTATCTGCTTTCCTACCTTACTTTAAGAAGTTTTTAGGTCGTAACATCGCCATCAGAGGCTTAAATGCCCCAACACATTACAGCACAAAAGGACATTGTCCTTTGGGGACCATTTCTGTTTTCTGAGTGTCCGTTTGAAAAAAAAATTTTTTAATGGGAAAACAAAAACACCCTGACTTTGGTACTGACATGTACACTGACGCTGAGCATCCTGATACTGCCAACGTCTGTTCCCTGTAAACGCCCCTCAGGGTTCCGCCGCCCTGAAAGGCGACTGACCTCACCAGCCTTCACTGCGAGGGCATCGTGCCGTCCAGCCCCTCCTCTGCCAGTGGACCCATTTCCCCGGAACAGACATCTTCCGTCTGATGCCCGCTTTCTCTTGGGTCTCTCTAGTCTCCTAAAGCTGACGTGTTCGCGGGTGGTCACCCCCCTCCTTCCATCACATCATGCCTGCACAGCTGTAAGTACCGTGCCCTCCCAGAAACTCACTTTAAAACAAGGGCTTGCCTTGAGTATGACTCTTCCTGCTCCCGTAACAAAGTCCACGGTGGACTGGGGAGGAGGCCCCTCGGAGGAGCTAGACACTGGTGCAGTTTTAGATCTCGGACGGGAGCTAAAATGTTATCAAAAGGCACTCACTGCAGGTGAAAATGAGGCTCAGAAGGCAGAGGTCACGGGTCCAGCTTCCCCTGTCATCAGGCCCGGCTCCACACTCAGCCTTGCAGCTGCGGTTCGGGACGCTCCGCTGGGCTCCATCCCCGCAAGGCAAGGACAGAGGCGTCCTTCAGCCGAGGCAGACCGCCCAGACGGCTGGAAACCGCTGATCAAAGGGGAAGCTCCGTTAGTTTCCACTCTCCGGCGCGATTTGGATAGAGGCTTCAGGATGCTTATTTCCACTTGATCTGTAATCCTAGGGAAGCTTCATGAAACACTTTATAGCCTTAAACCATTCAAGGGCTGGTTAAAAAAAAAAATACAGTTATGTAGTCTTAGTCACAAAAACTGAATCAGGTAACTATCTTCACCTGTTATTAAGTGTTACAATTTTAAACAAAATACTTACTTTTAATGTGATTTTCCTAAAGCAAAGCTGTTAAAAAAAAAAAAAAGATCTGTATGATTTGTTAAAAAAAACAAGGGAAATGTTTTTCCCCCAAATAAATTTCTCCTCACTCACAGAAATGAAAACAGTTATATGAATATGGTGAGCATATGTTTATTCCAATTTTTCAAACAAAAGAATGTTCACTTACTGGAATTAAATACAGAAATCTCAACCCATCAAAATTACATACTAAACTATTTAGACATATTGAGGGGAAAGTCCCCCTGACATTGGAGAAGTATTTTTAAGGCAAAAGGTTACTGTGATGGACAGAACTTCACTTCTTGTGTAAGAAACCAGTCTAGTTCTTTCCAGTATTTCCATATTATTTTATGTTTCTGGGGACTTCCTTATTTGGAAAATAAGGATAGCACTTTTTTGATTTTCCTTGGAAAACACTTATATTTTAGGAACATAGTATCATGACTGAGGTGGCCAGGGAGGCAGGAGAAGCCATTTTTTCTTTGTAGATAAAAAGCATCTGTATGATTGTTGTATAATAAACTTGATTTTGTTGTATAATAAACTTGTTGATTTTTACACTAAAGTAAGTCATGATTCCTTTTATTTGGTTCAGAGAAGTTAAAATGTGTTCTGCATGCTATTCCAAATGACCTATTACTCAGGAATTTTTTTTTTTTTTACCAACAAAGTGAAATTTTAGCAATTAATTTTGGAGGTGTAATTCATTTCAGTAAGCAGTGGGCTTTTATATAACAGTGTCACCTTTATGCAGTATTCATATACCGAGTTAAACTCTTTCAAAAAATGGTCATTCACAAGGAAAAGTTAAGAGTAGACTAGCAGAGAGGATATGGTGGCGGTAGTGGTAAAGAGTCTACCTGCCAATGCAGAAGATGTAAGAGATGCAGGTTCAATCCCTGGGTCAGGAAGATCCTCTGGAGAAGAGCATGGCAGCCCACTCCAGTATTCTTGCCTGGAAAATTTCATGGACAGAGGAACCTGGCGGCCTCCAGTCATGGGTCACAAAGAGTCGGACACGACTGAAGCGACTTAGCGTACTGCACAGCAAGCAGAGGATAGAAAGGTTAGAAGAAAAACAGCTACGCAGAATGACCCAGGGAAGAGTGCAGGACTGGCTGGAGAGGCTAGACTGGGCACAAGCAACGTGGGGCCACGCTCTGCAGCCCTGGGCGCTCTCTGCAGACTCAGGCAGACAGGAGGCCGCTGCACCAGCTCAGGAGTGGGTCTGTGAGCCGAGACGACCACGGTGAAGCCTGAGACAGACTCAAGGTGGTGGGGCAGATCACAGGCTGGCATAGTGTCGATGTAGAGAGTAGAGGTGTAATGTGATGTTGACAGCAGAACACAGGATGGTACAAGAGAGAGCTCCAAGTCTGCGTAGGGAGTGGCTTATTCCTGGACAGTAACAAGGATGAGGCAGAATATACTGAAGAGCAGGAGATGGGGAGAGAGGGAGGTGGCCGTGGAGAGAGGAAACTTCACTTCACCTCCCCGAATGCGGACCACAGACCTCCCCATCACCTCCTGGGGTTTCCTTATCTTAAACAGTGGGTGCAACCAGTTCATGAAAGCCTAATAACTTGTTGCAAATTAAAAGCTGCTTGTACATGACAAATGTTCACCTAAATAAGTTTCAAGCTTCTCAGTATAAAGAAAAATTCAATGTGTTTTTATTATTCAATTTATCATTACCACTTATGCTTTCTTCAAAATCAAATTATATTCACATTAAAGAAGAATTCTAAAAATAAAGGTTCTACTCCAGGGCAGGTTAAAAAAATAATCATCACTCTTACAACACCTAAACTACACTCACCTAAAATATCCCTTGACCTTTAGTAACACATGACTTTCAGTCATGGGGTGGGGGAGGGGGGGAAGCAAAAGCTATCGATTTGCAGGTCATTTTTCTGTCTTGAGAGGCAGCGCTGAGGGAACACTGGGATGACACCAGGAGTAAATGTGAAAGTCATACCCTCACTGAGCACTTCGTAAATGCAGTCAGTTTGGCTCTCAGAAGCAACCCAATGGGAGCCCATTATAACCCTGTGTGTGTGCGACCTCAGTTGCTAAGTCACGTCCAACCCTTTGTAACCCCATGGACGGCAGCCCGCCAGGCTCCTCTGTCTATGGGATTCTCCAGGCAAGAACACCGCAGTGGGCTGACATTCCCTCCTACAGGGGATCGAACCCACGTCTCCTGCATTGGCAGGCACCTTCTTTACTCCTGAGCCACCTGGGAAGCCCCATTATGAGCCCATCTGAAGCCAGATCCCATCTGACAGCCCAGCCAGGGTGCGGCAGGCACAGCTGCCCTCAGGACCTGGCATGTACCTTCGCATCTGCACACACCAGTCTGACCCTGAGAAGGGGGCTGCGCTCTCGTGTGACCTGTTATCGCCACTCATCCTTCTGCACTCAGCTTGTTAACCCAGCTGACCCCTGAAGGCATGTGAATTTGTGACACCTGAGCCCTGAAGAACAAAAGGAAAAATTCTTGCACACAGTTTTGCCTAGACTGAGTTCACACATTTCAAGGGAAATGAACTTCACTTTCCTGTTGACTGTGACCCTAATGATAAATATCACAAGTTGCAAATTTCTCTGAAAGATTTAGGCACTGTCCCAAAGATGGCCCGTGTACAGAGCTAGCCTTAATTTCTTAAGTCCAGTTTAATCCTATGAGCCTTGAACTCTGGAAATAGTCACATTCAATTGCAAAATTCATCAAATCTACCTTCCCAGTGTTGTATGTTATACTGGTGATACAGAAGTGACCCAGATGAAATATTTGCCCTTACAAGTTCACAGTCCTGGAAAGCAGATGAAGAAATATTTAAATATAAAATAATAGAAATATGGAAAACAGGTTACCAAGAAAACTTTTCCAAAGGAGACAGCATTTGGGCTTAGTTTTGATGGGTGAGGAATTTTCCAAAGAGACAGGGAAGGAACTTTGTCCCAGCAAATAACACCTAGGATTCTACCAGGACTCACCATCCTTCCACCATGATGAGGCACTTCTCCAGTGCCCTCCACGTGGCTGGCATCATACCAGGGCTTTGGAATAAAATAGTGAAGAGATCAAACAGGGTCTCTGCTCAAAGAGCTCAGGTTCACGGTGGAAGATGGGAGGTTGAAGAGGGAGGGGACATATGTATATATCTATGGCTGATTCATGCCGATGTATGGCAGAAACCAACATAATATTGTAAAGCAACTATCCTTCAATTAAAAATAAAGAAAAAAGAGCTCGCAACCAGTGAGTACCTCCTAGAGGAAAACAGGGGTTACCGCAAAACGGCAAGAACGGCTGCTGATGCTGTTCAAGGTGTCAGGATGGGAGACCCTCCCATCACGAGGGGAACCAAAGACGAATGCTGAGACCACTGTTTGTACCTAACTCAGCTCCCAACACCACTCTGCCACTCCTGGCTCGAGAAGAACCACCCAGACAGCTGAAAGGCCATCACCGAGTGTGAATGAGTGCACTTTGGGAGTCTATTTGAAGTCTTCCCTTCTTTGACTAACAACTGCACTGCGTATTTGGGTGCAAGCTGAGAAGCAGAACCACTAGGTGAAAGCCACGTGAATCGCCCAGAAGCTGACCTCACGCAGCTGCGGGAGTGAAGGAGGAGCCTCGGGAGGGCGGCTGGCAGCAGGTCTGACGTTGGGCGCTCGGCGTGCATACCGCAGACATTCGGGAAGAGAAATCGGACGTGGGGTGAGGAAGGCTGAGAACGAGCCTGAGCTGCAGCCCACACAGACAGTCAGGTGCCTCCGACCTCAGTGATGAGGGCGACCTGCGGAAGCCAAGACCTGTGTCCCAGAGCCCTGCACACACCGGGCCCGGGAGGAGGAGCTGACAGCCAGTCGGGAAGTGGAGCAGCTGTAGGGCCAGCACGTGCCTCGGGGCCTCGGGGGGAGCCCGCGGACCGGCCACGAGGCGTCCATGCAAAACGGGCGTGCAAAGCAGCAAGCCCAGTCCTCTGCCTGCAAGCCTCCCCCTGGAGACCCGCTGTGGCCACTCTCACCAGGAAGGTACAGGGACCTGAGTCTCTCCGGCCAAGTCGCAAAGCCACCATGTCCTGTGGTGACAATCGATAATGCCCGTGCACGTAGAGAAAGATCCAGCGACGCCAGCTTAGCTTACCTGAGTTCCCAGGAAGAGAGGTTTCAGCCACCAGTGGCCAGTCCTCCGGATCCGAGACAGCGTCTGCTTCTCTATTATCTGCTCGGTACTAACAACCATATCATAAACGGGAGCATCAAACCATTCAAGGACCAGAAATGTAAGCGCTCGACCAAGTACAGCTGGGCCTCCCCCTCAACAGATCCCAGTTCATGTGGAAAGAAGTTTCTCCAGCTTTCCTTGACCCAAGGCAAAGCCGAGTTTTGTGGATATTTTTTTTTTAATCTTAATTAGCATACTCATTTTCTAAAAGCATCAGAATGCTGAACTGACACCTATTGTCCATATGTTCTAACCACTCTGACCTCCTTCCACCTTCCTGCCACACACAGATACATTCACACACAAACACACATACACACACACACACATATACATACATTTCATTCTGTAGGCTCCTGGAAAAGGTCTCAACTACACTGGAGACCTTCTGTATTAGTCAGGATTCTCCAGAGAAAGACAACCAATAGGATATAGATATAAATATTGTGATATACAATTTATATGTATATATAACATATACATATATATATATAACATGTGAAAGTGAAGTTGCTCAGTCGTGTCTGACTCTTTGTGACCCCCATGGAAGGTAGCCTACCAGGCTCTGCCGTCCATGGGATTTTCCAGGCAAGAATACTGGAGTGGGCTGCCATTTCCTTCTCCAGGGGATCTTCCCAACCCAGGGATCGAACCCAGGTATCCTGCATTGCAGACAGAAGCTTTACCGTCTGAGCCACCAGGGAAGCCCATATATAAGATATACACATATAAATTGTATATAAAGAGAGAGAGGGAGATATCATTCAGCAATTGGCTCCCAAAAGTGTGGGAGCTGGCCAGTGTGAAATCTGCAGGGCTGGCCATAAGATGGAAATTCAGGCAGGGTTTCTAGGCAGTAATCTTGAAACAGAATCGCTTCTTTCAGCAACCACAGTCTTGACTCTTAAGGTCTTCAACTCATTAGGCGATGCCCACCCACTTTATGGAGGGTAATCCGCTTTACTCAAAGTCTACTGATTTAAATGTTAATCACATCTTACAAAAAGAAGCTATTAAATAAGTGCTCTGATACTCTTATAGCTTACAGTATACTAAAACATAGCTCATTAAAAAATTTAAGAAAAATAACAAATTGGGGTTATAAAGACTGCCTTAGGCATATTAAACTATAACTAAGCTATATTATGCGAAGAGTTGACTCATTGCAAAAGACCCTGATGCTTGGAGGGATTGGGGGGCAGGAGGAGAAGGGGACGGCAGAGGATGAGATGGTTGGATGGCATCACCAACTCGATGGGCATGAATTTGAGTAAACTCTGGGAGTTTGTGACGGACAGGGAGGCCTGGTGTGCTGCGATTCATGGGGTCACAAAGAGTCGGACACGACTGAGCGACTGAACTGAAGCTATATTATATAATAATCATATAATGTATAATCTGATGTTCAGTGTACAGTCTTTAACTGTAGTTATCCAAGCATTTACTTTAAAGATGGGCTTAACTTATGTAGGTTTCACTTTTCTAAAATAAACCCTGTCAGCTGTATATACAACTCCACACACCAGACTTTATTATAGAGCATTTAGTAATTATTAAAAGATGAATATTTCTCCTCTGCTAAAGCTGGAAGTTTTGTTAAAGTTCCAGAGAAACCAGAATATCTGCCAATCAACAGAAGAACAACTATTTCAAAATACAACACCATTTTCATCTGAGCTATTTTCATCCCAAAGTAAGCTCTCCCTTAAAGAGACATGCTAAGTAGTATATATACACAGATGCTGAGGTTTCCCTTCTCCAAATAACTTGAAGACGCTTCTCAAATAAAAACCAATTTTACTTAAAAAAAAAAAAAAAAAGGCAGCATCACTCCAAGTTGCTACACATCCTCAATGTCTTATTTTCTGACCAAATTTAAATACAAAAGGTAAGCCTTTGGGAACAAATGGACAAACGACCAACATATTACAGTCCACCCAGACTCGGCAGGTCTCAGGAATTCTGGTTGCTGTGAATGGGCACAGAGCACTAAGGCATCGCCCGTGTGGCCGGAGGCTGCTTTATCTCCTTCCCGTGGCTCAGGCTGGTGGAAAGGGAACAGGAGGACAGCGGTTAGTGAAGCCTGAACGATCTCCCCTCCCCGTCCCTAGAACTCAGGGAGCCAACCTGAACGTCACTCTCTGTCATCGGCTACCTCCCTAACTCAGATATCCAGCTCCACTGGGAGCTGACTAAGGTCGCTGCACTGGAGGGAGCTGCCCGGGGTCAAAATCACTCTCAAAAGTCTCTTAAACATGTGCTGCTTTCAAGATGCACGTGTTCTCTCTCCACAGTCTAATGCACGATGTTATTTTTTCTTCCTTTGGTTTTGGAGAAAAGACATCTATTTCTTGGGGGGAGGACCAGGTAAAGTGGCTGGTCTGGCTTTTGGGAAAATGCACGTTGTCAATAAGCAGATTGAGTCCCGTTGGAGGCTCACAAATCAAGAGGTGGGTAGGGACCAGATTCTCCCATCCTAAAGCGAACACTAGGGCCGCGTGCTCATTGAGAAGAACAGACAGAATCGCCTCTGTGATTTATTTCTCAATCTTCTCCTGCGTTCAGCACATACAGTTTAACTCGGGCATGACAGACGTCGCTGGTTACCTATCCAAGATCTATGCTCCCCTTTCTCCTTATCAACAGAACCCCACTTTGCAGGAGGACAGTAACAAGCTCAGTTTAAATCTGCAGCCCCAGATCCCCTCGTAACTAGCAAGCTTCGTGTGATTCAGTTCTGGCCAATAAGAGAGAGACAAAAGTCTACTGATTCGACTTCCATGAAAACTGTTTCCCTAATTTTTAAAAGAGGAGATAGATTCTACTGGCACACTTCTTTTACCAAATCCTTCACCATCTGCCCCTCCATGCATGGAAAGCAGATGTGCTTGGAGGTAGAGCTACGGTTCTGTGACCATGAAGCCCAAAGCCAAGGAAAGATAACAGAGCAGGAAGCGAAAAGAACCTGTGTCCCTAACTAGCATTAAAGCTGCTGTACCAGCCTTTGATGGGTTTCCCGGATGACTCAACCAGTGAAGAATCTGCCTGCAAGGCAGGAGACACAGAAGATGCAGGTTTGATCCTTGGGTTGGGAAGATCCCCTGGAGAAGGAAATGGCAACCCACTCCAGTATTCTTGCCCTGGAGAATCCCATGGACAGAGGAGCCTGGTGAGTTATAGTCCGTGGGGGTCTCAAAGAGTCAGACATGACTGAGGGCAGCACCAGCCTTGGACAAAATCCCTCTGAGCTACTGCTCACAGTGTTCAAACAAAACTCTATTTGGTTCAGCTGCTGGAGCCTGATTTCTCTTATACATGACTGATCACAACACATACATTTAACTCGCATTAGATCCAATTCCCCACTAGGGTTGGAATTCTAATATTCTTAGCCCAGATTAGGCTTTTATCCATATCCTCTTTTAGTACTAGTTTGACTTGGAGATTTTGTTATTTTTGTTTTCCCCAAATAAAACAGTAATGTTTCCCTGATACCAAAAGTCATTCACGATACAGTTACAAGGCTATTCACTAAGATTTATTTGTGATAATTTAAAATAATCTGAATGCTCATCAACAGGAAATCAAATGTGCAAGTATAACAGACCCATAAGCTAGAATAGCTACAGTTATTTTAAAATTAACAGATCCTTATTACTGACTTGGAAAGAAATCCTACTTCTGTTACTGAGAGAGCAAAGGAAGAGCAATGCACATAAAATTTAATATCTCATTTATATTACTTAAAATATACATACTGAAACTTATCAAGACTTTTGTATATATTCTTATGTAAACAAAGGAACATAGCTGAGCACTGAAGAATTGATGCTTTTGAACTGTGGTGTTGGAGAAGACTCTTGAAAGTCCCTTGGACTGCAAGAAGATCCAACCAGTCCATCCTAAAGGAAATCAGTCATGAATATTCCCTGGAAGGACTGATGCTGAAGCTGAAACTCCAGTATTCTGGCCACCTGATGCGATGAACTGACTCATTTGAAAAGACCCTGATGCTGGGAAAGACTGAAGGCGGGAGGAGAAGGGGACAATAGAGGATGAGATGGTTGGATGGCATCACCAACTCAATGGACGTGAGTTTGAGCAATCTCTGGGAGTTGGTGATGGACAGGGAAGCCTGGCATGCTGCAGTCCATGGGGTCACAAAGAGCTGGACACAACTGAGCAACTGAACTGAACTGAAACAGAAAAAAATCAAGACGAATATGTACTAAACAGTAAAGAGATAGTTCTCTCTGGATCATAAAAAGGCAGGCAGGCTAGGGAGAGAGGAAAATTCACTTACTTGATGAAATGTTATGTTGTTTGAGTTTATTACACAAGAGTCATTTATTAAAGTGAAAATGTTAGTAGCTCAGTTGTGTCCAACTCTTTGTGACTCTATGGACTGTAGCCTGCCAGACTGCTCCATGGAATTCTCCAGGCAAAAGTATGGCAGTAGGTTGCCATTTCCTGCTCCAGGAGAATCTTCCTGACCCAGGGATCAAATCCAGGTCTCCTGCAGTGCAGGTGGACTCCTTACCATCTTAGCCACCAGGGAAGCCCAAAGTCATTTATATCTTGCACTAAATCTAAAAATACAGAACAGCCTGAGTTAGAAAAGTCAAGTCACCTAAAATGTCACCACACAGAAATAACCATGGTTGACATTTTGATGAGAATCTCCTAGAATCCAGACCTCTCACTACATATGCATGCGCACACATCTTCTCATCCTCTGTAACACCACCCCCTCCTTGCATAATCCTCTCACCCTCTTCTGCTGGCTTCCTCTCCCTTATCAAACTTCAGCACCCTGGAGCAGCCAGAGAATTCTGTCCTGGAACAACTTATCTCTGTAACTGGTTCCTAGGTCAACTCATCCTGTCTCGTTGTCAGACCCTCCACCGTGAGTTTCAGTCTTGAATATCCGGTTACCCACTTGACAGCTCCATTCAGATGCTGAAACTACAAAGCTAATGTACCTCTCACATCCAGCCTTTAAGATCCAGCCACACCCTTCTCCTTCTCCCTCCACCAATAAAAGCAGAACTTTCCCAGTCTACACACACACACACACACACACACACACGCACACACGCACACATCACTACCAATAGTTCCCAAAGTGTGAGCCTTTGGGATGTCTAAGTTTTCAAAGATTCTGTGAGGTCAAAACTATTCTGGTAATACTGTGATGAAAACCAGCACAAAATTTGCTTCCTTCACTCCTATTCTCTCTACAAATGAACAAATGGAGTTTTCCAGAGGCTACCTGATGTGTGATGTCACGATGGATGGAATTCAGAAGCAGATATAAAAAGTCCCTTATTAAGCCAGACTGTGTGGATCACCACAAATTGTGGAAGATTGTTAGAGAGATGGAAAACCAGACCACCTGACTTGCCTCCTGAGAAATCTGCACACAGTTCAAGAAGCAACAGTTAGAATTGCACATGGAACAACAGACTGGTTCCAAATAGGAAAAGGAGTACATCAAGGCTGTATATTGTCACCCTGCTTATTTAACTTATATGCAGAGTACATCATGCAAAATTCCAGGCTGGATGAAGCACAAGCTGAAATCAAGATTGCTGGGAGAAATATCAATAAACCTCAGATATGCAGATGACACCACCCTTATGAGAGAAAGAGAAGAGGAACTGAGGAGCTTCTTGATGAAAATGAAAAAGAAGAGTGAAAAAGCTGGCTTAAAACTCAACATTCAGAAAACTAAGATCATGGCATCTGGTCCCATCACTTCATAGCAAATAGATGGGGAAACAATGGAAATAGTGACAGACTTTATTTTCCTGGGCTCCAAAATCACTGCAGATAATGACTACAGTTATGAAATTAAAAGATGCTTGCTCCTTGGAAGAAAAGCTATGACCAACCTAGATAGCATATGAAAAAGCAGAGACGTTACTTTGCCAACAAAGGTCCGTCTAGTCAAGGCTATGGTTTTTCCAGTGGTCATGTGTGGATGTGAGAGTTGGACTATAAAGAAAGCTGAGTGCCAAAGAATTGATGCTTTTGAACTGTGGTGTTGGAGAAGACTCCTGAGAGTCCCTTGGACTGCAACGAGATCCAATGAGTGCATCCTAAAGGAGATCAGTCCTGGGTATTCATTGGAAGGACTGATGTTAAAGGTGAAATTCCAATACTTTGGCCACCTGATTCAAAGAGCTGACTCATTTGAAAAGACCCTGATGCTGGGAAAGATTGAAGGCAGGAGGAGAAGGGGACGACAGAGGATGAGATGATTGGATGGCATCACCGAGTCGATGGACATGAGTTTGACTAAACTCCAAGAGTTGGTGATGGACAGGGAGGCCTGGCGTGCTGCTGCAGTCTATGGGGTCGCAAAGAATCAGACACGATTGAGCGACTGAACTGATTAAGCCAGACATTAGAGAGATCTGCAAAAGCATAAAACAACACTAATCTTCTCATAGTTCTTATTTTGAGAAGTCTGGTTATTTTTCATAAAAATCTTTTATTTATATCTATATGTAAACATTTATTACTGTTCTTTTAATTTTTTAAATCTACTTATTTTTAATTGAAGGAAACTGCTGGTTGTGCTGGTTTCTGCCATACATCTATAATCCTGTTCTTTTTAAATAAACACATTTCAAAATCTGTCTCAGAATATTTTCTACATGACAATAAATAAACTATTTTAAAATAAAAAAAAATTCAGTCTCAATTTTTAATGTGGAACATATTCACAGATAGAACTTACAAAGCCAAAGCTTTCTGGGGATCCTCAATAAATTTTAGAAGTGTTGAGAGGTCTTAATTCCAACCAGCTTGAGAACCATTCTTAACAACCATGGGCATTTAGTGAAGAGATTTTAAATGGATATCCACTATCACCATGTATAATGAATGGTACATGGGGTGAGATGTGTGTTTGAAAGAACTTTGAAAATCTAGAGGCTATACTGTCAATATTATTCCTTATATTAACTGAGAAAACAGTAGAATGGCTAATTCAAACATTGGCAGTTTTTGTTCTGGTTTGAGATACACGATATGATCGGAATAATATCCTTTTTGAAAGCACATGACAGATTTCCGTGATAAAAGCTGATTCTTATATGATAGAGAAAGCTTTGGCTAGTATACATTTATATAGGGATCCCTTTTGATTCAAGAAAGAAAAACACACTAGAATTCCTCCCAGGACAGAAGGTCCAGGGTAAAGGACTTCACTATCCACTTGCCCACTTCCTCCCCTCTAGAAAGAGGAAACTATTCCAAATGGACAGAAGCAGCAGCCTCAGAATGGACATGGACTAACCACAGTGAGAGGAACACGCAGCAAGATAATCCCACGTGTTGTTTTAAAATGTATACATACATGTTTAAAAATGGACCTTCCTGGTGGTCCAGGGGTTAAGAATCCGCCTCCCAATGCAGGGGACACAGGTTCAATCCCTGGTCCGGGAAGATCCCACATACCTCGGGGGCAACTGAGTCCATGCCTCACAACTACTGAGCCTGCACACGACAGCTATGGAAGCCCGCATGCCTAGAGCCCCTGCTCTGCAACAGGAAAGCCACTGCGATGAGAAAGCCTGCCCACTGCAATGAAAGCAGCCTGCCCTCGCTGCAACTAGAGAAACTGGTGCAGCGACACGGACCCAGCGCAGCCAAAAATAAACTATGTAAGTAAATAAAATTTAAAAATAAAAAAGTACACATATACTACGTATATAAGGTGCAGGTGCATAGACTATATTCTCTCAAGTACATAGTTCAGTTTAGCCGAAAAGCAACTGTTCACTCAGAAACCTCGATATTTTTCTCAGAATCTATTTTAATTTTTAAACATCTTGCTTAAAAAGAAAACAATGTGTATCCAAAAAAAAAAATGAAGTTTGGATGATCCTGTTTGTGCTTTTCAAAATGTATACGTCTTGATCAATATCATAAGCCATGCTCTATGCCCAGGGAGTCCCAAGAAGCGGCTGGTTAGAAAAGATGCAGCTAATTAGCTACCTAAGTAAGGTTTTACCAACATCAACCACTCATGCTTTAGCTAAATACCTCCTACTTCAACGAAGATACTTCTAGAAAAGATACTTGTTTAAAAAACAAAAACAAAATACCTCTGCAGCTGCAATTCACAGAATGATTTCAGGTCAGCCGACTGCTTCCCCCAAAATTCCTAAAATTGAACAAGAGGTGGGTTGGTTGAAGTGGTTGACAGTTTTTCTACACCAGAACACATCCTGTTAAGTCACAGAGAACGTTTCAAACAAAAAGAACTCACTAGAATATCGTCCTCAAGGTGTTGGAGAACGTCGATATCCTTGTCAAGATTGCTCAGCTCTTGAAGAACAAAGCTGTGAAACTGATCTAGTTTATTCAATCTGAGAAAAAACAAGAGCAACAAACTTCACCGGACCGCCGGATATGACAAAGACATTCCTAATCTTACTGCAGAGATACTCCATATTTTTCTCTAGATGTTCCTTGTCCTAAGAATATACATCTCCTTTCTCTTCTTTCCCCTTGGAAATGTTGCTTTGAGGGACCACGATTCCATAAACTTGTGTTGAAACCCGACACTTACCTGCGATGATGTATCTGGTTTAAAAGTTCTATCAAGCAATCCGGTACTTCCTTTGCATTTTTGGAATAAAGTGGGCTCCTTCTGTACCTAAGCTAAACCACAAGAACAAAATGAGCCATCAGGGTTAAACCGAACTACATAAATTGGGTATATGCTTCGTATCAAAAAGATGCCGCCCGCACATAACATTGACAGCAAACATCATCACTAAAGCACTGTAATAAGACGCCATGCTACACATTTCGTATCTTATTACCTCAGGGTTGATATCAATAAGGGACAAGAAGTTAAAACAGGAAAACTTAGATTCATGCCATTGATACACATATTGAGTATCGTGAACAAATTTCCATTATAAATCAGCTTACATTAGTATTGCAGAAAAAAAGACTGGAGATCTTTCAAGTTGGTTCAATGAATATATGTTAGGGTGAGACCGTTAAGTATTTTTCACAACAAATAATTCCTTAGGGATTTATAAACGGTAGGGAAAGGGAGGGGACGCAAATGGTTTCAAAGTTCCTTTTGCAGACAAGGTTCTATGACCGCCTGCATGTGTGGTTGTCCCAAAGATTTGCCCTGGTCAGCTGGCCACCCACCCACAGACCACCTTCCTCTCCATCCCAGAGGCCTCTCTCATCCAGGCGGTCCCCTGGCCCCTTCCGTGTCTGTCACTGCGACCAAATCATTGCTTCCTGCTTGTCCAGTTTTCTGAGACTGCAATCAACAAAAACCAAAGCCTTTCCATAAGGTCCATCTGGTCCCACGAGAGCAAATGGACAAGGAATAGCTGACCTGGTTTAAGCTGGGGTTTTGTTTTTGGTTTTTTGGCCACACCATGCAGCATGTGGGATCTTAGTTCCCCGACCAGGGATCGAAACCATGCCCCCTGGAACGGAAGCTCGGATTCTTAACCACTGGACTACCAGGGAAGTCCCCAGAACAGCTGTCTTATAAATACAGACCACAATTCACAAAGGCACTAAATTCAGCAACCACAGCTAGGACAAATGTACCTCCCCGGAGACTCGGGCACACCTTCACAGAGGAAGGACCACAGTGGGATTAATGAATGTGAACCTGTTACTTCAGATGCATAACGAGCTAGCTTTTCATTTTTACTGGGCCATTACCTCATAGTTTCTTTTCAGTTCTCTAGCGAAGTTTTCAAAAGCGGTGATCATCACAGAACCTTTCAAGTTCTCTGGCGTAACGTTTAAGGATGAAGTTGAAATGCCTTCTGCGCAAGAAGAATAGAACATTAAGTAAAACTAACAAAGGGCTGAAGTAGGTGTGCTCAGCCTGCTTGCTGCCCCGAGCATGGGAAGTCCTTTGGAAACACGGGCATGACCCAGAGAAGACCCGCTGGTTTCTGCGGGTCACGGACTTCATGATCTACAGACGTCCGTGGCTGCAGCAAGACCGACTCCGACCGTGACGGCTGGGCCAGCTTGAGCCGAGAGTCCTCAGCTGATGCTTCACGCAGCTTCCCACCAAAACTCCCTGTCTGGCAAGTGCTCACTTCAACAAACTTTCCCAGCCCCTTAAATCAGAAAAACTGATAGTACATCCAAGAAGCAGGCTGCGGTGTTGTCAGAGGTCTCTAGGACGACGTGATGGGTAAGACATTCTAGGGATTGGCATTTAACAGCTTCTGGGTGCCAAGAAGCTTTACGAGGGCTCACAAAGGCTCTGGCAGTGTATGGACCAACTCATTTAATTCTCACAAAATCCAAGTGAAGCAGGCACTGTTCACGTCCACTTTTCACACAGGTATCACACAGCTAGTGTGAGCTCACACCGACAGCTCCAGGAGCGGAACGCAGGGCTGCCTGGCTCTTATCACCACCTTCAAGTACCTGGGCGCCTCCAAATTTGCCTTCTTAGAGCCTTTTGTTTCAAAGAATAGTCGTGTCGCTCATCCAGAAGGCCAAGCCCACGTATGTAGACATTTCAGATCATTCTCCTTCATCTGTGGAGTGGATATTTCTAACACAAACATTTGACTAATACTAACTGGAAGGACTGATGCTGAAGCTGAAACTCCAATACTTTGGCCACCTCATGCGAAGAGCTGACTCATTGGAAAAGACCCTGATGCTGGGAGGGATTGGGGGCAGGAGGAGAAGGGGATGACAGAGGATTCGATGGCTGGATGGCATCACCAACTCAATGGACATGAGTTTGAGTAAACTCCGGGAGTTGGTGATGGACAGGGAGGCCTGGCGTGCTGTGATTCATGGGGTCGCAAAGAGTCGGACATGACTGAGCGACTGAACTGAACTGAAAGCAGATACCTGTAAATTTAAGAACACGTGGGCCCTGGAAATTGCCACAAAGAGTGAAGAGGCAGAAATCAAAATGCCAGGAGCAGACAGTGCTTGCTCTTATCTACAGTTTGTGCAACAATTTACTCATGTCTATGAGGATAAAGTGCTTCGTTTTTAGGCTCCTGCAGCCACTATGATCTTAAAACTCTAGCTGCCTTGTGGTTAATGTTGGGACGCTCAGTGCTCACACATCTGAAACATTTGGGGTGCCCGGCGTTACCTGCCAACTCAGCTTCCTCTGCCACCGAGGAAAGGGCTCCTGGTTCACCACCGTCTTCCAATCGTGGCTGTTTCCACTTAGCGCCGTGACGGTCAGCTGTGTCTGAAGGCAAGCGGAACACACTGATGACCACGCACACACGTCCCCTTGGTCCCAGATTTGCCTTGTTCTCTTTCCACCAGTGAATATCTAGCCGTGATGAGCGGCAAGTGAAACGTGTTCCCGCCTTGTTACAAATTGCTTAGCATTTGGCATGGTGACTAAGGACAAGCCTCACAGCACTAGGCGTGCTGAAGACTGGAAGAGGACCCAAGCACCCTTTGATGAGCTCATGCAGGAGCACTCTCCTTTCCAGGGTACGGGCTGGCGCAAATGGAAAGCAGTGATGGTTGGCATCAAACCACTACCACAGCTCCCGCTGAAGGCGCAAGGTGGCAGGTTTCCAGGCAGGCCGGCCCTTGGAAGGTGATCGGATCAGCCCCAGGAGGGCGCCACCTGCTGGTGACGTGGAGCCTCAGCACCGGACTGAGGGCTGTCTCACCAACGAGGGCCTCCCTCGTGTTTAAGTGATCACATTCTCACTCGGAACCTGAAAGAGCTCACATCCAGCTCCTCTCGTGTTTTTTTAAGTGACAAGCACTCAACTTGGAGAGGTGCAGCTATCTCTTTTCACTGCTCTAATTCAGGTGTGGTCCTTTGTTTGAAAAGTATCAGTTCAGTTCAGTCGCTCAGTTGTAACCGGCTGCTTGGAACCCCACCGACTGCAGCACGCCAGGCTTCCCTGTCCATCACCAACTCCTGGAGCTTGCTCAAACTCATGTCCATGGAGTCGGATGGGTATTTGCTAGGAAGCTGCACTGTTTCAAGGCTAAATGATTTTTTTAAACTCAGGAAAGAATCCAGACACAGCCCAGTCTTCCTCCGGCCTCAAAACAAACAGCACTCAGGCTTAAATCTCACAAGGTGCCTACACCCCAGTGAAGACCCAAAGAAACCACTTAGAAAGAATTCTAGCTAGCCCCAGTTAGGTACCCATGAACGACTACTATGTTTCCTTACATTTCTTTCTGCCTGTTTTGCCTCTTCTGGGTTTTTTTTTTTTTTTTTTTCCTTTTTCTTTTCCCTCTCCTGACATTTGTAGCAATAGCTCAAAGCATGACCTTGAATGTTCATGCCCCACCCCGTGGAAAAGCAAAGCAGCTACTGGCATGGAGGATATAACAGTCACCTCCAATGGAGAGAGGAATCTAGGAACACTGTAAATAACGTGACGGTTCCCTGAACAAGCTGCTTGGAATTTGTGAACCTACTAAATGGGGATCATCCCAGATGGCCCACTTCAGCGACATGGAAATAATCTGGCACAGAAAACCCTTTGGAAGGGACAATCTTGTAAAATTACTTTACCTGAAATAGAGGAACGGCTCTCCAGAGAGAACGAGCTCCTCTAGGGAAGGCAGCGCACTCCTTTTTTTTTTTTTCCTGTACTGAATTAGGCAATTTATTAGGCTCCTATTGTCCGTGTCTAGAACGTGAACATGGATTGACATGCATTGTCTCATTTTGTGGATCTTACATGCATGTAGCCTCCAGCTGGGCCTTTGATTCTACTTGTTAGTTAGCTCAATGTGAGTAAATGATAAACACAGAATGATACAGAAGCCGCAGCAAGAAATCCCACCCAATACCATATACCATAATATTTTTTGCAAAATCAAAATCATATCACAACTCTCTTGTAAAAAATAAATTTCAGAGCAAGGCATTTCATTCGCCTCACTGAGAAAAATAAAGACGTTTCTATCATTTCAGAGCAATGAAATGTCCAACTATGGCTGAAGAGTACACCCTGAGAAGAAAATGATTTTAACAAACCCATTAAGGTTGATAAAGCTGTGTTAACCTAACATCGGGAAGGGACACAAGGTCCAGGCACAAAGGTTGCTGCTCACGTTGGGGGGCAATTCTCCATGGATGCTGTGTTATAAACATCCTCGTTGTCTTCAATGCTTGAAGCATCTGTGGAATCGGGGTCGCTCACCACAATTCCCACGGAAGAGAGACTGGTGATGAAGGCGTGCATCCGCTGGGCATAAATGTCTCTAATGTTAAAGTAAGGGAGCTCCTGACATTTCTCTGGTGGGTCCTCACTACACTGGTCCACATCAATGTCCTTCTGCTTCTGGTAGTACTTGGAGAACTTGTTGAAGATAATGGTGATGGGAAGGGCCACCACCAAGATGCCACAGATGATTCACGTGAGCAGCGCAGGTCTTAAAGCATGCAGGTCTTAAGCGATGCAGCTGACTCAGCTTTGTTTCCATGGTAACTGCATGCCTCTTTGAACCAGGACTTTTGGACATTTTCACAAAGGGGCTAAAACTATGTACACACAGCACTTAAAAAATGAACACAGGCAGTAAACACAGCGTGGCCGAAACTAAGGTGATCTCGAATGAATGCTGTTCTCTTGGTGCTGCTAAAGGAGTGTCCACTTGCTTTCGGACACAGGTGTCTTTATCGCTGTGAAAATTGAGGGCTTTTGCAATCTGAGGAGCTTCTGAACTTATTTTGGGCACAGGTTGTATGTAGTGAATAATTTTGTGTCCATACTGCATTTATTTACTCATATTTCTGACGAAAACAGTTTCTAGTGACACACAGAACCAACCCTATGATGGAGAGCCAAGTTCTCCCAAGTTGAGGCATTAAAAAAAAACCTTACTCTGAAGTGACACCAAGTGGCTACAAATGATAAAGGCCAAGAGCCTTCACTGGGGCAAGAAAAGTCTTTTTTTACCAAAATACCCTTCTGGTGGAGGCACTTTCCTAATGCCAATTCCTCTGTTTATTCTACCAATGTGTACTATGCTAAGAATCTGAAAAGTTAAAGACAATCTTTATTGTTGAATTTATCAGCCTGATGGAGATCACTGAAAAATCTTTTGTCTGGATTAATGCATTTTGCTTGCCAATGCAGGAGACTCAAGAGCTGTGGGTTTGATCCCTGGGTTGGAAAGATCCGCTGGAGGAGGGCATGACAGTCCACTGCAGTATTCTTGCATGCAGAATCCCATGGACAGAGGAACCTGGTGGGTTATACAGTCCATCGGGTCGCAAAGAGTCAGACACAACTGAGAATACACACACAAACCAATTAATAATAAATACTTAATTGTGAGCATGTATAGATGATTATTCAAACACGGAATTCTGCAGAGGTTCATCACTACAAGATAGCATTGTCTAAGTTTCTTATTTATTTTTTAAATTTCTTATTCTTATTTCTAAGTTGTGTTGTTGCTGTTTGGTTGCTAAGTCGTGTGTGACTCTTTGTGACCTCAAGGACTGTAGCCTGTCAGGCTCCTCCATCCATGGTATTTTCCAGGCAAGAATACTGGAGTGGGTTGCTATTTGCTTCTCCAGGGGATCTTCCCGACCCAGGGATCGAACTCGGGTCTCCTGCATTGCAGGTAGATTCTTCATTACTGAGCCACCTGGGAAGCACCTTTCGAAGAACGTACACAATGAGGGCAAAACGCAAAATCATGAGTCTTCCTGTCTGCTCTCAGCTCTGGGAGCCCAGGACATCCAAAGTTCCAGGGTAAACAAAACAACAGCCCATGACCAAAAAAGTCAAACAGGAGTTTCTTACTGTCTTCCCCCAAAGGACACCGGGTTTTGAAAATCACCCAACAAAGGGACTCTGTGGAAGTCTGAGAGTCCAGTATGAAGGCCTGACACGCTGTTGGACAAGGAAAAATATCCGACTGGACGCATCTGAGAGGATAACAAGGACCGTCTCACTTGAGCCACGTCAGCGCGTGCTCAGGGCGGCCCAGCTCAGGCCCAAGAGAAACCCTCTGAGCTCAAGCTTTCTCCCTCAGGGGACGACGAGAGCGTGTGGGTGAGTGCTCAGTTTCCCCAGCCACAGAAGACCCTTTCTTTCTTGCTCCATCCAGAATCCTGAGGTACGCTACACGGCCTGGGGTGGGGAGGGGCTTGGAGAACAGCATCCAGGGTTCGCAGGGAGCATCGAAGGGGCGCAGATCCTACTACCTGCCTCAGGGGCCCCATAAGGAAGCCTGCAGGGACCCGATAAGGAAGCCTGCAGGGACCCCATAAGGAAGACTGCAGGGACCCCATAAGGAAGCCTTCTCAAGAGCTGCTGGGCATGCATCACCTACGGGATGACCCTGCAGCTGGTCCACGGACACCACAAACAATCTGGACGCCTCGCCCACGCACAAGCCCACCCTGGGGCTGGCTCATTTTGCACACTCCCAAGAGCACTCTAGTATTCCTGCCTGGGAAATCCCACAGGACAGAGGAGCCTGGCAGGCTACAGTCCACAGGGTCACAAAGAGTCAGACATGACTGAGCGGCTAAGCAACAACAAAGGGCACCTGCTGTGAGCACCCGTAAGGCAGCCAGACCCACTCGGCAGGACTGGGAGGAAGCACCAAGTGTGAGCACCCACCCCCCAGACCCACTCGGCAGGACTGGGAGGAAGCACCAAGTGTGAGCACCCACCCCCAAGACCTACTCAGCAGGACTGGGAGGAAGCACCAAGCGTGAGCACCCACCCCCCACGGCCCCAGGGAAGGAGACAGGAGGCTGTCAGCACCTGGCCTGCTGTGCAGCTTGCAGAGAAAACGCAGTCTGCAGAGGGTCCCCAGAGAAAGAAAAGCGTGGAGCAGGCATATCCCTACAAAAGGCCTGGGAAGGCTTCAGAATCTCTAGGAGACAAAATGCATTTCTCTCCTGAAGCCAATCAGTACAGACTAAATATTAAGACAGCAATGCAAAACTTCAAGGAACAGGAAACTCAAGGAAATGCGACCCCTCCAAAAAACACGATTATACAGTATCCTGGCCTGGAGAATTCCATGGAGTGCATAGTCCTTGGGGTCGCAAAGAGTCGGATATGACTGAGTGACTTTCAAAAAAAAAAATACAGCAACTGACCTCCACACACAAAAAAAAGAAAAATGGAGCTCTGCAATTTGCCTAAAAAAGAATGCCAAACAGTTGCTCTAAGGAAGCTCAGTTAGCTATAAGAACACTCAAAGGTACAAACTTTCAGTGACAAAACAAGTTAAGTCCTGAAGATGAAACATACAGGCAGCGGGGTGACAGCAGCTAAGACTTTATCACACATTTGAAAGTTTCTGAGCAGACCTTAAAAGTTCTCATCACAAGAAAAAGACTCACTATGTGCGGGGACAGATGTTAACTACATTCATTATAATCATTTTACAACATGTATGAATAGCAAATGATTATGTCGTCCACTTGATGTACGACAATTATATTAATATGCTACCAGTGATATCCCAATTTTTAAAAAAAGGAAACAATCTACACTTTTTTGGAGTCCCAGAAGGAGACAAGAGGGAAAAGAAGCAGAAAACTATTTAAGAAAATAATGGCAGGCTTCCCTGGTGGCTCAGGTGGTAAAGAGTCTGCCTGCCAATGCAGGAGACGTGGGTTCGATCCCTGGTCTGGGAAGATTCCACATGCCGCAGAGCAACAAAGCCCCGGTGCTACAACTACTGAGCCTGTGTTCTAGAGCCTGGGGACCACAACTCTGAGCCCATGGGCTGCAACCACAAAAGCCTGTGCATCACAACTAGAGAAGCCACCACAATAAGAAGGCCATGGACTGCAACAACGAGTAACCCCTGCTCACCGCAACTACGGCAAAGCCTGTGCAGCAACGAAGACCCAGGTATGGCCAAAAATAAATAAATAAAATTTAAGAAAATAATGATGGCTGAGAACTTGCAAAATCTGGGGAGAAATTTGGACATCCCAGTTCAGGAAGCTCATAAACTCTCCCAAAGATTCCCTCACAAAGATCTTCTGTTAAGACACATGGTAACAAAACTGTCTCAAATCAAACACAGAGAGAGAATTTTAAAAGCAGTGGGAAAAAATTCCTCATACACAAGGGGACCCTTGGTTTAGTTGCTCAGTTGTGTCTGACTCTTTGTGACCCCCTGTAGCCCACCAGGCTCCTCTGCCCATGGGATTCTCCAGGCAAGTGTACTGGAGTGGGTTGCCATTTCCTTCTTCAGGGGATCTTCCCTGCCCAGGGATCGAACCTGGCTCTCCTGCATTGCAGGCAGATTCTTTACCAACTGAGCCACCAGGGAAGCCCTGTCCACTTGCATAGAATACCCTTTTCCAATCTTTCACTCTGAGCCTTTGTGCATCCTTAAAGCTGAACTGAGTCTAGGTAGGCAGCATATAGTTGGGTCTTGTTAGTTTTCTCCATTTAGCCACTCTCCATCATTTGATTGGACAATTTAATCTATTTACACTTAAAGTAGTGATTGATTTTTTAGGGCTTACTAACGCCTTTATATTCATTGCTTTCTGGCTCTTTTACAGTCCTTCTCTTGGTGTTTTCTTTTGCAGTCAATTTTCTACAGTGGTATGTTTTGATTCCCTTTTCTTTATCTTTTATGTATCTACTATAGATTATCAGAAAAATAGACTTTAGGTTAAAAAATATAATGCAAGAAAAAGGCCATTACATAATGACAAAGGGATCAATTCATAAAAAGAGGTAACAAACTGTAAATATATATGCACCAGATATCGCAGCACCTATTTTACGCAAACATTAACAGATGTGAAAGGAGAAAGCAACGCTATAACAGCGCGGGACTTCAGCACCACCCACCCTGGGGTCAGAGAGGGGGCGTGCTAGGTGATGGGACTCGGATCCCGGGCTATGTGCTTCCTGACACAGACCTTCTTGTTTCGGGAGTAAAACCCCTGTTCCTCCCCTTGACCTTCTGCACACTTGGAGCAGGGAAGCAGACGGCATTGCCCTCCCCAAGGTCTGGCAACTGTCTCTCTGTATAGTGATTATATCTGCCTCCATTTGAATAACAGCCCTGTCGGCCAAAATCAGATTAATATTGCTTAATTCTGCAAAAAAAAAAGTTTAGAATTCTCTCACCTCTGTCTTCTACATTTTGCAGTTTATGTTGGAAGCTAGTACTTTTCATCAATGACTCTGGGGCCACAGTCTTAAAAGAAAAAGAGGATCAGAAATACATGTATTTGTGTCAAAATAAGCAATACACAGTATTACATCATCCCTTAGGAAGGAATAAGCCAGTACATTAAGTATAATATCAATTCTGGAAAACCAGATAAATAACCAACAATTAAATAGTACCTTAGATACATTTTCTTCAACATCTGAGTGCCCCAGCGAAGAAAGATCACTCAGTGGGCTGGGACTGTGAAGCTCTGCATATTGGAGAGAATGAATAGTTATAAGAGAATAAACATGCTAAGAACCAAATGAGGAAATGACATTTCACTATCAATCTACAAATTAAATTTCAACATACCCTGCCTCCTGTAAGGGATACAGTTATTTAAAAAAAAAAAAGAAAAAAACTCAAACCAAAAAACACTTTGTATCTTTCAGAGTATACATGGGTATTAGGTTTACAGGTTTGCAGATAAAACGAATAGCCTGTTACCTCGCTAGATCGGCACCTTTAGTAGCTGCCCATGTGGCCCCAAATGCGTGGCAAGAATTCCACGACCTCACCGCTGTAGTTCTCCTTCCTCTCTGAGATCTGTTCGTTTATTGCCCTGACTCTCTAATGCTGCATGTCCTCTCTCCTGTTTTTCTTTCCCTACCTCTTTTCTTCCAGGGGCAGCCAAACTTAGAGGCTGGCACTCGCCTGGTAAGTGATACTGTGTACCCGACAATGTGCTAAGCTGTAGGATGATAAAGGTGAAGAAAACAATATCCTGACTCTCACCAATTTAAAAGATGTCAATTGTTTCAATAAAACACAGTGGGGGCTGAGATAAACCTTATAAATCAAGGGTCAGGTCGGCACACCCTGGCCCCTCAGGTCAAATCCAATCTGTCACTTGGCTTTATAAATAAAATTTTATGGAAACACAGATATAGCCATTGGTTTACATCTTGTCTGTGACTGATTTGGGACTATAAATGCAGAGTTGAAGAGTTGCAACAGAAACTCTAGGGGCCAAAAAAGCAAAAAAATAAATACTACCTGTTGCTCTACAGAAAAAGTTTACCAAACCCTGCAAATAACCACCATTTGCGTTTCTTGCTATTTTAAAAGCAGATGAACGCCAGCGATTCTTACCCACAAGGTGATCTCAAAATGTTAAACGGAATTAAAACACAAAGTCCTCAATCTCTTGTTAATCAGGACAAGAAAGAGAAGATTCATCAATCATACCTTCACACTTTCTTCAACAGATATTAAGAGAAACATATTTTGCTTTTTTAAACTACCATTTCCAAAATACAATTTTTTCTACGTAGATCAACAGAAAATCACATACTTGTTTTCTGGGCAGAATCTTCGGGAGTTAAAAAGGCAGAACTACTCTGAAATTCGGTTCCAGAAATTTTGGGAGGTGTGACATTATTTTGCCTGGAAGCATCCTTCAATAAGGGTGTTAGAATTTTAACCTAAAACACAGTACTTTTTACAAAGTGTTATCATTCACAACCACTCAAGGCAAGTTATCAAAACATTCCAATACACTTCCAATATCCTTTTAAAATGTTTAAGGATTGGACATGATTCATTTGGGGAAAAAAAAAAACCAGTAAGGCCATAAGATTCCAGGGCTGGAAATACACTAAGTCATGAATCAACAGACTAACTCAAAGCTGACTGTAAGTTCTCAAAGTGTGGTCCCAGACCACAGCCTCAGCAGCACCTGAGAACTTGATGGAAATGTAAATTCTTAAGCCCTACTGACAACACACTCAATCAGAAATTCTGGGGACAGGACCCAGCGATCTGCATTTCTGGTGACCATTCCCATTTCTGAATTTCTGGTGACCATTCTGGTCATTCTGATGGTCACCAAAGTCTAAGAACCACTGCTTGAAACCAGGGGTCAACAAATGACAGCTCTACAGCCCAATGGGAATAAAGTTTTCGTAAATGAAGTTTAATTGGAACACAGCACTTCCACGCATTTGAGTACTACGCACAGGGCTGCCTGCATGCGCCAATGGCAGAGGTGAGCAGTCGCCGTAGAAACCAGATGCCCCAAGAGACCAAAATACTTACTACCTGGCCCTCCACAGAAAAGGTTTGCCAGCGCTTGCTCTAAGTTCTTCTCTTAAACTCCAGCACAGAGATGTCAGTGTCAGCTACCAATGCCTCTATAAAGTCAGCAGTGCCCTCACTGAGAATCACCACAGACTTCCTGGCAGCTCCACATCTTAAATTTGTGGATTCTCAAAGCTTTGATGTTTTTTGGTACCTGATTTTTTCGAAGCTATATATTACTAAAAACTGTTCTTTGAGCAGTTTTTTTTTTTTTTAAGTTTTTTTGATGTGGACTATTTTTTTGAGTCTTTATTGAATTTGTTACATATTGCTTCTGTTTCATGTTTTGGTTTTTTGGCTCAGAAGCATATGGGATGCTAGCTCCTCACCCAGGGATCAGACCTGCACCCACTGCCCGGGAAGGCCACGTCTGAACCACTGGACCACCAGGGAAGTCCTCCTGTGGTCTGTTTCTAAGTGATAACTCCTCATCTCAGGTTGAACTACTCAACAAATATTTAGGTACTTGCTCTGGCTTACAGGTTGAGCTATCGCCACCCCCTGCCATTGCAGAACATGAGTCCCCCTGGGCACGGTAGAAGGCACAGAGGGAGGGCGGATAACAAGCCATGACCGAGCGCTGTGCGGGCCAAGCCGCTCAGTCGTGTCCGACTCTCTGCGACCCCGTGGACTGCAGCCCGCCAGGCTCCTCTGTCCCTGGGACTCTCCAGGCAAGAACCCTGCAGTGGGCTGCCATGTCCTCCTCCAGGGGATCTTCCTGACCCAGGGATTGAACCCACGTCTCCTGCATTGACAGGCGGGTTCTTTACCCCCAGTGCCACGGCCAGATCCCATCAGGGCACTGAACACATTATACTTGTGTACAGAGGAGCAGGGTGATGCTGACGTCCTCAGAATCCCAGCGCCGCCCGCAGGAAATCCTTAAACACTTCACACCGTTCTGTACTGTCTGTGCTTTTGTGTGCATATATACATATATATAATATATGTATTTATCTATAAGCTAAGTGTAAGTATTCTACATATATGTACACGATTATATAGAATATACATCACATACTGTATACACACTATATACACATGATTATACATCACATTTGTACTATTTATACATAATCATATACATGATTATGTATATATAGTGAAAGTGAAAAGCAAAACTGGAAAATTCTTACACGCTTTGCACTAATTCTGTAGTATGTGTGTTTTTGTGTGTCTGCATATATATACACACACATATAAAATGTTACACATATATATGATTATATGTTACATAGTGAAAATGGAAAGTGAAACAGTTTTCATTTTCACTATGTGACATAATATATAATCCTGTATATATGTACATGTTTTATATATGGTATATAATGTGATATATACATTTGGTATGTGATGTATATTTATATACACCATATATAATATATATAAAATATAACCATAATCACACACAAACACATACTTTACTATATACACTATATCTAATTTCATTCAACAAAGGACATAAGCCAACTGCTGAGAAAGGTAATTCAGCTAAAAACATGATAAATTAAGCTTTGAATTAGTCTGGAAGACACTCATGTCCATGTTCTTAACTACTTTCCAACAAAACAAGGATAATTGAAGGGATTTAAGAAAGTTCAGAGTTTATTCAATATTTATATAAGCCTGAAGGCATTTCAACCTCTGGCAACATAAAGATTTAAATAATTAAAATCTTTGTGAATAACATGTTCACAAACTGAAAACTAAGAGAAGAATTAAATCAAGACGTTTACTTTAAAATACAAATTCAAAAGAACACATATTTGCAGGAAATCAGAATAGCCCAGATTTCAAGCATACTTTGTAATAAACATCTTTCAATAAGTTTTTAACCCCCAAAAAAAAAAATCCAAAATTTCACCCAAGATCCATATTAAATATGTGGAAGTCCTTGAAGTTTCTACTGAAGGTGGTTTACACACTAGTAAACCACTGGTTTGTTATTTTTCTATTCCAGAAAGGAGTTTTTTTAAATAAAGGTAGTTCAAACCTAAACAGACCAACTTGTTTCAAACTTACAGCATGAAAGGGTGCATGCAAGCACAGAAAAAACTTACTTACTCGATCTTTCTCAAGGTCGCTGCCACTACTGGGAGGGAAAGGAGGCAAGACTAGAATGAAAGAAGAAAGAAGACTAGAATGAAACAAGAGCCTTGTTTACTTATGAGAGACAGAGAATACACTCGAGAAGCAATCCGCACTTCCACAGCTCGCTGAAATGTCTAACCCTCTAATTATCCAGCTTTGTTCCTCTCTGGCCAGCGTGAATTCTTTGCTCCAGACACTGCTTCTGAACGCTCTTCTCACGTTCTTGCTGCTGTTGTTCAGTTGCTAAGTCGTGTCCGACTCTTCGCGCCCCCACGGACTGCAGCGCGCCGGGCTTCCCCGTCCTTCACTCTCTCTCGGGGTTGGCTCAAACGCGTGTCCGTTGAGGCGGTGATGCCACCTAGCCATCTCGCCCTCTGCCACCCTCTTCTCCTTTGTGCTGCCATCCTGCCCAGCAGACCGGCCCAGGTTCTTCCAGTTTTATCTAACCAGAACGCTTCCTCTTCTCCATACGTCTTCAAATCCTGTTCTTTTCCCAAGGGTTAGCTGAGGTCCCACCCAGCCTTCCTTGAAGCTTTTCCTGAAGATTTCAGCTTATTACATCAGACTCCTCTTATCTGAACTCTTTACTCCACTTATCTGTAGTTCATATTTCACAATTATCGGTCAATTCCATATTCTTTAGCACTGTTGCACAGATGAACATTTTCCCTTTCCGTGGAACGGTAGCAGGATCACGGGATCATACATCTCTTTGATACCTTTCCCATCACATCCCACCAAAGTAATACCTACTGATTTGTTTCAAAAGTGACTGGAAAGAACACACATACCAAACTTACCTCTTAAGCTGCTTCTCCTGGTTCTTGTCTTTTTCCTACTAGGATACGACTTCAAGGATTTCCTTTTTCGGTTACCGGCCCAAGACAGCTCACTGCCACTGCTACTTGAATCTTGATTACTCTCCGAGAAGAGGTGTTTCCTATAATCAAACTTTTACAGACACAGGTGATACATGAGAACTATTGAAAGGATGCTAGTAGCATTTATGTTCACGTAAACACATGACTATGAAGTTAGGCAAAAGAAAAGTAACTCCTTGTCGAAGACTGGGCTGTCTTACATAACAAAAGGGCACAGAAGTTCAGAGAAGGGAGAAAAAGAAGATGATGATATCCTTAGACAGCTGCTGTTGTAAAAGATAACAAAATCCTCCCTAATTGTAACTGTACAGACGGTAGGTAACTCTCCAAAAGCTGGTGCACCTGATTACTGTGGCAATACCAACTTCAAAATGCTAGCCCATGGGACTGAGAACCACAGCTAAAAGAGAGTCAGAAGGAGGTTTGTCTGAAATCCTTGATCTCAACTTTAGGAACAAAAATCTCATTTATTGTTCGCACACAGATTTCTGTTCTAATGCACTGATGATAGACTTAAAACACTCTGCTTCCCAAAGGAAGAGCAACAGAGAGACGGAAGCAGACAATGCAGGAACAAAACAACATCATTGACTCAGAGCAAAAAACTTCTTTTCAATTCATTAACACTTCTGATTCTATCAGAGGAAATCTCAGCAGCTAGAAAGTCTTTAACACTTCTTTTTTACTTCAGTATCTTCTTTTAAATCTACTTTTAATTTGGAGGATAATTGCTTTACAATGAGGTATTGGTTTCTGCCATACAACAACATGAATCAGCCTTAAGTATACAGATGTCTTTTTTGACAAAGCAAGGACAGACTTTTGGCTCAAAGCCTAATACAAGGAAAAGTATTACAATTCGATATAACTTTGCTATTCTCTGTTGTACCTACTTGGGGGCTTTACCCACTATTAGAATTAATGCTGATTTTCCACTTGAAAGTGAAATACTTCCTTTTAAAAAGACCTTAAAATAAATTTAACTGAGAATCACAAAGATGCAGAGTCAAGACAAAGTTTGAAGATGGTATGCAAGTAACTAAAATGGGAAGGACTGCCCCAAAACAATGAAAGTGATTCCATTACCGACATCCTTGTTTCTTGCTTTCTATTATCCTCAGAAGCAGAATCTTTCCTGAAATCAAAATACACTGAATTAACGGAACTGTGGCCCCAACACCTTTGCCCTTCTTTCTTCTTCCACGTGCCCTCTGCCTACTGTGAGCCCAGTGCAGGGAAGCACCCCCTTCCGTGACAAACTTCTTGTCTTGCAATCCATTTCCATACATCTTCTGCCTGCCAACAACTTGCTATTTAAAATAAAACCTTTGTTGAGCCCATCCCCATGAGGCATATAAAGAAGAGGATGGCAGGGCGAGATGAGCAAGTCAGCAGCGTTTCCTACCCTGTTCTGTCTTACACTCAGCTGGCCGCTGCGAAAGCCTTTCTGGATGATTAGTGACGTCAAGCATCTTCTCACACACTTCTTGACCATTTGTATATCTTCTTTGGGGAAATGTCTGTTGAAAGCCTTTCCCCTCCTTTTTTAATCAGATGATTTTTTTTTTCTGCTACTGAATGTAGGCATTCCTTATATATTTTGGATATTAAGCCCTTATCAGATAACATGGTTTGCTATTATCTATTTGCTAGCATACAGAAAGAAATTTGATTTTTGTATACTAATCTTTTTTTAAGGTTTTTAAAATAACATTTACTTCTTAAAAGTTAACACATGCATAATAGGAAACTAAAAAACACAAGGAGCAAAAAAGCAAAAATTCATAATCATAAGTAGTTTAGCATTTGGTGTGTTCTTCTAGGTCTCTTATATCTTTCAATTTTGTTAAATTGGGGAGTTGTTTAATGGGGAAGATGGAAAATGAGCATTTCAGACGGGGAAGATGGAAAATGCTCAGGAGGTGGACAGAGGTGATGACTACAACAACGTGAGTGCACTTAATGCCACAGAAGATATACTTACAATGGTGAAGATGGCAAACTTTACATTATGTATATTTTATCACAATTTTTTAAAAAGTCAGCCCTATACTAAATGTTATTGTGCATGTGTGTGTAGTCTGAACAAGGATAGACTGCAATAATCAAAGAGCTACTTTAAAATCCCACTTGAAGACTATAGGTAGATGGGGAACTTTAAGGAACTTTGGGAGACCAATGTTAAGTTAATGATCACCCCAGAAAGCAACTGGAAAATCATGAAGCAAAGCAGGCCTGCTTAACAATGAAATGAACAACAAAAATGCACATCAAGTCAATGATGTCTGCATCCTGCCGGTTGAGGTCACTAGGTTAATGATCCCCAGGACATGCTCCTCTGCACACATTAAAAACAAAAATAGAGGGGAGAGGTGACATTCCAAAGTGGAAAACCCTCATCATACTGATTGCTATTGTTCAGTCACCAAGTTGTGTCCAACTCTTTGTGACCCCGTGGACTGTAGCTGCCAGGCTCCTCTGTCCATGGAATTCTCCAGGTGAGAATACTGAAGTGGGTTGCCACCTCCTCCAGGAGGATCTTCCCGATCCAGGGAACGAACCCATGTCTTCTGCATTGGCAGGTAGACTCTTTACTGACTGAGTCACCTGGGAAGCCCCATTATACTGATACCTGACATGATTTACCATAGTCTAGCATATGTAACGCCCACTCCAGTGTTCTTGCCTGGAGGATCCCAGGGACGGCGGAGCCTGCTGGGCTGCCGTCTAAGGGGTCGCACAGAGTCAGACTCGACTGAGGCGACTTAGCAGCAGCGGCAGCATATGTAACCACTCTTTCGCTGATTTGAATAGTGCCATGATGGTCCCAGTCTGACCATGGAGGGACAAGAAAATTTCCCAGCCTGACATGGGAGAGGAGCCGATGATGGAAGCTTAACTCAAGGATGAGGAAGACGGTGGCTTTCTCCCTGCTGTTCCTTTGACTATAAAAACATAAGCTATGAAGCGCTCAAAGCCCTCTCATCTGCCTGCAACTCGCACCTTTTTAGCAAGAGCATGTTTAGCCATTACCAACTCTTTGGGACCCCACAGACTGTAGCCCTCTATCCATGGAATTTTCCAGGCAAGAACTAATAAACTCTTCCCTTACCTGCCACTCTGCTTCTCACTGAGTTCTTTATGCATCGAGACAGAGAAATCTGTGCTCTTCTGAGCCCTCAATTGTGTTCTGCGGTTTCAGTCTGAATGTAAAAGCAGTTGTATGTGCTGTTTTATTTATTCCAACATGAAAGAGCTAAAAAGCTCCGAGCAGTACCCAAGATTTCTTTGCCATAAAGACATCTGAATGTCCCTTTTAATTGAGGTACTCATTTGCAGACAGAGAAAGAGAGACCCGGAGATGAACAGATTACTCCAGTCTGGAATCCCCTTGCTCAGAGTCTGCGGTGGTTTTGCTAGATGTTCTCGGGGAATGAGTACCCTCCGGAAGACCTACCCTCTGCTCTACATGGCCATATTCTGCAGGACAACACGTGAGCTGCCCCTTCCCAAAGACGAATCTAGACTTCTCGGAGCAGCAGCAACAACGTCCCAGGCTTCCCAGAAGGAGAAGAAGGATTCTCGGATTCAAGCAGGGCTGGGGAGTTCTCACTGCTGAATGGAGGATCAGACAGGCGCAGAGAAGAGCAGCAGGTTTCCGGGAGGATCAGAGCCCCAGAGGAAGGCTGCAGGGTCGCCTGAGCGCGGCACACTTCCAAACCAGGCGGCACAGGCCCTCCGGCTCCCACTCCTGCTGGGGCGGGCGTGAGAGGTAGGAGCGAAGCCGGAAGAAACCTGGACTGCTCCAAGGATCTGGAAGGACGAAACACTGGATGCCGGGACAAGAAAGTGTGACGAGAAGGAAGCAGAGTCGGGGGGTAGGTCTCTACTCTCTTCTAATTGAAAGAGACCTTTGACCACGAAATGGCTAGCTACAGGGATGATGTACAAACACTCCTTTTTCGTTTCTGGACGGCCTGACACATGTAGGCTCTACTCCTGGCTTCTAGCTCTCACTTTTTAAGGTCAGGAAGAAACGGATTTCACAGCGTGACAAACAGTACTTTAAACTAACATTATTAAGGGAGAAATAGACCTGTTCATTGGTAAAGCGTCCGCCTGCAATGTAGGAGACACCGGTTCGACCCCTGGGTCGGGAAGATCCCCTGGAGCAGGAAACAGCATCCCAAGCAAGTATTCATGCCTGGAAAATCCCACAGACAGAGGAGCCTGGCAGGCTACAGTCCATGGGGTCGCAAAGAGTCGGACACGACTGAGACAAATGCAGGTCCTAGAGCTGCATGTGTAATTTACAATTTGGAATTTACCTGTGTAAATTACAATTACCTATAAATTGTAAATGAAAGGTCACGCTGATCGCAGGCGGGAAGGCGCTAGCCAGAAAATGCTGACAGATAAGCCCCCCTCCAGGGACAGATATCCACCAATCAACAGCCCGTTGCCAGGCAGACTGATGGACGTGAAGGCGCCAAGACTCCGGCCAATCAAAAAACCGACGCGGGACCTAGAGGCCCAATCAGCACCTTGGTCCCGCACTTCCGTATCCGCCGGGGTATATAGATGTCGCCAGCCTACCCGCAGATTGCAGACTCTCGTTTTTTCCCTTGCTCGCGCGTGGGAGCTCTACCCGGGAGCGATTGCCCAATAAAAGCCTTTTGATCCTCTGGTGCTCTCTTTGTTTTGTCGCGGCGTTCTTACAGTAAACACTTAAAGCTCCCAAATAATAAATGCTGACACAGATACACAACACAGAAAGATATCTAATAATTCAAAGAAGAAGAATGGTGTTTGGGAGGTGGAGCCATAACAATAAATAAAAATTAATGAAGCAAATAAAGGAAATTATCACTCACTGAGGACCCTTTGTGGGACTGTGTGGTTCTGGTAGAAAAATGAAGAAACAGCCCACATCAGTACTGGATCTGTTCATTCATTCCTTAGTTCGTCCATCAGTGAAAATATATTACTGAACCTACTGATGAGAAAGCCTAGCAACCAGAACCCTCAAAGACTGTTGGTGGTAATGTAGAACGCTCTAAAGACACTGGAAAACATCTTGGCAGGTTTTTTAAAAAGTTAAATATACACCAATTATGATCCAGCTATTCCACTCCTATATATTCACGCAAGAGAAAAGAAAACATAAATCTCCATACAGAGGAGTTTCCCAGGTGACTCAGTGGTAAAGAATCTGCCTGCAGGGCAGGAGACCAGAGTTCAATTCCTGGGTCAGGAAGATCCCCTGGAGAAGGAAATGAAAAACCACTCCAGTATTCTTGCCTGGAGAATCCCACAGACAGAGGAGGCTGGCGGGCTACAGTCCATGGAGCTGCAAAGAGCCAGACATGACTTAGTAGCTAAGCCACCTCTACAGAGAGACTTACACATGAAGCCCAAGGGCTTTACTTGTAACAACAAAAAAACTGGAAACTCAAATGTCCATCAACAGGAGAATGGACAGACAAGTTGTGGTATATCCATACAATGGATCCACTATTCTCCATACTATTCAATACTATTGAACTGCTGATACAACATGAAGAATCTCAAAATACTGGGCTGGCCAAAAAGTTTGTTCAGATTTTTCTATAAGCAATGAAAAAACTGAACAAACTTCTTGGCCAATCCCAATAATTACAATGAATGAAAGAAGCTAGAGGCAGGAGAAAAAAAAAAGAGTGCCTCCAGCTTGATTCCATTTAAGTAAGATTTTTAAAACTACAAACTCATCTATAGTGACAAAGCAGATCAGTGATTGCCAAGGGTAGGGGTGGGCATGGAGAAAGAGGGAGGGATTTCCAAGGGGCAGGAAGAAATTCTTGGAGATGATGGATATGGTCCTTATCTTGACTGTGGTGATGGCTCCCGCATGTAGACAAATGTCAAAACTCAAATTGTACACTTTACATAGGTACATGTTATTTCAGTTATATGTCAACAAAGCTGTAAAAAAAATCACACGTATGACCCATTCTTCAGAGGCCTCCATGGAAAAGTGGCAAATAAATTAGTGCCAAGTGATACGCATTTTCTGTCTAGGAGTATCCAGTGTTCTGCTAGGGAAAACTACATCACCAAAGATAACACTGGGGCTACAGTTTCCTCCCCCAGTGGACCATGTTTTGTCAGAACTCTCCAGCATGACCCGTCCGTCTTAGGGGGCCCAGTCCAGCATGGCTCATAGCTTCATTGAGTTATGCAGGCCCCTTGGCCAGGACAAGGCTGTGATCCATGAAAGGGGTAGAGACCCGTAGGACAAGAGAACACTGCAGCCCTGCTGAAGTTATTCACAGAAAACTGCACTCAACGCTCTCTCCTTGTGTGGGGCATGGCACACAAATTGCAATTCACTTGTCACATTAACAACAATCTATGTGGTTTATGACTTCTGAAAATCACTTACCTAGATGCATCATTTAATGTAGGAAACTGAATTGCTGATGATTCTTGTAAATCTACAGAATACTCGAGTTCTGAAGTAACTTCCAAGCATAAAAATAGAAAACAAAAATTGTTAAGCATCTGAAGTATACATTGAAATATACCATTCAAGTCGTATGACGGAAAAAAAAATCTGACCTTTTTGTGTATCATCCAGTTTTGACTTTTCAGGTGAATTATCAGCTGTATTTGTTTGCTGCAGGAAAATGCATATATAAACATCTGCTTAATTAGGGTGCCTTTGAGACTTTTGGGAATCATTCTACACCTCCAAAGAAAAGTATTTGAGTACTTAGATATCAGGCTCTTTCTTCATTAAATGTGTCTCCAAGTGACTATTGGTTGTTAAAAAAATAAAAGATACCCACCCACAGGAGAAGATCTACCAAATCAAAGATAATCAAGAGTGTCTCACAGTTACTAAGGGAAACATCAAAGGAAGACTTACAAAAATGTCAACAGCATCATAACTGTTGAGATGTTCAAGTTCCCCAAAAGACAATCTATCTGTAGAAATAATCTTTGGTGTATATTTGTTTTAAAAATATGACACTATCATCACACTTCTCTATAATGTGTCCATGTGATCAAACATAAGAAAATGGACTGAAGACCAATACCTGCCAAGCCTTGTGTTAGGAGTTTTATGCGTGTTGGGTTTTTGGTCCTAACAGGACCACACTATAAACCAGCTATTGTTTGTTTTCTTTAGTCACTTAAGCCGTGTCCAGCTCTTTACGACCCCATGGACTACAGCCCGCCAGGCTCCTCTGTCCATGGGATTCTCCAGGCAAGAATACTGGAGTGGGTTGCCATGTCCTTCTTCCTGGGATCTTCCAGATCCAATGACTGAACCTGCGTCTCCTGCCTTGGCAGGTGGATTTTTTTATCACTGAGCCTCCAGGGAAGCCCAAACCAGCTTTGTTCTCTAGATGAGAAGCCTCAGCCCCAGTGATGTTACATCATTTCCCCAAGTTCCCACAGTCAGTAACTAAGAGCCAGGTCTGATTCCAGAAACGATGCTGCTTCTCCCAAGCTCACTCTCCAAATCCCAAATGAGGCAAAGCCAGCCCAGCCACACATTCTGTGGGAGAGCCAAGTTGAGGAAAAGGCAAGGAAAAATAAGTACAGCTGGTGAACCTAATTGAAAGGAGGGGATAGTTCAGAGAAGAGAGCAATGGCTGGCCAGGAGAAACTGGACAACAAGCCGAGAGAGCCGGCTTCCACCTGCCAGCACCCTGGAGGACACGGTTCAGAACCCGGCCCAGGTCCCCGTACTTACAGCAGGCTCAGACTGGTTGTTTAAGGGGACAGTTATCAGGTGGTGGTCATCTTCAGCCCCAGTTACCTCTGCCGGCTCCGTGGAGTCCTTTGCTTCGTCTATACGCATGAAGAAAAGAGAAAAAAAAAAGGTAACAATAACCATACAAAATGCTGCATATGCCCTACAAATCCTGGTCATGGGAGCCACAGTGCTGGTACAGCGCCGTCTTCTGGTAAGAACTGGTAATTAGGGCCTGCCTCAAACATACCAAAAATCTAGAGGCACCTTGACCTTTGGGTCTAACTCATAAGAAATATTTCACCAGTGCAGGGCCAGCTTTGTGGGCAGACAGGCCCCTACAAGCCCCTAGCACTTGCTTCCAGCCACCCCATCATTATTTCTCCTTTGTCATTTCCAACTGACCCCCAGAGAGACTGTATCAGATGGAAAAAATAATTCAAGGTTTAATTTGCAATTTTTTTCTCCAAAGGCGTAGCACATTAATTACTCTTATATGACCACAGGTTTTCAGTAACCTCTTTCAAGTAATATTTTATCATTGCTTCTATAGGGAATCCAGGTAAGAAATTTTGTTATTTCCCAATATACCCGTCTCTATTTTGTGGCTGCTAGGAATCTCAGGGTCTTCTTTCTCTAATTCACCAAAAACAGCTGAGATTTTTGTCTGGTCAGGCATCACCTGAAATGCACACCAAAACCACACGGTTTTTAAAAGCAGTAATTCTTTTATAAATTTAACAGTAACATACATAGAGAGAAATAGACAGCAATATGATAATAGGAAGGGACTTTAAATGGGGGCTTCCCAGGTAGAGGTAGGGGTAACGAATCCACCTGCCAAGGCAGGAGATGCAAGAGACGTGGGTTCCATCCCTGGGTCAGGAAGATCCCCTGGAAAAGGGAATGGCTACCCACTCCAGTATTCTTGCCTGGGAAAATTCCATGGGCAGAGGAGCCTGGAGGGTTACATACAGTACATGCGGCTACAAAGAGTCAGACATGACTGAGTGATTGAATACACACAAGGGACTTTAATACCCCACTTACATCATGGATACATCATTTAGATGGAAAATTAATGTGAAGACATCAGTTTTAAATTAATGTTAGATCAGATGGACTTGACATATACATAACGTTCTACCCAAAAGCAACAGAATACACATTCTTTCAACACACATAGAATCCAGGAAACACTCACATATTAGGCCACAAAACAAGTCTTTATAAATTTAAGACTGAAATCATAGTAAGCATCCTTACCGACCACAATGATGTGAAACCAGAAATCAATTACAAGAGGAAAGCTGGGAAATTCATAAATATGTGGCAACTAAATGATACACTTCTGAAAAACCAATGGGTCAATGAAGAAAGCAAAGGAGAGTTTAAAAATACCTTTTGGCCCATGTATGACAAAACCCACTGAAATGTTGTGAAGTAATTAGCCTCCAACTAATAAAAAAAAAAAATAATTAAAAAAAATTAAAAAAAAATAAATAAAAATACCTTTTGGCAAATGAAAATGGAAATAAAATATACCAAATTTATGAGATGCAGCAAAAGCAGTTCTAAGAGGGAAGTTATAGTGATAAATGCCCACATCAAAAAATAAAGAAGAAAGATCTCAAATAAACAACATGTCTTTACACTTGAAGGAACTAGATATTGAAAATAAATGAACCCAGTTAGTAGAACAAAGAAAAAAAAGAATGGAAATAAACAAAGTGGAGGCAAAAAAAAAAAAAAAAAAACAGAAAAGATCAACGAAACTAAGAGCGATTTCTTTGAAAACATAAACAAAATTGACAAATATTTCTCTGGAGTCACATACGTATTTTTATAGAGATTATTATACAGCCTTTAAAAAGAAGCAAATTTGCCATCTGCAGCAATATGGATGGACTGTGAGGGCCTTATGCAAACTGAGGTAAGTCAGACAGAGAAAGGCAAATTCCACATGACCTTACTTGTATGTGGAGTCTTAAAAATGACAACAAAAATAAGCTCACAGATACAAACAGCAGATTGGTGATTCCAGAGGAGGGAGTGGAGGGTAGGTGAAATGAGTGAAGGGGGTCAAAGGAAAGGTACAAATTTGCTGTTTAAAATGAGTATGTCAAGGGAATTTAAGTTACAGCATCGTGATTGTAGTTAATACTATACTGCATATTCGAAGTTGCTAAGAGAGTAAAAGCTTTCACAAGGAAAAAAAAACTTCTAACAATGGTGATGGCTGTCAACTAGTCTCATTATGGCAATTATTTCACAATATATACAAAATGGGATCGTTATGATTTATACCTGAAACAAATAATGTTTTATGTCAATTATACTTCAATTTATAAAACCCCAATATGGAAATGAAACGAAATATATTCAAATAGTAAAGAAGAATTAAATCTGTCACCTGTTTGTCTTCTCCTAAAGCTTTAATGGAAGCTTGTGATATGTTGAATTGCAGTTCAAAATGGATTTCTATTTTCATCACTTCTTTGTTTCGGATATTAATTGGCTTCTTCAGGTAAATTGTGAGCATCTTCATCTCAGTTTCTAGCAAAAAATAAAGTCCATGCAGATCGACAAACTGAAAAGGGTTGTGTTTTTAAATTTTATAATTTTAAATGACAACTACTGTCCAGATTTTTCTGCAATGAGAAGCTGAAAAGATATTATTTAAATAAAGTTACTCTGAAATTATTTTTATCAAATGCACATGTGTTTTTATATACACACAGTATGTTTAAGTAGTTAATCTTGCAGAAACAGAAGTAATTTAGCAGCATAGCAGTTGAGATAGGTCTTCTAAAATTCAATCCATTTTTTTAAAGAACATTTGTGAATACAAAGCTATCATCTCTGACAGGTATTTTACTTCTCAATATATTAAGCACAACCTTCATTCTCTTAGACCCCACCCATTTCTACAATTCAAAATAAAAACCCCCTGTTTCCAATACACAAACTGAAATAATCCACACTCATCTCAACAGACTCCACTTAAAGAGAAATGGAAACATCCTCAGAGAGGCCTGCTTCTCAGACAATAGTGTCCTTGAGGGTCTCCAGCCAAGACACCAGCCCTTTACTGACAAATAGTAGTTGGTTTTAATAGACGAACTAGTTCAGACCACAATTCATAGCGAGTCCAAGCATAAGCCTCGGTGAGTACAAGCTGCGTTGGAAGCAGCAGGAACAAAAAACCATGAGAGAGCCGGCAAAGCTCTTTCACAAACTGCTGAGAATGGAAAAAGGTAAAAAAAAAACACACCTGAATCCAGATCTGTGGCCCCTGATACTCGAAAAACGGCTAGTACAACACGAGATGCGTTGTAAGCATAAAACCAGAGCTTATAAAGACTAGTACCAAAAAGAGACGGTAAAGTATCTCATTAATTGTTCACATTGAGTACATGTTAAACTGTGAATATTTTGGACATACTGAGTGAAATACACATTAAAATCAGCCCACTTGAAAAAAAAAAAACTTTAATGAGGCTACTAGAAAAATTTTAATTAAATATATGGTTCAGATCATATTTATATAGGATAGTGCTAACCTCTAGTAAAATTCAACAATCCCCCAAAGGCTGATCTCACTGGACATTCAGTCTCTGCAGGGTAAGTCTCAAACTCTGCAGCAAAATCAATTTTAAACAGTGTCTGAAAAAGTAAATAGCTAACTGTGGTGCTGGAGAAGACTCTTGAGAGTCCCTTGAACTGCAAGCTGATCAAACCAGTCCATCCTAAAGGAAATGAGTCCTGAATATCCATCGGTAGGACTGATGCTGAAGCTTCAATACTTTGGCCACCTGATATGAAGAGCTGACTCATTGGAAAAGACCCTGATGTTGGGAAAGACTGAAGGCAGAAGGGGATGGCAGACGATGAGGTGGTTGGATGGCATCACTGACTCAATTAGATATGAGTTTTAGCCAGCTCTGGGAGCTGGTGATAGACAAGGAAGCCTGGCATGCTGCAGTTCATGGGGTCACAGAGTCGGACACAACTGAGCGACTGAACTGAACTGGGCTGTGGAGCTAAATGCAAAGAAACAAGGGTGAGAAAAAATAGCCCGAGAGCTACACCAAACCCTCAATAGGCTCCTAAAGCACTGCCAACCCCTTAGTAGGAAGGGCTGTGCACACAAAAGGCGAGTCTTGTTCATTGAGTTTACTATACAAGCCTCAGCTTCTTCGCCTATAAAACTACCAAGTCACACCTACCTCCTCCAGCTCCTATGAGGCACTTTATGAATCTTAGAGTCTCCCCAAAAGGTGATATATTTATGAAGTATGGGATATTAACTTGGCAAGTGGGTTACTGAAAACCACCTCAGCAGCAAAGTTCAGGATTCAGAAACTTACAATATGTAAAGTAATATTAGGATCTGACCACAGTCAGATCCATGGAAGTCTCTACAAAATATTGACTTCAGAGTAAACACCAATGATATGTTACATATCTTAAACAGTAGCAGGTAATGACTACATAGCTTCCCTGGGGGCTCAGACAGTAAAGAATCTGCCTGCAACTCAGGAGACCTGGGCTGGATCCCTGGGTTGGGAAGATCCCCTGGAGGAGGGCATGGCAACCCATTTCAGTATTCTTGCCTGGAGAAACCCATGGACAGAAGAGCCTGGCAGGCTACAGTCCATGGGATTGCAAAGAGTTATTCTTAATTTATACTTATTTTTAATTTACATTTTTAATGAGATGTCTATAAACCCCTTTCCTAGAGAGAAGCGGAACTTCCAGCTCAGCGTATACTGTCTTTCCAATTCTGAGACTACAGAAACGCTGGCTTCTGCTCCTTCCCATCTATGTCACCATAAAAAATATACATTTGATCTTGGCCTCGGTTCCTGACGCAGAGCTCCTAAAATCCATTTTAAGCAACGGGGTGCTAGAAGCCTCTTTTGCTCTCATATTTGGTCTTTGGCCTTGGTTCCTGACACCAGTGTCTAACACCCTTGGCATCTCCTGAGTGATGAGTGTGTTTTCTAAGTTCATGAGGTGACTGGGAGCTGGAGGAGCCTAGACAACTTCAGGATGCAGACTGGCCCCCAGAAAGACCAAGGCATGGTTAAAGGGTTGAAACTTCCATCTCTCCAACCTTCAGGGAGGGGAGAAAAGGCCAGAGGTGGAGTTAATATTGGATCATGCCTACATGATAAAGCTTCCATAAAAATCCCTGAACTATGGGGTTCACAGAGCTGTCGGGCTGGTGAACACAAACATTCCAGGAGGGTGACGCAGCCCAACTCCTCAGAAAGAGAAGCCCCTGCACTATGGACCCTCTGAATCCTTTATTATGTACCAGTGAAGTTGCTCAGTCATGTCCGAGTCCTTGCGACCCCATGGACTATAGCCTCCAGGCTCCTCCATCCATGGGATTTTCCAGGCAAGAGTACTGGAGTGGGTTGCCATTTCCTTCTCCAGGGGATCTTCCCGAACCAGGGATCGAACCCAGATCTCCCGCATTACAGGCAGTCGCTTTATCATCCCCTACAATAAACTGATAAATGTAAACAAACATGTTTCCCTGAGTTCTGTGAACCATTATAGCAAATTATGAAACCCCAGGAGGAGCTTGTGGGAACCTCTGAGTGGTACCGGTTGGTCAGACATACAGGTGTCAACCTGTAATTGACTTGCAGTTAGCATCTGAATGATGGCGGTCTTCACCATCCTTTCCTTCTCCCAGAGTTACACGGTGAAAGGCTCTTCTCTCCTGTCTCTTCCTTTACTGCCTCCTCATGCCCCATTTCCCTCTTTTTCTAATAATATTTAACAGAAGAAATTAAATAATGCAAGTGATTCTTGTTCATAGAAACTCAAATTGTGTTTATGAAACACAACTATTCTATTTACAAACCTATTTGTAAATTGTCTATATTGTGTAGTTCTTTGCATCTTCCTGGTTATTACATCTTACCAATTATCTCATTAATGTGGCCTTTAATCCACATTTTATTAATGTATTTTTATGAGGGTCGCCATTTCACCTTTTCAAAAATCATCCTTTAAAAAAATACTGAAGTTAACTTATGTACCCAGGAAAGTCCAGCAAGGAACACTCGGGGCTGAGGAAAGACTGGCTTACCCTCAGGAGCCCCTTGGGAGAACCTCCAGTGAGAGTTCAAAGCTAGAAGGATGGATCTGTTCTTTCCGGGGCTTATAAGGTAAGAATCACGTTATATATTCTGCTTCACTTTTCACCCTGGCTTTCAGTAAGCTAAGCACCAAATCTGAATCTCCATGGTGGCCAAGTTCAGTTCAGCCTTCATGATAGACTCTGTCATGCTGGTCTGTGGTTTCAATTTTCCATTTCTCTTATTTTGGTATAAACAGGCAAGCTGCCCTAGATTCTTTGTGAAGTAAGCATAGAATCCATATACTTGCATAGTATTTTGTTAACCCCTTAGTAAACCCAGTTACTTCAATGATTATGTGTATTGAGTTACTTTCAAAACATTTTTGTATTTTTTAATAGACCCAATTCAGGGATCCTGGTTAAGTGTGATTATATCTGAAATACTGAACTAGACCAGCACCTAACTTTATCGACCCAGAAAAGGATCTCTCCCCAATTCCAAGCCCCTCAACTCTACCTACTGAGAAGAGGCGAGCGATGGAGATTTAAGAAGAGGGAGGCAGAGGGCTGATATTTGCCTACGTGCTGTACATACCCACGTAACTCACAAATTGTTAGTGTAAATATGTGGGAAACAGAAGGCAGGTACTATAACCACTTCTTAAAATTGTGCTACAAAATGTAACACTTGCCTTGTTAATCTTTCTTAAGTGTAGAGTTCAGTGGTATTAAGTATACTCACATAGGTGTGGAAAAGATCTCCAGAACTGTTTCACCTTACTAATCTGAAACTCGGGACCCACTGAACAACTTTCCATATCCCCTCCCCACGGCCCCTGGTAAGCACCATTCTGCTTTCTGTCTCTTGACTCGACTTGACTTTAGACACTCCAGTTTAGTGGAATCACACAGTATTTGTCTTTTTGTGACTAGCGTTTACTACTTAGCATGACATCCTCAGGGTTCATCTATGTTGTGGCATGTGCCAGAATTTCCTTTTTTTAAAGGTAAATAACAGTCCACCGTATGTACAGATTACATCTACTTTATTCATCCATCGGTCGATGAACACGTGGGTGTCTTCCCTCTCTTGGCTATTGTGAATCAGGCGGCCATGAACACTGGCATGCAAATCTATTCAAGCCCAACTTTCAATTCTTCTGGAAATAAATCCAGAAGTGGAACTGCTGGATCCCATGGTGACTCTATTTTCAGTTTGTTCAGGAACTATAGCCATTTTTTTTTACAGTGAGAAAATCAGGCAAGTTACTGAACCCCAACGTTACAGACTGAAGTCACCAGTCCTTCCCCGAGTGCAGCCCGGCTTCCACCACACTCACCAGCGCCCTCTAACCTCAGGGCAAGCAAACTTCGCCCTGGATTCACTAACCACACACAGCAACTCTAAACAGAAATATCACTCGGCAGTAAAGTGTGGAGGAGTTTAGAATGAACATCTTACCCAGTATGCTGAAATTCATCACTGCTTCCTTCAAAAGTCTTACTGAGTCCCACAGATCACTCTTAGGAAAAAAGAAATAAGTGAAATTCATGAGCACTAACGCACACTTGGATATCAACATTCTCTAAGCACTGAGGTCTAAACAGGAATCAAACATGATTACCTCAGGATTGTTTATATAAAAAGTTACACTCTGACTCCCTAGGTTGAAATCAATCCAAAATTTCTCTAATTTTTCATCTGCAGGTTTTCTCATCTGTAAGATACAATTTCAGTGTTAATATGTGAAAGGTTCAAATGAAAATTCCACTAAAAACAGAACTTTTTTCCCTAGAATCACCCTAATTTAAGATTCCAGAGTCTCTTTCTATTGTCTCTAACTTCTGCAAAACAGGAAGAAGGTTTCAGTTGGAACAGCTCACCTATTTCTGGAAAAACTCTACATACTTATAAAAACTTATATATATAAACAACTCTATACTTAGCAATAGATGTTTAAATGTGTCAGATAACTATCCACACCGTTTTTTTCTAGTTCAAGTCACAGAGAAAACAGTTCTATATGAAAGCAGTAACAATCCACATGGCATACGGACAGAAACTTCTGGCAAGGAGGTACTGTGAGCAAATAAAAATGCTGATTGGCTAACTTGCCACATGTTAGAAGAAGGCTAAGACCTGAAGATTTCACATTATCCTCTTTTTCACTGATTACCGTCCGTCCTCCATATCCATGGGTTCATTCAAACAAATGTGGATTGATTCAGAAAGTTCTAAAAAGCAAACCTTCATTTTTGCCACACGCTGGCAATTATTTATATAACATATTGTATTAATATTTACAACTATCTGCATAGCATTTGCATGGTAAGTAATCTAGAGATGATTTAAAGTATGTTGGAGAGTGTGTGTTCATTGTCTGCAAATACTAAGCTATTTTAGATAAGGGACTTGGGTATCCACAGATTTTGGCATCCACAAGGGGTCCTGGGCCTGACCCCCGGTAGGTACCAAGAAATGACTGCATTACAAAATAAATATATGCTCTTAAAGAAAGGAGGAAGAAAGAAAGAAAGATAGATTAAAACAGTATGGTGCTTATAGAAAGAGTAAATATCTCCTTCTTTGTCCCCCAACTTCACAGAGGCCCCTTTTCATGGGAACCATTAACAATGCCTTTGTTTCTTCGCAGATGCGTCAGACACACTCGACAAGCATATATAAAGTTTCTATTCCTCAGCAAGTGGGACAAACACTAGACTTACTCTTCTCCCACTTGCTTCTCCAATAAACAGTATTTCTTGGCCACCATTCCATCATGCACGTCCCCTTTTTATTAATAACAGCTACAGAGTTGAGCAAAGGTGTTAACACATGTCTGTGTCGTGGAAAGCCCATGTACAGACCCCTACTGAAGCTGATGGAAATTCAGAAGTCCTAGAAAGAAGCAAGCAAGCAGGGATTGGAGTCCTCAGACAACAGGAAGGAAAAAGAGATAGACCTGAGATGCAGGAATCAAGCTATCAAAATCAGTTTGAGAGAGAAAGAATTTATCATGTAGTCATGATCTAACAGTTCAGCTCACAGAGGCCAAGAAGCCAGCGCTAGACCCAAAACAGAGAAACAGTTAACGAGGACATTCAAGAGAAAGGACATCCAGGAAACCTCAGCCCAGTCCAGGTTCAGAGACCTTTGAAAATTTTACCCCAAAAAAACCTGAGATGGTACAGGTTGGGGCACTTTTACATGAAGGATCTTGTTCCTCCAGAAGCCAAAGAAGAGGGTGAAAAGAGACTACACAATTTTGGACTATGAAGAACAAGGCAGAATGAGCTAGAGAAAGGAGAGCGACCCCAGTTGCTGGGGACAGAGTGGGAGGCACCTCCTGGAAGGAAAGAAGAAGCAAGGGACCTGCCCTTTTCCCTCCAATCCAGGTGTGAACACTGCTGCCCATCAACAAGATAGAGGAAGGCAAGGTTCCTGTAACTGACCTCATGAGTGTACAAACTCAAAGTGTACAAACTCAAAAATTCATTGATCAAGTAGTAACAGTAGAGCTCTTACATAGTAAGCTTCAGAGTTGAGGCCTCTAGGAAGAAAAGCAAAATTCCTTAAAAAAAAAAAAACAAAAAAAAAACACCCTTCTATGTGGCAAAAGCAGTTTGGCCTGATGTACATCTACCTATGGATCTCATTATACAGCACCCAACTTCACAGCCCCAAAGACAGACATACCTCATGCTCACCAGCAAAGGCAGCAATGCATGGAAATGAATAGACCCTGCAAAACATCTCACAATTAAAAAGTAAAATAAAATATGGATGGACCCCCCCACACACACACAAGCTACAGACATTCTATACACAAGTGTGGATAACTAGGTGTGCTGTTAACTCGCTTGGTACAAAGCATGGAAGAGGCTCTTAACGCTGCAAACGGAGATCTGTTTCCATGGGCAGAATTCAAATCCCACCCGGCAGGTTACAAGCCAGGTTTTCAGTCCTGTATATACCGCAACCCGGCTGCCTGGCAAGAGTCCTAATGAAAGGAGTGAATTTAGCCAACATCTTCTCAAAGACCTAACTGTCTATAATACGTCTTTCCCTAGTTATCCTCAGACCTACAGGAAATCATTCTTCATAAAATCTCTCTGGAGGATATAACGTTACAACTGCTCTAAATCACAAATAAATATGTTACAGACTGAATGAAACCATTTTACACACACACTAATGAATCGCTAGGCACAATGAGGCTTCGCTTCTGAGCGTTCTACTCGGTGGATAACCCAGCGATGCCCAGTAAATTCTGTATTCTATATTCTCCCCTAAAATAAAACAGACTCTAGATGTCCTAAAAATAATCAGACATTCAGTGATTTCTCTGGTAGTACAGGGGATAAGAATCTGCCTGCCAATGAAAGAGACACAGGTTCGATTTCTAGCTCTCGGAAGATGCTACGTGCCTCGGAACAGCTACGCCCGTGAGCCACAACTACCGAAACCCACGCACCCCACAGCCTGCGCTCTGCAACAAGAGGCATCACCCCAAGAGAAATCCGTGCTCCACCATGGAGAGAAGCCCCCACCTGCCGCAAATATAGAGAAAGCCCGCGTGCAGAGACAAAGATCCAGCACAACCAAAAACCAAATAAATGTTTAAAAAGACACTCAGAATAGAACTAGTCAATAAAGTAAAGCTCAGAGAAAACATCTTACCTTCTTTGGTCACCAAGTCTGTCATTTAGGTGATTGACAAACCGTCTACAATCCTTCAAAGTAAATAATGCAAACTTTTTGTTAAACAAACCAAGATATTCAATTTAAATATTACCCTTTGCAGCATAACAGAGACCAGTGTTTGCTTCTACATTTTCAGGATCCAGTGACATCAAGACTCCATAAGGACTTATTATTAACCATGATAACTGTAACAATGCTTTGTGTCAGAAAGAGGCGGCTTTAGGCTCAAGTTCTGAACCCCTAGCTGAGGAATACTTTATGTGCAATTATGTTTCCCTGGGTTAAAAGAGTGAACAAGTGGAATACCTCTTACTGATGACCTAGACCCTTGGGCATCCATCTCCCCAGCGCAAGCCAACCACAAACCCATAAAACTTATCAACTGGGGGTTTATCCTGGTGGATTTATCCACTGCCAATTTTCCTTATCAGCAGTTCTCTCTCCCGCTCCTTCCTGGAATCTCTCTCCTGCTATAGGTTCTAAGAATAAAGAATACGTCTAGAGTTCTCCTGATCAAAAACCATTAGGGAAGCAAACTTGTTACCCCCCAAATTCTAAAACTAGAGAAGTACTGATCCAGGATTTTTTTCCCTCTTGTTGGCAGGGGATGTCTGTTGTGGTGAACAGTCCTCATGCTCCATGTCTACATTCAGCACTAAAGGGACACGGATGTGAGCCTTCCTCTAAAAGCAATTCCACTAAGAAACTGACGGCTCTGACGGAAAATGATTTGAGAAACAAGGTAATTACTTTTGTTTTGCAAAACTGAAAGTGAAAAGTGAAAGTGAAGTTGCTCAGTCGTGTCCGACTCTTTGTGACCCCGTGGATTATACAGGGCATTGAATTCTCCAGGCCAGAATATTAGAGTGGGTAACCTATTCTTTCTCCCATAGATCTTCCTGATCCAGGAATCGAACCGGGGTCTCCTGCATTGCAAGCGGATTCTTTACCAACTGAGCTACCAGGGAAGCAGGTTGCATGAAAGACACCAAAAATTATTGGCTTTCCTTGTGGCTCAGCTGGTAAAGAATCCACCTGCAATGTGGGAGATCTGGGTTCGAACTATGGGTTGGGAAGATGCTTTGGAGAAGGGAAAGGCTACCCACTCCAGTATCCTGGCCTGGAGAATTCCATGGACTGTATAGTGCATGGGGTCACAAAGAGTCAGACACGACTGAGCGGCTTTCGCTTCACTTCAGGCTGCGGAGGCTGGAGAGCTCATGTCATAACCACCCCATAATACCCCTCTGCCACCAGAGCCCCCAGGCCAGCCTCAGCCTGCATCATCACCCCAGCTGCTCTCTGCAAGGCACACTCTTTTCTTCTCCGACTCTCCCTACCCTTCCAGGTTTGTTGAAAGTCATTTCCCGCTCCATGACGTGGTCTCTGACTGGATCCATCAAATTCACACAGTTCTGTCTCCAGGCTGGGTTTCCTATAAAAATGTCCTAACTCTAGGCTGGTATTTGGCCCACACATACTCTATTTTTATTGTCCTCAAGTTATTTTCACAAAAGTGGGAAACAGGAAGCTTCAAAATGGCAACACAATCACACTCAAGGAAAAAACCCTCCCCTAAGCCCAACATACACGAAGGCTCTGAGAAGATGCTTCATGAGTATTGATTAAATGGAATTTTCATGACCACAGATCTCACCGTCTCAAATTCTCGGTCGTTAATTTCTTTGAAAGCCTTAGCAATGGTGTCATCTTCAAACCACTGAGGGACAAAGTCCTCCCTGGATTTTCTCATCGTCAGTCTACACAACGCTTCACAGAGGGCCACCTGCTGGTCATAATCTAGAGATTAAAAACACGGCAGACAGGGATAATTCTGGGCACGGAGCAAAGAAGAAACGAGTTCCAGAGATCAGCATTTGCTCTAAGAAGTTCCAGCTCAGAAGACTAGCCTGTGGCTTCTAGTTTTAAGTAGCAAGCTATATCCTGGAGCAATTATAATCATTTAAAGTGTGAAAGTGTGAGTCGCTCAGTTGTGTCTGACCCTTTGCGACCCCAGAGACTGCACCCGCCAGGCTCCTCTGTCTGTGCGATTCTCCACGCAAGAATACAAGAGTGGGTTGCCATTCCCTTCTCTGGAGGATCTTCCTGACCTAGGCTTCAAACCCAGGTCTCCTGCACTGCAGGCAGATTCTTTACAATCTGAGCCACCAGGGAAGTCCCAAAAATCATTTAAATTCATCTATGAGAAATATTAGGAGAAAAATCCAAACAACAGGTCAATATGCAACAATTTCTAAAAAAATTAAATGTTACTTCTGCAGTATATATTTCAGATATATTAAAACATTCAAAACCAACTATGTCTTAAGACTTGCAGACACAGAGAACAAATTAGTGGTTACCAGTGGGAAGAGGGAAGGGGAGAGGGGCAAGATAGGAGCAAGGAAGTAAGAGATACAAAGTATTGAGTATAAAATTAGCTATAAGTATACACTGCACAGCATGGGGAATACAGAAAGAATTTTACAGTAACTATAAACTGAGTATAACCTTTAAAAATTGTGAATTACTATATTGTATACCTGTAACTTATATTATACATCAACTAGACCTCAATTTAAAAAAAAAAGATTTTTTTCCCAGCCTTAAGAAATATTTCTACTATAACAAAATCTCAACATAAACTGGTTTTTCAGAGCAGATAAACAAAACTACATATCCCAACGTGCTTAGATTTTAAACAATTTTAAAGGTAAAAATCAAATGGCAATTGGATATGCAAACTTAAATTTGCAAAATAACAGTGTATGTTGCTTGTGAATATATGTATTAAAGCATAAACATATTCTCGAAAATGGAAAACAAGTCCAAGTCAAGGATTATCTCTACAGATAAAGAGGGGAATGGGATGGGAATGTGGACACGGGGCTTTACCTGTAACTTTGATTGACTTAAAAAACAATTTAAAGCAAATGTGGAAAAATGATCAAATTTGACTCACCTCATTGGAGAGTAAAGGAATATTCATTAACTATTCTTTATGGTTTCAGCATGCTTAATGCTTCAATCATAAATTAAAAATAAAATTCTACTTCCTGTTTTCAATTTGACCATACTTTATTCCCCATAGTTCCCAGATGCTCATTAAACCCCCCATGTCCAGTATTTAACATTCTCATATTTAAAATTCTAAATGCTTCTTACCACCCACAGTCAAGATGGTCCTTGCAATGTCTTTCCTGAAATATTTAGATAAATTTCATTTTACTGGGATGAACATAAATAAGTAAGACTTTACTACATTGGCATTAAAATTTTAAGCCGAGATGTATATTTTTTTTAAGTATTTCAAACTCATTATCAGAATGTCCTCAGTGTCAAGAACACATTTTTATGGGAAAAGTCTCAAATGTATATATTGACTTAAATATACTTCTCAAAGAGAAACCAGAACTACTACACATTCTGAGATTCTAGTTCTTCTGTAAAGTGAGTTTGATCATCTCTGAAGATTCAGCAAATGCTAAGATTCTGGAATTCTATAATCACCTCACCAGCCTCTGAAGATGTATATTCTTTATTACTATTATCACATAGCTTGACCCTGGAAGAAATGATACAGTAGGTGCTGTGGGTCTTTCCTATCACTGTTTGGGATCAAATTTTAAAACTGATAAAGTTACAGATGTAATGGGGTTAAGTTATCACATTACGGTAACCACCAGAGATTCCCAATTCATGTTCATTTAAGAATTTCAATTAAATGCTAACAAGTGTGGGGCTGGTCTTTTTTAATGTCATAACTCCACAGTTAAAGAATGGATTTCAGAAATCTTGTAATAGTTCAGTTTCTCATCATCAATGGATGGATTTGTCACAATTTAGTAGACGTTTTAGAATGGTCTTATCGAGAGTTCTACTTGTTTGCAGGTTTACATTTGACTAGAAGTGCAGAACATTCCAGGTGAGAACACTCAAACTGCATTAGTCTGAAAACTGAGCAGAGTCCATCAGGTCGACTCCTCTCCAGATCTAGGTGCATGACTAAGGGTAACAATGAAACTACTGTATACAAAGAACCTTAGCAGGAAAACTTCAGAGGAAACACTGCATCGTGCAGAGTTAAACGGACAAACACGCTGAGCTCCACAGTCACCGACCACCTCTTTCAGGTCTGTGCTGGGCTTAGTCGCTCAGTCGTGTCCGACCCCTTGCGACCCCACGGACTGCAGCCCGCCAGGCTCCTCTGTCCTTGGGGATTCTCCAGGCAAGAACACTGGAGGGGGTTGCCATGCCCTCCTCCAGGGGATCTTCCTGACTCAGGGATCGAACCCATGTCTCCTGCATTGCAGGCGATTCTTCACCATCTGAGCCATCAGGGAAGCCCACACTGTAATGAACTGGATTCCCTCCCCTTGCAGGCACGGCTGCGTGCCACTTGAACAAAGGAGGGCCACAGTGATGTCCCTGATGCTGACTGCTGCTCAGCACACCGTCACAGGTTCAGGCTCAACTCTCAAAACAATTCAGTGCTGCTTCCCATGGTCAACACGAGCACCTTACCTCCAAATGTCAATGTCCCAGGAACCATGTAACTGTGAGTGGGTCACCAAAACCCCCCAAATCCATCCCGTGGAAAGCAACACATGCCGTCCTGGGACAGCTAACGGCTGGTAACCTGTGAGCATCTGCTCCCTGCCAGGTGATATGCTAATCACTTCCAACGGATTGCCTGATTCAACCTGCTCTCTATCGATCAGGTATTAATGTTGGTTAAGACTGTGCTCTAGAGAATAACCAGCATAAGTGGCAATACCAGGATTGGAAGGCTGAAGCCTGGCACCAGGTCTGTATTCTTAACATTCTCCCACGAGTCACTAATTCAGTTCATATTCACACAGTGAAAAAGAATCTAAAGCCTGAGAAAAGTATTTCACCTCACAAATGTGATAGAACCAAAAAAAAAAAACAAACTACAAAAAAACCCACCACCACTGCAAACGCCTAAACAGAACAAAGATTGTCTGTGTGTTAGTTGCCCAGTTGCGTCTGGGTCTTTGTGACCCCATGAACTGTATAGCCCACCAGGCTCCTCTGTCCATGGGATTCTCCAGACAAGAATCCTGGAGTGGGCTGCCATGCCCTTCTCCAGGGGATCTTCCTCACCCAGGGATCCAATCCAGGTCTCCTGCATCGCAGGCAGATTCTTTACCATCTGAGCCACTACGGAAACACAATAGATTGGGGTAGTACGCTCCAGAGAGATTTTGCCCTTACATCACCACCAAATCAGGTCAAGGTCACGTACATAAGGCGACAGGGGCCTTCCAACAAGAGGAGCCGTTTTCTCTCTTCCCGAGGGACAGCTTGCAGAATGCCGTTCAAGGTCCTCAGTGCCTGTTCAGAGTCGGGAAAGGTTTTCAGAGGAAGAAGCAAGAGAGAGGACTAGGCACAACCTTCTCCACGGGGCCCGGGGCAACGGCTGGCAGCAGCTCACCTCCCGTTGGATCAAAGGATTTACAGCTTCTTCTGTCACTAGGAATCCCAAGGTCAATATGAAGGAATTCAACATCTGAATTTTCCCTGAAAGCAGAATTTTCCAAGAATCACACTGATGCTAGAAAAGAGAAAGGAGCCAAAGGTTGAAAAGCCATGGGCAGCAAATGTTTGTGAAATTATCTAGGCTGGATAAGGGACACATGACAGCCTACTGCAAGTTGTAGAAACCCCCAGGCCACAAGAGATTTGCAGGGCCTTTGTTGTTGTTCAGTTGCTAAGTCCTGTCAGACTCTGCGATCCCATGAACTGCAGCACGCCAGGCTTCCTTGCCCTGCACGACCTGGACGCCCACGGAGAGAAACAGCAGCAGTGCACGCAGAGTCTGACTGTGATCATCGCATCTCAGGCAAAGCTGCTTTGGTATCCAGAGCGAGCAACGGGCAAGGGCGGTCCCATTGTTTCTATGCGTTTCCCACATTTGTGTATTTCGTAAAAGCAAAAATTTTATAAAGGTCTTAGGCGGCTTCCCTGGTGGCTCAGACGGTAAAGAATCTGCCTGCAATGCAGAAGACCCAGGTTCGATCCCTGGATCAGGAAGATCCCCTGGAGATGGGAATGGCGGCCCACTCCAGGATTCTTGCCTGGAGAATCCCATGGACAGAGGAGCCGGGCAGACTATAATCCATAGGTCGCAGAGAGTCGGACACGACTGGGCGACTAATCACAGCACTGCACATCCACTGTAGAATGTAGTGTGAATTTAGTAGCAGCTTTTCAAAATAAAAAAGACGGACAACAGAGAGAGGACATTAAAATGGCCCCAATATCTATCCATCTTTGTTTTCTTTATTTTTAATTGGAGGACAATTGCTTTACAACGTTGTGATGGTTTCTGCCATGCAGCATCGTGAATTAGCCGGAAGTATACATGGCCCCTCCCTCTTTACCTCCCCCTCCCCACTCCACCCCTCTGCATCTTTGAAAGCATGGTTTCATAATTCAAAATGTGGAACTGCCTTTAACGTGAGCTAAGCTGAACAGTATCACCCTAACATCCAAATTACCTACCTTTTGTGCTCTTGAAAGACAGACAGAGGCATCAGAATTGATTTCAAGTTAAATCAGTAACAGGTAATTTTACTGTTTGGATGATAAAAGTGGTTCTCCATCCCTGATCAGAACTGAATGACCAAATGGTGGGAGAAGCAGCAAAATAAAGATGTGCCAGAGGTAAATGAGGCACCCTTTATAGCAAAATCCACTGCAGCACCACAATGTGACTATAAGATGGTCAGTTAACCCAAATATAATAGTTAAACCCACGTCACTTCTATGTGTCATTTAGATAAGTATTCTTCTCTATTCAAGATATTCTATTAACAAGAGGTCAACGACCAATTAGTAGTAAATAATACACTTACCTTTACTACTACTTCTGGAAATAGTCTAATGAAAAGAAAAAGTAAAACTTCTATTATTTTTTAAAAGCATTAGCAACTATAACATTAATGTATTAATGTTGATAATTCTCTAACAGGCAGAAGTTGACTTTAACTACTGTAGAAAAAAATTATAGAGAAATCCTATTTGACCTCCAATCCGCTTTATTAAAATCAACCTATTACCTCCAATCAGGTGAATAATATATTTGAAAATAAATATTTTTTATTTTTTTCTATAACATATTTTTCTATAACATTGGTTACACATATTGTTTGTTACTATTTCATATAACATTTCTAATAATAAAATATGAGTCATTTAGTAAAATCCACTTCTTGGAAAAACACAAGCTTTATAAACGACTTGAAGATTCCCGCAAATTACCAATGGTATCTGCTCAGGAAAGCACCCATCCCCATCCTTACCAAGGCTGTGTCGAAAAAGTCTTCTGTCACGTTCTTCAGAGATGTGTCTGAGGCTAGGTCTGCCATGGTCAGAAATCCCACTGTTCTTTCAAACCAGGAAACCATGTGCACAAGAAAAGAAATACTTATACAACCTCTAGGACTGAATTACTACTCCCCATTCAATAAAATTTCACAACTCTATCAGTTTAAAGACCTCTTTCCATTCCCTGTCATTTCGATTAGGTCTGGTCCTGAAGTCTTCATCTAGGCCACTCCAGAATGGACTCAGACCACTACAGGGTTGCAATAAGTTCTGATACCAGCAAGAACTGGAGACTGTGCCAGCATCATCCACACCAGAGAGCCTTATAAAGGGGCTAGTGAGTGGTCAAGAGAACGCAGGAGAAAGTACTCATTCCTGTAGCCTGGGAGGTTACAGAAAACAAGCCATCACAAATCAAAGGACAGCAGATTCCAGGGAGCGCTCCAGAAGTGGGCCAGTGCAGAACACAAGCCCGGCCACCTTCCTTCCTTCCTTCTGCCAGAAGCTTCCAGCTAACTGGATATCCCCACCCCTCACCACTCCCTACCCCATAGGAACATCTATCCCAGCTCATATTCCGTTGCTAGAATTGGTGTGATTTAAAATCAACATATAAACCTCCCTGTGCTCTGTGTATGCTCAGATGCTCAGTCGTGTCCGACTCTTTGCGACCCCACAAACTGCAGCACGCCGGGCTCCTCTGTCCGTGGGATTCTCCAGGCAAGAATACTGGAGTGGGTTGCCATTCCCTTCTCCAGGAAATCTTCCCAACCCAGGGATCAAACCAGTGTCTCCTGCATGGGCAGGCAGATTCTTTACCACTGAGCCACCTGGGAAGCCCATAAATCTCTCTAGAATATATTTATTCAATAAAGCGAAGGCCATCTTTGGATGTTTTTTGCAGAGACTAGACATTCTTATAAAAAAGAAAGAAAATCCTGGCATGCACAGTCAGAAATCATCAGTTGAACAAGAGATTGGTGACATGAGTTTGTGATGAGGAACTCTTACAGGAGTGGGGCCTTGGAAACTTTGTCCACTTTAGAGTCGAGAACCCGAGGTACCATCTGAAGGCCATGGACGAACCCATCAGCTCTCAATCTTGGCTGCACATTAGGAAATCCTGGGGAGCTTTAAAATGCCCTCATGAGTGAGACCACTGCAGATCGAGTAAATCAGAATCTCTGGCAATGGGACCCTCACATGATGTCTCAAAGCTCTCTAGGCGATTCTAAGGTACAGCAAGGTGTGGAAGCTCTATTAAGTTCCAGGTGATTTTCTTTTATCTCAAATCAGACAAATATTTGTATTTGATTGAATCATCCACCTCCTAAAGCAAACTTTTCTCCAACAGTCCATGGAAGAAATGTCCCAGAGGTCAGTGGGGCAGGGGATAAATTGAGACTGATTTATACACAGCACTATTAATATATATATATAACAGATAAATAATAACTTGTTGTATAGTACAGGGAACTCTACTCAACACTCTAATGGCTTACATTGGGAAAGAAATTTTAACAAGTGGATATACGTGTAACTGATTCATTTGGCTATATACCTGAAACTAACATGACATTGTAAATCAGCTACTCTCTAATTAAAAAATCGTTTTTAATGTTCCTCTACAAGCACTCACTGCTAAGGCACATTTTTCTCCCTCCCTATACTCATGCTCAATATTCTATGCTTTTAAATACATTTCTGTAACTATTCCATTTATGCCCCCAAATCCTGTCCCCCTGCCCCAGCCCATCAAAATCCACTGAGTATAGATTTAGACAGGGGGGCAAAATGTCACATTATTTGATCAAAACTGGACTAGGAATTCACTCTGAATTATACATGGTAACTGTTACACCAGTTGCCCCTACAGCTGTGTCATTATCAGAAACCAGACAGATAATTATTGATGGATGCAGTAACTGTTACTCGTGATGCATATGGCAAAGGAGAAGTCACTCAGTCCTCCTGAATCTCCAAGTACGGGGCCAAACTTGCTCCTCTCTGTAGGAAATTCTTCTTCTATGGCGAACCACCTCCCAGCACACTCTGTGTTGAGCCTGTGAGCCCAGTGGGCTTTTGAAGTATAAACTCTGGTACCCACCTCCACTCTGATAATATCAACCTAGTCTCCTGGGTCAATACCTACACGAATTAACACTACATGCTTTACAAGGCGTTTAAATTATGGCTGTGGCATTTCCATCACCAGCTAGAATTCCAACGGAATGTGGAAATTCCTATTTGGTTTCAAAACTCCAGTGGAGACCTGATCTGACACTTTTTAGCCCTTGGGAAGGCATTCTGAAGTCTAAATATAGATTTCAGCTCAGAGCAGATCCCAATTCATCCCCTCAAATCAGCTTCAGCTTCCAAGATGCCTTGGGACACCCTGCTCCATTCCTTTGGAGTTTTGGCTCTTGGTCCCCACTTCACATCACCTGCATAAGTAAGTATATCAGGGAGTTGTTGCTTAGTCGCTCAGTCACGTCCAACTCTTTTCAACCCCATGGACTGCAGGCCTCCGGGCATTTTAAAGTGAAAAAGGACAGACACATCTCCTTGGCTCAACCCAATCTCAATAAACTTCAGGTACGAGTGGGTAAATAGAGATTTCATTGCCAGCTCGGTCACCCTTCTCTCCCCTACCTACCCTCATGTTCTCATCAATAATCAATCTCAGGGCTGCAAATCTTAATCATGAAAAAAAAAGTACAGCAATAGACTGTGAAAACTCTGTTTTGCTTCCAGATGCCATCATCAAAGGCACACACAATGTTACCTTCTGATTAAAAAACAGAACTGTGTGATTTGGGTGACCTAGAATAAGCAAAAGATACTTTTGCCATGTGTTTTTTTACAGATTCAACTAGGCTTTTAGGAAGTTGGAGAAGTGGCCTGTGGCAAAGGATAAACTGATCATTTATCTAGGTCCAATCTTGTTATTGGAAAAGACCCTGATGCTGGAAAGACTGAGGACAGGAGGAGAAAGGGATTGACAGAAGATGGTGGTTGGGTGGCATCACTGACTCGATGGACATGAATCTGGGCAAAATCTCTGGGAGATGGTGAAGGACAGGGAAGCGTGGAGTGCTGCAGTCCAAGGGGTCACAAAGAGTCAGACGTGACTGAGTCAGTGAACAACAATAATCTTGTTAATAAAGTCTATTAAAATAGTTATACAGCTTTTGGGGGAGGGGTGTAATAATCCACTCTCCTCATTCTATATTTAAGCTAAATTCACTGAAATAATAAAATCATACCATCACTGCATTGACTTGTCAAGGGGTGGGGGGGCTATGTCTGACTTATTCCACTCCCCAAGTGTCCTGTCCACCCCATACATCAGGAAACACGTGAAACTTAGGTTTTGATTGGATACAGGCAATAAGCCCTGCCATCAATTCCTTTTCAAATCTGACTTCAAAGGAACATAAAATACCAAACTGGGCAACTGAATCTTCTCTTGCTCTTTAAATTACCCAAATTCACACAAAATTAAAAGATGACACTTATCTTTGGGATCAGACCCTGCTTAATCAGTAAAGGCTCATCTTCTTTGAGGCCATCAATGAAGAATCGCTGGATACATTTCAGCAACAGAGAAACATGCTGGAATTCATTTTTATCCAGTTCCTTAGGATAAGACCACATCAAGTTAAAAACCTTACATTTACACGTTGGTGTTCTGATTACAAAACAAACAAAACTCACTTGCCTTATTTATTGATCTGTCAAGATGTCGTAATAAAAGACTGTTATATTTTTGAGGAACATGGCGTTGTCCCTGAAAATATTCTTTGATTTTCTGAAATCCTTCATCATGGAATGCATTAGTAATAAGCGATTGAAGCTGGAATGTTGACAGTTTGAAAATTACTCTTTTCCCCCCAAGGATATTTACCTCATAGTGATATTTCTAATAACTGTTACCAGGAATAATTCAGTGCAGAAAAATTCAGTGCCGAAAAAGAGTGTAAGAATAGAGAGTTATGTCTTGAATAATAACCATGCAGGCAATGATTCGAGGGCTTAAGACAGTAGTTGGCAAAACCACCACCGGTACAGCACGGACATCACCAGGGGACGTGTTAGGAATCAGAAACTCTGGGAGCAGGGCCTTTCAGGTGATCCTCATCATGCTAAAGTCTGAAAACCGCTGACTTATGGAAAACCACACCTGAATTACAGGTATCTGTGGATAAAGAGACTTTATCCTCAGTAATGTTAGAAACTCTATAACACTACAAAATTCAAGCCTATTATTACTCATTAAGTTACATAAATGATTTTAACAGGAGAAAACAAATTCAACACAAATATTTACAGTTAAGGGAACTAATAAACACAAATTGCTATGATGAATGAAACTGAACTTTTCTGCCGGAAAGTTAGTCAAGACCTATCTCTATATGTGTGTCTCTGTATGTGTGCTTGAATAACATGTATTCTTAAATATCTGTACTATAAAAGATATGATTTCTTCTTTAATCAAGAAAACTCAGTTCAACCCTACGGGCTAACTTACAGTATTTTAATGAGTCATTTTACTATATCCAACCTGATATTCCATTTATTCCTAGTATTGATTTAAGTGAGGAGAGAGCATTTGAAATTAAACATTTAAACAGAATTTAAGTTGTGTTATGCTGCTTCAGTCATGTCCGACTCTTTGTAACCCTAGGGACTGTAGCCCGCCAGGCTCCTCTGTCCACGGGATTCTCTAGGCAAGAATACTGGAGTGGGTTGCCATGCCCTCCTCCAGGGTATCTTCCCAACCCAGGGATCGAACCCATGCCTCTTAGGTCTCCTGCACTGGCAGGCAGGTTCTTTACCACCTCACCACCTGGGAAGCCCCTATCTACAGTCAGTCAAGTGCAATTATTCTCCATCACAACACCTGTTCCATTTTCTTCCTACCATCTTACTTTTGTTCTTAATCTATCTCTTTGGCTCTCTGCCAGGCTGGAAGTTCTAGAAGAGCCAGCATTGTGTCCATTTAGTTCGATACTGTCTACCTCCACCCAGAATAGTGCAATGGAATAGCCTACATTAGGATATTAGTAGGGTAATAAAGACATGGTGATATATTGATGCAGATTAGAAAAGCAGAAGAGGATTTCTCAGGCTTGAATAACTGGAGGAAGAAATTACGCGGGTAGTCCAGGAAACAGAACAAGACAGCACACACAGAACACAAACTTGGTCTTTACAGAGAAAGCATCCTGGGGCATTCCACTCTCATCCTTTTCCTGAATGGACTGCAAAGGACCTTCATTCTCCTGTGTACAAAAAAAACATTAAAAAAAATTTATTTGAAAGAAATGCACCAAGTTTTAAAAAGAAATAAGGTTTATATTATTTTCCTGAACAAAACTTTCTTCATTCATGCCACTGACTATAGGTCTAAGAAAACTACGACTTATAAGATCCAAAGCTTTATCCAACCTTAACACTTATGACAAATACAAACTATCACAAGGAACAAAGCAAATGTCATTGTAATAAATGACCACATAAAATAAATTTAAACTCTATAGTAGCAACTATAGTAAAAAAAAAAAAAAAAAAAAGGCTTTGAAATAATGAACCATTTTCAGAATGAGAGCTTATAAAAGAAAGTTTTCTAAAGTGAGTTTCAAGCCCAGTCGTGAGCTTAAGCTTTATATTTCTGACTTTCATGAATTTTATTTTATTTTTTACTTTCATGAATTTTAAATGTGGTGGCTCAGACTGTAAAAGCGTCTACCTACAATGCAGGAGACCCAGGTTACTTCCCTGGGTCGGGAAGATCCCCTGGAGAAGGAAATGGTAACCCACTTCAGTATTCTTGCCTGGAAAAATCCCATGGACCAAGGAGCCTGTTGGGCTACAGTCCATGGGGTCGCAAAGAGTCGAACACGACTGAGCGACTTCACTTCACTAGGACTTAAAACTGAAGCTTCAAGGAACAAAACAGTAACAACAAGAAAACTTACTAAACGATGGGTTGTTGCATATTTTCTTCAAGAAGTGATTCCTGGATTAGCAACCGAGTTTTCACAAACACACTAAACAATGGCATCTCACCTGCTCCCAACAATTAAAAACTAACTTTTTTTAAAAACTTAATCTCTCTCCCAAAGAGGTTGTTTAAAAATAATAATAATAATCTAGCTTGGGCTAAGAGTCCTCTGTGTACTGGATAAAATCCTTAAATGTCAGAATATTATACAATAATATTATTTTTAAATAGGAAAAAAAAGGTGAATTTAAAGACTCAAATCCAGGCTTGTTTTTTCTGCCAACAGTGTATTCAAGAAAAGAATGAGGGAAAGTACCAATCCACCTTGCCCCCTCCAAACCCTGGGCGGCGGGGCTAACAGAAGCCCCAGAATCTTGGGGCCGTAGATCTGGGACCTGGGTGGGTTTGCGTCCTTGCACTTTCTACGCAGAGAAAACGGGCTGGGAAAACATCCCGAGCAACTCGAAAAGAACCACTTCATTGCCTTCAAACATTAATTCTCCAATTCCCCCTTCCCCAAACGCTTTACTAGCGAGGGACCAGAAGTTTCTATTCTACCTTATAGTCTGCCTGAAAGCGACCAATAAACTCCCAGCAAACCTAAGAACGGTGAAGCGCCCCAGCGCCTCTGCGCAGGGCCAGGGACACGCCAGGCTTCCCAGGCGGCGCAGCGGTAAAGAACCCGCCTGCCAATGCCGGAGACACGGGTTCGATCCTTGGGTCAGGAAGATCCGCCGGAGAAGGAACTGGCAACCCACTCCAGTATTCCTGCCTGGAGAATCCCATGGACAGAGGAGCCTGGCGGGGCTACAGTCGCAGAGTCGGTCACGCCAGGCTCGGAGCCCAGAGCCCGACGGACGTGCGCCCCCGCGTCCCCCTAGAACGGTGGAGAGGGGGCCGGGGTTCTCCGGTGCTCAGGTCCCCCCGAGATCACTCACCTCCCCCATCCCGAGGCTCAGGCAGGACGCCACGTACCCGAGCCAGGGCGCACGCCCAGAGCCGGACGCGCCGCGCCGCGCTCGGCCTCCCGGGTTCCGCCGGCGAGGGCTGGGGTAGCACACGGCTCCGGGATGCCAAGCTCCGCCCCAAGCTCTAATCAATCATCCCGCCCCTGAAAACCTCGGAGAGTCCCGTGGTTGACCAGCGTGTTTGAGAAACGCTGGCCGGTTAAGTAGGAATCAGGGTAAGGCCACCTGGGCGCACGCAAGCGCACCTTAAGAAAAAGCGATTTCTCGAGGGATGAAGACATGTCAATTGACAGACTTTAATAGCGAACTTCTAAGTTGATAGGCTTTCCCTGTGCTGAAGCCGGCAGTTTTCGCCCCACCTTTAACAGATAGTAGAGCTGGTTTCGATCCATTGATATTAACAGACTGAAACCGAACTGTCCACATAGGAACCAGATTTGTACCCGAAACTGTGACTTTATTCCTGATATTACAAAAGAACGGATTTTAAAATATACACACCTCGCTGTGCTCAGTCAAAATAAAATAAACATTTTCATCCAGTCTGCTTGTTTTCTGTCCACTTCCTTTAGCCCCACAAGAATGTGTACTAATGGCCAGGTTTAGGCTGATCGGTTTTCTGATATGGGAACACGGTGACAAAAATAAGTTGGACTGGAATTTTCTTTAAAAGGGGGGGAGAAGCAAGTAGACAAAAGGACTCCTCAAATCCAAACATTCCTTGTAAAAAACGAACTTGTATGATAATCGGGTGCTGTGGGTACTCGGTGTCATGACGTTTACAGAAGGTATTTGTTTGCATCAAAGGTAAACTTAATGTAACCAGAATCCCTGCAAGTCAGCCTTGAGCTCTGCATTGTATCTCCAGTCCATTCAATACAGTACTTATTCCATGGCTCATCATATCCATTCCAGGTAAATATGATGTAATTTACTTATTTTAATCTACACCAAACTTTTAGATTCCTTTGCTTTTGAATTAATAAACTTTTATGATTTCAAAATCAGCTGTGAATATAGTGTTCTGAATCAACATATTAATGCAGGAAAATTTAAAGGTTGATAACAAATAATCAAATACAGTTTAAACACACTTTATTTTAGAAAATAAAATAGGTAATACAGTAAGAATATAATGTATGATATTTAAGTCTTCTTGATATTAGTTTAAAAGTTTTAATCAATTATTTTCAGACTGGGGGGAAAATATAACAGCCTTTCAAACTACATGGCTGTTAATGCATTCAAAAATTCAGGAGAAATTAAAGATAACATCACAGACAACACCATTTTTTTTTAATGTTTTCACTTTGATTAGCTTGTTTTACTAACATGTTTTACCCAGACATAATTTTAAGATAACTTGGAATATATATTCTAATTCTGCTCAAACTAAATACAGTAGAGACAAAGAGTTTTCTTTGGATACCAGAATCTATTTAGGAAAAAAAACTACTTGATTAATTGACTTGGCTTTCATTTTTTTTTTAATTGTTCTTTTTTATATTTTTGAAGGGTAAGGACTCTCTAGGACTATTCCAAAATTACAGAGAAAAGGAATAGTATAACAGTGGTTACAATAAGACCAGAAATTAGTTTCTACATATTTTCAGAAGTGATTTTAAGTTTGTTTTTGAAGTTATATTAAAAACATTTTGTTGTTATTGTTCAGTCGCTAAGTCGTGTCTGACTCTTTAGGACCCCGTGGACTGCATTATGCCAGGCTTCCCTGTCCTCACCAACACCCCGAGCTTGCTCAAATTCATGCTCTCTGAGTTGGTGATGCCATCCAGACATCTCCTTCTCTGTGGACTCCTCTTCCTGCTTTCGATCTTTCCCAGTATCAGGGTCTTTTCCAATGAGTTGGCTCTCTTCACATCAGATGATCCAAGTAGTGGAGCTTCAGCTTCAGCATCAGTCCTTCCAATGAATATTCAGGACTGATTTCCGTGAGGAGTGACTGGCTTGATCGCCTTTAAATTGTTTTTATCTTAAACTCGACAAAGAAATGTCGATTTGTAAAAAATAAATAAATGAAAAGAGAAGGGTCAGTAATTTTAACCGTGGAAAAAGAAAACAACCCAAAAAGCTGCTGAACGATAGGAGATGCCAGGGGGTTCAGTGAGCGGCTGACACTGAAAGTCTGGGGATGAAACTAGTGGGTGAACAGTGAACACGTTTCTCCGTTTCCTCCCAGACTTTCGCGGCAACTCTGTGAATGATTTTAATCAGAAATGCTAACCCACTAGAACATAGAAAACTTTAGGGGCAGGGTGATCACGGTAGGGAGGCTGGGGAATGAACTTGTCACTTTCTCCTGCAAGAAATTTGCGCCTCTGCTTGGGGGGATGGGGTGGGGGAGAGGAGAGGTGCGGGCAGGGTGGGAGCAGGGAATCCCAGCTTGAAACTAGAGAAAGAAGAAAATTCATATCATTACCCAAATCTGGCTTCTACCCTCTTGGGAATTCTCTGCTCCTGAGTCGAACTCCACTGTTGGTTTGACTTGCCCTCCACCTGGAGAGTAGAGGACTGGGAGCGTGGACGAGATTCACTTCCTGCGGTTGTAAGTGCGCATCGCTTTCCTCACTTTTCGCCAAAGGAAGAGGCTGTAATCCTGCAAGAGGCGGTGGACTGGGCGTCCTTCCCACCGGGTGCCACGCTGCATCCGTGTGCGCACTCGGCGATGCCAAACGCTGGGCGCGCGGGGCTGAGGATTTGGTGGGATGCAGGTTCCGAGCGTCCTCCTCTAACAGGGAACGTCTTTAGAACTCGGCTTCCGTTTGGCTGCCTAAAGAATCTGCCTGCAGTGCAGGAGGCCCGGATTCTATCCCTGGGTGGGGAAGATCCCCTGGAGAAGGAAATAGCAACCCACTCCAGTATCCTTGCCTGGAGAATCCCATGGACCGCGGAGGCTGGTGGGCTGCAGTCCACGGGGTCGCAAAGAGTCGGGCAGGACTGAGCGACTACTTCACTTCTGACTGGCTATGCAGGTAGCTGGAGCGTGCCATCCCCAAGAACAAAGGCGTAGGGAATGAATTCTGGAAACCCACCCTCCCTCGCTGACCCGGGCGGCAAAGAGCAACTTAAATTCCTTCCATTGCTTTCTTGTATTGGGCCCTTCCAATCCCTAAGGAAGTGGGTGCACAGCTAAAGAAGGCTTGCTCTCAGCCCTGGGAAGCCCACAGCGCCCTACCCGCTCACCTGATTCCTCCAGTCTCCAGAGCCTCCGCAGACGGAATAGGTATAAATACGATTTTGTGGTGGTATTTCCACGACAATTTCCACGCGGTTAGGGAAAAAAAAAACACTTTTTTAAAAGGGTCGTTTCAGGTGGGTGGCGACTGAGAAATCCCTGAGCCTCAGATCCTTTTCCTAGCAGAGAAAACAGGCTCAGAAGTAGTCAAGGCGGCAGAGAAAATACAGATTTGGGGGCCGCAGAGTTCCCCCCTCCTTCCCCTTCCCACTTCCTACCTGATGTGAAGAACTGATTCATTAGGAAAGACCCAGAGACCGGAGCAGAAGGGGACGTCAGAGGAGGAGATGGCTGGATGGCATCACCGGCTCAGGGGACATGTTTGAGCAAGCTCCGGGAGGTGGTGCAGGACAGGGAGGCCTGGCGTGCTGCAGTCCATGGGGTCTCAGGCAGTCGGACACGATTGAGCGCCTGAACAACAACATCATCAGCCGGAACAAAATCCCCGAAAAGGACGCGCCCCAAAGGTAGTAGGCGTGCGCGCGTCTTCTCGGATAAGGGCGCGCGGCCGCCGAGGCGCTTCCAGGTGGTTCCCGAACTGCCTGGGAACTGAGTATTGCCTCTCGGGGACTTTGCTGGAAAGGTTCTGTCTCGGAAGCCTCTCTTTAGATCCAATCTGAAACGGTTAGGGAAAAAACATGATTTTCAACTTAGCCATTCCAACCTCCCCCCAACTCTGGCCCGTCTAGACTTCAGTTTCCCGTCACCTCGAGGGCTCAGGTCCACCTCCCCTCCGTCACTCGCCCTGCCTGGGAGTGGGGGACCGGCCCTGCAGGTCCCAGGAGGGTGGGAGCGGGCGGGGAGCGAGGAAAGGCGGAGCACCGCGCGCGGGGCCGCGGGGCGGGGGCACCTTTAATAAACGTGCGGGCAGCTGCCTGGCGCCCGCGCTGCGCTCCAGGTGGAGACTTTTCAGCACCGCGACCAACAACAGGGCTCCACCAGAGCCGCCCTGAACCCTCGCCCGCCGCTTCTGCATTTCTAAATCGGCCTCTCTGTCTCTCTCTCTCTCCACTTGCTTTTAAAACAGGGGGGAAACAACCGTGGGCAGCTCTAGGTTGGTCTGTTTTTCTTGTGTCTTTCAGGACCCTTGGCGCGGAGCGCCCGCGAGGAGGAGCGGATGCCGGCGGCGGAGGCGCAGCCGGCGGACTGCGCGTGGTCCTACGGGATGAAGCTCAGCTGGGACATCAACGACCCGCAGATGCCGCAGGTGCGTGAAACCCGCTGCGCGCGCGGCTTTCTATCCAAAGAGGAGGGGTGTCTTGGCAGAGACTGTGGACAGGCCGCCCTGCCACCCCTCACCCCCAAAGAAAAAAAATCACACCCCTGAAAGCCCTCCAGCGCTCAGGGACTCCATCGATGGCAGAGCTGGGGTTAGAGATGTGTCTTCTCCCACCTGTTTCCTCGGATTCTTTCGAAAACGACCGAAAGCAGCGGGAACTGTCAATTAGGCTCCACGTTTTGGGTCGTCTGGCCGGCGGGAGCCTGACTCCTCGTCCCTCACTTTCTTTTAACCGAGGTAGAAATCCGCTGACTCTTCCTTGTCCATTCTCCGACATCCACTAGAAAGGTCGAGGGGCATCTTGGTGAATGTAGATGCCACCACCTCTTCTCACGCAGCAGAACTGTGAGATAGGACCATAAATTGCAGCGACCGTGTCTTAAGGAGCAGGACTTGGGCCATCTATCCTGGCTGCCAGGATGAACCGTGGCTCTTGGGGGGCTTTGTAGTCATGCTAACCAGGTTACAGGCACCCAGACAGCCTTTGGAATTCAGGTTTTGGACACAACTTCTGAGCTCACTTCTCTAGTTAGGAGAAAATCAAAGTCATCTGTTTAGGGTGAATTTGTTTTATTTTTTAACAGAAGGAAGGAATGGGCTAGGCAGTTATGCTTGGTCGTAGTGGTTGGAAGCAAAAACTGGGGAGTGACTTTAAAGTCCTGGGTGCAGATGGAAGGAGAATTAGGAGTGACCTGGAAGCTTTTGCAGAGGTGGACTTCTGGCAATGCCTGGTACAAGGGGTGAGAGAGACTTGACCTTTATTCAGCATCTATTATGTGCCGTTCAGGTGTTAGGTGGACAGCAGTTCATTAGCAATGTTGTGTAACCTCTCAAAGAGATAATACTCTGGGCTACACATTTGTGGAAACCTATTTGTTTGTTTTAAAGCCTGCCTACTTTAGGGTCACACTGTGCCAATTTGTGAAAGTGGACCACATTACAGTGAGGGTGAGTCCTTCTCACTGACTTCTGTCCATGTAAATCCCCACGGGGCCGGGGAGGGGGTGGTTGGGAATCTGTTCTTGTATTTTAGAAAAGAGCCATATCCAAATAAGGGAAGGATGAGTTCTCTCACAAGCATTTTCTAAACTTCCCATGTAAATGTGAAGAACTTATCGTCTGGGAGATTAGTCCTTAATCAGAGAGTGTGTGTGCCGTCTCTAAAGAGGTAGGTGCTCTGGGCTGGAGAAAGGGGATCCTGCTCCGGCTAACCCAAGGAGGAAGGGCTACCCTCGCGGTGTGACCTTGACATAGTTCCTGAATTTGCCTCAGTCTCGGGTCATTCACTTGTCATCAAGCAGTGGAATTAGATAACAATCTTAGACTCCCATCCTGTGCGTGTTTAGCATACTATAGCGTGAAAACAGACCACACGTAGACAAATGTACATGCCCGTGTTCTAATACAACTTTATTATGGATACCAAAATCTGAATTTCATACGATTTGCGTGTGTCAAAACATGTAATTGTTTTGATTTGTCCCCTCAACCATTAAAAAATGTCAAAATCATTCTTAGCTTGTGGGCGGTACTGAAACAAGTGGGAGGCTGAATTAGGCCCACGGTCCCTAGTTTGCAGACCCTGCCGTAGAGAGTACCGGGTAACTAGTGCACAGGAAAGGGTAATTTTATGTTAAACTTATAACAGGGAAGACATCGCAGTGTAAATAGTGATAATATGGACAAGGACCACCAAACATGAATAGGAAAGTGATGTTCAGTATTTTAGATATCACGTTATTTTAGCCAGGCAGCTCTTTGTGTAGGAGAATGACAATCCATATTGCTCTGGAGAGAGGCCCAGGACTTAGCAGGCTCCACCAAGTGCTCGGATTTACCTTATGGCCAGGCTGTCATCGTAACACCCTTGTAATCCTGGAAGGGTGGGCTTCCCAGGTGGCCCTAGTGGTAAAGAACCTGCCTGCCAGTGCAGGAGACATCGGAGAGAGACATGGGTTCAATCCCTGGGTCGGGAAGATCCCCTGGAGGAGGGCATGGCCATCCACTCTAGTCTTCTTGCCTGGAGAAGCCCATGGACAGAGGAGCCTGGGAGGCTACAGTCCATGGGGTTGCAAAGAGTTGGACACGACTGAAGTGACTTAGCACGCAAAGTCACTTAAGTGACTAAGTCACGCTAAGTCACGCAGGTGACTTAGCGGGCAAACCTGGAAGGCTACTTTGGGAAGCTGTTCCTGTCTCTCTCATGTTGGGTATCAAGCCAAGAGCTTTGGAAGAAAAACCACTGCATGGAAGAAAAGATACAGGCTCAAGTGTGTATCAGTGATAGAACTTTCTGACCACTTTCTGCCCTGGCACTTTAATGCTTACCTTAAAAATACTTGTAACATGTAAATGCACCAAGAAGTGGTATAACCTGGTGGTAAGGAGGACAGGCTCTGGAGTCAGACTGTGTGGGCTCAAATCCTACAGCCAGATTTTACTAGCTGTGACCTTGGGCAAGTCGATGACCCTCTCTGGTCTCCATTTACTATTCAGTTAAATAGGGATAATACTAGTGCCTGTGGTCTGTGGGCATATGAAAGCTAGAACTAATACCTGTACCATTTTTGTGGGAAGCGCTATAGAAACATCAGTTTATAGCCAGTTGTCAGAAGGGTCCACACACAAGATGAGTGACATTTCTTAAGAGCACCGTTTCTGGGTTTTTCAGCATTTCTGGAATTAAAAAGACTCAGTTTTCATCCTGATATGCTTGGAGAAGATGAAAACCTTGCTGCATGGGGTTTGGGGTGGACAAACTTGATTGCTGTCCTTGGATGCCTTTGCAGAAGCCAGCTCACTTTGACCGCTTCTGCGAGTGGCCGGACGGCTACGTACGCTTCATCTACAGCAGCGAGGAGAAGAAGGCGCAGCGCCACCTGAGCGGCTGGGCCATGCGCAACACCAACAACCACAACGGCCACATCCTCAAGAAGTCCTGCCTGGGCGTGGTGGTGTGTGCGCAGGACTGCGCCCTGCCCGACGGCTCGCGGCTGCAGCTGCGGCCGGCCATCTGCGACAAGGCGCGGCTGAAGCAGCAGAGTGAGCCTGGGGCCGGGTGGGGTGGCCGTGCAGGCCTGAGTTCCCCTTCCCAGTGAGTGCGTTCCCCTTCCTTCCTTCCAGGGGGGCCGGGAATTATTAACATTTTATTAATTAATATTTGCTAACATTAATATAATTAATATTAATTATTAATATTTCTGACCTCTGGCTTTGCAGAGAAGCCGTGTCCCAACTGTCACTCTGCCTTGGAATTGATCCCCTGTCGTGGGCACAGCGGTTACCCTGTAACCAACTTCTGGCGACTGGATGGCAACGCAATCTTTTTCCAGGTAGGTGAGGGAACCCCACAGTTTGTGCTGGACATTCTCATCGGCTCACAGGGACCAGGCCACCTGCCAGGTGTCTTAGACACTCTCCCTTTTGGTTTAGTCCCTAAGTCGTGTCTGATTCTTTGTGACCCAATGGACTGTAGCCTGCCAGCCTCCTCTGTCCATGGAATTCTCCAGGCAAGAATACTAGAGTGGGTTGCCATTCCCTTCTCTAGGGGATCTTCCCGACCCAGGGATCGAACCCCTGTCACCGACATTGGCAGGCAGGTTCTTTACCGTCTAAGCCACCAGGGAAGCCCCTTAGAAACTCTGGACCAAGCCAAATACAGTTCAACTGGCCAGAAATAGGTGTTGTGGCTTCTAGCCTAGCCTTACTAGGCTCCTAGAAATTAGTTCACCTACTGTGTGCTCTCTAAGAGTGAACTTAGTTATAGTTTTTTCATATTTAAAAGGACTCTTAGGTCATCTTTGGGCTTGCCTGTTAGCTCAGTTGGTAAAGAATCCGGCTACAAGGCGGAAGATCTGGGTTCGATCCCTGCATTGGAAAGATCCCCTGGAGAAGGGAAAAGCTACCCACTCCAGTATTTTGGCCTGGAGAATTCCATGAACTGTATATAGTCCATGAGGTCCCAAAGAGTTGGACACAACTGAGTGACTTTCACTTTCAGGTCATCTTTTAAGATGTCTATTATTAGTGCAGTTTTATTTGCTTAAGAATTTTTTCCCCCTGTTTCTTTGAAAAAACAGAAACTTGGGATGTTGGGAAAGGTATTCTTAATTTTTGCCCAGCTTCACCGCAGAGGAATACATGTGATTCATCCCCTTATTAATGCAGGCCAAGGGAGTTCATGATCACCCAAGACCAGAGAGTAAATCAGAGACGGAAGCTAGAAGAAGTGCCGTCAAGAGACAAATGGCTTCTTTTTACCAACCACAGAAAAAGAGAATTCGAGAACCTGAGGTAATGGGGAGCTGCCATCATACTTCCTGTGGTCTGTGTTTGTCATCATCACAAAATATACTGAGAATTACATAAAATAGTATACCTTAATTTAAAAGGTTTGATTTTATGTGAAAATTCGATATCTCTAACAAAATATCATTGAACAACATTTTTGAATAGGGCTTCTAATCCCTTCTTCCTCTTGAAAAAAAAAATGCAGAATATCTCTACAATTAATGATAGAGTGAGGATGTGAGCTGACATTCTAATACAAGGGCGATTATCCAACGGTCATACAGAAAAACATCGGTGCCTCCCAGTGAGTTAACAGTACAGCTTTGAGAGGGTCCTTGGTATTATTAACGTAAAACAGATACGTGCAACTTGAGCCAGCTTGGCTTGTCTACCAAAGTATGCCAAGCAGGCAGAATATTCGCCTGAAGATAAGAGACACTGGCCTTGTCTGAGCACTTCCTATGTGCCAGTACATACAGGCTAAGAGGTTTACACTTCTTAAGATCACAAAAGTCTTAAGAAGAAACTATGGTTATTTAGCCCCATTTTCAAGTGAGGAACCTGAGGCTTAGAGAGGTTAAGTAACTAGTCCAATTCATGAGGGACAGGCAGGATATGAACCCAGGTCTGCGGCAGGCTCCTAAGCCTCTGCTATCCTGCATGTAGTGTGCGGAAGACAGGACCATCCACCACTCAGACCCAGCCTCATGGGCCACCCTGGACCCTCCGAGTTCAGCAGCGAGGAATTCAAGCCTGAGCTCAAGCCGTGAAATTCCTGGGCCGGGTGCCCATATCATGTTTCTGTGCTCGTAACACAGAGTCACCAACTGGAAGCTTGTTATTTGGTTGGTTGGTGACTGTGAACAGGTGAGGGTGTCCATGTAATTTACATCTCTATTTACAGATGAAAATTTCGTGTCATTTCTTTAGGCAGGAGAGAGTCAAGATCACAGCAGACATTTCAACAACATCCCTTCCCTGGAGAACCCAGAGGACTTGGATGTGATTCCTGATGCCGGCTTCCCTGTTCCGGGCCAGCCCTGCCTTTCCTTTCCAAGCTCGGATGCTTACAAAGCTACCTGTGACCTCACCACCTTACAGGGAGACATAGTACCACCCTTTCAGAAATATTCGAACCCAAGAATCTATTTGCCCCGGCCCGCCTGCAGCTATGAATTGGTAGGCCCTGGGGATGCAAATTCGAGCCCGTATCCCACCTTTTATAAAGACGCCGGCAGCATCCCTAAGGACGCGGACTGGGTTCATCTGAACACCCTGCAGTACAACGTCAACACCTACAGCAGCTTTGAGAGGAGTTTTGATTTCACCAGTAAACAGCACGGCTGGAAAGCAGCCCTTGGAAAAGCTGGCCCCGGGGAGAGGCTGGACCAAGGACAGTTCCCGCCCGAGGCCGCTCACCCTCAGTACACCCCACAGCCCCCCTGCAGGTACCTCACGACCACCCCTCCCGCTGCTCCAGCCCTTCAGACGGTGATCACCACCACCACCAAAGTCTCCTACCAGGCCTACCAGCCCCCCGCCCTGAAATATCGAGACAATGTGCAAGAGGTAAAGAGCCTCTCCAGCTGTGACTATGCTGCTGAAAACACCCAGATGTCCATCTATGCAGAAGCCTTGGACCTTCCAGCTCCCGTCGTCACGGCAACCTCCCCAACAGCATCGCTTCCTCTGAAGATTCCCAGAGATTGCTGGACTGTCAGACAACACGCTCTGCTCCCCCGGACAGACGGAGCGGAGGCCTGGGACGTGTGTCCCTCCGGACTGGGGTCTACAGCTGGTTATGCAGGTCGAATCAGTCCATTCTTTAGCTGGGACAATGAGGACTTTTGAAGAGCAGTCCTGGGAACAGCGTAATACTGGTCTTCATACGCGCAGTGGAACACGACTTGGCAGCTCTCTCTTAAATTGGGAGACTCATTTAGCATGCAAAGAAATATATATTATATCAATAATATTTATGTACATATATATGATAGTAAAACCAATGATCAGAGTAAATTATAGACTGAAAATGTTTAGTTACTGTAGGGAAATTTTGAACAGCAAAGCCTACTAGGGTACATAGAATCGGGTCTGGAATGTGACTTCCAAATGAACAGATAAGTGTGAACAGATAAGCCCACCTGGGCTTCCCAGGTGGCACAATGGTAAAGAATCTGTCTGCCAATGCAGGAGACACAAGAGGTGAGGGTTTGATCCCTGGGTCAGGGAGATCTCCTGGAGGAGGAAATAGCAACCCACTCCAGTATTCCTGCCTGGAGAATCCCATGGACAAAGGAGGCTGGTGAGCTATAGTCCATGGGATCGCAAAGAGTTGGACACAACTGAGCTAACACACGCATGCACATGTGCGCGCGTACACACACACACACACACACACACACACACACACACAAGAATGAAAGCTAACGCGCTAAGTGCATTTAGTTTGTTAGCTGGAGTAGAAATCAAGAATCTTGGTTCTTACTCAAAGCCTCCCCCACTGGATCATATTAGGGAATTTCACAAATCTTTATTTGGCTCTTAGGGATTGTCAAAATAGCTTTGGGAAGATATTGTTACAATCTTATCTCCTGAGTCATTTCATAAGACTTTTATTTAGCATTTACAACCTGTCAAAATACTTTAGGAAGTAATTTGCATGATCTCCAAAGTATATACCTATAGTTTTTAAGGAAATCTACCATGTAACAGTAATAAAGTGCCATTGTTTTTAAGTGAATTTTGTTTTCAAGTTGAATATCTTCTCTCAACATTGATGAATGTTTTCCTAACAGAGACAGCCTGACACTGATGATGTGTATTTAATGGATTTTTACTGTACTAAAACATATTTTTTGATTAGGTTTCAAAATTCGAATTGAGATGTTTTATTCAAATTTAGTTTTACTATTCCTCTGTTACTCCTCATAAATGTAATTGATAGTTATTCAATTAAACATAATAAAAATTTTTTTAAAATAATGTAGCTGAAGCTTCAGTTATTTCATAGCAAAAATAGGAAAAAAAATTGTTCATATTATGATCTGTGAAACAGTTGTTTTAATAGATTAAACATACTAGTTTATTTAAGTTTTGTTTATCTTAGAAAAAATTATTTGCTCTGTAATAATAGAAATTCTCTTTGAAACACGGTGCATGGGACTTCCCTGGTGGTCCAGTGGCTAAGACTCTGAGCTCCCAGTTCAGGGGGCCCAGGTTTGAACCCTGGTCAGGGCACTAAATCTTACACGTCACAACTGAAGATTCCACAGGCTGCAACTAAGACCCCATGCAGTCAAATAAATAAATATTACCAAAAAACAGGACTTCCCCAGCGGCTCAGCTGGGGAAGAACCCGCCTGCCAACGCAGGAGACGCAAGAGATGCGGTTTTGATCTCTGGGTCTGGACCATCCCCTGGAGAAGGAAATGGCCACCCACTCCAGTATTCTTGCCTGGGAAATCCCATGGACAGAAGAACCTGGCCGGCTGCAGTCCGTGGGGTCACAAAGAGTCAGACACAACGTAGAGACTGAACAACAAACCAAAAGTAAAGAACAACAAAGCAGTGTGCATACACACACAAACCCACACTTCGGCACAGCTCCAAGTGCTTAAGGAAAATATTCAATTTTCAAATAAGAACAAACTATAGAGATAAATTTTTGAGACTTGAGAGGGAGGAGGATTATCCACAAACTTGATTGCAACACTCAGTTTGCATAACTGAATTGCAGTCAATCATATGCCATTTTAAATCATTGAGCACTGTGTATTTACTGCTACTGCTCACCTGATTCGTAAAGCCCTCATACTCTGATGTAATAAATGCATGCAGTACTGGCTACAAGATTAAAAAAAAGTATCAGTACACTCCTGTTCCATGGCCAACTTTTTCTCAAAGGGAAAGGATGCCTAATACATTCATGGACTACTTTTCTTCCTTAGATTTCCATTGCCAGAACTCGCAGCAGTTTCTAATCATATCTAGCAATCACATAGCACTTATGTGGGCCAGACACTATTCTAAACCCTGAACAAGTATTAATTTATTTGATCTTCACAGTAGTCCTCTGAGCTACCTGAGAGAGGCCAAGTGATATTCACAGTAAGTGGCAGGGCTGGAATTGGAATTCATCTCCAGAGTCCCCGCTTTTAACCACATCACATGAGCTTCGATTACAGTTATTCATCAACAAAATCCCCCTTGTACTTAGCAACTATGCTTGGCATGGAATAGCGAGTTTTATTACTGCTAAGTATTTATCTCCTAACATTGGACCCAAAGGATCTGCACAGGATGGTAGAGAGGGGACGGATGGGAGTGAACAGATGGACTCTGGGCAAAGCCCTGGGGTGAGCATTTCCCACAGTGTGGAACAAGGGGGCTCTGGGTCACAGGGTGATTCTAGATGGTACACGAATATTGCATGTTAAGAGTTAGGGTTTATTTTAATGTGCAATAGGGAAAGAACAACACATCCAAGCTATGATTTCAGGTTATTTTTGCTGAGACAGAGCAAAGCCACAGGGCAATTTAAGGGAAAATATTAAGCAAATAATAGTACAGATGTTACAAGAAATGCCAAAAAGTCATCAAAACTGTTGGAAGTCACTGAGTAAGAAGACACACTGTAACAGAGAAAAACAAGCCTGTCTCCACTTTACATCCACTCCTCTAGCATTAAGCCTTGTGCTCGGTCATGTTGACTCTCCACCTTCATGAAAGAACGTTGCCTAGAGCCTGAAATACGCATGAGAGCCCACCATCGAGGCTTTGCCTCCAAGTTTTTAAAGTGGGAAATGGCAACCCACTCCAGTACTCTAGCCTGGGAAATCGCACAGACAGAGGAGCCCTGCAGGCTACAGTCCATGGGGTCATAAAAGAGTTGGACACAACTTAGCGACTAAACAGCAGCATTCAATAATTAGGCTGAAAAGTCAATAAGGATAAAGAAGATTTGAGCAATACAGTAAACTAAGGAAACCTAACAGGCATCAAAGAACACTCAACAACAGCAGATGTACAGTATCCCAAAGTGTGCATGGAACATTCTCCGGAACAGAACACACGCTAGAGCACAAAACAAGCCTCTGTAGAGTAAAAAGATGAAAGCGCTACAGAGTATGAGCTCCCACCACAACGGAATAGAAATCAATAATAGAAGTAGTCTAGGAAATTCACAAATATGTAGAACTTAAACAACATCTAAATAATCAGAAAATCAAAGAAGAAATTGCAAGGAAAAGTAGAAAATGTTTTGAGATTAATGAAAGCAAAAGACAACACACCAAAACTTATGGGATTCAGTTTATTGGCTGTGGCAATGTCAAAGCATTGGTGACAATGATAGCAGCTTTTCCCATGATGTGATGGGCTCTATGCGCTGAGAACCAGACCAAGCAGCTGGTGACAAGGTGATTAAGCTCAGTTGATAAATAATCCGCCTGCAATGCAGGAGACCCTGGTTTGATTCCTGAGTTGGGAAGATCCGCTAGAGAAGGGAAAGGCTGCCCACTCCAGTATTCTTGCCTGGAGAATTCCATGGACTGTGTAGTCCATGGGGTCACAAAGAGTCAGACACGACTGAGTGAATTTCACTTTCACATTCAATGTAGATTTTGGACTGTAGAGAAAAGTCTATGTGTTCGATTAAAAACTACATTGTGAGCTTCAAATTCCTTCCGGTGAAGTTTGTTTTGGTGATGGGGTTGCCAGAGTTAGCAAAAAATTTAGAGGGTTCTCTATTAGATTTGAATTAAGATAAACAATAAGCAATTTTTGAGTGTAAGTATATCCCAAATAGGGCTTCCCTCGTGGCTCAGACCATAAAGAATCTTCCTGCAATGCAGGAGACCCAGGTTTTATCCCTGGGTCAGGAAGATTATTGCATGGATATACAAAAAGTATTGCTTATCTGAAATTCAAGTTTAACTACGTGTTCTGTATTTTATCCGGCCTTCCTTCTTGGGGAGAATGTTAAAATGTAATTTCATTCCTGGTCAAAATGTGGTAAAGGACATATGATAAACTAAGAGGCTAAAAGTGTCATTACCTAGAACAACTTGATTGCTGAACTTTTGTGCGGGAATAACGTATTTTTTACGAGTTGTTTACTTAATGGGAGAGAATATATTTGTATCATTCTTTAGGATGTAAAAATCATGGTATGTGAATCTCCGATTATAGTTATTTTTGTATTTCATTTTTTAAAAACATAGCTTGACATTATTTCCAGCACCTATATGTTTTTATGCTTATATCACTTTAATAATGATATTGCTGTTCCTACTTGATACTTCCCTCTGCTTTCCAAATCTAAAACTGCTTCATGAAATAAAAATATACTCGCATATTTTCTTTGAAAAAACTTAAACAAAATAAAAATCAGAGATAACTTAATAAAGATTTTAAAAAGCCAAGCAACACCCTTTAACATTTCTATTTACCAACCTTGCTGGTCGGACAAGCAGAGTCCTACCACCTACCCCTTCAGGTGATGGTCACCCTGTTTATTTCTATTTCTATGCCGCCTGGTTAAAGCACAGAGTGTTCTGCACCAGTAATGGATTTTCCATTAATCAGCCCTTGAGAACTGGGTCTTCTGATTCTCTCTCAGGCAGCTGAGCTACCCACATCGCATTGTGTCTTACGGCTCATCTGATGACTCTTCTTTGAACACGAGGCAGTCCGAGCCACGGTCTGGGGAGAAGAGGGTGGCTAAGCCTTTCTGTGCCCTCAGCCACCTGTGCTGCTCCCCGCTGATGAATCAGAAGGGCACTGCTGAGTCAAAGAGCCACCTGGCTACCTATGGAGGCCTCCGCCTGCGGAAAATAGGCATTCTCTTCTCTAATGTTTCTTAAGGGCGAGGTTTAAAAAAAAAAACAAAAAACACAGAAAAGCCTTCTGCTTGGAGATGTTTTCTCCAAATAGACTGCATTCCTGACCCAGGTTTCCATAAACCACCTAAACTCCTCTTAACCACCCTAAGCATTATGCTTTTAAAGACCTTTTCTAACTGTTGCCATGATGTAGTCAAAAAAATTTCTAAAAACCACCTTAATTCAAGTGCACGCAGAATTCCAGAGAGGGGATGTACAGATGTCATCTATTCCGGTCTCTATGTTCAGGCATCAGTGCCCGTGGTTATAGGTTACAGTGAAGAGTATAATTTAATGCCCTTATTTTCCCCATCTCTGCTAGTCAGTGCTCCCTGTCTTTGCCCTCAAAAGGCCTATTTTAATAAATTGAATCTGTTTAAATAAATATCCCACCTCCTGCATCCCACCTTTGACAGTGGACTCCTACACACAAAGGAACGATAGAGCAGAGCCTTTCACTAGGACAAAAACATCCTTCTCTGCGTATCCAAAATCTCAGGTCCTGCTTGTATTCTATCAAAAGACTTTTTCTTGTACGGGATTTTGATCCAACTGGTGCTTGGACCAAATTTTTGTTGTTCAGTCGCTAAGTCGTGTGGACCAAATTTAGTAAGAACCAATATAATATACCTCTAGATGAGAATATGTCTATATCCTTATCCATATCTAGGGCTTCCCAGGTGGCTCAGTGGGTAAAAGAATTCACCGGCAATGCAGGAGGTGAAGGTAGATGATAGTTCAGTCCCTGGGCTGGGAGGATGGGCATGGCAACCCACTCCAGTATTCTTGCCTTGAGAATCCCATGAACAGAGGAGCCTGGTGGGCTGCAGTTCATAGCGTCACAGAGAGTCGGATACGACTGAAGTGACTGAATACACACATCCGTATCTATCTACCTACCTACCTATCTATCTGTATACGACATTGGCTCACAACAGTCAGATCTGACCGTTCAGAAATCGGTAAGGCAAGTCCACAGGCTAGAAATTCTGGCAAGAGTTGATGTTACAGTCCTGAGTCTAAATTCCATAGGGCAGCAGGCTGGAAATTCAGGCTTGAGGCAAAGACCTTTTCTAACTGTTGCCATGATGTAGTCAAAAAAATTTCTAAAAACCACCTTAATTCAAGTGCACGCAGAATTCCAGAGAGGGGATGTACAGATGTCATCTATTCCGGTCTCTATGTTCAGGCATCAGTGCCCGTGGTTATAGGTTACAGTGAAGAGTATAATTTAATGCCCTTATTTTCCCCATCTCTGCTAGTCAGTGCTCCCTGTCTTTGCCCCCAAAAGGCCTATTTTAATAAATTGAATCTGTTTAAATAAATATCCCACCTCCTGCATCCCACCTTTGACAGTGGACTCCTCAAGCCTGAATTTCCAGCCTGCTGCCCTATGGAATTTAGACTCAGGACTGTAACATCAACTCTTGCCAGAATTTCTAGCCTGTGGACTTGCCTTACCGATTTCTGAACGGTCAGATCTGACTGTTGTGAGCCAATGTCGTATACAGAGGCAAATCCTGTCTTGAGGCAAGACTGCTTCTTTTTCAGGCAACCTCTGTCTTTCCTCTTAAGACTTTCAACTGATCTGATGAGGCCCAGGCATGCGGTGGAGGGCTGTGTGCTTTTATGGGAAGTCTACCAATCTAGATGTGACTCACGTCAGTACACACCTTCACAGAAACATCTAGAATAAGGTTTGGAAAAACGATTTAGCCCAGTAGCCTTGTATAACTACCCAACTTACTTGATAAAGGTGGATTACAGGGACCAGGCATATACAGCCAGGAAAAGAAACTCAGATGGGATGTGATAAAATCTAGAAGTATTTGCAGTCACCTCCAGTACATGGACTACCCCGTGGCTCAGCAGTAAAGAACCTGCCTGCCATTCAGGAGCCTCAGGAGACATGTGTTCCATCCTGGGGTCGGGAAGGTCCCCTGGAGGAGCACGTGGCAGCCCATACAGTCTTCTTGCCTGGAGAATCCCATGGACAGAGGAGCCTGGTGGGCTACAGTCCATGGGGTCGCAAGTCAGACATGACTGAGGCGACTTAGCACGTATGCACAGATTGCGTTGTAGTCCTGGGTGGCATTTAGGGACATGGGCTTCAGACGAAACTGAAAATAGCAGAGGAAAGGTTCTGCTGTGGCTCTCGCAGCTGTGGAGTGGGAGCTGAGATTGGACCCCGCCCTTCCTGCCACTGAACACCGGGAAGGCTGTTCCTTTTGTGGGATGACTTGAGGGCTGTAGTTCCTTCCTCTCAGTTTAGTTCAGTTGCCCAGTCGTGTCTGTCTCTTTGTGACCCCATGGACTGCAGCATGCCAGGAAGCACACCTGTCCATCACCAACTCCCGGAGCTTGCTCAAACTCATGCCCATCGAGTCAGTGATGCCGTCCAGCCATCTCATCCTCTGTTGTCCCCTACTCCTCCCGCCTTCAATCTTTCCCAGCATCAGAGTCTTTTCCAGTGAGTCAGCTCTTCGCATCAGGTGGCCAAAGTCTTGGAGTTTCAGCTTCAACATCAGTCCTTCCAATGAATATTCAGTACTGATTTCCTTTAGAATTGACTGGTTGGATCTCCTTGCAGTCCAAGGGACTCTCAAGAGTCTTCTCCAACACCACAGTTCAAAAGCATCAATTCTTTGGCACTCAGCTTTCTTTACAGTCCAACTCTCATATCCATACATGACTACTGGAAAAACCATATCTTTGACTAGATGGACACTTGTTGGCAAAGTAATGCCTCTGCTTTTTAATATGCTGTCTAGGTTGGTCATAACTTTTCTTCCCAGGAGCAAGTCTCTTTTAATTTCATGGTTGCAATCACCATCTGCAGTGATTTTGGAGCCCCAAAAATAAAGTCTGACACTGTTTCCACTGCTTCCCAATCTATTTGCCATGAAGTGATGGGACCAGATGTCATGATCTTAGTTTTCTGAATGCTGAATTTTAAGGCAATTTTTTCACTCTCCTTTTTCCCTTTCATCAAGAGGTTCTTTAATTCTTCTTCACTTTCTGCCATAAGGGTGGTGTCATCTGCATATCTGAGGTTATTGATATTTCTCCCAGCAATCTTGATTCCAGCTTATGCTTCATCCAGCCCAGTATTTCTCATGATGTACTCTGCATATAAGTTAAATAAGCAGTGACAACATATAGCCTTGACGTACTCCTTTCCCTATTTGGAACTAGTCTGTTGTTCCATGTCCAGTTCTAACTGTTGCTTCTTGACCTGGATACAGATTTCTCATGAGGTAGGTCAGGTGGTCTGGTATTCCCATCTCTTGAAGAATTTTCCACAGCTTGTCATGATCCACATAGTCAAAGGCTTTGACATAGTCAGTAAAGCGAAAGTAGATGTTTTTCTTGAACTCTCTTGCTTTTTTGATTATCCAACAGATGTTGGCAATTTGATCTCTGGTTCCTTCCTCTCAGGGGAACTGAAATTTCTCCTTCTTATTCAGGGGTGGAGGTTTTAAATTTTTTAAGTAATTAATTAATTTATTTGACCTTGCTGGGTCTTAGTTGTGACTTGCAGGATCTAATGTAGTTGCAGAAGGAGAACTCTGAGTTGTAGCTTCTGGGATATAGTTCCCTGACTGGGGATTGAACCTGGGCTTCCAGGAGGAATGTCCCTGAGATTCTATATTATTTAGAGGACTTTTACAGAAACATGGAAACTTGTGCTTTACAATCTGAAATAATTGAGTGAAAATGAGTCAGAAAACAGGATGTGGTCTAGAAATTTGCTTATAAGCAACCTCCCTAAGATACAGAGGGAAAGACTGAAGAAAAATGCATCAGATGAAGCAAAAGCAGTTTGTTATCCTAGAGTCTTTTCCATGGACCTTGGAACCCTTGGATCAAGCTCACCCCTCTGAGAATGGGACTCAGTACATCCTTAGAAGGAAAACAGATGGTAAGATGCCAACATTTCAAACATGGATTCCATCACACATCTCCTGTTTTGTCTTCTTTCATGATTCATTCCCTATCAGAGCTCAGGTCAGACTTACAAACTGTCTACATGTAAAACACAGCTTAGAATACTCACACTTTATTATACATAAAAAAAAAAATTTATTTGGCTCTGCCAGGTCTTCACATGTGATCTTCATTGCAGCATACAGGATCTTTAGTTGTAGACTGTGGGATCTAGTTCTTCAATCAGGTGTTGAACCCAGGCCCCCTGCATTGGGGGTGGGGAGTCTTAGCCACTGAACCACCAGGGGGGTCCCTGGAATACTTACACTTTGAAGGTTTGGTTTGACATCTAACTGATTCACTTTGCTGTAGAGCAGAAGCTAACGTAACAATGTGAAGCAACTAACACTCCAATAAAAAAATTTTTTTTAATAAAATGGAATAATAGCTTGGCTTGTTTTGAGAAAATTTAATTAGTATAATCTGAGATTAGACAAGATTATGCATTAAAAAACTAAAATGTGTTTTATGTGGAGAAGAAAAGAGGACTAAATATATGCAAAGTTCATATATGTAAGATCTTGTCTACTCCTCAGCATGGTAAATGTACCATATTACTCTGGAGCTGTTCAGTTCAGTTCAGTCACTCAGTTGTGTCCGACTGTTTGTGACCCCATGAATTGCAGCACGCCAGGCCTCCCTGTCCATCACCAACTTCTGGAGTTTACCCAAACTCATGTCCATCGAGTTGGTGATGCCATCCAACCATCTCATCCTCTGTCATCCCCTTCCCCTCCTGCCCCCAATCCCTCCCAGCATCAGGATCTTTTCCAATGAGTCAACTCTTCACATGAGGTGGCCAAAGTATTGGAGTTTCAGCTTCAGCATCAGTCCTTCCAATGAACATCCAGGACTGATCTCCTTTTACTTTGCTCCTATTTGCTATAAATAGCTAATGATATTGCTTTATGCTGCTCTGCTGATGAAAAACACTGAAGTGATACTGACGATTTTCATGAGACCCTGGAGATTCATTTCTTTAATGAGGACAAGATGCCTTGAATCTGTGAAATGTTACACCAAGCATTTGCTGAACTTGAAGGGTGTAGCAGGTGATGACAGAATAACAAATGTTATCAGTGACCTGTATCAGTTGTGCAAATGCCAGGAAAATAATTTCAAGGTGATTTCTCAGTATTTGTAATAGATCATGAATCAAAAATGGCTGCTGACTAGCAACATCAGACATTCCAAAAGAGTTTCTAGAGTATTCCTTGAACTGTAAATGTAAAAGTTGTTCTCAAAAATATAAACATATCTACTTCAAGTCATCCAGGAAAGGATGGATAAATATAACTTGAATCTCCACAATCACCTCTTACACTTCAAGTGCTCTCCAAAGGAAATTCTAAACTAAGAAAGAAGTCAATTCTAAAATGTAGAAATGGGGTCTCCGCTGGTAGTTTGGTGGTTAGACCTCTAAGGTTCTACAGCAGGAAGCTCAGGTTTGGTCCCTGATCAGGGAACTAAGATCCCACAAGCTGCATGGTGTGGCCAAAAAAATGTAGAAAAGGAGTAAGGAAAGAATTATCCTTTTTTACTGGACGCTTGCAGTGGTGATACAGATCAGCTGAGGTGGGTGTTGAGTCTGCCTCAAGGCCGCAGGCATAGACACTGTACCAAGGCCCCAGGAGCAGAGACCAGAACCAAGGCCGCCTCTGGAACTGACCGAGCCCCTTTGTAAGTGTTGCCAAAAGCCCTCCCGCCATCATCTCTAGCAGGCTTCCTGACCCCAAATTAGGCAAAAATGCCCACCCATGGTAGTCACCCTATAGCGCCCAAACTAATCACCTAATACCAACCTTCCAGCAGGAATTTTCTTTGTCTTGCTATAATTGGCCACTAACCCATGGAAAGCGTTAGCTCTCACTGGTCTGACAGGAGGTTGGCCTACTGGATTTGCAGCAACTTCATTAACTCTGTACTTTGTCCTCAATACACTCACTGCTTTCTGCAGGACTCTGTGCCTGAAAATTCTTTTCCAACTCGCTTTCAGACTGCCTCAACAATAGGGATGGCTGAAAGGGGAGCACTTTGGGGAACTGGGGCAAGGAGAGAATATTAGGACCTGAGTTTGAACATATTAAGTTCAAACTATTAGATTTCTCAGTAAAGTGTTGAGCAGGTTATTGGATATACGGGTCTAGAGTCCAAGATGGAGGCAGAGAATTAGAGAGACACGTTTCGGAATCATCAACATACAATCAGACTTGGCATTGGTAGGTTGTAAAGTGCTATTCAAATATAAAGTATCATTACTAGTAGTTACTCCTGAACAACACAGCAACAATCATTGGCCCACTAACCCCTTTGGAACACCAAAGTTACTTTTTGAAGAATGAAATAATGTCATTTGTAGCAATTGGTGGATCTAGAGATTATCACACTAAGTGAAGTAAGTTAGAAAAAGACAAATATCATATGGTATTGCTTATATGTGGAATCTAAAAAAATGATACGAACAAACTTGTTCACAAAACAGAAATAGACTCACAGACTTAGAAAACAAACTTAGGGCTACCAAAGGGGAAAGGGCAGGGGGGGATAAGTTAGGGATTGTGGATTAACAAGGGCTTCGCAGGTGGCGCATTGGTAAAGAATCGGCCTGCCAAAGCAGGAGACACAAGAGAGGCAGGTTCGATCCCTGGGTCGGGAAGATCCCCTGAAGGAGGAAATGGCAATCCACTCCAGTATTTTTGCCTGGAAAATGCCATGGACAGAGAAGCCTGGCGGGTTACAGCCCAAGAGATCACCAAGAGTCAGATGCCACTGACTACTAACTGCACCGCACTGGGGGTTAACAGATACAAAATATAAAACAGATAAACAACAAGGTCTCTCCCTATAGCCCAGGGAACTATATTCACTCTCTTGTAAGAATCTATAATGGAAAAGAATCTGAAAGAGAATTGATCTATCTATCTCTGAATCACTTCGGTGTATACCAAAAACTAATAGAACATTGTAAATCAACCATACTTCAATTTTTTAAAAAGATACATGAAAAACAGTTTTTTAACAGAATACAATTTTTGGAAAATAGGATATATATACAAGTGCTACATTTTTCTTGCTCTATTTCTCAATTATTTTATTGTCAATTTTAAATACTAAGAAGTTCAGAGGTTCTCAACTGATTTTAGGCTTACAAAGTATTATCAGTTGGAAGCTCTGAGAAGGCCATGTAATGACATATTCTTCAAGAATGCTTATCTTCCTAGGAAATGAAGAGCTCAAAATGTGAAATACAGTCTCAAAAGAACTTCGAGGCTGCTAGGTCAGCTACGGTCTTGATAGGAATCATGTAATGAAGGATATGCTGCTAATCTTTGATAAGGAATATGCAGGTAGTTTAAAAATATACACACTTTTCAACACTTCATCCTGTAAGGAGAATTGAAAGAAACATCAATTAAGGTTTAAGCATTGAAAAATTGATTATTAAGGATGACACAGTTTATGGAAAGTACAAGGATGAGGGTTTATAGAAGGGAATTCCCCAAATAATGATAACATTAAACCACTGCCAATCCTGATGCTATGCTGGGCTCAGAATACATATTTTGTCATTTTGCTGGAAATGGCAACCCACTCCAGTGTTCTTGCCTGGAGAATCCCAGGGACGGGGGAGCCTGGTGGACTGCCATCTATGGGGTTGCACAGAGTCGGACACGACTGAAGCGACTTAGCAGCAGCAGCAACATTACATATCTACATGTCAGTCCATCAGATTACAAATAGGAATATTTAAGAATACAATATTGAATACAATATTGCTCTGCAATATTTGAAGTATCAACACTCAAAAGTAAATTGTTGAAATTCTAGCTCTGGAAATGGTGGAGTGGCTTGTATTGAACTAACTCTCCTTCAGGTGGTGGTTATAAACTGTGGACAAATATAAAGCTTAACTGTTTGAAGGCCCTGGAAAAACCACCAAAGTCAAACAGAAACTGGGTGGGGAGATTGGAGCCCCGAGGGAAGAGAACCAGGATGACTGGGGTCCGGGGCTACACGGCGTCTCCGATGTCTCTTCAGGGTGAGTCCCAGTCTACACCAGCAGGGCAGCTAGAACCGGAGCAGAAGACCGCAGGGCTTCTGGCTTGTCGGAGAGTGGAGGCTAGAGCTGCTGGCAGAGCTGGAAACTGAGCGGGGGATCCATAGAGCAGCCACAGGAGGAAGTCCCCCAAATCTGGGTACAAATTCACCGTAAGCTCTGGGCTGATCCCTGACCTGGGCTTGTTTAGACAAGACTCCAAGGACACTGTTAAAGTAACAGCTGGAAAAAACTGCCGAAACAGAGCAACCGTGTTGTCTGCCGGCTGCCAGGGAGACCGAAACTAGTGTTTAGCCTCACGGAGCTGGAAGGGACCACAAACACCATAGGCCTCCCATCAGGACGCTAGAAGGGCCATAGGGAGTAAAGGTTATATCCTAGATCCAAAGAATATACCCCAAAACGAATGGCAAAACTAAAACAAATTCATCTTTATTTATTTATTTATTTTGGCCATACTGCATGGCCTGTGGGATCTTGCTTCCCCAATCAGGGATCGAACGTTTGCGCCCTAGAATGGGAGCCCAGAGTCTTAACCATTGGATGACTAGGGCAGTCCTTTATTTTGTTTTATTTATTTATCTGTTTATGTGCAAACCCATCTTTAAAAGTGCAATACTAGGGGATTCCCTGGTTAGGACTCAGTGCTTTCATTGCCAGGGCTTGTGCTCAATCCCCGATTGGGCAGCTAAGATCCTGCAAGCCATGGGAAATACGCCCAAAACAATTAACTAAATAAGTAAATAAAAGCATCTAAATAAATACCTCTAAAGTCTCCATCTGTATGGAGCCAATTAAAAGTTATACTTACCAATCAAAGACTTGTGTCGTGTTTTTATTTTTTATTGATGATGATGGTCTTTACTTTGATTTTTTAAATGTCTGTATTTTTAACTGGAGGATAACTGCTTTATAACATTGTGTTGGTTTCTGCCATGCATCAACACTAATCAGCCATAGGCATACATGTACCTCTCCCTCCTGAAACTCCTTCCCACCTCCCACCCCATCCTACCCCACTAGGTTGTCACAGAGTGCTGGGTTTGAGCTTCCCGTGTGATACAGCAAATTCCCACTGGCTATCTGCTTTACATACAGTAATGCGTATGTTTCAATGCGCTTTCTCAATTCATCCCACCCTCCCCGTCCCTCTTTGTGTCCACTCTTTTCTCAGTGTCTGCATCAAGGTTCATCAGTACCATCTTTCTAGTTTATATATACATATATGCATTAATATATGATATTTGTTTTTCTCTTTCTGATTTACTTCACTCTATATAATAGGCTCTAGGCTCATCCATCTCATTAGAACTGATTCAAATGTGTTCCTTTTTATGGTTGGGTAATATTCCATTATATATATGTGTGGTGTTTTTAAAACATGAAGTTTGCAGTTACTTCTCATGCTTTAAAAATTGCATTCATTTCCTGAGTTTTTAAACTTTAACCTCCTCCAACGGTGACCCAAATCAAAAAGTATGCATTTTAATAAATGAAAAAGAGTGGGAATGAAAATTGGGATTTCAATAATCACTTCTCTTTACACTGTCCCTCTAGTATTAAAAAAATTTTTTTTCAGAGCTTTTGAACTTCCTTTTGGTCAGGAATTTGATGATATATCGTATTACAGTAGAATCATCTAAGTCAGTGAATAAAACATAAACAAAGCTGCTGAACCTAGAAACATATTGATAAACATCAGCTCCACAAATTCCTTTGACAGAAGCAAACACACTTGAGGTGATATAATTTATGACTTCCTGTGAAGCAAGACAGATTCTAGGCTTATTTGTGAAAGTTATGAAGTGAACTGAATAGTCTGTGCAAACACAGCGCAGTGAAGTAGCTGCTCCTTGACAGACAGGCCAAGTCTCAGGTTCCCAACCCTGCCCTGTGGCCCTTCAAGCCGATCAAAGTCATCCATAGGGATTCTTCCTGGCTAAAGTTCCAGTTGGGTGTTTTGGCTTCAATGTCTTTTGATCTCCTCCATGTGAGCCCTCCCTGGCTTCTGCCTGAAACTTCTGGAACCACCCGGGGGCAGGTGCAGAGGGTCCCAGTGCTAGGATGGTACCACCCGTCTAAGTCACATGGTCCTGTCAATTTGAACTCCTAAATAGCCCTTGTTCTCTCTCTGTCATTACTGCTATAGTTGGATCCACCACTTTTTCCTGATCAATTGCCAAAGCCTCCTTTTTATTCTTTTGCCTCTAGACTCACTGCTGAAATCTACCTTATCCACTGCTGCTTTTGTGATCTTTCTGAAATGCAAAAGTGAGCATGTCACTCCTCTGTAGAAAATTCTTCATAGTTCTCTTGCTATTGCCTGGTAAGGGTCATAGCAGGCTATAAGACCTCCATGATCTAACTTATGCTTCTTATGAATACTTTCCCTGTTTTTTTTCACTTTAAGCTATGACAGAACCATGATCATGTCTGTCCTGCTATCCTGTCATTATTCCAGAGCCTTGACACATAATGGATAATTGCTAGCAGGTACATCACTACCCCATGGCTCATGCTTCTAATTTATGGGCCTTTTTGCTAGTTAATTGAGCTTCTTCTTGGTAGAAACACAAGTGTGCCCTTCTCTCACAACTCGAGACTAGTTACTATCACTTGTGTATTTATTCACCGTTAACTCATTTATCTTGGGATTTACCACAGTCTAACACCGTGACTGGTACAAAATTCTTTGAACGAATGAGTGAAAATGAGTTCAGAAGTGTGGCCCAGGAGTTAACATCTATGTATGAAGTTGACCAACATAAAGAATTGCAATCCAGTGCAATTCTGTTTTCCGCAGGCAGTACATGTCTAGACAAAATACAAGGATTACGAGGCGAAGAGTTGGCTTCCTCTTGCTCTTCACAAACCTGGGAACCAGATTTAATGAATCAAGACTTTGTAGAACGAGTCGGAACAAAGGGCAAACAATCCAACTTCTTATAAATAAGTGCAAAGGTAATCAAGACTGCCCCAAGCCCCAGATAGCAGAGCAGGACCTCCAGCGCCTTCCAGGCCTCCCTGGAGGCCCCGCCCCTCGGGAGGCGGGGCGAGCGCCCTGGGCGGGGCCTTCCCGCTCAGCCCCGCCCCGTGGGCGGGGTGTAAGCGGGAGGGCGGCGCGGAGGCGGACGCACGCACGCCGTTTCCTAGGAGATGGAACACACTGGACGCCGGAGCTTCACAAGGGAGCGAACGAGGTAAGCGGCCGCCGCGGGCAGGTAATCCCGAGCGGGCAGCGGGGCGGCCACCGTCCGTCCGACGCGAGTCTGTCCTGCGAGGCGACCCGGCATGTTCCCTGGGCACCCTGTCCTACCGGGGCCGACCTCTGCTGAGAGAAGGGGCCTGGACACCGGTAGGGGTGGAGGACCGGAGGGAGGACCAGGGGAGGGGCGGCGCTGGCCGGCGGGGACGACCTACCTGCTCCCAGCGCGGTGGGTTTGCCCCGCAGCGCCCCTGGCCGCTTTCCTGCGCCCCTAGACGGCGGGGTTCAGTCCCGGGTTGGAGGCTGACCGTGGGCATGCATCGGCCTGGGAGACCCTCGCCCCCGAACCTCTGCCCTAGAGTCTCCCATCGTCCCCCCGCCCTCACCCCGGGACCCCCCTCTCCCTTTAGTGCCTGGGCTGGAGGGGACGCTGCTTTGAGGAGTGAGGGGGCGGGATCGGGTCTCGGGAAGGCGGCGGAATTGAGTTCAGAACTGTTACAAAAATGAAAAAGCAGGAAAGAAACTGGGTCCAAATTCAGTGCTCACTCGTGCATCGCAAATGGTTCCCAGGTAAAAGCGGAATCCCGGCGCAGGGTGGACCAGCGGGACCCCGGGTCCCCCACGCCGAGCCCGCCGCTGCGGTCCGCGGGACACGCGGGTCCCCCGGGACCACCGCTTCCCGCAGGCCTGCGGGACTGCGCCCCCGGAGTCTTAAGGGCCCTGGTTTGCTGCGGGGGTGGGGGAGTGGGTCGGGGAATCAGAAATCAGAGCGTCAGGGAATGAAAACTGCTTCCTGACTTATAAATAAGACAGGCACTTAGTTGAAGGACAGGGTTGGAGTAGGGGAGGGGAGGCAATAAAACTGGCTTTTTATAAAGTGTTTGTAATCTCAACTCTAAACGGAAAGAAATTTATGTAATTGTGTTTAATCTTTTAAAATGATCAGGCATTTGTTCTAATTGTAACGGAATTCTCATAGAGTCAAATGTATCGGAGTTATTTTAATCAGAAAAATAATCCCTAGAGTCGAAATAGTAATGGAGGCAAAAGTTACTTTCCAGCCTTTCGGCCTGTCTTTACCGTCACCACACCCCCAACCTCCATCTCTGCCAAGGGACCGAGTGACCGGAAAAGGAGAGACCCTTCTCTCCGCCCAAGGAGGCCACCTGCCTAAGCAAAACGGTCTTTGGGCAAGGTGTTTGATCTATTTGTTGAGATGGGTGTGTGAGTGTGTGTGTGTGTGTGTGTGTGTGTGTGTGTGTGTGTGTGTGTTTTGATTTGGTTGTGCTTCGTTTTAAAAGTTTGTGAATATTAGCACAGAACACCATACTTTTATTTTTTAAACACAAAATTTTTGTTTTCCCATTGCAAAAGCTCCCCTTTTAATTTCTGTAAAGGTATGACTTGGTTAGTTTGATAACTTTTTTTCTGTTTTGCTTTTTAAACAACTTAATGGTTTTTATGGCGTTATTTTAAAAACAAACAAACGTTAATTCCAGTCTCAGAGTAATAAAATTAGGGCAGATTGTACCAAAGCAGGTTGAAGAGGTGCAGAGGTTATCTGCTCAGTGATTGGGCAGACACAGATTTTACCCTCCATTTGCCCTCTCTCTTAATCTTTTTTAATCCTTTCTAAATCCCTTATTAGCTGGTAGAAGCTTTTGAGAATAAAGCTCAAGTTTACAGTAATTGTGCACTTAGCTAAAAATAAGACAACTGGAATGGGAGAGAAGTGGTGAGAGTATTTATCTAATGTAAGTCTGTAATTGAGCCTCTCAATAAATGTTTTTTTTCTTTAAACCAGAATATAAGATGTGTATAATTCATAAGAAAGTACTGTAACTTGATTGTAGAAAATTTCAAGTTCCTAACAATTCTGTTACATTAATTGAGGATCATAGTTAAATCACACTTATCTGTATTTTGCCTTGTTGCATACATATTGAAATACATACATGGAAATATTCATGTGCAAAAGAAATCATATTAATACACCCCTATTTTGCAGAATTAGCTTCCGGGGGTCCACAGAGAAGACCTGATGTTGGGAAAGGTTGAGGGCAGAAGGAGAAGGGGGCGAGAGAGGACGAGATGGTTGGATAGCATGACCAACTCAAAGGACATGAATTTGATAAAACTCTGGGAGATCGTGAAGGACAGGGAAGCCTGGCGTACTGCAGTCCATGGGGTCACGAAGAGTCGGACATGAGTTAGCGACTGAACAACACAACAACAGAGAAGAATACATGTAGTTTGCGGAGAAATATCATTGAATGTGAACTGGGGACCTACCTATAGGCAGTCTGTCTTGTAAATTACATATACTGCATTTTGACTAGTAAATCTGTTTAGGACCTTGCTAGGCTACACTCATCAGAACAGTTGTCTCCGTGCTCTCAGTGAGTAGAGGCTGTGCTGTGCCATGCTAGTCGTGTCTGACTCTGCGAGCCGATGGACTGTAGCCCGCCAGGCGCTCTGTCCGTGGGATTCTCCAGGCAAGGACACTGGAGTGGGTTGCTGTGCCCTCTTCCAGCGGATCTTCCCGACCCAGGGATCGAACCTGCATCTCTTGAGTCTCCTACGTTGGCAGGCAGGTTCTCTACCACTAGTGCCACCTGAAAAGCCCTTCAGGTGAGTAGGTACATGGGAATAATTTAAAAAACCCTTTATACATCTATGCCTGTCTACATTGGGCCATTATCCTTGTTTTCAGGGGGATAATGAGACAGCGGGAATGGTCAGCTTCTCACCCTGGACAGCTGTTTATTTTGTAATTCAAATGACTCAAAAGGGACCTTTCTGAAGCTTTGTTTGGGAGCATAGTATGTAAACTTGTGTAAACTCCAGTTGTCTTGGAACCACACATCAGACTTTTTAAAATCCATGTCATACCCATAATCTTCACCCCTTCAAACAAAAGAAGCTGAGAAACAGCCGTATACCTCTTTTATTTTTCCCTGAATATAAGTATCCTATGCTATAGCACTTTAAACAAACTGTGTTTCCAGTGTTTTTTCTTTTCTATTTTTTGAAGACTTGGAGTGAGGTTTCTATTACAGCCACTCCAAAACAAAAACCAAACCTCTGGGCTTCCAGGCTGGAGCAGGAAGGCATCAGTGACTGGTCGGCCTGTTGTGCTGTAACTACTGGTGGTATGGTCGATGCTCTTTACGGTGGAGGAGAAAGAGGCAGTTCACTCCACTTTTGCAGGGGGTTGAGCCACTGCAAGGTGAAATTTCCACGTTTCTGGCACCTCTTACCTCTGAAATTCTCTCCCACCCCGGGCAGCTCCCTCTTCACTCCTTTCTCTCTCATCCTTTTCTAGCGGTGCCTATAATCACCATCTACCTCTCAGACCCTCAATGTTTGTCCTCATCTAGGTGTTACCATGAACATAATCTGTTGCATGTGCAGCAGATTTGCAAAGAAAAGATTTATCCCATTAAAGTTTAAGGTTTATTTATCCCATTAAAGTTTAATTCAGTAACTTGGGGGTGGGGTGAAAATAAATTTCTTAACGAACTCCAGTTAGACTCCCTTCTCCCCGAGTCACTGTCCCTTCCCTGTTTCTGGCCTAAGTTTTCAGTGTCCTTCCAGGTTATCAGCATGAGCCAGATCTAGTCCCACGGTTTCGTCGGCGTTGGGAGAACCCCTGTGTACTTTCCAGGTGGTTTATAGCATCTTGCCTTGCTAGGGTGAGGAGTTAGGAATCTTTAGGGGGTGGTGGGGGTGGGCAGCCTTCACTGTGGGTAGATTCTACGCGGTTTGGGAGTGAAGAGGGGTGGTTCTTTTAGCTGCATTAGTGATTGTAAAAGCTAGCAAGGATGGATTGTTTAGAAGTTGGGGACTGCACTGAAAAACCAAACAACTTCAGGCTAATGCAACTATTAGACTAACTCCATCATTGATTCTCTTGATCCTAGGTCATTTAATCCCTCTGCGTTTTTGTTGTACGTTGTTACTGATATGATGAACACTGTGGCCTTTTGGACAAATTTATTCTCTGTATTGTTACTTAACCAGAAAGAATCAGGTAAACCTCTGGAGAGCACACTTGGGTAAAAGACCTTAAATAGAGAAGCTAGAAAAGAATGTCAAGCAATTTAGCGAATTCCCTGGTGGTTCAGTGGTTAGAAATTGGCAATTTTTCTGCAAGCCGTGTGGTGCAGCCAGAAAAAAAAAAAAAGAGTGTCAGGCAGTTTAATATCTGATAATAAACTGCAAAATACTGACTTAATAAAATTCTAAGTGATCAGAAGGAATATGTTTTATAGTCCATGTTTTATTTAATCATAGCACAGAGTATTACCAAACAGATCCCAAAAAGCTTTCAAAATTGTCTTTCCTTACCTAGATAATTGAAAAATTAAGGAAACCAAATACACATTTTAGTCAGGAACCATGCAGGGGGATGTTGCCTCTCTCTATATTAATACCCTCGTGTTTAGAATCTGTGTCTATGCATAATGTAAAGACCACTTACAAAAGAACTTCATTTTCAGGCAAATGGGGAAGCATTTGCTGGCATTTGTTGAAACCATTTGCTAAGACATAACTGAGCCAGATGAAGGAACCACTAAATAGAAATGGAATTTACTATCGAGATCTCTTTGTCAAGTTCCTGGCCACAGAGGTAATGTGGCCTAAACTACTCACGCGCCTTTGCTATCTGTCATGAAGTAAAATAAATGACAAATGAAAGCACACTCCCTGTTATTTAAAAGCCCCACAGGTTCTTCCAGGGCTTCCTGTGGACAAATGTGTTCCTATATAAAGGGAACTGCGTCATTTTAGCGCACTTCTCTGCGGTGTTTGCACAGAAAAGCCTAGTTTTGGAAGCCTTGGGTACTTTGACAACTACAGTATATTCTTGTTGCTCCTACATTTCTGCATCTAATAGAGAAGGAATTTCTGCAATTTTATCTTGTGGAAGTAGTGCTACAATGAAAGAAAAATAATCATTGATTGAAGCATCAGATTATGAAAGGCATTTTATTTTTTTGGCCGAACCACGCAGCTTGTCGGATCTTAGTTCCCCAACTATCGATCGAACTCGGACACTCAACGGCAAAAGCGCAGTTTCTAACCACTGGACCTCCAGGGAATTCCCTATAAAAGACATTTTAAAGCAAGCTATGTCCTTTCATAGTGCCAAACGTTGTTACCTTCTGCAGCTAAGAATACAGCCTTGTAGCAGGAGGATCGATTTTTTTAAAGCAACATAAGAATGATAAACAGATATGAAATGAGAAATGTTCCTTGAAAGCTGAATTGAGACAGAAGAGTGGGAGGAAATTATTGAACACAGTTGTAATGAAGGAGGTACTATGGCTTTATGTGCTTGGTTTTTTTGTTTTTTTTTTAATTGTAGTAATAAAATCAGAACCTAAAAAAAAAAATCAGAACCTATAGAAACCTGTACCCTTCCAATATATACACATCCACAACTCCTTTTCTGTAGTTTGAAATCCACAAAGCTCTGAAAGATGACTTTTCAGAAATTAATTTGTGCAAATTCGTTTGAAATAAAATATGGCCCGAGTGATGTAAGGCCACTTATGGTCTTCATTTCTTTTATTTAGTGTACTTCTCTTACATTTTTCCGCAGGTGCATTAAGATGCTCTTTGGGAGACGTTATGTACCCTACTGCTTTTCTGTGGCTGGTGGTTTAGTCGCTGAGTCGAGTCTGACTCTTGTGACCCCACGGACTGTAGCCTGCCAGGCTCCTCTGTCCATGGGATTCTCCAGGCAAGAATACTGGAGTGGGTTCCATTTCCTTCTCCAGGGGATCCTCCTGACCCAGGGATCGAACATGGGTCTCCTGTGTTGCAGGTGGATTCTTTACCCCTGAGCCAGCAGGGAAGCCCTCTATTTCTTTTCTAAAATATGCAAATACCTGGATTCCAAACACATGTGGCCCAGGAATTTCACATAAGGGATTGTGGTCCAAATTAAACACGATGCACAAATAGATTCTAAGAATGGATATATTGGAGAATCTGATTTTGCACAGTCTGGTGTGGACCCATATAGATTCTATTGCTGCTCTGTCATTCAGTTGTGTCCGACTCTTTGTGACCCTATAGACTGTAGCCCCGCCAGGCTCCTCTGTCCATGGGATTCTCCAGCAAGAATACTAGAGTGGGTTGCCATGCCCTCTTCCAGGGGATCTTCCCAACCCAGGGATTGAACCCAGGTCTCCTGCACTGCAGGTGGATTCTTTACCATCTGAGCCACCAGGAAAGCCCAAGAATACTGGAGTGGGTAGCCTATTCCTTCTCTGGGGAACTTCCCGACCCAGGAATCGAACCGAGGTCTCCTGCATTGCAAGCGGATTCTTTACCAGCTGAGCTACCAGGGAAGCCCATAGATTCTATTATAGTCATTAAAAAAAAAAAGGAATCACAAACATCATTAAGTCAATGTTTATTGGGTTCTGTTTCATTACATGTATTAATAAATGTACTGTACCATGTATTAATAAATGAAGCACTCTACAGTGATTTTCAGCAGTCTATCATATGTGAACATCATTCCACATAGCACAAGTGATTTACTGACACGTGCTTAAAAATTAGTATTTATCTTACAGTTTTCCTAGGTTACCAGTAAATTTTTGGAAGTGAGGCTTTAATGAGCATTCCCTTTATTCTTGTTGTTTTTTTACAGGGTGTTCATAAGAATGGAAGCACCGTTTCCTTGCCAGATTCCTTACTGCTGCTTCTTATGAACCTACAGAATCTTGGGGAAGAACCTGTATTTAATGATGACAAAACCCGGCACCAGCGTAGCAACAACGGTCTAAGGGCAGAAACGAATAAAAATAAAAGACGCGTTTATATTTATATTCAACAAAGACGTCCGTTCCCGTGGGCAGCCTGCGCTGCATCGTTCTTCCGAGATGAAGCGGTACACGACCATGAAACAGCTGGGGGACGGCACGTACGGGAGCGTGCTCATGGGCAAGAGCAACGAGTCCGGGGAGCTGGTGGCCATCAAAAGGTACCGCGCTACCCTGCCACGAGCACCCGTCTTTCTGTTCCTCTCCTTTGCTTGCTCGAGAACGTACACAAGCGCAGAGAGAAGTCTGGTGCAGACCCCACGCTTGTTAGGCCATGGTGGAATGCCATTCTGGAGGCAGCACTGCAAGAAAGGAGTTCTGCTGGTCCCCACGTATATGAGTTTAGTTTTCTGATTTGTCCAGCAAAATAAGGGCTCTGCTTTTTGAAAAAAAAAAGTTATTTCTTTTTAATTGGAGGGTAATTGCTTTACAAGGTCGTGTTGATTTCTGCCATACGTCAGCGTGACCCAGCCATAAGTGTGCATGTGGTCCCTCTGTCTTGCACCTCCCTCCCACCCCCCCACGCCATCCCACCCTCTGGGTGGTCCCAGGGCACCCGGCTGAGCTCCCTGTGTTACACCGCAGCTTCCGATTGGTTATCTGTTTAGGGCTCTGCTTCTTATGCATGACAAATCTGAACTGAGACTGGAGGTAATACGTAGAATTTTTTTTAGCACTTAAAGTGGAGTACAGAGTAGAGCTTATTATTTCTTTAAAACAACAGGCCTCAAAATCAGATGGTACTCACAATATCAGACTGAGTTCTGAATAGCATATGGTATTTCCCTGAGCTCCATATGAAATAGAGGAATTATTAACTTAATTATTTCTTTAATCTACTGTATTTGATATCTATCATATATTAAAAAAAATTTCCCCAAAGTTTAGTGATTTAGTAAGTAAGTAAGTAAGTAAAGTCGCTCAGTCGTGTCCGACTCTTTGCGACCCCGTGGACTGTAACCTATCAGGCTCCTCAGTCCATGGGATTTTCCAGGCAAGGGTACGGGAGTGGGGTGCCATTTAAGACAAGAACCAACATCTATTAACTCTTGGTTTCTGTGGGTCAGGAATTTAGGAGCAGCTCAGCTGTGGTTCTGGCTCCAGGCCTCTCTGCGGTGATGGCAGAGGCCGGCCCAGGTCACAGTCATCTGCAGGCTGGACCGGGGCTGGAGGACACGCTTGCAAGCTGGTTTGCCGTGTCAGTTTGCTGGGGCTGCTCTCACCAAGTACCCCAGACTGGGTGGTTTAAGCAGCGTATTTATTTCCCCACAGTCTGGAGGCTGGAAGTGAGATCGAGCTGTTGGCAGGGTTGGTTTCCCCTCAGACCCCTCTCCTCAGCTTGTAGACAGTTCTCTTTCTCCCCATGTGTTCACCTGGTCTTCCGTCTGTGTGTGTCTGGGTCCTAATCTCCTCCTCCTAGAAGGACACCAGTAATATCGGATTAGGACCCACCCCAAAGCCCTCTGCTAACCTTAATTACCTCTGTAAGGTCTATCTCCAATGCAGTCATTCTCCGAGGTACCGGGAGTTTAGGACTTCAGGGTATGGATTTGGGGGGACACAGTGTGGCTCAGACTGGACTTCTGTATATGCCAGTTTAAGCACGGACTGGTTGGCTTAAATGGTAGGGATTGATTGAGACAGTTGGGAGGTTACAAGTCTAAAGTCAAGGTGTCAGCAGGGTTGGTTCCTGCTGAGGGCTGGGAGGAAGGGCTCTCTCCTCGGCCTTTTTCCTTGGCTTATCGATGGCATTTTCTCTCTATGCACCTCCCACGTCAGCTTCCCTTGATGCATATTTCTTTGTCCAAATTTCTTTTTTTTATATAAAGACAAATTTATATATAAAGACAATTTTCTCACTATATGGGGCTCTACAGATCGTCACTTGAGTGTTCTCATGACATGGTAGCTGGCTTCCACCGCAACAAGTCTTGGAAACTGATTACCACTTCAACCAAAGGATGATCATCCAAAATTTGAGTGCTTTAACAAATGTTTATCAAATGTTAAAAATTTTACAATATGATGATCTAAAATATTACATATATAAGGAAATACTTTTATAAAGTATTGTCAAATAGCCGTTAGTATCAAGTAAGTAAATGTATAATGAATGGGCTTCCCAGGAGGCACTAGTGGTAAAGAAACCTCCTGTCAGTGCAGGAGACTTTAGAGACGTGGGTTCGATCCCTGGGTTGGGAAGATTCCCCTGGAGGAAGGCACTGCAACCCACTCCAGTATCTTGCCTGGAGAATCCCATGGACAGAGGAGCCTCATGGGCTACAGTCCATGGGGTCACAAAGGGTTGGATACGACTAAAATGGCTTAGCATGCTTATATAACTGAAATGAAAAACAGGAATAAAAAGAAATTTCCCTGACCTGAAAGGTGAAATAGTACAGGTACTTCCCATAAAGTTGGTTTTAAGACCAGTATGCCTTTTGTACCCCCTACTGATCAAGATTGTACTGGAGCCCCTAACTGGTGCAATAAGAGAAAAAAGTAATAAATGAGGTGTAAGTATTAGCCAAAATGAGATGAAATCATTCTTAGTTATAGGCTAAGTGATTATGTAAATGCACCCAAATACTTCATTACACACACATAAATTTATATGTAAAAATATCTTTAAAAGGACTGGAAAGATTTACAATAAAATTTACGAATGCTGTGGCTCCTAGGGGGAGGGGGTAAGAAGATGAGAATGAGGGTTGGGTCTCATGGTATCATCTTAGAAGACTTCCCCCAGAAAATGAGATCTTGAGAATGAGAAAGAGCTATGAAGAGGAGAGGGAGGCATAGCCAAGCTGTAAGAATAGCATGTATGAAGGCCTGGAAGCAGGAGAGATTTTCCTTTGGGAAATTTTATTGTAGGTCACTGGTAATAAACCTTGTAGTATCTGCTGCCATTTCAGAAAAAAAAGTAAAAAAAGCTATAACATGGTCCTTCTAGGGGCTGGTGATAAGACCCTCTCACCTCATTAAATTAACAATATTTATTAAGCTCTGTGTCCTTTAAAGACCTGAGAGGCGGTTCCATTCCAGAGGGTCTCCTGTTTGTGGGTCGGTTGCTCAGGAGCCCCACCTGGGGGTTTCAAAATCCATCAAGCCACCATTTAGTGAACATCTGTTGAGACTTAAACTGTGTCTCAAAACCCAATCAGGCAGGGGGAGGTGTCCTCAAAGAGCTTACTGCTGTGCTTGAGGAGAGGGGACAAGGTCTAAACGTAATAATTAGACCATATGGTGTGTAAGAAGGTGGTCAGTGCTACGGGAGAAAAGGCAGAACAGGAAAGGTGACCTCAGAGCCCTGAAAGCCAGCCTCCGGCGTTCAAGGCAGAAGGCTCAGCCTGAGGTGAACGTCCTCTCCTTTCTTCTAACCAGCCAAGCGCTTTCTAGCTGTTTCTCTGGCTGACACCTGCTGTCTTGGAGGTCTCCTCGGAGACACTGCCTCATCACAAAGGCCGAGGCCTGGCCAGTTTATCTCATGATCCTTAAAGCTGATCTGTATGTCTGTTTTGTGTTAACTAAAGTCGATTTCCTGTGAGATGGGAAGCACCGTGGTAACCATCCCTGGTTTCATCATCCGGGCACGTGGCAGGTGGTGGATGAATAACTAAATGGAAGAGAAGTTGGCAGGGAGTCTAAAAGGAATCTAACAAATTGGTTTAACTTCTTACAATTAAATTAATTTCTTTAAATTGGTCTAAGAAATTGGGATAATTGTTTTGTGAAGAAACTTCTATATTTGTTGCATATAGATACCTGTATCACTTTAAGGTAGTATTGATAAGAAGTAGTAACTGTTGAGGAGAAAGCAGCATGTTAGTACATGTGGATTGCAGCTAGTACAGATTTTTAAGAAGAATAAACGTTTCAGTTTGTACTAAATTTTGAAAAAGAACCTGAATATGTTAACTAGCCTCTAAAAGTTTTATTAAAAATTCTACAATTATTTTTTAAGAATCATAGAGATTATATGTACAGTTTTGGATGGATTTGATCACTGGATGAAAGAACTTTTATATTATATTTGAATTGACTTGTGTTTTATTTCAAATTGAGCATTGTGCTGGACTTTCTTCATTTCAGCAAGACATATATGGCTATAGTACTGAAAGTATCTTTTGGTAAGTCAGTAAGCCCTCAAGTTTTTTCAAGCTCTTTCATAAATTTTTAGCACCTGAATACGTACAAGTGAAATTCTGATTCACTAAGAGTATTTTAGAAATAATAGCACTGATGCCCTTGTTATCTCATTGTAGCCAACCACAGATACTGGTAAAAATAGGAACATCTAGTATTTCCTGAGTGCTGACCTGAGCCATTTACAATAAGCTTCTCTTACGCAGCAGTTTCTGCTCTATAGCTAAGGAATTTGGGGCACAGAGGGTCAGTAGGTAATTTGTCCAAGAAGTGACATAGTCATGAGCCTGCAGCAAGTGGCCCTGAGATGCGCAGAACGGAAATGATCTGCTTTTAAGGAGGAGGGAAGAGAGACACACAGCTTGCCTGGAGCAAACTAATAATAGAGTGAGAGCCAGCAGTGAAAGTTGTGTCTTCACACCCTCGGTCCCCAGGCACTAAACTTTTCTTTTTTAATTTCAGAATGAAGAGGAAGTTCTATTCTTGGGATGAATGTATGAACTTGAGAGAAGTTAAGGTAAAACCCCAGAGATGAGAAGAACCCGAGAAGACCTCAGTTCTACCCCACACGCCTCTCATTCCCGAGGAGGGCAGCTAAGGAGACTGTTCTGTTCTCTGAGTGAAGCAGACCAAAGATAGTTCTGTTTCTTATGCTTTCCTTTATCTTCCTAAACTCATTTCTCATCAGAATGTCAGTGGAGAACAGAAAATAACTGTACCCTCGCATTTTAAAATACACTCACGTTGTTAATGCCAGTGGCCTCCATTTATTATTCATTTTGTCTAAGCTTTTTGTTTTGTATGAGGGTGTAGCCGATCAGCAAACAGTGTTGTGACAGTTTCAGGTGGACTGAGCAGAGGGACGCAGCCATATAAATGCATGTATATGTATGTGTATTCTGCCCCAAGCCTCCCCTCCCATCCAGGCTGCCAGACAACCTTGAGCAGAGTTCCCTGTGCCATTCAGGAGGTCCTTGCTGGTTATCCATTTTAAATACAGCTGTGAAAGTACACTCTCACTTTTAAAAGAGTGCTTTAATTCATACTCTCAAAGGAAAGACAATTTAAAAAATCACCACATACCATTTCTTTATATCTTATGTGTACAATGTGGATACATTTTCGGAGCCTTTTGCATGGATTTGCACACGGTTAAGTCACCAACAAGGTTAAACCTATTTAATGACCAAGAAAAAAAAAGTGAGACTGAAATGCTTGACAGCTATTGTTGACCTGGTTTATTTCGGCACGTACATTCATTCCTTAAACAATTACTGCCTACTTTATCTTTGCGATTTTACTTCTGCATTTGTGGCCGCGCTGGGTCTTTGCTGCTGTTCGGGCTGGCTCTGGCTGCGGCGAGCGGGGCCTCCGCACTAGCTGCGGGTGCACGGACTTCTCATTCGGCGGCGCGCCTCGTCGGGAGCACGGGCGGAGGGTAGTCGCGGCTCCGGGGCTCCGGCGCGCAGGCTCCGTAGTCGTTCCCAGACCAGGGATTGAACCTACGCCTCCTACCTTCGCGGGCAGATTCTTTACCCCTGAGCCACCAGGGAAGCCCTATCTGCTTACTTTAAATAGGTGTACTAAGGTGATTTTAAGATGTGTAAAATATTATCGGTATTAAAATACAATACACTAATGAATTTAGAAGAAATGGAAAATTACGTAAGGTATTTATCATAGCTAGCATTGATGAGATTTTGCCAAATTTGGTACCTTTGCCTTAAGAATTTTTAATATTCACTTGCTCTGTTGCAGTCTCTGAAGAAACTTAATCATGCCAATGTGATCAAACTGAAAGAAGTTATCAGAGAAAATGACCATCTTTATTTTATATTTGAATATATGAAAGAAAACCTCTATCAATTAATGAAAGGCAGGTATGTCTTTATGAAAATTAAGTTTTCCCTTACTGTCCCCTCCATCAGTCCCTTAGGAGCCCTGCGGTATTATCACACTTTGCAATATACAGGTCCAAGAAGTAGCTTTAAATTAGCTGTTATCTTTATCAAAGGATAATGTCTAATTGGAGAAGAACCATCACTTTTCTGTTGTAATCTCTTAGAAGTCAAGATAAATATTTCATATAAACATACTATCTAGTTTTTGAAACAAAAACCTATAGTTTAATAGTAATAAAGTTGGCCTTGAGCAAAACTGAAAGAAGCATCTCCCTTGCTCTCCCATGCATCTTGTGAAGGTTAATTAAGGAATGGAGGAAAAAATGAAGTTGTGTTTAAGAAAGGACCTAGTAAACTGGGTCATTAGAATGCTTAAGTGAATGATAGAAATGTGTTATCAACACCAGGAAAATTCTCCTTTTTAAACATATGAACAGAATCTCTAAACAAGGGCAGTTTCAGTCATGTGCATGAGCATGAAAAGAATAACATTTTTGTGGTAGCTACTGATCACATCTGGAGATTAATGTCCATTTTACCTGTCTTTAAAGCCAGAGGTATTCAGCAAAAGATCCTAAAATATGAGATGAATTTCTCAGTGGATTAATGCTGATTTCTCTCTCTGTGTTTCTTATACACACACACACACACACACACACACACACACACTTTCTCTCTCTCTCAAGTACAAAGGATGATGAGTGAATTTTTCTTTAATCATATTTTTCTTTCTTTAATCATATTTCCTTCTTTCAAAAATACTGAATACATGTTATGTTCCAGACTGATAGCATTACAACATTAATAGCAGTTAAAAGTAAAGAAAATCTCTACCTCTCAAATTGGTGTTTATTTTTCTCAAGTTCTTTCTAACCCCTGTATGCAGGCATGCATGCTTTTTATGTAGTTGTAATTTTAGTGATGATACATTTCTTATTTGATTTATCCACTTACAGGTTTTCTTTTAATGCTTATACATAATATCCATAGTGACCACAGTTAGTATATTCTGTTAAACGACTATACAAAGCTTCACTTATCTCTCCACACTATTTAAAATAAGTAACTATCAATGGGAGAAAAGGTTGATAATTACAATGGATAATACTAATGTAATTATTTTGTAGCCATTAGAAGGGATAACTATGGAGATTATGAAAGTGCTTCAGTTCAGTTCAGTTCAGTTCAGTCGCTCACTCGTGTCCAACTCTTTGCGACCCCATGAATCACAGCACGCCAGGACTCCCTGCCCATCACCAACTCCTGGAGTTTACTCAAACTCATGTCCATCGAGTTGGTGATGCCATCCAGCCATCTCATCCTCTGTCGTTCCCTTCTCCTCCTACCCCCAATCCCTCTCAGCATCAGGGTCTTTTCAGATGAGTCAACTCTTCGCATGAGGTAGCCAAGGTATTGGAGTTTGAGCTTCAGCATCAGTCCTTCCAATGAGCACCGAGGACTGATCTCCTTGAGGATGGACTGGTTGGATCTCCTTGCAATCCAAGAGACTCTCAAGAGTCTTCTGCAACACCACAGTTCAAAAGCATCAATTTTTCAGCATTCAGCTTTCTTCACAGTCCAACTCTCACATCCATACATGACCACTGGAAAAACAATAGCCTTGACTAGACAGACCTTTGTTGGCAAAGTAATGTCTCTGCTTTTAAATATGCTATCTAGGTTGGTCATAACTTTCCTTCCAAGGAGTAAGCGTCTTTTAATTTCATACTGTCAATCACCATCTGCAGTGATTTTGGAACCCCAAAAAATAAAGTCTGACACTGCTTCCACTGTTTTCCCATCTATTTCCCATGAAGTGATGGGACCAGATGCCATGATCTTAGTTTTCTGAATGTTGAGCTTTAAGCCAAGTTTTTCACTCTCCTCTAACTTTCATCAAGAGGCTTTTTAGTTCCTCTTCACTTTCTGCCATAGGGGTGGTGTCATCTGCATATCTGAGGTTATTGATATTTCTCCCGGCAATCTTGATTCCAGCTGTGTGCTTCTTCCAGCCCAGCGTTTCTCATGATGTACTCTGCATATAAGTTAAATAAGCAGGGTGACTATATACAGCCTTGACGTACTCCTTTTCCTATTTGGAACCACTCTTTTGGTCCATGTCCAGTTCTAACTGTAGCTTCCTGACCTGCATACAGGTTTCTCAAGAGGCAGGTCAGGTGGTCTGGTATGCCCATCTCTTTCAGGATTTTCCACAGTTTTTTGTGATCCACACAGTCAAAAGCTCTGGCATAGTCAGTAAAGCAGAAATAGATGTTTTTCTGGAACTCGCTTGCTTTTTCAATGATCCAGCGGATGTTGGCAATTTGATCTCTGGTTCCTCTGCCTTTTCTAAAACCAGCTTGAACATCTGGAAGTTCACAGTTCACATATTGCTGAAGCCTGGCTTGGAGAATTTTGAGCATTATTTTACTAGCGTGTGAGATGAGTGCAATTGTGCGGTAGTTTGAGCATTCTTTGGCATTGCCTTTCTTTGGAATTGGAATGAAAACTGACCTTTTCCAGTCCTGTGGCCACTGCTGAGTTTTCCAAATTTGCTGGCATATTGAGTGCAGCACTTTCACAGCATCATCTTTTAGGATTTGAAATAGCTCAACTGGAATTCCATCACCTCCACTAGCTTTGTTCATAATGATGCTTTCTAAGGCCCACCTGACTTCACATTCCAGGATGTCTGGCTCTAAGTGAGTGATCACACCATTGTGATTATCTGGGTCGTGAAGGTCTTTTTTGTACAGTTCTTCTGTGTATTCTTGCCACCTCTTCTTAATATCTTCTGCTTCTTTTAGATCCATACCATTTCTGTCCTTTATCGAACCCATCTTTGCCTGAAGTGTTCCCTTGGTATCTCTAATTTTCTTGAAGAGATCTCTAGTCTTTCCCATTCTGTTGTTTTCCTCTATTTCTTTACATTGATTGCTGAGGAAGGCTTTCTTATCTCTCCTGGCTATTCTTTGGAACTCCGCATTCAAATGGGAATATCTTTCCTTTTCTGCTTTGCTTTTTGCTTCTCTTCTTTTCACAGCTATTTGTAAGGCCTCCTCAGGCAACCATTTTGCCTTTTTGCATTTCTTTTCCATTTCTTGATCCCTGTCTCCTGTACAATGTCACGAACCTCCGTCCATAGTTCATCAGGCATTCTGTCTATCAGATCTAATCCCTTAAATCTATTTCTCACTTCCACTGTATAGTCATAAGGGATTTGATTTGAAAGTGCTTACAAGTGGGTAAAAAACAGAAACCAAAATTATATTTATGTAACACTGACATCTTATATAAGAATTATACACATGGATTATGACTGGATTAGATACTGAAAAGTCAAAATAGTTTCTTCATCAGGTGGTGTGATTATGGGTAATCTTTTTGGCTTTGAATAATAATTTATGCTCTTTTAAATGTATGAAATGATAAATGAGCTATGTTGAGATATAATTTTGAAGAAAAAAATTAAGTACATATAAATGTAACAAATATTATATATTCATCTGATTTTAAAAATATATATAAACCTGTTGATGGAAGTAGTTAATACAATTGCAAATGAACACTAAAAAAAGAGTCAGCTTTGGAATCATGATTCAATTCTGGATTTCTAAATTAAATGGAAATAAAAGTGATATTGTTTAGAATATTATTCAATGTCAAGAGTGTAAATTATTTCCAAGTCCCCTATAAATGTGTTATTGTACTTTGATAATTTAAAAAATAAGAAAGAAGAAGAAAAAAGTATGAATTAAACTACTAACAATTGTACATGGTAAAAGGGCTATTTGAGGTTAAGTGCTATTTTTATACTGTTTTGGTAGCTTAACTTCCTGAAATATTGTTTTTGAGATTAATTTACAAGCCTTTCTTATTCAAGTAACCTTCTTTTCCATTTCAGTTGAAGACCCATGCACAAAATATTGGCTGTGATTCTATAACTGTACCTTTAGTATATACCATTCTTTCTACAAACTGAATTACATTACTGTTTATTTGTTCATTTCTTCACAGAAACAAGTTGTTCCCTGAGTCTGTCATCAGAAATATTATGTATCAGATATTGCAGGGGCTGGCATTTATCCATAAACATGGTAGGTTTTATATCCCTACATCTTTAGATTATTGTCAGTTTTGGATAGGAATTATATGTAAGCTATTATTAAATAAATAATATTATGTTAGATAGCTACAACTTTGGAGTGTGTGCCTACTAAATGACATATTTAAAAACTTCAGAATTTCTACAATTCTAAACAAAATAGAATTTCTATAATCTATAATTATCTTCCTCTATGTCAGAATTTTTTAACAGTTTGATCACCAGCGTTTAGTCTGTCATCATAAACCCACTCTGCTACCTTATTCCACCTAATTTTACCGTGGAAATGAAAAAAATATAAGGCCCCACTTTTGGAAAAGGTTGAAATGCTTTGATCTATCATGACCAATTACTAACATTTAACTAGTTTAAAGCCACACAAGCTATAGTATTTTCTAGTTTTCTTTAGTATTCACACATAGTTATTTCTATACTTGAAGAAATTAAATGCTTGCTCTTATTTTTATGAATTTCTTATTTATGTTAATCTTATAACTGATATTGTTTTTTGCATCTCTATCAAACCAAAATAACTTAGCCTGAAAAGTTAATATGATTTTTATGAAAAATTTTAATGAATGTTTAGAATCACTAGCTGTTTAGATATTAAGTGAGAAAAGTTTATGCTACCATTGCTGCATTTTGAGCATAACCATTCAAAAATCACTATCAATTAGTCTCCTTTCATGTTTCATCTGATATTTTCTTTTCTCTTTTAACTGCTACAGGAAATGAATAGAATTTTCTAAAAATGCCAGGCAGAAATACATAGAGTTTTCTAAAAATGCCATGCAGAACCCCATGTAAACCTTGTAAGAACATTCTTGAATTCCCAATCTTATATAAGCTATTAAGGTCTTTCAAAATCTAAAACCCATGATAATTTACTACAATTAATTGGTAAAAGTCAGTCATTTGTTGATTAAAATTAAGGATATATGCTATTTTTATTGTTTGTAGTGAATTCCTTATCTTCAACTCATTTTAAAACTCTGATCAGCATGGTAACTCTTGATTTTTGCATGTGTTAATTTATGCTAATAGAGCAAGTGTGGTGTGAAAAATCAAAAGCCTCATGAATTCTTTCGATTTTTTTGTAAAGAGTTTTGTGTTTTACTGTTATTTTTTAGGCTAGTAGTAAAATTGGTTTAGATTTCTTGGATATATAACAACTATCAGCAACTTCATAGCATAAGGGATTGAAAGAGGAAACTAGTTTGGGATTTAAAAATTGTTGCTAAAAGTAAAGGGTAATCTAGAGATCTCTTTTTAAGTGTCTCCATGGTGATTTGGGAAACCAGACTCAAGAACAATAGACATTTTTACAAAAGCTAATTTATTCTTGTCGTATTTAAACGTCTCAGATGTAATCCTTTGAGAAAACAGACACTTTTAAAATAGTAGCTGTCAAAATATTGAACTAATACTTTGGTTAAAATAGGACCAAGTTACCAATATATTTATACTATATAAGGTGGGGAAAACCTCAACTCTGGTTTAATTCTGTAAGATTTTATAGATTAATGTCACGTGCTCCCTCTCCTGTCTTCATCATGAAATTACGAGGTGTTTCTCTTGGAAGTGAATGAAATGGATCTCTGGCTAGCTGGAGTAAGGAGTACCGATGTCACATACAGCCCACAGCTGCCCTGAAGGGATTAGAACAGCTCAGGCTTAGAGAAGTCTTCCGAGCTCAAACCCTCTTGGAGTGATGACGATCACCTACAACCGACGAACTGGCCGTTCTTCATTCTCCACCCGGAAGGGTCGTTAGGATACAGGCCATCTGTGTACAGTCCGTGTGCTCTACATGCTCCCTAGACGTCTGCAAGGAGGGCTTTCGGCCTCCTTTTCACGGGGCTGCCGCGTAGCTTCAGGAACCATCTATTTTATACGTTAGTAGGTCAGTAAGGGGCTTCCCTGGTGGCTCAGCTGGTAAAGACTCCGCCTGCAATGCGGGAGACCTGGGTTCAGTCCCTGGGCTGGGAAGATGCCCTGGAGAAGGGAACGGCTTCCCACTCCAGTATTCTGGCCTGGAGAATTCTGGCCTGGGTCGCAATGAGTCGGACACCACTGAGCGACTTTCACTTGGTAAATAAGCATTATAATGTTTGGGATTGCCAACAAGGCAGCTACTGGAGAGAGCTGAGCTGTTAAATGATTTAAAGCAAGGAGTTGGTACAAATGTGTGGTGTTCCTGTTGTGCTTAATGCACTTCTCAAATAAGTGATTATACTCAAGGAATCGCGGTTACACTGTCAGCAGCAGGAAGACTAGCTGCACGGGCGTGAGCTGACGTGCAACCCTCCTAGAGCGTCACGCGACCACCTCTCTCCAGGCTGAACCTCCTCGTCTGTTACACACTCGTGATCACAGGGCCTCCTTAGGGCCGCTGTGCAGATTCACAGAGATGATCGTCACGTGGCAGTACTAACCCCGTGCCTGAACGCACCAGATCCACAAACAGAGATACGCATGGAGGGACTTCCCCCGGTGGTCCAGTGGCTAAGACGCTGCTCCCAATTCAGGGGGCCTGAGCTCCATCTCTGGTCAGGGAACTAGATCCCACATGCTGCAACTATAAAGAGTCCACGTGCTGCAGTGAAGATCAAAGATCCTGTGTGCCGCAACTAAGACGCAGTGCGGCCAAAGAAATAGAGAAACATTAAGAAAAAAAAAAGAAAAGGAAATACGTGTGCACATTTATTTTTACCCATCATATATACTGTATGAATTTCCTTGCCAAATCATTCTGAAAGCACAGTTCCCACCTCCCATCATTTTATAGACAATAAATAAGGTTTATTTTCCCCCCTAAGTTCACGCTCCTAATTAGAACAGAGAGGTTCAGCTACATCTTGTTAATAAATCAAATATGTCTAGATACGATGATTTATTGCTTTTCCTCTCTGTATTACCAAGGTTTTTTCCATAGGGACATGAAACCAGAAAACTTGCTTTGTATGGGTCCAGAACTTGTGAAGATTGCCGACTTTGGACTCGCAAGAGAACTAAGGTCACAGCCGCCGTATACGGACTATGTATCCACCAGATGGTGAGTAGCTTATGCATCCCTACAGTAGATTGTTCTGTGTCTTTCTGGAGGTTCCAATTCAAGTACTTAAAATACAGAACTGAATTTTTTTTACATTCCTTGGAGAGAGGGGAAGATTGGCTCATGACTCTTTTATTATTAAAAAGAGAAGGAAAAAGGATTTTACACATCCATTCACTCATTCAACAAATATTTGTTGAACATCTCCTGCTGGACGGATACTATTCCAGGCACTGGGAACACAGAAGGAGGGCTTCCCAGGTGGCTCAGTGGTAAAGGATACGCCTGCCCATGCGGGAGACACAGGTTCAATCCCTGGGTCGGGAAGATCCCCTGGAGAAGGAAATCGCAACCCGCTCCAGTATTCTTGCCTGGAGAATCCCATGGACAGAGGAGCCTGGTGGGCTACAGTCCATGGGGTTGCAAAGAGTCAGACATGACTTAGTGACTAAACAGCAACATCGACAAAGAAGAGAGCTAAACAGAAAAGAATCTCTGCCTCATGCCACTTACATGATAGCCAATACACAAACAGATCAAATGTATCATGAGTTACCAACAGAGAGACATACACAGGTCCATCAGAAAACATCAGAGGTCCATCACGTCTGGGTAGTCTGAGATGTGACACCTGGACTGCCTTACAGCGACAAGAATGAGAGGCCTACAAGCCACATAAGCAGTATGATGAATCTCACGGATGCAGTGCTGAGAGCAAGAGCCAAATGGAAAAAGAGCACGTTATGGGATTCCATGTAATGTACAAAAATAGATCTAACCTATGCTGTTAAAAGTCAGGATAGCGGCTGCACGGTGGGGTGAGCGGGGGCGGAAGTGACTGGCAGAGTGCAGCAGAGGGACCGTCTGGGGGTGCTGACAGCATGCAGTCCCTTGATCTGGGTGCTGGGTCCGTTCTAACTGTGAAAATTCAGCAAGCTGTATTCCTGGGACACGTGCTTTCCTCTGTATGTATCAGTTCAGTCCAGTCGCTCAGTCGTGTCCCACTCTTTGTGACCCCCTGGGCTGCAGCACTCCAGGCCTCCCTGTATATCACCAACTCCCGGGGCTTGCTCAGACTCATGCCTATCACATCGGTGATGCCATCCAACCATCTCATCCTCTGTCATCTCCTTCTCCCGCCTTCCATCTTCCCAGCATCAGGGTCTTTTCCAATGAGTCAGTTCTTTGCATCAGGTGGCCAAAGTATTTGTATTATACTCCAATGAAAGCAGTTAAGACTATTTGAGTATCAGATAGTGATATGTTATGACAGAGAAAAATTAAGTCTGGAAGGGGACGTGGGGTTGGAGGAGGCACCGGAGGGGAAGGGCATGTTGCTGTTATTTTTTCCTTCTGTTCTGGGTTTTTGGCTTCTTAGCTCCCTGGTTGAACCTGTGTTGGAAGGCCTTGTCCTGCATTGTCTGCATCCCCTGCATTGGAAGGCAGAGTCTTAGCCACTGGACCGCCAGGGAAGTCCCCGTGTTGCTGTTTTAAACAGAAGGTCTCAGCGATGCTGGGGTGTGGGGTTGGGGAGATGCCGAGAAAATGCTGAGTGTAAATGCTGAGACCAGGCCTGGAGGCAGGATCGCTCTGCACAGAGCAGAATGAACACTCACGGCAAGAGCAGGAAATGCGGTTAGAGTGTTTGTGGGGCGGCCAGATCTCAGAGGTCCCTGTGGATCACAGTAAGGGTAGGGGTGGCCTGCTGATCTGTGAGAACTGGGGAGACCCTTGGGGGGCTCTGAGCTGCCGGATTGGAAACAGAATCTAGAGGAGCACAGGCAGAACCAGGAGACCAGGGAGGAGGCTGTTACACTTTTGGGGCAGAAGATGGCAGAAAATGACTTGGATCTCGTGGCCGTGAAGGTGGGGAGAGGGACAGGATGCGGAGTGTGTTTTTAAGGCAGAGCAGACGTGGGGGATCAGACAGGGGGGTAAGGAAAGGAATCAGGCACTTCCGGGGCCTTTCTGTGAGCAGCTGGGAGGCTGGAGTGGACCCTGATGGGGATGGCGCCGCTGCGGAGCTCCAGGTTGGGGGAGGCTGTTTTCAGGTGAGGGGTGCCCCTGAGATGTCATTGTAGGCAGCAGGCCTATGGCCTGGGTTCATGGGGCAGGGCTGGGCTGGACACATAAACTTGGGAGATCTCAGTGTTAAAAATTACAGCGTTGGATGAGGTCACTAAGGGAGCAAGTGTGGTTAAAGAATGAATCAGTCTGAGGATGGAGCTGGGAAACGGTGGTGGTATGTCTGGATTTGCTCAGGACAGTCTTGGCCAGGGCCTGCTTTCAATAGTTTCAGTAAAGCAAGCTGGGTCACGTCTGATTCCCCGCTACTATATGCTTCCTGCTTCCCGGGTCGTAGCTGGTAACATGAGAGATGATGAGCCAAGTTCACACTTTAACACATAGCTAATTAATAATGCCAGTTTGCTTTTTTTTTTTTAATTTTTTTTAACAATTAAAAAAATTTTTTAAACAATTTTAAAAACATGAGTGTCTTCAAACTGGCTTCGAAGAGAAAAATTAGTTACCTGATTTCTAATAATGGTTTGATTTTTTTCATCACAATCCATGGAATCAATGTGAAGCTTTAGGAAGGTCATTCTTTGAAAAGTGAAATGGCTGACATGACTGGGATTGCTAGTTAATTTTAGTTAAAAAAAACTTTTGCATTGAAAATAGCATTCTTTTTGCAGTGATAAACCAAATACAAGTTTTAAAGATGCTGAACATCATTAAAACAGTATTCTTACTAAACTAAGAAACCTAGAAAGCTGAAGGATATTTGGTGAGGATGCACATCTGTTTTGTAACTGCTTCCAAATAAGCTGCTAAATTGCATTCTAACAAAACAACAAGTTGCAGTTGTCATAATACACACATTACACATACCCACAGACAGAGCCTAGCCAACCACACATTCTCTGATGACACTGAGGTTGACTTCAAAGATTGCTGCAGCATGGCTGTATGTTTTTCTCTCTTTGCTGTCATTTGGGTTTTAGAATTGTTTGAACCTTTGAAAAACTGCTTTGTAAGTCAATTTTAATGATTTACAGTGGTGCCTAGCTTTTTTGTAATAATCCCTTTATATTTTGGTTGCATTTTATCTCAAATCCCTTGGAAATCCTCCTTCAGAATTTTTGATAAACAGAGTGTCAAAAACTCACACTTCTGAAGTTTATAGCAAACTGGAATTATTGAAAACGAGGCTTGCAAACAGGAAGATAATGATATTTATCCCTACAAAAGCAAAAGAGGAACTGAACAGATCAAGTGCTAAGAGCTCAAAGTATACTAGTTTTTATCTGTTTAAATGTATAGTTAGAATTGGAAAATCTCCTCTTACCAGGAAGAATCTTTTTAGGGAGCTTCTATTTTCAACTGGGTAAATTTAGATCCTGTACTGAAATGGAGTGAAATTGAGACTATTTGTTTTCAGCATCTAAACCTGGCCAAACATTTGAAATAATTTTGTCTCATAAAACTATCAAAACATAGTAACAGGTGTTGGCAAGGATGTGGAAGAATTGGAACCCTCATAGGTTGTTGGTAGGAGTGTAAAATGGTACAGAACAGTCTGGCAGTTCCTCAGTGGATAAACATATAGTTACCATGTGATCCAGCAAATTCCACGCCTAGGTGTATACCCAAGAGAAATGGAAACATGTGTCCACACAAGCACTTGTGACTGTTCATAACAACATTATTGTAATAGCCCAAAGTAGAAACAACCGATGAACAGACAAACAAAAGGTGGTATAGCCACACGGGAATGCTGTTGTTCTGTCACTCATGTCCAGCCCTGCGACCCCATGGACTGCAGCACGCCAGGCTTCCCTGTCCTTCACCATCTCTGGAGCTTGCTCAAACTCATTTCCTTGATGCTATCCAGCCATCTCATCCTCTGTCATCCCCGTCTCCTCCCACCTTCAATCTTTCCCAGCATCAGGGTCTTTTTCAGTGAGTCAGCTCTTCACATCAGGTGGCCAAAGTACTGGAGCTTCAGCCTCAACGTCAGTCCTTCCAATGAATATTCAGGGTTGATTTCCTTTAGGATGGACTGGTTTGATCTCCTTGCAGTCCAAGGGACTCTCAAGAGTCTTCTCCAGCACCATAGTTTGAAAGCATCAATTCTTTGGCACTCAGCCTTCTTTATGATTCAAATCTGACATCCACACATGATTACTGGAAAAATCATAGCTTTGACTATACAGATATTTGTTGGCAAAGTAATGTCTCTGCTTTTTAGTACACTGTCTAGGTTTGTCATAGCTTTTCTTCCAAGGAGCAACCGTCTTTTAATTTTGGGGCTGCAGTCACTGTCTGCAGTGATTTTGGAGCCCAAGGAAATAAAATTGGTCATTGCTTCTACTTTTTCCCTTTCTATTTGCCTTGAAGTGATGGGACTGGATGCCATGATCTTAGTTTTTTGAATGTTGGGTTTTTCACTCTCCTCTTTAACTTTCATCAAGAGGCTCTTCAGCTCCTCTTCACTTTCTGCCATTAGTGTGGTATCATCTGCATATCTAGGGTTGTTGCTATTTCTCCCAGCAAGCTTGATTCCAGCTTGTGGAATATTATTCAACAATAAAAAGAAAGAAGTTCTGATACATGCTACAATATGGACAAACCTTGAAAACATGTTCAGTGAAAGAAGCTGGTCACAGAAGACCAGACAGTGTATGGTTCCATTGATATGAAGTGATGAGACAGGCAAATCGATAGATCGGGGGTAGACTAGAGATGCTGGACCCAGGGCTGTTGGAGCGCTGTGGGGTTTCTTTGGGGGATAATGAAAATGTTCTCAAGTTGATTGTGATGATGGATACACAACTCTGTGAATATACTAAATTATCAATTAAGGGAATTGAGTCAGTTGAAGAACTGCCACTTTCAAACTGATAAGCAAAAAAAAAAAATGGATAAATAAGCACAGTATATATTCAATATCCCGTGATAAACCATAATGACTGTTAAAAAGAATGTATACACGTGTAACTAAATCACTTTGCTATACAGCAGACATTAACACAATATTGTAAATCACTATACTTGAATAAAATAAACTTTAAAAAAAAGGGGGGTGGGAAGCTTGCCACTCAGGGATAATCTCTGTTAATCTTTTGTTTTCTGTCCTTCATATGAATGTATCAGGATGTAATGTGTTGTAAAATTACACAGCTGTTCCCATTCAGGATATATCTGCTTCCATTCAGAGCTTCCCCCCTTTCTTTAGTATATTATATAGCATTTTCACATCTGTTTGTAGGAGTCCCTGTCTTAGGTCACGTGGACATTTCATGATATTTGTCTCGAGCTCCGCTATGAGTTTGTGGTCAGGAAACATCTGCTCCATCCCATAGAACCCCAACACAGAAAGGCACTTAACACCTGGCCCTCGACTGAGATGCACGACCAAACAAAATGAGCGCCTTCTGCCCCTCCATCTCAGAGACGCCCCCCGAAACGGCCTTTTCGATTTTGTGTTCTCTTTGCTTAGGTATCGCGCTCCTGAGGTCTTGTTAAGATCTTCAGCCTACAGCTCTCCCATCGACGTGTGGGCTGTCGGCAGTATAATGGCTGAACTCTATACACTAAGACCACTTTTCCCGGGGACAAGTGAGGTCGATGAAATCTTTAAGATTTGCCAGGTTTTAGGGACTCCCAAAAAAGTAAGTACGCTTATCCCTAAATTGTTGTAACTTTTCATTATTTATAACTTTCAGCTAGCAAGCTGGTATTTGCATTTTTCAAATAGGCTTATGCTCTAACGGTTACTTTACTAATAATCTTTTTTTTTTTTTAATTGGGATGGAATGAGGACTGTAAGAAGCTAGAATTCTATCAGGTTGTAGAAAAAAGGTGCTTGCCTCCCTTGAAGAACATAAGGGAAGATTTTCTATATTTAGAGTTCTGTATATTTAACTTTGAGCAGATGACCAGCTGATGGCTATGGAGACATCCTTGCTCAGAATCTTTCCTCCTCCTTCTGTGAATGTCCATTGGAATCAACTTATTAATGCCAAATGTCCTAGATTTTATATTCTCTTTACCTTTCTTTGTTTACTTTTATATACCTCTGCCACAGATATTTAATTTCTTGAAATGAGGACTTTTCAGTTAACTACTGCACTCAGCTAGACTTCACTTTCTGAGTTATACTTATTTAATAAGTTTAAATATGTATAATTAGGCCTTACTTGAGTCTGTGCCTCATAGTTAACATTAGACAAGTTAACACAGCTGTTAAAACAAAACTGTCATTTCCCAGCTATGTGCAGTTTTTGACATTGGACGCAATGCATTAACATATAATGAGGATCTTTGTAATAGTTATTCTCTTTGTAAATCACTTGTCCTTAGTTGTTCAAACTCACCTGGGTACCATCATCATTAACATTTTGAAATTTGTAAGAGTGCTTTCTCACTTTTCCCCTAGCTCTTAATTCAGTGTTCTGTCTATACTGTTTCTAGCACTGAACTAGGTATGCCATTGGACTTCATTTGCACATTTATTTATGAGTCAACCCATCATACCCGAGTGATTTTTATATTATTACTATGTTTTAAACTGATCACTAAAAACATTTTCTTATTGCTCTCTCTCCCCCACTTACATATTCCTTCAACAGAGTGACTGGCCAGAAGGGTACCAGCTTGCATCCTCTATGAATTTCCGCTTTCCCCAGTGTGTTCCTATAAACCTAAAAACTCTTATTCCCAATGCCAGTAATGAAGCCATTCAGCTTATGACTGAAATGTTGAACTGGGACCCAAAGAAACGACCAACAGCAAGCCAGGTAAGACAAACCTCCTTGGTATAGCTTTCTTTTCCTTCTTTTAATTTGAGGTTTTACTCTTATCGGGGGTATCTTTCTTTGCAAAGACAAGTCTATTTTTGACCAGAGTTTTGCCAAGAGAAGTAAGCCCTAAAGCTTAAGGCACCCAGTGTACCTAATGAATTAACTTCCAGGCGTGTAAGATTCTTGGAAAAATTGCAAAAAATAGCCACTCCAGTGATTTTCTGTGTTTTGTGGTTCAAATGAGGAACCCTACGGAGGTTGAGGCTGAAGAGAGTCAATCTCTAATGATAAAAATTCAGGCATGGGACGAGCTCATTAGGAAGCAACTTGTCATGGGTGGTAAAAGAGCGCCTCTTCAGTTAGACAGCCTCGTAGGATTTGCGCTGCTCTCCTGCGGGTTAGAGGACTCCTGTTCCTCCACAGCCCGTCGTCCCTCCGCGGGAAGGAGCCTCATCTCTCTCTCCATCTCTCTCTCCCGTTCCCACAAGGGGGCAGCCTGTGACACCCACGCTTGGCTTCTTTGTGACTTAAACCTTCAACACCTTTGGAGGAATCTTGTCTCATGGTCTTTTAAAAACAGCACAATTTTATCTGCAAATGGCTTAAATTAAAAAGTCATGATGGACTTCATGGTGTTCTTATTGTTATTTAACTATTCATTAAGTGTTGAAATAAACCAAATAATAGTTTGGCTTTTTAAACATTTAATTTGGAAAATATTTTCTAAAGATCAACTGGAAGAACAGATAGGAAAGAATAACCAAGGCAGGCTTGAACGAGAATAAGTAACTTGGGGGATGGTGGTGGGGTAGACAGCTTGCCCTATCAAATATTAAAGTAATCTGTAACGGGGCTTCCTGGCAGCCCAGTGGTTAAGATTCTGTGCTTCCACCACTGGAAGGGGTACGGGTTCCATCCCTGGTTGGGGAACTAGGAGTCCTACATGCTTCATGATATGGCCAAAAAATAAATTGTATTTATTACAAGAAAATCATAATCTGTTAAGTGATAGTAATTACAACAGTGAAGATACTGGCATATGTATGTTTGGTCACTCAGCTGTGTCCGACTCTTTGTGACCCCCATGGACTGTAGCCCACCAGGCTCCTCTGTCCATGGGGTTCACCCGGCCAGAATACTGGAGTGGGTTGCCATTCCCTTCTCCAGGGGATCTTCCCATCCCAGGGGTTGGGCCTGGGTCTCTGGCATTGCAGGCAGATACTTTGCCATCTGAGCCACCCTAGGACTCATGTCCTTAACAGTAATACTGATATTAATTAATGATAATAACTAATATTTATTGAGCAGGGGCTTTATGTAAAATTTCTGGCAGTCCTCACAAAAACTCTATTAGGTACACGTAATTATCACTGCTTAAAAATTAATAAACTGAGGAACTCAGACATTGCATAATTTGTGCAATGTTGTATAGTCAATAATTGGTTGAAGTGAGATAAGTAAGTAAGGTAAATAGCAAAAGGCACAGTCACAAAATACTTTAATAGGGTCATTTTCTATTATAAATTCTCATAGTTTAATGTATTTTGAGTGGTAATATGAGACTTTTCTATTCTAATTTTTTATAAATATATGTGTATTTACTTTATACAGACTTACAGCTTCTGCAACTGTATCTTATGCCAGTACCTTCACTGTTGTAATTACTATCACTTGACTTTTTTTATAATAAATACAATTTACTTATTTTTTTCCCACACCATATGTATGTATATGAAAGATAATGTAAATGAAAGACTAAAAAGAAATACTGAAAAGAAAAACATCAAAATGTGAGCAGTAATTTTCTCTTTGGTGTTGGCTTTAGAGATAATTTTAATTTCTTCTTGAAAACTTTCTATACATTCCTATTCTATGCAATCAGTATTCCCTCAACAAACAGGAAAAAATGTTATTATTTTTTAAAGATCCCCTGTTTCTTTAAGGATGATAGCTGGTATCTTAAAGGGGAAAAGTTACAGATGAAGCCTTGAAATTGCAAAACACACTCATAAATGTCCTAGCTCCAAAATGTACATTATTGCCTGAGGAATACGGACATGCTAATTAATGGGACTGCTTAATTCAGAATTGGCCTCCTGGCTGCCAGGTACTGATGTGTTTAAATCACCTACAGTGGTCGAGGTCCTACCCCTGCATCGGGTGAGGTAGGGGACACAGCAGAGTTTCTAAGGGGAAAACTCAGAATAAAACTTCCCCCCACTTCTGCCAAAACATACCTACCTGCCCTTAACCTCTTTCTTGTTCACTATTTCAGTGTTGGGCTTTTCAGTGGAAGCAGGGAGACATGGTTAAGTTCCAGATGCTGCCTCTGTTCCTTCAAACTCTGCCCCTGCATGCCTAAGATGTTCACCGGGGGTCACAACTCTGCCTCCACGTGGCGGGTGGGGACTGGCTTAGGGCAGGAAGTGCAGGAGAATGGGACTTGGTTACCTTAAGGAGCCACCCTCCACCAACACACACACATACACATACACACACAGACACACACACACACATACAAAACAATAGAACTGGGAACTTCCCTCCCCATCCAGACATGTAATACTGACAAAGATCTATCTTCACAGATGAGCTGCAGAGAAACCTTCAGACAGCCTCCAGACTAGTTGTCATCAACCTTGGTGGTGTGTTAAGTCCCTCAGTCATGTCCGACTCTCTGTGACCCCAGGCTCCCCTGTCCTTCCCCATCTCCCGCAGCTTGCTCAAACTCATGGTGATGCCGTCCAGCCATCTGGTCCTCTGTCGTCCCCTTCTCCTCCCGCCTTCAATCTTTCCCAGCATCAGGGTCTTTTCCAGTGTCAGCTCTTTGCATCAGCTGGCCAAAGTACTCCTCGGTATTCCTGACATTTTTGGCCCAATAATTCTTTGTTGAGGGGACGGGTGGGGGGCGGGTCGTCTTGTTCTTTGTACGATATTTAGCGCCATTCCTGCAGCATGCCTAGACACCAGGAGTACTTCCCATCCCCTGAGTTGTAACAATAAAAAATAACTCCTAAGGGGCAAAGTCTCCCCAGTCGAGAACCCCTGCTCAAGACTGTGTCACCCAGTCTTCAGGTCCCCCCACCCAACTTTCACGTAATAGCAGCAGTTTGATGACTGATCCAATTAAATAGTGACCATTTTAACTAGTATTTTCTTTCTTTTCTTTCTTGTTTTAACTAGTATTTTTATATTCTATCCCCTAAGTAATCTTCTCTTTGCTGGTATATTGTTAAAATAGGCTTTAACATGTATATGCTTGCAATCTTCTTTCTTAGAATTTTTTGTATTGCTAGTCAATATGGAGTTATAGTTAGAACAACCCTGAATTTTAAATGATGCTAGAGTTTTTCATTTAAAACAAACTACGTAGAAGGTTTTCTTAACTCATTTCTCTTAATGCCTTTATGGGGTCTAAAGCATTATCAGTATCTACCATTTTGGTTTGAATTTTTTTTTTTCAAATTCAGCCAATGTTACAAGCTAGATTTTGTTTTCATACAAAGCCTTTAAAAGAACATTTGCTTTGACTGGATGTGAAAATTACTGAATGTGGGTCTTATAGTCTCCTACTAACATGTACTTTTTCATGTTTTAAATGAAATTTATTTATTTATTTAAATTTTTTTATTAGTTGGAGGCTAATTACTTCACAACATTTCAGTGGGTTATGTCATACACTGACATGAATCAGCCATGGAGTTACACGTATTCCCTATCCCGATCCCCCTCCCACCTCCCTCTCCACCCGATTCCTCTGGGTCTTCCCAGTGCACCAGGCCCAAGCACTTGTCTCATGCATCCCACCTGGTTCTCAAATTATTTTTTCCTGGGTATCTTTTTTTTTTTTTCCTAAGATGTTTATTTATTTATTTGACTTTGCTGGGTCTTAGTTTTGGCACACAGGATCTTTAGTTGTGGCATGTGGGATCTAGTTCCCTGACAGGGGATCGAACCCAGGCCCCCTGTATTGGGAGCACAGAGTCTTAGTCACTGGACCACCAGGGAAGACCCCCCTGGGTGTCTTTTTAAAGTCATCACATAAGGGAAAAAGTAGATGCTCTGTAAATCTTTGAAGCTTACCCAGATGAGTGATACATGCCTAGTCCAATGCCGGAAGATAGTGTATATGCAATAAATTTAGGAGAAACCATTTTTCCTTTGTTTTTGCCATGCTGCTACAGGCTTTGAAACACCCATATTTTCAAGTTGGTCAAGTATTAGGCCCTTCCTCACATCATTTGGAATCGAAACAGCCTTTAAATAAGCTTGTGCAACCACTCGAACCAAAGCCATCTGCAGCGGATCCAGAACCTCAGCCTCTGCCGGACATAAACGACCAGGCTGCCGGACCGCCCCAGCTGAACAGCCAGCAGCCACTGCGGTCCATCCAGCTGCCGCAGAACGCGGGTGTCCAGCCAGCCCCCAAGCAGCACAGTCCGCAGAAAAGGCCGCCAACCCTCTTTCCAAGTATCGTCAAAAGCATGCCCGCCGTAAGTAGCCCAGTATGACACTTTAGATGTGATATTTAGAGGTTTGGTTCCACTAGGATTTCCTTTCTAGGCATCCTCTCAGTGTTGGGGAAGATGTAAAAGATGTTTGTCTGTTTCATTTATCAGTACAGACCCAGAACCCAGACCAGTGTCTAAAAGTGAAAGTGTGAGTTGCTCAGTCCTGTTCAACTCTTTGTGACCCCATAGACTGTAGCCCGCCAGGCTCCTCTGTCCATTGGATTATCCAGGCAAGGATACTGGAGTGGGTTGCCATCCCCTTCTCCAGGGGCTTTTCCTGACCCAGGGACCAAACCTGAGTCTCCTGCATTGCAGGCAGATGCTTTACCTTCTGAGCCACCAGGGAAGCTGTCTGACACATGGTAAATTCTCAACAAATATCTGTTGAATGAATAAATAAATGTCCACACTGATTTTGAACCACCCCCAGGGTCCTAAGGAGTCCACGTTATCTTTGGGACAATTCTGACTACTAGAAAGTTCTTCTCACAGTGAACTAAAATCTGGTTTCAAAAAGAAAAATTTTTTTTGATGTGGGTCATTTTTTAGTCTTTATTGAATTTGTTACAATATTGTTTCTGTTTTATATTTTGGTTCATCTGGGAGGTATGTGGAATCTTAGTTCCCACACCAGGGATCAAAGCCACAATCCCTGCATTTGAAGGCAGATTTTTAACCACTGGGCTACCAGGGAAGTCCTTGGTTTCTGTAGCTTTAAAAGTGAATCACTCTTCCAGAAAGGCAGCCTTCAGATACTGAAAAGTCACCCTTCTCTTACCTGCCGCTTTCTCCAGGAGAAACACACCCCCAGTTCCCTCCCAGGCTCCGCTGGGACCGGCACTCACTGATGGCTGACTCCCCCGAGCCCCCTTCCCATCCTGCATCCCCCTTCCCCAGAACTAGAGGCAGATAGCAGGTAGGAAATATAAACTGGGTGAATCACCACCGGAGTTCTGGAACGCTGTGTTCGCTCATGCCATCAAGGGTTATGTTTTTTTTTTCCCCTTGAAAGGCACATAAAATGGTGACTTGTAGCGGGAGGGAAAGAAAGGAAGTTCACATTCATAGCTACTCAGCGCGTTGCACGATGCAGCCCCCCATGTGCATTCCCAAAGTGACCTGTACCATATTCACCACCTTTCTCCTCTAGTGCGCTCTCTTTAGTAACTGCCGTTAGAGTCTTTGCCCCCAGCTGGTACCAAACTTACTAATGTAGAGTTCGTAAAAATCCACCTGCTACTTTATAAAAGTTATTAATGCTTTCCCTTTTCCAATCTTCTCAGACATAAGACGACTAGATGTTACTGGCGTTGTTCAGCAGCACCTAACCGAAATAAGAGTCTCAGACTCAGACAAGGATACCTTTGATTAACTCTGCCCATCTGAGGCTTTGGATCTCCTTGTTCTCCTTAGTCTGGAGGTCATTCTCTCTCAAACACCACCTTTTGTTCATCACCGTCATTGTGGCACCATCAGCTTCAAGCAATGGCATATCCACTCTTTAAGCATCTTCTTGCCTCAAATGCAGCTGAATTTGCTGACTTTGCTTCCAAATTCCCAATTTTCAGTCACCTTGGGGATTTCTCAGTTTATGTGAGCCCCAGAACACCCACGTTAATCTGAATAAAACTGCCTCATTGTCTGCCCCAGCCTAGGTCTTCTTCCTCATTCCTTGCTAACAGAGCCACCCCTCTGAGACAGCCGGGCGCACACTGTGAAGTCTTGCCTGCCTCTCCTTCTCTGTGTCCCGTAGGATCACACCCGATGACTTAAGACAGAACCTGACCCCTTGAGGCTTAAACCAGGAGGGGTGTTTTTCTCTGATGGCAAGAAGGCGGGTGGTGGGCCAGTCAGGGCTGGTGCCCCTTGTAAAGGGCACCAGCTTGCCCTGTCTCCCTTCCCCACCGCCACGCTCAGCGGGAGGCTCCCGGTCCCAGGATGGCTGCTGCTCCCCAGGGTGGCGCCCGCCATCCCGGGGGGAAGAGTGAAACACACAGGCACACGCCGCTGGCAGAGCCTGACGCTGGTCCTCCTGGAAGCCCCTCCCAGAAGATGTGCACTGCGTCTCGCTGGCTAGATTGTGGCCCCTGGCTCCGCAGAGCTGCGAGGCAGGCTGGCATTTTTTTAAGATATTTTCCATGGGCAGACTGCTGCCCAGAAGAGAGTCCTAGTAAGGAGACAGGAGGGTGGCTACTGAGGGGCAGCCAGCAGTGTCTGCTACACTCACCTTGACCTCTGTTCAGAGAGACCTGAGTCCAGACCCTTTATTCCTTGTGAACAGAAGCGTGTGCTTTCTCGAGCATTCCAACCACGATGAGTCCGCTGTCCTTGTCACTGCATGCCGCTCTAACTGCAAAGGCCTCCTCTCTGAGGAGCCTCACCTTTCCCAAACGCTGCCTTTATTACATCACTTTTTAGCTCAAAAACATCCAGCGTACTCCACGGCCCAGAGGATAGCTGCCACATCTTAGGGATTCATGGAAGGCCCTTCATCACAGAGCACCCTTCTGTCTTTACAGCCTTGTCCTCCAACCAGCACAACACATCCACTCCAGTCAACTCCGCCTACCTTTTCTTCCTGGAACACCCACTGGCACTTCTTTAATGAAAAGACATACTTTATCCATTTCCTCTTCCAAGCTGTAGAATAACAACAGCAGCAACACCCAACATACCTAACATGGTCACACTCACATGCAAGAAAGTGAAAGTCAGTCGTGTCCAACTCTTTGTGACACCATGGACTATACAGTCCATGCAATTCTCCAGGCGAGAATGCTGGAGTGGGTAGCCTTTCCCTTCTCCAGGGGATCTTCCCACCCCAGGGATCGAACCCAGGTCTCCCGCATTGCAGGCAGATTCTTTACCAGCTGAGCCACCAGGGAAGCCCATACATGCAAGGACCTGTGCTAAAAACTTTTAATACATTTTACTATCAAATCCAAAAACACTGAAGTTAGATATAAATGCTTTACCCCCCTTCACCACCACCATTTAAGGGGAAGGAAACAAAGGCTTTGAAAAGTTAGGTCATTTGCCCAAAAAGCCACCCAGGGCAGTTTTCTAGATTGCACATCAACGAAGACTCAGCTCTGATCCTAAGTACTCAAGCCTCCCCCAAGCCAGGTATCCAGAGACCTCTCAGAATCCTATCACACTTTTAACCTGGGCCGTCTCTGCCAGCATCTTAAAACACTGCACCCGTCTGTCTCCTTAACTCTGCGCAAAGCCCCCTGAGGCCAGGGACGGCCAGCACCGAGTGTGCCAGTGTGCACACAGTAGGCCCTCGGCCCCCGATTAAAGACGGCGATGCCGCTTTCCCACCACAGAAGCCGTGCGGCGCCCTGGGTCACAAAGGCGCCCGGAGGCGCTGGGGCCAGGCCGTGTTCAAGGCTGGAGACGGCTGGGCAGACCTGGAGTACGGCGACTTTGGAGCCTCCCATTCCAAGAAGCCAAGCATGGGCTTGTCCAAGGAAGCCAGGAGAAAGGAGTCTCCGTTTCGGTAAGGCAGGTCTCGCGTTTTTCTCGGGAACCTATATTTTCAGCCCGCATCAGCTGGACTCTACTCATTAAGCGCAGACGAGTGTAGCTGGTAAAAGCCAAGTAGCTTGGTGGTGTTTTCTTCTCTCAAACCCAGATCTCTGCGCTTCCTGCCGGGGAAGTTTAGACCCCTGACTCCGCACGGAACGATTCTGGGGATCACTGGCTGAGGGTGTGCGGTGAGGGGTTATCACGTTCAGCGTTGAGTGCCCCCGTTGCATTACGATCCACCGTCACTGCCTTTCGGAGCCCACACGCCTCTTCGCAAAAAGCGAAGCGCAGTCTGCAGTCACGGTTTCCTCTGCCGTGGTGTTCAGAGTGGATCCTTTGCATGCTGCTCTGAATTTTTGCTCATTTTCTGGACTTTTCCTGAAAGTTCAACATGTCTAGCAGTTTCTTTTTAAATTTTTAATTGGAAGATAATTACTGTACAATATTGTGATGGTTTCTGCCCGACATCAACATGGATACATGTGTCCCCTCCCTCCAGTAGGGTCTCGCTGTGTCCAGGGCCACCCCAAAGCTGTGGCCAGTGGTTCAGAGAGGGCCAGTCACCTGAGTGTCCACCTCTCAGGGGTGACCCCACTCCACCCTACTCCTCCCGGGGGTGACCACGGAGGCCTGGGGTCAGACAGGTGACAAGAACAGCCAGTGTGGCCAGGCCTCCGCAGAGGAGCGGGGAGAAGGTGGTGGTGAGGGGCCGCATGCAGAGCAACAGGCAGCGAAAACACCCAAATCACAAATGCCTCCTCTGGCAGCGACGGCCGCTGCTCGGAGAAATGCCCTCCGCGCTGGACAGAGCCAGGCCGGCTCACCGGAGGCCTGCGTTCCGGCGCCGAACCGGGGCTGGGGAGGGGGCGCGGCGGGCCGCGTGGGTACCCACCTCCCCCTGGGACCCAGCACGTCGCCGCAAACGCGTTATTTCCCTGCGGGGCATTAGGCTCGCGCGCGTTTTGTCTGGGATCTCTCCTAGCCCTTCTTCCCAACGCAGCCCTGCTCAGCCCAGCCCGAAGCGCGTCCCAGCACCCCCCGTGGGCCCGCACCCCCGGAGTGGGCGGGTGGACACGCCTGAGTCTCTCCCCTTTCAGCGCAGCAGCTTGAACCCGCAGCTGCCGCAGGGGTAGACGAAGAAACGCAAACACAGTCCACAGGGCGGATGCCGCTTAGGTCTAAAATCCTTGTGCTGCACGCTGTCCGGGATCGGGAGGGACTTCTGTCCGCTGCCGGGTCTCCGCTCAGCCGGGGTTGACACTCTGGGGTGGCTTATCGGCCAAAGGACGCCGATGGAGACCGCTGGCGGGTCTGAAAAGGGGTGCAGAGGGTGGGGGAGCGCCTGGCGGCGTCGCCTTGCTCTTCTTACCCGGTGACACCCCTCCCTGTTGACTTTCGAGGCTTCCAGAGTCGGTGCCCGCGGGCTCCAGGTACTCACCGAGGGAGAACAAGAGCTTGCCTGCCGCTGTGACCCTGAAATCGGACTCGGAGCTGTCAACTGCTTCCACGGCCAAACAGTACTATTTGAAGCAGTCAAGATACCTTCCGGGTAAGCAGAGGCCACAGAATGTTTCCTGGTGACCTAGGCACGTTAGCAGGTCCCGCTCGGGCGCCCCTGAGTCTTTGAGGAAAGGGCCGTGACCCGCCGGCGCGGCCCCCGCTGGCCCAGCCTGTCCCCAGGCGCTGTTCTGGCCTTTCTGCCTCTGCGAAACGGGCTGCAGAAAGGCCCGGGAGCCGCAAATCAAGGTGCCGAGAGTGCCCCGGAGAACACCCCCTCCCACCAAAGCTGTGCCTTCAGTAAACGCGAAACTTGATGCAGACAGTTCTGCACTCCCGTTACTAGTTTTTTATATATATGAGAATTTATATACTGTTCACTAAATAATCTGCTGTGTGCTTTAAAAAGATCACCTAACTGCTAGGTAGGCCACGCTTAGGGGCTCAAAAGGGGCCGGGGGGACTGGTCGCGGGGCCGCTGCCCATATCTGGGCAGAGAGGGCGATGACTTGCTCTGGGACTGAAGTCCCTAGGACCACGGCGAGGGGAGTGGGAATTAAGACCATAGGAGAGGGTGCGCTTTGGAAAGGTGCAAAGGCATCATCAGTCAGCTTGTCAGTTTTGGTGTTGAAACCATGAGGAGGTTCTGTTCTGACTGCAAGAGCAGGAGTGTAATAAGGTTTTCAGAACACAGATTCCCGGGGGACATTCCCCGCCCCCCACCCCCCCTTTTTTTTAAACTGAATCCACCTCACTGAAATAAAATCAATGATTATGGTCCCTACAGAAGTGCGCCCTCTCGTGGTGGGAAAGGCGATTGTAAAATTTTCGGCAGACCTCAGTGTTAGTGGCTCTCTGCGACCCTGTGGACGGTAGCCCGCCAGGCTCCTCTGTCCACGGGATTCTCCAGGCAAGAATACTGGGGCGGGTTGCCATTTCCTTCTCCGGGGATCTTCCCGAACCCGGGATTGAACCCGGGTCTCCTGCACTGCAGACAGATTCTTTAGTGTCTGAGCCACCAGGGCAGAAGATAAATGCTTCCCAAACACCCTTTTCCCAGTTCTGCTTCTTTCCTAATGTAGTTTTCAAATTATTTCAGGGTATCTGAGACCTGTCTGATTGTTTCCTTTTCACCCAGTAACCAATTCTGCTTACTCTGGGTCAGAAGCATGACTGTAAATTGAAGCCTGAGAAACACTCAAAATTTGCAATCTAAACCTGAGCCTTTCTGTACCCTGTTCTGACATATTCTGTCTCAAAGACGGCCCCTCTAGAGCTGGGTGAGAATTGAAACTAGAATTGAGCTCAGCTCAGTCACTTGGACAAACATTTATTGAGCACCTACCGTGAGCCAGCAGAGAACAGATACACAAAGAAGTGATCGTTGACATTTATTTCTGGGCCATAGTTACTCATTGAATATCTTCAGGAATAACAAAGAATATTGCCTTTGGGCCCCTGCCTTTTTTTTTTTTTTTTTTTAACTGTAAAGCTAAGTATTAAGGTCTTATGAAGCATCAACCTTCAGGATCATGGGAGCTCCCGAAAGGTGCCATATAATTTCAGGGTAGCATGACATCATACTGCAAGGATTGGCAGATCTGTGACACAGGCCTTCAGGGACAGAGAGGCAAGAGTCGCAGTTACTGACCTGCTGCTGACTGGCTGTGTACGGGAGCACGACTCTGCGGTTCTGTCTTGTTACTTGCAGTGGGACTGCAGTCATCAGCTCCCCCTGTAAGCCTCAGGAACTTAATGATCACACGGTGGTTGTTGCAAATAGAGTGTACGGAGGACATGCTCACCATCTCTGCGATGCCCCCTGGTCTCACTCCCGGTTCTGGCACGTTTGAAACCCGGCTCGAGTGGACCTTCTTGAGTTTCATTATCACATACGGTCCTTCCTTCCACCTGGTGAATCCAGCGTCCTGTGTCATTTCTGTGTGTGCCCCTCCCAACTGTATTTTCACTTTTTTAGCAAGACACGGATTCTGGGATCTGCCGCCCACTCAGTCCATGTCACGTTCCCCCCACCCCCTCCATCCTTGGGGTTGGCCCCAAGGTCATTCCCTTCCAGAAACGCACCTCCCTACCCACTACCAGGTTGTCAGCATGATTCACATTTCAGCTTTAAAGTACCTTTTAAAAGAGACTGGCTTAGTTGCTTCCGTTTTTTGCCCCCTCGGCACCAGATTCTTCTAAATAATCCCCACACTGCTAATAACTGGCTTCTCTACAGCTGTTGATGTCTCCTTTTTAATCAGAGTAGATTGTAAGAGCCATAAAGGCAGAGACTGGTCTGTTCTGTTCACCACTTTTTCTCCACTGCCCACACACTGCCTGGCATGCAGTAGGTGCTCAGTCAATATTTGCTAACTGACTTTTTAATTTCCTTTGAGGGGAGGGATGATAGAGTGATTTCTGCTTCGCTTTAAGAGTGTTTAGTTTAAGAAGTGGTCTAGAAAAGCCTGTAAACTAATACATGTTTTAAAATTCTACATTTTGCCTATTTCCAAGAAAACTGAAATCTTTAAAAAGGCAAAGAATTGAAGCAGTTATCTTCAATAGTATGTATGTACTTTTAAGAACTCGGAGTATTGCAAAGCTAATTGTATTAAAATAACTTAACTATTCAGGGTCCATTCTTTGTTGAACTATAAAAAGTGTTCACCTAGAGAGATTTGTAGTTTTTCCCCCTGACCTTACACCTACTTTGGGGGTAAATATTTAAAGATGTTTTTAACCTGAGGAATTGCTACTTGCTGCATCTTCTTTATTGTTGGGTAATTGCTTATTGTAGTTCTATTTGTAGGTATTTTATTAGAAACCAAAATCCATAAGGAGCTACATCCTACAATAAAGGGAAATGATTTACCTGATGGAGTGTTTCCTTAGAGAACTGATGATAAGTAACCTTGAGGTTCAGTTCAGAAACTACCAGGCTTGCTTCTGGCTTTAAAACAAGAGATATTATATGTCTCATAAACGTGAAGCCTTGCCAAGGAGCTCAGTTTGTGAAAAGCCAGAGCCCGTATCACCTGGGGAGAGTTTCTGACTCTCCACATTAATGGTAGGGAACATACACGTATGACCCAGAGGCGTAGACAGTGTGACGACTCCAGTGTCTCCTAAACTGAACCCAATTTAATTATCAGTGAAAAGACAGCAAATTCTGGAAGTGTTCAAATCTCTTTAACACATGTTAAGCCAACACCCTCTGACCACTGGGTAACAAAGGCTGATTCTACCTTTCCCAGATTTTGGAAAATCATAAATAAACTGTTGAGATTTTACTGTATCTGACATGCAAATAAGCTTCCCAGATGAATCTTTACGTGTACTTCCCAACTTCTCAGTTCTCCTGGGTTCTTGGCCACATGTCTGTTTTTCCAGCTGAATCCAGCACGTTTTCCCAGCTTGAAACCAAGTGTTCCTCAAGGGTCTGGCACAGAGCGCACACTCAAAATGAGTGAGTGACATGGAAATGTCTTTTGGAAGATTTTTGTGCCATCTCAGTTTTTACAAAACATTTAGCAGGAAATGTTCAATGTTTATTATTATTTGCATGAAAACAAACAAACAAACTTACATTTCTAAAAGACACTGTGAGGATTTCAGGTGATTGTGTTGAGGGTTAGGAAGGTGTCAGGGTCCACATAGTAAGTATTTGCTATCTTACAGCCAAAATTTATTTCCATTCCCCCAAGTTGTTTCTAGTCTTAGTTTGAATGTGTATTTTTCCTTCAAGTTTATGATCACACTCTAACCTCTGAAATGACTGTTTTGTCCTTCTAAGGTGTAAACCCCAAGAACGTGTCCCTGATTGCCAGTGGGAAGGATGTGAACCCGTATGTCTGGAACAGCCAGTTGTTTCCTAAGTCCCTGGGACCCTTGGGGGCAGAGCTTGCTTTCAGAAGGAATAACGCAGGTAAAGCAAGATTGCATCCAAAGTATGAATTTACGTAGCTCTCCTTCTGCAGATCTTTACTTTAAAATGTACTGTGGCTGCCTTCTTCCAACCAAGATGCCTTCGGGGGGCACAGGAGGGCTTCCAGCTGGTCCTCAGCACGGAGAGTTTTCAGGAAATCATTTGCTAGATCTTAACTTCTCTGTGGGTTCTTTCCTAAAATGGATCTGCCTGAGCAGGGGTCTCTTTTCTCCTGTTTTACAGAAGAAGAGACTTGTCACCACCGACTACAATGTGTCCCCCTCTCACACCCACCACTCAAGTGTGGAAACATCTGGGGTGCCAGTCAAAGGGCCGAGTGTGGAAACATCTGGGGTGCCAGTCAGAGGGCCGAGTGTGGAAACATCTGGGGTGCCAGTCAGAGGGCCAGTTTGATGTTTCAGTGTCAGTGTTGAGAAAGTGAGTGCCTCTGATGATTGGGGGACAGATTCGTTTTAAGTCAAGTGGTTTCCAGTTCTTAACTTGTAAGAAAATTGAAGGAGAACCTGAGTTACAACTGAATAATTAAAAATCATTCTTAAAATTAACATTGTATTAATTCCATTGTACTCCAACATTTATGAGATTTCTAGAGATTTCTCATTGCTTCCCATCTTAAAAAAAAAATTGAAGCTGAATTCTGTCTGATTTTAGTAATAAATAATATTTATTTGGGCTTCCCTGGTGGCTCAGTGGTAAAGAATTCATCTGCAGTGCAGAAGATGGGGATTCAGTCCCTGGGTTGGGAAGATAGAGCATGACAACCCAGCCCAGTATTCTTGCCTGGGAAATCCCATGGCCAGAGGAGCCTGGCAGGCTACAGTCCATGGGATCTCAGAGAGTCAGACATGACTAGCATGCTCTATTTATTTACGGATATATGAACCACTTGTAAAAGGGTCCATCTTTCTCATTAAGAGATGAATTTTTTTAAAAAACCCAACCTTTCATTTTTAATAATAAAGTTTTATAATATTCACCTTTTTGATTAATTATATACAATGAATCATTCTAACTAAAACAGAAAAAAAGTATTTTAATATACTTATGGTTGGTTATGAGATCCTTTTTAAAGGTTTTAATCTATACATATTTTTGACTGGTTAAAGACTTTTAAATCTAATATTATGTTTGGATAAAATGAGTTAACATGAATAAAAATAAAATTTTAGAAAGAAAAGAGATTCATGTGAAATTTCTACCTGTCACAAAGGACTGTGGTCACAAATATCTTAAGTCAGTATTGGTGAAGGTAAGATCACTATGGTATTTAGATTCCACTGGTTGTATTTAAGAGAGAGATGTAATAGTTTATTTTTAAGTGTCTATAATCACACTATGCCAGAAGGTACATCCTTTGGCATTGCTAAGACTTATGATGAAACATTTTAGAGAGCAGCTGAGAGTGAGTTCTTTTTTAAAAAGGAGAAGTAGGTGGTCTTGGATCAAGAGGGTGAGGGTCACTGCTGCAGCTGAGGGGTTCTGAGTGACGTCACACACTCTGGGTACCTCACAGGCTTTCTCCACGCTCTGAAGACTCAGCCCACCCAGCAGTGCCGAGGTGTCCGACACTGCAGCACTGCGCTCTGCTTCTTTTTCTCTCAGTTACTTAAAAATAGTATTCACCGAACCAACTGGCTGAATACAAACAACAGCCCCACAGCTTTGAGCCTCAGGGGAATAGATGATCGACAGCAAATGAAAGCTGTGACTGCACAGAAAACATATTCTTTTAAGGTTTCTTTCTGGATCTTATCACTGATCATGGAATCCATTTCTTCCTCTGCTTTTCCTGTAACATTCTCCTTCTTGTTCTTTCTTTCTTTCTGTCTTCTCTTTAGAAGAAAGCATAATCAAACCCATTGAAAAGCTATCATGCAATGAAAGCTTCCCTGAAAAATTAGAGGACCCACAAGGTAATTTCTGGGCTCGGTAGATGAGTAGAGTATGTCCTTCGAATCTCCTGTCCAATGTGCCTCTCCACATCTATCCCAAACGTGGTCCTAAGAGGCCCCTGTGATGGCCAAAGGCACCTGCTTCCAGGGGTCAGATCAGGACTAGGAGAGACGGGAGCGTCCACACCGTGAGCGGCCTCTTTCTTCAGTTGTTGGGATTCTAAGAGTAATTTGCTCTCAAAAAAGCTCTACACTTGTCTTCTGAAATTATGACAATTTATAGAGATCAAGCAAACCTGGTATTTTCACTGACGGTGGTGGAGGGTGACCACAGCTGACACGCGTTGGACAGCAGATCTGTGCTCAGTGCTTCGGACCCACTCGCTCAGTCCGCACAACGACCCCTACGAGAACAGGGGCAGTCGCCAGGGTGCTTTTATGATGACGAAGCGCCCTGAGGGATGGGGGCTTCCCGGAAGGAAACCCACTCTCAGGTCACGAACTGGAGTCACACAAACCTGGGGGCGTTCAGGGTGACCTTCTGGGTTCACGTTCGATCTCGGTCACTTACTGTGAGAACTCAGCCAGGTCAGGTGTGGGTAACATGCCTCTGAGGGGGTGCTATGCGGACTGAATGGGGGTGAGTGCCTCTACGCTCGTAGTGCCTCGCATGAAATATAGAAGATGCCCTCCAAGTAGAATTTAGCGTTAGTAGTGGTTGTAATCAGTTACTCTCCGGTGCTTTTAAACTATTCACCTTTTGACTCTGAAACTTTATGATACGTCACTAGGAAATCTTGGAAGTTATGCTCCTTACAATCAGGCAGGATATATTCCTTCCTTTCTCAAAAAAGAAGTGGGGTCAGCTGGCCAGAGGATACACTTCGCACCTCTTGGTGCGACAGCTTCAGGTAAGAAGAACTTCAGATCACAGTTTTTCAGAATTCTGATAAGAAGGGCACGTCCAAAGACTGTAGTCACTTTTCCTGAGTGAAGACCTTTAAATTAGTCTCATCTATTAACTACAGTTCTAATAGCTTTTGGCAAAATGTCCTGTTTTCCTTCCAAAGATGTGGTTTGATGAGTCTAATGACAGGAGCCACTTACACAAGGATGCTGCCACTGAATTGTCCCAACGACCTCATCAGGTCGACCTTTTACGGATGAGGAAGCTGACATTGAGAGCAGCTCACTGAGGGTCACTCAGCTCGTAGGCGGCGGAGGTGGGACTGAGCCTGTCCGTCCAAGTCCAGAGAGAGGGCTCTGCTGCACGAGGAGACGAGAGGGTGACTCTCTCAGAGCTCCCTGCCTGGTACCGTGCACTGAGCAAAAAAAACCGCGACAGATGCTGAGGCTCCGCCCCGTGTCAGGTAACGGGCGGCTCTTCTGCAGGTCCGCCTTAGAGACTTTAGAAATAAATCGCAGAACTCTCACCGGCACTTGCCTTGCAATCTAGTAGGTGGTGAAGTCTCCTTCCCCACCCTCCGATGTAAGGAGGAGTTAGGTCACGCCTCTGCAGTGGTGTGGCGTGTAACAGCCACATGCAGGGGGGTGCTATGAGGTGAGGATTCTGAACTTGGGTTGACCTGATCTGACCATGAATGTTGTCTAAATTATTTCAATCTAAAATAGATATCCTGCCTGATTAAAGCACCTAAAATAAACACCGAGGCAGATAACTTCAAGTTTGACAAGGTACCAAGTTACAGTTTAATTTAAAAGTTGACTTCAAAAGTCTTCTCCCAGCCAGGATCTTATATTAGAAATCCTGGTTAGAGTCACCAGTCTTTAAAGTTCACACTCTTGGAGTTAAAAGTGTAAAAACCGCTGGACTCTTGCATTTTATGTCTTACCACAGTAGAAGTGCTTAATCAGTACTGTTACCTTATCTGTGAAAAGAAATGCTTCAGGGTCTCTCTGCTGAAACAAAATATATAAGTAAACATTTTATACAGCAATACTTTTTCTAAAGCCTGAAATATTTTAAGCCAGCCTTATCACAAGTCACTAGCCATGACTTGCTAGCACTTTTTAATATGAAGACAGAAAATCATGTCTCAAAGTTATTCTGAGTACCTGAGAAAGTATAAGTATTTTTGAATATATTATTTTATAAGAGATTGGAGCCCTTTATATGTTAATTATTCTGTCAGATTAGCATGCATATTCCTGGTTTCATTTTTTAAGTAAAATGGTCTCTCATAACTTTTCATCTCTTCCATTTACTCTACTTATCAGATTTTCCTACAGATCGTGCTAGGAGGAAAGGTAAAAAAAAAAAAAGGAGTAAACATTAACCATTCTCAAGTGGTCAGTGCAAATCCTTAGGAAAACACTGTTCTGTAAGAGATGTGTCTTCCAGCCCTCCCACTGGTGTGACAGTTGCCCACAAGGGAATAAAACCAGGTCATTACCGTATTTACTCGACTATTTCCCGTCTCTCGGCCTCCCTCTCTGCTCTAGTTCTCACCCTCGAGTTTGGAGCAGAAACGTCAGATAAGCCGCCTCCTCCCTCGCCAGGTCGTCTCTCATCGAGCCCCCTTGCACCCCCCGGTCCCCTGCTCTGACAGCCTCAGGGACTTGGAGCAGGGACCGGGTTCAGACACCGTCTGCCCCGAGGCGCGCTAACTCACTGAATCCTCCCAGCGCCTCTGCGGCAGAAGGCGCCGTCGTGAGCTCCACGGCACAGAGGTTTTCTGTCTTGTTACGGATCACCTTCTTAACTGGAGGCAAACACCTTTTCCTCTGGCCAACAAGGAACTCCTTGTTTTCGGCAAGGGCTAAACGGCCCTGAGAGGAGACATGCAGGCTTTAAAACGAACGCGCAGCCAGCGTCCGCGGGCTCGCAGCTCCGCTCTGGGGGTGGTGCAGGGTGGGCACCAGGTTCTTCACCCCCGGGGGGGCTGGAGCCCTAAAACAGTTACTTCTCAGGAAGGACTCCTGCCTCACCGCAAGATGATTCTCTTTTGAAAGAAGGTTTTACGAATACTGGCCTGAACACAGTCTCCTTCAAATGCATTTGGGACTTGACTTAGACTAAGTCGCGATGAGTAAAGAAAGCTGCTCTGGGTGTTACTGCCCGGGCCCTCGCTTCTCACCCACTGGTAACTTAGGGAAGGGGTTCCCTTTTCCCTTCTCTGAGCTACCGGGGGCCTCCTCCCAAGTGCCCTCTCCTCCGCCCGCCATGGTACCATTCTGCTCAGCCGGGGTCTTCAGATGTGAGGGCGCTAACTTATCACACTGATGCTGGTCTGTATCCGAGGGGGTCATAGCCAAAGGGCGATTCCAGCAAACACGGCGCTTATCTGGCCCTTCTAGACGCTGTCCCCGTCTTTGTTAGGGAGCCGTGTGTTGCCTCTGAGAACTTGAAACCCAGTACGCGTGGGATGAAATGACCTGTTAAAACCAAGAAAGCGCTCCTGGCCTCCTTGTCCCGACCAAACCACCAACCCCCCGGCTGACCGTCACCAGGATGGCGCCTCACTTGAGGCTTCGTTCCTTGTCAGCCAAGGTTAGCAGCAGGTCAGGACCCACCTGCCCCCATGAGTTCCTCCTACACTCCCGATTCTACAATAAAAATGTAAGAAAAAAACAGGAAAAGCATGCAAATAAACAGAGCAGAGCTAGTATTAAAGTGTACAGAATGGTTAGTCATTTCAGAATTGACTCCTACAGAGGATAATCCAAGAATGATACTGACCACATTGTGTCAAAAGGTATTTAAATCCCAAACAGAAAGATGGACCATCAAGGGAGAACAGCTTGACACCTGGCTGCCGGATGTCAAGAAAGGGGCAGAGGAGGGATTGAGAAGTTCTCTAGAAAATTATTTTACTGCTTTGTCATTTGAGATGCTCAAGCAATCAGAGCTTAGAAATGGTCCAGGTAACAAATGTCTAACACAGTAAAATGTTTCACAAAGTCTTCATCTGCCAAATCTAAGTATGAATAACATGAGCCTCGTAATGAAAGGTTTGGGGTCCGAAGATGGCTCACCATTCAAAGGGAGTCTGTTGTCATCCATCAATTTCCCAATAAAACATTTAAGTTTCCTGACTCTAAAAACCACATTTTCAGGTTTAAAGAGGAACCTACAATGGGACCCCACGAAGTCAGACTTTACAGGACTGACAATTCTGAATGCATTTTCTGTAGTGAAGCTGTGTTCAAGTGTCATTTAGATGTAACCACAGTGTAATATAAATAGTTGCTAACACTGGGAAAGACTGCGGGCAAGAGAAGGGGGCAACAGAGGATGAGATGGTTGACTGGCATCAATGATGCAACGGACATTTGAGCAAACTCAGGGAAGATAGTGAAGGACAGGGGAGCCTGGCATGCTCCCTGGGGATGCCGTTCACGGGGTCGCAAAGAGTCAGACACGACACTTAGTGACTGATCAACAACCGTGTGGGTGTTGTCCATTGAACTGAAACCAAGGAGCAGCTCTTGGTCACCCAAGATGGTATTGCCTATCTAAGTACGATGGGTGCTTCAGTGAGCAAAACATGGAAGAACGGCGGTGTCAGAACTATAAACCAGAAATTAAGGCTCTGAAGCTGCTGAAAATGCTAATTGGCATCAGCACAGTTCTACACTAGAGTTTTTGGTGTTTATATATGCATATATATGAAAAACTTCAGAGAACACCAAATTAATCTTTTAAATTCAGATCTCCCCCCATGAAATGAACTGCTTTATTTTGCATGGTCATCTGAATAAAATTCTAATTTCTGACTGTGCTTTCTTTCAGAATATTCCTGGAGCACCAAAACTGGGCGGGGGCAGTTTTCAGGACCTACTTACAATCCTACAGGCAAGAACCTAAACATTGTGACCCGTGCACCGCCAGTGCCGTCCGTGCACGGGAGGACAGACTGGGTGGCCAAGTATGGAGGCCGCCGGTAGGAGTCTCGTGTGAAGCCCCACGGCGCCCCGCCTCCGAGTCCACGCAAGGCCCCTGACCCTGGGAAATGTCTACAGATGTCTATTTCTACTGTGTTCTGAAAGAAATATATAATAGTGGGTACCCTGAAGAGCAAAAATCATCTATTGTATTTCTTTCCTAGAAATGAAATGCCTTTTCTTAGCATCATTGCCCACAGTGGTGATAATACGGGTAGGACTTTACAAAGTATTGAATAAACTTTATCTGCCAAAGTATCAAGTATTTGATCTACAAATTAGTAGACACTAAATACTCTAAGAAGCTTTTTTTAAAAAGAAAAATGCCTCCAGAAATTAAGTGTTTAGAGTGTTTTATATTTGCCCCAACTAATACTATATCACTTGGCCTCAAAGGTTTGTTTTGTTTTTTTACAGCAATTATGTAGATGGCTGTGGGCTGTCCGTTACAGTTCTTTGTGGCCAAGGTTCTACTCTACCATTTGGCAATGGTAATTTATAAAAGATGGTAATTCATCATCTTCCTCTTTTAGAATGAGATAATTTTGGAAGCAATGATAATTCCAACCTAGAGCAGGGTGTCTTAGAAATACTTCTTTAACAAAGATTTCAAAATTACGTCACCTGATTATAGCAGAGAAGAGAGTCTCCTGTTTGATTTTGACCAATACAACCGCTGTGATTTAATGGTGACATATCAAACCCAATGCTTGATGCCTTCCAGCTTGATCAAGTCAAGGTTCTGTCATCTTCACATCAAGCGTGTTCATCACTTTCAAAACGCATTGTTTCGGCATTCCCACCAGACACAGTACGCCAGCTTGTCCTCCAAAGCAAATTCTTGCTGCTGCTGCTGCAGACAGATCACTGACTCAGCTCTGAATGTCACACTTGCTCTGAAGAGCAAATGCATTCGGTTGCTATAGCGGTGATCTCACTTATGACATGTTTTCTTAGCTTTATTTTTAAATTGTTATTTAAAATTGACATTTTGAACTTAGAACTGGTCTATTTAAGCCTGTCATTTTACGGACTGGATGTTCTTTTTAAAGAATAATGTTATCAAACTGCTGATATCTTATGCATTTTATGACTTTACAACAAATGCAACTGGTATCATCTTGTGGACATTATATAAAGGCATATTATATTAAGAATATGGTATTTTTGTACAGAAGATTCAGCTCACCTTGTTGAAAAATGTTAAAATCTAAAGAGTAATTTATATTAATATTAGTGATAATGGCACATATATATTTGTAGTTTTAATGTCTTGAAGCTAAAATATTCTTTTGTGTTGCTGGGAAACTTTTAAATTGTGAATAGATATTAAAATTGATATGGTTAACTCGTCTGTTTTCTTTACATTTTTAAACTATGTACTCGTACTCTGAGGCCTGTTTTTGTTGTTAATGTCAACTTTTTTTCTTTAAACCAGTTGCGAGTTTATGAAATGTCTAATCAGAAAGTAGAGTTTCCATATCCTCCTCCATCTCCCCCTCCTCAGCTCTCCCTACTACGAATATCTTGCCTTAGCGAGGTATATTTGCTACAACTGACGAACCAACACTGATTCCCTGTCAGTAAAGCCCAGTTTTCATCAGGGTTCAGGTTTTCGTGCTGTACATTCTGTGGGTTTGGACAACATGTCTAATGACATTTAACCACCAAAGTTGTAGAGTATCTTACAAAACAGTTTCACTTCCCCAGAAATCCCTTGTTCCACCCATTCCTTCCTCCCTGCAAACCTCTGGCAACCAGTGATCTTTGTATTATCTCCACAGTATTTCTTTTTCCACAATGTCATGCAGTTGGAATTATGTACCATGTAGCCTTTTCAGATTGGCTTCTCCTGCTTCGTAATATCCATTTAAACCCCCTCGCTGTCTTCTCCTGGCTTGGTATCTCATTTCTGTTTATCACTGAATGGTGTTCCCTTGTCTATATGCCCCTTGTATCATGGTTTATCCATTCACCAGCAGAAGGACATTTGCTTGTTTTCAGAGTTTGGGCAATGATGAATAAAGCTGCTATAAACATTCATGTACACGTTTTTGTGTAGATGTCAGTTTTCACTTCACCTGATTCACTGCTGGATCATATGGTAGGAGCATGTCTGATTTTGTAAGAATAAGAATGTCTTCCACAGTGACTCTACCCTTTTGCATTCCCACCAGCAGTGAATGAGAACTTCTGTTGCTCCACTCCTCATCAGCACCTGGTGTTGTGTTTTGGATTTTGGGGTTCTCATAAGCGTGCAGTAGGATCTCATTTTTAATTTGCAACTCCCTAATAACTTAGGATGTGAAGCATCTTTTCACACGCTTGTCTGTGTATCTTCAAAAATGAGACTGTTTTCTTATTGCTGAATTTGAACAGTTCTTTGTATATTCTGAACAAGACCTTTATCAGTTATCTTTTGCAAATGTTACCTCCCAGTCCACAACTTGTCTTTCCATTCTCTCAATGTTCTCTGTGGAGCAGTTTTTATTTTATTTTATTTATTTATTTATTTTGGAGCAGTTTTTAATTTAAATGAAGTCCAACTTATCAGCTTTTAATTTCATGGATCACGCTTCTGGTGTTGTATCTAAAAAGCCATCACCAAACCCATGGTCACCAGAAATTCTTTTCCTATATACTAGACGTTTTGCAGTTTTACATTTAGACCTAGCTAAGATCCATTTTTTGAAAGGTATTTGGTCTCTGGTAAGATTCTTTTTCACATTGATGTTCAGTTGTTTCAGTGTCATTTGTTGAAAACTCTTCATTAAGCTGCCTTTGGAACTTCGTCGAAGATCAGCTGACCGTATCCGTGTGCATCTTTTTCTGGGTTCTGTTCTGCTCCACTGATCTACGTCTGTATTCTCACCAACACCAGCTGTCTTGATTCCTGCACTTTTGTATCAGTTACATAATGTCAGCCTACCAACTTTGTTTCTGTCCTTCAGTATGTTTGCTATCTGGGGTCTCTCTCTGCTCCATATCAACTTCTAGCATCAGTTTGCCAATATCCACAACATAACTGGGATTTTTAAAACTGGGATTGCAAGGAACAAGCAATATGGGTCAAGTCAGGAAGAACTGACATCCTGACACTCTTCAGCCTTCCTGTTCATGTACAACAACTGTCGCTCTATTTAGTTACATCTTCTTTGACTTCTTTCATTAGATTTTATCATTTTCCTCATAGATCTTATACGTATTTGTTGGATTTATACCTGTTTAGTTCTAGTATAATTTTTAATTTCAAATTTGAATTGTTCATTGTTCATTTACAAGGAAGCAAATGACTTTTTTATACCAAAATTGTACCCTAATACCTGTTTTAATCACTTATAACATTAAATAATTAAATCCAGGAGTTTTTTCCGCCCCCTGGAAAATTTCTTTGAAATTTTCTACATAGACAATCATGTCATCTGCAAACAAAAATAGTTTTATTCTTCCTTCTCAATCTACAGCATACTTTTAATTTCCTTTATGTCTTATTGAACTAGCTAGGACTTCCAGTACAATGCTGAATAGAAGTGGTGAGTGTGAACATCCTTGCCCTCATCCTGATCTTAGCAGGAAAACATTCAGTTTTGCCTTATTAAACAAGATGTTAACTGTAGGGTTTTTGTTTTTTTTTTTTTTTTGTAGATTTTCTTGATTAAGTTGAAGATGTTCCTATATTTTCAAGAGTTTTTATTATGAAGGGTGTTAGATTCTGTCAAATGCTTTTTCTGCATCTACTGAGAATGATCACTGATCATGAGATTTTTGTTCTTTAGTCTGTTGATAGGATAGATTACATTAATTGATTTTCAGATGCTTGAGACAGTTCTGTATACCTAGAATAAATCCCACTTGATCATGTTACGTAATTCTCTGTATATATTGTTGGATGTGATTTGCTAATATTTTGTTGAGTATTTCTACACCTACGTTCATATGTATATAGAGAAACAGAGACCAAAACTTTTCACTTGGTTTGAAAATTTTAAATTAAATGTTAAAACAACATAAATATGTGAAGCAAAGATTAATCATAAAAACCAGAAAAAACTGACAAATACAGAGTGGGAGGTTTTTCTTAGAAAACAGATCCAGAGGCCTTAAAAATAAGACATGAGTAACACAGCAAACAAAGTATATCCAACATACATACTGTATAGACTTTTGACCAACAAAGCAAAATACTAACATTTAACATGCACAAAAAGTTTACCTTATATTAGGCTATAAAGAAAATCTCAAATATAGAAACATGTAAACTACTTCTTTTTACAGTATAGTAATAGTAGAATAAAAAAGTATTACTTAAACATTATCCCTTAAAAATTCAAAAATATTGTTCTAAACACTTCAAAGTCAAAAGGGAAAATCAAATCTGAAATAAATACCCTTAGAAATGGACAAAGACAGACTTCTGTATTAAAACTTGTAAAAGTCAGTCAAAGCAGATCGCAAAGAAAAAACTATACACTTGTTCCATTTTGAGAGAAACAAAACCACTGAAGACGTGGTGAACTTGAGCATTCAGCTTAAGAAACTAGAAAGAGGAATAACTTTCAAGAGTAAAAAGGAATTAAGGTGAAAATATAACATAACGTCCCAGGAGCAACAAGCGTTATCCAGCAGCAGGTAGTGGTTTCTGATACACTGTCCAATAAAAGAAATCAGGGCTTCTTGGAGAAACGGCCGATTCTAGCATTGGGGTATGAAACACACAAGACGAGCCTGGAGCCTCTTACAGTGCCAGGAGATGGTGAAGTTTTATAAAAACAAAAAGCAAGCAAGCAAAACAAACAAAAAAAAGCCTACACTGATTGGCTATATCATTGGGCCATGGGCCAACTAAAAGAGCATGTTCAAAACCGCAACAATCCGAACAAGAAAATCAATGGAGAAGTATTGGATTACAACCCAAACTGGAAAATACCTGAGCCCACACTGAACGAGCGGATGGCCAGATGGACATACAACAGAGACGAGGCGACACCTTCCATGCAGCCGAATTCCATGTAACTTTTATGTAGACACTCTGACCTCAAGGAGGCAGAGCACAACTCCCCATTTCTTAGTGTGGAGCACGCAGTGACTTCCTTTCAGAGTACCACATGGGAAAGTGGGGGAAGAGGGAGTAACTTCACCAGGGGAAGCCTGAGGAACACTACCTCAGCCAGGTGATCAAGGTCAGCATCAACAATAATGTATCTATGTTCATACATGCAACCTCCATCTGATGTGATGAAATCGACACTTCACCTCTGTGATCTTCCTCCTAAAAAAATCCAGATCTCAGTCTACTCATGAGAAAAACAGGAGACAAATCTCAATGGAAGCGCATTCTATACAATACCTGATCAGTACTCCTCAAAATTGGTCATCAAAGGCAAGGAAAGTCGAAGGGACGGTCACAGCCAAGAGGACCCTACATGGCAACTGAATGTAGTATGCTATCCTAGATGAGATCATGGAACAGAAAATGGGTATTAGTTTAAAAATAAAAACTGAATAAAGTATGGACTAGTGATAATGTAGCAGTATTGGTTCATTAGTTGTTAACCAATGTATCATGCTAATGTAAGATGTTACTAATAATAACTATAAAATATCCTACAATACTTTTAATAGAAATGCAAAATGAATAAAACTCTAAAATGTTTTAAGACACTTAAAAAAAAACACCCCAAAATTTGAATACATGAAGGAACATACAATGTCCTGGATTGGAGAGGAAATATTTTATATACAAACAACTCATACACCTCAATATATTAAAAAAAAAATTAAAACTGGAAATCTAAATAGACACTTTCCCAAAGACATACAGATGGCCAACAGGTGCACAGAAAGATGTTCGTCATTGCTAATTATTATAGAAATGCACATCAAAACTACAAGATGTCATTTCACACCACTCAGAATGGCCATTATCAAAGAGTCTATAAAGAACAAATGCTGGAGAGGGTGTGGAGACAAGGGAACGTCCTGCAGTGTTGGAGGGAATGTAAACTGGTGCAGTCACCATAGAGGACACTGTGGAGGTTCCTTTAAAAATAGAGCTACCATATGATCCAGGGATCCTATTCCTGGAAAGGTATCCAGAGGAAACAGGAATTCAAAGATACATGCAACCCCAGCAGCACTCTTTACAACAGCCAAGACAGAGAAGCAACCTAAATGTCCGTCAACAGACAAATGGATAAAGCCAGGGTGCATACACACAATGGAATATTACTCAGCTATAAAAAAGAATGACATAATGCCACCACAACAACATGAATGGACCCAGAGATTTGTATACTAAATGAAGTTAGAAAGACAAATACGATATCACTTCTAAGTGGAATCTAAAATATGATGCAAATGAACTTACCTATGAAATTGAGACTCAGAGACACAGAACAGACTTGTGGTTTTCAAAGCAGAGGGCAGGTGGGAGGGATGGTGTGGGAGTTTGCACTTAGTAGATGCAAGCTATTATATACGGAATGGATAAACAAGATCATATAATATTCAGTATAAACCATAATGGAAAAAAATATGAAAAAGAATGCATGTATATATATGTGCATATATAATGGAATCACCCTGCTATACAACAGAAATTAATACACTGTAAATGAACTATACCTCAATAAAATAAATTAAAAAAAAAATAGGCTATGGCAGACATGTCAAACCACGTCATACACAAAGATGAGAAAAGTAAGGTTTCTTTCAAGGAACTTAAGCCAATCCATAAAATTGATTTGTAAGTGCCTGAATAACATAGAAGAAATCCAATCAATACCATTGAGAGTTGAGATAAGTAGCAAATGTATCCCTTCCTTTTTTTTTTCTAAAGGGGAAAACCAAAGTAAGGGGTACCAGAATGAGCTAACTCAATGCTGAAAGAAAGTGAAAATGTGTAATTAGCTAACATGTCCAATGTAGAGACCAAACTAAGTAATTCCAGTTATAAACAGTTCTCTCAGGTTTCACATTTATAAATTAACTGGTTAACCACAATCTCACTTTTCCTTTTTGATTATGCAGTCCCACTAATCTTAGAAATTCAAGCCTAAATGCAATGTATAATCAAATAAGTTTCCTTCTTTGGTTTTTAAATTACTCAAAATGGGTAATTCCTAAATATCAACAAAAACACCTTCATGTTCTTTTATCTTGTTATTCACATCTCATTGTAGAGAGCTGTTCTAGAGAGCTCTAGCAATGAAGACACTGCAGAAAATATCATTTACAGTAAACTTTATTTTCATTGATTTTATTTAACATAATTTCAAAGTAGGTCTGTGCTCTAAGATAAGCAAAAGAACAGATATCCTAAATCTCATTAACAGATCCTTTTCACACTGTTCCTTTAGCAGCAAGCACATAGGGCTTGGAGGGCCCCAATGGTGACACCCTAACATTCTATCCCTGGAGATGTTACCTAGAGATACAGGAAGAACAGATAACACCGACATAAAGAATCCAACTGTATGAGGGTACCACAGGAAGAAACTCTCGTGTTACATCTTACCCATCCCTTTCGGGCTTAATGATAATGACCGATTTTTTATCTCTGCAAAGTTCAGTGCTGTTTTTTGGTCTGTTCTGAAGAGAAATGTCAGAATATATGGAAATGCTGTACTTGTTTATCTTAATACATGAAAAAGAGTAGAAGTTTTAAAAATTCTTCATGAGTCCAAGCTGGGCCGTGACTATTACTGATGGGGTTTACCCAAGGCACTGATTCCAAGTTTGACGACCATCAGCAAACTGTTCAAAGAAAACACATTAAAAAAAAATTCAGGTCAAGAACAGCATGGGCACTTGACTATTTTTAAGAGACTAGACTCAGCAGGTTCCCCATAAGTACGTGCCAAGGTGGTGCCAAGGGAGAGCCAGCGGAGATGGACTCTGGGCCCTGGGGCTGCCGAAGGAGGAACATGCCAAGGGCAGTTCTGCGCTTAGGCTTTGAAAGTGTACACGCGAGTCACAGTTCCTAATGGAGCTGCCAGCACTCCAAAGATGAAGAAACAGGGCTGCAAACGCCACGGCCTCCCCCGCCGCAGAGCTGGGTGACGGCAGACCTCCCGCCTGCCAGCTTACATGGCTCCTGACCTTGGTCTACACTGGGTGTAAGACTCAACTCCTGACAGCATCCTGACTACGATCCAAGTCGGTGAGTAAGCTTTTTCCAAAGCAGATTTTAAAAAGTCTATCTTCAGATTATCTTTATTAAAGACTACATTTTAAGATCAACCTGGGTTGGATTTTACAATCAAAGTTAATTAGAAAACAGGATTCAATCAGAATTTCTTTTCAGCGAAATTTTCGTTAATAAAGGACACCAATACCGCTGAGGTATGTATAGACCCCAAGCTGAAAGTCACAGCAGCGGGTGCAGTCCCGGCTTCACAACGAAGCCGCCTCCCCTGCGGGGAGGAGCCAAGAGGAATCAGAGCTCGGATGTGAGAGCAAAATCATTTCAGAAGTGAATGAGTATCCTCATCTCATTATGACAATCAACTGTTTTTGCGGCCTTCCCTATGTGTGGATAAATTAAGGCATTTCAGCTGATGCTCAGCATCAAGTATACTGAAACAAGCACCCTTCTGAATGTCTAAAGCGTCTGGGACACTGAACCAAAGCCAGCAATGGAGCAGAGAGTACCTGGCACCTGCGATCAGGCCGGCAGGCATGAACTTTCTAGAGTTGTAGAATCTCACCCCCATGATGCCAGCCAAGGTTCCAGATGTGACTGGTGGAAAGATAAAAAGAGTCAAAAATCAATACATCTTATATGTGGGAGGACAGAAAAGTGGCCAACTTCCCACCCATCTTTCAAAGGCCCAGACCCAATCTCATAATCCTCCCCACCCACCCCGAGTCGGGGACCTCCACGCCGTCCACATTTAATGGGACTAAGTATTAACACCAACACTGGCCTCAAAGGCTCTCAGTGTCTGATCCCAGCCTGCCTCTGCCTCACCTCCTACCACTCTTCTGCCATAATTCCCGTTTTCTCCTACACTGCCGTGGGGTTTTTGTCCCCTCCTCGTTGCTGATGCTGTTTGCCCTGCATGCTCTCAGGCTCTTCCCATTCCATGTTTTATCAATTCCCACCACCTGCCCCGCAGCAGGTGCAGACGACACAACTGTCATCACAGAGAGCTCTGCCCTAACAGTGCTTCCACCTTGATGCGGTTGACTTGAAAGAATCACACAAACAAAAATTTAAAAGTACAATCTGTGCTATCGTTTGAGTCAGAAGTCGTGTCCAACTCTTTTGTGACCCCACGGACGAGCCAGGGGTCCTCCATCCGTGGGATTTCCCAGGCAAGAATACTGGAGCAGGTGGCCATGCCCTTCTCCAGGGGATCTTCCCGACCCAGGGATAGAGCCTGCGTCTCCTGCACCAGCAGGTGAATTCTTTGCCGCTGAGCCCCCAGGGAAGCCCATCATCTGTGCCACAGGTGCAATGAATGCATTACAGACAACGTAATATCAGGGGGTCCAGCCCACTCAGGGAGAAGGGCTTGCTGAGAGCGTGGAGGCTGAGCTGTGATGTGAAGAGTGGTGGCTGATGAGCTAAGGGCAGGAACGCGGGTCCAGGCAGGGGGCCGGGCAGCGGGAGGAAGCTGGGGGATGTGCTGTGGCGCAGAAACCCACCACAGCCAGGGAGAGGGCCACCCCCGGCAGAGCCCCGCGGGCCCCGGCAGGGACTGGGGTTGTCATCCGGGCGATGCGAAGGCATTAAAAGACACGAGCAGAGGGATACGCAAGCAGAGCTGCCATCTGAAAATACAACTGCAGGCTGCAGGGCACCCATGAAGAAACTCCCTCGGGAATGCAGGCAGCGGGGGCGGGGGGGGCTGACTAAGACACGGATGATGGCTTTGGAGGCAGAGAAGGGGACCACCTGGGAGGGGCTGGGGGGAGGGCGGACAGGACTTGTTGATGAAATGAACATGAAGACGGACGGGAAGAGAGCAAGGGAGACCCTAGTGGATGGAGCACAAGAGAAGACAGGAAGCCAGGTCAGACCTGACGCCTGGACATGCCTGGAAACTTCCACGCAGGAAAGTGGATACACACGAGAAAGGCTTGGCGGAGAGAGAAATCTGTGGGTCGTGTGTGTATTGGTGGTGATCTGAGGCCTGGGCTTCAATGATCTTCCCAAGGGAGAGAGTATAAAGAAAATAAAAAGAGCCAGGTTTTAAGAACCTTAGTATTTAATTGTCAAAAGAGACGGGTGGACAAAACAGACAAAAAAGACAAGAGAGACAAAAGAGAATGAAAAAATACAAAGAAAAAAAACAAGAGAATGGAAAATGGATTGGCATACTGGGCTGAGAACAGCTAAAAGGGCAAAATAAAATAAGGACTGAAAAACGTACACTGAATTTTGAAATACACAGGCTCCCGGTAGCCTTGGGGAGAGTTATTCTTGGACTGAGAGGAACAGAAGTGGAGGCTGAAGTGGGTTAAGAATGTGAGCTGAGGAAGTGAGGATGGGAGGGTGAAGAATTTTTTAAAGAGAAGTTTCGGAAAAGGAAGAAGGGCAGCCACTGAAGAAAGAAGTGGGGTCAAGAAAGGTCCCTTTTCTGTTGTTTTTAAATGGGTGAGAGCTGAGCACGTGGGCGCGTTCAGGGCTGGGACCCACCGAGGGGCTGGCATCACAGACAGGGTAGAGCTCAGAGAAGGGGGGGAGCAGAGACCCGCAGCCTGGGAGGAGGAGCGCGCCTGGAGACCGGGTATTCGCTAGCATGGAGGGGCGGCATCGGAAACGCGACTCGGGGATCTGAGGCGTGTGGGGGCAGAGCTGGGTGCCTCCTCATCCCCCCACGCCAACAGGGACCAAGGACTGGGGCTCCTTAGCTCCCCGCAGAGCTGTGAGGACCAGAAGTGCATTTTCCTTGGGGGGGGGGGGGTGTGGAGGCAGCAGGGGGCCCACAGGCCCCGCAGAGTGTCGGACACGTGGGTAGGGCTCGGGAGAAACACAGCCAAGCCACTCAGATAAGACGGAACCTTCACCCCCGCGCTCTCACGTCCAGGCTGCTCAGGGGACACGGCAGGAGCCCGCGGCCACCTGCGGCGCCCAGTGAGAGCTACGGCTCCCTGAAGGCCGGGCCTCCGTCTTATACACTTCGCTTACATCTAAAGGATGAATAAACGACTTTCAAACGGGAAAAACGCAATACTGATGAGGACCTAACCAGACACGGTCCTTCAGCGATGCTCCAGCAGACAGTTCTCAGAGGGCAATCACAACGGTTAAGAGACGCGTGCTTGCCCTCTACATGTTTAACGCTGACCTCACGGGGTCAACCTCCATTTGGGAGGGAGGAAAACCTTTCCGCGTCCTCTACATAAAAGATCAGCAGCAACGGGCACAAACCCCCTCCTTTCAAACGTTCCCCAGGACTTGACAGAAGAAGGAGAAGCATCTCAGTCTGAAGAGCCTGCCACGTCCCACCAACCCAGGGACGCATCAGGGAGAGACCGTGAAACGACGTACCTAAGAAAAGCCAAACGTTCTTCGGATCCTGAGACAGCTGATAGGAACCCAGGCCGGCAAGACCACCGAAGAGGAGCCCGGCAGCCAGGGACGGAACACTGCCTGGAAGGAGGTACACACACACCTGAGTTCTCCTGGCAGACACTCATCTCAGCAACAGGATCCCCCAGCCCGCCCCGCCACCCACCCCCGCAACCTGCCCCGAGGAAACAGCAAAGGGAACATCTTCCTGTGCCATTCAAGACCAAGGTGTCCCCATGCAGAAAAAGGTTTGGGGTAGATTGCTTTTTCCACTGGAGAAGTCAGGGCCATAACCACACCACCCCCCTCTCCTCTGACAGGCAGAGCAGCTCCAAAGGAGAAGAGAAGGCTCCTGGCCAGGGGTGATTAGCCTTGAGAAGACTGGAACTGCCCGTGGGCACAACCTCTGGCTCATCCCCAAAGGAAGGGGAAATAGGGTCAGTGAGGTAAAAAAGGATTTTGGAGAGTGGGTTCTGGTGTGTGTGCTGGCGGTGGGGAAGCAGGCAAGGAAGGCTCCTGGAAAATAGCCAGATTCACTGACACACCTGCACCTGGCTTCAGGTGGAGACTTCAAAACCACTCATGAGGAGATGAGGCTTTCTCCCACTTAAAGAGCAGAGATGGTCCTCCGGGATCAAGGCTGATGTATGGCAGGTGATGATAATGACCATCTACTACCATCCCTAACCGGCATCTTTAGATAAAGAGCCAGAAATGACTAGACAAGAAGCCTGGTTTAGGTCAGCCAGATAACCTCGAGGCGAGTAAAGGAGCAGCTATGGGGCTGATGATAAGCAGGCTCTCCAAAGAGGAGGCTTAAACCAAACCTGACTCCAACAAGACTGTAGTCTGGAAGTACTGGGAACTCGTCCTCCACCAGGAACAAGATTGCAAGAGGTTAAATAAGTACAAACCATACCTGCTTTTGCATAGCCAATGATCCCGCCGGAAGCAACCAGTGCTGCATAGCCAAAGCCAAGCCAATGTAAAGGCACTCTGAAAACAGAACAGTAAGACATTGGTGTGAAACGTGTTTTAAAAACACACAACTGTAGGATGGGATCAAAAAGGTCATCATTCCAGAACAACCCTATCACTGTACAAACGCTTATAAATCCCAGAGAGGTTAGATGACCTGCCCAGGTGAGCAGCAGAGCAAGGACCCAGATACAAGTCCCTGTGGGAGGTGCATAGTCCATCCTCCCGTAACCCCAGCTGCACCGCACTCTCCGCTCAGAGAAAAGAAACTCTGCGTTTGAGAAGCTTCTGGCTGTTCCACCCCCACCCACCAGGCACTTACAGCGGGCCAGAGTCCTTCGGCATCCTTCTCTTTCACTCTGTCCAAACCAGGCCTGCACCTGCAAAGGAGGGGCTGAATCAAAGGTGGTCAACAGCACAGCTCCCTAGCAGCCAGAAAAAGGTGGGTCAATTTCCAGTTCCAGCCCTGGGGGGATAAGAAGTAACGGCTCAACTTCTCTAAGCCTCAGTTTCCTTCACTGTTTACCTACCCTGTGCAAACTTCCCACGCTAGGGTCAGCATCAAATGGGATAATACATAAAAAGTGCTTTGCACACAGTAACTGCTGAACAAACAGCAACCATTCTGGTAATAATCTAAGTTCTAATAACACAGGCCCACGGGAAACTTCACTGACCAGCTCTCTACAGTTAACAAGCTAATCTCTTCATCATCTAACCAAGTTATAACCAAATTGGAAAATAAACACTCCTGTGCCCTTAATTCAAGTATTTTAATTAGCCTTTCTGGGGGGAGGGTGTACTGCTTTTCAGCCCCGCCCAAAGAATTAGATTATTTCAATATTCAATATTTATAACACTTTCAGACAGTTAATTTTGCATCATTCATAGTTATTGTTAGACGGGGGGCGAGAGGAAGGATAAAAAATACAAAAGCCCAAGCCGTAATTACGTAGAGTGCTACACCTCTGGCAAACTAGGGTGGAACTAATTTCTTAAAGAAATGCATCTGGTATCTATCGAGGCTAAGCTTGAAAAAAACACACAGCTCTTCTCTATAAACTATTGTCTATAAGGGTTAGGGGAGCTTGGAATCATACAGCCGTCATTAACTCGACGTAGCATTGCGTCGAGCTCTGCACCCACACTTTTAAAGAGCTGGACGGGTAAAATCTCCAGGAAACTAATTAGCTAAATTGGTAAGCACCCGCCAAGAGCTCAGGGTTCCCGCAGAATTCACAACCCACTAGAAGGAAAGCAGAGAACGAGCGGTCAAGCATCGCGCAGCCTAAAGCCGCCGCCTGGATCCTGGGGACGAAGAGCAGGCGCCAGCAAAACCTCTCATGTAATTTCTAAAAGTCAAAATCAGCGTAAAATAATAATAATTCCAAAGCACACGAACCTCCTTCCCGAAAGTCTGCCCGCACAGGTCGACCAGGGCGTACTCGCCTCGGGGCGGGGAGTCACTGTTCCGCCGGAAGTGTTGCGCCGCGTTTACTGCGTCCCAGGGGCGAGGCTTGAGACGTAGGGGCGGGGCTAGCGGCGTGGAGTCACCGCCCTCTCGGCGCCCTGGGGGCGTGGCGTGAGGCGGGGCTAGAGGCCTGGAGTCGCCGCGCCTCAGGCCCCCTAGGGGCGTGGCGTAGGGCGGGATAGAGGCCTAGAGTCGCGGCGCCTCGGGTCCCTAGGGGCGTGGCGTAGGGCGGGGCTAGAGGCAAGGAGTCTCCGCGCTCTCTGAGTCCTGGGGGCGTGGCTTGGTGCCGAAGGCCCGGCGCGTGCTCTGTCCCTGGGGCAGGGAGAGTAGCCGAGCACATGCGTCCCGGAAGCTGGACCCGAGCAGGGCCGTCCAGCACTAGTCCCAGATCCAAGCCAGCCTCGCCAAAAGCCGAAAACCCGATTGGACTCTAGTTTTGACAGGCCTGGCGAGCTGGGCCAGGTCAGCGGTGGAGGTCACCGATGGGGGAAGCATGATGGAGGTGGCTCCAGTCCTCACCAGGTGTCAACCAGATGCAGGCCATCGGAGATGGATCCTCTAGCCTCATCACCTAGTTTGCTATCGTGAGAAGGGACTATTTTCTACCTGCAGAAGATACGGTGGCCACAGGCTAGACAATCTGGCTCACTTCCCTTTGTTTTAGGGAGTGAGACTACTTTAAGAGCATAGTAAAAGGGGACTGACTGTAGGTGAGTTAAATTTGCAAGTACCTCTGCAATGTCCCCGTCCGTTCCCCCCCGCCCCAACCCCGCCAACCACAGATTAACTCCACACCTGCTTCTCTTCCCTGCCTCACCATATTCTCAGTTGATGTAACACCAATACGTGGTGTCATCCGCTGCAAGTACATAACAAGAACAGATCATACATATACAAGGTAGTGGAAAGACACGGCCATCTTAATTACAGCGCATGGCCATCTTAAAAAAGAAATGCACAAGGAGAGTTGTAAACTTTTACTGGGGGCAAAATGAGGACCATAGCCCAGGAGACAGCCTCTCAGCTCTGCAGAACTGCTCACTGAAGTGGGGGGAGCGGGCAGAGGGCGTCAGTATATGTGATTTTGGTGAAGTGGGTTGCTGTGCACTCAAGCACACATTTTTTTTTTTTTTTTTTAACTTTTAAAAAAAAATTTTTATTTTTCAGTGGGTTTTGTCATACATTGATATGAATCAGCCATAGAGTTACACGAATTCCCCATCCCGGTCTCCCATCCCACCTCCCTCTCCACCCGATTCCTCTGGATCTTCCCAGCCCAACAGGCCCGAGCACTTGACTCATGCCTCCCACCTGGGCTGGTGGTCTGTTTCACCACAGATAATATACATGCTGTTCTTTCGAAACATCCCACCACACATTTTGACAGAATGTTGGTGCTAATCACGAGGAGCAGGTGCCTCTGTTAACTATCTCTGTTAAGTGCTTTCATAGATAAGACACAAGAGACTGGGCTCATAAAACCTCCTGAAGACAGTCTCTATCTAAAGGCCTGCTCTGCCAGTTTTTCCCAGAGTGCCTTATTCCTGATTTCTACCTAAAACTCCTCTGAGTGTGCTATAGGTCAGCAACTGCAGTGCCAGACAAATGGCAAGTGAGTTTTTGGCAGCATACATATTCTAAGAGAGAACTTTCCCACTCGAAGCAACGCCTACCTTTCAGATATCAAAACGGAAGCCTGCGTTTACCATAGCTGACTTCAAACAGCCAAAGCTGATAGTGACTAAGACCTGAATAATTCCACTTAGGCCAGACCCTCACCAACTTAATGGAAGACTCTGCTGAAAAAATCGTTAGGACTTGCCTTAACCAGCTGGGATGACTCAGGGATTCCCATCTCCTTAATTAGGGGCAAACTTCAAACCTTACTTAAGCTCACCATGATACTCTCCCTGCCTTTGACACTTCAAGGAACTAAACCACAGAGATTTAATTACCTACAGTCCTAGGCCCTGGTAGAGCCATTATTTGATATAAGATACAAATAAATAAGATATAGTTTTAAGACTACCTTTGTTAGAAGATGAACTAAAGCCTACGGCCATACCATGCTGAACACACTCGATCTCATCTGATCTTGGAAGCTAAGCAGGGTCAGGCCTGGCTAGTACTTGGATGGGAGGTTAGCCAAGTGGTTTTTTTTTTTTTTTCTTTTTCTGATTGGCTGAAACAGATTTAAAATAAAGGAAATGTCATTTTCCTGTCTTAACATTTCCTTGTCATCCACTGGAAATAGAACAGTTTAATCACGTTTGGCAGCCTCTCTTTAACCTTCTGTTTAGAGTCCTGAACTTCAGCATATGCATTATACATACGTATTTTATTTATCTACAGCTTTTAAGCTTGTCTTAACATACTTCCTGGTATGAATGTCTTTTTATACCTTTTGTTATCAAAATGAACAAAATCCTCATTAAAATTACACTTGAAAACACCAAAGTAATGCAGGTTTTTCATTCTTCCCCCACTTAAGAAGAAAATCTAAAAAATAACTCCTTTATCCACTTCTGGTAAGAAATGTGTTAAAGATTTTCTATTATTTTAAGCCACAATATTTTGAGAAAGATCTTTATTTGCTTTACACAGCAGTAAAAATTATATATTATAGGCTGCATGTGTGTGGGCTCAGTAATTATTTCATGTCCAACTCTTTTGGGAGCCCTCTGGACTGTGGTCCACCAGACTCCTCTGTCCATGGGATTTCCCAGGCAAGAATACTGGAGTGAGTTGCCATTTCATTCGCCAGGAGATCTTCCCAACCCATGGATCAAACCTCTGTCTCCTACATTGGCAGATAGATTCTTTACCACTGAGCCACCTGGGAAGCCCATATTATACATTAAGATACTATATATCACCATGATATATAATTTATATTTCCTATCAAAGTTTTACCACAGTTTTTTAAAAAAACCTGAAAGTGATTTTTAAGCTGTACATTTTCTTCAAAAGAAGAAATTCCTAGCTTTTACTTAGGGGAAAAAAAAGTATATTTGAAAAAGTTATTCTGGTAGGAAAAAATCTGGGATTCACTGCATCATTCATATTTTCTTCTTTTTTCTCTTTTTTTCCGACATTTCGACCGTTTTTCTCTTCTTGGCTGACACCAGGCTGTTTCCCTTCGTTGGCTTATTATTGTCACCAGTTAAGCTACATTTCTCTGCATCTGGTTTTGTCTGCCTTTCTTCCTCCTGAATTGCATGGCCAGATTCCTCTTTGTTGCTTCTGGACTGTTCTTTACTTACTAAAACACAAGAGACAGTGTGTTTAAAGGCGGTTTTTCCCTCTAAAGTAAAATAAGTTGAGAATAAAGTGAAGTTATCTGGCGCTCCTCCACCTCAAGAGGTAACTATTTAAATTTTTTTAAAAGATCGGTCTCACTTACCAGGAGCAGGCTCGGCGGCAGCAGGCGGGCTTTCTTTCGTGTCTGTCCCTCTGTCCAGCCACACCCCAAGACATGTCAGCCTGGCGTTCGTGTTTACTTCACACAACAGAGATGGGGAAACTTTCTACAGCGTAAGAAAGAAAATGTGAGATAACATAAAGCAATCTTAAATAATTACTTTTATTTTTCCATAATCAAGTTACCTTAATTAAAAACTCACACAGCATTTTCTTGAGTATAACAGGAATGCTGTTTAGAAAATACTTGCGACCTTGACTCGTGATTGGTTTGACTATGTCCACCAATTTCTAAGAAGCACTTCACTAAGGAAAGGCACTGTTTGCTCTTGTTTGGTTCCAGGTTTTAACCAAGAACCCTGCACAAAGCAGGTGCTCAACAAACCACACTCAGAGACTGTTTTATAAGAGAAGGAAGAATAATAAACCAAGACTCTGCAAAAGGGACACTACCAGAGAAATTAACTGTCAAATTATCTGGTTCAAAACTATTGTTAATTCTACAATTGATCAAAAGTTCCCCAATTTTTTTCCAGCAACAGCAGGATTTTTATCTATCAGAAGCTTATAGAGAAGATCATCGATATACAGAAGAGAAGAAAATGCTGTTTCTCTGACTGAATGAGCAGGAGTTCTGGGATCCAGCCAGCTCAGACTCACCAACACCAACTCCTGGGGCAGCACTATGGAACCCTAACTTTAAAACCACGAATATCAATCATGCCTCAAAGAGATTTTAAACATGTGAAAGATCTGTGCCCAATGAACCTTTGAGAAAATCCACCTCACTTAACTCAAAAGTCATACTGACAGTAAGACTTGCCTTTGGTTTATTTATATTGTGCTAAGACACTGACCTTGTCCTGCTTAAGCTTCCACATTTTGATGAAACCATCGCTTGATGCTGTAACAAGAACGTGATGCTCTGGAGTTTCGAAACTGAACATGCCTTTTACCCTAGGACAGAAACAGTGACACCGTAAAAGAGCCTTTCCTGCAGACAGTACGATGCTGCTAAAAAACTTCTAGGCACACAGTCTCTTGACTTTTCAAGGCTTAAGGTATTTCCAAACTGCTCAACAAACAGTGCCAAAAATTAAACATGCCTCACAATCCCATGAGTTGGTCTGAGTCATTTTCAGGGTCTAAATTCCAAGACAGAATTGACTATCAACCATATCTTAAGAAGGACTTGAAAAGATGATAAACTATAAATAGTCAGATTATCAGGAATAAAAGGAATTATCAGGAATTAAAGGAAATAAAGATATTTAAACTCCCTCCACCTCAGGAAACTATATTGAAAGACAGAGGTGACCAAGGCCTCTTCCCCTTGTCCTCAGGGCCTACCACCCATCTGAGCTACTATCATCTTCTTTCCGGATTACAGAGTAAACTAACTGGCCTCTCGGCTTCCATTTTTGCCCTCTAACAACTTTCTAAAAACTCAAACAATGTTATTCCCAGGCTTAATATTCTACAAAGGTAGGTTCGGTTTCAAAACACCACAAGAGGGAGGAAGTGGCTGGGACATAGATAACCCAACACCTACAAAGGCACTTGATATAAAACTCAAACTCCTTCCCACAATATGCCAGGCCCAGCACCATTTGGCTCCCTCTGACCCAGTGAGGGTCTTCTATCTGCTCCTAAAATACACCAAGTTCTCTTCTCCCTTAGGGCCACTGTGCCTACAATTCTCTCCCTTTCAGAAATAGTTCCTTTTATCCCAAAGGTCTCATTCCTCCTTCCCCAGTCATCCCATCCAAATAAGTTACCTGTGTTATTCCCAAATCGTAATACCTATTTTCTTCCTGTTAAGATTATCTGAGTTCTTGTTTATCTGTTTGTTGCCCCAAGAGAAGATAAGAGCCACGAGAGTGCAAGCTCCTGCTGCAGTTTTTCATTGCTGATGCTCAGTGAATACTTGTTAAATGAACGACCAAATACCCCTGAAGAGCTATATGGCCTTGAAGAATAGGCTCCCTTCCCCAAACTAGGGCCTGTCTAGTGAGTGCGGTATTCTATTTGTAAAGAGAGATTTCTCAAAGCTAAACCATGATTTAGAAAATGAAAACTAAGAATTGTTTGGGACTTCCTTGGTGGTCCAGTGGCTAAGGCTCCAGGCTCCCAATGCAGGGGACCTGGATTCGAACTACATCCCACATGCCACAGCGTGCTGCAACTAAGACTCGGAGCAGCCAAATAAATAAATAAGCATTTAAAAAATAAATAAGAGTTGTTTGAAACATAAAAGAACATGCAAATAAAACACATTACATGATCACCATTTTACAAAATTACAGCGGAAAAAGCAGGGGCGGAGTCAGACAGAACTGGGTTGGTTCCTATCTCCATCACCTAACAGGGGGGTAAGCTTGGTTCAGTTATTAACCACTGACCCTGAGACTCACGTCTGCCTGCAGAGATACACTGAGCAGTAAGAGGTAACGGAGATGGGCGCAAGGCAGAGGTCAACATGTCATTTATTTCTCCTGCAGGAAAAGCAGAGTGTGGGAAGGGGCCAGTGGACAGGCGAATAGAGAAAAAAGACGAGTGGTTGGGGTAGAGCTAATTTTTTTCCCCATTCAAGTATGAATTGAGGGTTCCAGGCTGCAAGTAAAATGAAATTATTGAGAAAATAAGTCTCTTGTGCCAATGACTAGTCCTGGTAATGACTTCACCACTTTTGCATCATTATGGCCCAGACAACATTCCCACCATCCTCTTGGGGGCAAAAAACAGCTATGTAGATATGTCTATTTCTGCAGTCATTCACAAAAAATGTCTGCCTTATGAAGCTATTGCATTTATAAGAGACTCTATACATATAAGCACACAGAGATTAGTGTGTTAAAAAAAAAAAAAAAGTACCTGTTTTCATGAGCTTTAAACTCAGAGAGGCATGTTAGGGAATCACAGTCAAAAAACCTTACAACCTCTTCATCTCCAGCCACTGCGAGGATAGATTCCTAACAGAGGAAAAAAAACAAAACATAACGCCCAGAATGTCATCAGCAATTCCGACCATCACCATATACACTCAACTCCCACCACTGACTTCCGATCACTTACTGAAAGAAACGTAACAGAAGACACTCTCCTTTCATTTGTGATGGTGCCACTGACGGATGCGGTGTCAAGGTGATAGACATCTATTCTGTTCAGTATGACAACTACGTATTTCTCTCCTTTTGGGGACCATTCCACTATGTGAGCATCTGTAAGTTACAAGAACAAAGCTGCTGTATTTCATAGATGAAAAAAGAAACTGATCAGGGTCATAAAAAATAGCAAATATTTACACTGTGCTCTTTCACATCCATTATTTCATAAAATCTTCACAGCAAACTTATGATGCATATTTTGTGAGTAGACTTTAGACAAGGAACTTAGTGAAGAATCACTAAGGTCATACCGCTCCTGGGTGGTAGAGCCACGCCAATAATCCCAATAGAAAGAGGAGGAAAAAAAAGTGACCCGAGGCCTATGCTCTCAGAGAGAACCACCACCATGTAAGGAAATAACTGTAAGTATGTGGACACGAGAACTTGTGTGTATACACATTAACGTCCTATCAAATTTTCAAATGCATTCTAAACAAAAACACTCACTGTGGGCTTCCCTGGTGGCTCAGTGGTAAAGAATCCACCTGCCAATTCAGGAGATGTGGGTTCAATCCCTGATCCGGGAAGATCCCACATGTCTCGGAGCAACTAAGCCCGTGCGCCTCAATTATTGGGCTCTTATGCCCTAGAGCCTGCGCTTCACAATAAGAGAAGCCACTGCTGTGAGAAGCCCACACACCGCAACAGAAGAGCAACCCTCAGTCGCTGCAACTAGAGAAAAAGCCCTTGTGATGATGAAGACCCAGCACAGCCAAAAATAAATAAAATTAAAAAAAAAAAACCACTCACTTTGTTTTATGTTTTTTATGAATGCCGATCTTCCTTCCACAAGATTCCATGTTCTGCAAAACAGGAAGCTCATTTACCGCATAATCACTGACTGACCAGGTGTAAAGCTAAGTTTAATAAACACACAGATGAACATTTACTACTTGGCCATTCAGAAGAACTGCCTTCTTTCTTACGGTAATGCCCGAAATAGTTCTTATCAAGCAAGATTAAAACTCACTCTGTTCCCACAGACCTTTCCTCTGCTGAGTTCACTATATTTTCAAAAGGTTTGACTTCCCAAAATACTTCTTTATATTAAGACCCCTCTCTACTCCACAGCTGACGACTGTAACGTGGCATGTGTGTTTGAATTTAGAGCCTTTCATTTTCCCCCTTTCCTTATGAAAAGGTTCACAAGCGTTCAGCTTTGCCCTGGTGTCTGACAATGGCAGACAGTATAGAAACAGTGCCAACACCAACTTCCCTGCGGCTCAGATGGTAAAGAAGCTGCCTGCAACGGAGGAGACTTGGGTTGGGAAGATCCTCTGGAGAAGGGAAAGGCCACCCGCTCCAGTATTCTGGCAGTACAGCTATGCCAGGGGGTGGGCTCTTACATTTGAAGACCAAAGACCAGAGCTTAGTAAAGGCGCTCCTGGACCTTCACGACTCACCTCAGTGTCTTATCTGTACCCACAGACAGGGCCAACTTGCCAGATGGGTGAATGGAAAGGAAGGTCACGTGTCCTCTAAAAGGAAACCGACAGTTAGCCCCCAGCTTGACCGGCACCTGGAGACCACGGAGGGGAGGCGGGACTCACTTGTGAGCTCTGATCGACTTCAGGCACTCCCATCTCTTTGCGTCCCAGACACAAATGAGGCCGTCCTCAGCCCCGCTGATCAAGTGCCTGTTGCCATGGAATTTCAGGCAAGTTATCGTGCCTGTGGAGAAACCAAGCCCGACAGTCTCTGTTACGTGTACGCCCATCTGTAGCTGTAGTGCCAAGCCAGCCACAGGCATTTCGTGACTGAGTGAGCATGGCTGTGTCCCAGTAAAACTGCGTTTATACAATCAGGTCACCAGCCTGGATTTGGCCTGCTGACTCCTCTGGCTGCAAAGTCTAAATATTTATATTTTCTCTTTTTCAGAATAGAGTTATGGACCCCGAGTCAGTGCTGTCTCTGCACAAATCCTGATCAATTCTTCACACGGCCCTTTATACTGAAAGTCAAAGATCTGTGAGGAATAATTGTGCACAGACCCCCTCTAAAAACCAAGAAAAACATGTGGGCCTGTGTACTCCTCACAGTGGGAGACTCTAGCCATGTCTGCCCGCATCTTCCTCCTTCACTGCTGGCTTATTTCTTATTTTGGAAATGTTGCTTCCCCATGTCTCCTGCTGCTTCTGCCCATGATTCCACCTGTTACCCGGAGAAGAGCTTATGTACTACCAGCCGTTCAAAAACAGCAGTTGTACAAGAAATGAAGGAAATCAAGAATCCTGCTTCATTCATCCCCTATTGAAACCCTTCCCAGGCCAATCCCTTTCTTGAAGTTGAACACCTGTGCAGACCAGGTACAGACCAGACTTGTTCAGCTTATGCCTCCAAGCCCAAGGGAGGGAGAAGCCTTCCATGTACGAACTGGGACTAGGAGATAGAGAAAAAGGAATGCACCCTGAAATCACCCAAAGCTGAGCTTCTGCCAAAAAGCAAAACACTTGTCAAAGCAGCTAAGGACTATCTCACAGGGCACGTAAGGAGGACACTGATCACTCCGAATTTCTGCTACAAACAAACAGCAGACTCTCGCCTGGCGAGAACCTCTGAAATAGATGAAAGATGGTTTAAGAAAAGGGGTACTTGTCTTATCTGCCTTTTGTTGCAGAAAATTAATTTCCTCTGGCAAGTTTTTCTAAACTAAGCATTTGAGTAAGAGATTCTCCTGTCCTGAGCTCCACCTTCCCCCTCTTCTTCTGGAGCACACATGAAACCCCTCCTTCTCTGTCCCCTGGGAAAACACAGTGACAACAGCGTATGATGCTCAACAACAGGAGCTTCCCTGAGGCTCAGCTGTTAAAGAGTCCACATGCAACAAGGGAGACCTGGGTTCGAGCCATGGTTTGGGAAGATCCCCTGGAGAAGGAAAAGCTACCCACTTCAGTATTCTGGCCTGGAGAATTCCACGGACTCATGGGGTCGCAGAGTCGGACACGACTGAGCGACTTACACTTCACTGGGAAACAAATCACCTGTTGGGTCCGTCTGTCCCTTGATCCTGCTGCTATCCTGGTCAACTTCACCATTAGCGTGAAACCCCAGCCGTGACTTGGGGATCACCCCTCCTGACTTCCTTGACTCCAGTAACCTTCACCTCCTTGCATTCCAGTTCCTCACACGGTTATCACCTGGAGCTTTTCCACAGTAAGTCTCCAGCTCTAAGACTCTATCCCGACCACAAACGTTCACCTTTCCAGCCCCTTCCGGCCTTCCTCCACTCACACTTGCCTGCTTTTTGTTCGGAGATCTGCAGATCCTTGACACCCTACTCTCTCTAGGCCAACAACCTATTCTTTCTCCAAAATCCTCAGTTCCCGTGTAAATCAATCCTTCTCTTGCACACACCAAGTAACTTTCCTTTGTCTACAGAAGTGTGCATAGCCTACTGTCAATAGATGTCCATCGACAGCTTCCAACTCCAGCAGGCAGGTTCTTGGGGTCTGTCCCACACTCACACTGCCAGCACTTTCCTCAGGCCTGCACTGCTCTCTGACCCGTTCAATCCCAACCTCCTCCACTCGAGGTCCCTTGGGATCTGACCCCACTACGTCTCCAGCCACCCCAACCTCCACGTCGACCTTCTCAGAACACCGAGCTCCTTACACTTCCCCAGGCGCACCAGTGGTCAAAGAAGCACAGGCTCCAGATGCAGGTTCAGGTTCTAGTCTCAGTGCTTTGTGACCGAGGGCAGGTCCTGTAACATTGCTGAGCCTAGGCTTTCTCTTCTCTGAACTGAAGACACAGCTGGTCTCTCCTGGCACAGCGCTGGGTACCTGGCCCTCCCCCAGAGAGCCAGCTTCTACCGTGACGCTGCCACTATGCCCCTCACACGGCCTGCCCTGCCCCAAGTGTCCTTTTCTCCACCTTGCCAGTTTCACCTGCCCAACAACTGACCTCTTCTTATAAAACAGTTCATTTTAATGTCATTTTAAGGAAGCTTTCAGTGAAAACTTGCTTCTTCCTTCTGCCCCACTAGACTGAGTAAAGTGCTTCCATCCTGGCCCAATACAGACTGGGAACAACTTAAGGATAAAGAACCACACTTTGTCCACTTCTATATTTCTTAGCACAGAATCTGCTCATGTGAGACACTTACATGAATTGTTCAGCTGAAGTTGAATCATAAATTGCCTCAACACTGTTATCTTAAAGGATATGATTTTCTTACCATTGTGATGCACGAGCGCCCCATGATCTACTTTCTTTTTCATGTCATAAATGTGAATGGTTTCATCTTTGCTCCCGGTGACTACGAAGCGGCTGTTGACAGCCACTGCTGACAAGGAGGCAGTGTGGGCGTGGTGGGTGAAGTCGGCCACAGGAGCCCATTTCTGAAGAGAAGAACACATGGTCAGTGCAGCGCCACGGTCACATCACAGTTCTCTACAGAGAGGGAAGTGGCGTCACGATCCATGGAAACTGAATGGATTCTGCGAATGGAGAAGAGACTGTGTGGTGACAGGCAGGTTCAGAGAACTGAATAAAGCAGGGACAGTGAGAGAACGAGAAGGCAACACTGAACACCGTGACTTTAGAAACAATTACGAAGACTGGCCTGGAGCTTCCCAAGTGGCTCAGCAGTAAAGAATCCACCTGCCAGTGCAGGAGATGTGGGTTTAATCCCTGGGTCAGGACGATCCCCTGGAGGAGAAAACGGCAATCCACTCTAGTGTTCTTGCCTGGGAAATCCATGGGACAGAGGAACCTGGCAGGCTACAGTCCATGGGGTCACAAAAAGCAGGACAAGGACTGAGCACATGTACAGACGAACACTAGGCTACGGGGACTTTAAAATCTCATCCAGTCCCTTAACTCCTCAACAAGTTTACTTATCCCTGAGCTTCCCTATCATTCATTCACTCAAATGTCCAAATTTTGATTTGAATTTAGTCACTCAAATACCAAATGACTATTATGTGCTTGGCACCATTTTTCACAGTGAACAAAACACACAGAACAGTGAACAAAAGAAACAAAAGCACGTATTCCAACGAAGCGTCATTCTGTAGGACTGACAAGACAATATGGTATCACACAGAGATAAGTATCTATATAATGACAAGACCTATAAAGAAAAACAAATAGGATTTGCATTAATACCAATATAAGCCCTAGAGAATGACCAATAATGAGATCTCAAGACCTCTATGCTTGCTGCAATGTAACACTCAGATTGAATGAATGCGATTTGCTGAGTGCAAAGAATGACCGCTGAATACACACACATACCCCAACCCCCATTAAAGGAGATGCATCATGAAGCATTAGCAAAATAAATAAACCAAGGAAGAAATAAATTCACCAAACTTGTTCGAATACACTCAAGAAGTGTTATAAGCTAATTCCTAAAAAAATGACAGCAAGATAGTCCTTCTGTCAATCATTTGAGTGAAGGTGCAACACTCCTGAGGGGCTGCTGTGGCCATAAATCAGAGAATAACCTTTGTCTGGACATCTTACAGAAGGAACATTCATCATCGGGGCTACTTCCTGATTAGGTTTAGAGGCAGTACTAGGTTAATGGTTAAGAGCTTTGAGTGAGAGGAGAGGGAGGCTCAAGAGAGAAGGGATATTTGTATAATTATAGCTGCCTTGTGGTGTTGTAGGGCAGAAGCCAACACAACAGTGTACAGCAATCTTCCTCTATAAACAATAAATTAAAAAAAAACAAGAGCTTCAAGCATCAGAGACAGCGTCAAAGGTGAGTCCCAGGTCTGCCGATTATCAGCTTTGTGGCCTTGAACAAGCAGCTTAACCTATCTCAACTTCTGGATCCTCATCTGCAAAAGGGGGACAACCTCAGCTGCCTCAGGGGGTTGCTGTGAGGACTCCATGTCTGCAACATGGAAAGCACCATTATTACAAACACTAACACCATCAGTAGCATCATCTTCTGAGTATTCAGAACATGTCACCTGTCAACCAGAGGCAGATGAATAACCAGAGTAGACAACAAAATAAACAAAAGCAACTTAGCTAAGTGACATACTTCCAATTTTCTGTTAATTCAAAACTGACACCTCAACTACTTCATAAATAAGTACTCAATAGTCTCTAGGAAATTATCTAAGGAATTCCTTTAGAGGGAAAACACAGTAATGGGCTTAAAATGTGACCTTATTTCTAGTAAGAAATTTCTGGCTATTTCCTACCTGTCTGAGTACTCCCAATTTACTTAACTTTTATATTCGTACACTTAGTAAAATACTTAACATTTTTGGTGTTGTTCAGTCGCATCAGACTCTTCGCAACCCTGTTAACTGTAACAGGACAAGCTCTCTGGGGTTCTGTAGGCAAGAATACTGGAGTGGGTGGCCATTTCCTTCTCCAGCAGATCTTCCTGCACAAGAGACTGAACGCTCGTCCCCTGCACTGGCAGGTGGTTTGTCTACCACTGAGCCCCCAGGGAAGCCCACAATATTTATCATACTTTACTGTAACCTTTTCTCTACGTTATTTGCCTTCCTCATCATCTCCCTACATGATTAAGCTCTCCAATGCAGAAACCATACCTATGGGTTCTTCGCACCTTCACTGCAAGTCATGCTTCCCATTGGAAGGGCCCAATGATGAACTGGTGTCATTTTACCAACGAAGCGTTTACCTGAATCCAGCGCGAAGAGTTCGCTAAAATTCCAGGACAGAAACTCAGGGAAATAGCGAACTGTTCTTTCAACTTAAGGGAAAGACTCTTAAATTAAGCGACGGCTCACTGGCCCCTTTTGCAGAAACGCAAACTTGCTTTGTGAACCGTAGTCAGAATGTTCACTACAAAAGCCAGATACCACGTCTCACTAAATGCCTTCTCCATGCTTCAAAAGGCTAAGTATATGTTCTAAATACATTCTCCCTATATATTCTAAGTATACTCTAAGTCTCTTGAGTTTCATTCATCGACGAACCCCTAAAACAGCAGACAGTGTGTTCCTCTGAGGTGCTGTTTACCCAGGCCGCTGAGAATAAGGCCTGACGCCCCGCTGCCCCACCACCGGCGGAACCTGCGGGCGCGGGCTCTCACCTCGTGGTGGCCGTCTGCCTCGGGCTCCGGGTGTACAGCGAACCCAAAAAGGACCTGCTCGTAGCATCCAGCAACCAACTCCATCCAGCGGCTCACGCGTCTCCTCCTCAGCGAACCCGGCGCAGCGCAGAGCGGAAGTGACGAAGGCGGATGCGACGGAAAAGAGGGTCCTTCCCGGGTCGGCGCTCAAGTTACGTCAGGCCCGTGGGGCTGCCTTTTAAATGCCTGCATCCATGGGGGGCGGGGGTTGGTTTCCGGGATAGACGATCAGGCGGAATTTCCAAGGAGGGAATAATGAAGGACGCCCCATGACGAAGATGCTCATTTCAAGGAGGAAAAAAACCTGGGCGCCAGCAAGCATTTTCGAGGGAGCCTTGCGCTAGGCGCTTCTGAGACTAGTGGGCGGGACAGCCTCTGCGGAGGCCCCGTTTCCGGGGCGTCTACGGAAGGGGCGGGCACTTCCGGTCAGGGAGGGAGGCGGGGAGCGGGCCCAGCGTAGCCGAGTGGTGTGTGCCAGTGGATCCTAGGCTGTGATGGCTGGTAGAGAGTTACGTCTCCTAGTTGTGCTGGAAGCCGTTTCTCGGACTCATTCTCTGTAACCGGGCGAGGAGGGGTGGCCTTTAGGGTTCGCCTTGATCGGAGGGGTCCGGTTCCTGCGCGCCCACCCGGGCCGCATAATCTCTCCGAGCACCTTTCCTTCCTCTTGGTTATGGCTTGACGAACCCTTAAGGACTCGTCGGCCAACGTTGTGGCACATTCAGAAGGACGAGGACCCTTTACTCGAGGGGAGTAAAGACAGTGCTTGGAAGATGACGGGTCTAGTAGTCCTTGGTGAGTTTCCGGAAGGGAATCTCATTTAATTTCTTTTCATCACCTTTCCCGAGTTAGCTGCAAAGTCAAACGGTAATAAAAGCCAGTATGAGTCGCCCAGTCGTGTCCGACTTTGCCCCGTCTCCTGTGTCCGTGGGATTCTCCAGGCAAGAATACCGCAGTGCGTAGCCTTTCCCTACTCCAGGGGATCTTACAGACCCAGGGATCGAACCCGGCTCTCCCTCCTTGCAGGCAGATTCTTTACTGTGTGAGCCGCAATGAAAGCACAGATAGTCCTAGTTTAGATTTGAGATTTTCGTGCGATACAGCGCTTCAGAGACGTGTCAGGAAGGACAGCTTCGTACAGACTCCCAACAGAGTAAATCCCGGAGCGTAAAATGAGCCTCCTAAGCACCCTACCGGTGAATATGATGGATAGGAGGTTGAAACATACATTGTTGTCGATCTTTCAACCCGCCCTTTTAGACCGTAGTACAGTCCTATAGCATTTAGGCTCTTGTCTCTGAGGACGTCTGTTCACCGGTGTTCTGAATCGTCAGTACGTCTGTAACTCAGGTCTGTTTTAATCGATGCTGGTTTGGGTCCTGAACAAATGAGCTCATTTTGGTTGTCATTTCGGCACAAGGAAAGCCTTCTGCGCGCTTTGGCCGCTCTAAATGCTGGGACTCCTCAGGCACTGAAATACCATCTCATTCTCAGTCGCCTGAAAACTGTGTTCATTGGTTGACAGTACAGGCACAGGTGAGAGAGATTGCAGGTTCATTTCCAGACCCTCCCATTAACGTGTCACACAAAATCTTTCTTTCCCAATGTTAGGTTTATATATACTGCACTCTGTTAAGTGTGCAGTCCCATTATGTCTTGGGCTTCCCTGATAGCTCAGTTGGTAAAGAGTCCGCCTGCAATGCAGGAGATCGGGGTTCGATCCCTGGGTTGGGAAAATCCCCTGGAGAAGGAAAAGGCCACCCACTCCAGCATTCTGAGCTGGAGAATTCCATGGACACTCCATGAGTTGGACTCCTGTGGAACCACTTTTACTTTCACCATTATGTCTAAGAAAGGCATAGTCTTTAATTGAAAAATATTTTATTGTTAAAAAATGCTAACTATCATTTGAGGCTTCAACAAGTCCTAGTAGCAACGTCAGAGATCACTGCTCGCCGTAGAAAATAGGCTAATAATGATCAAGTTTGAAATATTCTAAGAATTACCAAAATATGACAGAGGGACGCAAAGGAATCAAATGCTGTTGGGAAAATGGTGCTGATACACTTGCTCAATGCAGAGTTGCTACAGACTTCTGATTTGTGTTTAAAAAAAAGCTGGCTCTGTAAAGGACAATAAATAGAAGTACAAAAAGAGATACGGCTGTAATTCCTTCATTTTGTGCTAGTTATTAAGTTAGCCACAAATTGTTTTACTTTTTAAATTCTTTTCCTCTATCTTGCTTGTTCTGGTGGCTCTTTCATCAAAGAACCACTAAGTCAGAGTGTGAATTGCTCTAGGGGTGTCCCCTGGGCATGGAATAAAGTAAGGAGGACATTTCTTGAAGTTTCATTTTCTGTTTAAATATATGACTCTTTGCATATCTTTATTTAGGAGGAAGTGGTAGTCTCTCATGCAAAAAGAAAAGAAACACTGAATAAAATTGTTTCAAAATCATGTGCTTTATGTATTTTGTTGCTTCAGGAATCCCCCTGGTGCCCCGCCTTATTACCCCAGTGAAATTTGAAATGCTGTTTGAAAATAATTAGTATTCATTTGAAATTAATTTTAATATATCATGATAACGGTAATTATCATAGTCAGCATCTATTACTATGCTTGTCAATTACAGTCTGATACATAGATTGTCACACTTTTCCCTGCTTAAGTATCTGTCGCATTTTATTTTAAATTAAGTTTTATTGGAGTAAAGTTGAGTATCTGTCACATTTTAGAGAAGAACCTTGTGGCTTAAGAAAGTCTTTTGCTCCAACCAGGAGACTTGTGGAATAGAGTGAAAACCACAGTGCAAGCAACATAAACATAAAATGGTTTACTCCTCTTATTTTTTTTTATTGTAAAAAGTTAGTGGAACCAGGCATAGAGCTTAGAAGACCTTAGAGCATCTGGTCCTGGGACTCCTAATGGGGGAGAATCGATGGATAAGTTTCGGGGCTTGTGAATGCCCTGGAATTATATGCAAAATTGTATATGTATGTTTATGGAAGAGAGCATTCATAGGATTTCATCACATTTTCAAAAAGATTAATGCCTCTAAAGCTAAAATACTCTAATCCGCTCTGAGGATATAAATGGAGAAGTAGGTCCAGAACTCTTTCAAAACCACACAGCTCAGTAGCAGCAGACCCTGGTGTTGCTGCGGTTCCCTTTTCCTTGGGCTCCAGCGTTGTCTCTTAACAAAGAAGAAAAGTGGTTTTTCTCTGTCTAAAGAAAAGCACGCAGTGCAATACATATCTGCTCAAATGGATTCAAACAGCATATACTTCCTGCCAAGCCTCCTGTTCTCTTTTCAAACACAGGATGGAAAAAGCCATTCAGTCTCATTCTCAGAAAACACAATTGCCAAGAAACCACCAACCCTTCCACGATAGGGCTTAACTCTAAAGCACCACGGGGTTTCTAGTTTTGCATTTAGATTATTGATAGAAAAGCTTTTTGCGCTTGAGCCAGGCATTGATTTAGTCATTCATTCAACCAATATTTAGTGAGCACCTGGCTTTGGTTTGCTAAAGAAAAAAAGCCAGTCTTCGTTTTGCGGGGTGGGTGAGGGTGGTCTAATGTTGCTGCTCTGTTACCCTCCCTTCACAGTGTCACAGGTAGTAAGTCCGTTAATTCTGGTGACTACGGAGATTGCGTGTGCTTGTATTCTCAGAGGACTTTGGTCTCCTCTGCATGTCGAGCTCAGGGAGGCAGAGAAAGTGGGCTACTTTCCCTGGACCTAGACCTGAAAGAAATTTGTTTCACCTGCTTCATGAGAATAATCCAAGTGAACTGTGGGAGGGTTTGTGTTTGAGACTTAGAGATCAAAGCAACGTTTGTGAACTCTTACTTGTCACCATCATCTAAAATTCTGCCTGAATGTCCATCTTCATCTCTGAAGTCTTGCTCGTAGCATCTGGCCCCTGCCATCTTCCTGGGTGGGTGCACATGCCTTACAGATTTCCTCCCAAATACCAGCCTCCTTACCACCGTATCATGAAGGGTCAGCTCCCACATTGCTTTACCACTACCGCTCCATCTCTCACTCAGCCAAAATTCTCATTGTCTTTTTTTAAAAAAGTCTAAAGTAGAAGGAAAAAAGATAATGCTTTTCTGAAAGAATCTTAACTGATAACATGAAGTTTGATTTCTAAGCTGCTAAAATATTTAAGAATTTTTTTTCTAAAAAAATCAATAAACTGTGAATACAGCAAAAAAAAAAAAGAAAAGAAAAGAAAAAAAGAAGCTGGCTCACAGATAACAGAACAAACCAGTGTTACCAGTGTGTGTTGGGTGGGGTCAGGGGGCAGGGGAGGTGCAAACTGCTGGGTGTAAGATTGGCTCAAGGATGTATTGTACAACATGGAACATAGCTACAATAGCTGTTAATGGAAAATAACCTTCAAAATGGCATAAAAATTTTAGGGAATTATTTTTTAATGTTTCAGTTTTCCACTCCTCGCCGCCATTTCTCATTAAGTGCGCCCACTGCTGCTGTGCTCTGCTCAGTTGTATTTGACTCTGCGACCCCGTGGGCTGTAGTCCCCCAGGCTCCTCTGTCCACGGGATTCTCCAGGCAAGAATCCTGGAGTGGGTAGCCTTCTCCAGGGGATCTTCCCGACCCAGAGATTGAACTCACATCTCGGGCATTACAGGCAGATTCTTTAGCCCTGAGCCATCATGGAAGCCCCAAGAATTATTTTTAATTTCATGTAATTTACAGCAGTGGCTTAAACAAGAGATTTCTTTCTTAAGACAAAGGCTTTTGGAGGCGGGTTGGTCCAGCATCAGGGTCTTTTCCAATGAGTCAACTCTTCGCATGAGGTGGCCAAAGTATTGGAGTTTCAGCTTCAGCATCCAGTCCTTCCAATGAACACCCAGGACTGATCTCTTTTAAGATGGACTGGTTGGATCTCCTTGCAGTCCAAGGGACTCTCAAGAGTCTTCTCCAACACCACAGTTCAAAAGCATCAGTTTTTCGGTGCTCAGCTTTCTTCACAGTCCAACTCACATCCATACATGACCACTGGAAAAATCAGTGGTTTTGACTAGATGGACCTTTGTTGGCAAAGTAATATCTCTGCTTTTAAATATGCTGTCTAGGTTGGTCATAACTTTCCTTCCAAGGAGTACGTGTCTTTTAATTTCATGGCTGCAATCACCATCTGCAATGATTTTGGAACCCAAAAAAATAAAACCTGACACTGTTTCCACTGTCTCCCCATCTATTTGCCATGAGGTGATGGGACCAGATGCCATGATCTTAGTTTTCTGAATGTTGAGCTTTAAGCCAACTTTTTCACTCTCCTCTTTCACTTTCATCAAGAGGCTTTTTAGTTCGTCTTCACTTTCTGCCATAAGGGTGGTGTCATCTGCATATCTTATTTCTCCCGGCAATCTTGATTCCAGCTTATGCTTCTTCCAGCCCAGCGTTTCTCATGATGTACTCTGCATATAAGTTAAATAAGCAGGGTGACAATAGGCAGCCTTGACACACTCCTTTTCCTATTTGGAAGTGAGAAAGATAGAAAACAGCAACAAAAAACACCTTCCAGCTAAGCAGGCTCCCTCTGCCCTCGAAGCTTTCCTCAAGCCCCTTGTGATAGTGCTGTTTACATCTTATTAGCTAGACTTTGGCCACCTGGCCACAGGGCACATTGCTACTTCCAAATAAAATCAAGGTTCTATTATTAAGGACGAAAAGGAAACCAGATATTGGGTGCCCCTATCTGTGTGTGCACAGCTGCTAATCGATAACATCTCCCTTGAACACACAGGGAGATTAAATTACTAGGGCATAAGCTCCACTCTGGCACCAGTGCCAGGCACCTGCATTGTGTATAGGAGGGGCTCAGTAAATGACGGGTGAATGGTTGAACGATTAGAATTCATCATGATGATTATTTTTCACATTACAGGTAAATAGAAACTACATTAAACATTTGAATGGGGCTTCCCAGGTGGCGCTAGTGGTAAAGAACCCACCTGCCAATGCGAGAGACGTAAGAGACGTGGGTTCGATTCCTGGGTCAGGAAGATCCCCTGGAGGAAGGCATGGCGATGCATTCCAGTATTGCCTGGAGAATTCCATGGACAGAGGAGCCTGGTGGGCCACAGTCCAGAGGGTCACAAAGAGTCAGACACAACTGAAGCGATCTTAGCATGCACACAAGCATTTGAATAGTGGACTAGTATTAAGAAGCTACAAGGAAATGGCCAGGCTCTATGTGTCCCTGTTTAGACTCAAAAGTTATTTTCTTAAGTTTTGACATTTTGTGTTAGACTTGCTGCTCAAAGTGCGTGGAAACTGGCAGAACCTCAGGCTCCCCTCCAGATGGAATTCAAACCCACATTGTAAACACGCTCAGGTAATTTGAATGGGCCTTAAAGTTTAGGAGGCAGTTTGTTGTGCTTTAAAAAAACTAAATTACAGAAATATTTCTTTGAAAAATTTTCCATACTTGCATTAAGGTATGGGTGTGTGTGTGCGTGTATGAGTGTGAGATAGCACCACTTCTGTGGTTAGGGTGTATGTGTATGAGAGAGAGCACTTCTTCCCACCAGCTGGTTAAGGGGGGTGTGTGTTAGGGTGTTTTGGTTAGGGTGTGTGTGTGTTGGTTAGGGTGTGTGTGTGAGAGAGCAAGCACTTCTTCCCACCAGCTGGTTAACGTGTGTGTGTTAGGGTGTTTTGGTTAGGGTGTGTGTGAGAGAGAGAGCGAGCGAGCACTTCTTCCCGCCAGCTGGTTAGGATGATGATATCAGCCTGCAGTGGGTGTTTAAAGAAAAGCCCACTCGATGCTGATTCCAGTAGTCATTCTTTGCAGATAACAGGAGAGAAACATCAAGTTGTAGTCTTTGCCTTAAGCTTTTAATTAAAGTGAGTAATCACTTTTGATTAAAAGTGACTCGCTTACACTTTATTGTGCGGGGGCTGGAGACTTCTGTGTGCCTCACAGTTGCCCACCACTCACCCCCTGTCTGCCCCCCCCACCCTCCCCTTTCTGACGGCTTCCCGGGGTCCGACCCTTGGGGGAGGAGGCAGGCAGCTCAAAGCCCACCCCACAGTTTGCAGGGGCTCCTCCAGGTGACTCCAATACGCTCCTCGTCCCAATACTCGTCTCCAATCCTCGCCCGTCCCACCCACTCCTTAACCCACCTGAAAGTCGAGGAATTAACTACCTGCCAGGAATGATCACTGCAGGTATTTCCTATTTCTGGGGCAGCTGGCAGTGCTATTTGTGGGCTTGAGAGGGTTTAGACCAGGGGCTGGGATCTTTGATGCGGGGGTTAGAACTGGATTCCCAGTCATTTTATCAAGGGTCTGGATAAATGGCTGGACAGGAGAGCTGTGCAGGTTTGGACTCAGCTCAGCAGGATACTTATTACTGGTATTGGCAAAGGTGCGCCGGTTTTTCCTGTTCTGAATGAAAAGGCTGATAGTGTTCTGTTTCTTAACACAGTTTGGCAATTGACAAACTACCGCTTTGAAAATAGGTGCTCTTAGTGAAAGCAGGCATCCTCCTTACTTGGAGAAAGAAGAAGCATGTCCCGGGGCTTTGAGTGATTCTGCCTTGACTGTTGATGTCCTTCCTCTCTTCTCCCCGCTGCACTTAGAGTGAAGCCAGACTTCCCGTCCTGCCAGCCTCACCCCTTTGGCAGCTGGTACGAACAACAGCAGAGTGGTTATCCTGGCTACAGCTCTGGCTGCGGGACGGGTGGAAATGGACGCAACCTTTATTCTGTGTGTGAGACCTCTGTTTACCTGGCTGAGACTTCGCTTCCACCCAAGGTATCTCTCCCTGGCATGGATTCTGTGTTGTTCGCGTGTCCGGTATGGGGACATCTTTTTCCTTTCTCCATGCCCTGGAGAAAGTGAAAGTGAAGTCACTGTCATGTCCGACTTTTTGCGACCCCGTGGACTGTAGCTCACCAGGCTCCGCCATCCATGGGATTCTCCAAGCAAGAATACTGGAGTGGGTTGCCATTTCCTCCACCAGGCAATCTTCCTGACCCAGGGATCGAACCCAGGTGTCCTGCATAGTGGGCAGATTCTTTACTGCTGAGCCACTGGTGCCTGTAGGGAGGAATGGTAATAACTTACACTGCCCCTGGAGAGCCCACGGAGTCTGGAGTAACTAACCAAGATCTGTCTGGGGAGCGCGTCTGGAATTTATGTCCTTCCTTACCTAAGAGGATGATGAATTAGTCTTCTTTTCTGTAGCCTCTTCGTTTCCTCAACAGCTACCGTCTGGTCCTTAGCTGAGCCGCGGGGTTGGGATGGGATTGGAAGGCCACGAGGGGTATGTGCCCATGGAGACTTTGCAGATTGTCACCTGGCAGGAATGGCAGAGCTGCAGGTGCAGGTGGGGGTGCAGGGATTGTGGAGTCTGATGCCAGGGTCTCTGCTATCTGGTGCCTCCCCCCGACTCCAGGGGGCCTCTCGGATCCCTGAAACTGCAGAGAAGGCAGGCGCCTCTGACCAGTGCTCCTCCTGTGTGGGTTTTCTTCTACGGGCTCAGCTCACCTGTTGCATGGTCGTAGTATTTTGTCATTTAAAGACTCCGAATCAAAGGTCAAAAGCTTGCTCAAGAGGGAGTTTAGTGTTGTAGATTTCTTTTTTTTAAAATAGGACTTAAAACAATTTTATTTATTTGACTGTGCCGTGTCTTAGTTGCGGCATATGGAGTCTAGTTCCCCCAACCAGGGATCGACCCCTAATCCCTTGCATTGGGAACACAGAGTCTTAGCCACTCGACCTCCAGGGATGTCCCTGAAGGTTCTTTTATTTATTTATTTTTAAAAATATGTATTTATTTGATTGCATCGGGTCTTGGTTGCAGCACACAGGATCTAGCACAGATTCTCTAGCTGCGTCACATGAGCTTAGTTGCTCCTTGACAAGTGGGATCTTAGTTCCTCAACCAGGGATTGAACTCCCGTCCTCTGTATTGCAAGGCAAATTCTTAACCACTGAACCACCAAGGAAGTCCCTATGAGGGTTTGTTTAATCAAAATTCAAAATAAAGTTTGCCTGAAAGGGATTTTAGTGTTGTAGATACTCTTTTTGAGAGCTAAATTCTTCCAGGAAAGTGTGTCAATAGCAACCCTTTAAGTAAAAAAAAAATTTTTTAACATACTGATTTGCATTGTAGGAAACCACACCTCTCGCTGAAAACCAAGATGAAGATTCACTCGAAGGTAACAGAAACCTTACGCTTAGTTAAAAACAAAACTTACCCTTTTTCCAGGTCCCTCACTCACTTAGCTGGCTATAAACTGAGAGAGCCTACTGGAAAGTTCCAACGTAGGTCTCCCTCCCTCGGTTTCTGAATTAATTGTTATAAACCATTTCTTCATTTCTATCAGTCTGTTAACTGAACAGATAAAGCAGCATGTTATTTTTCATAGAGCCCTGTCTTAGGGATCTGGTCCTGGCTTACTCCTTGGCGTCATATCCACCCAGGTCCTCATGCTAGAAACTCAAGTCTTGCCCCCACCCCCGCCGGCCTGCCCCATCCCTTCTCTCTCTTCTGCTCCAAGTTGAATGCATTTCTGAGTACTGTCCATTTGTCTCCAGATTCTCTCAATTCTGTCCATTCTCTCCATTTCTCCCATCATCTACTCATTGAATCTGGTAGCACCGCTTTTTTAGCTTCAGTTTCTAAAGTCTTATCGAAAGTAAACATGCAATTTAAAAAATTAATACTAAATATCTGCACTATTTCCTGCTGATGTTTTTTAAAAGCTCTGGTTTTAAGCCATTTCTAATATGTGTCCTGTAAAACTCTATTTTCTCCCCCTTTGTATTATTGGCTTCTGCAGATCCGAATCTCCACTTGAATATTGAGGAACTCAACAAAGAGTTTATGGTGAAAAGTGAAGAGCTCTACCAATCTCTCATGAATTGCCACTGGCAGCCTCTCGATACAGTGCACTCAGAAATCCCAGACAAGACCCGCCAAGAGCAAGATGCTTATTAAGCTACCCAACTAACATATAGATTGTGTCTTGTTTTGTTTCTGTTTTAAAAAAAGTTCTCCGAGGAAGGCACTGGATTGTGTATGTAAATACAGATTCCCAGGACTTAAACTTGATTGAGCTGAGAGAATGTAATGTAAATAAACTTTACCAGCACATTCATTTCTGGAAGTGTGTTGTATTATGTGGGTGCCAGCAGAGGTCACATCCGGCTTCCTTGGTGACTCTGGTAAAGAATCCACCTGCCAATGCAGGAGACTCAAGTTCCATCCCTGGGTCGGGAAGATCCTCTGGAGAAGGAAATGACAACCCGCTCCAGTACTCTTGCCTGGGAAATCTCATGGACAGAGCAGCCTGGCGGGCTATAGTCCATGGGGGTCACAAAAGAGTCAGACAAGAGTTAGCAACTAAACAGTAACAACAGAGAAGAGAGGTCACAGAACTATCAAGTTAGACCAGGCTGCACTGTAAGGCATTTGAAAATAGGTGTCCTAAAACAGCATTGTGAATCAACTATGAAACAACATTGTAAATCAACTATACAAAACTATATGAACAAAAGGAGGTAATGGATTTAATATGCCATGGGCCTGACCTAAACTGATGGTGGCATTAGCTACTCTGATATATAGAATGATTTGCTGCTTTCCTCTGTTCACAAACACTGCAAGCCTTCTCACCAGCATCTGGTGTAGAAAAACGTAGATTAGAACTAGATGTTTGATCTGCATCACCAGACCCTCAGGCTCTCCTATGAGAGCACTAGATGATAGAAGACAGTTGAGTCCTCAGCATGGAAAAAGTGTGCTTGATCAAAGCAGCCCGTCAGCCTTCTGAGACAGAGCACGTGGACCCCCGAGACACCATTCTGCAGCTTCAGTGCGCGGGTTGATGAGCTTTCACTCTGGGGTTTTACTCTTGCGGAGCACTTCTGCCATCATGCCGAGAAACCCACTCAAACCTAAAGATGAAAGGTCATGGGGAAGGGAACTGGGGTGCCCTGGTAAAGAGCCAGCTCAGAGCCTCACTCACCTGGCATCTCGGACTGTCCGCTGACTGTACCCCCAGGAGTGATCCCAGGGGAGACCAGCAGGGGGGGCCAGCCCTAGAGTTGATCCTGTTTTCCACCCCAGCCCGGAGGGTCCTGCACACCAAGGAGCCTGGGGCGCTGCAGTCCAGGGGCCACGAGGAGTCGGACACAGCCGAGCACACAAAAAGATTACACTATGATCTGACCGGGGTGTGACAAAGACACAAGTCAGCACAGCAAAAATTTGAATTTCGAGAGTCAATATTTGTCGTTAGAAAAGTGACCACAAGTCCACGTTTTCTTGCATATTTGTTGTCAAGAAATAGCCAGTTTGTTTCACTTACATCCATCTTACATACAAATAAAAAGGCAAATGTTTTAAAAACGTGTCTAGGGAATTGCCTGGCGGTCCAGAGGTTAGGACTCTGTGCTTTCCACTGCTAGGGCCTGGGTTTGGTCCCTGGTTGGGGAACTAAGAGCCTCGTGGTGCAGCCATAAAAACAAAAAAAAAATACAGGGGCTTGCTTGATAGCTCAGTGGTAAAGAATCCGCCTGCCAATGCAGGAGACATGGGTTCAATCCCTGGTCTGGGAAGATCCCGTATACTGCGGACCCACTAAGCCTGTGTGCTACAATTATTGAGCTTACACTCTAGAGCCGGGGATCCACCACTACTGAAGGCTGCGTGCCCTGGAGTTCCGAAACAAGAGAAGCCACTGCAGTGAAAAGCCCACTCACTGCAGCTAGACAGTAGCCCCCAGTGCCTGAAACTAGAGAAAAGCCCATGTAGCAAGAAGACCCAGCACAACCCAAAATAAATAAAATTAAACATACATATATATATATGAAGGAATGAGTGGAAGCTTCCAGCTCAAAAAAATCCTACATAAACACAGCAATATTTCTTTACCCCCATTTTATATTGGTGGAAGCTTTTTAAATGGCATTAGCCTAGATGACCCCCACCCCCTGGGAAAATGTCTTGATAGGAAAATTTCCATAGGTGGTAATGACTACAGCATCAGTAAGTTTCCTATGCCTTCAAATTATTTCTCTACCAGCCTGTCCCTATTTAAGTCACTCTGTTGCTTTTTGTGGTCATTATCCCCAAGAATCTGTTAACAACTGTGGTTACTTTTTAAGCCATCATTCTTCCACTGAGTCATCTGATACACAGCCAGCCATGCAGGTGGAAAGTCTAATTCAGAGGCTTCCTGCTGGGTCCTTTGTGAAAGCCTCCTTGGAGTGCTGACCGTGGGGTTATCACGCCTCACCTGCTCAGAGACACCCGTCAAGAACCAGAGCTTCAATCTGTGGTCCTGGGAGTCATGGGTGCTTTCTCTCCTCGTCCTTCACGACCCATTACACCTATTTAGTCAGAGCCTGAGGAAATGAATCTAGAGTTTCCCAGCCAGCGATCTGCGATCTTTAGGATACGGTTTACTGTTCTACCCTGCTGCTCTCCCCACTGGTTTCTTCGTGCTCTGGCTGTGGATTTGCTCTGTTCCCCATCCTTTTCTTTTATCCCATTCCCATACTCTAGATAAAGAATATACAGACTTGTCCTTTTCTCTTTTTTTTAAATTAAATTAAAACATTACCTATCCATGGCTGTGCTGGGTCTTCGTCGCACTCGGGCTTTCTCTAGTGATGCAAGCGGGGCTACTCTCTCGTTGCAGAGCACGGGCTCCCAGGCGCAAGGGCTTCAGTAGGCGCCCTTCAGAATGTGGGATCTTCCAGGGCCAGGGATGGAACCCGTGTCCCCTGCACTGGCAGGCGGATTCTTAACCACTGGACCGCCAGGCAGGTCCCGACGTTTCCTTTCCATAGAACCATCTTCATCAGGAAATGGTATTTGAGACCAGTCCAGTCTGTTTCCATCATTCGGTTTAATGTGAAGGCCCTCCATGTTACTGGGACATGCCTTACCCATCTGGTCTGTCCAGTACGAAGGTAAAAGTCGCCCAGCTCCAACTCTCAACACACAGCCAGCACAGAATTAAAAACCAAACTAAACTGGTTTCGGTCACTGAACTTTGATTTTGTAAGACGTTAACCTTAGACGTTGAGTGAAAGGTCGAGACAAATTCTTCATATCATGCTGGCAAATTTTCTCTGAAGTCTATAAAGTTTTTTAAAATAAGACAGTTTGGAAAGGCATCAGAAATCTTCCATTTTGCCTTCTGTACAGTTGATGCCCTGAAGCTCACTGATCATTCACTTTAATGGAAATAAAAAGCCCGAAGCTCATAAATAATTCACTTTCACTTCGACTCACTTTTTCAGTAGTTCACCTAATAGCCTCAACTCCTAGTCACATGCTTGAGGCTCACTTTTACGTTTGACACACGACGCAGCTGTTGGTTTCTGAATTTTGGTTCTTTTCGGAAGAACCTGGTGTGTGTGTCTGTGTCCGTGTGCACGCTCTCGACTGTGTCCAACTCTTTGTTTCATGAGACACTCTGGGCTGGAGGAAGCACAAGCTGGAATCAAGATTGCCGGGAGAAATATCAATAACCTCAGATATCCAGATGACACCACCCTTATGGCAGAAAGTGAAGAGGAACTAAAGAGCATCTTGATGAAAGTTAGAGGAGAGTGAAAAACTTGGCTTAAAGCTCATCATTCAGAAAAACTAAGATCATGGCATCTGGTCCCATCACCTCATGGCAAATAGATGGGGAAACAGTGGAAAGAGTGACTGACTTTATTTTGAGGAGCTCCAAAATCACTGCAGATGGTGATTGCAGCCATGAAATTAAAAGACACTTACTCCTTGGAAGGAAAGTTATGACCAACCTAGACAGCATATTAAAAAGCAGAGGCATTACTTTGCCAAAAAAGGTCCATCTAGTCAAGGCTATGGTTTTTCCAGTGGTCATGTATGGATGTGAGAGTTGGACTATAAAGAAAGCAGAGTGCCGAAGAATTGATGCTCTTGAACTGTGGTGTTGGAGAAGACTCTTGAGAGTCCCTTGGACTGCAAGGAGATCCAACCAGTCCATCCTAAAGGAGATCAATCCTGGGTGTTCATTGGAGGGTCTGATGTTGAAGCTGAAACTTCAGTACTTTGGCCACCTGATGGAAGAGCTGACTCATTTGAAAAGACCCTGATGCTTTGGGGGCAGCTTGGGGGCAGGAGAAGGGGATGACAGAGGATGAGATGGTTGGATGGCATCACCGACTCAATGGACATGAGTTGGGTGAACTCCGGGGAGTTGGTGATGGACAGGGAGGCCTGGCGTGCTGCGATTCATGGGGTTGCAAAGAGTCGAACACGACTGAGCTACTGAACTGAACTGAACTTTGTGACCCCATGAACTGAGGTCCACCAGGCTCCTCTGTCCATGGGATTCTCCAGGCAAGAATACTGGAGCAGGTCGTTATTTTCTTCTCCAGGGGATCTTCCTGATCCAAAGATCGAGCCCGTGTCTCTGCTATCTCCTGCACTGGCAAGCGGATTCTTTACTACCTGCGCCCCCTGGGAAATACCTTTTAGACCATTCAGCCCCCTTGTCTGCTACAGCCCCCAGGATCCTTCCCACGATGTAGGGCAGACTTCCTGGGCTCCCAGCGGGACTCACCCCAGTTAATCTTCCCGACAGCCACCGTGGAAGCCCACCACGTTCAAACCTTGTAGGTGTTGAAAAGTGAGCACAGTCAGCATCATCTCTTTGCCTTCCTCCTCCTCCCAGAGCCATCACTGGCAGACCTCTTGCTAAGGTCAGAACTTGGCCTTGGGAGCGTGACCTCCAGTGTCTTTCCCATTGGCTTGACCTCAGCAATCCTGACCAGAAGAGGGAGTAGTCGTAACAGAAAATGTGTAGTTCTGGCATTACTGAACTGAATGAAAGACTGAACTGAATGAAAGACTCCCAAACTCCAGTGTTCCCAAACTCCAGTTATTTGCTTAGTCTGTTCACATGGATCTCGGCTCCCATTTCCCACTTGGCACAGACTGCTATCCTAAAATCCCACCATGTGGGACTTCCCTGGCGGTCCAGTGGTTAAGATGCCACACTTCCACTGTAGCGGGTGTGGGTTGGATCCCCCAGCAAGGATCTAAGCTGCATGGTGTAACCAGAAAATAAAAAAAAATAGAAAAACTATTCTAAAAACAGTTTAGTTTTGAAGGGCTCAAAAAAGCAAGTTACAAAAAGCTGTAATTCTATTATGTATCTATATAATCAACTCTTAAAAAAAAAAAGCCAGTCTGTGTGTCTTTGTATTTCCACTGTGTACAGGTACATTGTGTAGCTACAGAACTGTGCAGTATACTGCCACTCCTCACATAAAATAAGTAACATTTCCTCAGTCAGACTGGCCACATTTCAAGTGCCCAATAGCTAGTATGAGTGTTACTCTCTTGGAGAGGGCAGATATAGAACGTTCCCAGCATGGCAGAGATTCTTTTGGGCAGCACTGCCCTAGGATATCTGAGTGTATATTACCATACTGAAAAGACAGTGACACCAAAGAGTGATTCCTTCTGGAGAAAGGACTGCACTTTTTATCCTATATCCTTCTGTATTCATTCATTTTTTATCCTATATTCTTCTGTATTCTATTTTTTATTAACTTGATTTAAATCATGTTTAAAAATTTTTATTGAAGTATAGTTGATTTGTTGTTCAGTCACTTAGTCATGCCCGACTCTTTTCCACCCCATGGACTGCAGCACGCCAGGCCTCCCTGTCCATCACCAACTCCCCGAGTTTGCTCAAACTCATATCCACTGAGTCAATGATGCCATCTAACCATCTCATCCCCATTTGTCCCTTCTCCTCCTGCCCTCAATCTTTCCCAGCATTAGGGTCTTTTCCAATGAGTCAGCTCTTCACATCAGGTGGACAAAGTATTGGAGTTGATTTGTGTATTTTCTATTTTTAGAAAATATTTGTATTTATTTTGGGGTCTATGTATTTTCTATTTTTAGGAAATACTTATTTAGAAAATATATTTATATATTTTATTTATTTTTATAGTTGATTTATGTATTTCCTATGATATACAGCACATATTTTTGTTTTTGTAGCTTTAAATATTTTTCAAACCACAAAATATTTTTTATGAGTACATATTTTTGTTTTTGTAGTTTGAAATATTTTTCACTTTAGTTTTAAAATATTATGCATTAAAAAATGGTGCATCGGATATTGTTTACATGAATTATTTTCCTTAGTATTTCTATCATTTTCCTTGTGTCTAGTAGAGGAAATATTCATTTACCCAAACAGCACTGAAAGACTGCTCAGAAACTTTGGCATTTGATGGTTGAATAATTAAGATAATATCAACATGTCTTTTTCCTAAATTGTACCTAAATTGTTTTGATTTAAAAAAAAAATAAATAAAGGAGGCATGTATAGGAGATAACTTCCTCCTGCCTCAGATTTTGAATTTAAAATCCCGATTGAAATGAAACTGAGCTTCCATTGTATTCTCGTCTCTATCATTCCCAGTTATCCTCTCCAGTACTCCACAAAGGGAAAGCTTCATTATTTTTCAGTGGGATGGGCATTTTTAGACAGGTATATGTTTGCATGAATGTATTTACTTGTGTATTTTTAGAAAATGCTAGGAGGGGGACATCCCTGGTGGTCCAGTGCTTGGGAATCCGCCTTGCAATGTCGGGGGCGCGGGTTCGATCCCGGGCTGGGGAACTAAGATCCCAGGTATCCTGGTGCGGCTGAGCCCACGTGCCACAGCTACTGAGTCCGAGAGCCACGACAAAAGATCCCGCCGGCTGCAACTGAGACCCGATGCAGCCAAATAAAACTTCCTAAGAAAGAATGCTGGGAGGACCGTCTTGTTAAATACCAATCAAATAAAGCTGTACAACAGTCCTCAGTGTGGAAAACAATATATTAATTTATTTCCAAGAAAACAACATGGAACATCATCAAAAACAAAATTTTCAGGGCATCTCCATGGGCCCGCAGAAACCCACTAGTCCAAACATTAAACTCTCCCAACATTAAAGTAATTTAAGACACAAAACAAATGACCAACAACAGACATGTAAACATCTTCTATTCCAAAAGATTTCTTCTTCTTCAAGAGAAAGATCCAGTGTAAAGCATTCCTCTTCTCAAGTGGTGTGATGTAAGTTAAAAAAAAAAAAAAAAAAAAAAGGTGGTTTTAAATTCTGCCTTTAGCTCTGGGTGTGTTCCCTACCCCTTGACTTCTCATCACCCGGTGCACTTCCATCTCTCTCGGCAACAGGATTTACTTCAAAATCATTAAAAGTCATTAAGTTCAAGGTCATTAAATATGATTAAGGGCTTCCTTAATATGATTAACATTCAACAGGCACAATTGTAGAAAAAGTAACATTGCGTGGATTAAATGTATCATTAGTTGTAGTTGCTGTTTTTCATTAGAATAAATAAATATCAAGGAACTGGAAGGAGTACAAAAGGAGGCTTCACATTTTTCTGACCTGACAGGACTGAGACCATTCTGGGATGCTAAATATGGCTTCCCTTCACCTTCTCGAGATGCTCCACCTTAGGAATGAACTAAGGAGACCAGGAAGAGAAGCCTGACTCTCAGAGAACACGTTTCCTCATGCTTACTGACAACCTCTCTAAGCCTCAGTCACTTCATCTGCAAGACGGGGGTAATGGTATGAGTTTTGCAAGAGCATTGTGAGATCTGAATGCCCTGAGATGTAAAAGAGAAAGCAGGATGCCTAGAAAACAATCAGTGTGGCTTCTGTCTCCTCCCTCCCTTCTCTCTTCTTCGGAATATTCTCTTTATTGATTTAGACCTCACTTTGTAATTGGTGATATCTGGGGCCTGATATGACAATCCATAAGCCCACCATGAATGTGTTAAAATACAACCACTCTGGTTGTATACAGCCACTCCCTGGTGGTCTAGTGGTTAGGATTCTGCACTTTCACTGCAGGGGCCGCGGGTTTGATCCCTGGTCAGTGGAGTTCCACATGCCTTGTGGGGAGGCCGGAGCCGGGGGGATGATACACTCTGTGAGATTCTCTGGAGTTCTAGAAGATTCTCTTTCCAATGTTGGCATTATTGCCAAGATTTTCAGAGTGAAAAAGCTTCTCACTTCTTCTTGTCTCTGCTTGTGTCTGGTGTATAATAGACACCAAAGAAATAACTGACTGATGGACTGGATGGATGAATGGGACAAAGGATAAGTGACAAAGAGGCTCTCCCACAATTGAAAGCTTTTAAAAATCCAGGCACTCCTATGACCCCCACAGGCACTGCAAAGTTACCCAGAGAACACTGTGGACTCCTTAAAGGCTCATGGGATAGAATTTGGTCTCCGTTTTGCAGGTAAGATCACTTCAGAGGTATGTGCATGCTTAGTCGCTTCAGTCCTGTCCGACTCTTTGTGACCCCATGGACAGTAGCCCACCAGGCTTCTCTGTCCGTGGGATTCTCCAGGCAAGAATACTGAAGTGGGTAGCCATTTCCTTCTCCAGCAGATCTTCCCGACCCAGGGATGGAATCCGGGTCTCCCGTGTCTCCTGCATCGCAGGCAGATTCTTCACCGGTGAGCCATCGGGGAAGCCCCACTTTGGTGGGGGTGGAGACAAAAAAGGGAAGTGATTTACCCTGAAATAGTCAAGTGCATGCAATAGCACTTCCCCTCTTGAAATTTCTTTGTTCATCGAGATCTTTTCCATGTTCTCAATGGAAAATGATGGACGAGGGAATCAGAGGACACTCTGACAAATATTCAAGAAGCAAACTACCTGAGGATCTTTTACTTTTACTTACTTTACTTTTAAGAGGCAGTGACTGCTTAAATTTGGTCTCCTGTGAATGACTTTACATTCTATACAGAATGTAAAGAATGTAAAAAAAAAAACAACAACAAACCACTGTAGGCACAGGAAACTTGAAAATGCTACTGTTGAAACTCAGGAACAAGACCGAGTTCTCAGTTCTAGCAGCTCAAGTTCTAAAGGAGATTGGAGAGTTCTGCAGAAAGCACTTTGTATGCCGACATGCAGCTGAGCAAAAAGCAGGGGGAGTCCATTCATGTGAGGCTACAGATCTGTGATAAAAGATTCCTTCCTCAGAGAGACTTGATTCTTATTTCCCTAAATAGTATTATCTACCAATCTCCTTTTCATGAGAACATTTGTCTACGATGAGGATCTGATGCAGAGATCTGACGACAGTTTAATTTATCACAGATCAGGACATGAGCCTGAAAGAGCAGTGAACCTCAAGAAACTGCCAGAGCGGCCTAAGGGCCAGTATCGCCGAGCGAGCATCCTGACGGCACATTTCACAGTGTCTAGCGGACATTTTGACGTGTAATTATGAAGTCAGGTCCTGAAGCTATAACCCTGGCCCTGAGACTGTTCATGTAACCCAGGCAAAGTTTTTCGCCCAAAGAAAGGCTCTCCTTCCCAGAGGCGATTTCCCTTCAGACATTGAGTGGCAGTGGATCAGAAATACCAGCTGGGCTGTATCGCAATTTCACTCTGATTCAGGGTTCTTTCTCGAAGCCTCAGTTCCAGGCATTCCACGGTGAGGGGGTAGGCAGTGAGCTCAAACTTGTTCGCAAAGAGGCTTGACGAATTAATCAACCACTTTAAGTCTCCGTTTCCATAGATACAAATGCCGTGGACATAGTGGCCTGTAATAGGAGAGAAAAAGAAACAGTCAAGACAGGCTTGTTTTCACATCGAGGGCGGTGAGCTTGCAGAACGGTAGCTCTGCAGTCAGAACCTGACTGCTGGGTGGCTAGGACTGTGCCTTCAAAATATTATTGGAATTTGGCCACACTTCACCCCCTCTGCTACCCCCATCCTAGTCCAAACTGCCTCCATCTTCCTGTCTGACTGGTTCCCAGTGCCTCCATTTTTTTTTTTTAATTTACTTTTAATTGCTTTACAATGTTGTTGGTTCCTGCCACACGACAACACAAATCAGCCATAATTGTACATGTATCACCTCTCTCTTGAGCCCGTGCCTGCCCCACCTCTCCAGGTCATCACAAAGTCGGCTACATTCTCCTTTCGTCCCGCTCTCTCCTTCCCCCGCAGCGTCCACATGTCCATTCATATGTCTGAGTCTCCATTCCTTCCCTGCAGATGGGCTCGCCAATTCCGTTTTTGCCTGTTAGTATATTCTCAGCACAAGAGCCAGAGTGGCCGTTCTAAATGGAAGCAGAAGATGTGTCTGTTGCTCAAAACCCCCTGATGGCTTCTGGTGTCATTTGGAGTAAAAGCCAAAATCCTAGCAACGGCGTTCAAGACTCCTTGGAGTCTGGCCCTCATCACCCAGACTCACCTCTCACCACTTACTCATTCAGTTATAAACCCTTAATAACCTTCACATCAGTCACACTGGCCCCCTTGCTGGTCCTCAGCAACCCAAGCATCCGTGTTTGCCCTTCTTCCCCTGACCACACCCTTCCACCAGACATCCTCAAGGCTCCCTCTGGCACCACTCAGGGCTCTACTTCAAGAGTCCGACTCTTTGTGACCTCATGGACTCTAGCCTGCCAGGCTCCTCTGTCCATGGGATTTTCTAGGCAAGAATACTGGAATCGATTGCCATTTCCTTGTCCAGGGGATCTTCCTGACCTAGGGATCGAACCCATGTCTCCCGAATTGTAGATGGATTCTTTACTGCCAAGCCATTCGGGAAGCCCACATTTGGAAGAGTGTCTGGTAAATATCATATGTTAAATTAATAGTTATTGAATGAAAAGGGTAGAGAAGGATGAGTGGAGAGTTCACAGGTGGGTAGAATTGGGGAGCATCTCAAGATGGATAGGAAAGCATCAGGTGGGAAAATGCAGACAGGGGAATTTTCTGCTACAAAAAAGAGTTGGCTGGGCAACAGGTTCAAAACAAGGAAGCTGTAAGAAGTTCGCACTCTTTCCAGAATTTGTTTGGCATATGGTAGAACTACTATAGTTGACTGTCTTAAAATAGATGAAAGTTTTGGGCCATTTTTATCCCTTTTTTTGTGAAGGGGTTGGAGAAATTTACTAGAAGAATCAAATGATGAAACAGATTTCAGCAAGATTAATTTCGCAGAGCTTTGCAAAGGTACATTAGGAACTAATCAAGAGACTAGTAATCATGTAAACCAGAGTTTGTTTGAAGTTGATGGTTACCATGAGTGGGAAAGGAAAGCTATTGGAGACAGAGCACAGAGGGACCGACCTCAGTGTCACTGGGAAGAGGGACAGGAGACAGGGAAAATCATGGAGAAAGAAGCCAGGGTTCAGGGGGTGTTAGAGAACAACCCGGGGGGAGGCAAGAAGAACTTGGTACACAAACAGCACACCCATGCCTAAGAAATGAAGTGAACAGGAGAGAAGACTTGGGGCTGGCTCGTGTAGAGAGAGCCTAGACAGCTTGGTCTTGAGGACAGAGGCAGAAAATACATCTTGGCAGAGAGAAGGAAAAGAACCGGCAGAGACAGAGTCACTCAGGATGCAAGAGAGCAATGGGATAATTGAGGTGGACCCAGACGTAACTGAGGCCAGATGGGGACCTTGGTTGGGAGGATGGGTAACTTTTCTTCTTGAAATAGGAAGCAACAATGGGAGAAAGGGTCCAAAATGCGCTACGATGGGGACTTCCCTGGTGGTCCGGTCCAGTGGTTAAGAATCCACCTCCCAATGCAGGGGACATGAGTTCAATCCCTGGTCAGGGAACTAAGATCCCACATACCAGATCCCAAATTCCACCACAAAGATTCTGCAATTAAGACACAATGCAGCCCCCCCCCACACACACACATACACACAAAACCAAAATGCTCCAAGATGGAGGAAAGGGGTGACCTGATAAAGGAATTGATAAGGTGATTTTAATCAAATGTCTTCAGAGTTCTTCCTAAAGTTGAAATGATCACCCTTGGAGAGTAGAGAGGCTGTTTCAGCACAAGATTAGGAGTTTAAAGGTGAACCAAAAAGCTGAAAATGTGTACACCATAAAGAGTACGAGGACAATAATGATGAAAATAAAAGTACAAGCGGGCAGCCAGAGGGGCCAGCTGAAGGGAGATGGTGGGTGAATTTAGGACAGTTCTGGAGCATTCTTCAGCAGTGTTCTGCCTGCTTCTGCTGCTGCTGCTAAGTAGCTTCAGTCGTGTCCAACTCTGTGCGACCCCATAGATGGCAGCCCACCAGGCTCCCCCGTCCCTGGGATTCTCCAGGCAAGAACACTGGAGTGGGTTGCCATTTCCTTCTCCAATGCATGAAAGTGAAAAGTGAAAGTGAAGTCGCTCAGTTGTGTCCGACTCTTAGCGACCCCAGGGACTGCAGCCTACCAGGCTCCTCCGTCCATGGGATTTTCCAGACGAGAGTACTGGAGTGGGGTGCCATTGCCTTCTCCAAGTGTTCTGCCTAGGCAACCACAAATGGTGAAAAGCAGACGACAGTAATGATTATGTGTAGAAATCAGCCTCCTAGGATCAAATGCCAAAGGAATCTAAAATGTTTGAGGGCACAGCATGAAAAGCTGACACAGTACACAGGCTAGACAAGGTGTCCTCATAAAGAACCTGCAGGAGGAGGGAGGAGGAAAGTTGAATCTCTGGAAGTCCCAACTTTAAAAAATATATAGTATATAAGTTGGTGAAGGAAACTGTAGGGTGACGAAGAGGTTGGAATCAGAGATGGGAGCTCCAGGTTCAAGAGCAGAGGTCTAGAATGGTACTCTGTGATTCTAAACGCTAATGAGGCTTGGAAAGTGGGTACACTCACAGGTTCGGAACAAATACAGCCAAGGGGACGAGATCCAGGTGGTATAACTGACTTGCTGGTTTGACATAACGTTCTACCTCCTCTGTCCAGACTGTGTCTTTTTCTTTTCCCCGTATAGTGGTTTGGGGACAAATATTTTTAATGCTAACAGTTCAAGGCTTTCAAATGGCATAATAGGTGCTAAGAGAAGAAAAAACTGAGACATCTGTTTGAGGGGGGCAGGCTGAGCTACCCAAGCTTTGAACCCTATGCAGTTCCTGGCGAGAGGCTACTTTCATGGCCCCACCTGTCATGTGATCAGTAAAAGTCTTTTGTTGTTGTTTAGTCGCTAGCCCACCAGTCTCCTCTGTCCGTGGGATTTCCCAGGCAGAAATACTGGAGCAGTTTGCCATTTCCCTCTCCAAGGGGTCTTCCTGACCCAGGGATGCAACTCGCATCTCCAGCATTGGCAGGAAGACTGCTTATCACTGAGCAACCTGGGAAGCCGAAAAGTTCTTACAAAAAGGCAAATCTGACTAGTCTACACCTTCTCTACTGAGGCAGGTCCTGGATACAGGTGATGTCAAGGAGACTGAAGGTAAGGCTCTACTTGGGTGGGGAGTATACGTGGCTGAGACACAATGGACATGAACTTCTGTAGGGTGCGGGGAGGGACGGCTTGGGCCTCAAAGTAATCACGTCACATGGGTCCATATTGTAGATGTTGACATCCCCAAGTGCTACAGCCAGAGAAGAGGAGGAGAAGCAGATCGGAGGATGACCGCAGTGGCCCTAGAGGCCCCGGTTATAGGGGTTATAGAAGGATGTGGAGAAGACAGCCTGTTCCAAATACGGGTACCCTCACTGATGGAGAAGGTCCATTTTCTAAGGAAGACCCAGGAGATCAAAGTGCAAAATATCCTCCTCTCCACTTTCCTCTCCCCACAAGGAGGGCAGGTTATGACAAGAGCGCAGGCAGGTGGCAATGAGCTGTCCTCTGGGGAAAACGTGGGCTGATTAAGGTAACGATGTGCATATACTTGAGGAAAGACTGCAGGGACGCAAGGATGCTGCCATCTATAATGGGGGGGAGGGGCCCCTTGAGAGATAGACCTGGGAAGGAGGGTGAGCATGATGAGAGCTGGTGAGAAGCAGCAACTGGGAGTGTGCATCTGAAACGTTGCCATTTCTCTTCTTTCTGGAGAAGGAAATGGCAACCTACCCCAGTGTTCTTGCCTGGAGAATTCCATGGGCAGAAGAGCCTGGCAGGCTACAGTCCCTGTAGTCACAGAAAGTCGGACACTACTGGGTGAAAATATTATTATTAGTTATTATCTGAAACGTTAGGTGCAGAATAAAAGGACTAATAAGTGAAGCTATAAACTAAGTGGCGGGGGGAGGAGGCCAAACTTCGTCACCAAAGAGAACAGGGCAAACCTTCCTATTGACTCACTCCACTGTTCGCTTAATCATTCACTCACCGAATATGTATTTATCACCTTCTTTGATAGACTGCACTGTATTTCCCCCAAATTCACACGTCGAAGTCCTAACCTCCGGCACCTCAGACCGTAACTGTGCTAGATGCAGGGCCTTTAAAGAGATAACTGAGGTAAATGAGGTCTGGTGGATGGGCCCCGATCCAGTAGGACTGGTGTTCTTATAAGAGGCGATTAGGACACAGACACACGCAGAGGGTAGGGCACGTGAGGACGCGGGGCGAAGACGGCCGTCTGCAAACCAACGGGAGGGGCCTCAGGAAAAGCCAAACCTACTGCCATGGTGATCTCCGACTTCAGCCTCCAGGACCGTAAGCAAAGAAATTTCGGTGCTTTAAACCACTCAGTCTATGGTACTTTGTTTTGCTCGCTCTTGTCAACAAATAGGCACGCTTGCCGTGTACCAGGCAAGAGTCTTAATGGAATATACACCAGGACTGATAAAAAGTCTTCTTCCCAGCTGCTTGTCTTCTAGTTCTCATCCATTTGGAGGGGAAATCTCTCTTGCTGCTGTCACCTGCCATCATGCCAGAGTAAATACCTCCAAGCCACCTGGAAACCCCTCAGTGGAGGGGGCAGAGGGATGGGGGTCCATGGAGAGAAGGTGACAGCACTTCTCATCCTGACCACTTGCTCCTCCTAACTGCTGCACCCTCAAAAGAAACAGAAAGAGGAAGGAAGAAGAAGAAGAAGAAGAGAACAGAAACTGGCAAGAGGAAAGTACCATTATCATTTGAGCCTCCCTCTACATCTCTCTAGGTAATCATAAGATGGAGAATGTCTTTAAGATACTTAAACTTGGGCCTTCCCTGGTGGTCCAGTGGTGAAGCATCTGCCTGCCAATGCAGGGGACACAGGTTCGATCCTTGGTGTGGGACCTAGGATCCCACATGCCGCAGGGCAACGAAGCCTGTGCTCCACAAGAGAAGTCGCTGCAACCAGAGAACAGCCCCTGCTCACTACAGCTAGAGAAAGCCCGCGCCCAGCAAGAGAGACGCAGTGCAGCCAGAAATAAATAAATGTTTTAAGAAATTAATACTATTTAGAAAGAAACACATTAACTTTTCAAGGACTGTGCCTCCAGTTACTCTGTTTAATAATTCACAGGCCGTCTAAATGAACCAGCGGATCTGTCTGTGAGAACCCCTGTATTCCACAGCTCCGTTCATGCCAACGTCAACAAGCAGAGCAGCCTCAAAGTTTGAAAAGAATGCCTCACCGTGGCAGCCTCCGTGTTTATCTTCCATGTCAAACCACTTCACAGCTCTGAGGTCACCGGCCCATGATGCATTTGGCATGGAGCCAGGGACACCTGCAATGTTGATAAAGAAGAAAAAGCAGAAATAAGAACCTAAGCTTCCAACGCAGGCTCATTGTCTCAGTATAGTTTCTTTTGCATCAGATCTCTCATCATTGGTACAAAACCCCAAAGGCTTGTGGTGTGAACTGTTGGTAGTTACGAACCTAGACTTGCCCCCTGTAAAAAGAATCTATTGGTTTTTTTTTCCATTTTTCATTTCATGCAAGACTGCAAGAAATGCCATTGGATGAAATCACAGTGCAAATGGAAAGCTGAGAACTTTCTAGTATCTCAATGCCTTTTAATTGAATTTACTTAAAAACTTTTTATTAGAGTATAGATAATTTACAATGTTGTGCTGGTTTTTCATGTTCAAAGAAGTGAATCAGTTTATATACATATATGTTGCTGCTGCTGCTGTTGCTAAGTCGCTCCAGTCGTGTCCGACCCCATAGACGGCAGCCCACCAGGCTCCCCCGTCCCTGGGATTCTCCAGGCAAGAACACTAGAGTGGATTGTCATTTCCTTCTCCAATGCATGACAGTGAAAAGTGAAAGTGAAGTTGCTCAGTCGTGTCCGATTCTTTGCGACCCCACGGACTGCAGCCTACTAGGCTTCTCCGTCCATGGGATTTTTTCAGGCAAGAGTACTGGAGTGGGTTGCCATTGCCTTCTTCGACATACATATATATGCCTTCTTTTTAGGTCCTTTCCCCATATAAATTATCACTGAATATTGAGTAGAGTTCCCTGTGATATACAGTAGGTCTTTGTTGTTCAGGTTCTTATTAGTTATCTATTTTATATATAGTGGTGTATATATGTTAATCCTAATCTCCCTATTTATCACTTCTCCCCATGTTTCACCCTTTGGTAACCGTAAGTTTAATTTTGAGATCTGTGGGTCTGTTTCTGTTTTTGTAAATAAGTTCACTTGTATCATTTTTTAAACTAGATTTCTCATGTAAGTGATATGATATGACATTTGTCTTTCTCTGTCCAACTTATGTCACTTAATGTAATCTCTAGGCCCATCCATGTTACTGCAAGTGGCATTATTTCATTCTTTTTTATGGTTGAATAATATTCTACTGTGTATATGTGTCACAACTTATTTATCCATTCCTCTGTCAATGGACTTCCCAGATAACATCTATCTTACAGTAAAAGCTCACGAAACAGGCCACTCTATGTCCTTAATGCTAATAAGTAAAAGAGATTCCATTATAGGAAAAGGAGTACTGAATATGGGAATCAATGTAAGTGCAACTAAATGAGGGCTAACTTGTGTCACAAGAGCTCTAGCGGTTCTCATCAGTGAGATACGCAATGTGAATACCATGCAAATGCCATTGGTACGCCATGCAAAACAGTCCTTTCTTAAAAGTTCTGGTAGGCAGAATAACGCCCCTGCCCCCAGCATATCCTCATACAAGTCTGCATGCCAATCCCTGGAACCTGACAATATGCTTTGTCACAAGGCAAAGGGAAATTAAGGTTGCTTATCAGTTGACCTTCAACTAGGGAGATTATCCTGATTTATCCAAGGCCATTGTAAATACAAGGGCCTTTAACAGTGGAAGAGGGAGGTGGAGAACTGGCTGGGGTGGTACAAGGTGAGGAGGAGGAAGGGGCTAGGGTATGTGGGTGGCCTCTAGAAGCTGGAAAAGGCAAGGATCTGACCCAGCCCTACAGAGAGGAGCGTAGCGCAGCCAGCACCTTGACCTCGGTCTGATGGGACCATGTCAGACTTCGGACCCACAGAACTATAAGAGGAGACAAGTACATCATTTAAGCGCCTAAGTCTGTGATAAATTGTGACAATGGCAAATAGAAGACAAATACACAAGCTAATGAGAACCAAATTACCCAAGATGATGGATATTTTTAATTAAAAAATTGGACAAGATCAGTATATTAAGAGAAGTTTAATTGATTTAGACACACAAAATTTTTTCCTCTTTAAAAACACTGATAAGGAATTTCCCTGGTGGCCTGGTAGCTAACACTCCGTGCTCCCAGTGTAGTTGGGGCTGAGTTCGATCCCTAGCCAGGGAACTAGATCCCACATGCCGCAACTAAGAGTTCAAATGGTGAAACTAAAAAGATTCCCACAACTAAGACCTGGCACAGCCAAAAAAAAAAAAAAAAAAAAAAAAAAACCTGATGAAAACATGTGCATTTTTAGAAAGCAAAAAACAGCTCTGCTCTTTTGCTCTGATGTCAAATAATAATCACATGAGAATTTAAATCAAGAACCGTACTAAGGTCTTCCAGCTAAAACTAAATTTTGCAGTCTTTTCTGTAACTAGCATGTGTCTTCACCCCTACAGGCTCTCTATCAGGGATTCTTCTTTCCTTGCTGCCAAACTTAAAAACTCTGTTTATAAGTGTTGAGTACTCAAGAAAAACTCTTTATTAAGTAATATTTCTTCCTATTATTTTAGGTTGCATTTAATACTTTAAAAGTTACTTTAGTCTTCTGCCTATCAGAAAGGCGCCTTCTTTATTTTGTTCTTAGCACACATATTAAAAAATTACTTTTGTTTTGGCGGCACCCCAAGGCATGTGGGATCTTAGTTCCTTGATCAGGATTGAACCCACCCCTGCATTGGAAGCACAGAATCTTAACCACTGAACCACCAGGGAAGTCCCAGAATAAACTTTGAAAGAATTTAGAATAAAACTCGCCTTGGTTAAGTTGAGGGGTGGGTAGAGGCAGTCTGGAAAGCAAACAGGTAACCTGGTATATTTACTCCTGTCAGTAAGGTCAGTGGATGTGTGATTTATAAGTCTCTTTCAATTAAATAACTATAGCAGAAAGATGTGAATAAAACATTATCATGAAGAAAGGTCCCTGGCCCTCCTTTAAAGGACTGAATTTTTAAAAGGACAAGATATTTCTCTTCCTCTTTCATTCTCATTAATATTGAACATCACAAACTGACTCTTCATGCAGTATCTCGGGCCCCACCCAGACCTCCTGCACCAGAAAGAGCATCTTCACAAGACCCCGGGAGGATCCTGTGCACAGTCCAGCCTGGGCTGCAATCAACACGGCCAGGAACTCGGCTTCATTTCCTCCCCTCCGGAAGTCGCCCCGCAGCCTTCATCCAGTTTCCCGGGAGCTTCTCCCTCTGCTCTTCTCACTCAGATTCTGCTCTCGTGAAAGAATCTGATACTTACATCTTTGTCCCCTCTGTGGAGAATACAGTTGACCCTTGAAAAGCATGGGTTTGAACTGCAAGGGTCCTTTCCTACGCAGATTTTTTTCAATAGTAAATACAACAATCCTAGGCAATAGGAGGTTGGTTGAAGCCATGGATGTGGAACCTTGGATAAAAGGAAACTTGGATACAGAGGGCCAATATAAGTTATCCTGGGATTTTTGAGTCTGCGCCCCAAGCCCTGTGCTGTTCAAAGGTCAACTGCATATGCATCTGAACCCCTCCACATCCTTCTTGACGACAGTCAGCCCCTCTGTAGTGTGGAAAGGCTGTGTTGAGTGGAGGGCCTCTAGACTTTGGTTCACAGGAGGCACTGATTGAGGTTCAAGAATGGATGAAGCGTGGCCCTCAAAGGCTGTACCATCACCTTAGTCTTTAGCACTGATGGTGAGGACTGCTTAGCTTGTGCGTAGATCGGACAGGCTTGGTTGCTCTCTTGGCTTCCCAATAGGCCACCATATTTTAATGCAGTGGCCCCTGACCTTTTGGGCACCAGGGACATGTTTTATAGAAGACAGTTCTTCCACGGAAGGGGTAGTATGGTTTCAGAATGATTCAAGTAAATTGCATTTATTGTGCACTTGATTGCTATTATTATTACATCAGCTCCACCTCAGATTATCAGCATCAGATGCTGGAGAGCGGGGACCACTGCTTTAAGGTATAATAACGCTCTATTTCTCAGTATTGGAAAGTATTTCTTCTGCCCTCTTGGCAAGGGCCGACACGTTTCAGTTTGCCTACAGAGCGGCCTAGGTGGCCATCAGTCATCTGGTCTCCATACTTGTTCTGCCTCGTACTATTTTAAGGAGGAGATAGAACACTCGGCAAGGCTTCTGGTGACAGCTCTATCCAAATACTTTGTAGGCATCATCCCTTGGTTATTATTTTGGGGCGAAAACAGAGGGCTAAAGGCTGAGTGGCCTGAATGTCCACTGTGGCGACTAGTCAGTAATTGGCTCACTTTGGCTTTGGCTAAAACAGGGAGGACTGCCCTGGTGATGCAGTGGATAAGAATCCACTTGCCAGTGCAGGAAACACAGGTTCAATCCCTGGTCCGAGAAGATTCCACATGCTTCGGAGCAACTAAGTCTGTGAACCCCCACTTCTGAGCCTGAGAGCCTCGACTACTGAAGCCCCCCCCCCCACCCCCGTCTCAGGCCCGCGCTCTGCAACAAGAGCAGCCACCGCAATAGGAAGCCCGCACATCGCAACGGAAAGTAGTCGCCGCTCGCCGCAACTAGAGAAAAAGCCCGTGCGCAGCGACAAAGACCCGGTGCAACCAAAAAATAAAATTAATTAATTAATAATTGAAAAAAATGTGGAGACCCCAAAGCTACTGATCCTGTTATTTGTGCCAACGGCCAGTTGCCCCTTTTACTCCCCTAAAAACATCTCTACGTCTCTTTCTGGTTTTTCCCCCAGAGACTGACCTTAGGTTGAACTCCCCAGTGGAACAGATACTGGCCTAGGGAGCGGGGAACTGAGTTCTCACCCCAGAACTAGCTGTGCATTCTTGGCCATCACACAGTGGCCACCAGACTTACTTTTCAGTGAAGTAGGTAGATAAGATCAGAAGTTATCAGCCCTTTAGGCTGCAAGCCACAGGAAAACAATTTCACTGTCTCTCTCTCTCTCTTTCACACACATACACACACACAGAAGTTTCACAAAATATTTAATGTTGTAGCAGTACACTTGTCTGCTATTTTCTAGTCTACTCTTATGTTAAAAATTTTAAGACCTACTAAAATGATCCACTAATGGGATGTACTACTATATCCCATTATACATATTATATACACTATGAGTATATATTTTAAAAAACTGGATTATATTGTGCTATGATTGTTGCTGTTATGATCATTGTCAGGAGGGGGGTTATGGGGTATGTGGGTACAAGTCTGCCTCAATCCACAGGTATCCTAGGTAGCATCTACTTTGCAGTATTTCTAGGATGGGGCGAAAAAGACACTAATATTATCAGAGAAAACATTTTAAACTATAAAACACAATTCTCTCATTTGCTCTTCATAGGCTTATTTAAACAAAAGATTTGAGATCAAGTTTACAGACTAAGCAGGAATGTTTTTCTTGGGGCTTAGCCTCTATTAGACAAACAGCTGCATTTGTTGAATAAATGAATGTGTTTCTTTGAAACACAAGCTTTATTTATATTGACTTGACTTTTCTCCTTATTGTTCTTATACAGCGAGTGGTGCTCCTCATTTTGGGAGACATATACATGGTAACAAATTCCAGCAACTGTTTAATATTTAAGCTCAGATACATAATTTTTAGCTTATTAAATAAGCAAGAATTTTGGTTTTAAATGTCAAAAGTAATGTTAGGGTCAGTGTATTGAAAGAGGTTTTTCTCACGGCTTCACAGTGGTGCTGGAAACTGGCACAACTCTGGAAAGTCAGTTTAGAAAAATAGGAGAAGTCACTGTTGTTCAGCCCCTAAGCTGTGTCTGACTCTTGTGATCCCATGGATTATAGCCCACCAGGCTACTCTCTGTTCACGGAATTTTTCAGGCAAGAGTACTGGCATGGGTTACCATTTCCTCCTCCAGAGGAATCTTCTCAACACAGGGGTCGAACCCATGTCTCCTGTGTCTCCTGCACTGCAGGCAAATTCTTTACCACTGAGCCACCGATGGGGCTTACCCCTTGCAAAAAATCCCAGTCTGTGCTATTATAGGCCTGGGTGACCCTGAACAATTACGTACTCTCTTTCAGACATCATGTGCTAATCTTCAAAACTTCAGAGTTTTTGTTACCTAAGATGAGGTATGCATTGTGTTTAGCACAGTGCCTCGCATGCTTAACTAAATAAATGGTTGAAAATGTCATCATTTCTATTCAAGCCATGAGGACAGGGTAGCTGTGGAAGAGACTGCTTTTTTGTACTATAACCTAAAGCAAGTTTCTCAGTGGCACTTTGGACGATTCTCTGTCGTGGGGCCCGTCCTGGGCATTGTGGGGTGTTTTGCAGCAGCTCTGCCCTCTGCACATGAGATGCCAGTGCCATCTCCACCTGCTCCCCTGAACCCTAAGTGGTGACCCCAGTGTTTCCAGATAATGCCAAATGTGGGCTCCCCAGGTGGCACTAGGGGTAAAGAACCTGCTTGCCAAGGCAGGAGACGGGAGTTCGATCCCTGGGTTGGAAAGATCCCCTGGAGGAGGCAATGGCAGTTCACTCCCGTATTCTTCTTGCCTGGAGAATCCCACGGACAGAGGAGCCTGGTGGGCTACAGTCCATGGGGTCACAAAGAGCCGGACACGACTGAGCACAGTGAAATGCTGCCAAATGTCCACTGGGAGGATAAACTGCCTCTGGGTGAGAACATGGAATTGTACCTTATTAATAAACCCACGTGGGCTTCCCTGGTAGCTCAGCTGGTAAAGAATCCGCCGGCAATGCAGGAGACCCCGGTTCAACTCCTGGGTCGGGAAGATCCCCTGGAGAAGGGATAGGCTACCCACTCCAGTATTCTGGCCTGGAGGATTTGTAAAGTCGGACACAACTGAGTGACTTTCACTTTTCACAATAAAACCATGTATAAATACTGAGTTGGCCAAAAAGTTCATTTGGGTTCCATAAGCTCTTACTGAATAACCCAAATGAACTTTTTGACCAACCCAGTATTTGAATATGAAATGTGCAAATTTGTGTTTACAAAACTTCCTTTAATGTTACATTGCTTTTATATTTTAAAAAGGTTTATTTACAAGCATCCGAGTCTGATTTCCTTCACTGATTTAGTAATTGTGCTTATGAAATGCAACCAAAGAAAAAATAGTGTTCACTGCTGATTAACTTAAACCATTAAAACAATGGAAAATTACCTGATAGTTGGGAAACATACGTTAAGTACCTTGTAGCCTTTTCCCCCCATCGTTAACTGGGGTTATTTTGAGAAATAAAATGGTATATTTGTTTTTGCCTTCCAATGGTTCATTAATCCCTTACTTAAAAAATTTTTTTTTAAATTAGAGGATAATTGCTTTACAACATTGTGTTGGTTTAACATATGTAACTTACAGAAAGATCCTCTTTTGTTTTCATGGGGATTTTTTTTGGAGTTCTATGATCTCTGAGATGATGACCTCTCTACATCGCCTCTGACAACTGCCAACAAATAGACTCTTCTTTGGTTTTAAGAGGAAAAGATAGAACAAGGAAAGGAGAAAACTAAAATTTTATAGAGGAAGGGATTTTAGAAATTTTCATGCTTTAATATTTTAATATGTTCCCTTCATTGCCAAGCTCTGTAAACAAGAGCCCACAATATTTACGTGAATTGCCCAGGAGTGTGGACATGCCAAAGTCCTTGTTGAGTTTGTTTCAAGATAATTTATTCGCTTATTCAAACAGTTTACTTGTGGGCCTCCTGTGTTCCAGAGGAGATGCTGGGGGCAAAGCCACAAATGAGATGTTCTTGGAGCTTTTGACCCAGAGTATCCAGAAGGGTTTATATTTATTTTTTAAAAATATTTACTTATTTTTGCTTGCACTGGGTCTCTGTTGATGGGCAAGGACTTTCTCTAGTTATGGCGAGTAGGGGCTACTCTCTAGCTGCGGCGGCTTCTCTTGTTGCAGAGTACAGGCTTGAGAGCACCGGTTCACTACTTGTGGTTCACGGGATTGGTTACCCTGCGACACGTGGGATCTTCCAGGACCAGAGGTGGAACTGGAGTCCGTTGCATTGCAAGGCAAATTCTTAACTGCTGGACCACCAGGGAAGCCTGGGTTTATATTTACTGATACTGACACCTTGGCCTAGCAGATCCAGAAAGGTTTATATGTACTTATTTTTTTATACTTTATTTTTTGAGGCTGATTTACAACGTATAGCACAGTGATTCAGTTATATGTATATATATACATATGTATGAGAGTGAAAGTGAAAGTTGCTCAGTCATGTCTGGCTCTTTGCTACCCCATGGACTGTATAGTCTATGGAATTCTCCAGGCCAGAAAACTGGAGTGCGTAGCCATTCCCTTCTCCAGGGGATTTTCCCAACCCAGGGATCGAACCCGGGTCTCCCACATTGCAGGCAGATTCTTTACCAGCTGAGCCACCAGGGAAGCCCAAGAAAACTGGGGTGGGCAGCCTATAGGTTCTCCGCCAACCCAGGAATCGATTTTCTTTTCTAGATCCTTTCCCCTTCTGGGTTGTATTGATATTTTTATTAGCACCCAGATTCCTCTGCTAAAGAGTGTTTCCTGGATGGTCCTCCGCTGACGGACAGGAAAGGTTAGGGCTGTGTTTTGGGAAGGAGACAACCTTGGGCAGCCCCAGAGAACAGTTCAGGTTTCACTGCAGTCCTGACCTAAAGGCTGGCTGTGATCCCCTGACCCTCTGCTTCTATTGTTCTCTGTCTGTTTATCATCTTTAGCTCTTGTCAAACACCCCTGTTATTACGGCAGATTTCTCTGCGGCAGCAAAGGCCCGCCTTTCACTGCTTTCAGACAACTTTTCCTTCTTCTCTTCACTAAACCAAGACAGCCTTCACTATCCTCCACTCATGGTGACCCCTGATCCACTAACTTGTCCCTTGCCTAGAAAGCCACCCCACAAGTCATTGTCTGGAGATAAAAACGGCTTAAGGATGTGAGGAGAGGCCAGAACTGAACCGTTTACGCCCCAAGTATGCCAACAGGGAACAAATAGAATTTATAAAAACTTTAAGAATGATTTCTCTTTGACAGAATATTGCTTCCAGGGGTGTAGACCAAGTTTCTGAACTCCAGCTCTCTGAGAATAAATTTGGATAAATAACTAGTCTTTCAGTGTTTCCTCTCTATATTTTCTTTTGAAGAGTTTGATCTATGTGGGTATATGTTGTAGTTTTTAATATGTCAGAGAGAAAGAAGTTTCCTTTTATCTGATTTGCTTGACTTTAGTGCAAAATTATGCTAATTCAATGGAGAAAAGAAAGAAATGCTGAAATGAAGAGCAATTAGATTAGATGTGTATGCACTCTTCTGTGGCATATTTCTCTAGTTCTGTTTAAGGAACCCTCTCTTTAGGATCTCAGAGCTCAAGCAGCTGAAAGATGATCATTTTTTTTTCTTTGTATTAAAACTGTCCTCAAGTTAATCTGTTTTCTTGAGAGTGTGCAGTTTTGTGAGTAAAGTAGGAAATGATCAGCAAATTCATTCCAATGATGTTTCATCAAACATCATTTGAGATCAAGTGGACACATTGAAAGAGGTGAGTTTTTTTGTTTAACGTTTCATGAAAGCACGTAGAAGAAAAAATTCGAATTATAGGATGCCCACTGTTGGCTGACAGACTATTCACCGAGTGGTAAGAGTGTCCTTTGGGGGAGCTGGGTCAGGCAAGGCCGGCTTCTGGCATGAACAAGAGGGAAGTACTCTCATGTGAGACTTTTATCAGGTGTCCCAGAAATACCATAACATCTAAACAAACATCAGCACGCTGTCTTTGATAGATATACCCTCAGACAGGTGGCTCACACAGTAAAGAAACCAGCTGCAATGTGGGAGACCCGGGTTTGGTCCTTGGGTTGGGAAGATCCCCTGGAGGAGGGCATGGCAACCCACTCCAGGATTCTTGCCTGGAGAATCCCATGGACAGAGGAGCCTGGTGGGATACAGTCCATGGGCTCACAAAGAATTGGACACGACTGAGCATAGCACAGCACAGCACCCTCAGACGAGTGGCCAAATAACTAGCAAATACTCTGTACACCGTTGAGTGAGGTCAAGGAAAGAAGGAAGACACAGAAGAAAGGACGAAAGAACGAATTTGATGTTTCCAAACCTCAGAATATATCAAAACTTTCTGGAGTGCTTAAAATAAAACTAAAGTCTTCTATTCCCGGAGTTTCTGTTATCTTCCTAAATTGAAGTACAGTTGCCATATAACATTATACTAGCTTTGGGTGTACAATATAGTGACTCGATACTTGTATATATTGCAAAATGATCACCACTGTAAGTTCAGTTAGCAATGAACTGGTTTTTGGGTGAGCCCCTGACTGATTTCTCATCTACCAGCAGTTCTTCAAGCCTCACCTGGCTTTTCAGGGCATCATTTTCCTGGTTAGCACTGCCCGAATTCAGGTGCTTGACTTCGCTCACCACGGCTATTTTAATTGCCTATAAACCAGTCTCTCTGCCTCCAGTCTGCCCACTTTGTCGGCCATACCAGCAAATGGCTTTTTCTATCATTAGCGTTGACTGTGTGGCCTATCTGGGGTATGTGGGATTACTTTGAACCCTCTGACCTGCATCTGCTTCTTCTAGTGCTTTGTGATGCCTGCCCCCCAACTCACCCTCGGACAAATGACAAATTCAGACTTGCTGTCATCCCAGATCCCTCTCATGGGTGCCCATTCCCCCTAGAATTCTGACTCTTCGCCCCGTACTTCATTTTATGTTGCTGCTTCTGCTCCTCGGGACCCAGTTCAAAGTGACCTCTTGCCACAAAAACTTGAGTGTAAATGGGCATTTTTTTCTTTTGCTCCAGGCTGTCACGAATCAACTGCCCCAGCTAGTGCCTCAGAACTGTGACCCTGGCCGGGTCCAGCGGTTTGCTACTCTAGGTCACATTTGGGCCAGGAAGACATCAGTGTGTTGAGCATATGGCACAAGAGGATCTTTGCAGTCATGTCTGCAGACCCTATGCAGCAGACGGGTAGCCCAGAAATCATATCTGATTGGGAGACCTGTTGGTTTGATCCCCACTGAAGCGGAGTGGGACACCGCAAAAAAGAAAAATTCCCACAACAGTCTGGACTGCCAAGAGTCCACTGTCCACAAGTCACGAGAGTGTTATCCAGCCTGGAGCTCTCCAGCTCCCCAGCTCCCCGACCAGGTTTCACCAGCTCACATTGTCTGCCTGGCCCTGTGGACGTGAAGTTTGCGACACTGAGTTTCCATGCCTCCCCTTTCATCACTGTCCACGACGTCACCTTTCAACACTGCCCACATCACCTTTCATCACTGTCCATACACACCCAGCTGTCCTACCAGGCTTTCGGGAATTCCCAAATTGGTCTTCCATTTTCACGCCATTCTCTGTACCCTGGCTTATGCAAATATCTAATAAAAGAAAACAAGCTCAAAATAATTCATGGGGCTATAAAGTAGAGCACAATGACTGTAGTTATTAACACTGCAGTGCTTATCTGGAAGTTGCTAGGAGAGAATGGTAAAAGTTCTCATCATAAGGAAAGAAAAATTTGTAACTATGGTGGTGGGGACAGATGTTAACAAGCCATTGTGATCATCATTTCACAGCATGTACAAATTTTGTATCATTACCTTGTACACTTGAAACTGTTACATGTCAGTTATGTCTCAATTTTAAAAAAAGAAGCTCATGCTTGCTAGAAACTAGTTAGTAAAAATTTAAATCTTAAGATAGCCTCTCCTAAGAAAATAATTTTTTCATAGACTTTTTGTTTAGAGCAGCTGCAGATTCACAGCAAAACTGAGTGGAAGGTACTTAGATTTCCTATATATTCCCTGCCCCTCTCATCATTTTATATTCAACTGGCAAAGATTTAGAAAGTGATAATACCTAGTGGTATTGAAAAGACCCTGATGCTGGGAAAGATTGAAGGCAGAAGGGGATGACAGAGGATGAGGTGGTTGGATGGCATCACCGACTCGATGGAGCAAACTCCGGGAGCTGGTGATGGCCAGGGAGGCCTGGCGTGCTGCAGTCCATGGGGTCGCAAAGAGTCAGACACGACTGAGCGACTGAACTGAACTGAATTGAATACCTGGTGCTGGAGAAGGTATGGGGAAATGAGAGTCTCAGGCTTGCCAGTGGGAGTTCAATTGGACCATTTCTGGGGAAAGCAATATGACACTTTGTATCAAAACCCTTAAAAGACCTGCATACAGACTTCCCTGGTGGTCCAGTGGTTGGGAGTCTGCCTGTCAATGCAGGGGACATGAGTTCAATCTCTGGTCCAGGAAGATTCCACATATCAAGGAGCAGCTGAGCCCATGTGCCAAACTCCTAAAACCCGTGCACCTAGAGCCGATGCTCCAGAACAAGAGAAGCCACTGCAATGAGGAACCCAAGCATGACAACAAGAGAGAGCCCTGGACCAGTAACGGAGACCCAGGAGAGACAAAAATAAACTAATCAATTAAAAAAAACACAAACCCTTGCATATACTTTGACTCAGTTCAATATATTGGAATTTGTCCTAAAGAAGTTCTTTCTAAATTCTTATTTGAGAGGCAATGTAATATAATAGTTAAAAGGAAAGACTCAAACTATATTGTCTGGGTTCAAGTTCCTGCTGGACCAGTTATTAATTGTGGGGCCACTGATAGATTACCTAACCCCTCTCCTCTTTGGTTTCCTTAACTCTAAAGGAGTGTCAGAAGAGTTCCTACAGAGTCTGGATAGGAGGAAGGTTTGGGGGGAAATGGATACATGTATATGTGTGGCTGAATCCCTTCCATGTTCACCTGAAACTATCACAACATTGTTAACAGACTATACCCCAATACAAAATAAAAAATTTAGGAAAAAAAATTCCCTACCTCATGGAGTTGTTGTGAAGTGTGTAATATACTTAAAACACCCTGAATGGTACTTGGGACATAATAACTGCTGAGATTCAGTAATCATTAATGACTAATATTTTTAATAAAACAATGAACTATTACTACTGATAATACCTCTTAAAAGCCCCAATTGGAAGTTTTGCTAAATAAATGACACTGCATTCAGATGATGGCATATTACTGAGCTATTATAAATTATGGTGAAGAATTCTTCAGGACACAGAAAAACTACGACATACTATTAAATGAAGGGAGCCAATTATAAAAACACATGAAATAGATGTTTTTATATGAAAACAAATACTGAAAGAAATGTGCTAAAGTATTATCTCTGAATATTTCTGTTGATTTTTATTTTAGTCTTCGTAATTTTCTGGATTTTTCTAATTTTTAAAGTGTTTTAGAAATTCCTTAATTACCATTAGATTTCTTTTGTAATGCAAGTTAAAGGTACTTTCCCAAAATTAACTAGAAAAAAAATTTTTTTTTTTTTTGACTGTGCCACAGCACATGGAATCTTAGTTCCCCAATCAGGGATCAAACCCTCTGCTCCCCCCTCAAGTGCAAGTGCAGAGTCTTAACCACTGGACTGCCTGGGAAGCTCCCTCCAAAAGAATTATTTTTTAAAGAGACTAGTAAATAGCTTGCCTTATCAAGGGCTTTCACTAAAAAAGGAATGCATTTTAACTTGTTATGGTCAACTGCCAAAAATGGTCACAGATTCATTCCATTGCTATATACATGCCTTCATTCAGTATGATTTTGCAACTTTTCCATTCAAAGGCAGAGAATGCTTCTCCACGCTCCTTGAATCTGGGCTTGGCCACGGGACCTGCTTTGGCCGATGGGACGTTAGCAAACATGATTCAAGCAGAGACTTACGAAAGTACTCATTGATAGGGTGACCTTCCCTGAGGTCACCAAGTAAAACAGTCCTGCTGAACCCACTAGGGAATGAAGGGCCATGGGGTTAGAAGACCAGGTTCTGCACGTGAAGGTCCACCCAAGCCCTTCCAGCCCTGGTGGAGCGGGCCCTGGTCAGAAGTCCTCACAGAAAACACAGGAATCTTCTTTAGGCTACTATGTTTTGGAAGTTCTTTTCCTCCTAGCAAAACCTTAACTGACTTTTTACAAAAGTAGGTGCCAGGTAAAATGGCAGAGAATGCATGTGGGCCAAGTCCGCAAGATAATCAACTCCATCCTTCAGTTTTTATCTCTAAGTCCAGCCTTCATCTGTATCAGTATTCTCTTCTGGCTACACATTAGAATCCTCTGTGGAACTTTTAGAAAAGCACCAGTGACTGTGCCCCATCTCCTAGGTATTCTGAATTAACTGGTCAGGAGTGAGGCCCAGACACTGGAATTTTTTAAAACACTCTATATGATTGTAATGTGTAGCCAGGTTTGAGCAGCTCTGTTTTCCATAGGCTATTTAATGCACTGAGCATCCCTTTATAGGGATAATAGTTTTCAGCTTTTAAAACACCAAATAGTATCCCTCAGTAAGGAGAGATTTTATTTTTCAACAAATAAAGGAACTTTAAGTTTTGAAGATTTTAAAAATACAGAGAAGTTCAAAGAAGAGACCAACTGTTTTTTTTTTTTTTTTCCCCCAACTTCCCCAATTTAACTAGTGTTAAGCATCCTGGAACATTTACCTTATGAATCTTGACTTTTTTTCTCTTAAAAATATTACTCTATAATTTGTGAAAAATCAAACACTGATATGAATGGATTCAAAAGACTTATAAAAGTACAAAAAACAAAATGAAAGTTAAAAAGATCCCAAACACTACAAAATCTTACAAGTAACAATCACTAAGAAAACATTTCATGAAGTATTTTTTGCACAAATAAATACTTTCACATCACCTTAAGACTATGGCATAGCTATGAACTAGCTGACTGTGGGTGTGCTGGGTCACCAAATCATGTCTGACTCTTTCGACCCCATGAACTGTATAGCCTGCCAGGCTCCTCTGTCCATGGAATTTTCCAGGCAAGAATACTGGAGTAGGTTGCCATTTCTTCCTCCAGGGGATTCCTGACCCAAGGAGTGAACCTGAGACTCCTGCATCTCCAACACAGGCAGGCAGATTATTTGTCACTGAATACCCCACCTGGGATGCCCCCAACTAGCTGACAAAACCCTACCAAATATAGATTGCAAATAACCTACCCATAAGTGGTCTTTACCACTGAGAAATATGGGCTGGGTTTCCTAAAATGAGTTTGGGCATCCCTTATGTACAAATGTTCACCACTTTCATAGGTTTATCAGCCCCCAAACCTGTTTCCTTAGGATGAAGCATTGTTATTTGCAGCATGTGAACACCAAGTAATGTTTTCCCTGTAATCTATTCGTTTAGATGTGTTTGTTCACAGGCATTTGCATTTCAAGTGGCATCTCCTAGTTTTATGTGACTGTTTCAAATAAAAGTATTTACAGTACTGATTGTCCTCCTCACCCCATTACACTGAAAGCTATTTCATGGCCAGGCCTTTCCTTATTAGAATCAATAGAACACAGCACGCCCTGTATTGCTTTGTTTCCTGTCTGGGGAAAGGCCCTTAATGAATCCATTAGACAAATTTTCATCTTGCCCTGCATGCAGTGCCTACCTCACCTTCAAAACAAGGCACCAGGTTACACCCAGTTGGATGTAAACCAAGAATGCATTCCCAAGTTGTAAAGCAGTCCCTCCAAGTCCATGTAAAAGCAGCCAAATAAAAACCATGCTTGCTTAGGGCTGTTGTCTAATTTTAAACCCTATCTACAACCCAAGACAAGTCCAAAGGAGTTGAAGGTCAGTGGTAAATTCCATTTGGTGCTGCATGCACTGGGGTATATATAGGTTGCTAATTCTGGGAACTAACTGCCTATCTACCACAAGCCTAACCTTTTACATAGAACCACAGAAGCACTTCTATTTAGACTGTTCTGCAAATATGAGAAACTTCTTTAAAAAAAAAAATAAAAAGAGAAGAAACACGGGAGAAAGGGTCCTAGGTTGTACCTGGCACATGTGGGCATCCCAGTCCACCCCCGCCCCTCACCCCCAACCCATGGAGTCCCCAGCAGTTTTTAGAAACACATGAAGTCAAAGTAGCCTAAGCATTTCTTCTTGAAAGAATCAATTTAACCTGAGCATTTGGATGAAAAGCACTAGGCAGCAATTAGAAGCTCTATGATGACACAAAAGCAGCAAAACTAGGGGTCAAGATGACTGTTACTCTTGAAGAGAGTACTGGGGGATTCCTGGAGTACTTGTAGGAATGTGGGCTCTTGTACTGGTTACTCAGGTGAGGATCAGTTTGAAAATTCAGGGATTTCAGTTCTGATATGTGCAGTTTCTGGTATGTGTATTTCTTTTTTCAAAATTTATTTACTTTTATTTGAAGGCTAATCACAATATTGTGCTGGTTTCTGCTATACATCAACATGCATCAGGAGTAGGTAATACACTGTATATGCTGTGTTTAGTCGCTCAGTCGTGTCCAACTCTTTGCAACCCCATGGACTGTAGCCCACCAGGCTCCTCTGTCCATGGGGACTCTCCAGGCAAGAATACTGGAGTGGGTTGCCATGCCCTTCTCCAGGGGATCTTCCCGACCCAGGGATGGAATCCAGGTCTCCCGCATTGCAGGTGATTCTTTACCGTCTAAGCCACCAGCAAAGTCCCATACATTGTGTAATATATTTCAATTAGCAGTTTAAGAAAGTTCTAGAGGAGGTGGGAATGTGATGTGTACATAAATTTATAAAACAAAACCTGAGACTTCAGAGAAATGTTGGCCCCCTCAGTTCCTTGCCCTCTTCTCCTCTGCTCAGGGTCATTTTAGGGATCAAAGTGCCAATTTTGAGCATTCAGTTTTCAGGTTTGGAGAGCTTTACTTTTAAGCACTTGAATACTGCTGTTTCCATTTGTGCAACAGTTATTTCAATAGTTTAGCAACTCTGAATTGTGGATAGGGACCAGTGACTAATATGTTCACTTTACAGGAAAAGATAAGATAAACCCTTGAGCCATCTACAAATCTAGACAAATCCTCTTCTGTATGACTTCTGATAAGAGATCCTATTGGGATATTGTGACAAAACCAGTATAAAATCCTCAGATGATCTGATGGATTGCAAAGACTCATGATAGGAAGATTTGTGAGTCTGTCACATGTGTTTCTGAAAAAGAAGTTTCTCTTCCTTTTTGTGTTTCTGAAAAAAGAAGTTTCTGAAAAAGAAGTGGATACAGTTTGGGTTATTCTTATTCTTCCAACTGAGTTCATGATGTTCCTAATATTTATTCTGAATCACAGATACTGTCAAACAGAAAGTAACAAAAGCACATCAAATTCAAGTTTAATAATGACATAACTACATGCTATATTTGCTTGGTTTTTCCCCCCCTTTGGCTGCACCATGCAACTTGTGGGATCTCAGCTCCCCAGTCAGAGATTGAACCCAGGCATTGTTTTTTGTTTGCTTTTGTTTCGGACCACATCACATGGCTTGCGGGATCTTAGTTCCCTGACCAGGGATCAAACCTGGAGCCCTCGGCAGTGGGGTCTTGGTGTCCTAACCGCTGGACCAAGAGGGAACTCCCCAAGTCAATTCCAAAGGCGATTCATAAGATAATCAGACTTTCAATGTCTTTTTTCCCTCCTATATAGAGGAAGCAGAATATTCAGTAGCTAGAAGAGATGGAAAAATTACCTCTAAACACTGCACATGGAATAGTCTACCCCACTAAGCAATTCCTGCTCTTAGTAACAAACTTCTCCCACGTTTCCTACAGGAAGAGAAATGCCAAAATGAGCGTCGTTAAACAAACATATTGCTTCTAAAGATTAAAGAACATGTGCTTATAATACATTCAGTTTGAAACTGACTGATGGGCATGTGAGGATGACTGTACCATTCTGCATCCGGCTGTGTGTGTTTGTAAATTTCTCATAGAGTTTCAGAGGAGGGCACAGCAACCTACTCCAGTATTCTTGCCTCGAGAACCCCATGAACAGAGGAGCCTGGTGGGTCACCCAGAGGCAGACATAGTCTGACACAGCCAGTCAGTCCATAGGGTCGCCCAGGGTCAGACACAACTGAGCGACTTCGCACACACACACACACATACACACAATAGAATTTTACAGTGGCTACAAATAGAATTTTGTAGTAGCTAGGAGGGGCAATATTTGTTTTAACATCCAGGAAGTTGAACACTGAAATGAGAAGGATGTGGCTGGATGCGTAGAAACCTATACAGAATGACTGTGAAAAAAAAAAGAAAAAAACAACTCCAATTTCTTTTAAGTCTTGGTTATGTCGATTTCCTTTTCCAAGAAATTATATTTATTCTAAACTGACATCTGTACACGATAAGGTTTAAGGAAATAAAACAACCCTATTAATCCCAACTCCTGTTCCTTTCATGTGATGTGATCTCAGAAAGAGTCCTGAAGATACTAACATCCTTTGCATCTTTACGGAAACACTCTTCTCATGGATGTGAGAACATACTTGACAGTATTACTGTTAAGAACTCAGTAAGACTTTTCCGTAGCTTCAGAAATTATACCAATAACATTTAGGGAAATCAAAATTATAAAAAACGCGCATCCCAACATGTTAAACTGCTTAAGTTTTCTTATAGTTCCTCCTATTTCTCTTTGGATGTACTTACATCTAGTTTTACATGGTTTTGGGGCCATAGTGTAGATGTCTTTTCATAGTGAAAAGAGATTTAAACGGGTTTAATTTAACACCTTCCTTGAGGCTCTCATTAGTTTAGGAATTCTACACCATATTTAGGTTTTCGTTAATACGTGTTCGTATTAACAAACAGAAAAACACTTCACCTCTCAGTTTACACCCAAGTTCACTCAGTTCTCAAATCAGCTTTACTAAGTAGCCATCATTACTATGAGGAGTTTAAGGTTTGGAGATCCATGGTCAGGCTTCCCAAGGGGGCTCAGTGGTAAAGAATTCACTTGTCAATGCAGGAGACGCAGGAGACCCAGGCTTTGATCCTTGGGTTAGGAAGATACTCTGAAGAAGCAAATAGCAACCCACTCCAGTAATCCTGCCTGGGAAATCCCATGGACAGAGGAGCCTGGCATGCTACAGTTCCCAGGGTCACAGAGAGTCAGATATGACTTAGCAACTAACCACCACCACCCATGGTCACAAAGCTACTAAGAGCAGAGCCAAAAATCATCATCAGGTTTGTCTCACCCCAAAGCCCGGGATATTTCCGGGGCTCAACATGAGTCCTTCCCAAGGATCAGTCATTTCCACACCACTTTTACAATAGCCACCCTAAGCAACCAAAACTGTAAAGCTTTGCTTTATATAAACTCACTTTCATTTTTACTGGTGATCACCATTTTTTCTCAGTTAAGGAGATGGAAATAAACAGAACCAACATTTGCTGCAAATCTATGTGCTACTCTGTAAAAGTGCCATGCCAACAGTTCTCAAGGGGGGCTTCTAGCATTAGTATCCCCTGCAACTTGTTAGAACTACAAATTCTGGGCCCTGCTCCGGTCCTACTGGACCGGAAATCCTGGCGCTAGGGGCCGGCAATCTGTGTTTGAATGGGCTCCACCGGGGCCCCTGAAGCATGCTCTCTGGGAACCACTGCACTATATACGTTATCTTATTTAATATTCATAACTCCTCCTGAGACTAAAGCCTATTTATTACTCCCACCATCACAGATGGGTTAGCTGAGACAGCACAGACTAAGACCAGTATCACACAGTTAGCAGGTAATGGGAGCCAGGATTTAACCTTCACTTATCTGGTTCCAAAACCTTTTCACAGTATCACATGCACTCGAGGGGAGATGTCGGGAGATGCCGTTGCCGGGGTTCAGAGAGAGTAGAGATCTAGACGATAACGAGATCTGTAGACACTGATTACATATCTGTTATGACTGTGACATGCAATGAACATTTTACTTTTTTTTTTTTTTTTTTTTTTCATTTTACTGTTTTAAAGAGTCACTGAGGGACTTCCCTAGTGGACCAATGGTTGGGACTCCATTACATGAAAAAAGGTTTGATCCCTGCTCAGGGCACTAAAGATCCTGAAATATACAGTGTGGCCAAAAATACATAAAACCTAAATCCTTGGCTCTTCTAGAAAAGATTAATTTCAGACACTTGGTAGAAAAATTGATTGGAAGTGGAATGAAAGTTGCAAACAAATGGCCTTGCTGGGTCTAAAGCGGTACCTACATTAATCCTTTCTGCATGACTTAAAGTCGTGTTAAGATCACCTTACTGGATATTTACCAACAGGAATGGTATCTGTACATAATTAAATGTGTATATATACGATAATCCAATTTTTCTTGTTTTGTGTAATGTTGTTCTAGGAATTAGGGATCAAAAGCTAATTAAGAGCCGTATTTCCAGATTATTTCCTTCACGGGACTGGGGGGAAAAGAATTGGGCACAGATTCCCCAGTGAAGAGGATGACCCAGGAGCTTCTCTGGTGGCCCAGTGGTCAAGAATCCGCCTGCCAATGCAGGCAGCACAGGTTCGATCCCTGGTTCGGGAAGATTCCCCGTGCCATGGGGCAACTGAGTCTGTGCTCTGCAACTACTGAAGCCCCCAGGCCCTAAAGCGTGTGCTCTGCAACAGAAGTCACTGCAGAGTCAGGACCTTGCACCGCAATGGGGAGGAGCCCCTGTCCGCCACAACTAGAGAAAGCCCCCAGCAACACAGACCCAATGCAGCCAAAAACAGATAAACAAATATTTTTTAAAAAGAAGATGATCCAGGTGTTATACAGCACAGCCAACGGCCAGAGGCATCATAAATAAATGCCTTCAACTGGCTATGGCTTCAGGATAGTTCTGTCTTTTTTGTTTAGCCACTGGGTCGACCACATAGACTGTAGCCCACCAGGCTCTTCTGTCCGGGGGATTTCCCAGGCAAGAATCCTGGAGCGGGTGGCCATTTCCTTCTCCAGGAGATCTTCCCAACCCAGGGATTGAACCCTCGTCTCCTGCATCGGCAGGCGGGTTCTTTACCACTGAGCCACTGGGTTAGTATAGCTTAATTATGTAAATACTCTGTAACCTGTCTAGGGTTTCTCTACCAGGGGCCAGGCTGACTTCTAGATTCTCAAGAGCCAGGCTACATTGTGACCTTCTCTGACCTCAGATGATTTCCCCAAGAATCGCCTACATTTACCAAAGAGACAAAACAAGCAAAACAGGCCTGCCTCCCTAATACAATATTGTGAAAATCATGTCCAATTGTATTATGTGTATTTAACATCATCTGGCCATACAGAAATGATGTCACTTGAAAACTGCTCAGCGGATAGGAACCCATGAAAAGGACCTGTTTAGTGTAATTTCTCCTTCAATCTGAATTTACCTCCATATCAGCAAAATAAGTGTCACTGTGGACTGTCATTCAGGCACAGAAAAATAACTCGAGTATAAGCCTGAACGTTCTAATAATGTTCATTAAAACAGGATTCTTCCAGTCCAATTATGTTCATCATTCTCAATCAATGGTACAATCAACATGACTGAATGCATCCTTTGTGGCACCAGAAACGGAACTCTAAATTTAGGCTGCTGGACAGAGAACACAATGCATACTTTGAAAAGGCCTGGGGGCTGATCCAGCCACGCCCAGATTTAAGGTCGGGGTAACCTTTCCGGAGAGAACACACACCTTCCCAAGAGCTCAGTGTTTACGTGTGTTGAGAGCTACACCTGGAGAAACGCTTCTCAAGTTTCTATTGTTGTTTTTCCTTAACCTTTCATTTCCTTGTGCTCCTGTTTTTTCCGAGCCAGTGGCTAAGGGTTGAAGGTGAAGGCGTTTATTGCCCAGTGGTGTCCAACTTTTTTCGACCCCACGGACTGTAGCCCGCCAGGCTCCTCTGTCCATGGGATTCTCCGGGCAAGAATACTGGAGTGGGTTGCCATTCGCTTCTCCAGGGGATCTTTCCGACCCAAGGAGTGAACCTGGGTCTCCTGCATGGCAGGCACATTCTATACCATCTGAGCCACAGGAAAGCTCCCAAGGGATACTCTGGGTCAAATTCAGACAGAAGAAGCCCACTCTGTGAACCGGGAGTAGCCAAGTGGGAGACAAACTGCAGGGCTGGGCAAGTGCTGAGCTGTGGGAGAAACTCAGACTGAGGGCAGGTAAGACAGAAACTAGCTGGCGGGGTCCACCCAGGGAACGGGTGCTTGCTCTGGTCATCAGAGGAGACTGCACGGGCCCAGCTGGCTACCTGGGAACCAGTTTTTATTTGTTTATTGGACCACTCAGCTCTTAGTTCCCTGACCAGGGATTGAACCTGCACCCTTTATAGTGGAAGTATAGAGTCTTAACCACTGGTCCACCAGGGAAGTCCCTGGGAATCAGTTTTCTAAGCAATGATTCTGCCCTATTAACATTCCAGCTGAAACTCTTATAATTCCACAAGGACTGGTTATCTTTCTTGTTACTGGTATCACTTTTTGGCCTAGCTCTTATGGAATTATACCTTCAAGCCTACCTACTGTTTCTCTGATTCTTACTATCAAAAATTACTCCTCCCCACCTCAGATAGCGGACATCACTCTCTGAACTTTCTTTTTCAGACTTTTATAGCTGATTAACAATGTCGTGACAGTTTCAGGCGCAAAGCAGTGACTCAGCCATACATATGCGTGTATCCAGTGTCTCCTAACTAACACCTCCCCAGACCCAACCCACAAGCGTCGAGCCCTCTTCAGGCACAGCAATAGGTCGCAGTGTAGGGGCGGTGACGGAAAAGATGAAAATGGATGTCACATTCCCACCCTAAAGGACGCAAACACAGAGAAGGAAGGGCAGAGGGGCGTTTCACTTAGCAGGTAGTTATAATTCAGTGCTGGGAGCGGTGGCAGGGCGTATAGGAGCACCAGTCGTCTGGGAGGTGGGTTATCAAGGATGGCTTCTGGAGGAGGTGACATCCAAGGAGGGTTACAAAGGATGCATAGGAATAGTCAGAGATGATAGGAAAGGTAGCTCAGAGAAGACATCATAAAAAGTCACCAAAAAAAAAATTAAGGGAAAATCGCCGAAGTGTGTAGGACCAAGTAGTTGCTGGGGGGTGAAGTGTGAGGCCTTACGTACAAAGCAGTAAGGGAGAGAGTTGGGGTAAGGGAGGGGAGGGGTCAGGTCAGAGAGTCCTGCTGGGTTGTTGGGGAGCTCCCTGGCGGTCTAGGGGTTCACGCCCAGGTTCAAGTCCTAGTCAGGGGACTTAGATCATTCATGCATGCTGCATGGCATGGCCAAATTAAAAAAAAAATAAAATATGTACATATTAAAAAAAATACATAATGGGTCTTCCCAGGCGGTCCTGAGTTTAAGACTCTGTGCTTCCACTTCAAGGGGCACCGGTTCAGTCATGGTAGGGAAGGTAAGATGCCCCATGATATGGCCAAAAAACTAAACAAACAAGTGAACAATCAGAAATGCTTCAAAAAACTTCAAGTGAAAATTAGTTTCCTAAATGTCTGCATATGATCTAAATAGAGGTTACATCTTGTCAACTTCCGTTTCTCACTCACTTTGTTCTCATTCAGGCACTAAGTCGTGTCTGACTCTTTGTGACCCCATGGACCGCAGCACTCCAGGCCTCCCTGTCCATCACCAACTCCTGGAGCCTACTCAAACTCATGTCCATCGAGTTGGTGATGCCATCCAACCATCTCATCCGCTGTTGCCCCATAGTCCTGTCCTCAATCTTTCCCAACATCGGGGTCTTTACCAATGAGTCAGCAATAGGGTGCCTAAAAAAAGGACCATTCTTTTTCCTGTGTATTTTGTAAACTTAAAAAAAAAAAGAAAGAAAGCATACTATTTTCCACACACAATGTTTAATTAATCTTATTATCTATAAACTTAATAAAATGTCTCTGGAAGAATACAAGGAAGCATTAATATCAGCAGCTCATAGAGTTAAAAAAATTTTAACTTAAAAATTTTAAAGCTCTTGAATACATTCCTTATTTTTTAACATAGGGACAGATAATCAGGAGGAAAAAAAAACAACCCACAACATTTTGAGGAGTTGGAATGGGTAGGAGTGGGGATTAGCTCAATATACTAAAACCTGATGAACAAAAAAGTCACTAAACCTGATACACAACCATTCAAATCTCAAAACTTAAATTCCATAAAGTCATACCTGTCTCCTTCCAGAGTCACCCTCAGTTCACGGAACAGTGCCAGGTACCACTCGGGGCTTAGTAAGTATTTGTTAATTGCTGAAAACAGACATGGCGCAATGTTCTTATTTTGTTTTGTTTTTGAAGACTTCTTTTCTACTCTGTAGGGAGATGATGTCCTCAAGATTCTTCGTGTTCTTTTTGTTATCATTTAACAGGGACTAGGTTCAAAGTCAGCCTGGATGGGTCTCGCCCACCATTTTCTATGAGCAGCAGAGGAGCCCTGAAGATCACTTCCCAGGCCCACTGGCTGCATGAAGGGAGAGCCAAACCACAGCCTGGTCTAGAGCGGGCTTGGGGAGCAGGTACAGAAGCCTGGGTGGGTTGTGGAGGTCGGTTCCAGCAAGGGCACCTTCCTATGGCTCCAAACACACACACACACACACACACACACACACACACACACACACACACACACTCTCTTCCATATCCCTGCTAACCTGACTTCTAGCTTAGAGTGGTCAGGCAGGGCTTACTTTCACTGTTCTCTGCATTTTTCTTCCAACCTCGTCCTTTCACCTTTCTGGGGTTCTGCAGGGAATTTGCTTTAGATATACAGCAAAGAAAAAAAACAAAACAAGACTGTTCCTTTTCCTGGTACAAGAGAAACACTTCAGTCTTTAGGGCTCGCAAATCCAGGAGATCCCAGCTTTGCCTTGGACAAGCTGTGTGAACCTAGCACATCCCTAGGGGCTCAGATGGTAAAGAATCCGCCTGGGATACAGGAGAACCGGGTTTGATCCCTGAGTCGGGAAGATCTCCTGGAGAAGGAAATGGCAACCCACTCCAGTACTCTTGCCTGGAGAAATTTCATGGACAAAGGAGCCTGGCGGGGTACAGTCCGTACGGTTGCAAAGAGTCAGACAGGACTGAACGGCTTCCACTGCTCCTAAGCCTCATTTTCCTCATCTGTACATGAGGATAACAATAATTATTTGTCATAATTAAAAGAGGTGCTATAGAGCATAACATACACAGCACAGACTGTATTAACAAAAACGGTATCACATGCCATGTACAGAATGTTTACACTTATTTGTGAACAATTAGGATGAACACTCACTGTGAAATGGAGCAGGACCCTGCCTATGGCCCTTGCCCCCCCACCCCCTCTGTCCCCCCACCCCCCATGTCCTCTGCCTGCCTTTTGTCTGTGGAAAAACTTTAGCCAAAGAATAAGTTGAATCAGAGAAGTAAGAAAATGCAGAAACAAAAGAAAATAGTCAAAGGAGATCAAATAATAATAATGCTGTCATTAAGCGTAGTCAAGGATCTTGAGTTCCTTCTCAAGGGCTATAGATAAATATCTGGGCCGTATCCTGTGAGCTGTCTTACAGATACTGAAACCTCAGGTAAGTTAACTACTTGATGGTAAGACCACAGCCATGACATAAGCCGCCACAATTCTGAGAACAGGTGTCAAGGAAATTGGAGCAAACCAACCACTGATGACCAATTTCAAGATGACTGTCAGCGCTGACTGTGCTGTTTTCTGCCCGTAGCCCCTCCCTCAGCTTATAGAAGCTCTTGCCCACTGGCTGTCAGTAGGGGAAAGTCCTCCTTTGGACAGAAGTCTGCCCTCCCCACTCCATGGTTAGCATCCAAAATAAAGCAAACCTTCCTTCCCACCAACCTTGGTTCTTCTGAGCGGCAAGCCACCGCACCCCACTTTCAGTTGCAACTTACACTGTGAAAAATGTTGATTCACACCCCCTTCTGCAAGTCTCTGTGAACTGTTAACTTACTATTGTCTGAAATTCACTGAAATTACTACTGGTCTGTCCCCAACCACCTTGCCAGTCCTTTTCCCACCCCTCTTTAAGTAGGTTTCTGTAACCGCCACTCTAGATTAGCCCTCAGGGATGCTGAGCTATTGGGCACCTAACAATTGCTATGAGTCCACGTTCAGGTATGAAGGTGGCACTCGTATGTGCCAACAAGAGCGATACTGCAGCCAAGAGAAAGGAGGTATTTCAAGCGTGGCAGGCTCGGGGTCACCTCCCCGCAGGGCTGACACCCACAGGCAAGCTGGCGCAATAATAGAAACTAGCGCATTGGGACATCACCAGGAAGAAGCCCTACAGGTCACAGGGACCTTCCCAGACAACATATGGGAAACAGAACTTTGAAAAGAAACCCAAGCCTGAACCTAAAGGGGGAATCTGCTGCTGTTTCCTGCCTCCATGCCTCAAATACCTTAGCCCAAATTATCATGAACAATGGGAAAGACTTCACAGTATATCAAAACAAGAGACTGCAAAGGGGAATTTCTAAGAAAATGGGACTTAACAATTGAGAAGTGACTTGAGGTCAGCTCCAGCTAGAATGTCTCTCCGTATGTTTCAACTCACGGTGATTCACTCTCCTAGGCAATAAAATATCAGACTAGATTTACTGAACCAAGTCAGTTGAGACCTGGACACCTGGTCAGGTCTGAGACTAGAGACGTTCAAGCCAGAGTGGTAATTTGTAAACATCCAAAGATGAAACAGCCCCGTGAACTTTGAGCATCAGTATAATACAGTGTAACAGCCTCTAAGAGAAACACCACCTATTTCAATTCATAGGATGCTTATTCAAAATCAGTCTCACTATGTCAAAATTGTTCTTATCAAGGACTATGAAAGGCATTTATTCAAAAGATTGAGCTATTGTATGTCAGTTATACCTCAATTTAAAAAAAAAAAAAAAAAAAAAGACTGAACACAAGGTCAGGAACTATGTGATACATCCTCAAAGGCGGTTTTGCCAGCACTCCGGGAAACTGGCATATTTCTTAGATCACTATGTAGCACAGTTATAAGATGGTAGCATGTGTGTTAGTCACTCCGTTATGTCTGACTCTTTGGGACCCTAGGGACTGTAGCCCGCCAGGCTCCTCTGTCCATGGGATTCTCCAGGTAAGAATATTTGAGTGGGTTTCTATTCCATCCCTTCAGAGGATCTTCCCAATGCAGTGATCAAACCCGGGTCTCCTGCACTGCGGGCAGATTCTTCACCATCTTAGCCACAAGGGAGGCCCATAAGACAGTAGAGTTGCCATTAAAAAGAAAGCTGACTAATCGCTTTCCAGGCATTTTTTTCTTTTTTCCCAAATAATTTCAAAGAAGAGCTGAATGTTAGCAAACTCAATCTACGGATAAGGGGAAAATAAAAACCCAACAGGAATGGAAGTTCATACCCACCTGGGATCCTATTAAGAGTCACCCAAAAATGTTCATCAGGAGAATAGGTATCTTTGGACCACTGGAGCAGATCAATGGCCCTTTGGTCTTGGAAGACAAACTTGACAAACTCTCTGGTGAGGGCCACGTAGGCAGTGCCAAAGTAGATGGTCAACTGGTGGGGAGGGGAGGTTTTCAAAATACCAGTATTTTTCATATAGGAGCCACCTCTGTCCAAGTGCTCCTGGTAGACATATCGCGTCCGCTTTACCGCATGATCGGGAGGCAGCACCCCGGGGGTGATGTTTTTCCCTTTAAATCCTTTGAGATACTGAACGATCTCCCTGTTGCTTTTCAGGGGGAAATCTTGCCCACAGGTGTTGATGGAGTATTTCCATGGAACTTCAGAAGCTAAAAGGTCTTCCAGGCAGTTCAGGTCAGCCTGGAGCCTGGAAATTCCTGCGTAGACCACAGGCTCCATCTTTGAAGCAAGAAAAGCATTCTTGAAGCAATTCAGCAGCTGCCACACAGACTTCTTAAACTGAATTGTGGCTTTCTCATCCACGTGAATGCAGTAGATGTTCTGGGGCATGTAGACGGCCCTGAAGAGTCTTTCGAAAGTGTTAAAGTCCTTATGGATGACCATGACATATGCCAAAGGGAACTCGGCTTCTTCTTTCGACAGAGGCCTTGTGATGTAGCGATTCTGGATCAGGTAGTCCTTGCAATTGACACTTCCCACAGGGGACATCAATGTCTTTTCCCACAAGAAGGTTGACTTCTCATCTAAGGCATCCTTACAGGCGTGTATCCCCAAGTCCCTTTCAACGGAGCTATTTCTGTGACTTTTCTGTTGGCTTAACTGGTCACTGTAAAGGATCACAAAAATAACCACACTGACTCCCATGAAAGCAAAAAACCAATACTTCCAGAAGTTCATTATTTTCACTTCCCTGGGGAAGGAATCTCTCTCCAAAGACTAAGAAACAATTGGCTCCTGAAACAAGAGTGAAGAGGTGGAACTGACTTCTTTTGCCAATCTTGGAATTTCAACAGCTTCTCAAGCGGGCTTCCTTCTGCCGGGTCCTTTAATCCGCATTTACTCTCTGCTTCTGGGTGCTGTCCATCCTCTCCTGGCAACGACCAGAGATGCTTCTTAAAGCGTCCTGGGCTTCTGGCCTCCGTGGTGCCACCCGGCTGCTGGCAAAAGGCGCCGGGCTCAGGGAGGGCAGCTCCGGGAAGCCCTTCTCATTTGCATACAAGACGCCAGTGGATCTCAGCAAAGTCTGGAGTGCCGGCTCCTTTCACCCGGGCTGTTTCCCGGGCTTCACTCCGCCCCCCCTCCATCCAATCTCTGTGGCCTGATCTCCCTTCTCACGCTTTCCCCTTCCTTTTCAAATTAAATGGTTCTCCTTTTTCTGGCTCACCCCGACAAGCTAGCAGTCCTTGAAAACTGCTGCCTGTGGATTTCTCCTCCTCGGGTTTATTTCTCTTTCTGGGTCTCTGCCACTTTATTTCATTTCAGTGTTACCTCTACCTTTGGGCGTATAAGTCAGACACAGATAACAAAAAAAACCCTTGCAACATGCCTAAGTAGAAGATTATTGGAGGAGAAAAAAAAATCTGATGGCAAGGTAGGTGTTCCCTGAAATAAATCAGACAGTTTCTAATGATGTTACGTAGCATATATATGTCCATGGATAGAGGAAAAAAAGAATTACACTTTCAAGGGCACAGGATGAGGGCAGAAGGAAGCTAGGAGTGACTTGATATTCAAGAGTCAGTGTGGAGGCATAAATGAAACGCATTTTAGTTCCACCTGCCTGGGAGAAAGGTGATAGCTTGTTCCCAGAGGCAAAGGTTGGTTCCCATTTCACACAGAGCTTCAGATAACTGGAGCTGTTGACACAGTATTATCTAGCACGTGTGGCACAACTAGCTATTAGGTCTCTTTAACAGCCTGACATCCTCAGACTGTAGGTCACTTGAGAGAGCTCCAAAGAGTTCCCTCTCCACCCAACTCCGCTCCTACTTCCTTACTCTGAAGGGAGAACAAAGGTTTCGGGACTGAGCAAAATTCCTGGAAGTCTCCTCCAGTGTCGTTCAGGGAAGCCAGGAAGAGAAGCTCAGCAGGTCTGGTCACATTACAGATGGCTTCTCATAGCTCACCTGAGCCAGGTGCCTCCAGCGCTCAGCAAAGGTGGAGTGCGTTCAAGGCAGGTGGGTGGGAAGCATGCGTCTGGGGGACAGTTCCTGAGCCAACGGAGAGTCGGACACAACCGAAGCGACTTAGCAGCGGCAGCAGAGGAGCAGCCGGAGATGAGAGTGCGATGCCTTTTGTAGTGGCTGGCCCAGCAGGAGGTTTGTTTTCTGGTATCTGAAGCAACTGAGCAGGCAAATAATTTTCCTCCAGCAAATAATTGGGCAGACTAAGCTAATACCTTCCAACCAGGACAGGATATCTGCTCTCCTCCCTCCGGTTGGCTTAACAGATTGAAAACTGTCGTCAAGTGGACATTCTGTATCACTCCCTGCCTCTCTCTGCCCCCAGGACATGTTTATGGTCACAATCAAGGAGCCAGCAAGCACAAGGAGATAGACACATAGTGAGATCAGCTCAAACATCAAAACAAAAAAAGGCTAGGTGGGGCCGGGAGCTTTTGGAGAATGAGGCGGGATCTTTTTTCCCTCTACAATCACTTTGTTGCAGGAAGGGGGACCCCTTCCAGGACCCGAGGGTGGGCTCTTGTCTAACACTTGGAGATGTATTGCCTGAGGAGACACACGCGCTGACAAAGGAAGAGAGTTTGCTGGCAAGAGGCGCCCGGGTGGAGAGCAGGAGAACCGCTCTGCCGCGTGGCTCACAGTCTGAAGTCTTATGGCCACGGAATTCGTTTCCGGGTTGCTTTTGGCCAATCACTCCGACTCAGGGTCCTTCCCGGCGCTCAGCCAAGATGGACGCCAGCGAGAAGGATTCTGGGAGGCGGTAGGACACGTGGCGTCTCCTTTTGACCCTTCCCGAAATCTTCCGGAGGACAGTGCCTTATCACTTCCTGTGTTCCTCACCAAGACCTCCTGTCGTAAAATAACTCACGCAAATAATCGCCATGGTGCCTGCTCGGTGGGCGGTTTCAGTCGGTGTGCTTCCCCAACAGCTTCAGTCCTCATTAACCTCATCTGAGCTGTGTGTCCACCCCAGCTGGGCTCTCAGAGGTAAAACATGAATGGCTTCTTGTCCAGGCAGAGTTACAGCCTGGGCCTGATCTGTTCTCAAGTCCTTAAAGCTCAGCTGCTTTTTTTCACCGCAAGTACTGGCTACTGCATCAAGGCAATGGTTTTTGGTTTTTGTTGGGTGCTCTCAGGTCCACCAAGGTCACACCATCCAGCTTCCCACCCAAGGCTTGAGCTGTGTCATTCTGACAACCTCAAACACTTCGACCATATGGAAACCCAGAAGGTAAACAAGAAAAGGTCTCCTGGCAACCAAAATAAAGATCACACATCATAGGCTGGATTCATACATCTGAATGTGTACAGACAGGTAAGTGAAAAAAGTGAAAAAAAAAAAAAAAAATAGGTTAAGCTGGTGAAGAGCAGGAAAAATGGGGCTAGTGAATTCCTGAGCGGCAGCTAACACTTGGCCGTGGTGTCGGGGAGGCTGAGAGAAGGTGGGGACGGTGGTGAAGAGTCACCTACAGCTTTCTAAATGTTCTGGAGAAGACTCTTGAGAGTCCCCTGGACAGCAAGGAGATCAATCCTAAAGGAAAGCAACCCTGAATATTCATTGGAAGGACTGATGCTGAAGCTGAAGCTCCAGTACTTTGGCCATCTGATGTGAAGAGCCAACTTATTGGAAAAGACCCTGATGCTGGGAAAGACTGAAGGTAGGAGGAGACAGGGATAGCAGAGGATGAGATGGCTGGATGGCATAGTCACTGACTCAGTGGATGTGAATTTGAGCAAACGCCAGGAGATAGTGAAGGACAGGGAAGCCTGGCGTGCTGCAGTCCGTGGGGTTGAGACTGAACAAGAGCCACCTTCAGTAAGCAGCTCCCTCTCACAGCCAGCAGTGAGTAACATGTAGGGTCATGGGGCCAAAGCTGCCAGCTCTGCAAATGTTTTAAGAGGAGAGAGAAATCTGAATTTTATATTAAAAAAATTTCCAAACTCTTTAAAAGTTATCAAGTAATTAACAAATTTAGGGGTAATAAACAAATTTTTAAGACCCAAGTGAATGCCCACACCAGCACCCTGAAGACTGCATCAGCCCCCCACAATACAATTTTTCACCTTTGGTTTAAACATCAGAGCTCATGTACTTGAATCTCTCTTGAGGCTTAGTTTATTTACTTTTAGTTTAGACACAATCCTAACACACTTTCTTAGAACTAAACAGGTAAGAAGTCACAAATTAGAAGAGGGATGTAGAACAGTTAGACTGGGCATCCTCTGGTCAGCAATAGGTGATAGACTCAGAGTAAAGTAGGTTCAAGAAAAACTCCATAAAAAACTACAAATAGAGGTACCAAATGACCCAGTAACCCCATTCCTGAGCATATATCCAGAAAAAATGAAGGCAAATACGAAAAGATACATGCACCCCAATGTTCATAGCACTCACAAATAGTGAAGGAACCAAAACAACCTAAATACCCTTCAACAGATGACTGGTTTAGGAAGATGTGGAACACAATGGAATATTACTCAGCCATAAAAAAAAGGGATGAAATACTGCCATTTGCAGCACCATGAATAGACTTAGAGAATATCATACTAAGTGAAGTAAGTCAGACAAACATACCATGTATATGTGGATCTAAAAATTAATACAGGGAATCTAAATATAAAACAGAAAGACTCATGGACATAGCAAACAAGCTTACGGTTACCAAAGGGGAAAGGAGAGAGGTAAATTAGGATTAATAGGTACACACTACTGTATATAAAATAGATAAACAGCAAGGATGTACCGTGTAGCACAAGGAACTATATTCCTTGGTATTGCCCTGTAATAACCTATAATGGAAATTAACCTGAAAAATAAACAATTCAAGATCATTCGATTAAAGAATGACTGGCATTTTGTACAGTATTTAAAATGATTGGATAAGGGAATTCCCTAGTGGTTCAATGGTTAAGACTCTGCCTTGCAATGCAGGGGACGTGGGTTTGATTCCTGGTGGGGGAACTAAGATCCCACATGCTCAGAGCAACTAAGCCCCAGTACCACAGCTACCACGGCTACAGGGCCTGTGGACAGCACCAAGAGAGTCTATGTGCCATAAAGATCTGCTTGATGCAACCAAGATCTCTCGGGCCACAACGAAGACCCGATGCAGCCAGATAAATAAGTAAATGTTTAAAAATAAACAAAATTGTCAAATCAGTTAGTGAAAAGGCTTGAAAACTGTGCAGGCCAACCTAGCAGTTGGGGGTTGAAAACAAGCAGAGTACTAGCATTTAGTGAAATGTAAATACATTCACATATTCTTGTACATGTATTTTGCATAGTCTATTTAAAAAGGCATTTCTAAAATATGCTTATTCAAATTAATTTGTTTTTCCTTTTTTAGTTTAACCATTTTGCACACAAAAGGGCAGGTTCTAAATTACCCAGCAAACTCACAATTCTGCCAAAACTTGTCTATCACAGGCTTCTATAGCAGAAGCCACTGCTTTTTCTGTGAAGGGCCAGGTAGTAAGCATTTTAGGCTTGTGAGCTGTTTGGCTTCTGAGGCAACCAGTCAACCCTAGACTGTGCTCTGAAAGTAGCCACAACAATATGTGTTGTGTCCTGCCAAAACTTTATCCATGGACACTGATATCTCCATTTCATACTATTTTCAAGTCATAAAATAGGTTTTTAAAATTTATTTTACTACCCTTTAAAAATGTAAAATCATTCTTAGCTTGTGGTCAGTAAAAGAATAGGTCAGATTTAGCCCACAGGTTGTATGTTTTTGGCTGATTTCTTTTCTAGATCATAATCAAGTTCCTCCAGGCCTGTATTTTATAACATCAGAGTATTCATAATTACTTTCCAGATGAAGAAATGTGAAATGAGGAGAAAGGGTAATGTTGGTCTTCCTTGTACTTGCCTGAATGCCCAACACAGCCCATCAGGGTTAAAGTACACGGGATTCCGTGCCTGTTTCCTTTCTCCTATAAAACGGAGATACTAGGAGACTGACCTCACAGCGTTCCAAAGAGATCTTAATAGGTTAGTACACAAAAAGAGCTTAGAGTGATACCTTGCACAGAAGGTGTACTCAACAAATCTTATAGCATCTCTCTCTGTTGCCAAACACGGTTCACACAGAGCCTGAAGCACCCGTCGACCTTCTGGGTACCTCTCGTGAGGCAGAGCTGCAGGGCTTGACGAGCCATTCTTCATCTTTGCTTAGTCGCTCAGTCATGTCCAACTCTTTACGACTCCATGAACTATAGCCCGCCAGGCTCCTCAGCCCATGGGGATTCTCCAGGCAAGAATGCTGGAGTGGGTTGCCATTTCCTCTTCCAGGGTTTCTTCCCCACCCAGGCATTGAACCCGTGTCTCCAGCATTGGCAGGCGGATCCTTTACCACTAGCATCACCTGGGTAGCCCTAAAAGACCCCAAAGGACAGGTGGGCGCCATCAAAGCCGTGGTTATCACAGGCAGAGCCAGTCTCTGCAGCCCTCTCCTGCATCCCACAGTGAGGGAACTGCTCTTTATTCCCAACTGTAGCCTCTCTCTCTCTTTTTTAATTTATTTGGCTGCACTGGGTGTTAGTTATGGCATGAAGAATCTAGTTCCCCAACCAGGGATTGAACCCAGGCCCCTTGCGTTGGAAGCTCACAATCTTAGCCCCTGGACCACCAGGGAAGTCCCCCAGTTGCAGCCTCTCAAAGTATAGTTGCAGCCTATACTTAGAGACCCAGTGGGCTGGTGCACCCTGTAAAAGGTTGTGATAGAGCATGCTGGTGAAGACCAAGGCTTTAGAGCAGGGTTTAAATCTGGTTCAGCTGTCTACTATATGGCCCTCAGAAAGTTTCCTGGGATCATTGTATCTTAGCTGCTGAATATTCAAAAAGGAGTCATAGGAAGTCTATGAAAGTCAATCTGGCTTGGAAGGCTCCTGTATTTTTCTATACTATTCCACATAACATCACTCCAGCTTACCCTTTTACTTCTAAGATCACATTACTTTTTTTCTACTTCCTTGGCAGCCTCTTTGGGGCAGCCAATTTCTTCCCCTCTTATGGTTAGTTGCCTAGATTTAATTCCAGTTTTCCAAGCCAAAACAAAAACAAAAGCAAAAACCAAACTCACACATATTTGATCTTTGGCTTGATTCCGCTAAATCTCAAGGGACAGAATCAGTGACTATTTGTCTTTCTATGCAACTTTTCTCTGTTTCCAAGTGTCTGCCCTGAGGAAAAAAGAAGATGGCAAATTCATGAGAAGACTTTGCCTCTGTTCAAATCTGGACATACTTCTGGTACCCTTCTCATCCACCAAACTCCTCCACCCCCATATTTTTGAATGTTGAAGTTGCACAGAGATATTTCTACTAAGTTGCACAGAGATTATACTAAGAGATAATATCTTATCATTCAGCTGCTACCAACAATCTATATCTTGAAGACACTCTTTCTCTTCTAAACGTATTCGAATAAATGAAAGCAAAACTGTCTTAAAATAGAGGTAGCCAGTGGCTTCCTCCAACTTCTAGTTTTAATAGCCCTATTAAATTCTTGCTTAGCTTTCTGTTTCAAACTAGTTTTAAACTAGCCTCTTTTCCACAGAACCTGTCGCTTTCTTTGAGTTTAGACTGCTTGTCGGGGCAGAGTGGCTTGGCTGAATCTCCACAAGCAGATGTCTCTTCTGCTTTCCTAGAAATGAAAGTTGGATAAAATTTGCCTCCAGGATATGTCCTGTGTCTGTATTTGATGGAAGAAAATCCTCACCCTTGGTTTTCCCACTGGTTAAAGTGTTTTCCTTTTTTTAATATCATTTTATCTATTTATTTTTGGCTGTGCTGGGTCTTCATCGCTGCTCGGGCTTTCTCTAGTTGCAGCGCGGGGTCTGATCTCTAGTTGCGGCTTCTCACGGCGGTGGCTTCTCTGGCTGCAGAGCACCAGCTCTAAGATGTGCGGGCTTCAGTCGTTGGGGCTCCGGGCTCTAGAGCGCAGGCCCAGTAGCTGGGGTACACGAGGCTTAGTTGATCCACAGCATGTGGGATCTTCCCTGATCAGGGATCAAACCCGTGTCTCCTGCATTGGCAGGTGGAGTCCACTACTGAGACACCAAGGAAGCCCTGAAACAGTTTTCCAGTCAAAATTTTCTGTTTACCAATCATTCCTTTTAAAGGATATCCTTGAACTCAATTTTTTCTCCTCAAAAACAAAGGGAAAGTTGTTATAAGGAGGGTAGGCTCAGCCCTGGTCTCCTTTGGTTAGTGCGCTCAGGGCTGATGGTGTAGTTTGGATTACTACCCTCCAGTGTGTCTGAAATGTGTTGTAACCTATGTAACGGAGTAGCCTTGGTTCTCTCTCTTCCCCCCGCCCCCCACCCAGTAATTGATCAGTGGAATATAAGTATCTAGGGCACTAATTCTCAGCCCCAGGATGCCTCGGGCATCAGAAAGACGAGAGGCAATGTGTCAGGGCAGTACTCAGGGTAACTGACTGTCCAGTTTGCCCAGGTCTGAGGAATTTCCAAGGACAAGGGATTTTTTTTTTTTTTTTTTTTTTAGTGCTAAAAGTGAGAAAGTCCTGGGCAAACCAAAATGTTTTTGTTATCCTAGATATCATTGGTCCTCAGCCCTCACTGCTGAAAGATATACCAACCAGGAGATATTCAACAACTGATCAGTATGGAGGGAGATCCAACCAGTCCATCCTAAAGGAAATCAGTCCTGAATAGGCATTGGAAGGGCTGATGCTGAAGCTGAAGCTCCAATACTTTGGCCACCTGATGCAAAGAACTGACTCACTGGAAAAGACCCTGATGCTGAGAAAGACTGAAGGCAGAAGGAGAAGGGGATGACAGAGGATGAGATGGTTGGATGGCATCACTGACTCGATGAACATGAGTTTGAGTAAGTTCCGGGAGGTGGTGATGGACAGGGAAGCCTGGTGTGCTGCAGTCCATGGGGTCGCAGAGTTGGACGTGACTGAGCAACTGAAAACTGAACTGATGGAGGGAGAGGAAATGTTGAAATCACTGGTCTGGGTAAGAGGCCCACGCAGACCATCAAAAGTTAGCAAACAATAGTGCAGAAAACCTCTGTGACCTCCCACACACATCCTCAGGCCACTGTGGCTTGAGCACAGAGTGATGCATAATAAGAGTGAGCCTGAAAGAACACACTTAGGAACTGAGGACTTCCCTGGAGGGACAGTGGCTAAGAATCGGCCTGCCAATGCAGGGTGCCAGAAGATTCCACATGCCTAAGAGCAGCTAAGCCCATTTGCCACAACTATTTGAACCTGTCCCCAGGTGGCGCTAGTGGTAAAGAATCTGCCTGCCAATGCAACAGACAAGGAGACTCGGGTTCGATTCCTGGGTTGGGAAGATCCCCTGGAGGAGGAAATGGTGGCCTGCTCCAGTATTCCTGCTTGGGAAATCCCATGGACAGAGGAGTCTGGCAGGCTACAGTCCATAGGGTCACAAAGACTCGGACACAACTGAAGTGACATTTGGAAAAAACCTTCTACCCATGGCTTTGTCTAAAGCATGTCAAGAAAGAATGTCACATACTGTTCAGGTCAGAGGATGAAAGACAGGCATTGAGAAACCACATTAAGAACTGGTTCGTTAGGCCAAGAAAATTTAATTTTCTTTTTCTCTATGAGGAGCTGTCAGTGTTAATATGGGCTGCAGCATGTAATTTTTGAATTGGGGTCATCACAATGCATTGTATTTATGTGATCTACATGAAAAGAATCTGTAATGGAAGTAATCCCTACCTCCAAAAAATGCAAGGCCTTGGGTCTGCATTAAACGGTATGATCCATGTTTCTCTCAAAAAAAAAAAAAAAAGGCTCAGAATGTTTGCTTTCGTTGCCCTAAGTTCAGTCAGCATTCTTTCATATCATTCTTGACCTAAACAGATTAAAGTCAATCAATAATGATGCAGTGATGAAAATAAATGTAATGCATATGAAAGCAAAGGAGAAATGGTTGGTTAGAAAAATAATATAACTGCTGGTGTGTAGGTTTGGATTTTGTTTTTAACCACTCCATGCCACACATGAAATTCTCTATAACTGCTGCTTTGGATATTGCTTTCTAAGACTGCAGATTTGTTCACCGCAAGATCCAGGGGGAAAAAAATCACTAAAAATCTTAGAAGGGTCATTTTCTTCATTAGATGATGGGTTACTGCCATCACTGTTGCCCAAAGCAACAGCCCTGTACAAACCCAGATCTGGTCTTTAAAGTAGGGTCTTCTGCTATTAGGCTGCTCTTTGCATTTCTTTGGAGCAGAGGTAGGTGCCCACTGCTTAAGTTCACAGATAGTGGGCCGTGGATTGGAGCCCAGTCTGGCTTGAACCGGTGCTGACCCCCGGATGAACTTGGCATTGAGCAGCCTTCCCAAGATGAACCAGATGCTTTGGAGAAACAGAGAGAGGGAGAACAGTCCTGTTGCTGTTGACCAGGGTAGGAAGGACTTCAGGAAAATTCCCAGGAAACCTGAATATGCTAGAAGATGCAGTCTGAAGCTGACCCATTAAGACTTGGCAAAGAGATCTAGACATGTGTGTGTGTGTCTGTGTGTGTGGTGACAGAGAGGGTGGTTGATTTGAAGCTGAGTTGGCAGCAGTGCTGATGGGCATATAAAACGTTATTTCCATTTGATTCAGTTCAGTAAATATTTATTCTTATTCCACTGGATGCTCCCTATGTTGAGCTGCCAAAAATATAAAAGACCCTAAAGAGATAATAGTTGTCAGGGCAATATGATATCCACGTTCACAATTATAGCGCAAAGAAGATCACAGAATGACATAAAGGAGTTACAACAAAGCTTGACAAAATTGAGATTAAAAATCAGAGACCACTTCCCACATGACAAGGCCTTGAGTGTAGACATATTCAGGTCATGATTTAAACGTCCTACGTTGAGACGATTGGATTGAACAATTCAGTAAGCTGTTGTTGAAAGTCACTGAGGCTTTTGGCATTGAGAAGTTATTCTTCGAAGAAAAATATGTCAAGAGTGTTAGAATGATTTGAAGAGGGAGACTTGTGGGCCAGGGGCACCACATGGACAGGTCGGCACCACGGGCCGGAGTTAGAGCAGTAACGATGGACCACAATGGAGATGCTCACTGGACACACGCAGAATGTGTGGAAAGTGCTGATCAGGTCTGAGGCGCTGCGAGAGGAGATGTCAGCTGACTTGGAGGATGGCGGTGCTTGGGGTTCTGGAGAAGGGGGTGATGGGAAGCAGGCCAATAAAAGGGGGAGGTGTGAGCAGGGCCAGTGGGAGCCTCGGGAATAGATACCCAAAGGCCTGGGAGGAATGCAGAGAGGGCCTGGGGAACACAATGGAGACTTATGATTCATCAGGACAGAATGGGGTTGAGCTTGGAGGCCAGTAAGATCACCAAGGGAGACGGAATAGCAAGAGCCAAAAAGCAAACCTGGTGAAGACTCGAGGGGGATGTTTCCTGAGACCTAGACTCTCCCCAGTTCTACATTTCACCGAGACCCGTGGATCTAAATCAACTCTATCCAAGTCGCAGTTCAGCAGCCAGCAACCAAGAATACGAAAAGAGCAGAATCCACTTAAATACATTTCCAGAGGGATTATAAAAGCAATGCCTTTTAACACACATGGCAACTTTTTCCTAAGGTGGAAGCCATCGCTCAAAGTTCTGGGTGACAAAGTATTGTCCAAAGACTGCTGGCTTCAGACAATCATTCCTTCATGGCACTTTTATCTCTGTCTGCCTTTTCGGAGTAAGAAGAACTTTTCAAAAAGAGCAATTCTATACAATGCATTGAGGATCGGAGGCAGAACCCTAAATTAGAAGTTAGATGATCTAAATTTGGGCCCTGACCTTTCCAATTCCTAGCCAATAAATAACAAACATTTAGAGAAGGTACTCATACCGCAGATAGGCTGGGTTTCAAAGTCAACAGGTAAGGGGAAGACAGCGTGCAGTCAGAATTCCTCTGGAGGAAGGCCCTGGGAAGGAGCCCCGTTAAGACGAAACAGTCTGTCCATAATTCCAACACGGCACATTCTCCCTTGAATCTGGGTCCAGAGAGTGACCTGTTATGAGTACCGGATGGAGAGCTTGGCTTTAGCTGAGGAGCCGTCATGAGATCACACTGTCTCTTTAAGGTTGGTGAGCCCTGAAAACCAAGACCTCCTCATGGGAATAAGCAGAATGCACCTGTGGACCCCAGACTCATTGTGTGGAATGGTGGGCAGGGGAGGGATGACCATTTAAACTTACATACACTGTGTGTGTGCACGTACATGTGTGTGAGACAGAGAGAGAGAGAGAATCTAGTTGAGTTTGCACAAGTTAAATGACTCCGAGGAGCCAGGACTCCATTGCTCATTCGCCAGACGTTGTGCAGGGAATAAGGAAAAAGAAACTAGCAGGTGCCGGTGCTACCCTTGCAGGTCAGTCTCCCAGGGCCTCTCGGAACACGGACACAGCACCGCAAGACTGACAGGAGTACGTGGGATACGGCGGGGATGGAGTCCATCGGAGTGAGCATCAGGAAAGGCTCTTTAGAGAATGTGACTCTGAGCTGAATCTTTGAAGAAAAGCACATGCCAGTCAGAGGAGGGAGAGGGAGGCAGAGCCTTCTAGAGCCTCCGGGCGGGGGGACCAGCAAGACTCGAGGCAGGGAGGCTGAGCCCTTTGAAGGTCAAGGGGGCCACATGGCAATGAGCCCCCTTCCAGCAGAGGGGCCAGGATGTCATGCTTAGGTAACGGGGATCCACGGCTAGCGTCTAAGGAGAGAGACGTGGTCACAGGACCACAGTGCTCTTATCAAGGTCATTCCATCGCTGGATGATGGATTAAAGCAGGCTGAGAACGACATCAGGGGAAGTTGTTAGGAAAGGAAGTTCGAGTATCGTCGGAGAGAGATGAGCAGAGAGGGGGTGATGGCACAGGACTCGGAAAGGAGGCCGACAGCCAGACCCCACTCACGGACCATTCACCGGGTCCCTGGCAGGAGCCAAGCCCCTGCCTCTGCTGCTAATAACCCTATGAATGGGTGCTGCCGGGTCAAGTTCCCCCTGTGACCCCCACACTAGGGCCTCGCCCACGTCACGCCGGGTCCAGCTCTCACCCTCGATCCCTTGGGCCCCCACGCTGGCTGCTTTTCTGGCTCCTGGACACATGGAACGCTTGCTCACCGCGGGGTCTTGGCAACCCCTCACCCCCCTGCCGGGAACCCCCTACTCCTTCCCACGGCTCTCCTCACTTTGCAGCTTTCACCGAGAGGTTGGTCCCTTCCTGGGTTTCCTTCATCGCACTTAGAGTCTAATTATCTTATCAGTCTGCTTTTTATTGTCTGTCTCCTAGGATATTGCATGAAAGGAGGGGCCTGATTTGTTACTCACTATTATATACTTGAAAGTGAAGGCGATAGTCGTTCAGTCGTGTCCGACTCTTTTGTGACCCCATGACCTGTAGCCCGCCAGGTTCCTCTGTCCATGGGATTCTCCAGGCAAGAACACTGGAGTGGGTAGTCATTCCCTTCTTCTGGGGATCTTCCTGACCCAGGGATAGAACCCAGGTTTTCTGCATTGCAGAAAAATTCTTTACCATCTGAGCCACCAGGGAAGCCCAGAATACGCTTATTCACTATTCTATCTCAGACTCAGCACAGTGTCCAAGTGCTCAGTAGGGTGGGGGGGAGGGATAATTATGAGTTTGGAATGAACACAGACACACTGCCCTCCAGTCTTCGCTCAATCTTGTCCACCAGGCTCCTCGGTCCATGGAATTCTCCAGGCAAGAATACTGGAGCGGGTTGCTGCCATTCCCTTCTCCAGGGATCTTCCCAACCCAGGGATTGAACCTGGGCCTCCTGCGTTGCAGGCAAATTCCTTACCATCTGAACCACCCAGGAAGCCCAGAGGCACACTACTGTATATGAGATAGATAACTGGGGCTCCGCTGGTGGTCCAGTGGCTAAGACTGTGTGCGCCCGTGAAGGGTCCCTGGGTTTGATCTCTGGTCAGGAAACTAGATTCTGCGTGCCACAACTAAAGATCCCGCGTGTCACCACCAAGGCCTGGGGCAGCCAAATAAACATCTACAAAGACAGATAATCAACAAGGATCTGCTGTGTAGCACAGGAAACTATACTCGATATTTTGTAATAACTTGTAAGGGAAAATAACCTGAAAATGGGATATGTATGTATGCATAAGTGAATCACTTTGCTATATACCTGAAACTAATACAACATTGTAAACCAACTATATTTCAATAAAATAAATTTATTGAATGAATATGTATATTACAGGTGAAGAATATGATAATAACAGTAACAACAATAAAAAAAAATGAAACCTCAAAATATGTGCTGGCCAAACTCATTGAAGCCTCACAGACCTGAGGTAAACATCATTATTTCCTCCATTTACAGATGGGGGAACTGAGGCGCCCACATTTAGGTAACTTGTCCAGTTACATGCCTTGTGAATGGCAGAGCAGTTGCTCGGCTCCTGGGTCCAGCTTTCAATGTCTGTGCTACACGGCTACTCTGATGACTGCCCTGAGCTGCTGCTGGGACTGTCAGGAATAAAAACCTTTCTTTTCTCCCGAGAGGGCCAGCTGTGAGAAGCAAACACTTGGGGCTACTTCTGAGTCTCTCTGACACCATGTGGGGAGGGAGAAACTGAAAACCGTCTGCTCAGAGATACAGTGACCATCTCGGACCAAACTGGGACTTCCCTGGCTTTAGCATGGAAGGCCCATGCCCAAGATGCTCCCTCGGGCATGTGCACACAGGGACAAGGGGTCACCTTAGAGAGAGAGGACTCTGGTGTATTAGAATCCCAAATACACTGTTCCGAGCCGTGGTCTAGCTTTACTTGGAGGCCCTCCTTGGACACCTCAGTTCTGTTGACAAGATCCGGTAAATCCTGGTGCGTTTGTTTAAGCAACTTCGAGTTGCATTTCTGTCACATGCACCTCAAAGAGTCATAACACACACCCAAAGAAAGTCCACGTATAAATAAAACTCAAAGTTAAAAAAGCAAAATAAATCAAAGTAAGAAACACGCTATTTTTAGTATTGAAAGATGAGGAAATGTGGTCATTTCTGAGGTTGAGGTAATCTATTTGATGAAGGGGCTCAAAAGAAACAAAAGTATACAAAATGGAAAGAGGAAAAGGCAAATGAAAACATTCTTATGGAAGAAAGGCCTCATGGCATGAGAAAGGTCAGAGGAATGATGAGCAAAAATCCAAAAGAACAAGGGGGGGGGGTGTAAAAAGGAGCTGAAGCCAAAGCATGGAGCAGTTTTGCCTTTTCTTTTTCTTTTTTTCTCAAACTATTCTAAGCCTATATTTTTGGCTGCGGCACGCAGGTTCCTTAGCTGTGGCGTGCAGGATCTTCGTTTCCCGCACCGTAAGGCAGGGTCTTAACCACTGGACCCCCAGGGAAGTCTAGCTTTAGGTTTTCGTTAGATCCACTGTAAAGTGGGACAAGAAGACAAGTGAGCTTCTTGTGGAAGGGACTGTGAAAAAACTCGACCAGCACTGGCTTCTGCAGACACTCAACAACCACACAAGACTTAAAACATCTCAATGGTCTCTGGCACTCTGCCCTGGGGCAGACCAGCCAAAGAAAATGCTATGGGAATAACCAGAAAAACTAGAGAAAACAGGCTTTTCTTCAGGTGACAGATAGCAGTGATAACAAAGACTGGAGAAGTTCAGAAACATCAGCATGAACCAGAATTCATACCAGGGGCATAGGATAGAGCCTCAGGCTCACTCTAAACCCCATGCTCTATAGCATGAGTCAGAGAAATTCGTGCTCCTGAAGGGTTTCCTTTGAGAATGTGGCCAGAAGGTAGAAATTGAGATAATCCATCTGTACACAGCCACACAGAATGGAATGAGAGCCGCTCTTCCTGGCCTCCCCCAAAGAAGGACTCTCTCTGGCCTGACCAGCACCATTTCTCATTCTAACAGAGTTGGAGAAAACCTAAGTGTTGGAAACCAAGAGAGAATTCATTGTCTCAATAGAAAGACAACATAGAAAAAAAAAAAAAGCAGTGAGGATACGCGACTCCGTCCTAACTCAATGAATATACTTTCACGGAGTCACTCATTTTAAACTGTTCTCCTTTAGTTTTCTGATATCATTCACAAACAGGATCCTAGTATGTTCATGGTCTCAGTCCTTTTGTGGGTGTTTCAGGGAGCATGATATGTCTGTGCAGGGTCTCTTTCTAACACAAATACTTTAGGATATTTAGCGGGATTTCCCTGGTGGTCCAGTGGCTAAGATGCCTCTGCACGTTCAATGCAGGGGGACCAGGTTCGATCTCTGGTCAGGGAACTAGATCCAACCTGCCACCACTAAGAGCTCGCAAGCCACAACTAAAGATCCCTCTAAGACCTGGCACAGCCAAGGAGGTAAATAAATAACTACGTAAAAAAAGATCTTTTAGGATGTGTGAGACAGAGAGAGAAGGAAACTTTGAGGGAGGCAAGGAAAAGCACTATCTGAACTTGGAGAAAGATGTTTATGTTGTGTTTATCAAAGGACTTTTCCCCTTAAAACATGACACAGAGAAGGAGAGAGCTGATATGGTCAAAGGGTGCCTGTTAATAAAGAACCAGGTTCACGCACCCGATCCTAAGTCACAGAGAACGCTCAAGTGGAAAACCGCCGGAGAGACTGGAGCACTGGCATCGCCTTTGAAGAAGGGGCGGTCCAGCACCGGGGCCAGAGCACTTGATGGCTTCTTTTCTTTGTCACCTGTGATTCGGGAAGTGGCCACCTTTGGGCAGGATATCCTCCTGCCAGCTCCCTGAACCAGGATGCCACCCGGAATGTAAGAGAAGAAGGTGACAAGCCCCTGGGAAGTGGCATATTCTGAAAGGCATCCCTTGAAGAATCAGATCACTGAGGGTCCTCAGCGCGAAGCCCTCGCCTCCAGTTTCCCACAGGGGTGATGCCATGCCCTTGCCGAGGCCAAGGGGCAACAAGACTGAGGGAGTCTAGACTCACCAGTATCTCGGCCTTTCTACAAGTTCTCAACAGCTGCGTGCTATGTGTTTATGTGGTTCTGAGTATTGTGCCCTCTGCAAAAAAAAAAAAAAAGAGGGCATACGTAGAAACAAAAAATACGGGTCTTGTCTATTGGGTCTTTTATTTTGTAGCTGGGGAGATAGGAGGTTCCAAGAGATGACTTATGTGGAAAATCCCCTGGACAGAAGAGCCTGGCAGGCTCCAGTCCACGGAGTCACAAGAGTTAGACACGGCTTAGTGACTAAACCACCACCACTACCATACACTCACCAAGAGAGGGCAGAAGGCAGGGAGCTACCCCACGAACCTACGGCAAAAATGGGCTTGTCTCCTGAGCCTATCCAGGTATATCATTCTCAGCCTCCTGCCTTTATTTCAGCAGGGCTGAAAGGAGAAGGGGACTAAGGGGGAAAAGGGGGACGGGAGGAGGGCGGTGAAAGGTCATTTTTTCCTTGATTTTCTTAAGTTGATTTGACATTGCTAAGACTAACCATCTCTCTGCTAAGCAAACACAGACATTTAACATTAACCCAAACCCATGCTTTTCCTTTTTTTAAGAAATGACAATTCAGGCTTTTGTGAAGTGACAACTGCCTTCATCTCAGTATATCTCTGGAACCACGTGGCTAGTATCAAACCATTATAAATCTCAAGAGGATAGTGAAAACACAAAGGGAATAAACATTTAAACATGAAAACCAGCCTCTAAGTACCTAATGTTCCCCACCCAAGATGGAAACAACACGTAAAAGGTGAAAAGGCGGAGGCCCTAGGCAGAGGGAGGTCAGGACAGAGAGTGTGCATTGATGGGAGCAAGCCCTCTTCCCCAGCCAGTCACCCTGGGACTCAGAGACCAAACACGGCATTTTCCAGAGAATGCTGGCATGTTTATCGCCCAGCAGGCCCTGCCCTGCAGTCTAAGAGCACCTACCAGTGTTTCCAACTTGGCAGCCCCCCAAAAACCAGAACAATGATTGTTTTTCTCTAGCTATAATAATGCTGTCGAGTTCATCAGAGATCCATTTTGTATTTTTCAGTGAGTCCAAAGCATGCTGTTTCCTTCAGAAGAAATCCAATCATGTTTTATATAGTTTTAAAAATCATTGATCTGGTCCATTAGCACAGGTAGAACTGTTGAGATGAGAAAGGAAAGAGCGTCTCCTGGAATCTCATTATTTATCTGAAGTTAAAAATAAATATATTTTTAAAATGTGATGCCTATGATGTGGTACATGCATGAGTCCAAATATTTCTCTGCCCACTGGGTCTTAGGGAGACAGCTGTGGTGCCACAGTAAAGCCTCATGCTTTGCCTCATTCATTCATTCATTTTTTTATTGAGCATTTTACTATGTGTTCTTTGCACGGAGGATACAGCAGGTAAAATAGAAAATGACCCACCTCACAGAGCTAATGCAGAGAAGGCCAAAAACAAATCCATGCAAATAAGTAGATTTAATAATTCCAAAAGATGATGAAAATCTCTGAAGGAAAAGAATGGGACGGTCAGTTCAGCTTCTCAGAGTTGATATCTGGCTGATGAGGGGGAAACTAGGAATGGGCAGGGGAGTGGCCAAGCCAATGACCCTGGGGTTACAGCAAGTCTGACAAATCTGGGGGAAAGAAAGAACACCAGAGGGGATGGGGCGCAATTCATCCTGACTGCGGCAAAGATTTAATAAGATGATAAATGCAAGAGAACATGACAAACTGCAGATCAATACCACTAAGAGGTATTGGTTTGGCTTGGTTAGACTACTGAATTGTCACCTAAAGAACATGATTCTTTCAGGGTTTAGAAAGAATTCAGGTGAAAACGACATACTTCAGCTTTTATCTCCTAATTGAAAAGGAGCAGGCGCTCGAAAAGCCCTTTCAAGCACAGAATGTTGCCTTCACATGAAATAGGGAATCCTACATACCTGGAATCCTATTGAGCGTCACCCAGTAATGTTCATCCGGACTGAAGGTGTCTTTGGACCACTGGAGCAAGTCAAGGGCCCGTGGGTCGTGGAGGACAAAGTTGGTGAACTCTCTGGACAGGGCCACATAGGCAGAGCCAAAGTAGATGGTGAGATTGTGGGGAGGAGGCGGCTTCAAGGCTGTGGTCCTTACCACATAGGAAAGCTCTTTGCCTAGGTGCTCCCGGTGAACATACTTAGTCCGCCCAATTGCGTGAGCTGGGGGCAGCACCCCGGGGGTGATGTTTTTCCCTTTAAATCCCTTCAGATACCGAACAATTTCCCTGTTGGTTTTCAGGGGGAAATCTTGCCCACAGGTGTTGAGGGCGTATTTCCATGGAACCTCCGAGGCTGCAAGATCTTTGATGCAGTTCAGGTCAGCCTGGAGCCTGGAAATCCCACCATAGACCACTGGCTCCATCTTGGAAGCCAGAAAAGCATTTGGGAAGCAGCTCAGTAACTGCTCCACTGAGTCTTTAAACTCAACTGTCGCCTTCTCATCCACATGTACACAGTAGACGTTCTGCGGCATGTAAACAGCCCTGAAGAGCCTTGCAAAGGTGTCGAAGTTGTGATGGATGACCATGATATATGCCAAAGGAAACTCGGCTTCTTCCTTGGATAAGGGCTCCGTGATGTAGTGGCTATGGGTCACGGACGCCTTGCAGGAAGACTTCTCATACATCATCAGTTTGTTTCTCCAGAGTAATGCTGTTTTGTCTTTGATGAGGGATGTGCAAACTTGAGTCAGCATCCAAGTGTCTGAGTTATTTAGCTTCTGGAAGCCTTGCTCTCCCCCAAAGTTGAACACGCAAAACACGATGAAAACGATGACACAAGAGACAGAAACGATGAAGAGGGAACGCATCGGCGAAGGCATGCCTCCAAGAGGAGTTCCGAGCTCAAAGACCGTCAAAATCGGCTAAGTCCTCTCCCACACTTACTTTTTCCCTCTGGGTTCTTAGCTTGGTGCATACTCCGGGCATTCCTGCCCTGAAGGGGAGGCTGGTGAATCTCCCGGGTTTCCTCGCGGGAGTCCAGCCGCTGCGCTCTCCCCAGGCTGATAGTAGCGACTGATCCCGCCCCGGCCTCTGCCTCCCAAGCCGCCTTTGTCTACACCCCGCGGCAGGTTGCCTTAAGCCCAGCCTCTTCCCCTCCCAGCGGCTCCCAGCTCGCCGCAGCTGCCGGTTTCACTACAACTCCGGTCATTCCTTTCCCCCCCGCCGCCTGCAGCTTTAGTTTCTCGAAACACTTATTTCTTCCATTTCGCAAGGGTCTTCTCTCTCCGACCCCCCACCCCCACCCCTTACTGTGGTCACTCGGGTAATGAGTACAGTAAGAGTAAAAAGTCGAAATGATGCGCTTCGCGTGCCATTTCCTGCTAGTCCCCCACAGGCTGCGACACTCACCCCCGCTTGTTTCCCGTGACCGCACACTCTCGGGTGTACCCGGCGGCCTCCATCCTCAAATACCCCGCGTCGGGGCGGGGTGGGTGCGAATGCAGCCGCAAGGTCCCAAAGAAAGCCTCATCCAACTGGCTGGACGGTACCGCGGGCGCCCCGCCCTTCTCCGTTCCCAATCGGGCGCTGAAAGGAGTTCCTGTCCTAGGGGATCTCAAAGTGTAGGGTCCCGTGTCCTGTGACTCAGGTCGGGGCGCAGTCCCGCTCCTCCCCCAGTGCTGCTCGTCCTAGGGCTGACACAGCGCAGGACCCCCTGGGGTCCTCCCGGGGACGCGGCCTCTCCCTGTCCCCCATTTCTTGTTTGTAGGAAATAAGTTTTCTTCGGGATTGCCGGGTGGCTCAGACGGTAAAGCGTCTGCTTACAATGCGGGAGACCCGGGTTCGATCCCTGGGTTGGGAAGATCCCCTGCAGAAGGAAATGGCAACCCACTCCAGTGTTCTTGCCTGGGAAATCCTATGGACCGAGGAGCCTGATAGGCTACAGTCCGTGGGGTCGCGAAGAGTCGGACAGGACTGACCGACTTCACTTTCACTTTCAGCCTCCTTGACCTTCCCTGCCCTCCAAAGGGCAGATTCAAACAGTTGCTAATGCAGGGGGAGGCAGGGGGAGGTGCAGACAAAACGGGAGAAGAGCCAAGAAACAGAAGTACAGCCTTGGGGCAGGGTCCTGGTTCCACCTCAGGGCATACAGGGAACAGTGTCCTTATTTTATCTGCAGAATCTAGGGCCCCTCCCAGGTAGAGGATGAGCAAAGAGCCCTCCTATCTCAGTTCAGTTCAGTCGCTCCTTGTGACCCCATGGACTGCAGCACGCCAGGCCTCCCTGTCCATCACCACCTCCCAGAGCTTCCTCAAACTCATTTCTATTGAGTCGGTGATGCCATTCAGCCATTCTCATCCTCTGTCATCCCCTTCTCCTCCCACCTTCAATCTTTCCCAGCATCAGGGTCTTTCCAATGAGTCAGTTCTTCCTTCGCATCAGATGGCCAAAGGATTGGAGCTTCAGCTTCAGCGTCAGTCCTTTCAATGAATATCCAGGACTGATCTCCTTTAGGATGGACCGGTTGGATCTCCTTACAGTCCTAGGGACTCTCAAGAGTCTTCTCCAACACCACAGTTCAAAAGCATCAATTCTTCGGCGCTCAGTTTTCCAGTCAGTAAGAACAGTCACACGCCCTGCCGCCCTCATCCCCAAATTTTTCTTAAAAACTATCCCCCAAGCCGTTGGGGAGTTCAGGGTTTTAGAGCATACGCCACCCATCCTGTTTGCCTTGTGCCTTTACAATGAAAAGTGAAAGTCGCTCAGTCGTGTCTGACACTTTGCAACCCCTCGGACTGTAGCGCACCAGGCTCCTCCATCTGTAGAATTTTCCAGGCAAGAATACTGGCGTGGGTGGTCATTTCCTTTTTCATGCAGATCAACATATGCTCTTTATGATGACTTCCCATGCAACTACTACCTGCCTTCCCGTTTCCCATCACTTTTGATCTGAAAGTAACTCTCTGAGCCTTCATTCTGTAGCAGTAATGCACTATGGCCACCCCACCCGATGAAGAAGAAAATGTTTTTTAATGCCCCTTCCCTGCTCCCTTTTGAAAAGTCTCTACTCTGCTATCAATAAAATTAATAGACCAATATGCTGATTTTTTTTGCTTTCAGCAGAGGCAGGAAAAGCAAGGTTAATCCCCACGACTCAAGGCACTCTGTACTCCAACTGAATGACTCATCACTTCCTGAGCCATGGCAGGTTTTCCTTCTACCTTTTATTGCTCACATTTTTCATTCTTCCAGCTCATACATTATTTTTCTCCCTCCCTTACTAAATTCTCCTCATCCTCTAAGATCTATCACAAATAAACTCTGCATGGAACCCACCTTTGGATTTTTATGCTAAGTGGAAAAAGTAGATGGAACCTTTAGCTGGACAGAACAGACTAATCTAATTCTTAGTGTCTCCATAGTTCAAGATAATGGAAAATTGAATCCCAGGCTGCTTCCCTCCTCCCTCCAAATAATACCTTTAAATATCAGGCCATAATCTATTCTGTTTCAAAACAACAGAGTAATTTCAATATCTAGTTTGGCAAAGCCTTTTTGGCTTAAATGAATATTAAAATATTTTAAATATTTGCAGTTTGACAAAGTGTTCAGACACATGACTTAATGAGGCCACAAGAGTCTGTTTACATTATTATTTCCAACTGGCCGGCAAGAAAGGGATTCAGATTTCTACAGGCTTAGAGGGTAGACGTTAATAATATTACTCTATTGAGAAATACAGACATTAGCCAATTAGGAACTTTCAGCATACTTCTTTGGTATTCAATCTGTTACTTAAAGCGGCATTGTCTGAGTTTTTAAAATATAACTGCCTTTCCTGTCTGCCCTTGGGTATTGAAAAATCCCTACAGAAGAAGTTTAAAAAAAAAAAAAACCACTTGTAACAGCGAAAGACCACTGTTCCCTTTCCTGCCTGTGAGGCCATAAGACCTGCTTTTCCAGCACAGACACCAGGCATTTGGGGGTTTTTTTGTTTCTTGGCTGCTGAGACTGAACAGCTCAGCCTTGCCTCCCTGCCTGTGACCGCAGGAAGGGCAGGAGAGACGCGTGCAGGCCTAGCAACCCCACCTTTGGCTCGCTCTGGCAGCAATTGTTCCCGAAATAGACAATTAATCAGGCTAGACATGTTTACCCTCCCCAGGGCCACCTTAAAAGCTTGTTCTTTCTTCCATTTAGAAGCTTTTATTGTTTTCTGCATCATTTGAGTTTTTCCGGGAACCTCCTACACTGATGATGGGAATGTAACTGGGTGCGCCTCTATAGAGAATAGTATTCAGGTTCCTTAAAGAGCTAAAGACAGAATTACCATATGATCTTGCAATTCCACTCTTGGGCAGATATCCAGAAAAGATAACACCTCTGATTTGAAAAGGTGCATGCATCCCAATGTCCACTGCAGCACTGTTTACAATAGAAGCAACGTAAATGTCCATTGACAGAGGAATGGATAAAGAAGATGTGGTGTATATATACATACAATAGAATATTTCTGAGCCATATGAAAGAATGAAATAATGCCACTTGCAGCAATATAGATGGGCCTAGAGATGATCATGGGTGTTTCCCAGGTGGCACAGAGGTAAAGAATCACCCTTGCAGGAGATACAAGAAATGGGGGTTTGATCCCTGGGCTGGGAAGACCCCCTAGAGTAGGAAATGGCAACCCGCTTCAGTATTCTTGCTTGGAAAATATCCATGGACAAAGATGCCTAGCAGTCCACAGTTCATGGGGTTGCAAAGAGTTGGACACGACTGAGCAACTGAGCGTGTGCACACACACACAGATGATCATACTAAATGAAGTATGTCAGACAGAGAAAGATGAAAATCATCTTATAGGTGAAATTAAAAAAAAATAATACAAATGAACTTATTTACAAAATAAAAATATACTCACAGACAAAGAAAACTTCTGGTTATCAAAGGAGAAAAGGGGGGTGGAGGGATAGATTAGGAGTTTGGGATTAACATATACACACGAAAATGTAGATAACCAACAAGGACCTACTGTACAACACAACAGCACAGGGGACTATGTTCAATATCTTGTAATAACCTATAATGCAAAAGAGTCTGAAAAAGAACAGATTAATACGTGTTTAGGGATAACTGAATCACTTTGCTATACACATGAAACATTGTAAGTTGACTATGTGTGTGTGTTAGTCACTGAGTTGTGTCCAACTCTTTCCAACTCCATGGACTGTAGCCCACCAGGCTCCTCTGTCCATGGATTCTCCAGGCAAGAATACTGGAGTGGGTTGTCATTTACTTCTCCGAAGGATTGTCCCGAACCAGAGATCGAACCCACATCTCCTGTGTCTCCTGCATTGCAGGCAGATTCTTAACCGTCTGAGCCACCAGGGAAACCTTCAGTCAACTGAAGGTCCAATAGTCCTATTTAAAAAAAAGAAGAATTTATCCAATTTTGAAGCTGGCTGGAGCATAGCTCCAAAATGAAGAGGGCATCCTTTTTTGTGAAATGATGGAAGACTCCCAGTCTCAGCAAAATAAAGAAATAATCAAAGTGGGGGAGGAGAACCTCAGCACCCCTAGGCTTTCTGTGCGAGGAGGCAAGGTAGCACTTGCCTGAGGCTGGGAGACCTACAGAAGGTGCGCTGAGGGAGCAGCGCCTGGAGTTGCTGCCTGCCAGGCTGAGTCATAAAAGGTCATAAAAGACCTTGCATGTTATTGTTTTGAAAAACCTGGATGTCACCTTTTTGTCCAAGGGGCAGCACCTAAGATGTTGGGTTGAGAAGCTCCCAGGCAACAAGTGCCAACTGGAGGGAGAACAAGAGCAAAATAAATCATGGTGGAAAGTATGAGTCAGCCCACAAATGCATAAGGCACTTGTCGGTAATAATAATAATAGTATTATAGTGTGGCTGTTGTTCAGCCCCTAATTCATGTTTGACTCTTTTTGACCCCCATGGACTACAGCATATCAGGCTTCCCTGTCCTTCATTATCTCCTGGAGTTTGCTCAAATTCTTGTCCAGTGAGTCCATTTGAACCAGTGAAGTTGCTCAGTCGTGTCTGACTCTTTGCGACCCCATGGACTGTAGCCTACCAGGCTCCTCCATCCATGGAATTTTCCAGGCAAGAGTACTGGAGTGGGTTGCCATTTCCTTCTCCAGAGGATCTTCCCAACCCAGGGATCGAACCCAGGTCTCCTGCGTTACAGGCAGACACTTTACCATCTGAGCCACCAGGGAAGCCCCTTGAGTTCATTTACACATAACTAAAGTAAAGCATCTTAAACTACAAAGCAAGGGTGATAGCAATGCCTCAGTTAACTACGTTTTCTAGAAGTAGAAGGATATGTAAGAGGCTCTTACAGTTGAGGCTTTAGTCCTGCAGATATTCACAGGACATCAGATACTGCAATTGTTTGAGATTTTCTTAAATAAAGAAATAAAGATAAGGGAGAGATTTAAAGTCCCAAGGTCAGTAAGGAATTAATAGACAGTGAATGAGTAGAGTCTACTTCTATTATTATTTTCCTGTGTTCTACCTTTTGATGAGAAATATGTACGTTACCTTACTTAGGTGATTTATTTACATTTATATGTGTTGAATGTGATGAATGAATGAACAGGTGAATGAATGAATGGAGCCCACATTCCCCATAGTTCTAAGTGCTCATGGGTAAATGTTCTTCTAACTAGAATTAGGAACAGAACAACGGGTATCTTTTTTCCTGACAAGCAAAAGCTCTGACCACGTTGACTGACCAGATAGATTAAATAACATAAAAACACAACTTTTAATCACTTTTTGGCAGGGGGAGGGGGGAAACCATGTGAGATGTACTTTCTCTTGTGTTTCAAGGAAAGGTTACCCATTAACCCTACAATTACTAACAGGGAATGGTGGAAAAATAAGGAAACCCGGGTACTGGTGAATTTTCTACCTTTAACTGATTATGTGATCTTAGGCTCCCACTGGTTTCTTTTTTAAAAATGATGTTCTTGGAACTTCCCTGATGACCTAGAGCCTAAAACTCCGTTCTCTCAATGCAGGGTCAACCCCTTATCAGGTGACTGGATTCCTCACGCTGAAACTAAGACCTGGCGTAGCCAAATAAATATTTTAAAAAATAATAATAACTTAAAAATAAATAAAAAGGATGTTCTCCATGATTCCGTCCAGATTTTTAAAACTAGATTTATTTATTTTTCATTTTTATTCTTTTAATTTTTGGCTGTGCTACATGGCATGTGGGATCTTAGTTTCTCAACCAGGACTCAAACACCAGTCCTTGCATTGCAAGTGTGGGGTCTTAACCACTAGACCACCAGGGAAGCCTCCCTTTCCAGCTTTTAAAATGAAGTACAATTTAGCATGATGTAAGGTGAATCACTAAGCAACAGTGATGGAATCCAGGAAGTCTGAGGTATGGCCCCTGACCTGTAGGAAAGTGTATCTTTACTAGGATTTAAGATACATACAGCTGGAAAGACAACCGACAGAACAGGAAAGACTATGGATCAGTTCCAGACAAGAAGATGTCCAATAAATGTGACAGGAACTGGGAAGAGAAACAAACAATTCCCTTGCAGCTGGGATGGTTTGCAAGAGCTTCCAATGGTGAGATTCAGACAGAGCAAGGAGAAGGCATTCCAGTTGGGGAAATTACAAGAGTTAGCAAGAACACCAAAACGAGAAAGCCTCATGTGCAGAAATTTCCCAGGGAGAGTGGTAAATGTAGAATTTCTTTGGCAGGGCAGCAGATAAAAACCTTTGAGTCAGTGAACTGCGACCTCAAAGAACCCGTCGTGTTTAAACAGTGAGTGCGGGAGAGCAGGAACTTTCACCTCCTGTTTCTCTCACAAGCCAGCAGCTCCACCAGGGCCTGGCACACGTGTGTTCAACGCTTGCCAAACGGGTCCAGAATCATCTGGGCATTTGAAAGCGCAATTTTCAGCTCTGGAAGAAGGCATGTTGAAGCTCACATTTGTCCACTGTTTTAATTTATATGTCAGAACAGCAGAGGCTAGAAGAGTCATTTCTGACGTTCTTTTTTTCTTCCCCTTCTTTCAGGCCGATTTCTGGCTATTCAGAGATGTCATTTTACTGTACAAATAGTGCTTTTTTCTCTCTTCCCCCGCAGTACATGCCTGTTCAAAGACCTACCTACAAATATACCACATCAGTACTGAATTCTAGTCATATTCCTCATGCATCTTTCCTTGGTTTAATTGCATGGACTAATGCAAACTTCATTATACTTTCATAATTGTTCTGGGACCTGTTTTGCCATTCACAATTAACAGTTATCCTGGAGTTGGGAAAGAAATGGAGGGGACAGAGGCTTGAGCAAAAACACTCTATTGATAATGGTAAATCAGCGCACGGGCACTGAAAGGATTGGGTCTGGTGACGTTTGTTGACGTGGCACGGAGGTGCAAAGTCATGTCAGCAGAAAAGGTTGGGTAAGTGAGGTGAGATGCTATCGTTTCTTGGCCTCACTGGTGGCTGTTCTTCAGCAGGTCATCTGTGTGTGCTTTGCATTGCTATTGAAGGAGGTCAAGTGACTCAGGGATTCATTCCTTAATTATAAAATATAAGGATTAATTTTCTTCCCTTGGAACTAACAGTATCTCATGAAAAAGCAGAGAACAGTGATGGTCCATTTCACTTTGGACAGTCAGTTAAACAATTCTGTTCTGAGTGGCCAGATGTTTTATAAACGAAGCCTTTTGTTTGTTTGTCTATGTATCTATGCAGTTTTTTTTTTTTTTAAACCATGCCACAAGGCATGTGGGATCTTAGTTCCCCGACCAGAGATCAAACCGGTGCCCCACACAGTGGAGTCACAAAGTCTTAGCCCCCGGACCACCAGGGAAGTCCGTATCTGTGATGATCATGATGCTAAAGAGAAGGACGAAGACATTTTCTAAGCACATCTTTAAAATAACAATTTCTCCCAGAACTGAGAGCTCTCCGAGGGAGCTCACTGGGGAAAATCCACCTTCTCTGGGGACCCAATCATTTTACTTTCTATACTGTTCTTCTAATTAGCAGTAGCAGAGTTTGTTGTCTAGATCACAGAACCCGAAGCATGATTTCAAACTCTTGCCTCAAAGCGGGGAGGAAGATTAACATGCAGAACTTTCAAGGCTTAGGTGGCAGGACAGAAGGTAGTTCCACCAAACCCTATCATGGTAGTGGGAGCTGAACTGATCTGCATCTCATTTTGATGGCACAAAGGTATCAAGGAAACACTTCCTGGATGCTACAGGAGCTAAGCAAATATTTGCAAAAGATAGTCCTCACAAATCCCCATAGGCAAATGTCAAAACCTGCAGAGGAAGGAGGCAATCTTCTGGTAACAGAAATGTAGCCACTGGTACCATAAAGAGTCTGAAACTGGGGAGGGGCTTCGAAAATGAAAAAAAAAAAAAGCATTTTCAAATAAGTCATAGCCAGTTAATGAAATTAAAAGACACTGGCTTGCTCCTTGGAAGGAAATCTATGACAAACCTAGACAGTGTCTTAAAAAGCAGAGACATTACTTTGCCAACAAATATCTGTATAGTCAAAGCTGTGGTTTTTCCAGTAGTCATGTGTGGATGTCAGAGCTGGACCATAAAGAAGGTTAAGCACCAAAGAATTGATGCTTTCAAATTGTGGTGTTGGAGAAGACTATTGAGAGTCCTTTGGATTGCAAGATGATCAAACCAGTCAATCCTGAAGGAAATCAACCCTAAATATTCATTGACAGGATTGATGAAAGGCTGAAATTTCAATACTTTGGCTACCTGATGCAAAGAGCCGACTCATTAGAAAAGACCCTGATGCGCGGAAAGATTGAGGACAGGAGGAGAAGAAGAGGGCAACAGGGAATGAGATGGTTGGATGGTATCACTGACTCAGTGGACATGAGTCTGAGCAAACTCCTGGAGACAGTGAAGGACAGGGAAGCCTGGTGTGCTGTAGTCCATGGGGTCACAAAGGGCCAGACATGACTGAGTTACTGAACAACAAGTTAGCATTGTAGGGTGAGACTTACCATTGAATTACCTGTGGAAACTAACTGCTTAACCTTGGAAGAACTGACTCATTGCTTTACTAAAGCATTTGTTTCCAAAAGCCAAACTAAGTGTGCCTGTGACTTGAGGTTAAGAGTAGTTTAGATCAAAAGATTGCAACCTTCTGTTCAACCTCTCATTACATGGAGGGCTTGTTAAAATGTAGGTTGCAGGTCCCTTACCCCAAGAAGTCAGTTAGTTCCAGGTGGAATTTAATCATTTGGATTTCTAATAGTTCTTGAGACTAAAGTTTGAGAACCAAAGGATCAGATGCCAAAATTCTATGATTATTTTTTCCTCAGTGATCCCACTTGATCTATTTTTTTTAAGACTAAGCAATACATCATAAACAAAACAAAAAACCACTATTTCAGGATAATAAAAACTGTATATTTTGGAAATACTGAATAAAAATGAATGCTTAGGATTCCTTGGCAGTCCAGAGGTTAGGATTCTGAGCTGTCACTGCCGAGAACCTGAGTTCATTCTTTGATCCAGGAACTCAGATTCCCACAAGCCTTAAGGTACGGACAAAAAAAAAAAAAACAAACCCCACAGACGAGCAAAAAAATCTCCCAAACCGTGACTTCAAATGGTCGATAGCCTGATTCCTTGAATAAAATTTACTATGGCAAATTCACTACGGTAATTGGTACTTTTAGGAAGAATGGAAGAAAATGGATGGAATGGTGCTAGTTGCTGTTATTTAAATAAGAGAAACCCTAGTCGCAGGTCATCCTGCCCCAAATTCATTCTCTAATTTACTGTACACAGCGCGCACACCCATCCTAATCCCAGTCTTTCACAAAGTATAGACTAGGGTTATTTACCGACAAACAATGATGTTTTGAGTATCCAATGTGCCATAAGCTGAAATGGAGGGGGGTGTAGGCGAGGAGACAAACATTTTTTTTTAAAGATGAAAAAAAGTCAGAAAATACCATATATTGGTGCAGATGGAGAGCAACGAGAACATCTGTGCGCTGCACGAGGAAGCGTGAACCGGGATCACGCCAGCACATTGGCGATATCTACTCAGGCTGAGCGCAGACCTCCCTCACGCAGCAATTCCATCCCCAGGTATTTGTCTATGTGTTTGAAGGACACATGACTCAGTGGTAAAGAATCCACCTGCCAATGCAGCAGAGGCAAGAGATACGGGTTCCCTCCGCAGGTTGGGAAGATATCCTGGAGAGGGAAATGACAACCCACTGCAGTATTCTTGCCTGGGAAATCCCATGGACAGAGGAGGCTTGTGGGCTACAGTCCAGGGGGTCGCGAAAGGGTTGGGCAAGACTTGGCGACTAAACAACAGTTAAAAGGTCACACAGCTCAACCTTCACTGCGGCCACATTCGTAAGAGACCCAAACGCCCACCAACACTTGTTACATAGCAGGGTTTCCCCACCACAGCACCACTGGCATTTTGGGCTGAATAGGCCTTGTGTGGGGGGTTGGGAGGTGCTGCCCAGTGGATATTTAGCAGCATCCTTGGTCTCTACGCACCGCATGCCCGTATTACCCCTCGTGCCCCCTCCGGGTTGTGACAACCAATAATGTCTCCAGATATGGCTAAATGGTCCAGGGGGGGCAAAATCCCCCTCCCACCCTCCCACCCCAACTTCGCGTACCTCCTGTTCTCTACACAGCAACGAGAACGAGTCGTAAAACTGTCTGTAACCACCAAAAAGGGAATCTCACAAACATACCATTGAGCAAGGAAAAAAAAAAAAAAAAGGCAGACAGGAAAAGTACATGCTGTGTCTTTCCGTTTCTATAAAAGACAAAGACAGGTCAAAGCGTCTATGCTGCCAGACATCATGGTCGTGAGCAGGATGCTGGTTACGTCCTGCGTCCTTCCACCGATGGAGTGGCTGCGTCCACTTTGTGAAACGGTATCGAGCTGAACCCTAATGATCTGTGCGCTTTTCTTTGCGATATGGTGTCTCACCAGAAATGAATGAATGAATGAGAATGAAAGAAGAACAGAGTCAAAGTCCTTCTCCCAGAAACACGCTTTCAGCGACGTCTCCTAGGTGGGCAGGGAATCAGGTGTCTTTCTGAAACAGCTTGTATTTATGGTTATCACTTCTGGCCAAACTCCCTGCAAGACCACATTCCATGACTTCTTCCCTAAGCGACCGGGTCTGTTTCCACTCTGGTTCCTGACACCAGCCACCCTCAGTCATGACCCAGAGCTCTCTCCTTCCTACCAGTGAGCAATGTCCAGCAGGAAAGGACCCAAGAGGAAATAGAACAGGAGGTCACAGCTGGATTCAAACCCAACACAAATCCGAGTGCCAGCCTTAAGGCACTTGAAATCTAGATTAGGGGCTTCCAGGGTGGCTCAGTGGTAAAGAATCTACCTGTCAATGCAGGAGACCCGTGTTCGATCCCTGGGTCAGGGAGATCCCCTGGAGAAGAAAACCGCAACCTGATGCAGTATTCTTGCCTGGAAAATCCCATGGACAGAGGAGGCTGGTGGGCTACAGTCCACGGGGTTGTAAAACAGTTGGACGCTACTGGGGGACTAAACAACAACAACAGTCTAGATCAGACAAGGCCGGGGGGACACCCGGGCTGCCAAGCAGAGTGTATGTTACACAGGGTACCGGGGAGTGTGAATGACACAGCTGGTAGCTGGGCATCGGGCGGCTCTCACTCCCTCTTGCCCAGTGAGGAAACTCCGAGTCTCAGCTCAGAAGGTCGCTGGTCTCCCGGTGACCTCCCAGCCCAGGGTCACTGTGCTGGAAGTGGCTGACCCGCAACTTGACTGTGAGCAGCTTTGCTCCAGAGCTCGCGCTGTTGGTCGGCGTCCCATCCCTTACCGTTCAGACAGGCCCAGGGGCGGCTCGGAGTCAGCACCCAGGTGTGCCTCACCATGAGAGAGAGAGCTATACTCACTTTCACTAAGGCACGTGACTTTCTCCAACATTCCTTTTCTTTCTCTGGCATTCAGTCCATCAGTATGTGCTGGGAAGCACTGGGTCTGGAGAACTACAAATCTTTCCTTTAAGCTTCCTTATTGCTCAGAAAACAATCTGGGCAAGTCTTTTCCTTTTGGTTGATGTTACCGTAGAATTGACTTCCAAATTCCGCCTCTCTAGCTCCCCCTTCAGGTGGTCACATTTCTGCAGGTACTGAACCTGATCCAGAGGAGTAATTGGTCCTGGGCCAAACTGGGTTTCCAAGGTCCCACCCTTGAACTAGTAATTAACTAGGCACCTAAAGATACTCTCTGGGGACCAAGCCCTTGTGAACCATCTCCAACTCTTCTCTTTTTGCAGAGAACAAGTCACCAATTTTCGTGTAGATTGTCATTTAATACTCACAGTAACTCTGTGAAGTAGGCACAAATTATTATCCCCATTTCACAGATGAGTAAGTGAGACTTAGAAGTGTCCAACACATACCAAAGCTCATGAAGTTGGGTGGCATTGGAGCGACCTCCTAATTTATATATTTATATATTGAGCTGCCTTCCAATACAAATATGTCTATAAGGGCATCAAAATTCATTCCAAGCTCCTTCGCTCTTCCCAGAGGCCAAGGCTACCACTGGTGGAGATGGGACCAGCATGTCTTGGAGCCAGGACTTCAGCTAAGCATCATGGGAAAGACCCTTTACATAGTGGGGGAAGATGAGTGAATGGGCTGAGCTTAACGGGGGCCTGGTTCCTCACTCCTGGGGTAGGAATTGGAGAATAAAGAAGCCATTGTTGTTGAATTGGAATTGGAGGTCATGTGAATTTGTGTTTGTTTTTCTGGCCTTGCTGTGAGGCTTGTGGGATCTTTTCTGACCAGAGATCAAACCTGGGTCATGGCAGTGAAAGCAGTGAGTCCTAACCATTGGACCACTAGAGAATTCCCTTTGGTTCTTAATAAGCGGACAGAGATAGATAGGTACATAGTTAGATATAAATAGGTACATAGGTACCTACATGGTACATAGACACCTATGTGGAAAATTCTTCAAGAGATGGGAATACCAGACCACCTGACCTGCCTCTTGAGAAATCTGAATGCAGGTCAGGAAGCAACAGTTAGAACGGGACATGGAACAACAGACTGATTCCAAATAGGAAAAGGAGTACATCAAGGCTGTATATTGTCACCCCGCTGATTTAACTTATATGCAGAGTACATCATGAGAAATGGGCTGGATGAAGCACAAGCTGGAATGAAGATTGCGGGGAGAAATATCAATAAACTCAGATATGCAGATGATACCACCCTTATGGCAGAAAGTGAAGAAAAACTAAAGAGCCTCTTGATGAAATTGAAAGAGGAGAGTGAAAAAGTTGACTTAAAGCTCAACATTCAGAAAACTAAGATCATGGCATCTGGTCCCATCACTTCATGGCAAATAGATGGGGAAACAGTGGAAACAGTGACAGACTTTGTTTTTTTGTCCAAAATCACTGCAGATGGTGATTGCAGACATGAAATTAAAAGATGCTTGCTCCTTGGAAGAAAAGTTATGACCAACCTAGACAGCATATTGAAAAACAGAGACAATTACTTTGCCAACAAGGGTCCATCTAGTCAAAGCTATGGTTTTTCCAGTAGTCATGTATGGATGTGAGAGTTAGAGAGATTTAGACTTCGGCTGAGAGCCGAAGAATAAATGCTTTTGAACTGTGGTGTTGGAGAAGACTCTTGAGAGTTCCTTGAACAGCAAGGCGATCCAACCAGTCCATCCTAAAGGAGATCAGTCCTGAATATTCACTGGAAGGACTGATGCTAAAGCTGAAACTCCAATACTTAGGCCATCTGATGCGAAGAACTGACTCATTTGAAAAGGGCCTGATACTGGGAAAGATTGAAGGTGGGAGAAAAAGGGGATGACAGAGAATGAGATGGTTGGATGGCATCACCGACTCAAGGGACATGAGTTTTACTAAACTCCAGGAGTTGGTGATGGACAGGGAGGCCTGGCGTGCTGCAGTCCATGGGGTCAAAAGAGTTGGACATGACTGAGCAACTGAACTGAACTGAACTGAATATAGATATATATAGATAGACAAAGATAACATGGGAAGCTCCGGTGGTTCAGTGGTAAGAATTCACCTGCAATTCAGAAGACTGGCAGGAGATTTGTGTTCAATCCCTGGGTCAGGAAAATCCCCTGGAGAAGGAAATGGTGACCCACTCCAGTATTCCTCCCTGGGAAATCCCATGGACAGCAGAGCCTGGATTGATGGGCCCCAGCCCAGGGGGTCTCAAATGAGTTGGACACGACTGAGCAACTAAACAACAAAAACAACACATAGATACAAAGGTAGATCTAGATAGACTGATACACAAGTAGTCAGGTGTGTGTATGTGAATGTATGAGATACGTGAGTGAGTTGGAGTATGTGTTTTAGAATGCACACGTTTGTGGGTCACATGTGTATACAGACATTGTGTGTACACATAAATATATAATTTTAATCTCAGCTCTGACCCCTGAAAAGGCACAGAAGTCATAAAACCCTCCATGCCCAGATCTTGGTTTCTAAATACCAGTCTCTACTAAACAGAACCAGGGTTCTTTGGAGAAAATGGCTGACTCCAAAGCTGGGGCAGGTCAAGTATAAGATTAGCTTGGGAGGGCTCCTTTGTCCCAGAAAGAGTGATGGGGGCCTGATGAAGACTGGCCAGGACTGGAACACAACATTCTGAGTACCAAAAATAAGTGAAACTAGTAATGGATTGGATCGGATAAAATGGGAATCCATGTCCATGGGAATATAAACAAATGAACAAACACTTAGGGGGAAAGAGAAAGTCTGATGTTACAGATGAAAGCCAACTAACCAATACAGAAAACAGGGAGTTGGCAACCGACCCAGGAATAGAGTCAGGCAAGAGCCATCAGTGGATGATTAGGCTGGGGTGTGAGCATTTGAAGAACAGGATATCTACGTAGCTTCAAAGTTTTCTCCCGCAACATATTGATCAGTTTTTAGTAATGAATTCAAAGTAGTTAAGAACTTATAGTAGAGACACTGGCAAGCATTATTTTAACCAAGGGTCAAAGTTAACATCACCACCTTCAGAACAAATCAATATCTCATGCTTCTATAGCATTATTTCTGTGATATCTTTGCCCAAAGACATCGCTTGAATCTAACCATGAGGAAACATCAGATTGCCCTCTTTTGAAATTCTAAGACCTTGAAAGACACAGAAAGACTGAAAAACTGTTCTAAATTAGAGGACATTAAAGAAAGCTCCCTTGGATGGCAAGGAGATCAAACCAGCCAATCCTAAAGGAAATCAATCCTGAATATTCTTTGGAAGGACTGATGCTGAAGCTGAAGCTCCAATACTTCGGCCACCTGATGTGAAGAGCCAACTCATTGGAAAAGACCCTGATGCTGGGAAAAATTGAAGGTGGGACAAGGGGACGACAGATGATGAGATGGTTGGATGCCATCACTGACTCAACAGATATGAGTCTGAGCAAGCTCCAGGAGATGGTGAAGGACGGGGAAGCCTGGCGCGCCGCAGTCCATGGGGTCAAAAAGTGTTGGACTCGACTGAGCGACCGAACAACAACAAGAAAAGAAATGTGACCTCTAAGTGTAGCTCAAGATCCTTACTCAAGTTTTAAGCTTAGGAAGGACATTATTAATGCAACTGGTGAGACTGGAGTAGGGTCTGTGGATTAAAGAGTAACGCCGCAGCCCTTGATGGTTATACTATGACAGGAAGTTATGCAGGAGGGTACCTTTGTTGTTAGAGACTATTACACTTTGAAATGGTAAGAGATAATTTGCAAATGGCTTAAGAAAAGTATAAAGGAGAGACAGCAGAAGCAAAGAATAAGCAAATATGGTAGAATGTCATGGGTTGTGGAGTGTAAGTGAAGGGTATAGGGGAGCTCTTTATACTATTCATGTAAGTCTAAGTATTTTAAGCATAGTAATTTTGGAATCAGTATAAGAGGTTGAAAACTCATTAAGATCTTCAAACATTTTCTAGACATTCAAGGAGGAGTATTTTCTTTTCTTTCTTTCTTTTTTTTTTTTTTTAAGGGAAAGAGGGTTTTTTTTTTAAATCACTCTTTCTTAATATTTACTTATTTGGTTGCACTGGGTCTTAGTTGCAACAAGCAGTGTCTTCAATCTTTAGTTGCAGCGGAATCTTAGTGCCTGGACTAGGGATCAAACCCACACTCTACCACTGAACCACCAGGGAAGGCTCCTGAAAATTGCAAAGAATAATATCGATCTCCCTCAGAGGATTTCTCAGAGGTTTAAATGACTTAGTCAAACGAAGCATTAACATGAAATCTTTCTACCCTCTCCTGGAGATAACGTTTGTTCCACAGAGTTTCTTCTTTAGCCACATGTATATTACCTTCACTAACAAAGCAGCGCCAGGGATTTCCCTGGAGGTCCAGTAGTTAGGATTTTGCTCTCTCTCGGCCAAGGGTGGGGGTTCAATCCCTGGTCAGGCAACTAATGTCTCACAAGCTGCTCAGTGTTGCCAAAAACAACACAAAAAACAAACAAAATTCAAGAAAACAAATAAACAAAAACCTCCAAAACAGTGCCAACATTGGAGGCACCAAGGCTGTGGAAATAGCCCCCGTCTATAAAGGTAACACAGGGTGACAATTCTACCCAGAGATTAGTATGACCAAAGTCAGCTCTTCCCCACCCTTTCTGATCAAACAGAAACTTTGCTCCTCTGAGATTTTGAAATCTGGTTTTTAATGTGGGGTGTTAGATCAAGGAAGTCATTTTCAACAGTTTCCATGCCAGGGCGTTTATTGAGAGCAGTCATTTGTCTGGCACCTGTTAAAAAATAATAATAACAATAATAACTGAACAAAGCTCTCTCCTTCACAGGTGGATAGACAAGGGTCTCCGGCTGCTGCGGGCCTTGTGGGCAGAATACACTACCAGCATCACCAGGCAGCGTCTCAGCAACCGCCCCCAGCAGGTCAGCCTGCGTGGACACGGCTGGGAAGTTTAGTAGCGTCTACAAGGTATGACAAGGAAAGAGGCTGCCTCGACGGGAAGCAGTCTGGGGACAAACGAAAAGCCCTCCTTTGCTGTCTAGTCACTAAGTCATGTCCGACTCTCTGCGACCCCGTGGACTGCAGCCTGCCAGGATCCTCTGTCCATGTGGCTTCCCAGGCAAGAATACTGGAGTGGGTTGCCACTTCCTTCTCTAGGGGATGTTTTCAGACCAGGGATCGAGCCCACACCTCCTGCGGATTCTTCACTACTAAGCCACCAGAGAAGCCTAAAAGCCCTCCATACACTTTGGGAAAAGACGGAGCCGGTTCCAGCTACACTGGCAGCAGGGGAACCCCCAGAGCAACTCTGGGTTCCTATTCAGAGGCTCCATGTCTTGTCAATAGAGACCTATCATTACGATTAATTTTATTCTCAATCCTGCCTTGTCCTTAATTTCATTTCCCCTCCTATCGTAACCTTCTCTTTTATGCTTTTGAAGCTAGAAAGCCACCCCTACTCCTGGCTTTGGCCTGATTCACAAGATTGAAGCCTTGTGGCTTTTTAGGGATCGAGACTGTAAAGGCTCCTCTGTCTAGGAAATTCTCCAGGCAAGAATACTGGAGTGGGTTGCCATTCCCTTCTCCAGGGGATCTTTCCAACCCAGGAATCAAACCCTGGTCTCCTGCATTGCAGGCAGATTCTTTGCCCGCTGAGCCACCATGGAAGCCCTGTAAAGTCACAAACAGCTGCACACAGCTCAGTATTGGCACGGAAAATTCTACCCGGGGGGCTGGTTTACCTTCCATAAAAATTGTTATGATTTTTCACCATGACTAGAAGGAGCTTAGCTAGGATTGCAAAGATTACAGGAATTTGAAGTTCCCTTCATTCCTAATAAGGATAAAACTAGAGAGACACATTTATGAATCCTTGGAGGTAAAAACAAACACTTGTGAAACTCTGTCAGACTCTGCCCCAAATTTGTCAAGCTTGGTAACACAAGAAATAGTATTGGGAGCAGCAAAGTGGTGTGAATTTAAACAACCCCCTCCTGTGTTTCTAGGTGGTCAAATATAGCCAACACAGACCAATGCACATACATACTAAAGGAGACTGAGGCCACGGAGCAAAGCTTGTGAAATGGAAGAAAGAAAGTAAAAGTGACACAAACACTTACGCGGGCTTCAGTAGCAGTCCTGTGTCTCACAGTTCAAGAGCTGAAAGGGGAAGGTCGTAGACTAGAGAGAGCAAATATGGATTGGCTAGACAGGAAGGGATTGTAGCCAGTTTATCCTTCGGAGGAGGAAGAATTGTGGTTTGCATAAAACCACAGAAAAGGGCTCAAATCTTAATACAGTATCTCAGTTAAAAGTGTTACTTTATTTTTTAAATGAACCTTAACCAATTGCTTAGTCAAAGGGTTCAGGAAGGAGAAACGGGAACTGACATTGTGGCCAGGCATGTTAGCAAAGTGTCCTTAATTCAACATTGGACAGTTTCATCTTTTAATCCACCCAGCCTTCAAAACAAATTCAAGTGTCTTTGGCACTTATGAGTTGGACGTCCTTGAGAAAGTAGCACAAACTCTCCGTATCTGTTTCCTCACCTATAAAATAGAGGTTGAAACAACGCCAAGATTCAAAGAAGTAATGTCCAAGAGGCACTTAGTCCTCTTCCAAGAAGACAGACCAAAGGCCAAGAAGCGCATGAAAAGTGAGCATCATTGCTCACTGTTCAGTCGGTAAGCTGTGATTGATTCTTTGCAGCCCCATGGACTGCAGCGCTGTCTTTCACAATCTCCCAGAGTTTGTTCAAACTCATGTCCATTGAGTCGGTGATGCTATCTAACCATCTCATCCTCTTCCACCCACTTCTTTTGCCTTTAACCTTTCCCAGCATCAAGGTCATTTCCAATGAGTTGACTCTTTGCATCAAGTGGCCAGAGTATTGAAGCTTCAGCTTCAGCAGCAGTCCGTCCAATCAATATTCAAAAGGCCAACAAGCACGTGAAAAGATGTTCAAGATCATTGCTCAATAGGGAAATGCAAATCAAACCAAAGGAGATACCACTTCACATCTACTAGAATGGGTAAAATAAAAAGGCAATAATGAGTGTTGGTGAGTATGTGAAGAAATTGGAACCCTCATACCTTGCTGGTGGAAACGCAAAATGGTATACCTGCTTTGGAAACCAGCTTGGCAATTCCTCAAAATGTTAAACATAGAGTTACCACATGGACTAGCAATTTTTAAATTTTTAGGGGCCCACTGTGTGGCATGCAGGATTTAGGTCCCCAACCGGGGATAGAACCTCTGCCCACTTTGGTGGCGGCGCAGAGTCTTAACCACTGGACCTCCAGGGAAGTCCCTGGACCTGTAATTTTACTTGTAGAATCTACCCAGGAGAAATGAAAACATGTGCCTGTACAAAGACTTGCCTAGGAATGTTCATAGCAGCATTATTCATAATGGCCCCAAAGTAGAAACAACTCAAAAGCTTATCGACAGATGAATGAGTAAACAAAACATGATCTACCCCCATAACAGAATAGAAGTCATCCATGTAAAGAAGAGAAGTACTGATCCATGCTACAACCTGGATAATCCTCAAAATCATTCCATTAAGTAGAAGGAGACAGACATGAAAAAGCGTATCTGTGGCTTGACTTAAAAATGTCCAGTAAAGGCAAATCTATTCAGACAGAAAACAAAGGATTGCAAATGGGCATGAAGCTTCTTCTGCAGGTGATAAAAAATATTCTAAATTCAACTGGGGTCGTGGTGGTACACTTGTACATATACTAAAAGCCATTTAGTTGTGTACTTGAAACAGGTGAGTTTTACAGTATATAAATTATTATATTTCTGAATAACACACCTCAATTCTGTGGTGTGTAAATTGTACCTCAATAAAGCTGTAAACTTAGGGGAAGAAAGGCAGTTTGTCCAGCGCCTGACATAGAAAATATTCATATGATGAGTTTACTTGCCTTCTTTTTTAGTGACTAAATCTGGGTTGATTGTAAGTGGTTAGTGATTTGGACAGTAGAAAACTGCCTGGTTTGCATGAAAGCAATAATTTTGCAGGGAAAAAAATGGGGTGCAAGAGGATGGTCACTTCCCAGGTCTCAGGCGAGTCCCGGGAGAGGGTTGCCAAGTGAGGGGCCCTGGGTCCTCACAGGAAGGACTTCAAGAACCAGCCAGAGTGAAAGAACAAATTTATTGAGGGATATACACATTCCATAGATAAAGTGTGGGCCATCTCAGAAGGCAAGAGGCCCCAGAGTACAGGATTGTTAGTTTTTATGGGTTGGGTAATTTCATAGGTGAAATGCCAGGCTGGATGAATCATAACCTGGAATCAAGATTGCAGGGAAAAATATCAATAAACTCAGGAATGCAGATGACACCACCCTAATGGCAGAAAGCGAAGAGGAACTAAAGAACCTCTTGATGAAGGTAAAAGAGGAGGGTGAAAAAGCTGGCTTAAAACTCAACATTTAAAAAACAAAAATCATGGTATCCAGTCCCATCACTTCATGGCAGATAGATGGAGAAAAAAATGGAAACAGTGACAGACTTTATTTTCTTGGGCTCCAAAATCACTGTAGACGGTGACTGCAGCCTGAAATTAAAAGACACTTGCTCCCTGGATGAAAAGCTATGACGAACCTAGACAGTGAATTAAAAACCAGACACCACTTTGCCAACGAATGTCTATATAGTCAAAACTGTGGTTTTTCCAGTAGTCATGTACAGATGTGAGAGCTGGACCGTAAAGAAGGCTGAGTGCTGAGTGCTGAAGTGTTGATGCCTTTGAACTGTGGTGCTGGAGAAGACTCTTGAGAGTTTCTGGCACAGCAAAGATATCAAACCAGTCAATCCTAAAGGAAATCAACTCTGAATATTCACTGGAAGGACTGATGCTGAAGTTGAAGCTCCAATACTGTGGCCTGATGAGAAGAGCCGACTCATTGGAAAAGACCCTGATGCTGGGAAAGATTGAAGTCGGGAGGAGAAGCGGACAACAGAGGATGAGATGGTTGGATGGCATCACTGACTCAATGGACATGAGTTTGAGAAGGCTCTGGGAGTTGGTGACAGATGGGGAAGCCTGGTGTGCCGCCGTCCATGGGGTCTTAGAGTTGGACAGGACTTAGCAACGGAAAACATCAACAAATTTGGGGAAGGGGCAGAGATTTCCAGGAACTGGTCACCACCCACTTTTATGGTTGACCCTGGAACTGTCATGCGGCCTATAGGTGTGTCATTTAGCTACTGTATTACAAGGAAGCTCAAGGTCCACTGGAAATAAAACCTTCCACCTTCTCGGGCCTAACCAAGTTGGGGTTCTAGCCAGTTTATGTTGTGTTCTCAACAGCTCTGTCTTTCTTTGAAAGGTTGGGCCCTGCCCCTGTCCTGCCTGTTTTAATGCCACATTTATTTTACAGTAGCAACACAGGTGAATCAAATTCAGTTTGACACTCAGCAGTGTGTGGTCGAGACTGTTAAAGACAGAAATCTCACTCTAATCCTCCAGGACTCTGCCCTCTGTCTCCACAGATACTGGAACAACAATAAAGCCTTAAGAAGATAAAGATACTAACAGGAGAAAAAGAGTACAGATGACAAACTCTACCTGAGGGTGGTGGGCGGTCAGTACACAGAACTCGGTACAGCTCTCAAAGATAATCAGAATTTCTTCAGGCAAAGAGAGGCCTCAGGGAAAAAACTGACCCAGAGGAAAGAGGTCGGCTTGGGGCTTAGCAATTCTACAAGGAATTCAAGTGGTAGCAAAGTAAAGCACTTACCTACATTTTCTGGATAGTTTTAATCAGAGCCTCTCAGGGTCAGTACAACTGGCAAATTCCCCTGTGTTGATTTCGATTTTCTAAGACCTGAGCGAAAACAGCTTCCATCACTGCAATGAAACACAGGCTGAGGCAAGGTGAGCTAGGTCTCAGGTAACTGCTGACTCCCACAGACCCACTGCACTCAAGTTTTCTCGTGGGTTTGACCTAGATGGCAAGGATGTCTGCTCTTTGGAAAAGGAGGTGGAGCGGGGGGCAGGACGTAAAAGCTGAACTAGACCGAAAATAGCAGACTGAACTTTCTGCAAAATGGAAGGAGAATTTCCATCACTTGGAGAAAAGATGACATTTAAGAGAAGGAGAAGACTGCACTATCGTCTCCCATTCATGGCTCTGCACTCCACATTCTGCTGGAGCCCAACAGGAGGAGGGAGCTGGGCCAAAGTCCAGGGGCTGGTGTCAGTCAGGCAGTTCACGCTCTCCTTTTGGGGAACAGGACGGGGGGCGGGGCAGGGAGGCGGGCTTGAGGGGGGACCAGTAAGATGCTGTGGAGGTCACCCCAGGACAGCAGTCAAGAGGGTGGGCAGGGGTGGCTGCTCCTGTGGGAGTGGAGGGGAGCAGAGAAACTTCCCTGAGGAAGTAAGTGACCTTTCAACTCGCTCTGAGGCTATTTCAACTAGATCTGGGGAACATTCCAGAACGAGTGACAAAAGAGCATTTCAGAAGGCAGGGGCAGCGTGAGCAAGGGCCTGGAGACTGTCTGTCTTCTGACCAAGCTAGGGTGACAGAAACTTGGCAGAGTCAGAGGCTCTGGACTCGGCTCAGAACGCCACTTCCTAATAAGAGGAAAGAGAAAGCAGCCACTTCAGACCCCACGCACGTGACCCTGCTAAGAAAAGCAACAGCTGAGCGGTGACCTCTGTGGGCTGCACATCCGATTTCTAGTAAAAACAATATCCCTGCACCTTCAAAAACACATTTTTTTTTTTTGGTCACACACAGAAGTTTTAGAATTGTAACACTAAAACTTCAAAAAGCAGCATCTAAGAAGTTCTTCTGTTCTCTCTCTCTTTGGAAGAGTTAATAAGATCCTGCAACATCCCGGGTATAATTTGTGTGCTGTCTAATCCTTCCCACAGCCTGACAAGGAGATGTTTTGATGACAAATCAGAGAAATTAGACATTTTCCCCCAAATGACACAGAGTGTAGGTGGCAAAGAGAGGACTGCCTGCTTTTAAATCCCACCTACAAATTGGGAACCACCACTGACCCTACGGGCTTCCCTGGTAAAGAATCTGCCTGCAATGCAGGAGACGTTGGTTCGATTCCTGGGCTGGGAAGATCCACTGGAGAAGGGATAGGCTACCCACCCCAGTATTCTTTGGCTTCTCTCTCTTTTTTTCTCTTGGGCTTCTCTTGTGGCTCAGTTGGTAAAGAATTTGCCTGCAGTGTGGGAGGCCTGGGTTCAAAGAAATCCACCTGCAATGTGGGAGACCTGGGTTCAATCCCTGGGCTGGGAAGATCCTCTGGAGAAGGGAAAGGCTATCCACTCCAGTATAGCAGAGTTAATTATATTAAGTATGACCTACGCTGCAACCCTAGTTCTTATTTATCTTGTAACTGGAAGTTTGTATCTTTTGACTGCCTTCATCCAATATCCCCTCCCTCTGGTAACCACTTCTGTGGCAAGAATACACAGAAGAACTGTACAAAAAAGATCTTCATGACCCAGATAATCACGATGGTGTGATCACTCACCTAGAGCCAGACATCCTGGAATGTGAAGTCAAGTGGGCCTTAGAAAGCATCACTATGAACAAAGCTAGTGGAGGTGATGGAATTCCAGTTGAGCTATTTCAAATCCTGAAAGATGATGCTGTGAAGGTGCTTCACTCAATATGCCAGCAAATTTCGAAAACTCAGCAGTGGCCCCAGGACTGGAAAAGGTCAGTTTTCATTCCAATCCCAAAGAAAGGCAATGCCAAAGAATGCTCAAACTACCGCACAATTGCACTCATCTCACACACTAGTAAAGTAATGCTCAAAATTCTCCAAGCCAGGCTTCAGCAATACATGAACTGTGAACTTTCAGATGTTCAAGCTGCTTTTAGAAAAGGCAGAGGAACCAGAGATCAAATTGCCAACATCTGCTGGATCATCGAAAAAGCAAGAGAGTTCCAGAAAAAAACATCTTTTTCTCCTTTATTGACTATGCCAAAGCCTTTGACTGTGTGGATCACAATAAACTGTGGAAAATTCTTCAAGAGATGGGAATACCAGACCATCTGACCTGTCTCTTGAGAAACCTGTATGCAGGTCAGGAAGCAACAGTTAGAACTGGACATGGAACAATAGACTGGTTCCAAATAGAAAAAGGAGTATGTCAAGGCTGTATATTGTCACCCTGCTTATTTAACTTATATGCAGAGTATATCATGAGAAATGCTGGGTTGGAAGAAGCACAAGCTGGAATCAAGATTGCCGGGAGAAATATCAATAACCTCAGATATGCAGATGACACCACCCTTATGGCAGAAAGTAAAGAGGAACTAAAAGCCTCTTGATAAAAGTGAAGGAGGAGAGTGAAAAAGTTGGCTTAAAGTTCAACATTCAGAAAACTAAGATCATGGCATCTGGTCCCATCACTTCATGGCAAATAGATGGGGAAACAGTGGAAACAGTGGCTGACTTTATTTTTCTGGGCTCCAAAATCACTGCAGATGGTGACTGCAGCCATGAAATTAAAAGACGCTTACTCCTTGGAAGGAAAGTTATGACCAACCTAGAAAGCATATTTAAAAGCAGAGACATTACTTTGCCAACAAGGGTCCATCTAGTCAAGGCTATGGTTTTTCCAATGGTCATGTGTGGATGTGAGAATTGGACTGTGAAGAAAGCTGAGCGCAGAAGAATTGATGCTTTTGAACTGTGGTGTTGGAGAAGACTCTTGAGAGTCCCTTGGACTGCAAGGAGATCCAAGCAGTCCATCCTAAAGGAGGTAAGTCGTGGGTGTACATTGGAAGGACTGATGCTGAAGCTCAAACTCCAATACTTTGGCCACCTCATGCGAAGAGTTGACTCATTGGAAAAGACCCTGATGCTAGGAGGGATTTGGGGCAGGAGGAGAAGGGGACGACAGAGGGTGAGATGGTTGGATGGCATCACCGACTTGATGGACATGGGTTTGGGTAGACTCCAGGAGTTGGTAATGAACAGGGAGGCCTGGTGTGCTGCGATTCATGGGGTCACAAAGAATTGGACACGACTGAGTGACTGAACTGAACTGGTAACTACAAATCTGATCTCTTTTCCTTTGAGTTTGTTTTTGATGTATTCTCGACCTGCACTACTTCCTGTCACACAACACAGTGATTTGCTATTAACATGTCTATATATTTCAGAATAATCTCCACAATGGACAGGTACCATCTGTCACCACCCAAAGACATTATGATATTACTGGCTCTGTTCCCCACCCTGTACCTTTCCTGCCTGTGACTCATTTATCTTGCAACTGGAAGTTGGTACCACTTTTTTTCTCTTTTAATATGTTTTTTATTTATTTAGGCTGTGCTGGATCTTAGTGTCACTGTGCAAACTCTTACTTGTGGCACATGGGATCTAGTTCCCTGGCCAGGGATCGAACCTGGGCCTCTAGCATTGAGAGCATGGAATCTTAGCCTTTGGACCACATGGAAAGTTCCAGCTTGTACTTTTTAATATCCCTCACCTATTTCTACCTCCAACCTTCTTCCCTCTGGCAATCATGTGTTCGTTCTCTGTATCTACGACTCCATTTCTGTTTTTTTGTTTTGCTTTTTAGATTCAACATATAGGTGAAATCTTATGGTATTTTCCCTTCTCTACCTGACCTTTTTCATTCAGTGTAATACTCTTCTACGTCTACCCATGTTGTCACAAATGATAAGATTTCATTCTTCTTCATTGCTGAGTAATATTCCTTCCCCCCCCCCCCGCCGTGTGTGTGTGTGTGTGTGTGTGTGTGTGTGTGTGTGTGTAGACCACATCTTCTTTATCCATTCATATATTGATGGGCACTTAGGTTGGTTCCATATCTTGGTTATAATAAATAATGCAGGAATGAAGATAGGGGGTATATATTAATACATGTTTTTGAGTTAGTATTTTTGTTTTCTTAGGATAAATACCCAGTGGTGGGATTGCTGGATTGTATGGTAGTTCTATTTTTTATTTTTTTCTTTTTGAGGAAAGATGGTATTTCCTTGAAAAACAACTCGCATGTATCCCAACTTGCTGATTTCTTTTCCTATGACCAAAACCTGTATTTCAGCAGATACGAAAACAGAGATTGCTGGGGCTGCTAATAAAACTTATCCCCCAACTGTCCTTCCCCAGCAAGGCTGCCCGTACACCCAGTGATCCTGGAAGCTCTGTGAGCATGATGTATTTGAGAAGCATAAATTCCCTCTGGATATAGCAAGATCCCAGCCAAATCCCTGGGGCGGGCAGGGGGGGAGGGGGGCGTCTACCATACTGTGAGTTCTCAGAACCAGCTTTATTTAGACTGATTCTTCCTGCTTCCCTCATGGTTTCAGCACTTGGCACCTCAGCAAGCATCTGTACATATAAAGAGACTAAAGCAACGCGCCAGCCTCCAATAATGATGGAGTCAGGCCAGTGTGGACTTCACAGCAGAAACTCAACAAGCCTCCCCTTTCAAGGGCACAGGGGCACATATGCGGCAGAAAATACCAGCAGGGTGGGTCCATCAGCTGGTTCTCTGAGGGAAAAATGAAAAGCAAATAGAATCTGTCTTCCAAGCCCACAATCTCCAATTTTCTTCTCTTCTCTAAACCTTCCCTTTAGATTTCTTGTTCTTTTTTCCTCCCAATTCCAATGAAACCTGCTCTCAGCTTTTTCTTTTTCTCCGAGATTTTTTTCAGAATGAGAAAAGAGGAAAGACTCTTTCTTCATTCATTCATTAAAACGAATTTGAAATAAGCTCCCACTGAATCAAATGAGAAATATTCCTTTGTTGCAAGTGAGGCCGAAACCATTGGTCAGTTTCAAAATCTTTAAATCCCAAGAGCATGTGATGAATGAGAACCCACTGAAAGTTCCTGCTCAGGGCAGAACCATGCCGACGGGAGGAGCACATGATCTATAACTTAGAAGGAAACAGGAGGTGGTGAACTGGCACCTCTGGCCCATAAAAGGATCTCTGTCCTAATTGGAAATCAGCCACGGCCAAGGCCGATGGGAAACTGAAAGGCTGCCACCTTGGTGTGAACTGGCTTAAGGAATGGAAGGGGCAGCGCAGAGTTGGGAGAGAAGCCGGGTAAAGACGGAGGAAGGACAGGAACCCTCATTTCACAACAGCTGGGGACGTCCGTTGGACAGCATCTTAGGCACCTGTGAACACTCTTTCTGAAACACTTCTGTCCTTGTGGGCCCCTTCGCCCGAGTGGGCCTGCAGGAACCCTCACTTCTGAGAGGTTTCCGGAGGACCAGCCGCTGCTGAATGGTCTTACTGTGTATTAAGGGACCACAGCTTGCCTTGTGTTTGAATCCATGTGACCCTGCCCCCCTGGCCCCACCTGATCTGAATGGTTGGGGGCCTTAATGAAAGGCAGCGCCTCTACAGGGGGGTCGCCTGCTGCCCAGGAAGTGGCCGGGATGCGAACAGGGATGCTCATTGTACGGTGACTTCAGGACCCACACAGCGAGGCTGTCTGAGAATAAACATCTGAAGGAGACAGAGGAATTGCCGTCAACAGAGTGGCCCAGAATCTGGCTGGAGACCCAAGGGGAAGACGCTGAAAGTAGAACTGCCAGGCCCACGAGCCAGAGGAAGCTCTGAAGCAGAGGTAAGACTCTTAGGTGAGGACAGAGAACCAGAGATGAAGACGCTGATGCTTCTCCGTGTCACTGGGACGGCCCCACTGCTATCTGATTGTTCTTCCCGGAGTGGGGAGGATGCCTGGCTGCCTGCTCTGTCCATCCCAGGAGCCACCAGCCACGGGCACCTTTGGTATTTGAGCTAAATTGGGTTCAATAAAATACACGATTCAAACTCACTTGACCTACTCATTTTTGTTTCTTTAATGAGTGCTAAAGATGGAAAGTTACCTATGTGGCTCACAGTTTATTTCTTTCAGATGGTGTTCTACCTCCTCACGAGGCCATTTCATCCAGGAGATGTTTTTTTCTGTCCTATTGCTTCTTCTCTTTTTTTTAACTTTTTGGTCACACCACTTGGCAGGTGGGATCTTAGTCCCCCAACCAGGGATTGAACTTGTGCCCCCCCCACCACCGTGCCCTGGAAGCTCAAATTCTTAACCACTGGACCACCAGAGAAGTCTCTGTCCTATTACTTGAGAATCCTAACACGCGCACCATCACTGCAGTCAACTAGAAGAATGTTAAAACGTCCAAAGCAAATACCCAACAAACTCATAATCAGCAAAGAAGGACCCTTGAAACAGAAATGACCTAGATGTTCACATAGCAGGAGGAACCATTAAACAAGACAGCCACTTAAGCTTCTAGTTCCCTCACCTCCTCACGACCAAGCCCTACTCTCAGGCCTGCCTCTGGTCTTGTAAAAGTTGGCTGGTCCAGTGAAGGCCTCTAACAAGGATCCTCCAGACGCATAACACAGAAGCAATTCTAAAGGCTCCCTCCTTGAAACGTTTTGAAACGCATGGAGCAGTCCATTTGTTTTCCATTGTCTTGCTGACCTGTAACTGCTGATCTTTATCAGAGATGTAACAATCTAGTTCCAATAGATAAATCATGTTGAGGATGCAACATTTCTGTTCAATAAATTGATTAGACTCATTAGTTAGACTCATGGGCTCCAGAGTGCAAGACACTCACAGGCCATCTGTCCAACACTTGATAAATGAGTTTCCTTGACACCATTTCTCCAGCCTCAGCTTCCAAACATCCCTTGGGTTTGTTCACTCTTCTAAATCCTAGATTCACGGAAATGGTCGATACCATATTTGGTCCAAGCAACACATAAGAGAAACGTGGGGCTTTTATTTCCCTTATTCTGGGTATTACAACTCCACATGAACAGCTAAACGGTCATGACTCCTCCAATTCAGTTTCTTTTTAAAATTTTATTGTTTTTGGCAGCATCATGAGTTAGTTGGGTGTTAGTTCTGGCTCACAGGCTTGGTTGCCCCAAGGCATGTGGGATCTTAGTTCCCCAACCAGGAATTGAACCAGATCTGCACTGGGAGGCGGATTCTTAACCACTGGACCACAGGGAAGTCCCTTCACTTCACTTTCTTGAGCCCTGATTTCTTTTTTGACTGTGATCTCTGCCAAAAGAGGTCAGTTTATTTTTTTCTTAATTAAAAAAAATTTTTTTATTCAAACATAGTTGATTCACAGTGTTGTGCTAGTTTAAAGTATACAGCAAAGTGATATATACATTTATAGGGTTGCAAAGAACTGGACACAACTGAAGCAACTGACCGCACATGCACATATATATATATGCAACCCTACAGACTATAGCCTGCCGGGCTCCTCTGTCCATGGGATTTACAGGCAAGAATACTGGAGTGGATTGCCCAACCCTCCTCCAGGGGATCTTCCCGACCCAGGAACTGAACTTGTGTCTCCTGTACTACAGGCAGACTCTTTACTGCTAAGCCACCGGGAAAACTTTTTCAGGTCATCTTCCAATAGACGTTATTACAAGATATTGCCCTGTGCTATACACTAGGTCCTTGTCTTGATATCTTTTATCACTACAACATCGCTCATTCCTGCTCTGGGAAAACCATAGGTTTAAAAAGCATTCTAAGTCTAGCAAGCTTTGTATACCAACATCAAAAATAAGCATCCACAGTCGTTCACAGCCCTGACTGTTCCTGAGAATTTCCTGGAGGCTGAACAAATACTGAAGTTCACATCCACCCAGGAAATCAGGAAATGTATTTCTACAAGCTCCAGGAGACTTTATTATGTATCTAGGGCTGAACCACTAATCTCAAGAATTAGTAATTCTTGAGAAAAAACTAATCCTTATGTAGATTCAAGTTAGTTTTCCTTTGAACTAGGAATCTGAATTTTTATTTCCAATCGAACTAGCAGAACTGAAGTTAGTTCACTGTAAACAGGTGGAGATTATTTAAGGCATTTGGAACTTGGACCAAGGACCAAGGTGAAGTTGATTTAGGAACAACCGAACAACTAATTTAGGAAACCACCTTAAAAGAACATCAGGGTTAGGTGACCTGATACAATTGGTACATTTGCCTGCTAGCTGAGTAACTTGAACACATCATGCAACCACGCTGAAGCTTCTTTGTCTATAAAATAAAGGCATTCGTCTAGGAATCTTTGGGCTTCCTAGGTGGCACAGTGGTAAGGAACCCGCCTGCCAAAGCAGCAGAGGCAGGGGACATGGGTTTGATCCTTGGGTAGGGCAAATCCCCTGGAGAAGGAAACGGCACCCCACTGCCTGGGAAATCCCATGGACAGAGGAGCCTGGCGGGCTGCAGTCCCCGGGGTGGGTTGCAGAAGAGCCAGTCACGATTCAGTGACTGAACAACAACAACACAAAATGAAGATGAGTTACACTACCCACCCTGTGAGCAGAGCTGCTATAAAGATATTTTAATGAACATTTGAAACTGTAAATGTGTGCTAAGTCACTTCAATCGAGTCTTAGCATCCCTATGAACTGTAGCCCACCAGGATCCTCTGTCCACAGGAGTCTCCAGGCAGGAATACTGGAGTGGCTTGCCAAGCCCTTCTCCAGGGCATCTTCCTGACCCAGGGATAGAACTCACATGAAGAAAGATCTTTATGAAGGTGTTAATTTTTAAACACTTATTTTTCAGTGGTTAATTCAGTATTGGGCATGCGATGTTTATTCATAACAGCAAAAGTTAAGAGATATACATACCAGGAATCCTATTGAGGGTGACCCAGAAGTGTTCATCAGGGCTGTACGTGTCCTTGGACCAGGACAGTAAGTCAAGCGCCAGTGGGTCTTGAAGGACGAAGTTTGCGAATTCCCTTGTGAGGGCCACATAGGCAGTGCCAAAGTAAACGGTCATGTTGTGAGGAGGCGGTGTTTTCAATTTTGTGGTTTTAATCACATAGGAATCTTTTCGGTTTAGTAGCTCCCGGTGAACATATTTAGTTCGCCCAATTGCGTGAGCTGGGGGCAGCACCCCGGGGGTGATGTTTTTCCCTTTAAATCCCTTCAGATGCCGAATGATCTCCCTGTTGGTTTTCAGGGGGAAATCTTGCCCACAGGTGTTGAGGATGTATTTCCACGGAACCTCTGAGGCCACAAGATGTTTCATGCAGTTCAGGTCAGCCTGGAGCCTGGAAATCCCACCATAGACCACGGGCTCCATCTTGGAAGCCAGAAAAGCATTTGGGAAGCAGCTCAGTAACTGCTCCACCGAACCTTTGAATGTGTCTGTCGCCTTTTCGTCCACGTGAACACAGTAGACGTTTTGGGGCATGTAAATAGCCCTGAAGAGCCTCTCAAAAGTGCCAAAGTCTTTGTGGATGGTCATCACATAAGCCAAGGGGAAGCCAGCCTCTTCTTCAGAGAGTGTTTTTGTTATGTAGTGACTCTGAGCCACGTACTCAGGACAGGTGGTTTCACTGAAGGTACTCTTCAATGCGTTCTTTTTAGGGTAAAAACTCTTCCCCTTAAAAATCTGGTGACAGACTTCTGATAACAGTGAAGCATTGGATATGGAAGCTTGCAGGAAATTTTTATTCTCCCCTAACTTGTTGCAAACAAACACAAAAATCAGGGTGGTGGCCAGAGACACACAGAAGAGACAACGCTTCCAAAACCCCATCGTTCAAAGCCAGGAAATGAGTCGAATGTCTCTTGGGACATGTGGTCAGAGGGCAGACAGACTTAACTTACATTTTCTCCGAAATCCATAACCATCCTCCAGGTGGACGCAGCTCTGACCGGCCGCTCCATGACCTGCCGGCTGATCCTGCTCGTCCTTTTTCGGTCTTCCTTTCCTCTTCATTCCCCGCGGTGCCGCTTTTCCACCTTTCTCCAACACATTTCTGAAGGAACTCTAAGGGATTTGCTTTTGTGTTTCCTCCCCTCACTTATCTTGCAACCTGTTTCTACACCAAAAAAAAGTTGCCCCACGGAGGTTCTGACTCCGGCGTGTCCACCTTTCCCTACGGGAAGATGAGTGAGGGTGAAGGGACGGTTCTGCGAGTCGCCGCTCTCAGACTTTAACCCCGGCCTCTTCTCTCAGCCAGGAGGCTGGCGACTGTGTCAGCTCCCCAACTTCCTGTTAATCATTGCATTCAACTGACTGAGCTTGTTTGCTCAAATAGCACTGCCAAGTTATAAGCATTGGTCCCGAGCATGTGAACAGTGCCTGGAGAGATACTCTGTCAATAAATATCTAGTACTTAAAAATTAATCACCTCACCTTGTCTTTTTGCACACACGCCCTGCCGGGGTCCAGCCCCGGCAGGATCCAGGGGAACCCTCAGGATGAACGGCATCGGCGAATGAGAGAGAGAGTGAGACAAAGCCCGGGGCTGGGTCTGGAGTTTATTTTTGCGTGGCCTCTTTATACCTTTAGCAACATCTTTGGGGGAAGTGCGTGTTGCTTACACACAGGGCATCTCAAAACATTGCAGCAACTTGACCTTCAACAGAAACAGGATGTTACCCACATACTTTCCTTCACAAGAGTCTTTCTTATCATTTGGCCTTCAGCCCCGCTAATATTTTACGGCTTGCACCTGGTGTGACTTAAGCAACTTCAGTAGCCGACCCTGTTTTTCTTATAATTAATCTATTTTCTTTCTAATAAGCTCATCTCTATGGGAACTAGATAGGATTACATTTTTACAGGACAGAAATGCGAAAGACTGCAGAAACAGCAGATATGGCACAAAACAGGCTCTTAGTCTAAAAGTTAACCACCTGCAAGAAGTCGCCAGCTAATCTCTATCTAAGCTATTTTCTATTAGGCACATTTGTGGCTATAATATTTGTGGAGCTTTTCTCATCCCGTGAAGGGGCCTATGCTTAATAGTTTCTTTTGTTAGCGTACTGTGCTTAGGATGTTTAGAACAATCAAGAGCATTTTTTGCAATGAGAGCACATATTTATCACACAAGCCAGAATGCCAGCAAAAGGGTTTGAATTGAAGCATTTTCTTCATCCCTGGCCCCTTCATAGGGTACCAGCGTCCAGGAGATTTATTAATTAGGGTTTTAAGTTGGGCCTCATTCAGTGAAAGAGGAACAGGAGAGCTCTCGGCAGGCAACACAAGAATCCGCAGCAGGGCAAGCAAGAACAACAGCAGAAAAGGGGGGAGATACAGGGTGGGGTAGAGGCTGAGGCCAACCTGGAGGGTGCCTTATCCTAGACGGCCTTGTCTGTCAGGTTTTTTCCTCATGACCTCGTCATGGATGGGGTCCCGGGCGGCCTTGCCTGCCGGGTATTTTCTTCATGACCTCGTCACGGGCGGGACCTCCCATAGCGGCTCCCGGCAACACCTCCCTCTACATATTGGCTGGCTATGCCATAAAGCGTGGCATATGACTGGCTGTTGAACCATTCTTTCCAGCACTTAATTTTCTCTGCTATGAGGTAAGGTCTTTAAAAAGGCACATGAGCAAGCGAACCTCACCACCTGACTTACTACACTAAGATGAATAAAAGCTAATTAAAAAAAAAACAAAAACAAAAAACAGGGACTTCCCAGTGGTCTAGTGGTTAAGAATCTGTCATGCAATGCAAGGGATGTGGGTTCTGTGCCTTGTCTCAAGTGTTGCACCTAAGATCCGATGCAGGCAAATGAATAAATATTTTTTTTAAAAAGATATTTACAGAATAATAATAAAAATACCCCTAAAAACCTAGCAGCCCATTATAACCCCCAAATTGCATAGGGCCTAAAGCTGAAGTTAGTGAATATCAAGTTTATTTCATCTAAGCCCAGGTTCCTGGGTGGCTCAGTGGTAAAGAATTCGCCTGCCAAGGCAGGAGACACAGGAAACATGGATTTGATCTCTTGGTTGGGAAGATCCCCTGGAGGAGGAAATGGCAACCTGCTCCCTATTTTTGCCCGGAGAATCCCATGGACAGAGGAGCCTGGTGGGCTACAGCCTGTGGGGTCACAAAAGAGTCAGACAGGACTTAGTGACTGAACAACACCAGAACTGAAGGAGAGACGTTCTCAGATTCCATATACGTATAAACCAAAGGCGTTCCCGTATCTGTAAAACATGAGAATAGTTTTACCACCTTCATAAGTCAGTCGTGAGAAGACAATGAGAAAAACGTATCAAGGGTTCACGGTCCCCCAGTCCATGAGTGGGGCTGAGGCTGGAGACAGTGGGGCCCCAGGCTGGGCAGTGGGAGCCCGTCTCCTGTTGGTGCTCCACGGCAGAGATAAAGGCAGGAGCAGAGAGGAGCTGAGCTCTGCTTGAGTGAGAAGATGATGACCACAGTCTTCATCCTGGACTTACAGGAGAGCTCCCTGACTGCACCTGTGCAGAAAGGCTCCTCAGGGGTCAAAAATGGGGACATCTGTGCTTAATTATGCTTTCGAAATGAGTCAAATAGTTTGTATAACTTTTTCTCCTCGTACATGCAGATGATGACACAAACTCCCCCTTCGCTTATTTTGGCTGTCTCCTCATTCTTGGCACAGTTCCATTTCTCCGGAGGTTTCTTGCATAAAAGCACCTCTAATTATTTGGCTGTTCTACCCTGAATTTACAGCTCCCCGAGTTTGCTCTTATTGTTGTTGTTATTTTAATATTGTTTATTTGGCTGCCAGGTCTTCGTTGTGTCCTGTGGGATCTTCTGTTGCAGCTCTCGGGCTTCCCTAACTGCTCCGTGGCAAGTGGGACCTTAGATCCCTGGCCAGGGATTGAACCTGTGTCCTCTGCATTGCAACGTGGATTCATAATGCCTGGACCACCAGTCCTTGAAGTTCCTACAACTCCCTGAGTTTAAAGTTACAAGGTGAAGAACGTTTGCAAGTTGGCACTTGGCTGCAGTGGAATCCTAACCCTAAACCCTTAAAATCAGAAGACTTTTGACAATGCTAGACATTTTTAGTGTTGATCCTTTTTGCACTACCCCAGTGCTATCTGATGTTTACTCTCCTGATGGTTCTGTGGGAGACTCTGGTTTTCCTGAGGCCCTTTTGCAGGACCCCACTCACCATTCTTCTGAATTCTGGGCAGGAGGCTCTTGCCATTTGTGCAAGATGGTAGAAGCGATGGTAATAAGTGACGAAAAAGCACAGCCATCCTTTTCCTCAGTTTGAACATTAGGTCAAAAACTATTTTTTAATTAATTAATTTTTGGCTGTCCTGGGTCTTCGCTGCTGTGCATAGCCTTCCTCTAGTTGCGGCGAGCAGGAGGCTACGTTTCGTTGCAGGGCGCGGGCTTCTCATCCCCTGACTTCTCTCGTTGCAGAGCGCAGGCTTAGGTGGGTGGGCTTCGGGAGTTGCAGCGCGTGGGCTCAATAGTTGTGGCGCGTGGCCTTAGTCTCCTCGTCACGTGGAATCTCCCCAGACTGGGGATTGAACCCATGTCCCCCGCATGGGCAGGCAGATTCTCAGCCACCGGACTTACCAGGCAAGTCCCAGGTCAAAACTGATACCCCCAATTCTAAGTTGGAGGCACCGACTGAGGTTAGAATTCTGGAGAAGTCGTCCCCCAGGGGAGACTTGTGGTCGACTCCTCAGTACATGGTTGGGTGTACGATGAAGTCCTAGATTCAACCCCTACTTGCTTATTTCTACGTAACGCTCGCTCTTAGGAATTCCCACTCCAGGACGTAAACTCACTTTCATCCTACTACGAAAATTGCAGCGAGAGTTTAACCCCCACGGCTGACCGCAGAAAGGGTGCAGAAGAGAAGGGCTCCGTTTGCACGGAGCGGTTTCTCCACACACCGGTACCCAAAGCACTTCTCATGCATCCACTTCATTGTGACAGCACCTCTGTGCCCAAGCGAGAAACCAGGGAAACCAAGTGGAAACTGGGGCCGCGTCCACAGCGATCACAGAGAAAGAGCGGCTCGGGTTAAACTGGTTTCACGAGCTTGTCACCTTTTGTGTTTTTTTCCGGCTCTGTCTCTGGCCGGACTCTCTTCTCTGTACATCTTTCTCCTTTCTCTCCCTCCTCTTTCTGTTTGTCTGTACGTTTACTATACTAAATTCTGGACTCTGCTTTACCTTCATCTCTGTGGGGTGTGGTTTATTTTTTTTTTTTATTAGCCACAGGAAACAGTCTGAAGCACCAGGACTCAAAATAGCCCCACTCGTGGTTGAGAAAGAGCGATGAGAAACAGCCTGGATTGTGTGAAGGAAGGTCTCCAGTTGAGTCAAAGCCACTCTTCACAGCCCGGCGCGTCTGAGAAAGTCATTTGATCTTACACCTCCCTGCTTCCTCTGGAGTAAATTTGAGAAAACAACCCCTGCTCTCACTCGGGGACCTCCAAGGCTGGCCTCCTCTCAGGCAGATCACCCATGCCTCTGAGTCTGGGTTTTTTCCAACATCAACGTCCGGGTGCAGCTGGAAGATTCCAGAAGTAACATACAGAAAGCACACAGCCGGAGAGTGGCCAGAGACATCAGAGCGAATTTCAGACCTTGAGGGAAAGCCACTGGGAAGAAAGGAGTGAGGGGAGGAGGTGGGGAAGGTTGCAGTTTTTTGACATAAAATCCCTGGAAATAGGATAGCAGGAAAATGTAAGCAAAAGCTGGTTCTTTTCTTTCTCTCTTTGGCCGCGCCAGGCAGCATGCAGGACCTTCCCTGACCAGGGATGGAACCCACATCCCCTGCAATGGAAGCTCGGAGTCCTAACCACTGGGCCACCAGGGAAGCCCAGAGCTGGTTCTTGTCAAAACAGCCCATTAAATATCATTGGTATAATGCAAAGCTGAGGCCAAGAGCTGACAGACGAAGAGCAGCTCAGGGTTGCGTGCCAAGTTGCTCAGTCATGTCCCACTCTTTGCAGCCCTGTGAGCCCACTGGAAGCCCACCAGGCTCCTCTGTCCATGGGATTTCCCAGCAAGAATACTGGAGTGGGTTGCCATTTCCTTCTGCAGGGGATCGTCCCTACCCAGGGATTGAACCCACAAGTCTTACATCTGCATTGACAGGCGGTTTCTTTACCACTAGCACCACCTGGGAAGTATCTTGTAATAACCTACAATGGAAAAGAATCTGAAAAAGAATATATATAAGTGAGTCACTTTGCCATATATCAGAAACTAAAAGAACGTGTAAATCAACTATACCTCAGTTTTAATAAAAGAGGTGATGTTTCCAGAAAACCTCCTCTCTCAGTAGTTTTCTAGCAGATTGACCCCTATCTCTCTCCATTCTCAGGAGGATAAAGTTGCCTGGGAGCATCCTAGGGTGAATCCTCTCCTTCTCTTATGATGGAGGCCGTTATTGGAGCTTACGCTGGTATTTAAACGCAGAATAACAAAAGCTGGAATGTGGAAGCATAACGTTCTGTTTGCCTCAGTCCCATTCCCAAAGGCCTGTCCTTCAGAGTCCCAAAGACTGAGCCTTCAAACAACCTGGAGTCTTGGAGTCTCAAGTTACTGTTATCCAACACTGGCTCTTACCCGGCCCTACAGAGTCCTGGAAGCTTTGAATCTAACACTTGCAACTTCAGAAATGTTGTAAGATGTCACCATGGGGGAGATAACTGTCCTTGATATAACTGCATCTCCCACTAGGACACTCAAAATAGAGCCCATGTCAATGCAGGAGCCTCGGGTTCCATCCCTGGGTCAGGAAGATCCCCTGAAGAAGGAAATGGCAACCCACTCCAGGATTCTTGCCCGGGAAATCCCTTGGACAGGGAAGCCTGGCAGGCTACAGTCCATGGGGTTGCAAAGAGTCAGACACGACTGAGCAACTAAACCACAACTTTCCTGAGACTACTGTCCAGTTTATCCATGCAGAGGTTTGCTTTTCCCAGAGAAAGAACTTTTGAATTTTCTTCACAGATTCTTTTTTTTGTTTACTATTTATTTTAAATTTTATTTTATTTATTTGGTTTCATCAGGTCTTAGCTATGGCATGTGGGATCTAGTCTCCAGTTCAGGGTTGGCACCCAGACCCCTAAAACTCCTGGAAGTGTGGGGTCTTAGCCACTAGAGCACCAGGGAGTCCTCTTTCCAGGTTATTTGTACTTAAAGTTCACCCTCAAATTTAGTCCCAGGTGGGAAAGCCCATAGCCCCAGATCTGGAGTGCCCTCTAAGAGAGTTGGATCTGAGCTCACTCCAGAGGCAGATATACTGACGCCTGACAAAGCTGTATGTGAAAAGGTGTGACTTAGTTTTGATACTTCCCAGCATTAATTGCAATAGCATTTTCCATAGTGAAAAAACTGGAAACACACGCTCAACAACTGAGGAATTGTTAAGCAAATTCTAATACATCCATACTATGAAAACAAACGCAATTACCCAATATATATGCACAGCAATTATTTCTCAATTTGTGCAATGTAGAACTTCTGCTTTTTTAGATTTTCTTAGTTTCTACATACCAACTTCTATTTCACAGCTTTTCTACAATAGGATTATATTTTATAACAAGAAAAAATGTTTCTTTTAAATTATTATCTTATTCATTTGACTGCGTTGGGTCTTAGTTGCAGCCTCCTGGCTCAGTAGCTGTGGGGCGTGGGCTTAGTCGCCCCTTGGCATGTGGGATCTGAGTTCCCCAGTCAGGAATAGAACCTGCACCCCCTGCTTTGGAAAGAAGATTCCCAACCATTGGATCACCAAGGAAGTCCGGAGAAAAAAAATATTTTAATATTCTGCTCATCAATGACTAGTACAGGATTTTCAAATTCTACACAGAGGGTGAGCTCTTGACTCCTGCAAACCTAGAGCACAGAGCGGACAGGAGGGCAGGTTTCCACTCACCGAAGCGAGGCCGCCCTGTGGCCAGACCTAAGCGTAGTCTACGATTCACAGTCTGACCATCCGGAACTCTGGAAAGTTCTGGTCAGTTAAAAAAAATTTGATTTGGAAAGGTTGAATTATTTCACCTTGTTCTTATAGAAATTTTGTTGACATTTTCCAGATCTCAAACTTTCCCAACCTGAGCGATTCGAATTCACACAAAAATGAAACAATGAATAACCCACATTGAAAATAACTGGAAGAATCCGTCTGCAATGCAGGACACCCTGGTTCAATTCCTGGGTCGGGAAGATCCCCTGGAGAAGGGAAAGGCTACTCATTCCAGTATTCTAGCCTGGAGAACCTCATGGACTGTTCAGCCCACAGGGTCGCAAACAGCTGGACACAACTAAGAGATTTTCACAAACAACATAATATAATTGATTTAAAAAACCAGTTTCACTTGTCCTATCAAAGACTTATGACCATGTCAAAACTTGATAGGCACCTTCTCTAAGCAAACAGTATATTGAGATGCAAGACAATTAACTTATGTTCTATGAATTCCATTGAAACAGACACACGAAAATCTATAGGGTGCCGATAAAGCTGGAAACATAGGTGAATATGCATGCGTGCATAGTCACTTCAGTTGTGTCCAGTTCTTTGTGACCCTATGGATTGTAGCTCACCAGGCTCCTCTGTCCATGGGATTTTCCAGGCAAGAATACTGGAGTGGATTCCCATACCCTCCTCCAGGGGATCTTCCCGACCCAGGGATCAAACCTGCGTCTCCTGCATTGCAGGCGAGAATTCTTTACCGCTGAGCCACCAGGGAAGCCCCAAAGTGGACATATGTAACACAATTAAGGACAGTTTCAAGTGTAAAATACTTGCACATATACACACGCACAAACACACACGCACAAACACGCACAGTGCTTCCAGACTTTATGTAGAACGGAATCAAGTCCCACATACCTGGAATCCTGTTCAGTGTCACCCAGAAATGCTCATCAGGGGAGTAGGTGTCCCTCGACCACTCAAGTAAGTCAACAGCCCTCTGGTCTCGGAGAACAAAAATTAACAAATTCTCTTGTAAGCGCTACGTAGGCGGAACCAAAGTAAATGGTGAGATTATGGGGAGGTGGCATTTTTCTTATCCAAGTACGCAGCATAAAGGAAAACAAACCGTATCCCTGCTCCAAGTGCCTGTATTTGGTCCTTCTGATAATGTGAGGAGGAGGCAGCACCCCGAGGGTGATGTTTTTCCCTTTAAATCCTTTGAGATACTGGATGATCTCCCGGTTGGTTTTCAGGGGGAAATCTTGCCCACAGGTGTTGATGGTGTATTTCCACGGGACCTCCGAGTTTATGAGGTCTTGCAGGCAGTTCAGGTCAGCCTGGAGCCTGGAAATTCCTGCGTAGACCACAGACTCCATCTTGGAAGCCAGGAAGGCATTTGGGAAGCAGCTCAGTAATCGCTGTACCGCATCTTTAAATTCAGCGGTCGCTTTCTCGTCCACGTGAACACAGTAGACGTTCTGAGGCATGTAGACAGCCCTGAAGAGCCTCTGGAATGTATCCAAGTCCTTGTGGATGACCATGACATATGCCAAAGGGAACTCAGCTTCTTCTTTGGACAGAGGTTTCATTATGTAGTGATTCTGGGTCAGGTATCGTTGGCAAGTTATGTCTTTCAGTGGCGTCATTGGTATATTTCCACCCAAGATTTTCTTCCCTGCTACAGCCATGTCACAGACCTCTGCAAGCACCGAGGAGTTTGCAATTTTTCCCACGAGCAGGTGTTTTGGCAGGTTGAAATGGTCGGTATACAGGAACCAAAGAGTTATCGAAATGGCCGTAAGCCCCACAACAAACTCGAACATCTTCAGCCTCATGTTTCCTACCATCGCTCCTGCGTTTGTCACGGTGTATCATTGCAGAGTCAGCCCCAGCTTCATCCTCTGACTGTTGGAGAATCAACTTCTGCTTCTTATTTTGAGCAAGAAGAGAAACAGTGCCTCTCACTTAAGGGTCAAGGGGTCAACCCCAAGCTTGAAGTTCTTCTCTTACAATGAAGGAACGGAGTGGATCCAAGAACCTAAGCCACTGGGGCCAACGCAGCAAGAGCGATGTGGTGGTGTGTACCTTGGTCCAGGCCAGCTTCAAGTGAAGACCCTGGCCAATCTGTCACAGCTGCCAACTCAGGGTGTTCTCCCGGGAGGGTGGGGAGGAGGAGGTTGAACGTGGGTCCTTCTTACAGCCCTTTTACCCCCACCAGAGAGGGACCTCATCACCGTCACTGATGTCGTCTTTAAGCCCAGGGGACAGCTTATTTCTTCAGTTTAGGGCCCGTCTTATTTGTCACGAGGCAGGTCACTGCTGGCACCGACAGATACTAACCTTGACGGCACCCAGAATTCCTCAACAGCACTGCATCCCTCTACCTAAAGATAAAAATCAAGAATTCATTGACGTGCAGGATTGGATGGAATCGTGCAGATTACTCAGACCAGCTCACTCAAGTCACAAATGCAATGCCTTGAAAATGAACTGTCATTGATGTTGCATCACATTTTTGGGGGGTGGGGGGGCTGCACTGAGTGGCCTGCGGAATCTTAGTTCCCTGGCCAAGGATCAAACCCGGGCCCCTTGTAGTAGAAGTGTGTAGTCTTAACCACTGGACTGCTAGGGAAGTCCTTCTATCACACTCCTGGCTCCACTTTCTCCCTGACGGTCTGGGGGGTGAGCATGGGCGTGATGCCCACAGGAGGAGACTGAAGCCCACCTGCCTGAGAGTCAATGATGTGTTCGTGGTAGCATCAGGTTTCGACTCTAGCAGGGTGGAGAACATTCTACCCGGAATAGTCTCTTCCCACACGTTTACTTGATGAGCTCCTCCTGTCCACCAGACCCTTGTGTGGTTCCCCTTCCCTGCCTCCCGTGTTCAGGTTAGGAGCCCTTCCCCCTGTTCCACTGGGACTTGGCACCCCATTTTCTGTTTGCCTGTTTGCCCTGCCGCTAGCCCAGGGAAGATGATTTCTGTCTACTGATCACGGCGTTTTGGGCACCTAGTTGATAGTAGGCATGCATCATAAAATTAAATCTGGTCATTCTTCCCTCCACATCAGGGGTGGGCAAAACTACAATGGGCATCATGGCGGGGGAGAGGGGGCGCAATCCACCTGTCTTTCTTTTTTTTTTTGGCCGCATAGCATGTGGAATCTTAGTTCCCCAAGCAGGAATCAAATCCGCGCCACCCGCATTGAAAGGGCAGTCTTTATTTTTGAAAGGACAGAGTCCTAACCACTGGACGTCCAGAGAAGTCCCTGCCATATGTTTTTGTACAATTTGTGTGCATTTTAAAAAATACCCTTTATTGCTGTATCTTGATTTACTCATTTCAGACATTGTATACTGATTTTCTTCCATGGTAGATGAGAACTTAGTTCTTCCACACCGTGCGTGCATGCTAAATCGCTCTAGTTGTGTTCGACTCTTTGCGACCCCATGGACTGTAGGCCATCAGGCTCCTCTGTCCTAGGGATTCTCCAGGCAAGAACACTGGAGTGGGCTGCCATGACCTTCTCCATCATCACTGTACATTTTTGAACGGCTGAAAGAAAATTCGAAGAAAGAAAAAATGTTTCACGGTACGTGAAATTCACATTTCAGTGTGCATGAATACAAGGCCATTGGAACATAGCCATTTGTTTACAGACTGTAAACGCAGAGAATCCACTAAAGTGGACGGTTCTGTCGTTCTTCTCTGCACCCGGTCACTCGCAGAGCCTCACCTGAGACTCTAGAACTGGAAATTCAGAGCGCGATGCTCGGCCCGACCCCAGCGTGACTCCAGCTTTGGCAAGATGTAGTGCTGTCACCCAGCGGCCGTGAGGCGCATAGCTCGGCCTGGTGGATGACCTCCTGCTGGACAGGAGGGCGAATTCTTGCCATGACAGCGTCTTATTGCCCACTAGACTGGGGGCAACTCGGAACGAAGAACCTGTCTTTGAAGACAGTAGAAGTGCTCAACGTGGCGTTTGAGCGTTGCTGAAGAAACCTGCCAGATCTCAAAATCCCAACCCCATCAGCCAGCCACAGTCTCCACAAGGACGTTTATGAAGGTCTCATGGGGAAGCAAATTGTTTTGCTGAGTTATTCAAGAAAAACAGCATAGCAGTAACTTCCATACATCTCATTAAGTCACTGGGGGACTTCCCTGGCGGTCCAGTGGTTAGCACTCAGCGCTTCCACTGCAGGGGACTCAGGGTCGATCCCTACTCAGGGAACTAAGATCCTACATGCTGGGTCCCCGGCCAAAAAAAATGTCATTGGAAACAAGGACATCTAACAGAGGTTCTGAAAAAAATGGGACAAGAGACAAATTAGATCAGGTGGAAGAAAAGCCAGAAAGGTCTGGAGCCCGGGGTATTTGTGGGAATTTTTTGGAATATTCTGGCAGCAACAGCTAAGGAGCCTGGAGAGCATATGAAGGCAGTGAGCTGCATCACTTGTATTATTCATTGCAGAATTAGATATGTCTTAAACATAAAAATTTACCCAATGTCCTAGACACACACCTCAAAATCAAGTCGTTTTATGTTAGTCCTTCTCTTGTAATTTAGAGTTTTCCCTGGTGGTTCAGATGGTAAAGAACCCACGTGCAATGCATGAGACCCAAGTTCAATCTCTGGGTCAGAAGATCTCCTGGAGGAGTGAGAGTCCCAGCCTGAGGGTCTTAGGAATCACGTGGCTGTCAGGGTTAGAAACCCCCCCAGAGAAGTTCGGTTGTGTGAGATGACTTGCCTGAGGGCGCCGCACCCCCCCCCCCCCCCCCATCACTGACGGCAGCCAGAGTTGGAATTCAAGCCCTATCCGACTGGCCCCAGAGCTGGACTTCTTTGCTGCCATGGAGCCCCTGTCCTGTCTCCATACTCAGCTCATCTGTTTCAGAACAGAATCAAGAAGGCAGAGCATTGGGCTTCCCTGGTGGTCCAGGGGATAAGAATCTGCCTGCTGATGCAGGGGATACTGGTTCAATTCCTGGTCCAGGAAGGTTACCGAGCCCATCCTCTGGAGCCCATGTTCCAAAACAAGAGAAGCCACTGCAGTGAGAAGCCTGAGCCCCACGCAACTAGAGAGTAGCTTCCGCTCTCTACATCTAGAGAAACCCCAAGCACAGCTGAAAGTAACTTAATAAATAAATAAAATTATTGTTTTTAAAACAGAAGGCAGAGCATCATCTTGTTAGACTTCAGCTGGGAATGTACAAGTCTGGCGACTCAGGCTTTTTTTTTTTTTTTGCAGCTCTGTACACGTGGGCCAATGACCACAAGTATTGATTTGGGGAATACAAATTTTAGAAAGTAGACAAATATGCAAATTTAGAATCGGTGAATAATGAGGGGTACACTCCGAGGTGTAGGGGTTGCAGCCTGGCTTTCAGACCATCCCAGCATGGCTGTTGGGGCATCTGGTCCTGCACTCACATCGCCAGCACGAACCCCGAGTCCCTAAGGTGCCAACCGGCTTAAGTTTAAGACTGTTGTTGCTGCTGCTGCTGCTGAGTCGCTTCAGTCATGCCCGACTCTGTGCGACCCCATAGACGGCAGCCCACCAGGCTCCCCCGTCCCTGGGACTCTCCAGGCAAGAACACTGGAGTGGGTTGCCATTTCCTCCTCCAATGCATGAAAGTGAAAAGTGAACGTGAAGTCGCTCAGTCGTGTCCGACTCTTCACGACCCCATGGACTGCAGCCTACCAGGCTCCTCCGTCCATGGGATTTTCCAGGCAAGGGTACTGGAGTGGGGTGCCATTGCCTTCTCCATTAACACTCTGTTAGGGGAGCTTAAACATTGACAGCTTTAACCTCCCGCTAAGTGGAAAACTGACCCCAGGTCCTCTGTGTCCATAAAGAGAGTAAGCGTAAGTGTTCTTTCATTAATTGTGGCATCCATTGATCATCTGATTTGATAACATTCTAGAGCATTTGGGACAAAGTGTGCGCGTGCACACACAGTTCTGTTACTGGGTTGCTTTCCTGGTAAGAAGAGCAGAGTTCTGGTTCTTGCACTTACTGTGTAAACTTGAGCGAGACTGGGAATCAGAGGAGCCTAGCTGAGAGAGAGAGAGAAAATTAGACAGACACACAGGCACACACGCAAGCCTATAATGTGTGTGTAACGTGTGTATAACGTGTCTAAAGCATGTTAGAGGCTTGCGTGTGTGTGTGAGCTCAGTCGTGTCCGGCTCTTTGCCACCCCGTGGACTGTAGCCCACCAGGCTCCTCTGTCCATAGGATTCTCCAGGCAAGAAACTGGAGCAAGTTGCCATTTGCTCCTCCAGGGGATCTTCCTGACCCAGGGATCAAATCCATGTCTCCTGCATCTCCTGCATCTCAGGTGGACTCTTTACCACTGAGCCACCTAGAAATTACTTCTGGGCAAACTCCTTCCTTCTTCTTCCCTTCCTGGGTTAACCCACTCCCTAGGCATTAGTGGTACAACCTCAGAATTTTCCAGAACCCCATATGTCTTCAGTAAAATCCCAGCCACCGAGACTGGCTATGCAGTAAAACAAACAAACAAAACCCATCATTCATCAACATGGAGATGAGCTGGTCTGGGGTAGCCCTGGAGCCACTGTCATGGTCTCAATCTTAGTCTAAATGCAACCCAGATGAGCAATTATAATTAGCTAACTAAACAGATTTTCTGTCGGTCTGGATCAATCACTGAGACAGATGTTCTCATGAATCTAGGAGCATTCGGACCCTGGTCCCCTGCCTTTGTGTGGATAGATGGGAGTTCCAACCGCTGGCTTCCGAGAACCCTGAGAGTGCAGGGAGGAGTACTCCCCTAAAGCATGCACACGCCTCCCTCTGCCCCCAGCATCCTTTCTCCACAACCTGCAACAGTCTCCTTACAGCACAAATACAGCTACAGGGCAGAATGCTTGGACAAGTTCGATCCTGCCCCAGTTCTAACCTTCCTTTGAGAAAAATGTGGTCATTTACATCTCTCCCTCTTAAAATTCCTGAGAAGCTGCCTTCCACCCTTGAGTCTGGGCGCCCCCCATGAATCCTGGCTCACCCCCCAGATCAAACTGAGTAACTTGGGAAAGAATTGTCCCCAAGGGCGCATAAAGGCTCATTAGACCTATTCTCAGCTGTTTTTAATTCTGGAAGAATTTATTTTCCATACATGTCAGGAGGCTGAGCCTGACTCTGAACTCGGGGCTTCTGCTGCACTTTCCCCCTCCACCCCGGGTGACTCCGCTGAGCCTCCCTCGGGCTGGAAAGTTTGGCAGCGGCCAAGCTGACCGCCGCGTAGAAAAACCGGGTCATCAGAGGGCAGCAGCCATTCTGGCAAAGAGAGAAAGAAGCCGGCCTCAAGAATTACAGTTTCCCTCACAGGCCAGGGGGCGCCTGGCAGGAGAGGGGCGAGCGCGTCACAGCCGCTTGAATCCCAGTGGCCGCGGGAGGAGTTCCGACTTGAGCTCCGTCAGTACACACCTCTAACAGTTTGTTTCCTTTGGGTCCTGCTTTGAGAGGCTTCTTGAAAGGAAAGTAATGGACAGGTCTCTCCCTGGAGGCTGAATCGGTGGGAAAATTAGAAATAAGCCTTTCCACTCTGCTTTGGTAACGATGGGGAGATGGCAGGCGGACAGCGTGTACACGTCACAGGTCTGATTTGTGTTACGTATTTGAATTCGTGTCCAGAAGAGCCGTTCTCACCACTAGCTAAAGTCAGCGCCCAGCTGCTGTGCTCCTTGAAAGCACAAGGACCAGAGATGGCTGTCCTGGCTTCTCATTACCCCTCTGGCAGGACTTGCTCAGAGCTGAGCAGCAGGGGACAGACAGATTCGGGTTTAAATCCCATCCCCGGCCCTCATCAGCTGTGTTCTTCCGGACAGATTGTTAAAATCTTTAGTTTCCATTTACTCTGTGTAAATGCATTGTCAGGGTTCTCCCAAGAAACAGAACCTATATGGTCTCTCCTCTCTGTCTTCCTCAATAGATATCAAGAGAGACTGATTTATTTTAGGGAATTTGCTCCTGTGATTTTGGAGGCTAGCAACTCTACAATCTGTAGGTTAGACTGTCAGGGTGAAGATCCTGCTGAGAGTTGATATGAAATTCAGGTAAAAGTTAAATAGTGGCCTTAAGTCTGAATTCCTACCAACGGGTAGGAAACTCAGCAGGGTTTCTATGCTGCTTTCTTGAGGCAGAAGTGCTTCTAGAAACTTCAGTCTTCACTCTTAGAGCCTCCAACTGATCATATGCAGCCCACCCACCTTATGAAGGGCAATCTTTGTTAAGCAAAGTGGATTGATTTAAATACACTTGCGGTCAATCCCATCTACAAACCCTTTCACAGCAACATCTAAACTAGGTCTGATCAAGAAACTGTGCCCCAAAGCCTAGCCATACTGACCTCATAGATTAACCATCATGCTCTGTAAAGTGTGAATAATGATCTTCTTCAGTGGGTCCTTGTAAGAACTGAATAATTAGGCGGAAAGTCTCCACTGTCTCCTGCATATACAGGAGGTTGGAAAAGAGATGAACAGTTATTATCCTCATCTTTAACTTAAACGATTTTAAGTAAGAAGTTAGCCTAAGAGTAAAACTGTATTATCTCTCAGACAATTCTGGTAAAAACTCTGACTCAACCTGAAGGCGATGATGTGGCTTTGGGCAAGATATTCTTTCCCCTAGGAATGCCAGTCTTTTCTTCTGGAAAACACAGGTTAAATGGCCATCTTGCAAGACTGCTGGAGGTTGAAAGAATGCAAGTGAATGGCCTGGGACACTGCCTGCTACACAGCCATCACTGTGGTTGTGATTATTGATGTTATTGTCACGGCATTATTGGGTAACTCTCACTCCTGGGCTGAAGTCCTTGTCAGAAGCATTTCAGGACAGTCACACGGTGAGTGGGGTTTACAAGCAGCTGTATCTGAAAAACGTATAGTAAAAAAGAAAACAGTACCGTAGTAGGTAGGGGCTTTCCCAGGTGGTGCTAGTGGTGAAGAATCTGCCTGCCAATGCAGGAGATGCCAGAGATGTGGGTTCCTATCCTTGGGTTGGGATGATCCCCTGGAGTAGGAAATGGCAACCCACTCCAGAATTCCTGCCTGGAAAAGAGATGATTGTATTAATCCAGGTGTGAGATGATGGCAGCTTGGACCAAGCTGGTAGTGATGGAAGTGGTAAGGGGTTGTCAATTTCTGCGTTTGTTTTACAGACAGAGACGAGAGAATTTTCTGGTGAAGAGGTTGTGGGGAGTAAGAGTAGAGATTGGCAGTTTTGATTGGACAAAGGAAGAGAGAATCCCTTTAAAATACTGGACTGGCAAAAAAATTCGTTTGGGTTTTTCTGTAAGCTAAATATTACCCCTTGGATGTATGTATTCTTTGGCTAACCAAAGAATAACAGAGGAGATGAAGCAGGCTTGTGTACATTGGCGAGGCAGGAGGACAAACAGAACGCTTTCTGCCCACACTGTGGTTTGCCAAGGGCCATGCCCAGCAGGCAGGGCGCAGGAGCCGCTGGGAGGCGCTGGCATGCACGGCCCAGCCTGCATACTGCCCATCTAGTGGAGTGAACGTGCACACAGGACTTCAGAGTTCCAGACCTGGGTTAAAACTCCAGCTTCAACGGTGACTGGCTGTGTGTCCTCAGACAAGGTCCTTAACCTTTCTGAGCCTCGGTCTTGTCTGCACAATGGGGATAAGGAACTGCTTCATAGAAATTTCACGGAGAAGGATCTCTCCAGAGGTGACTCGTTTTCATTTCCCACCCGCTTGATTCACTCATCTTTACTGCAAGCGACACTGATAACCGTGTCCTCAGAGTGTCTAACAGGAGGCGGTACTTGCCCTCCTTTGGAGTTCTCAGCTCATAACATGAAGTTTAATAGCCTAGTGTTAGGTTTCTAGAGGGGCAGCCCTTCCCCTCCTCCTTCATGGAAGGACCTAACTGCGCAAGGCAGCACCCTTTTCTGACTCTTGCACTGAAGAGGTCATCTAATATCTGAGTTTCGGTCTCCTTGTCTTTGCAGTGAGAATAAGAGCTTATACCAAGATGTCAAGGATAAAATGCCATCTCTGTGAATTACTTACAGTTCCTTGCCTCCCATGCTCCGCCGAAGGCAGCTGTTGCTCTTGCTGCCAGCACAGAGCAGGCAACCAGAGGAGAGAGACCAGCAGAACCCAGCTGCGGCTTTCCCGGAAAACGATGACTTCCCGGCCTCCTTGTCAGATGTTGGAGGCTGTGAAAACCTGGATACCCGTCATCATTCCTTTCAATCCCTTGTTACATAATCCCATTGACTAACTCACCCTCAAACTCCCCAGGCATGCAAAGGCCCTGGTTGAAAAACCATTTCTAGAGAGGTGGTGGATTCAGACCGGAAAAACCGTGACTTGAGTCGAGCTGACATTTCCCAAAGACCACTATCGTGTGATTTCTAAAGCATGCGAAAAACTCCCTAAGTGAAGAAACAGAGTTTCTGGTACACTGCTGAATAAAATGCAAAATGTAACATCCTCTTTTGGGATGTTCTGGCAACACCGACTAGTGAAAATATGAATATATGTAAAACAGACAGCCAGTGGGAATTTGCTATATGACACAGAGCTGAAACCCAGTGCTCTGTAACAACCTAGAGAGGTGGGATAGGGTAGGAGGGGGGAGGGAGGTTTAAGAGGGAGGGGACGTACGTATACCTATGGCTGACTCATGTCGATGTGTGGCAGACACCAACATAATATTGTAAAGCAATTATCCTCCAATTAAAAATAAATTTTTAAAAATATGAATACTCTTTTTGCCCTGAAATCTTTTTAACTTCTTGGCTGTACTGCTCTGCAAGTGAGATCATAGTTCCCTAACCAGGAATCAAACCCTGGTCCCCTGCATTTGGAGGGTGGAGTCTTAACCACTGGACCACCAGGAGAAGTCCTCTTCCTTGAAATCTTGTGCTTAAGGATGTATCCTAGATCGAGCTGATTTTGCTCACAAAATTTCTGACACCAAAATGTGCAGGTTTTTTCTCACGCCAACCAAGTCTCTGGTTCTCTGGACACTAACCGGGTGTCCTACAAGTGAATTAGGTTCTGACGCTCACTACCCGGAGCTTGCAGCAGACTCTGCAGGTTACGGGCCTCCGTCCCATCAGATGGCCTCAGCATCAGACGGCAGTTTGCGAGTATCCAGTCCCCAGGCTACCCGCACTGCTGTCCGACATGGCTACAAAGTCGGCGGGTTCCCTCCTTCACGTTGGATAATTTGCTGGAACGGCTCACGTAACTCTGGAAGACACTCGACTTCCTGTTACCGGTTTGTTATAAAGGAGGCAGTGGACGGCCAGGTCAAGTGGTGCCCAGGCTCAGACCTGGGAGGGTCCCAGGCCCAGGAGCCCTTGTCCTCGTGGAGCTGGGTGCTTCCCCCTCTGGGCACAGAAACGTGTTCCCCAGTGCAGAAGCGCCCTGAATCCCACCGTTTAGAGGTTTCTATGGAGGTTCCGTCACAAAGGTATCATTGATTAAATCATCACGTGTTGATGGTTGAACTCAATCTCCAGCTCTCTAATTGCATGACAGGTTCGGGTGGCTGTCAGGCCTCATTCTGAGGCTATCTAGGGATCCACCAAGCGTATACAGGTATGGAAGGAAGGGGCTAATTATGAATAACCCGAGGTGCAATCCCAAGAGTTTCAGAAGCTCGATCAGGAACTGGAAACAAAGACCAACATATATATATGTTCTAGTATATCATAGACCATTCTATGGTCTTTGACTATAAGTTTTTAAGTTTAGTTACTCAGTCGTGTCTGACTCTTTGCGACCCCATGGAGTGTAGCCTATCAGGCTCCTCGGTCCATGGGATTTTCCAGGCAAGAGTACTGGAGTGGGTTGCCATTTCCTTCTCCAGAGGATCTTCCCGACCCAGGGATCAAACCCAGGTCTCCCACATTGTAGGCAGACACTTTACCATCTGAGCCACCAGGGAAGTCCTTTGACTATTGATGACTTACATCAAACGTTCAGACCGATCGGAGTATTTACATTTGGTATAGCATTCATGGGCTTCCCAGGTGGCGCTAGTGGTAAAGAATCTGCCTGCCAATGCAGGAGATGCAAGAGATGTAGGTTTGATCCCTGGGTTGGGAAGATTCTCTGAGGGAGGCATAGCAACCCACTCTAGTATTTTGCCTGGGCGATCCCATGGATAGCCCATGGGATTGTAAAAGAGTTGGAAAGCGCTTAGTGACTAAACAACAACAACAACATGCTATTTGGGGGTTAATGCTAGTTAACTGTGGGGAAAGTCAGTCATGCCCCTAATCTCACAGGCTTGTGCAGAGACTGGTGTCTGTTCTGTGATGTCATATGTATGGCAGGGCCCACCTCCCTCCTACGAGGGGGACATTAGTGGGACTTTGAAGAGTTTCTGTCCTTCCTAACTGTACCACTGAATGTGTCTGACTTTGACCTGCTTTGGGGGTGACAGCAGTCATAGTGCATCATTGTGAGTTACAGGTGTCCTCAGCTGACTTCTGCGAGTTTGGAGAACCATGGGGTCCTCAGGGGTCAGCCCCGTGAGCTGCCCGTGGGAGAGGGGAAGCAGGGCCGGCCCCGTGGCTGCTTCAGCCTCCGATTGTATTTAAAGTGGTCAAGAGGCCCTGAGGAGTGAGGGTGCAGAGTCTTTCCCAAAGCTGGGTCCTAGCCCCATCCATCATCTGTCATCCGGCCTTATTTGCTGAGTTCTCTTGACTCAGTTTGTGAAAGCCTCCTTATTTTTCCAGGCTGACTCTTAGCCTTTCCCTTCTTCTGGGAAGAGAACTCCCTCTAATCTGCCTAATCTGGTTGATCAATCTTTTCCCTCTGAATGCCACGCCTCGTTAAAGGCCAGCTCTGTTGTCCCAAACCACCCAGGCCAGCAGCTATGTCCCCTATGATCTTATGAGTCTTGCTGTACTAAATACAATCTCCCAGGGGTGTTGTTGCATTGTATGTTGTGGCATGGGTTAGTTGGGATGCATATGTCGAACCCCAAAATGTCAGGTCCCCCATACGAGCAGTAGACGAGTGGTGGTCACGAGTAGCTGCTTCTTAGTTTGAGAATGCCACGAAGCCTTGCACATCCCTTCTTGTCTCAGAGTGGGGTCCTTCTGCCTGGGGCACTCGAATCCACCACATGCTGCTTATGCTATAATCTCATTAGATGCCCATTGTTTCCCGGTATTTTGCTTAATAACCCACAAAAACGTGGTGATGCGCATTTGTGCATAACTGTGGCATGTTGGACATGCCACCATTGTATTCTGTCCACTCTAACCAAATATTTGATCATAGGGGCTTATGGTTACACAAAGATCAGTCAGCTAGGAGCCATACACCACATGGTGTGAAGTCATGGAAAGAAAAAGTGTTCCCAAAACTCCCTCCCAAATTCCTGGTAGTAAATAGAAGTAAAAAAAAAGAAAAAAAAAACTGAAAGCCTGAAAAATAGAGTAAAAAAAACTAGAGTCAAAACTCTACTGACCACTAATGACTAAATGAATTCTAGCAATGCCCACTTGGTCATTAACTAGAATCCATTTTGTCATTAGCCATCCTTAACCCAGAGGGAGCCTGCTCAGTTTGCAGGCTGCTATTAGAGTTCTTTGAGTTCCAAAAGCTGGGCTGCTCTTGGCAAGCGTAGCCTTACCCTTCGAGGTATCAGGTGCAATTGTGCTGAACGATAATGTGGATCTCTTGTTCTGAGCCTCTTTGCAGGTCTTAATATAAAGTTGGATTCCCCTCATCACATAACCTATTTATTCACTCCTTTACTCTCAGCTGTTATTCCTCCTCTTCATTTGTGTCATTTAATTTTTACCCAGACTTGTTCACCTTTGGAAGGGATATTCATTTCGGCCTGCGTACTGGGCCGGATTGCTGACAGTCCAGCCAAAGCTTCCTCCCTGGTCTCCTCCCTTTCTTTACCAGCTGAGCCACAATGGAAGTCCCCGCCTCCCTCTCACACAGAGCAGGTGCAAACTAGGGGGCTGTCCCCACCACTAGGCAAGAGCAGCGCTCACTGCCACCCGGACTTTTCTAGATGACGCCAAGCACAGTCCACGCCACTGCATCTTTAGGAATTCTGCCACCAAGTTTGAAAGAGGTGGTTCCAGTTTCTTGCTCAAGAATCATGTCTTCATTTAAAAAATGGAGGGAAAAAAAAGAATCATGCCTGCTTCCAGCATCTGTATCCCTAGTCCTGGGACCACTGCATTGGGTTAGGAAAAAGGAAAATGACATAGCTGCATCAGCATCCTCCTCTCCCTCTCCCCCACCGCCACCCTCAAGCAGAGGAATCTATCCATCCTTGACCCTCCCTGAGGCCTCCCTCACGCTGAGTGTAAGCACACACTCAGGAAGGCGTCTAAACCAGCCCTTTATGCCTTTCTCTTCCCCCTGTTTTATCCTTTTAAAAAAAAAAATTATTATTGCTTTTTTATTCTTCCCCCTGTTTCAGACAACAAATGTTTCAACTGTCTGTTCTGCTCCTCTATGAAACCATTACTCTAATGAGGATATGCAATGCGATTTGCCCATTTGATAAAGGACGCCGTTGGATATTGCAGGCTGGAAATGACATCCCTTCGTCTGAAGAAACGTAACTCGGCAGCCCAAATGGCTTTAGCATCTTCTGTTCCAGTCCTTTAATGGTATGAGTCCCTTGGACTGCAAGGAGATCCAACCAGTCCATCCTAAAGGAAATCAGTCCTGAATATTCATTGGAAGGACTGATGCTGAAGCTGAAACTCCAATACTTTGGCCACCTGATACAAAGAGCTGACTCATTGGAAAAGACCGTGATGCTGAGAGAGATTGAAGGCAGGGGGAAAAGGGGGCGACAGAGGATGAGATAGTTGGATGGTATCACTGACTCAATGGACATGAGTTTGAGCATGCTCTGGGAGTTGGTGATGGACAGGGAAGCCTGGCGTGCTGCCGTCCATGTGGTCACAAAGAGTCAGACACGACTGAGCAACTGAACTGAACTGAACTGAGTATTCGAGTCCACAACTGAGTAAGCATCTGTTGTCACCCGTTTATACTCCCGGAGGTACTGGCACTGGTCCAGTGTAATCCACTTGCTGACCACAGCCAAGGCCTTCCGCCAGGGGGTTTCCCCTATCGCCCACAGCCGTCTGCAGTGTCCTGTTTCTTGTTGACAGGAGAGTTGTTGTTACTGTGTTATGCCTCAGAGGGGGTCTGACTTTAGTCCATCTCCGCATTGCTGCAGCATACCCCGCGTCCATCCACTCACTTCCTGGACCTAGGCTTCCAAAAGGTCCACTTGGTGGTTCCAATCACCTTCCGAACCTGGAAGAAAGATTTTCTTTTTCTTTTTTTTTGACCGCACAGTCAAAATGTGCGGAATGCAGAATCTTGGTTCCCTGACCCGGGATTGAACTTGCGCCCACCCCCAGGAGAAGAAGTTCTGAATCTTAACCACTGGACAGCCCAGGAAGTTCCAAGAAGGGAGTTTCTCTGATGGGCATCGACATACCCTATTGAATATGTCCCTTAGAATGACGTCACCAAGATGTCAGCATAGGAGACCCCGGTGTCTGCCCCACCTCCTCCTCTACCAAGGTCAAGAGTTAAATAGCTAGCCATGAACAGAGACAGAGAGTGTTGGAGCCCACTTAAGTCCACTTAAGAAACTTCAACAGAGTAGAACAACAAAGCCAAGACTAACTGCGCACGAAGGTAAGGAGGAGAACTTCATTTTGCCTGCGTCATCCATCCCTGGGCTGGCACTGCTCAGGCCAAGAGTAGAAAGAGTTCCTCTTGCAGGAAAAAAGAGCAAGGTGAGCAACCGATTTCCCCAGCCTTTCAGGTACCTAATGAGCCAATTCCATCCCGTTCAGACTGCAAGCCTGAGACCGAGACGTACGTTAGAGATGGCTACAAATACAGGGGGTACAGGAGACGTGGGTTCGATCCTTGGATCAGGAAGATCCCCTGGGGGAGGAAATGGCAACCCGCTCCAGTATTCTCGCCTGGAGAAATCCTAAGGACAGAGGAGCCTGGCGGGCTATAGTCCACGGGGTTTCAAAGAGTCAGACACGACTTGTGACTCATCAAGTACAGCAACACAATGGCAGAAATGTCGGTGAACACGGAAGAGAAGCCGCTACCCAAGGCAGGCACAGCGAGGGGCAGTCTGGTTCACACTGACCCGCTCTGCAGACAGACGTGAGTAGGGGGCTGCCTGTGAGTCCCCGCAGATGGCACCAGCTTCTCCCCTGGCCCAGGCGCTCGTGTTTGCTGATGCCAGCCGCCTGGGTCCCTCCCTGCTGCTTCCCCTCCTCCTCCACCCGCACTGGGGTCCTGGAACCACCCAGGCACCCAGCCCAGGCCTCTGCCGCCCTGTGGGTGAAGGATGCCAGCCTCGATCCCCACCGTCATGGGTGCCCTCTGGGCTGGTGCCTCTAGCAGCGCACTTAGATGCTGCCAGCCGGGCACCCATCTCCGGCTGCCAGAGTACGTCCTGGCCGCGGGGGAGACTCGCAGCCACAGGAGAGAGGCCTGAGAGCCAGGGCCCCTGGAGCCGTTTGCGGGCCCAGGTCAGGCCCTGTCCTCTCTCTCTGTCCTGCGTTTGCAGCGCTCACATCAGATTAGCCTCTCCAGGGACTTCCCCGGCAGTTCAGTGATCTGGACTTCATACGAACACTGCAAGGCGCCTGGGTCGGATCCCTGGTTGGAGAGCTAAGCTCCCACAAGCCTCACAGTTCAGCCTAAAATAAACAAATAAATAAGCAACAGTGACCACAAACGAGCCCCTCCAGCTAAGCAGCCACACGCCCCCAGACACCTGCACCTCCACACTCTGCGCCACTAGACCTGGGGTCACAGCCCGCTCCAGTGTGTCCCCACCTGCCTGCGACAGTCTCGCCTCGCTGAAGTCAGCCCATGAACTCTGAAGTGCGTGACTGATTCTTCATGCGGGCAGAGCCTGGCGCGGGGCTACAGGGGTCACGAAGAGCCAGGGCAAAAGGAGTCCCCGAAGGAAGATGGTAAACCTCCAGTCCCTGGCCCCAGAGAAATGGAGAGCCAGGAAGTGCCCACAAAGAGTTCAAGATAATTATCCAAAGATGCTCGGAGAACAGTGCAAACAGTGCAATGGTATCGGGGGAATGATCCAAGAACAAAATGAGAAATTCAACAAAGAGAAAACAGAAAAGAACCAAAGAAGACATCAGTCCAGGAGCTGCCAGGGTGGCTGAAACGGAAGCAGACTCGCATACGCTCCGGCATCGAGGGCAGAAGAAACGGTGTGGAAGGAACCTGGGGTCAGACCCACCTGCTGATCCCAGAGAGCCTCCAGGAGAGGCGGGCAGTGGTTGGAGGGCACCCTGGGGCCGCAGATGCCACAGCAGGCTCTCTGGGGGGCTCGTTCTATGACGAGGATGTCAGAGCTGGTGAGCCCATGCTGGAATTCTCCCTCCCGCCTCTCGGGGCAAGAACTGGTCCTGCCAGCTGTCCTGTCAACGCTGGAACTGAGACTCCTGGAGCCACCCAGCTAGTCAGGCAGAGACTCAGCTCCTCCCACCAATGGGCCTGCTGTCTGTTCTGAGATTCCAGCAACCCGGGCCGTGACCCCATCCACCAGAGGGCTCAGGTCCCCGTCCAGATGCTGGAGAGCCAGCATAGCCCAGGGACCAGCCTCCCTCCCCGGGGAGCAAGCATCAGCCCCAGGGAGCCCTGGGCCCGGTCCCACCTACTGGAGGCTGACACCCAAACCCGTGGACCCCCTGGGCATAACGGCCAGAGATCCTGGGATCCGGCTTCACCCACCAGGGTGTGGGAATGAGTCCCAGGGTCCCCTGGACCCTGATCCCACCCACATATGGGCAGACATGAGCCACAGTGCTACCACAGCCTGCCAAAGAGGACAAAGTCTTGAGCCCCTCTGCCAGCAGCCCCAGGCTCTGGCCCTGCTGACCGGTGGGCTGAGACCAGCTTGGGGATACCCTGGACTCCCCAGACAGCCGTGTCATGAAGCATCCACACTCACCAGGAGGCTGACGCTAGACCCAGCAAGCCTGGTCCATGACTGCCCACCCCAGAACTTGGCCTTGCCCACCAGGGGGTCCTCACTAGCCCTGGGACCCCCTGAGACACTGCAGCCTGCTACCTCCTGACCAGACTCTGCCAACCAGGGGCCGGCAGCCTCTACACAGGGCAAGGCCTGGCAACCACCCCGACTGGGCCCCAGCATGCCTAACAGACCGCCCGCAGCGGTCAGCCTGCCACAACAGAAGGACCCATGCAGCCCACCCAGGGGGCACCCCCGGAGCAGAGAGCTCTGATGGCCAGAGGGGACTGTGGCACAGGATGTCTCCTACAAAAGGCCACTTCTCCAAGGTCAGGAAATGTAACCAACCTACCAAATAGGAGGAAATAAAAACAGCAAATTAAGAAAAACAGAGTGACAGAAGAATATGCTTCCTACAAAGAATAAGATAAAATCAAGAACTGATTGGAGTGACTTCCCTGGTGGTCCAGTGGCTAAGATTCCATGCTCCCAGTACAGGGGCTTGGGTTCGATCCCTGGTCAGGGAACTGGATCACACATCCTACAACCAAGAGTTCACATGCCGCAACTAAGACCCTGCACAGCCAAGTAAATAAATAAACAAGCTTATTTTTTAAAAAATAGGTGACATGAAGGTAGGCAATCTACCTGAAAAAAAGTCCAAGGTAATGGCAACTGACCCCAGTATTCTTGCCTGGAGAATTCCATGGACAGAGGAGCCTGGTGGGCTACAGTCCATGGGGTTGCAAAGAGTTGGACACAACTGAGCGACTATCACTCACTCACTCACTAATTGATGGTAAAGATATTCAGAGGACTTGAGAGAAGAACGGATGCACAGAGTGAGAAGTTAGAAGTTTTTAAAGAAGAGAAAACAAGAAACAAACAGAGATAAAGACTACAGTAAGTGAAATGAAAGATACACTAAAAGGCACTAAAAGATATTAACAATAAATTAGATGATGCAGAAGAATGAATCAGTGAGCAGACACTTGCAGGCCAGAAGGGAGTAGCTTGATACATTTAATGTGATTTAAGGGAAAAGCCTACAACCAAGAATATGCTACCTGGAAAGGCTTTCATTCAGATTTCATGGAGGGGTTAAAAGTTTTGCAGACAAGCAAAGGCTCATAGGAAAAGAGATTAGATTTGTGATTACAGGGAGGGGGGACAGGGTGGGGAGGGGGCTAGGGAAGGGAGAGTTGGATGAAGGAGTCAATTTAATTGCAGTTATAATTAAATACTAGGGATGTAACATACAACATGATAAATATAATTAATACTGTGTGCTAAGTCACTTCAGTCGTGTCCGACCCCATGGACTGTAGCCCACCAGGCTCCTCTGTCCATGGGATTCTCCAGGCAAGAATACTGGAGCGCGTAGCCTTTCCCTTCTCGAGGGGGATCTTCCCGACCCAGGGATCAAACACAGGTCTCCTGCATTGTAGGCAGATTGTTTACCATCTGAGTCACCAGTCACCACGGAAGACCTGAAGAATTCAACAGAGAGTGCCAGCTGCAGACATGACCAATCCAGAGTTAGATTGAAGACAGACCAACTGAAATTATTCAGAGAAGCAAAAAAGAAAGAATGAAAAAGAGTGAGCTCATTTAAATCTAGTTATTTCACACCACAAATGTCTCTTTAGAAGACAGACAAACGGCCAAGATGTAAGACAAGGTGCTCTCCATCCCTAATTGTCAGGAAATGTAAATCGCAACCAGACAGAGGTATTGTCTCACACCCATTAGCAAGGTTAGCATCAAAAAGAGGTGACAGATGATGGCGAGGATGGGGTGGATGTTGAGGGCGTTATGTGAGCTGAAATAAGCCAGACACAGAGAGACAAACGCGGTACAACCTCACTTCTATGTGGAAACTAAAGAAGCCATTCTCAGAAACAGAGTGTAGGCTGATGGTTATCAGTGGCTGGGGTGGGGTTGGAAGAAATGGAGTGATGTCAGACAACGGGGACCAACTTTTAGTTTCAAGATGAGTAAGTTCTGGCGGGGAGTCTAACGTATAGCATGATGATCATCGTTACAAATGATTGTGTTAGGTGGCAACCAAGATGGGAGGGGAGCCTGGAGAGAATGGACACATGTATCTGCACTGTGTTTGCACACCCGTATGTATATACACACGCATGTGTGTGAGCTGAGATAAGCCAGACACAGAAAGACAAATACTGTATTTGTCACACTTCTGTGTGAGGTCATGTACATTATACATATGTGTGTACATGCATGTGTGTATGTGGCTGAGTTGTTCTGTTGTACTCCTGGAACTATCACAATATTAATTGGCTATATCCCATTACAAAATAGGGCTTCCCTGATAAAGCATCTGCCGGCCATACGGGAGACCAGGGTTCAATCCCTGGGTCAGGAAGATCCCCTGGAGGAGGAAATGGCAACCCACTCCAGCATTCTTGCCTGGAAAATTCCGTGGAAGGAGGAGCCTGGTGGGCTACTGTCCGTGGGGTCGCAAAGAGTCAGACACGACCGAGTGACTTCACTTTTCTTTCTTTCAATACAAAATAAAAAGTTAAAAAATAAAAAGGTATAAACTGAGGTGTAAACATTACCCACAAAGGACTATGGTTTAAAAAAAAAAAGTTTAACCAGAAAATAATCAAGTCTTTCGATCTAACCCGCTCTTTACAGGAGAACAGCCAGGGGGTAAAGAACAGAGCAAGAGCGGGAAAGTGGTGTAACCGAAGCAGTTAGATGACACAGTAAGGAAACAAGCAGAAAAATCCAGAATACGGAATACTTTCCACGACGAGAGGACAATACTCTCCATGACTGGAGAGGCCCAGTCTCTTCAAGAACTCGTGTTACAGGAAAAAATAAGAAACTAAAGAACCACAACAACCAAATATCAGCCTAAATCTTGACTTGGCTCCTAATCTGAAAAAAAAAATATATGTGTGTATGAAAAATAAAGGGGAAATTTGAAGTGGGAGGGAGTGGATCATGTTAAATGATTTCAGGTGCAGTATGTTTTCAAATGATGTAGGAGAATGGCCTTATTTTTAGAAATGCGTATTAAAACATTCTGGGATGAAATTAAAAAACAATACTGTATAGAATACTTGAAAATTGCTAAAAGAGGAAGTCTTAAATGTTCTCATCACAAAAAAGAAATGGTACTTGTGTGATGTAATGGAGGTTTTGGCTGACACTATGATAATAATGGGGATTCCTCAGTGGTTCGGCAGTAAAGCGTCCTCTTGCAAAGCAGGAGATGTTAGAGACACAGGTTCGAATCCTGGGTCGGGAAGATCCCTGGAGTAGGAAACGGCGATCCACCTCAGTATTCTTGCCTGCAGAATCCCATGGACAGAGGAGCCTAGTGGGCTTTAGTCCATGGGATCACAAAGAGTCAGACACAACTGAGCAACTGAACACACATGATAATACTCATTTTGCAATGTGTCTCAAATCAACACACCATACACCTTGAAAACTTGCACAGTTACATGTCAATTACATCTCAATAAAGCTGGGGAAAACATACCCCTTCAGTTCCTATCAGTACGTCCTGCACAGGGGCACACCTCAGATGAGCCTGCCTTTAGCAGTCCAGTTCTCCATGGTCCAGCCACAATATGACCAGGCCGTTAGCTGGGCACATGAGTGGGAGGAAACCCACACGGAGGAGCGTTTACCATTGCTCAATTCTTCCATCGCTGCTAGGGAAAGAGCACGCCATCCAGTCCACTGAGCTGGTTTATTCTTATTTGCTTTAATCAGTGTTTCCAGACAGGATACTGCTTATTCATCTCTCAACTCTCATCTGTAACCAGGCAGCTCTTTTTCAGTCAGTTCAGAGTTCACACAGCCACTGTTCATGTGGCAGTGGGTTGCAGCAGCTCTCTTCAAAGTGGTTCCAAAATCAGTCCTGGGAAAAAGAAGTTACCTGCTGAAGGGAGAGTGAGAACATCTCTGTATTCCCCTGGCAGCATGCTCCTGGGTGAACCATTTCCTATTTTTCTGCTGCACCTGCATGTGCGGCAGGTGGGGCCTTAGTCCCCCCACCAGGGATGGGACCCACGCCCCCTGCGGTGGAAGTGCAGAGCCGTAACCCCTGGACCACCAGGGAAATCCCGAACCATTTCCGTTTTATTATGAAACTCCTCTGAGCACTGCCTTCTTACCAGCGTGTTTCTCTGACATCACCAAGACATTATGGATACTTCAGGTTCCAGAAGTTTTGATGACCTCCAGTCCCTGAGGCAGTCCAAATCAATGCCCCATAGTTCACTAGTAACTGTGTTTCCAATAATTTGTCTGGGGAGGAAGAATTTGGCAATTTTCTGGTGCAAAATCCAAGTGGTTGCCACTGGTAGGCACTCACTGGCTTTCACCATTGGCTCTGGTCTGCATGGGGCTTCCCAGGTGTCTCAGCAGTAAAGAATCCGCCTGCAATGCAGGAGACACAGGTTCGATCCCTGGGTCAGGAAGATCCCCTGGAAAGGAAATGGCAATCCACTTCAGTACTCCTGCCTGGAAAATTCCACTGACAGAAGAGCCTGGCAGGCTACAATCCATAGGGTCGCGAAGAGTTAGGCACGGCTGAAGCAACTTAGCATGCATGCACTGGTCTGCATGAGTTGAGGAGGCAGACACTTCCCAAATCATATTTGATCACAAGGGCCCAAAGCCGGTGAGAGAGCCATCACTTTTTGTAATTCAGACACAGCCTGCTTTTCTGCAGATCCTCATGCAGGTACGACTTTCCTCTGGGTTGCCTTACAGATAGGTGTATTTCCAGATGTAGAATACACATTCTCCAAAATCCAGATAAGCTAACCAAAGGCTGGAGTCTTGGTTGGGTCCTCAAGGGTGAATGATGACAGCAGTTTATATTTAGTCTCTTACAGAATGTCTTAATGGTTCTGGACTACATCATTCCTAAGAATTTCACCATTTAGGCAGGCCCTTGGATCTTTGCAGGGTTTATTAGCGAGTTTCCGTTGGTTATGTGATCCATCACTATTCAAGTCAGTCCTGGCCTGCTCTTCAGTTTCCAACGTTTTCGTAATGTCATCAATACGTTATAGTCTTACACTAAGGACCCACAACCAGGCCAAACCCCTTGTGACAATAAACTTGAGAGTTCAGATAATCTTGAGGTAGGACAATGATCATAAATTGGGCTCCTGCTCACACGCCTGCAGTTGGTTCTTTCTGAGTTTGAAACAGAGAAGAAAACATGCTATAGATTAATCAGAGTTCCAGCCGTCTTTGGCCTGTTCTGGTTTTTTCTTTTTTTTCTTTTGTATGGTGAAGCTGAGGCTGTGGGCGACACAAGTTTGACATCTGTAGGGTAGGGAGGCAGTCTGGAAGCCCAGGCAGTATTTTTATGTTGCTGTCCTCAGAAGAACTCAGATTTTGCTCTTAAGGCCTTCAACTGATTGGACGAGGCCCACCCACATTGTTGAGAGCTTGTTGTTCAGTCGCTCAGGCGTGTCTGACTCTTTGTGACCCCATGGGCTGCAGCGCACCAGGCTTCCCTGTCCATCACCATCTCCTGGAGCTTGCTCAAACTCATGTCCATCGAGTTGGTGATGCCATCCAACGATCTCATCCTCTGTCGTCCCCCTCTCCTCCTGCCCCCAATCTCTCCCAGCATCAGGGTGTTTTCCAATGAGTCAACTCTTCACATCAGGTGGCCAAAGTATTGGAGTTTCAACCTCAGCATCAGTCCTTCCAATGAACACCCAGGACTTACCTCCTTCAGGATGGACTGGTTGGATCTCCTTGCAGTCCAAGGGACTCTCAAGAGTCTTCTCCAGCATCACATTTCAAAGGTGTCAATTCTTTGGCGCTCAGCCTTTTTTAGGGTCCAACATTCACATCCATTTCTGACTACTGTAAAAACCATAGTTTTGACTATACAGGCCACAGTCAGCAAGGTGATAGCTGTTTTTTAATACACTGTCTATGTTTGTCGTAGCTTTTCTTCCAAGGAGCAAATGTTTTTTAATTTCTTGGCTGCAGTCACCATCTGTTGTAATTTTGGAACCCAAGAAAATAAAGTCTGTCACTGTTTCCACTTTTTCCCCCATCTATTTGCCACCAAGTGATGGGACCAGATGCCATGATCTTATTAGTTTTTTGAATATTGAGTTTTAAGCCAGCCTTTTGTGCTCCTCTTTCACCCTCGTGCTTGGAAAATGCAAAATGAAATAATAGTCAGGTCACTATTTTGCAAATAAGACTATGATTAGGAAGTCTGATGATACCTGGGTTGACTGAGATGTGCGGGGAATGGTACTCCTATATGGTTTTTTTTTTAAATTTCTAAAATTTTTATTGGAGTATAATTACTTTACAATGTCGCATTAAAAAAAAATTACTTATTTGTGTAAGTATTTATATTCTGCCTGTGCCAGGTCTTCGTTGCTGCGTGCAGTCTTTCTCTAGCTGAGACGAGAGGGGGCTCCTCCTAGCTGTGGTTCACGGGCTGCTCACTGCAGGGGCTTCTCGTTGCAGAGCACGGGCTCTCGGGTGTGGGGGCTTCAGGAGTTGGGTTCACGGGCTTGGTTGCTCCACGGCATGTGGAATCTTCCTGGACCAGGGATCGAACCTGTGTCTGATTCTTATCTACTGTACCGCCAGGGAAGTCTGTTACAATGTTGTGTTAATTTTAGGTGTATGGCCAAGTGAATCAGTTATGCATATACATACATACTGTTTTTAAAAATTCTTTTCCCATATAGGTCATTACAGAGTATTGAGCAGAGTGTCCTGTGATTTACACTAGGTCCTTTTTATCTATTTTATACATAGTAGTAGATAGCTGTCCATTCTGATCTCTCAATCCATCCCATCCCTCTTCCTGTACTGTTGATGGGTATATAAATTATCATAAACTTTTTGAGGCAGTATGACTCAATATCTATCAAAATATTACATGCTTATATTCTTTGCCCAATAAATCCATTTCTAAGGATTTTTTAAATTAATTTATTTCTAATTGAAGGATAATTACTTTACAGTGTTGGTTTCTATAAGAATTTTTCCTATAGAAGTATTTTCAAAATCACAGATATAACTTTTTTTTCTCTTTTTATGAAACTTTAACTATGATCAAAGTATTTTCCTAAGAATTCTTAGGAACTTTTAGGACCTTAGGAACTATTAACTTCCTAATATTCTTAGGAACTATTAACTTCCTGAATCCTGTTATGGAAATAAGACAACAGACTTTGAAATTTTACAAAATCTGGCTTTTGCTGTTTGCTAAAAAGTCTGTCCACAGGAAGAAATTAGGCAAGTACATATCACTACCTCTCAGCACCTAAATTTTTTTTATATTCTCTCCATTTTTACGAGAATTAATCTGAGGTTAGATCCTCATCCCCACCTTCCAGAAATTATTTCAGGATCCACAGAGTGCAGTTCTTATATTCTTAGGTAAACAAATGTATAAAGTACATCTTATAAAGGGAGAGAGCATAACAAAAAGTGTGGCCAGTTTATCGTTACACACATTTGAAAGGAGATTTGGGTGGACATCTGAAGAGACAGCAGGTCACAGTAATAGTTCAGTGTTCTTAGCTTTTTATTTATTTTTAATTGAAGGACAATTGCTTTGCAATATGGCTTTGGTATCTGCCGTTGTCACTGTTCACTCAGTCGTGTCCGACTCTTTGCAACCTGATGGCACGCCGGGGCTCCCCGTCCATCACCAGCTCCTGGAGCTTGCTCAATCTCATGTCCGTTGGATTCTGCCAGCCGGGAACATGAATCAGCCCCAGGTATACATGGGTCCCCTCCCTCCTGGGTCTCCCTCCCACCGCCCGCCCTCCCCCATCCCGCCAGGTTGTTACAGAGCCTCAGTCTGAGCCCCTACAGCCAACCTCCGCTGGCAGTCTTCATCACACACGGGGGTGCGCTCGCTTCCAGGCTACTCTCTCGTTTGTCCCACCATCTCCTTCCCCCTCCCACTGCGCCCAACTAGGTCAGTGAGTCTGTTCTGTTTCCACTGCTGCCCTGCAGACAGGCTCATCAGTGCCCCCTTTCTAGATTCCATATATGTGTGTTAATATATGACATTTGCTTTTCTCTTTCTGACTGACTTCACTCTGTCTAATCGGCTCTAGGTGCATCCATCTCATTTGAACTGCAAAGTTCCTAGCTTAAAAAAATACACCCTGCAATGTTCACAGGGAGCTCTTTTTTATTTATTTATTTTTTTGGGGGGGAGCTCTTTTTTTAAAAAAAGATTACTCATTTATTTTTGGCTGTGCTGGGTCTTCACTGCTGCGAGCTGGTGGCTTTGTCTAGTTTCGGCGGCGGGGGGTGAGGGGTTGGGGGGCTCCCCTCTGGTTGCAGAGCACAGGCTTCTCGTTGTCCTGCCTGCTCTCGTTTTGGAACACAGCTCTAGGCACTTGGGCTTCGGTAATTGTGGCGCACGGACTTAGCTGCTCCAAGACAGGCGGGATCTTCGTGGACCATCCCTGGACCAGAAATCAAACCCCGTGTCCCCTTGCATTGGCAGGCAGAGTCTCAAGGAGTGGACCACCAGGGCAGTCCTTACTGTTTCTTTATGGTTAGAACCAACTGAAACGTTTTTTACCTGACTGCTACATAGGTGATAGTTTACATCCCTCATTGGATCCCAGTGTGAGACCTAAACTCAGTCTGTTTTATTTTGGGCAAAGCGAAGGTGGTGTCAGTCAGATCCATCCATTATAAAGGTGCTTTCTTCTTTATTCAGTTTAGCTTTTTAAAAAAAACTGAGATATACTTGATTTACATGCTGCGTTAGTTTCTGCTGTACAATGAAGTGGATCAGCTGCAAGTGTACATATATCTCCTCCCTCCTGGAGTCCCCCACCGCACCCCTCCAGGTCATCACGGAGGGGCTTCCTGTGCTTTATAGCAAGGATAACATTAAATAGATTTCTGACACCACAGGGGGCTGCAAAATCCTTTAAGGAAACCCAAGGGATCTAACTTTTCTCATAATAATGCTGTGACGTTATTTGCCATTTAAACTCTTATTTTTCACATTCTCATCCTCTCACATGTGTATGGTAGGCTTTTTCAAAAGCTATAGGATATACCATCATTGTTTCAATGACGGAAGTCATATATACTTGTGTATTTTTGTATTTCAATAACTTCTTAGTTTTAATGTCACGTGGTGGATATCAATGGATATACCTCATATAAACAAAAATTTTTTTAGTGCTTAGTAATTTTTAAGTGCATAAAGTGTTCTTTTAAATTATAAACAAGAAGTATGAGAATCTCTGCTTTAGAGTCATATCTCACCTGTCCCCACGTAGTTCCGAGGACCCTACATCTGATGAGTATAAAAACTTAAATTCAACTTGAGATTAAATCGTTCTGGAAGTCTTCCTAGTGTCCGCGGTACCACATTATACATTTCATTGCCTACTCTGCCAATGGATGACATTACAAAACCAAGAGAAACACAGTGGATAAGAGAAAAAGCAAAATAGCAGTGATATGCCGCCACCTGCAGGTAACGCTGTAAATTACAATTGTTGTTGTATTAGCCGCTCAGTAGACCCTTTGCGACCCCATGGACGGTAGCCCCCAGGCTCCTCTGTCCACGGGATTTCCCAGCAAGAACACTGGAGTGGGCTGCCGTTTCCTTCTCCAGGGGATCTTCCCACCCCAGGGATTGAACCTGGGTCTCCCGCATTGGAGGTGGATTCTTCACCGCCTGAGCCACCAGGAAAGCCGTGAATTACAATGATTTGTTTTAAATGTAAGTAAATCGGGGACTTTCCTGGTGGTTCAGCAGCTAATAGTCTGTGCTTCCAGTGTCGCAGGTGAGGGGTTGATCCCTGGTCGGGGAACTCAGATCGCACGTGTCTCTCGGTGTGGGGAAAAAAAAAGAAAAAATTAAGGAAACTGTTTTCTACTTTTATTTTTCTGCTAGTCTTTTAAAATCACCATCAAGCTTTTGTTGTTTAGTCACCAAGTTGTGTCCAACTCTTCTGTGACTCCTTAGAGCCTAGCTCGCCAGGCTCCTCTGTCTATGGGGTTTCCCGGGCAAGAATACTGGACTGAGTTGCCATGGCCTTCTCCAGGAACTTTCTTTCTTTTTCTTCTGCTGGTCTTATCAGATCCCCATCAAAAGCTAACGAACTGGAAATATTAGAGGGAAGTCCTAGCCTGATGTTTCCATTTTGTCACCGTTCGATGGTGCTAATTGCTATCTTGGCTAGTTGGATGGGGGCAGTTTCAGTAAATTGCAGTTGGTTTTTCCCACTGAAGGCTCTTATCCCTCAGGTCAAAGACCCAATGTGAGGGTTGTGCCAACTTCTGAGAAGATCTACTCCAACAGTACTGGGGGTCTGGGGAAAAGACCACTGGCTGGTCTGTGGACCTGTGGGACCTACGGTGAGCCTCCACCATGGGCAGTACCTGACGCCTCACAGCGACAGAGCCAGGGGGCGTGATGATGCTTCAGGTCTCCATGTCTCACTGTCAGCCCCACCAGCTCTCCAAATATTTGACATTTCCATCCCCAGTGAACAGTTCACTGAGTCCTTAGGTTCCTCTGCAGAAAGACCCAGAGCATTGTGGCTGTGCCCTTTTCCCTGGTGTTGCAAGATCCTTCTCACTCGGGGTGCTCAAGTCAGGGCAGGCTGTTCTGACTCTTATTGGGGTACCTGCCATCAGCCTTCTGATTATCCATTCTCAGTTTCTCCTGATGGTATCAACTGTGCAGTGTCCTTGCTGACATGTGTTTTGCCCCTAGGGCCATGGTCTTTTACTGTGCTCAGCCGAGTCAGTCGTGTCCGACTCTTCGCCACCCCATGAACTGTAGCCCCCCAGGCTCCTCTGTCCTTGGGATTTCCCAGGCAAGAATACTGGAGTGGGTTGCTGTTTCTTCCTCCAGGGGATCTTCCCGACCCAGGGATCGAACCTGCATCTCTTGCGTCTCCTGCATTGGCAGGTGAGTCTTGACCACTGAGCCACCTGGGAGGGTTCAGAAGAAACTAGAAATTCAAGACCGGGCATCAGCACAGATATACGATCCTGTGTCAGCGCCCCATGCTTTCCCAGGCAAGGCCTTGACCTCGGCACAGCTGATCTGCTAGGTTGGGAGTTTAGCCTTCTTTGGGATCAGACGCTTTATCCACGGGCTGTGTCCTCAGCTTTCTCTGGGCTCCACTGCAGATGAGAGTTTCTCTGTAAGGCTCTCTGGTCTTCAATCCCAGACTTCAACTGCCTGGTCATCGCCTCCAGTCTTGTATCTTCTTTTTTTGGAGCAAAGTGAAAGTGAAAGCATTAGTCGCTCAGTGGGTCTGATGCTTTTCGACCCCCTTGGACTATACAGACCACCAGGCTCCTCTGTCCATGGGATTCTCCAGGCAAGAATGCTGGAGTGGGTTGCCATTCTCTTCTCCGGGGGATCTTCCAGTCCCAGGGATCAAACCTGGGTCTCCTGCAAAAAGAACTAAATTATAACCATTCCATAAATTGTCTTCTACAGTTCTCTCTTGCATTAAAAAAAAAAAAAAATGTAGTAAAATACACATAACATAAAATCACATTAACCATGCTAAAGTATACCATTCAGTGGTACTCAGTACATCTATAACGTTGTGCTGCAGATCTCTAGAACCTTGTCGTCTTGCAAAGCTGAAGCTCTGTGCCCATTAAACAGCAGTTTCCATTCCTTCCTCGCTCTAGCCCCTGGCAACCAGCATTCTGCTTTTGTCTTTGTGAACTTGATACTCTAAGCACCTCTTGTAAGGGAAGTCATACAGTGTTTGTCTTTCTGGCTCATTTCACCTAACATAATGTCTTCAGGGTTCATCCACGTTGGAGATTGTGTCAGAATTTCTTTTCTTTTTCAGGCTGAGTGATATTCCATTGTATGCACACAGTGAGTTTTGTTCACCCATTCATCTATTGATGGACACGTGGGTTGCTTCTGCCTTTTGGCTACTGTGAATAATCCTGCAAGGAACATGGAGGTATGAATATGCCTTCGGTACCTTGCTTTCAATTCTTTGGGGTAGATACCCCCAGAAGTGGGATTGGAATCAGAGACGCCATACTGTTTTCCATAGTCGCTGCATCATTTTACCTTCCCGCCAGCAATGCACAAGGGGCCCAATTTCTGCACATTCTTACCAAAATTTGCTATTGCTGGGTTTTGTTTTTTTTTTTTTTTTAGAGTCAACGTCTTTTTCTTTTCTTTTTTCTTGATGTCTGATCTTATTTGTTGCTCTTAGGACGTCTTGTTTTTGACTGCTCTCAGACTGGGCAGCAGGAGCTCTCAGAGACGACAGCCGCCGTCTCTTGGCAATCTGTTCCAGGTGTTTTCCTTTGACCTCCTTCAACCTCTTGGCCAAAAGTTTGACATCTTCTGCAGCCTCTTCAGAGAAGGACATGGCAACCCACTCCAGTGTTCTTGCCTGGAGAATCCCGGGGACGGGGGAGCCTGGGGGGCTGCCGTCTGTGGGGTCACACGGAGTCGGACACGACTGACCTGACTTAGCAGCATCAGCCTCTTCCTTAATTTTCTTGGTATGATGCTTCTGCGGAGTAAAGCACCAACATGGCAGAAGACACGGAGTACCAAGACGCTGAGTCCTCACCTTCTTTGTTTAGGGGCTTTCTCACCGCGTATTTGTGGACATTACCTTATTTAGAGAGATCGAAAAGTTTGCGGATTTTGCCATCTCTTATGGGGGTTTCCCAGGTGGCGGAGTGGCAAGGAATCCGCCTGCCAATTCAGGAGACATGGGTTTGATCCCTGGGTTGGGCTGATCCCTTGGAGTAGGAAATGGCAACCCACTCCAGTATCCTTGCCTGGAGAATCCCATGGACAGAGGAACCTGGTGGGTGGGCTACCGTCATGGAGCCGCAGAGAGCCGAACACCACCGAGCCGCTAAGCAGCAGTAGCAGCAGCAGCTAGTTCTTTCGGTGACGAGGCACAGTTGGATCAGCGTGCCCAGGAATACCCTCTGGCCCCCTTTTCTGCGATGGCCAGATTGAGGACACTCAGGTTGGCATCCACAGCGCAGCCCTGTACAGATCTGTGCTTTCTGTCTCCAGCCCTCTTTGGTCTGAATAGGAATGCCCCTTCCCGGCTGCAGTCAGACTCAGCCACAGGTCATTCTCTTCCACTTCCCCATTCTCTTCCATTTCCCCCATTTCCACAGGGAAAATACGCTTCATGGGGATACCCTGTTTATCATTCCCACCACCGATTCGGACTGCATAACCTTCCATTCTTCACCCAGAGCGTCAGCAGCAACCTCTGTGGCTGTATGCTTCTCCTGGAAAATATGAAGGTTTTCATTCATTGTCCACTTCAATGAGCTTCTGGCAGCCAGTGGTTGGGAAAGAGATGTTGAGTTTCATTCTGAGGCACCCATCTGCGTCCGAGGCCCCACAGAAAAGAGTGATAGTGGTCATCTTAATGGATGTGAAGAGTATCTCTTTGTGGCTTTGATCTACACTTGGGTAATGGTTAGTGATGTTAAACATTTTTGCGTGTGCTCATTGGCCGTTTGTATAAATTCTTTGGGGAAACGTTCCAAGTTCTTTGCCCAGGTTTAAACTGCTTTGTTGTTGTTGAGTTGGAGCAACTCCTGGTACTTTCTTGCCCAATCGCAAGAGATTGAGAGCCCACATAGTATCGTGTGTGTTTCTTAATTTTATCCTTCTATTTGTTTTTCTTGGCCCTAAAGTTCAATTTCTAGGAATCTAATCTAAAATTCTCCAACATCGCCGCAACGATTGATGCTGAGGGATGTTCACATACCATTGTTTGCAACAGAAACAAAAATAGAAACAACCCAAATGGCCATAAATAAGGAGCTGGCTGTGCAAAGGATCGTGTGTCTATACTATGGAGAACTACGTGGTTGTAAAAAAGACTGAGGTTGTCCAAAATATATGGACAAGGACCGACGTTAGAAACATGTAGACAAGTGAAAAAAATGTAATATATAATATGTATTCCATTTGTGTTTAGAAAATGTATTTAAGCATATAGAGATCACCGCACAATGTAGAGAATGTAGAGTGACTACATTCTCTTATCACAAGTCTTTGTTTGCGAGTAATAAACCCTCTTGAACCAGCCTGAGCAATAAAGGAATTTTTTTGAAAAGGCTCCAAATAAGTCTTATGGAGGTTCCAAGCCAAAAACCAGCTGTGAAAATGTCTAAGTTACATATGTAACTAGTCATTCTCTTCTCTCTTTGAATAGACTCTCTTTTTCCACCACCTGTAAAAATATAGTCACTGCAGAATTCTTGAGTTTACACGCCCACCACTCAAGAGATAGGCAGCTCCAAAATATCATAATGCTGATGTCTAGTTTCCAGGAGGGAGCTTCTGATTGCCCTCATTTGGATCAAGTGTCCACCCCTGGCCCCGGCAACTGAACTCAATTACAGGGTTGTTATGAGCTGGGTAAATCTATTCATGTACTTGTCGTACATTTGACGCCTCATTAATTTCCAAAACAATTGTGAGAGGTTTTATTGTTTTTTTTAATAACAATAATTCTTCATCTCTTATATAGATGAAGAAACTTGAGGCTCAGAGGCTATGCTTTAGACTGTATGCTTCAGGATTTAAAAAAAAATTTTTTTTTGATGTGGACCACTTTAAAAGTCTTTGTTGAATTTGTGACAATATTGCCTCTGTCTTCTGTTTCAGTTTTTTGGCTTCGAGGCATGTCGGACCTTAGTTCCCAGACCAGGGATCGAACCCTCACCCTCTGCACTGGAAGGTGAGGCCTTAACCACTGGACTGCCAGGGAAGTCCCCCTTTAGGATTTTTGCTCCAAAACCTGTGCTCTTTCCCCTACTCTAAAACCACGTCTGGTGACCTGTTATTGGACAGAGGCCATTGCATTTTCTCATTCATTCATTCAGTATCTGTTGAGCTACATGCTCATCTAGGCTCCGCTGAGATAAAACAATGAACAAAAACCAAGTCCTGCCTTCACCATGAAACAAAAAAGGTAATAAATAACACATGTGCTAGGTGGTGATAAGCGCCATGAAGGCAATTAAACAGAGAAAGACTAGCTGACAAAGGAGGCCTCCTGCAGGAATAAGAAATTCTGGTACCATCATCGAAAGCCATCAAGTGGGGCAGTTTTGCCTGGGGTAGAAGGCTGTGTCTCTCTCAACTAATAATAAAACCTCACCTTTGTATAGCGTCCAAGTTACCACCTGCTTTTGCATTAATTCTCTGATAACAGCGATTTACCTCCTCTGTATCTATTAGCAACACAAAAAATGAGCTTGCCAAAAAAACAAAAGCAAACTGCTCTCAATGTTGGTTAAATGATGGTGTCTGCTAAATCAGCTGAACAATCTCGAGGGCTGGGATTCTGCGAGCTCCCTTCCTTCAGGCTCATCGGGGATCCATCCCTTCACCTTCTTTCTATACCTGAGACCTGGCTCCCCTCCCACCAGGAGGAACCCACATTCCTTGAGCTTCTCAGAGGGCTGTTCCCTGTTCTATCCTTTGGCGCCACTGAGCTTAGCCCTGGAGGAAATCTTCCAGGTCCTCACTTTCACTTTCATGCCGTTTTTCCGTCTCTTCTCCCACATACCATGAACCTGAGGAATAAGGTCAGTCCATCTGCATCAATAGGAGAGAAGGTAGAGTGTGTGGGAACTGATGCAGGTGTGTTGAAGTGATGGGGGGAGCTTGTAGTAGTTCTGTTCTATTTACTTCACTCTTCTCAGAGAATCGGGAATTATGTCATTAGCTGAAACCATGAGGTTCATTAGCCATGAACCTCATGCCACTATCAGATGATTCCACCCACGATTCCTCTTTGTTGAAGGTCACCTACTGAGCCTGGGATCACACCCTCATTCTGTGGAGAGGCACACGGCCCCTCTGCCCACCACGGCTGCCCTAATTCTTGGTGGGTCCCATGTCCACGTAGGTGATCCTTCCAACACCCTGGCCTCTCCACTCCACGGCCTCTCCTCCAGCGGTCTTACTGACCACCCCACATTGGCCGCTCACTCCCATGTCCTTGCCCGTGACTTTGTCGTGGCCAATAACAACAACCCCACACAACCTCAGTGTCCATAACTCACCCCCTTCCGCCGCTGTCTTCCAGGTATTTTGGTTCTCACATTTCAAACTCCAACAATCCTTTAACCCCAGTGGGACTTTAACCTATTGATCCCATCATCCTTTTACTTCCTACATTTCCCCCACATTCATTTTCTCCGCCTTAGCCAACTAAATTCCAGGGTCATTATTACCATCACTTCTTGCTTGACCCCACCACTCTCCTGCCTGTCCCTTGCTCAGTCCTTCCCACCTGGCTCAACCACAAGGCTGCTGAAACCCATCTCCCTGCCTCCTCTACGCTTGTACCCTGGCAGCTGGAATAAGCTGTTGAAAAGCACCCAACTGTGCAGAATACTTTAAATCCATGGTGGGCTCCATACACTCCCCCTCTCTCCCAGTGACTGTTTCGTAGCTTCTCCCACCTCAAGCCTCTTAACAACTCCTCCTCCCATCAGCTGTCACTTTCAGCTAATGACATAATTCCTGATTCTCTGAGAAGAGTGAAGTAAATAGAACAGAACTACTACAAGCTCCCCCCATCACTTCAACACACCTGCATCAGTTCCCACACACTCTACCTTCTCTCCTATTGATGTGGATGGACTGACCTTATTCCTCAGGCTAAGCATCCCACCCATCTCTTTCCTGCTGCAGGACACCACGCCAGCAATTCTCTCTGGCCGTTCTCTTATGAAACCATTGCAAAGAAGTTCTTCCCCATAGCACTACTGACCAGTTTCTTATCCAGGTCACCAGTGACCTCACTGTTTATTTCTATTGCTAACTCTAGTAACTCTTGTTCATGGTGGTGGTTTAGTTGCTAAGTCTTGTCCTATTCTCATGACCACATGGACTCTAGCCTGCTAGGCTCCTTGGTCCATGGGATTTTCCAGGCAAGAATACTGGAATGGGTGGCCATTTCCTTCTACAGGGGATCTTCCCAGCCTAGGGATTGAACTCACGTCTCCTGTATTGCAGGCAGATTCTTGACCACTTAAGCCACCAGGGAAGCCCTGAATGGTTTAATTAAAAAAAAAAATCATTTGATTCAAAGAAAGTGTATGTGTGAATTGATTCAAAGAAAATGTATGCATGAATCAAGTATTCAATCAAAAGGGGGTAGTGTCACCTTTGTGTATAAAGTAAGCTGCTTTCAACCTCTGTCTCATCAAACTGTCCATCCACTGGAAGAAGCGCGCAACTCAGAAAACTTTGAGTATCACCCCAGAGATAACTACGGTTGTTAAAGAGTTTGTTTTGACACAGCGTTTCTCTTATTTTTACTGTTCAAACACATCGACTAGGGATCTTGCTAGGATCCAGATTCCGGGTCAGTAGGTCTGGATGGGGGCTGAGAGCCTTCCTCTCGCACTCGCTTCCAGAATGGCAGTGCTGCAGGCCCCCAGAGCACACGTCGGGTATCAAGGTTTTACGAAAGCCACAGTTGTGGTATTCCCTGACAATCCAGGCAGGACAGTTCCTGCCTTCCCTCGCAATCACATGCATTTACAATTATAGGAGACTTTATATTCCCCAGAGAATCTGAATACATGTCGTGGAAAATTGGCTGAGTTGCATTGAAATGCATTGGTTCAGCTTCCGCAGACACGATGCCTGAATCTGTGAATGCATTGGGGTTCCAAGAAATGCACGCGTGCGGGTCTCAGGTAGACGTATTGGTTTAAAGGAAAATTCACTGGATGGGAACTAAAAGGATTGCAGTGAAAACACATTGTATTAAGTATTTTACATAATTCCCGTAAACAGACGCAAGGAAATAGATGTTTCCATTCCAGTGGCAGTTCATTGAATTCATTGACATGCTGTTTGTTTTGCTGAATATGTATGAGTTTTGATGAAAATGCATTGCTTGGAAGAAACCAGCGAGGCTGGTTCCCACACAGCCCAGTTAGAACGTCCTTCTTAGTTTTATGCTGCCGTACCATCTTTGCTCTTCTTTTTTTTACGAGTTCATATTGTTCTCAATGTCCCATAGTGCTTACTGTGGCAGTAAATATAACAGTTTTATTTGTTCCTTGAGTTTCTGTATTTATTCTTTGAGTTTCTAATGTAGCAGGCAGGTGCATTGAACATGAAGGAATATAAATGTGACTAAAATATATGTTAGAGCAACAGCAAGATATTTTTCATCTCAAAATATTATTTTTCTGAATCTCTTTTTATATAAAAATGCATTCTAAAAAACGCTGAACTAAATCTAGAGAAGACTCTGAAATCATAATACTGTACAGATTGAAATGCTTCTGTACTAAACAGAAATGTTGGCGGTATTTCTTCAAGTAGAAATTATAATTACAGTCAAACTGCACTGGAAAGTGGTGTATTGAAGTGAGGAAAGAATTATTGTATGATCTGAACCAAATCAATGCTCTGATAAGAACCTGCATCAAACAGAGTGCTCATCAGTATATTGCTAATATCTTTCTTTTTTTTTTTGACTATGCTGCAATGGCTTGTGGGATCTTAGTTCCCCAACCAGAGATTGAACCCGGTCCCTCAGCCGTGAGAACACAGAGTCCTAACCACTGGACCACCAGCAAATTCCTGCTGGTCTCTCTTGTGAACCAAAGATACAAAGGCAAGAAGGCAAGGAGCGAAGGCTTTGTGAACTGTGACAGTGTTCCAGCTCAGTACGGCAGATCCTCAGACGGGTGAGAGCTACCGCACCTGCTCAGACAGTTGTGCAAAGTTATTCCTGATTCAACGTGAGAATTTAAAGGGGAGGGGAGGACAGGCGGGGAGTATAAATTACAGAGGTACAGTCAGTTTGATGTATTTATTTAACTCCCCAAAATCCGGCTTGACCAGAGAAGGTTGAACAGGAGACGCAGAAATGAGCTAACTATTACTCCTGGGCGTTAGGCACACGAGTGCCGGTTTCCTGAGCCAGTTATAAAATTCAAGGGCAGGTCCAAACTACAGGCTCCATGGCTTCCTCGACTCCAGTCTTTCTTACCCTTGTAATGCCACACCCGGAACACAGTCAGTGTTCCTCAAAGACCCACTCTCCCTAAGAAAAAAAGACATCACTTTTTCTCTTCTCAAAATCTAACCTTGTATATTCATTTTGAGGAGAGGCAGTCTGAAGTGCATTGGGGTGATGGATCATGGTGCCTCCCATTTACTTTCAAATGGCTAAGGAAAAACTGTTCCTATGTATCACTCTTATATTGTTTATCAACCTTATATTGTTTATCTATCCGTCGAGAGATAAGCAGAAGTGGTAAAATAACAGGTGAAGGGTATGTGGGTGTTTGCATTCCATTTTTCCAGCTTTTTGATTATTATTGGAGTTTACTTTTTGTAAATGGTTAGGAGGGGAATACCAGGCCTTGATTGTGTGTGAGGACGGAGAAGAAAGGGCTGAGTCTGTCTTGATGTATCACAAGTGCCTGACCTGAGGTGATGCTAATAAATAATTTTTAAATTGAAGTTTCTTTATTTGTCAAGAAGGAAGGAAAGAAGGAAAGAGGGAGATAGAGAGAAGGTGCTTTCAACAGTGTGATCTGACTTGGGAAAAGTCAAATTTGAACCCAGAAATCAGTTAAAATGAAGAGAAAGCAGATTTCTGGGGGGAAGGGAAATCTCATCCTGATTTTCTAAGTCCCTCCTCCATTTGGGTACACTTTTCAACCTAGTAAAGGATGTCACCCTAATGCCCTAAGACCTCTTATACAGTAGAATTTAATACTGTTATTGAAGCAGAAGCCCAAGCTATTGCAAAACCAGGAAAGAACCTAACCTTAAGTGCTCAAGATGCTGAACAACGAGAGAGCTTTATCTCCGTGGCAGTCTTCGTGTGACTTATATGGAAACCTACAGAAATAATAGGCCTTCAAGTATTTCTGAAGTAATGCTTCTGGGGGAATGGAATGCTTGTTGACTTCATCCCCTGGGGGAACAGCACAGTTTTTCTTCCATATATTCCCCAGGGTTAAAGATCTGAGTGGCGATAGAAACGTGGCATAGTCACGTTCTCCTGCGAATGATGGGGGCATAAATTCTTAGACTCGCTCCCCCGGTTGGGAATGGATGTTCCTCCGGGGATGGAATGCAGCTCTAGTCCTCCTTAGCACCCATTCGTCTCTTGGCCCAGGGCCGTGGAGGTTTTCTCCTTACGGGAGAGTGTCTTTGTACCTCGGGGCCTGAGGCGGGCTGTCTACCCCGTCGGCTCGGAGGCTCCGAGGGTTGTGATGACGGCCTGGTTGCTGCATCTACCTCCCCAGCTCCCCTTCCCACTCAGGGCTGACAGCCGCCTGCCAACCGCCCCCTGCCAGCCTCTCTGGTATTCTACACTCGCCCTTTCAACCCTGTGTTCCATGTCTTACCCGCAGATTTCACCGTTTATCTCTAGACTGGGGAATGAGAGGTTTTATCTCACGTTAAAAAATTTCAGGCATCAGCAAGTAGTTGAAGGGCGAGTCCATAGGCTGCGGATCACCGGCTCACATGATCCAGTCCCCCACAGGGTCACGCTCTGCCGAAAACCTTCTTCTTACCAGCAGATACCACTGGGCAAACCTCTGCAAGCGTGCTAAGTCGCTTCAGTCGTGTCCGACTCTTTGCGACCCCGTGGTCTGTAGCCCACCAGGTTCCTCTGTCCATGGGATTCTCCAGGCAAGAATACTGGAGGGGGTTGCCGCGCCCTCCTCCAGGAGATCTTCCCCATCCAGGGATCAAACCCTTAGGTCCCCTGCATTAGCAGGCCACCTGGGAAACCCTCTGAAGCTCCCCGAATTTCCTCTTGGAGAAAAGAAAATTGAAGCGAGCCGATGCGCTCAACTGATTTGAGCATTTTGTCCAGAATGGTGGATTCCAATATTCGAACATGTATCTTTCATTTGTAAATGTATGTGTGTCAGAGGGCAGGCACATGAAATAGAGGAAACGTTACCAATGCTGAAGAACAAATATGTCATTTTCTCCCACCGAGTTTTTCTTTTGCTTCCAGTCTTGCAACGTTTCTCAAATCTGATCTCTGCTGAGAAGCCTGTGCTGGAGACTCCCCGCAGGCAAAGGGCGGGTGAGTCAGCCTGAAGCCAGAATTCCACCTCCCCCTGCCCAGTGGTCATGGTGAAAACACAACTCACATTTCTCCAGCTCTTTTCTTCCACCAAAGGGACCTCACCTTTTCTTTCTACTTTGTTCCCTCTAGGAACATTTAGCTAACAAATCAGGTTCAACTGTCGCATCTCAAATCCAAATGTTTGTTGAAATGTTAGTAACATATAGCATTCTGTCAGTTTCAAGTGTCCATTGGGTTGGTTTGAGATTTTATACATTGCAATTTGCAATTAAAAGATGCTTGCTCCTTGGAAGGAAAGTTATGATAAACCTAGACAGCATATTAAAAAGCAGAGACATCACTTTGCCGACAAAGATCTGATAGTCAAAGCTGTGGTTTTTCTACTAGTTGTGTATGGATGTGAGAGTTGGTCTACAAAAAAAGCTGAGCGCTGAAGAATTGATGCTTTTGAACTGTGGTGCTGGAGAAGACTCTTGAGAGTCCCTTGAACTGCAAGGAGATCCAACCAGTCAATCCTAAAGGAAATCAATCCTAAATATTCATTGGAAGGACTGCTGCTGAAGCTGAAGCTCCAATACTTCGGCCACCTGATGCAAAGAGCCGACTCATTGGAAAGACCCTGATGCTGGGAAAGACTGAGGGCAGGAGGAGAAGGGGATGACAGAGGATGAGACGGTTGGATGGCATCACCGACTCGATGGGCATGAGTTTGAACTAACTCCAGGAGATAGTGAAGCACAGGGAAGCCTGGTGTACTATAGTCCATGGAGTTACGAAGAGTCAGACACGACTTAGTGACTGAACAGCAACAATCACTTTTGCGTTAAAATTAGTCCATAGAAAATACATGGACATACTGTGAAGTCAAAGGACACAAAATGAGGCTTCCCTGGTGGCTCAGTGGTAAAGAATCTGCCTGCCAATGCAGGAGACATAGGCGTGATCCCTGGGCCCGGAAGGCCCCACGTGCCGCAGAGCAAGTAAGGCCCCGCGCCCCGACTACTGTACCTGTGCTCGGGAGCCCATGAGCCAAGCTTCTGAGCCCACACATTAAAACCACCGAAGCCCACGTGCCCTGGAGCCCATGTCCTGCTACAAGAGAAGCCGCCCCAATGAGAAGCCCATGAACCACATCTAGAGAGTAGTCCCTGCTTGTCACAACCAGAGAGAAAAGCCCCTACAGCAATGAAGACCCAGCACAGCCACACACACATACACACTCACACACATAAAATACAAATTGCAAAAATGACCCCTGTCCCTGACTTTTGCCAGGGTCATCCAGCCCCTTGCAAAGACAATATCGCTACTAGGCACGTGTGTTATTTCCAGATATTCCAAGATTTTCCAGGCAAACACCTATACATGTTACTCATGCCCCCTGCATAGGTGTCAGCCTACTATGGCAGACGCTGCCCGCTGGCTAGCCCAACAGGCGTGGGCATACTCCTCTTGTAACAGCCCTCTAGACTTATGTGGGGCTACTCATTGTTGCTCAGCTGAAAACCTGCATCTCGCAGGCTTTCCTTTACCTAATTATGTTTGCTTAGTAATTAAGTTGTGGATACTGGAATGGAAATTCAAGTGTATGTTACACTTCCCAAAATCTTCCTCTTTCCTGCAAGTTGGAGCTTCAGCAAACTTTTAGACCACGAAACAGCCCACTTTGATGACAGAACATGATAAAGGAAGTTGGGTCCTGAGGTTCATGGAGTCCCCTGAAAAGCCATGACCTGCCTCTCTCTGGGTTTTTTTATTTTTTAAACTGGCAAGAGAAGCAGCTTATGTCACTGTTAGGAGGTTACTGATTATGGGCTTCGCTGGTGGCTCAGACGGTAAAGAATCTGCCTGCAATGAGGGAGATCCGGGTTCGATCCCTGAACCAGGAAGATCCCCTGGAGAAGGGAATAGCAACCCACTCCAGTACTCTTGCCTGGAGAATCCCATGGACAGTGGAGCCTGGCAGACCACGGTCTACGCGATTGCAGAGACGGATACAATTGAGTGACTAACACGTGAGGTTCTGACATTTGCAGAAAAACTCAATTCCTAACAGACATGTATTTCTTAAACACTTCTAGTGAGACTGAATTGAGAACAAAAACATCCACTTTTACACTCATTTAAAAGAGAAAAACAAGCATGGTGGCCAACAAGAATTGACAAAGGATAACACAAAAGAGCTTTGAACAAAGTTCCAGTAGATGGCAGTATTGATCAACTTTTTCTTAAAAGTTAAAGTTGCTCTTCAAGATGTTAATTAAAATTTGTTGAAGAAGTTAGATATATCTTATGTTTTCTAAACAGAATTTGAATGTTATACTCAGCCATTAAAGAAGCGTGAAATTCTTCCATTTGCAAAGACGTGGATGGACCCAGAGGGTATTATGTTCAGTAAAATAAGTCACACATACACAACTACTCCATGTGATCCCTTATATGTGGAATCTGAAAAATAAAACAAGTGCATACAACCAAACAGAAATAGACTCAGAGAACAAAGTAGTTCTACGAGTGGTTAGTGGGGAGAGGGGTGGTGAAAGGGGCAAGATGGGGTAGGAATAGGAGATACAAAATGCTACGCATAAAATAAACAAGCAACAAGGATCTATTGCTGGCACAGCAAACAAAGCCACCATTTTGGAATAAATTTACATGGAGTATAACCTAGAAAAATATTGAATCACTATGTTGTTGTACACCTGAAACAAATAAAATATTGTCAATCAATTATACTCCAGTAAAAAAGAATTGAATGTGTATATTGCATATTGTATATTATGCTGTAAATTGTAAAACTAAGAAACAGCTTCAAGAGATAATTACACAAACAGCAATCACACAGTAACTGTGGACTTAATTAACATTTCTGAGCATTAACAACTTGCTAAGGGATTTGTAATGGACTAAATTGTATCCCCTCCCCCGCCCCATCCATATGTTGAAGGCTTTATCCTCACTGTGACTTTATTTAGAGACATTTCACTGGTGCCTCGGGGGAGTAAAGAACCTGCCTACAACGCAGGAGACCTGGGTTCAGCTCCCAGGTTGGGAAGACTCTCTGAAAGAGGGAATGGCAACCCACTCCAGTATCCTTGCCTGGGAAACCCCATGGACAGAGGAGCCTGGCGGGCTACAGTCCACGGGGTCGCAAAGAGGGGACACGACTGAAGGATCAACTCTTTCACTTTCTTTAGGGCGATAATTAAGGTGAAACGGGGTCATGGGGAGAGGGCCTAACCAACTGAGACTGTGTTCCTATAAGTAGCGGAAGACGGCTTCCCTGGAGGTCCCCTGGTTAAGACTCCAGAGGGTCCAATGCAGGGGGCAGGGTTTGAACCCTGGATGGGGAACTAAGATCTCACATGCCTTGTGATGTGGCCAGAAATTTTTTTTTAATAAATAAGTCAATGAAAGAAGAGAAAGAGACATCAAAGATCCCTCTCCATGGGCACACAGCGGAGAGGCCATGTGAGGACACAGCAGGGAGGCAGGAGCCTATCGGGCAGGAAGAGAGGTTTATAGGCCAGAAGCCAACCCCGACGGCACCTTGATCTCGGACTTGTAGCCTCCAGAACTGTGAGAAAGTAAATCTGTGTTGTTTAAGCCGCCCAGTCTGTGGTATCTTGTGTGGCCACCGAGCTGACTCATACAGGCTTCCCTCACATTATCTCTTAAGTTCTCACCACCCTGAGGTAGGAATTATTACGCTGGTTCTACCAAGGAGAGCACCGAAGCTCGAAGGGATATGTAGATTGCATAACACTCTCGCAGGCTTTTCACGTGTTGAGTCCGGGGCTCCCTGCTGGCCCCACCACGGACGGTGGCCGCCACGTGGCTGCAGGCGAGGGGCCACCTCGGGTCTGCACGGCGCTCGGCGCAGCCGCCCGCTCCCTCTTCTGGACGGTGGCTCCCCGGTTTTCCTCCTCCCGCCTTGGTTGCTCCTTTCTCAGCCGGGTTCTGTGGGCGTCCCTACATCTCCTTGATGCTGAAGGCCGGAGGACCCCGGGGCTCAGTCCTTGCGCCTCTTCCCTGATTATCCGTAGGCACTCCCAGGCGATCTCAGCAGGTTCCTGGGAATTGCTACAGCCTCGCACTGGTTCGCCTGCCTCCACGCTTGTGCCCCAAACGGTGACGCAGCAGCCAAGGCATCCTTGTTAACATGTGGGTCAGATCATGTCATTCTTTCGCTCTCCTCTACCTAGAGGGGAAGCTGGAGTCTTGCTGAGGGCTCACAAGGCCCTTCACTCTGGGGATCTCCGCCTCCAGCGTTGCTGCCTCTGCAGCCTGGTCTGGTTTCCCTCTCGCCTTTGGTCTGGTGCTCCAACCACACTAGCCCGTCTGTGCTCCTGCCTCAGGGCCTTTAGCCTTGCTGACTTCTCTGCGCGGGATGTTTTCTTGAGCCGAGGGGCTTTGGAGTCACCTTATCCGCAGGACATCCCTGTCTCAGTGGTACATCACTGCTCTCCCAGGGCTGCCTAATTCTTCTTCTTCCTTTATACTTCCCTTAAGCCCACCCCATGCCTAACATACCATATACTTTATTTATCTTGTTTATAATCCGTTTCCTTTCTCTTGAATGTAAGTTCCATAAGGGCAGAGATTTTGTTCTTTATTTTCGCTGTCCGAGTCCGCAGATCTAGAACAGCTCATGGTACATGGAAGATACACAATGAATATAGGCAAGAATCATACCATATTGCCTCACCTAGAGATAATTACTAAGAATGAGAACGGTTATTGTGCAAAGAATTCCCAGCAGCTGTCTATGTCTCACACAGAGGAAAACAAGGAAAGTTAGATGTAAACCACTACACAAAAGACTGGATGAATTCTTTTTAATTAAAAAAATTTTTAAATTAGACTGCAGTTGCTTTACAATGTTGTTAGTGTCTGCTATATAGCAAAGTGAATCAGCTATACATACACACACACACATATATATATATCCTGTCTTTTTTATTTTTAAATTTACTTTAAATTTTATATATTTACTTTAAATTTTTATTTAAGTATAGTTGCTTTCTAATGTGTTAATTTCTACTGTACAGCAAAGGGAATCAGCTATATGTAGACTTAAAACCTCCCTTTTGGGATTTCCTTCCTATTTAGATCATTGAGTAGAAGTCCTGTGCTATATACAGTAGGCTCTCATTACATACTTAGTAGTGTATATGTGTGAATCACAATCTCCCAACTCACCCCACGTCTGGATTAGATACAATTAAAAGAAATTATCAGACATTGAGGATTCTTAAGCACTGCAAATAAGCTAAATAAAGAAAAACAGTTGAATCTCTGAAGATGATGGAAAATAGGATAAATTGTAAATCTGTTGGTTTTTACCATCTCAGTGTGGAAAGACAGAAAGAAGGATGGGTCAGCTTCTTGTGATCTTCCTTCTCAGGTATCCATGACTAAAGTAAATGCACTTTTAAAAAATCTGAGTTTTGTGCATTTAAATATCCAAATGCAATATCCTTCCTGCTTAGAGAATTTTTGTAGACAACAAACAACATTGTAAGACTAATCCTGCTTAAAAAAAATACAACAGTATACTTGCCTGTAAAGGTTATTATATAGAATCCACTCATAAGGCTTGTATGAATCAGTTCCCTTAAGGAAATGCCATAATTCTAATGATACCCCTGGATGTTACTGGCATGTGTTTATATAGCTGTCTTCAATGAAGCCAATAATGTGATTAAGCGGCATATTATCTCCATGTCAGGCTGAAGTTACCCAGATTTTATAAGTTAGGGTAGAGAGTGAAATACAACGAGCTGAAAATGTATTACCTAGTAATCATGAATCTCAAATAGAATTGACTCTCCTGAGAACTAAACTGTCTACTTGCTGAGATTCCATCTGAAGGTGGCGAAATACATTGGACAGTATCTTCTAGGCAGGTACCTTGAGGTTCCTCAGCTGTATGTTTCATTTTTAGAAGCACTGTTTCCAGGCTGTGTTGTTTTGGAACCCATCTGACAGGTATATGAATCTGACTCAAAGAGCTTTTAGAGCTGGAAGGGGCCTCAGAGATAATCGGCTCCACGCTCTTGCTCTGCAAGTCGGGAAATGTGACCTGGAGACATGAAGCAACTTGCCCAAGGAGGTGCCAGTAGCTTGTGGCGACGTCGACAGTAGAATCCCATTTTTCCAATTCCAGCCTCGATCTCTTTCCTTTATCCCGCTCAGAAAACCCACACATTCCAAAACACTGTAAACTGAGCATCACCTTACCTGCAAGAGCAGCAATGTTTAGAAGACTATGTGTATTGTATTACTACTTAAATGGATCGTATGGCTTTGAGAAAGAATGGGTACATCATGGGAATGGGGACTGACACATGAGAATCCTGGTAGAAATGACAAAACCCTAGTAATGCAAAGTGGATTGCAAACAGTCTTGGCACCTTAATTTCTCCATTAAATGGCCTGTGTCTCTGAAGGTGGTCACGTCACACCTGTCACTCTGCCCTCTTTATCTTTTAAACATTTAAAAAATTATTATTTATTATTTTTGGCTGCACTGGATCTTCACTGCGGTGCATGGGCCCTAGGGCATGTGGGCTCAGTAGCTGCAGCCATATGGGATTACTTGCTTCTTGGCTTGTGGGCTATTCTTGGACCAGGGGTCAAACCCATATCCCCTGCATTGGCAGGCGGATTCTTAACCACTGGATCACCAGGGAAGTCCTGTCACTCCACCTCTTGCTCTAAGGATGCATATCTGTGACTCTCACCACATACTTCCAATTATAGTTGGTAAAAATGTCTATACACTTCATTGGTTTCTTAGTACACAGAAAAATTGAATAACAGAACTATTAGTACTTAGGCAAGGATACATGAATAGTTTCTACACTTTATAGTTTCTATAAATCTGTTTCCTATTCAGTTAGATATTAGGCCATCTGGTAATGGAGAAAATGTTTGGAAATCCACTGAAGTTAAGCTGAAATGTTGCATTTCCTGCCTTTGGGGTTTGAATTTTTAAGTTTCACGTGGTAATAGATAGTGATCAGACCAAAATTAATAACTCCTTTGTATATATATATCCACAAAGGTAAGGGTACACATGTATATAATTCACATAGAAAGACACATGTGGTATTAACAAGAGTGCTAGACTCAAGTTCCTCCAAGCAACTAGGAGTACAGTCACTTATCAAGTTGCTACATCAGACATAGTGTGCTTGCTTATTAATATTCCAGCATAATGTACAAACAAACTGGTTTAGTTTGAAGAGAAAAGTGAAAGAAATAATATCCTGATACTATATTCCCACACATTTTGCCATGGAAACATATACACAACCGTACAAAATCCCACTTACAAAATGCAGAATACTAGCAAAACTAAACAAAATGGTTTTTAACTCACATGTTCAAATAAATTCTTTTTTTAGAATTATTTACTTATTTTTAGTTGCACTGGATCTTCATTGTTTTGTGCAAGCTTTCTCTAGTTGTAGCGAGTGGGGGCTACTCTTTGTTGAGGTGGGCAGGCTTCTCATTATAGTGGCTTCTCTTGTTGCAGAGCCCAGGTTCTAGGTGCACAGGCTTCAGTAGTTGCAACTCTCAGGCTTAGCTGCTCCTCAATATGTGGAATTTTCCCAGGCTAGGGATCAAATCTTTGTCCCTTGCATTGGTGGGTGGATTCTTATCCACTTTGTCACTAGGGAAGTCCTTAAAAAGTTCTCAGGTAGGACACTACAGAAACAGTTAATTTAGCAGCTTAAAAAAAAAAAAAAAAGTTAAAGACCTAGAATTCTTTCCTTCTTTCCATTCTGCTGTAAATTGCATGTGGGATCTTTCTTCATGGTCACAAGGTGGCTGCAGCAGCTCCAGACATCTCATCCCTTATATCCCCTAGGGTAACAAACAAAACCTAGAAGAAAAGATAAGGGCATAAACTTATTTTCTATTCCTTTGTGAAGAAAACTACTCAGACTCCCCAGCCCCAATCAGATTTTTCCTTGTAAGACTAAAAATTGCATCATGTGCTCATGCCTAAACTAGTCACCACAGCGAGAAGTAGACTGATCATCACTTGGTTAGATAAGTGATTCTCAACCCAGGCTGCACACTAGCATCACTTGGAGAGTTTTCAAAAACTGTACAACTCTAGTCCAATTAATGAGAATCTCTGTAGGCCTGGGCATCAGTATTTTCACAGCTCCCCAGAAGATTCTGATGAACAGAGAGGGGTGATCACACATGTTTGAATGGCTATTATAAAAAAGACAAGAAATAACACATGTTGGCAAGGAGGCAGAGAAAAGGGAACGCTCATACACTGTTGGTGGGAATGTGAATGGGTGCAGTCATTACAGAAAACAGTCTGAAGTTCCCTCAAAAAATAAAAAGTGCAACTACCATATGATCCAGTAATTACACTTCTGGGTATTTATTTAAAAGAGTCTAAAACACTAAGGTGTAGGCACCCTGGGACTTCCCTGGTGGTCCAGTGTTAAGTCTCTGGGATTCCACGGCAAGGGGTGTGGATTCTATCCCTGGTGGAAACTAAGATCCCATATGCCATGTGGCATGACCAAAAATAAATAAATAAATAAAGTGAAAAGGGACTCATGCATGTATCCACTTAAAGAAAGATTATGCACTCTCCCGTGCTCATTACAGTGTTATTTATAATAGCCAAGATATGGAAATGCCCTAAGTGCCCATCAGTTGATGAATGGATAAAGAAAATGTGTGATATATATAAATGGATATTGTTCATTTGTTTATCCATGTATTATTGTAAACAGAATATTATTCAGCCATAAAAAGGGAAAATCTTGTCATTTGAAACAACATGGATGGACCTTGAGGGCATTATGCTAAGTACAATCATAGAAAGATAAATAGTGTATGATCTCACTTATAAGTGAAATCTAGAAAACAAAGTAACAAGAAAAGAGCTCACAGATACAGAGAATAAACTGGCGTTTGCCAGAGCGGGAAGTCCTTTTGGGTGGAACAAAATTTGAGTTATGAAATAAATGTCTTGGGGATACGATGTACAACATGGTGACTATAGTTAATAACACTGCACTGCATATTTGAAAGTTGCTAAGAGAGTAAATCTTAAAAGTTCTCATCACAAGGAAAAAAAATGTGTGACTGTGTATGGTGATGAATGTTTATTAAATTTATCATGAAAATCATTTCATAATATATACAAATATCAAATAATTACGTTATATACCTGAAACTAATATAATATTGCATGCCCATTATACCTTAACAATAATTTTTAAATGGTAATAATAAAACAAAAACTTCTGAATAAAAGAAAATAATGAGAAAATAAAAGTAAATAGTTTAACTCTTAGCTGAATCAAGATTCATCCCCTTGGGTAAGGGAAGGACCAGCCCTTCTTGAGACCTGTGGTTGAGTTGCCTGATAACTGAATAAAATCAAGGTTCTGTTATCAGGGAAGTGAGGAGACAATGGCTTTGCCATTTGATCATGGAATGCGGGTAAAGATTTAAGAACCAGTCAGAGATCTAGAAGCACCTGTCACTAATACACATGATCAACACTGAAGATAATTTTCTCTTGAAGTCACATCAGTCTACTGCATACTCACTGTTCATAATATTAATAGAAAATGAATTCCTTCTTGTCTCCTGAGCTCAGAGCTACTCAGGCACTGAGGAGCAGGTTTGTCAGGATGACAGAGGACCAAGGTAATGGATTTCAGTGATGAAACAGGAAATTCATTCATGAGTTTTAGGCACACCTCCAAACTGACTACTTAGCCAGGAAATGGGAGAGCTAGTTTTTCCTACTTCTGCCTCACTATCCTCAATGAGAGTGACCAAATAGTAGACTAAATGGAATCTTAGAGAAAATCTGGCTTCCACATTCTCCCCATCCTGCCAGCCTGCCACTCATTTTCATCTTAGGAGAGATGGAGGCACAGAGAAATTATGCAACCCTGGAGATTACATCAGAAGTCTGTGGCAAACGTAAGACCTTTTCTCCACCTTTCTCCTGCTCTGTCTTTGGCCCTTGTTTTTTTTTTTTACAATAATCACAATCATTTCTCTGATTGTAGTTCTGTGTATCTAAACTGCACAGAAGGTTCTAAATAAACATTTAGCTTTAAGACTCAGTTTTCTAAAGGGACACATGGGGGCAGCAAATGTTTAGAAAAAAAATCTGCTTCTACTGTGTGTGTCTGTGTCCAGAAAATGTTTAGAAATGGGGAATTTGGGGGAGTTTGGGTGCTTTTTTTTTTATGGTATTGACATCACTCTGATCTATAAGTTACCACGTGGTGTTGCGGACTTCAGAGAAAGTGAAGGTCACCGAGATTCAATTTTGCTCCCAACTGTGCCACGGCTAAGAGATTATGAAAAGCACTACTCATCACTAGGAAGCATGTCTTCAGGATGTTTATGAATATTGAGCCACACCTTCCTTATAGAAGTTAATGAGATTATGTGTCACACAGATTGTAACAAGTATGGAAGAACTTATTGAAGATTTTCTTTAGCTACAATAATAACCCCTTTTCATTGCTAGGATTACTGATGAAGAAAACATTTTCTTTTATGGTTCCTTCTATTTTTTATTTCCCCACTCATTTAACATTTCCTTTCTTATCACTCCCAGTAACTCCCCAATAGTGATTTCTGAGTTATGATGCCTGCTTTCCATTAAAAGTGGAATTATCACACTGGAATTTTGTGCCATAAAATGTCAGGCATGTGTCTAGACAATGTTCAAGAGACATTAAACAAACAGGTAGCTGCAGGCAGATTTGGCCCGAAAGTTCACATTTTCTGGTTTTCTTGTGAATCCAGTGGAGGCAGCACTCATTCATAGGAAAGAGTCATGAATGAAAAGTCACCCTGAGACCCAAAGAGTCACTTCTCCAGCATCATCCAGAATCAAGGCTTTGGAGGTCATTTCTATCCACACTGATTTTTTTCCCACCTGCAGTGAACTATGGACACAGAACTCATACTTAATCCTAACCCTTTTAAAGCAGACACACTGGATGCTTGGGTTTACACAGATGTAGTCAAAAAGGTATTTTAATCAGGCCTTTAATCCTGAGCACAATCAGGACACAGTGTCCTGGACTAGCTCAGAAAGGAAGAGGTGTGATGAGAAGGGCCCCCAGCCTGGACCCTAGTTCTTCTGACCGCCTTGGCCATTAACAAACTGATCGGCGCCCAGCTCAGCTTACACACCTGTCCGTACTGGACTCAGAAGACATGCAGTGGTGAGGAGCATTCCGATGAGAGCTTGGACACTCTAAAATTCTGAGCCTCTGATGGTTTCTGCCTCAGTTTATAACTATGGACGCATACCAAATTCCCTCTCTTTGCGAGGTTTGACCTTGGCTGCCTTTGAATGTCACAGATCAGGTCCTCTCTATCTAGTGCTGGCACTGGGACATATCAGAGCGGCCCAAACCAGGAAATCCTACTGTTTGAAGAAGTTTTGCTGTGTGCGCTTCTCTCTCTAGTAGTAAAAGAAAAACCAAAAAAAGTGTTCCAAATTTTGTCAATATCCTGGGGAGGTTTTGTATAAATATTTGAATGCAATAAAGATATGTAGAGTATACACACACACACACACACACACACACATATTTAGATATTTTGCTTAACATGAATTTGATACAATGATTATCTGAATACTCCAACAATGGAAGGAGAAAATACATATTTAAGCCATTTTGTAGGTACTTATCCTTTATTCTGTACACTTGAGAGGGTCATTCAAGCTGTAATTTTACAATAAAAAAGAGGTGAGAGGGAGAGAGGGGAGACTCAAGATGGAGAGTCTTTATATATATATATACATATATACCCCTGGAGAAGGGAATGGCTAACCACTCCAGTATTCTTGCCTGGAGAGTCCCATGGACAGAGGAGCCTGGCAGGCTCCAGTCCATGGAGTGGTAAAGAGTTGGACATGACTGAACAACTTTCACTTCATATATGCACACATCCATAAGTGTATACACACACAGACACACTTATGGCTGATTCTCATTGTTGTGTGACAGAAACTTATACAACATAGTAGAACAATTACCTTCCAGTTAAAAATAAAAAAGCAAAAATTAAGATAGCTGGAAATTAAAAGCAGCCAGATGTTATTATCATCTGAGTCTTTGTTCAACTAAAGTGTCTTGACAACTTCACCTTTAGAAGTTCCTGAGGCAAAAGAAAACCAGTTTTTCAAATTTAAAAAATAAAGTATTTAAACCAAAGGCCACACTTAATATCCTGTAACTTGGGTGTTTTAACTAGTAATTCTCCAACGGAAGAGTCAAGTCAGAAGAGAACTGTGTGTATAAATTGTCAGGTTCTGGGTGTTTGTTTTCAATCACTTCCAGAGGAAGAGCTTCCCTTTCATTCTTCTAAGCACCACTCTTCATATTCATACAGGAAAATTCTATAATTCTCACATCCTCAGTGTCGGGGCTGAGAAGATCTAAGTTGAAAGGCTGTTACACAATTTATGTTGTAAGATTCAGAAAGAATACATCTTGAGTTTGGAAATAGATGAAAGTTGCCATGTCAGTTTTTAAAAAACCTTACGTATTTGATCTGGCCTTGTTACACTGTCTACTGAAAGTCTGAAGGCAACCTGAGACACTGAAAGAAGTACAGAAAAACACAAAGCCTCCCCAAGATTCCATAGCCATATGAAGTACTATTTTATTGAAAAAAATAGAGACTTAGAAAGAAACCAAAACCCAAACACCTAGCATACATTCTTCATTTTTGCATATGTAATTGGAAATCTAGAGGAGGCTGGCCTGTTATCTTGAGATATTTGATAAATAATCTTGCAGGGGTGGAGGGAGGTTCTGGGGAGAGTGGATATAGGTATACACAGAGCTGATTCACGTTGTTGTTCAGCAGAAACTAACAAAACACTGAAAAGCAACTACCCTCCACTTGAAAAAAAATACTTTGCACAGCCTCAAAACACACACAGCCGACACCTTCACGCGTTGCCAGCCTTTCAGCATCTTGTCCAAAAGCAGTGAACCTGCATTAGTAAGGAATTACGACATTAAGACATGGAAGTCCGGAAATTTCCAGCGTTTGCTCTGTTGAAGAGTGTGGTCGCTTGAAAAAGCAGTGGAGTCTGCGGGGTGCCGTGGGGCGCATCCTCGGGAGCTTCCTGGAGGAAGGCGGAAAAGGCTAAGAGAGTGGTCACCACCTTTGCAAGGAAGGCCTTACCTCGTGTTTCTAAATGAAAGGGACAGATCCTTGAGAAAAGTCTTTGAGCACGCATTTCAGCCTGTTCCGCCATCAGGCAACTTAGAGACAAGATAGAAAGTAAGCGGAGCCTCGTCTAAGTCGATCCAGCACCCGGGACCGCTCTGGGCAGCGGCCGATGGGGGAAATTGAAGGACTTGCGCCAAGGGAGCCGGGCCAGAGCCCTCGCCGCTGCCGCGCTCGTCAATGGCTGAAAATTTGAGGCTCCCTTCCCAGACTCCCAGGAGACTTGCATCAGCTTAGGAGACTTTCTGTCTCCACCCGCCGCTAAGTCCTGAATGGGAATGAGCGCCTTCGATTCCCCGCCCCCGGCCCGCCCGGCGCCGGAGCGCCCTCCGGCCCGCGCCCAGCGGGCACCGTCCTCCCGCCGGGCGCCCCTCCTCCCCGGGAGCGCATCCCGGGGCGCAAGGAGGGGCGGCGGCGGCGATGGGATCCCGGGCGGTCGGCTCGCCAGCGGCCCCCGCGCGTTCCCTCGCGCCGCCGCGGAGCGACCCCCACCTGTTTCCCCAGATGAATTTCCAAGAAAAGGACACGTCTGTAGCCCCGAGGGTGAGCAGGCCCCACCTGGACACACACCCTCCTCTAGATTTCATGGCCCGGAGGACAGCGGCGGGTGAAGCCCCGAGGGCCGGGCGCGCTCGCCGACTGCGAGTACCGCCCCGGAGCCGCTCCCTAGCCGGCTCCGCCGGACTTTGCGTCCAACAACCTCGAACTTGTCCTCGGGGGCGCAGGGGGAGGCCCTAGGACGCAGCGACTGGGTGCGCCCTTGATCTGCAAACTCAACCCGGAAAGTCTAGGGGTGGGAGGGAGCGGAGAGCGGAGGTGTCCCTCCCCGGACGCAGGCAGAAGCGGGCGACCGGAGGATCCACGCTTTTCGGACCTGAGATTCAGAGGACATGCACGCGGCCGGAGCGAGTGAAACTGACCCGCCTAGCAGGGTTCGAGGAGTTGGGAAGCGGGGAGGGAAGGGTGGACGAGGGAAGAAGTGTTTCTTGGTGAAGAGGAGGCGTTCTGGAGCTCAGAGTCACAGCTGCCCCAAGAAAAACCCAGGTGTGCCTCTAAGCCTGTATCTCGAGAAAACAGCCGATGCCGCCGAGAGAGGCAGGGGAGCGCTGAGCTTCGCCCGCTCTTGCTGAGCGGTGATGTTGAACTTGTTCTTAAATCGGTTACGTCTAATGCAAGTTGCTTGAGAGAGTCACACACCTCACCACACCTAGGACCGGGTCATGCCCTTTTTTCTCAAAGACTGGGACAGGTAAAGGTGGGATCTCAAGTTTTTCTCAAGGCCGAAGATGAAGAATGGCTGGGGATTGGAACGTCAAACCCCAAACTCTATCTCAGATAGAGGCACACATTTCCGTAGGCCAGTGGGTCTCAAGTTTAAGTCTGCACCAGCATCCTTGGGAGGGCTGGCTGCTTTACTCTTGGTTGGGCCTGACCCTCCCAGTTCTCAATGGAGCTAAAGTGACGCCTGAGAATTCGCATTTCTAGTAAGTTCCTAGGTGATGCTCTCTTGCTGGTCCTTGGACCATGCTTAGACAACCACTGTTTCTGCCACTGGTTCTCAGATTTGGTTGCACAGTGCAGTCACCCCAGATGCTTTAAAAATGACTTCTGGTTGAGTCCTACACCCAGAATGGACTTCCCTGGTGGCTCAGAGGTAATGTATCCACCTGCCAATGCAGGACATATGGGTCAGGAAGATCTTCTCAGGGTTGGGAAGATCTGCTGGAGAAGGAAATGGTAACCCACTCCAGTATTCTTGCCTGGAAAATTCCATGGACAGATGAGTCTGGTAGGCTGTAGTCTATGGGGTCACAGAGAGTCAGACATGACTGAGCAACTAAACCACCACCACCACCACCTATCCTCAAAAGTTCTGATTCACCTGATCTGGGGGTCACCTGGGCATCAGGATTTAACTCTTTAGGTGATTCGAACATGCAGCAAAACATGCAGCAAAGTTCTAACACCACTGTCTTAAATCATCCATTGCCTCAGACAACTTTTGTGGGGGAAAGGGGGACAGGCACCTTCTCTCATCCTGCTTTTGCTGACTTTGCCAGCTTTGGGGCTAGCTTCCCAGTCTTTGGAAAGGAAAACCCTTTGCCTTACAGGTGTTTTGCCAGTGACACAAGCAACGTGTTGAATGTCCACTTTCATCAACCAAACATTCATTATGAAGGATGAAACAATTCTCACTAAGACCTTAAACATGCAAATGACAATTTAACATCGGTAATTCTGCCTGTTACCCCGTTAGCCACTGGGGTTCAGGGTGGAGGGAGCCAGAGTGTAGGGTTAGTGATTGAAGGCTTTTCAGTATGGACTTACGGAGAGTGAAAGTCCCCAACCCAGGCTGGATCCGCAGGCACTGCATCCAAACAGGCCAAACGCTGTCCTGCACATTAATATTGGCTTCAGGGGGAAATCTCACTCGCCCTTGGCTAGAAGTGTCAGGGTGAGGAGGAGTGGTGTTGGATGTCCAAGATCGCTCAGGCACAAACCTAAACTCTGGCCATATTGTGCTGAGTTGATGATATCAAGGCTGAAGGGTCAGGGTCAGCTTGTTCTCTTTGCCCCTTGGAGGGCAAGAGAAGCAGAGGCACCAGCATCTCAGAGGAACCCCCCCTCCTGGGCCACCCTGCTATGAATGGGTTTGGCTGCTTGAAGGGTTTCTCACCTCATTCTAGAGAGGGATGGAGATAATAAACCAAGAGACGGGGTTCTCACAAGGACTGTAACTTCCCCAAACTTCTGCCTTTCCTGGCCATTTGGCGGGTACTTAACCTGGGCGTCCCTGGTGGCTCAGATGGTAAGAAATCCGCCTGCAATGTGAGAGACCTGGTTTTGATCCCTGGGTTGGGAAGATCCCCTGGAGGAGGGCACCACAACCCACTCCAGGATTCTTGCCTGGAGAATCCACATGGACAGAGGAGCCTGGGGGCTAGCCATGGGGTCCCAGAGAGTCGGACACGACTGAGCAACATGAGTTATCAGTGACCAGTTAACCCTCCCTGTCCTTAACCCTCCTCTCATCCAAGAACAAGTGCATGGGGAGGCGGGACGTGGGGGTTAAGGGGAGCAGAACTCTCCCCCACAGTTAGGAATACCTGAAGACTGCCCTTTGGGACGTGTAGGTCCCCTGGGCGAGAAAGAGGCAGAAAGAGACCTTGAAGTTTCTGAGAAGGCAGGTTTCCCCTCTCGGCCCATCTATTTGCATGGGGGGGGGGGACTGGGGAGCGTCTTGGAAGACACCCCAAAAGCAGACAGTGGAGGAGGGGCGATGCAGATTCCAGAGTCAAGACGGCGATTGGGCGCCCAGCCGAGTCAGGTCCCAGCCTGGACGCCTCTGTCACACCCCCGCGCCAGCGCGCGGACTACCCTCTGTTTCCCTAGCCTGGAGGGACAGGGCTTGTCCAAGCGGTTTTCCCTGGAAAGGAGTTGGGAGAGTGGCCCTTTCCTTTGCGCCCCCGCATTGCGCCCCTCACCCGCGCCAACACACACGCACACACACACTCCGCGCGCTTCTTCGCCAGGATTTCCCTCCGGGGCAGATTACTTTATGACAGGGTGTGATAAGTGGTGATTTTGTTCCTCTTTTGATGGCAGGATTGCTTTGTAAACAGAAGCGCAAACTCGTTCCGATAGTGGTTCCGCACCAGTGCGCGGCGGCAGCCCCGGCCCAGCGGGCGGCGGAGGCTGCGGCTGCACCTGTCGCCCCGGGCTGGGAGGGACCTGGGCCGCGCGCGGCAGGGCCGCTCCGAGCGCAGCCTCGATCCTCCGGCCTCCAGGGCACCTCTAGGCTCTTGGCCTCTGGGCCTCCTCAACCCACTACTCCGAGAACTCCCCGCTGGACGTGAGCGCCTAGAGGTACCGCGGTGGGCACACGGCGGCTCTCGCGGCGGCCCTTCCGCATTCTCCCAGGGAACCGATGGTAAGAGGGTTGGCTTCTTCTGTCGTTACTGGTAACCTTATTCTTTTGCCCTAGTCCAGCTGGAGGTTTGAGTGAGCTTTCGTGAGCTGGAGGGAGGAATCGCTCAAGGTGAAGGCCTCAGATACTGGAGCGGCAAGACACTGGTTCATTCCCCTCATCCTCCCCCCACCCCTCCCCACGAGTGGTCCAGCCCTCTCCTTCACTGGTCAGCTTGGGAGGGACCAGTTTATGCTTTGAGGGACCCAGTGAAGACCCCAAACTGACTTAGGCTCGCTCAGGCCTAGACGCCAGGAAGGCGAGCTTCAGCAGGAGAATAGGTGGGTGGGTGGGGTGGCAAGGAGCAGTGGGTGGGCATTCATTCCCTCCCAATAACCCAGACTCCTCCTCTCAGGGGCAGGTGAAGCCGGGACTGCAGCAGGTGTGAATGTGTGAGTTAACCCACTGCTCAGATCTAGATTTCCAAATCCCTTAAGGAGCCTCCACAGAGGCTCTGGGGTTGGGCTGGCACTTCCTGATGAGTGAAAAGGCGGGAATATTCCTGGAGGTAGTAGGGTGGAGTGAATGCCCTTCCAGGAGGACGTTTGCCCTGAGGGAAAGGCTAGCCCCGGTGCAGCTTTGGGGTGATGGAACCAGGAGCGGGGCATTATCGGCTGGGAACAGATTCCAGCCCGCTCTCGAAGGACACCAGGGGCCTCCGGGAACCTGAGCGCAGCATTACTTGACTGCGAGCTGGCTGCAGTCTGACCCCAAGTCCTCCCGTTGCTGCCAGAAGCCCCGGGAGCCAGCACGGAGCGGGCACAGAAAAGTTCCAGACTGGGCTTCGAGTCCCAGGATCTGTTAGCGGCGGAACCTGCTTTGCGGGATCCTGCTGATCTCTCTCCCCTAACCGGGGAAAAGGAGACAGGGGTTGGGGGAGGAGAGAGGGAAGGAGGAGCCTAAGTTTTCTCTGATTTGCAAGAGGCCTGAGGCCCCTTTCGGGAGGTTCTTGGGCGCTTCGACGGTTGCCAAGAGCAGTTAGTGGCCGTGGGCCTGCCTTCGCACTGGGCGCAGCTGGCATCTTGGGGAGGCTGATCGGAGCCTGGGCGCTGGATGAAGCTGGGAGGTGTCCCGCTTCTCGCCACCCGCCCCCACTCCCCCTCCCTCAGGCTCCTCCCTCCTGGAAGCGGCAGAATCAGGCTGGTTCCAGCGACCGAGGAGGTAGAGGTTCAGAAAGGCCCCGTGGGGCGAAGCCGGTGTCTCGCGAGCACGGGCGAGGGCGCACGCTCGGGCAGACCAGGGCTGTGAGTGGGGAGGCGCAGGAGGAGCCGTTGGCCGCCACGTCCGGCCGCGGTGCGCCTGAGGAAGGAGCGATGGCGTAGACACCTTCTAGAAGAAAACCGGTCTCGGGCGCCGGGAGGGTGCGGACCGGGGCAGGGCGGCCTTGGGCGGGCTCGGCAGCCTCTGGCGCGCCACATGCGCGCCTTGCCAAGTGCTTTGCGGCCACTCTCCTCGCGAGGTCTCAACACATTCCCCACTTTACAAGTGAGCAAACTGAGGTTCAGACCAGGCAGGAAACGTAAACCGACTAGGCTGAGTTCGGACCCCCAGGGGTCACACTCCAGAGGCACATTCTAGCTCCCGGCCGCTCCCGGACTCCTCGAGCCCCTCCCCCTGCCCTCCCTGCCCCCACCCGGCTCCTGCCCCAGGCCTCTGAGCGGACTCAGGGGCCCTCACGCCGAAGGCCTGGGCTGCTGCACTTCCAAGCTGTGCTGTCCCCTTCCAGGCCACTCTGCACGGCGCCTTGGCTTCGCGCTTAAGCACGCTCGCAGCGTTGCCTCCCTTCCCTACTCCCCCCAAACGACCTAAGTTGGCAACTCTTCGCGCCCCATCTCGGCCCTGGCACCGGCCCGCCGGTCCTTCCTCGGCTGGGCCTGGCCCCGTCAGCCGGGTCCCAGGTCCCTCCGGCTCTTACACGCCTAAGAGTGGGAAGCCAGGCTCCCCGGGCCTGAACCTGGGCTCCCTTTAAAGTGCGCATAGCACCTCCCGCCGGAAACTCTTCGAGCTACAGGCGCGACCTCCGCGTGAGTTCGGCTTTCTGAAGAACTGGGTTTTCACCAAACTATTTTGACCGCTGGAAAAAGCCGGAGAGGTTAAAGACAGACGCGAATGGGTTAAAAACGCCCTAATTTAGGTTACTTAAAATTCGTTGAAAAGAAAAAACCCAACAAACCCACAAACAAAACCCAAACTTGTAGAGCCAGGTTCTAAAGCAGGTTCAAGAAAGTTTCCAATCACCCAGAGAATCGGCGCGGGCTGAAAGTCCCGCAGCTCAGGGACGATGAATGTGCCCGGGCGACACGGACGGTCCGAGAGACACCGCCACACCACCCTTGGGAAGGCCAGGAGGGTGCAAGGCCTTTGGGGCCGCCCCCCGGGAGAGAGGCTTGCAGGGGGTCTAGAGAGGGGAGGTTTTATTGTGGGGACAAGCCCCCTCCCCTCAGGAGTTGACCTTTCGCCCACATTTGTCTGACTCCTCAGAGAAGAGGATTTGAAACCGGTTCTTTTTTCCTCTCTCGGATCCCGCGACGGCAGCCTGGGAAAGTAACTGGGCCCCCGTCCCAGGGGTCCCAGGGGTCCCAGGGGTCCCAGGGGTCCCAGGCCCAAGCCCAGGACTGGCGGCGGCCAGACCGGGGCTGGCATGGTGGCCTGGCGGCCGAGAGGCTCAGCCCCTTCCCCTCGCCTCCCTCCCGGCCAGGTGTGGTTCCCGAGCAGGTGAGCTCCGAGGGAACCCCGAATCCTGCGGCTTCCTTTAAAGCTCCCTTCTAATTAGAAGACAGCGGTGAAATCATTTGAGTGATTTTATCTGTCATGGGAAAGCAAACCCCAGCCCAAACCTCGGTGGCCCAGCCCACAACCACCGACGCCCCGTCGTCCCTCTAAAAAGTTTTAGTGGGAAGGAAAAAAAAAAAAAGAAGGAGCCGGGAAGCCACCGAGGAGTGGGGGCAGGGGCGGGGACCCGTGAGAGTGAGGGGCCAGGGTGGACTTAAAATAGAAGTGTCAATGTCTGAGTGCGCAAATGCGTGTGTGCGTGTGTGCATGTGTGTGCGCGCGCGCGTGTTTGACTGTCTGCAGGGGGAGGAGATTAAACCTGAAAGTCAGAAATGAAACAGAACCGTGAACGTCTTCACCTACTGAGAAACACTTTGATCTGAGATCCGACACTGAAGCCGCCCCGGGGGTTGCGGACCCGCATCCGCCAGGTTGAACCTCGCGGGCCGGTGGGGAGGCCGGAACCGGGATCAGGCCGCACCGCGCGGCACCTCAGCGGCTGGCCCAGGCACCGGGTCTTGCCCTCCCCGCCCCCACGCAGGGGTGGAGAGTCCCCAGCGCCCCCCCTCCCCAAAGTTCCCAAGGGGAAGAGAGCCCGGGGGCGAGCGTGCAGATGCCCCCATTGCTTGAGTGGGAAAACACACCGGGTCACTCTCGCGTCGCTCCCAGCACGCTCCAGCAGGCAGTTTGCCTCGGTTCTCCGGCCGGGGACTGACCGGGAAAGCGGGTTGGGGCTGTTGGGAAAAGCTGGAGCCGATGGCGAGATTGCCGCGGCTATAAATCCATCACTTCCCAGGTCAGCTCTGCGAGGACCTGGGACTAAAGGGCTGGCGGAGTGCATTCCTGGGCTAGCGCGCATGCGTCGGCAGGTAGCAACCCAGCTCTTTATGACCAGGTGAGATGTTGGTGAGCAGGTAAAAAAAGGAGGATTTGCCTAAGCGATTCCAGGGAGCGGGCCCGGCCGAGCCCTACAGCCCATGCCCGGCGGGGACCCGTCGCCAGGAGCGCCGAGCCGCGATGTCCATACTTGCCAAAATGGGGGACTGGCAGGTACGGGGGTTTGCCTCGGCTGGGGCTGAGGTGGGCGGGGGTGGAGCGGGGGAGGGGGCCGGGCGGGGGGAGGCGGAGAGCAGGAGCCGTGGCCCAGGGCGGCGGAGTCGCAGGGAGGCGCGCCGGGCAGCGCCCGGGAGTGTTCCCCGGAGAGAACGCGGGCAGGAGCAAACGGGCGCAGGCGGCGGCCGCGGCGCTGGGGGCCACGCGCGCCACCGGCCGGCCGGGCGCAGGGGAAAGTCCGGCGCACGCTCCACAGGTGGCCCCGGGGGTCACTTGTGGTTTGCGCTACAGCCGCCGCCACCCCCCCCCCCCGCCTCGCCACCACCCCCCCAAGTTGAAACTGGGCTGGATGACTCATTCGGGCGGGGGCAGGGCGCCGGACGGGGGTGCGCTGCGCCGGGAGGAAGGTTCGGTGCTCGCTACGCCTCCGGTCTCGCTCTGGACCCCAGGGCTGCGCGTGAGCCGGGGCTCCCGTGCACCTGTCTCTCTTCCCGGCTCCACATTTGGGGGAACCAACAGGGCCGGAAGACTAGAGAGGGGGCCGGCTGGACGGGTCGCGCCGGCGAGCATGTTCTTTCGGGGAATGCCTTAAAGAGTTTGCGCCAAGTTGAGCTTCTCACTCCGGCTTGTTCCCGAAGCTAGTTTTTTTTTTCACCGCTTGGGCTCCGGGTGGGGGTGACTGGCGGGGGGCGGTAAGTGGCGAGGGATGCGGCAGAAGGCCTAGATTTGGTCGAAACCAACGCCTCCCAACGTTGGCCCGACTAGGCCGCAGGCACCGCGAGGCCAAGTAGACTCCAGATACTTCGCTCCTTGAGCCCGGGGCCCGACCTCGGCCAAGGGAGCCTTAGATTCAGCGTCCTCCTACCTTCCAGACGTTTCCCTACGAAACCAGAGAGGCTCTGGCCAGGCTGGTGGGAAGGGCAGCCTCTCCCCTGTAGCCGATTTCATAATGGGAACCGCGGGGCCCTCTTTTCGCCCTAGCCAAGGGAAGGCCTCTTGGGGCGAGATTCTGAGTGCCGAAAAGCCTGCGGGTCCAATGAAATGGAAGGCCCCAAACTTCTTAAAGAAAAGCCGAGGCCCTGCTCCTTCCGGGGCGAGGTCTTTTGCTTGTTTCAGGTTCTGGCCATTAGAAGCAAAGTTCAGAGAAGTCCCACCTTCACTTCGCTCTCTGGAGTCGGGGAAAGGAAGTCAACACGATGTCTTTCTTTCTTTCCTTGTAGTTATTTTTTATCAGCCGGGACGTCTTTGAAGCCTCTCCTTCCCAGTTAAATCTAAACAAGTGCAACTTCATTTCCAGAGTTAGACTTTGTGGTTTAAGGGTGCAAATTCCACTCGGAACTCAGATCTTGGGCACCCACCATCTCCCTCTCTTGCCCTGTGGTTCTTAGGGATCTTCTTCATTCTCCTCCGTAGGGTGAAGACTGGGGGGCTCCTTGAAAGCCGAGGTCTTTTGGCTTTCTCCTCAAGCCAGGTGAACTTTGCCGCAGAAATCCTCGGGGAGAGAAAAGACCAGGAGTGCAGACTTGGCCAGGGACTGGGCCTCCGGTGAGCCCCTCTGAGTGGGGCTGAAGGAGACAGGAGCGAGCCCTGGGCCTGCCTCCCGGTGGACTCAGTTTAACAAGCAGTGGGAAGCTGGGATCTCGGGTGGGGCAGGCGGATTTGGGGTCTGTAGGGGCTGGGCCCTCCAGGTTGGGCCTGCTGGACTCCTGGGGCCCACTTGGTGGTGACCACCACCACCGGCGAAAATGGCAGCTTCCTGTCTCCCTGGGTGTCTCTGTCTCTCCCAGGCGTCTCTGTCCCTCACACAGATAACTCACTCTTTCCCCAACACCCTTTACACGCCCCCAGGCCAGGCCTGGGCACCCCCAACCCCTGCCGCCGGGCCTGGCGCTGCAGTCCTGGGGTCCCGGGCAGGCCGGAGCATTGACATGCAATGAAGGGGCTTGTGGTGGAAATGACGCTCACGCCGGCGCGGCCTCGCTGGCTCCGGGGGCGACGGGGCGCTCGCCGGGGCCTTTCTTCAGCTCCCGGCGCCGCAGAGCCCTCGGGCCCCAATCTGCACCTCAAAGGCGCCCTCGGCGGGAAAACAACAACAGTTTAGCAGCCCCGGCGGGTGCGGAGCCGGAGATCCGCGGGGCTCGGGTCAGCGAAGGGGGAAGGTGGACAAGACGAAGGCCTTTCTGTGCCTTCCCTAGCCCACAAGGAGAAAGAAAGCGAAACTTAAAGAGTTCCCCAAGCGCACTGGGGGCGCTGGCGACGGGAGGTGTACACTGCCCTGCTCCCAGCCCAGAGCGTGGCCTGCGGAGCGCTCTCCGGGGCTGCGGCGGCGGCTGGGAGCGTGTCGGTGCTCCAGGCCGCCCCCCTCCCGACGTCCAGCCGCCGCTGCTGGGCGGAGGCCCTGGGGGCAGCCCGCAGGGTGCGTGGCGCTAGGCTGGAAGCTGACCATTTTTGAGGGCGGAGTACCGCTGAGTCTCTAGCTGGGTTCAGCCAAGAGGCTGTGCTGGTGTGCAGGTGGGAAAAGGAGGTGCAAGGGAGGGCCCGGGGCCTCGGGAGGGAGCCCCCCTCTCCCCCCACCCCGCCATCGGCTCTGAAGCCCCTTCTAGCTCTGGCCTCTTTCCTAACTTTAAAGTTTTGTTGTTGGTGTTGTTGGGGGGACGGTGGTGGTTGTGGCCTACTCCGCCAGGCTTGGGGAATTGGCGGCGGTCGTTTGGAGGGAGACATGCCCTCGGGCAGCTTGGGGAGGAGGGGGGTCCCCCTCCTCTAGCCTTCCTTCCACCTGTTAAGCAACGCTCCTATTTGCCACAGCCTCTTACCCTCCCTCCCCCGCCCCTGCGAGGACTCACAGAAAACTGGGAGGCCTGGAGTTTTGCAAGAAGCAGGCCTAGACGGAATCAGAGGTCGTTACCAGAGCAACTCAGAGGCGAAACCTACTGTTGCAGGGGTGGGGTGGCGGGGGGGAGGAGTGGTTTGCAGGATTGCAGAGGGAGAAGGAAGGTTTTTTACGGAGGACAAACGAGGACGCTCACCCGGGGAAATTGATCACTTTGTATTCTAAGGATTACATCACGTCTTTTTGGGTCTTTAAAAAAAATTTTTTTTTTTTTTTTTTCTGTTTCACAGTAGGAAAAAAGAAAAAACAAAAAAGCCGAAGCCCGGGTGGGGCGCGCAGGCCCCTGTGTGGAGCCGGGGAGCCTAGACTGGCGGACCCGGACTAGGGGGTGGCTCCCCGGCCTCCGGGTTCCGCGCCAGCCGGGCACTGCGCCGCGAGCGCGCCCGCGTTAGTAACAGCACCAAATCATGAAGGAACGCTCCCTGCTTTAATTAAAAAGGGGAATCTTGGGAAAACTGGAGCAGATTAGCACAGCAAAGGGTTGGTTCCCAGCGATTTATTTTGATGCATGCATGACACGGTGCACACATGTCGGTATTTCGGCTTAACTCCAGAAGCGTGTGTGAGCCTCCGTAGGAGTTCCGTATTCCTGTCCACATCGCACCTAGGAAGCCCTTAGCCCAAATACCACGTTGAATTATCCGTCGGTCCTAGCTTCGTACAAATGAAAGGAAAAGCATTTAACCCCTGGAGCTGTCAAGCAACCTCTTCAGGGTACACTTTTTATTTTACACGCGGCAATTAAAGGACGGCAAACCCCAGCCGAGCGACTGAAGCCGTTTGGCAAAAATCTCCAACCTGGGGGTGGGGGGATAGGGGGTGGTGAAGCGCGAAGCCAATAAAACTCCCGGGGCCCTGCGGCCGGAGGTGTCGGCTGCCGGCAGCGGAGGCGATCTCTGGCTGGGCAAAAAATCCTGGAGTGATGTCGCCGGTCTTGAGTTGATGGTTATATTTAATTGAGAAAAGGGATAATAATTTCTGCAATTGGACAGGGCCCGAAAGGACGGAACCGCTGGTGGAGGCAGGGATGGGGGAAAGGTGCTGGGAGAGCTGGGTCCCGGGAGCGGCCGCTCGGGCCCTGAGCAGGGCCGGGACGAGGAGGAGAGGAGAGAGAAGACGACACCGGGCCAGGGGCGCCGGCTCAGCGGCGCGCTGCGGGGCTCAGGGGAGACTCCGTGGGCTCCCGGGCGGGCGTGCGCTCTAGGAGCGAGTTCGCGGCTCGCAGAGGCCTTTATACCTGGGTCGGAGCGGCCGGCGGCAGATTGTGGTGCTGGCGAGCAATTGGACTATTGTTGATATGCTAATGAGGCGATTAGGCTGTTGGTAAAGAGCAGGAAAAGGGAAAAGTTTCTACCATTAGAGGGAGATCTCCGAGCGCACACGGGAGCTCCTTCCCTCCTCGCCTCCTCCTCCTCACCCTCCTCCTCCTCCTCACCCTCCTCCTCTTCGCCCTCCCCCTCCTCCTGCTCGCCGCCCGCAGCCGGCACTTTGCGCTTACCCAGAGAGTAGCTCCACTTGGGTGCGAGGCGGAGAGGGGCCAAATCCATTTACGCCGATCCATGAAAATGCTTTGGAAACTGACGGACAACATCAAGTACGAGGACTGCGAGGTAAGCGCGGCGCGGGCGCAGTCTCTCCCGCGGTTGCAGGCTCGGAGCTCCGCTTCTCTCCTCTCCTCGCCGCCAGCTGCGAGAGGCGGGCGGGACAAACTTTGCCCAGCGCTGCGCCCGCCTCTCCGATTCGCCCTAAGAGCGCAGGGGAGAAGCCGGCGAGGAAGGCTGAGGACGTTCCCTTCTTTCACTCTCCTCCTTCGCAGCCCCCCGTCCCACTCCCCCCGCCCCGCCCCGATTTTCTCCGGACCAGTTTTGAGTGTGGCTAAGGGTAGACGAGCGTGGGTTTTTGAAGTGGTTGCTGGCACTGGGCAGGCGTCTGTGAACTCCGCATGTCTCTCCAACGAGCTTCTGAGGGCCCAGGTCACCAGAATGAGAAAGGGAAAACCCTTTCCTCTTTAATTGTCTTTAATTCCTCTTTAATTCTTTGTCTTTGATCTTTAACATTCTTTCCTTTATTTCTTCATTCTTTCCTTCCTTTCTACCACTCCTCCACCCAGCCCGCTCTAAAAAGGCCCCCTCCCGTTTGGAGAAGGGGCCCGCAGCCTGCGCTCTGAACGGGGGCGCACCTCCCCGTGAGCCGGTTCAGTTTGGGAGCACTCCTCCACCGAACGGCTGCGGGGCTTCCTCCAGTACCCTGCGTTATTCGAGAAGTTCTAGGCAGCTTCTCGCTCTGTGCTACTGGGTCGGCGCATCCCTGGGGGTGGAGGCGGGAGCCTGCTGGCCGCCGCGCCCTCGGCTGCGTGACCGTGGGAATCCTGGCGGGGCTGCCCACAGCCTCCGGTGCGGGGAGCCCGCCCGGCCGATAGAGCGCGCCGCCTTGGAGCCGGTTTCAAAACCCACAGTCCCGGGAGCTCGGCTTCATGGGGCAGCCGGGGAAGCCCCGGGACCACGGGCCTGGAGGCAGCTGCCCCAGCCTCCTTCTAGCCCCCCGCTAGAAAGAGCCGTGAATCATGGGAGGGGGAGCTAGGGAGGGGGCCGCCGCCAGAGACTGCCTACGTAAATAGTAAGTGGCAGTCCCGGCTTTGGCTACCCCCCCCCCCCCAGCTTTTTGGCATTTGGATCTGGGGATGTGGAGCGTAGAGGTCTGTGCGGGGCGCGGCGGGGGTCTTCACGTGAAATGAGAACCTGGGCTTGGGTGAACGAAGTGTCCCCCGTCCCCTTCTCCTCTCCTTTCCATGGACTATTTTATATTTTAGTTCTTTTTCCTTTCCCAGCCCCTCCTGTTTCGCCCTGCCTTCCCCCTGTGAATGGGGCACGGAGTGACATGCCAAGGGGTCGGGTGCTTAGCTGGGCACTCGTGGCGTGGCTGGCGCAGGGCGCAGAGACTGACTCCATGTCAGACCAGTTGCTTTGTTTTCAGGGCCGGGGGTCCCTTTGCGGACCGGTCGGAGTGACAGAGGGCTTCTAAGCCTCCCCGGGCCGTGGCCCGGGGCTCGGGCATCCCCCTTCTCGAAGGCCGAAAGCCCCGGCGGGCAGGGTCCGAAGCGGTGCGAGGCGCTCAGGGGACCCAGGTGGGAAGCGATGAACTTGCACCCCCAGAGTGGGGACCCTGTGGGGGCGCGTCGTGTGCATGTGCGTGAGTGAGAGCAAAGGGGAGGGGAAAAAAAAAAAAAAAAAAAGACGAGAAGCGAGAGGAGAGAGAGGAGGAGAAGACAGAGTGAAGGCTGTTTCAACAACTTTGCGGTGGCGAGCGCCGGAGCAGGGATTTCGGGTTTCCGAGCCGGCTCGGGGCTGTCTAATTATGCCGGGCTCTGCAGGGACATGCAGGAGGCGAGGTGCCGCTTGTTCTGACACCCCGGCGGGCAGACTGGCAGCGGCGGTCGGGGGAGAGCGAGCCGTGTCATCCGGGGGTGCGTCGGGCGGGAGTGGCCCAGCCAGTCGGACGGGTTTGCGCCGGGAGCGGGGAGCCCGTGCCAGCGGCGCCCGGGCTGGGCCGCCTCGCGTCTCTGCGCGCCCCGGGCCGCGGCCCGGTGCCCTCCCCCACGCCCCTCCTTCGCGAGCCCCGGCCCCGGAGAGCCAAGGGCGGGGCGGCCAGCGGCGCAGAGCGGCCGGTCCCCGGAGGCCGCGGGAAGCAAGAGAGCGGCGGCCCAGGCGAGAGCCGGTCCCGGGCGGGGCGCCGGGCCATGGAGAAGCCGCGCGGCGGCGGGCGGCCGGACCCCGCGCCCCAGGCCCGGCTGCGGAGCGGAGGAGCCCGCGGCCGGAGAGGCCCGGCCGGCCGCAGCTCGGGGACCGAGAGCCCTTCGAAGGCCCGGCCGCGGTCCCTGGGAGCGCCCGGCCGCGCCGCGCGGCCCCCGCGGCATGCCGAGGTCTGCCCCAGCCTTTTAGGTCTGATTGTCCTCGCTCGCTTCCTCTCCCCTCCCCCTCCCCCGCGGGCTCCCCCTCCGCGCGCTCCGGCGCGGCCCCCTCCCCCCCTCCCCCTCCTCCCCTCCCTCCTCCTCCGGGCTCCCCCTCCCCTCTCCCCACTCCGGGCTCCTCTCTCGCGCCCACACTTTCTTTCTCACACACGCACGCAAGACACACTCTTCCCCCTCTCCGCGCGCTCGCGCCCGGTCTCCCCGTCTCCCTCTTTCTCTTTCGCTTTGGCCTGCCCTGCAACCTTTTAAAATGTTGCCCCTTCCCTGTGATTCGCCAGCCGCCGCGCCGCGGCCCCCCGCGCGCTCGCCCGCTCCCTCTCTCGCCCGCTTTTTGTCTCTCGCGCTGCCTCTCCCCACCTCCGATTTGCTACACTGAGGCTCCCGTCAATGGACTGCATTGAGAGCCGGCTCCGGCGCGAGTTGCCTCTCCGCTTCACGCTCGATTTCCAGGCATTCTTCCCTTATTAAGTATTCGTGTAATATTAATAGTCATGAATATCTGCTATTAGGAGGCTCCAGGAACGCTGCCCAGCGCGGTTATTAGAAGCTCAAGCGAAGCCGCGGCTCAGAAAAGAGGGGGAGACACGGATTAAGGAACACGCGCGCACACACACAGACACAGACACAGACACACACTTTTTTTTGCTTTTTTGCCTTTTCGGGTTTTTTTTTTTTTCTTCCTCCAATTTTTTAAGGAACTTTGAATCCTACCCGATCGCGGCAGGATAGACACCGTGGGTTCGACCAGCTGAAGGCGCCGCTCGAATCGGTGGTTCAAGTTCGGATGGACCAGAGCGGGGCTCCGGCGCCCGGGGCAGCGGCGGCGCGGTGACCGGAGTCCTGGGTGGCGCGGGGCGCCTTTTGTGTGGGGCGCGCTCGGGCGGCGGGGCAGCCGGGCTCTCCGCTTGCTTGTTGTTTTCCACCCTGACTCGTTACCCCAGACTCTTCGCAGATGTTAGTTCACAGTTTTTCAGCTATGGTGAGTCCCATCCCCACCCCCACCCCTGCCTCCTTAGGAATCGCTGGTCTGGAAACCCGGGGCTGCGGAGCGGCCCGAGACCTCGGGATCCTCGCCCGGTTTTCCTTCAGGGCGCCCGCCTTTCCTCGTTTGCATTTCCCGCCCCCCCCCCCTCGCGTTTCTCTCCCTCTCTTCCATCCTTCAGTCGAACGCGGTCCCCCCCCTCACCCCCGCGCGACCTCTCCCGGCTCGCACACCTACCTCGCCGCTACTTCCCCAGCGTGTTTTCTTTCCGCGTTCATCTGTATTTCCTCGCCGCTTCACTTGTTCCCGAGACGTTCTCAACATCTGATGCTTAATCCGGATGCAGGAAAAACGCTGCCCGGCCTGCCCCTTCTTCCCCGCGGGGCCCGGGGCTGAACCTCCGAGGGTTCGCATTCCCTGGAATCAACTCCGTTCGCTTGTTTTGCAAACGAATTGCCATAGAGGAACAGAAGTCAGGCGTTTCTTCTGCCCTTTGGGGCTGGGGTGGAAGGGGCGGGGGCCTCCGCCCCGGGGCGCACCTCTCTTTTAAACCCAATATAAGGCTGAATCTTTGCATTTTAAACCTTGACTTGACGTCCCCTTCTTCCCCGTCGCTTTCATAAATCCACTCTGTCCAGAAAAAGGCTCTTAAGTGAGGAAGCGGAATAGACAGCCCCCCATCCCGCAGTTAAAAACCTTCTTTGAGCTGGTAATTTAAACGATGGCTTTCCTTACAGCCCCTCTACGAAATATGTTTCTATTTAAATAGTCATGAAATGGTAATAGTCTTTGAATGGGCATGATTTTCCTCCCTCCAAATAAATGGAACAGGGTAAACAATAACGCCGTGGCAGGCAGGTTCAAACCCAGGGACAGAGAAAAGGCCGCTTCTGGCTGTTTAATATTTACTAGGAATTTTAATTTTGCTTAAGGGAGGTTTCCCTCTGCTGCTGAGCGGGCTGTTGTCCGGGAGGCCCTTTTCTGCCTCTTTCCCCCTTTTGCAAGAAATGCCTAAGGAGAGTCTCTTATGCCCCCTCGATTGGCACCGGCGAAAATTTCCCGAGATTGGGGAAGGAAGCGCCCGTTTCGCTTTTGGAGAATTTTCTGCCAAAGCCGCGCGGAGGGCTGGTTCCTCGCAGCGGCCTGCGGACGGGGCCGGGCGGTTTCGCATAGCAGCCTGGCGGAGTGGCCCGACGCCCGATGCCGACTTCTCTCCCCTTGGCCTCGCTCTCTTCCAGGACCGTCACGACGGCGCCAGCAACGGGACGGCACGGTTGCCCCAGCTGGGCACTGTAGGTCAATCTCCCTACACGAGCGCCCCGCCGCTGTCCCATACCCCCAATGCCGACTTCCAGCCCCCCTACTTCCCCCCGCCCTACCAGCCTATCTACCCCCAGTCGCAAGATCCTTACTCCCACGTCAACGACCCCTACAGCCTGAACCCCCTGCACGCCCAGCCGCAGCCGCAGCACCCGGGCTGGCCGGGTCAGAGGCAGAGCCAGGAGTCTGGGCTCCTGCACACGCACCGGGGGCTGCCCCACCAGCTGTCGGGCCTGGATCCTCGAAGGGACTACCGGCGGCACGAGGACCTCCTGCACGGCCCCCACGGGCTTGGCTCCGGACTCGGAGACCTCCCGATCCACTCCTTACCTCACGCCATCGAGGACGTGCCGGTAAGAGGCCGCGCGCGCGCGCGGGCGGCGGGAGAGCAAACGCGGTCCCCGCTCACCCACGCCCAGGAAAGGGTACCCCCCTGCACCGTCCAGCCCCGGGGACTGGGCTTTCCTCCTCCCCGCTGTTTACTTTCTCCAAATCTGCTTTTCTTTTGTCGGGTGGACCCTTTGAGGACCCACCTAAGACAACCGCAAGCCAAAGATTCAAAAGTAGTGGAGAGTTCGGCCGGGAGAACAACGGTTCGCCAGAGCTCCTTCCAACAATGCCTGCGCTACCGTTTATAAATCAGACGGGTGTCGCCGTGGACGCTACCTTCCCCTCTCGGCGACTGTAAACTGTTTCGATTATGAGAGGATCTGATTCCACCGCTATGTCTGACGTGGGGGTTTCTCCCAGTCCTGAAAGACGTGTTAGAGTGGATCAAAAGGGCTCATTTAAATGCCCTGGCGATTTAAAAGAAAGTGTAAAAGACACACGAAGAAAATGATTTTGGCCGGATTTTATGAGTGCTAGGGGGTCTCCGAAAGTTACTTGTATACCCTGCCCTGATTAAAGAGTACTAAGTGGCAAATCCGAACAGGAGGACATTAAATGCAGCCTTTTTTCTCTTCCTAGGGGTGCTAAGTGCGGACCTCATAAATCATTAGCTGGGTTCCCAACGCCCATCAGGACCGGCTACACCCCCATATTACTTTAATGTTTTGAGACTATTGGGCAATGCATTCTTTGAGTTGTAATTCAGTTATCAATAAATGCAGTTTTCGATGATTTCTAAATAAGCATGGTATTAGCACATTTAGTCTTTGGCAATGCAAACCAGGCTATTGATAATTTGAAAATACTTTCTGAAATTAAATTTAAACCAGCATCTCTGTTTCAATTCTACATATTTATGGCTTCCTCACAACCTTCCTGAAATGGAATTAGAACAAGCCAATAATTTTATTAAAGCTGTAAAGGCTCTGTTAATGCTGCTTTTCTTTGGAGAGGAAATGTATCTGGATGTGATTTTTGCTAAAATGCTATTTCAAATTACTGCATCAAATATTGCAGCAATATGTCCGTTGACAGTTTAATGATTACTGCATTAGATTGCAAAGAAAATGGTCAGATGAACTTACCTGCTTGCTTGGTGAATTTAAAACATTATTTAAGTTACATAGGGAAATAGAAAATTTATTACATCTCTCATTTGGCCTAGTTAATCACTGAAATTTGTTGGTTATGTTTAGCAGCCTAGCATGGAAAGCAGGAAAGTAGGCATTTGATCCAGTGTGGGGTTTAGTAAGCCTTGTGTGCGTGCATATGTGTGTGTTTTCATACATGTTTTTAGAAACATATTACACAGTGCATTTCTTGGAAAGTAAAATGAGAGGAGGAATAGTTGAGAGAAGGGCCATTAAAAAACAAACTTGGAAGTTGTGACCCTTTGAGTTCCCCTTCCCGAAGAGTCTCTGAGTCCTGATGCTAGTCTGCTCCTTGAAAATATTTGAATTGCAAAATAACGCTGCAAGCTTTTTAAACTTACAGTGAATTAGAATTGCTCTACTTTGCAAGAAATTCCAAAGTGGCTGGTGTGAATTCTTAACACCTGTATAGTCACTCTTTGTGGTGAAATTGGCCTATAGGAGAAATTAACCAAAAGATCAAATAAAAACAAGGAAACCCAGTTGCTGCTCTTCCCCTTCCCTCCCCCAACCTTTTAAGAAAAAATTCTTTCAAAGGAATTTGGGTCAGGAAAAGGGTTGTTTTCAATTTTCCCATTGCTGCAACAGTTAACCTTTAATGAGAACGACCACCAAATATTTAAGAAAATCAAATCGATGGTGAAAATTATTTAATCATTAATATCTCAGTGGGGTTTTAAACTTAACAGTCTTCCCTGTATGGACAAGGTCTAGAAATAACACAAATAAAAGTATTATGCCACACTACATTTACTTTATGGGTTTAGGGTGCATGCATAAAGGGATCATATTTCCCCATATAGTTAAAACACAAGAACTGCAGCAGTAGTCATTTCTGAACATTTCTCAATTTAATTATACTTAAATCCAGAAGCACTTTAGGCAAGTTACAAATGAGAGCATTGAGTATAATAAAACCTGTAATAAAGCAACTTAGTACCATCCACCCGGAATCATTGCGATCAGGCACAATTAACAGGAGCATAAATCCAAGACAGAATGGAAAATGTTCGAATCAGTATTATTGTTGGACAAAGACTAGAGAAGGAAGTAATAGTTTTTTTAAATGGTAATGCCTGGGTTTGGTAACGATTGCGAAATCTTCTATCTCAGCAGCCCTGGTGCTAATTTGTAAACACAGCCAGACATTATATTGCCTGTCAGTTTCTGCATTAGAAAACATGATTTCATTTTACTTTCTAATCACGTTTTGACTGTAGCACACACGTATACACATCCATCTGTAAAAAGAAAAAAGAAGCCCACACTAACAAATGTGCTGCTGGACACAGCAGGGAAACCTCAAAGGCTCCCCCCCCCTTTATAGTTTTCATATCCTATTTGATATTCAATTATTTAGACAGTAGTCCTTAAATTTTTTTTTGTTTCTCTGTAAGTGAAGGTGCATATACATGTTTGCTCTTTATCATATCACCTAAAACGTTTCCAGTACACCCAGGCCACTCCCGCCTCTGTCATTTCTATTGTGTTTCTCTGGCTTTTGCTGCCTGAACAGTGGAATCGCTGAAGTCCGAAGCCGCTGAGGCGCCAAACTAAAGCTAGGTGTATTTTGAAAGGTTGAGCAGGCTGTGAGAAAGATTAGGTGTTCCCAAACTCGATTTAATTTCCAAAGAAAGTTTTGTTCCCCACTCCCACCTCCTTCAAATGTGGATTATTTGCTGGGGGTCGAGAAATTGGCCGTGGGTGTACAGTGAAACCTCTTGAGCTGCAAAGCCCCAAATTCCAATAAGCCAAGATGAGATGTTTATATATAAATGTCACCAGATGGGAGGGGGGATTTCGATTCTACACCTTCCCCTCCCCCTATCTTGCGCGAAATATTCATTTCCTTTTGTTTTGATTATACACTTACATCCATGTGTATCCTTTTGTTGCAGCATGTAGAAGACCCGGGTATTAACATCCCAGATCAAACTGTAATTAAGAAAGGTAAGCCATTTCCTTCTGCATTCCAAGCATGTCCTTACAGGCATAGTGCTATTTAAAAGAACTTGCAGAGGTGTATTTATTTTTTTCAAGTAGGATTTCCTAAAGGCTCAGAATTAGCGAATAGATAGGCATAGAACAGCAATGCTTAAATGATTTAGTAATGGCAACAGGCTAGCTTTGTTCTGATTCATGACTTGACCATTTAACTTAGTTAAATGATATCTGGACAAACACATGAAATGTGTAATAGTTGAGCAGATTTGGAAGTGGCATTTCAATTTTGAAACAGTTTTAACAATTTAGTTAATCTACTGCCTGAGTGGCCATGAGTGTTAGGAAGTGTATAATGCTAAAAACTGTGCATGTAATTCAGTATTAATATGGGGGCAGATGATAAAGACAGCACTCCTTAGCAGAGGGGGGAAAAAAAAACTTTCAAGTTCTTATACTGAATTTCTCATTAGGTGTTGAAGAGTTTTTTAAGCTTTGTGAATTAGGTTAGCAAAAATTTGGCTTTTGGTTAAAATGAGCCTCTTGAAGATGTCAAGTTTATTAGCATAATTGTCCTGAGCAGAAATTGTTTTTTAAAAGTGTCAAGTGATTTGGATGAATTTGTAATTTATGTTGCGTTTAGTGAGTAAAATAAAGTTTACTGGATTAAATGCTATTCACAGCAGCTTTTTTTCCTTGGTTATAGTGGCAACGTTACATTTCAGGATTCTAAGCACCACCAGAGGATGATGCTATATAAAACTGTTCTCATTTCTAACCCCAATCAGTATATTGTTAGCGAGTTTAAAGTTTCATTTTTGCATCTGTGAAGTCTTTGTCACGTCAAATTAGATGTGCAAGGGATAAATCTTAAGAGATGCTCTTTCCAAGTCGACATGATAATTGGCTCTTTTATTAGTAATCTCTCAAGAGTTCGTTTAACTCCTATTGTCTCTATTAGCCTCCCCAGAGCTATTAATGTCACAAGTGATCTATCCAAAACCTAGAGCCCCCCCATACGTCTAAAATATCCCCATTAAAGAGAGAGTACTGAGATAAGCATGTATTATGTCTCCATGTGGAATTTTAATACAAATGCATACTGTATTTAAGTGGTTGTGAATGCACTTGAATTATATTGGTGTTAGAAATGTAACGTGTTGGTCCACTTCCTGCTGGCCTTGAATTTTTTTCCCACCAAGTATGGGAGAATCCAACAATGAAGAGCTTGTGATTTTAACTAATAAGAATATATCCTCCCCCCTCCCCCAAAGAAGGCGCTTAAGCGTAGGGACTGTTAACTCTTTGCTCCTCGAAAGAACACATTACTAGTATTCCATGGAAGGCCTGTTTATCCTTCTTTTTTCCCCTCAATTCAAAACTGGGCTTGGCATGGATTTCCAAAACTCCTTTTCACAGATAAACGTAAGGGGCGGGGAGGACTATTTATCAAAAGGCTGGGGCGTGTGCGCTGTGACAACTTGAATCCACCACTTCTCTCGGCTTGGGTGCCATGACTGCGATGCTCATTTTTACAGGCTGCATTAGCCGTGGAGCCACTTGGCTGATTTTAATTATGGGTCTTTGAGCAGTTTCTCCCCAACACTGAAGAAGCCCTCGCCCCCCCACCCCGAGTCCACACGGGGCTTTTTTCTCGGCTCTGGGGCCCAGCGTCCTTCGATGCTGAGAGAGCCGAGAGGGTCACCGCCTCACCAGCACCTCTAGACAGCACCCCAGCGGTTACAGGGCGAGGGGGGCCCGGCGGAAGGACAGGGCGGGCTGGCGGGGCGGGTCGCCGAGGGGCTTAGGCTTCCACTCCCGACAGGGGTGGAGCCGGAGGGCCTAGGGCAGGTGGGGAAGGAGCCGTGGGATTTTCCGGGCTGGAGGAGAAGCGGGTGGGTGGGGGGTTGGTGGCGGCGCAGGCCTGGGGCGAGGGGCCCGGGGCCCCGCAGGGCTCCCCGGCGCCCACACGCGGCCTCCCCATGTGTCTCCGCAGGCCCCGTGTCCCTGTCCAAGTCCAACAGCAACGCCGTCTCCGCCATCCCCATCAACAAGGACAACCTCTTCGGCGGCGTCGTGAACCCCAACGAAGTCTTCTGTTCAGTTCCGGGTCGCCTCTCGCTCCTCAGCTCCACCTCGAAGTACAAGGTCACGGTGGCGGAAGTACAGCGGCGCCTCTCACCGCCCGAGTGTCTCAACGCTTCGCTGCTGGGCGGAGTGCTGAGGAGGTGAGGCCCGGCGCGGCCCCGCCCCGCCCCGCCCCGCGGCCGTGGAGAGAGAGGGGCGGGTGGAAGCACTGCGCCTGCGCCGGGGAGGTGACGCCACGGGCCTCGCGCCAGGGCCCGCCCTCGGAGGGAAAAGAAAGGGGCGGGGAGAAAGAGCGTAGAACCGAGTGGGTGGGAGCTGGGGGTGGCGTGGGCGGGGCGAGGCGACGTGCGCCTGCGCACTCTGCCGCTTTCCCGCGCGCGCGCGCTCCGTCGTTTCGGGGTCGCGCGGCCGGCGCGGCGCGCTCACCGGGCGCTCGGCCGCCCCCCTGCCCCTCCCCGCGCGCACGCGCAGCTCATTCTGCGGCGGACTCAGTCCCGGCAGCGGCAGCCGCGGGGCGCCGTGCTCCCGCCTGTTCCCTCCTCGCGCCCGCGTTGCAGGCCTAGGAAAACTTCATCTTGGGCGGCTCACTTTGCCTTGCCTCCGTGCAGGGTCTCTGATTGCAGAGGGTTTGAGGCCTTTGAATAGGGTTTTAAGCAGAAGACGTTGGTTTTAGAGTCAGCGCGCCACGCCCCGCATCCCTGTCTCCCCAGGCCCCACGGGCCAGAGGGGCTTGCGGTAGTAATTCGGATGCTCCGCGTCCGCACGTGCCAGTCAGCGTGCAAGACACGGTTACGTGCAAGGCATGGTTACGTGCGTTTTGTGCGGTCGCTACCTACGATTGCATGTTGCCTACGTGGTCAGGAATTCTCATCTCACGCGCGCGAGGTTGGAATGATTCGCTTCCTTGATAAGATTTTATGAGGGTCAGCGAGGTGAAGCACCTTCCCTGAGGGCGGTTTGTTCCCTCCTGTGGGCGTTTTACTTCTCGGGGTCCCACCCAGGGTTGTGTGTGGTGGGTCTTACGTTGAACGGTCCCAGATATTTTCTACTTTTTTCTAGTTTTTAATAAGAAAGTGGGCCCAAAACTTCATTCTTTGACTTGTATTCATATAGCTATTTATACACCCAGAGTTCTGCTGTGATGGGTATATCCTATACAAAGGCTTACAGAACCATTTTTTGGGCAGATTTTAGCATCAGCTGTTCTACTCTTTTATTTTGCTCCTTCACAGTCGTTTGCTGTTCCTCTGTAATCTTTCACTGACACATCTAAATCCGTCGCTGCCTTTTCCTACCCCTTCCCCCATCCCCAGTATTGGAGACTGTTTACCTAGGGGAGTATAATCTAATCCACACAATTAAAGAGCACTTGAGTAGGGAATAAAATCTGAAATTAATTAATTTGCTGTTTTATTTAAACAACTTATCTTAACCACTTTCTGATTATGGGAGTCTATTTAGACATCTATTTAGAACCACCTCCACTGTCTCTGAATTCAGTGACATTTGTAAAGGCTGATATCAACTTTTGACATTTCCAGTTAGGCTGGTGACATGGCATGTAAACAGTTGGTGAAATGAATTTCCCACTGGGGCTGAAGCCAGAGCAAGAAACCTGAGAGTGATGATAACTTTGGTTACTCTGAACAGGCTCACAGCAGATCTTGCAAAGACAATTTAAAGACCCCATTGGGATTTGTGTGATTGTAACAACAGGGAAAATATACAGTAATCAGTTGAACTCAAAAATACTTCACACCCTAGAGATGAGAACTGTGTTTATTTGTTTGTGGTTCTTCTTCAGAGAGTTGGGAAATCAAAACCTTCCAACCTGCCACCATAGTTGCAGTAGTAAGTGAACACAGGGGGTGCTTTACAGTCTAGCAAGCATGCGTCTCCTATGATCTTTCCTTCCCAGGTTTCCTTTCCTTATATATCTTGGGGCCAGGATTCTTAATTTTTAAAAGCACATTTTAGGAAGTTGTCAAAATGAGTACAGTGGGATGCAGAGCAACTGAATGTTTTCTAAATCCATTTCTCACATATATTTATGAAACAGGGCGAAGTCTAAAAATGGAGGAAGATCTTTAAGAGAAAAACTGGACAAAATAGGATTAAATCTGCCAGCAGGGAGGCGTAAAGCTGCCAATGTCACCCTGCTCACATCACTAGTAGAGGGTAAGCGAGTTCCCTTGCTAACAAGAAGGGAAGTTTCTCCTGGGAAAGTGGATGCTATTCAGTGGCCAGATGTTTGGTTATATTTTGTGTCAATTGTGCAATTTCATTTTTTTCCAGAGAATGTAGCTGCAAGTGAACGGAATTCTTGCATGTGAAAAAGCTATTTGCATTTAGTCCTGTCCTTTCCTCTTCCCCTCTGCTACAAAATTACACCCCCCTCCTGCCCAGGTTTGACCTAAACAATGTGAAAATTTAAGAACTGCATACTCTTCAAGTTCCTGTCTCCTTTATGGAGCTCAGCAGTAAATCACTTAAGCTACTCTGACATCTGCGTTTGAGAAATGCGTGACCATTACTTCCTGAATTAATTTGGGAATCTTTGACCTGCATCCTGATTTAAGACCATCCTGAAAGCTCAGGGTTATATGCCCTTTCAGGTTTTTGTTTTCCAAACATATGCTCCCTTATCTCTCATTTAATTGTGCTTCTCTACTGGAGAGGAAGAAAAATGAACAGTTTTAGACTTTGAGTTATTTGGATAGGAAAAGAAAAAAGAAATAAGCATTACAAAAAGTTTCTCATGCCAGTTTTTTAAGTGCGCGCACACACACATGCGCACGCACGCGCACACACACACACACAAGCTGCTAACCCCTCAAAAGAAAAGCTCACCCTGTCCTCACTCCCTTTCAATATACAGCACAGTCCAGTTACCGTAGTCACATTCTTACTTCCTCCAGATCCTTGTTAAGTTTGTCTGATACTAAATTGGGTAAAGTTTGGGTGTGTTGGAATGAATGTATAGTTCTCTTGCATTTTCCTTTGTGTCCTGTTGGAAATGTCTCATGCCAAAAGGCAAAAAAGGAACTTAAGTTATGGGGCAGATTTCAAAACCACTATTTATATTTAAAAATGGTACTTTATCTTACTTATACCTTGTATTTGAAGAGATCTTATATAACTGAATTCAGGTTCTTGCATTGTAAATAATTTTTAAAATATTTAAAAACACAAATTTGAGGAGAAATCCTGTGAACCATTTGTTAATGGTGTCAAAAATGATAACTTGTTAAGGAATAAGCAATTGTTCAGTTCCAGAAACTTATCTACAGTAGCACTGTATTAAAAATAATACCGGTGCCCTGGGAACCCACCATTCAGACCCCCAAAGCATTATATGCCAAGAAAATAGTAGTGACTTTGGGTGTAGAGTGAGAGTGTGCATGGGTCTGGGGGCTGAGTCCCGTCGCAGGGAGGCAGTTTTTGGAAAACTGTTATTGTTTGTGATCCGCTCCATTTTATGGAAACAAGCTCCGCGGAGAGGGCTTTGATGCTCTAATTGGCGCATGCGTTCTTCCGGAGCTGGAGCTAATGGCAGGAAGCCCTGCAGTAAAAACCAACTGGTTCAGGAAATTAAAACCAAAGATTCGAAAATCAACAACACAGACAGACTCAGTGGAGTGACCCTCAAATCCTCTTGGTTAATCGGTTTGGATGAACAGATAATTATATGCGATAAAGTTAAAATGTAAACCCATAGTCGTTCCCTTGCAGAAAAGCTCAAGGAGTAATTATGAATATCATTTTATGAACGCGTTGATAGGTGTGAGGCTAGAACACAAGAAAGGTTTTAAAAGAGAAGGTGGGGGAATGTCATCAGGGTGGGGGATGAGGCTGGGTGGGGAGGTGATGGAATCTACATTTTCAAATCATCTTGGCCTTCTAGGGTAAGTGGCCATTTTTGAGCAAAAATGAATCTGCTCGATCCTACAGAGAAGGAAAGAAAATGCCTGAAGTGGGGAAACAAGTCGTTTGTGTTTCCTGCAACAGCTGGGTTAAGAAAATAAGGGAGCTGGAAGTCTCGATCCCAGCTTTTTTCATTCTCTTGCCCTCTCCTTCCTCCTCTTGCCAGGAGAAGCTGTCCACCTAGCCAGGGACTTTGGGTATGTGTGTGAAACCGAATTTCCTGCCAAAGCAGTAGCTGAATTTCTCAACCGACAACATTCCGATCCCAATGAGCAAGTGACAAGAAAAAACATGCTCCTGGCTACAAAGTAAGACATTTACCTCTTCGGGGTCTCTGTGTCTCACTGTCAAAGAGAAACATCAAAATCATCTTTGCTCTCACTTTTGGCCTCTTTACCTTTTGTGTTAATCAGTTTTGTTGTTGTAAATGCTGAAATTACAACACAATCTTATAAACCATGATGGAGCTTAAAGAGGAAATACAAGGAAGATTATGAGTGTGTGTTTCCCTCTTTCCCCTCCCTTCTGCCCTACCTTCTCATTAAAAAAAAAAAAAAAAAAAAATAGCATGTATGGGAATGGGGTATAGTGGGGATGTGATGGAAAGCTGAGTGTGGCTTTGTGACTATGTTATTTCTGTAAAACCAGAACCAAGGTCTTAAAGGAGTGGACAGACTTGCCTGGGTCAGTTTTTGTCTCTTATCAATAGGTTCTGCAAGGGCAAGGATTAAGCTAGTGGCTTACAAAATGTTCAGGTCAGAAGCTGGCCTAGTTTCCACCCTAATCCCTTCTCCCATTTCTTGCCTTGCTTTCTCGACCTCCTCAAAAGTGCTACACACACACACACCCCACAAGTTCTAGCCTACAGGCGAGATGTCAAATCGCTTTCAAAATGGCCCAAGTTATATTCCCATCGGTGCCTGGGCTGAATAGGCTTCTCCAGGTGGTGTGTGAAAAGAAAATGACTGTTTTGATATGTTTTCTGGAAATTAAAAGGCTTGTTTGGAAGCCCATAATTATCAAAGTCAATGTCCCAGGAGGGCTCGGATCCAGAGGGCAGAGGCTGAGGCCTCTGGTGGGGCACTTTCTGGCCTGGGGGGACGTCAGCTGGCCTTGGGGGAGGCAGCCTGCCACTGCTCTACATCCTGCCTCCCCCCTGCGAAGCCCCCTACCCAAAGCCCCCACCCAAAGGCTGCTGCTACCTTGGGAAGGCCCCAGCCAGTCCTGGCTTCCCAGATTCAGAGAGTGAGGCCTCATCGTCTGCATTTCAACTTTTCCCTCTTCTCTTAGCTTCCTAAGCACACCCACACTCACAGTTTTCCCTAGACGTTTTTTTTTTTTTTTTTTTTTTTGCCGGGGCGGCGGGGTTGAGGGGGGAGATGCATGGGCAAGGAGGTGGCAAGGGAGATTGAAATGTCTGTTTCTGCTTCTCCAAACCACTGAATTATCCCCACACTTGGGTATTGAAGTGCCTTTTATTTTTTAAGAGTAAAACAATCCCAAGAAAAGGTTTTGCCTTCCTTGTCCACACCCACCCTGATCTGCAGGTGAATGAGTGGCGAGTTCATGCCCCCAGACCTCAGGCTGCTGAGGTTGCGCCCGAAGGGCAGGGAAGAGGGTCTCCGTAGTATTTTGAGCCGGAGAGCTGATGGGTGTGGGGGGCCATCGGCTGTGGGGAAGAGATGCTTGTGTTTCTGACTCCCTGTCCTTCCTACCACCTTCCTTTTTCTCTCGGTGGGTGACGTGTTTTCCTATGTCAGGGATGCCTGGTGTGAGTGAGAAATGGGGGTTAGAAAAATTTGGTTCAGGACTTCCCTGGCAGTCCAGTGGTTAAGACTGTGCTTCCACTGCCGGGGGCACCAGGTTCGATCCCTGGTGCGGGCGCAGAGGCCACATGCAGAGGTGAGAGGTGAGAGACACGCAGGTGGAAGGAGAGGGGGGCGGTAGTGGAAGTGCTGAAGGAGCAGGGGATGTGTGGATGGATCCTGGGAGGGGGCTGGGCTCCCCAGCTGTGCCCTGCACCCCTGAGGCAGGTCAGCTGTCCTGCAGACGGCGCTGGCGGCAGGGAGGGAGGTCTTGTCTTCGCTCCTGGTGCTGCTCCCACGGAGCCTCACCCCCGGTCTGTCTGTCTTGCTTGCGCTGCAGACAGATCTGCAAGGAGTTCACCGACCTGCTGGCCCAGGACCGATCGCCCCTGGGGAACTCGCGGCCCAACCCCATCCTGGAGCCGGGCATCCAGAGCTGTTTGACCCACTTCAACCTCATCTCCCACGGCTTCGGCAGCCCGGCGGTGTGCGCCGCGGTCACGGCCCTGCAGAACTATCTCACCGAGGCCCTCAAGGCCATGGACAAAATGTACCTCAGCAGCAACCCCAACAGCCACACGGACAGCAGCGCCAAGAGCAGCGACAAAGAGGAGAAACACAGGAAGTGAGGCTCCCCGCCGCGCGCCCGCCTCCGCCTGCGCCTCCACCCGCACCGCCCGCGCCGGCAGGTGACAGCGCGGGGGCCGGCGACCCTCCACTGCCGCCGCCGCCGCCGCCTTCGGGCCCGGGGCCGGGGCCCACGCCCCCCGGCGAGGGGGCCGACCCCTCAGGCCCCGGCCCGCCGCCCGCCCCAGGAGCATCGCCTCCCCGTTGCCCCCCGCGTGGAGCCTAAGAGAACCCAACAGGCCGTGAAGCCAGCAAAGAAAAGTTCTGTCCGAGTTTGTGAACCTTTTTTTTTTTTTTTAAACCCAACAAATCAACCACAAAGACAACAAAAAAATTAAAAACTTTTTTTTTTTAGAAAAAAAGAACGTAAAAATTAAAAAAAAAATTCTATGAGTTTCACGGGATGGAATCATCACCTTCCTTACATATTTCAGTTCAGATTGTAGCCATACTAAAAAAAAAAAAGGCAAAAAGGATCATGACATTTTTATCAGTATTGTGAATAAACTTGAGCACAGATACTCGAAGTTCCATGTCTTGTCTTCAGTTGTAAAAGTTTTCCCTCTTCAAGGTAAAGCGACTAACTTGAACTTTCTCTGGCAACACGATTCACAATTCTATAAGGGAATCAGTGTTCACGTCTCTGTATATATTTATTTATGTGTAATTTAATGGGAATTGTAAATATGGTGAGTCTGTTTTAAGCCTTTTTTTTTTTTTAATTTATCTGGTGATCTCGTTTACCTCTTGTTTAGTGGGTTTTGAATCTTCTCTATTAGTTCTTCATGTGGTTCATGGTACTTATTTAGGAATTCAAGGTTTGGGGGATTTTTTTTTTCCTCTGGGATTCATGAATTTAGCCCTGTTGTAGCATGTTAAAGACGACAATGAAACAGCTGAACAAATTTTAAAAAGTAAAATAAAATTTTATAAATAATTAGTATTACATTTAGCTTTTCATTGAACTGAAAGGAAAAAAAAAGTGATATTGGACCCTGGAAAGATTTAACTTGAGTGGTTTGATAACCCTTCTATGTTTTTGTGGGGGAGAAGCAAAAAAGTTTATTTTATTCCACTGTCCTCCCTTAAAAGCATCATTTGAGCAATAAATGAGTATTGTCTTTAAACCAAGGGTTAGGGATGTTTTCCTCTCTCTCTCTTTCTCTCTCTTTTTGTTCAAAGAACTTCAAACATTTGGGACCGCCTGGTATTCTGTATTTTCACTGGCCGTTTTGGAAGCAGTTATAGCTGCATTGTATTGAGTTGTGCTGGCAGTACTTTTCATGCCTGTCAATGTATCATAGTCCTTTGTTGCCCAGATAAATAAATATTTGATACGCTTTATGTCGATTTTTTTTATTCAGTGGCTGTCTTTACCCAGGCGTATTTTTGTTCTTGGCAGTATTTTTTATTCAGTATGGTTACAGTAATTGAGTTTAACTCTCCCTTGGCAATTGCTCCTTGCAATAAGCAGCTGAACCCATTGTTTCCCTTAAGTATAATAAAAACTTACTTTCAACTTGGAGTTCAGAGCAGGGTATCATTTAGATATTCCATTGAGTCTGTATTCAGACAAATGACACAATAAAACCCAATGTATTCTTTTGGATAAAAGATTGTGTGTACTGCTCAAGGAATGACATACTATCTTTTCCTTACTAGAAACATTAATTTGATTATTAAAGTTATATTTTATTTATGTTGACCCTTTAGGTTTTCATTTGTGTTTTGAAAACCAAAATATAAAATCTTCAGAGCCAAACCCTAAAGGGTGGCAAGGAAGATGGAGAACAGGCCAGAGGAACCTCCCCCTTGCCCCTCATAACTACTTGGGAATCTGTCTCAGAGGATAACTGAAATTTAAATTGTTGGTTCATTAGCACAAAGGAAATACCCACTTCAAAATTCACTTAACTTGCCCTGGCCTCTCAGTGGCTAAGACATGCAAATGAGCTAAAACTGGCTCTAGTTTTCTGGGAAGAGTGGCAGAAATGTACGTAAAGCAGAGACACAGAGGGCAAATTGCCTCCCATTTATTTTAATATTTCATTTAGAGATGAATTCATTACTGGGCTGTTCTTAGTAGCTCTTGAGGCAGCAGAGGGTACTGGGAAGGACTGTGGATTCCCAGAATTTTTTCCTCCAGCCCCTAAATGCCCACCCACCCCTTTCAGGCACCACGCAGGCTCCTCCTAGGACCTTTAAGAAATACAAAATGTTCCCTGGTGGTGGAGGGAATGAGGGGGGGTGGGCTGGGGGTCCTGCCCCAGCAGACCTGACTTAGCACTTAGCTCTTACCGAAAGGACTTCCTGTATGTGAAAAATGGCGAATTCCGAGCCTGTGTAAACTGCTTTGGAAAGTCTTTGCTTTGGAAGTAAGGAGGATTTTTTTAATGTTTTTTAAAGAAGGAAGTGGAGGTGGTTAGCTGGAAGATTCACAGGAGAGGTCATAGGAAAAGTGTCTAGGTATACATGCTGGAAGGGATTCAACATTTGTTCTTCCGGCTTGACATTCTGAAGGACTAAAGAAGAAAGCATTAGACAGTGTCCATTTTGCAGCCTTTGGCTGTCTAATCTCCTTACGGAAGGCAGGGGAAAATCAATCTCGACAGACGAACGAGAGTTGGTGGAGTCTAAATTCTATTTTCCAAAGCCAGAGAATTCATAACAATGGTGGGTTTGAAAAAAAAAATTCAGATGGAAAGTGTATCCTCAGCTCGCAATGCAGCAATTGTTTTTTAAAGCGGTTATTTATTATTTCCTAGAGAGACTGGTTAACTGTAACGTAGATGTAACAAAATAATGAGGCGAATGAACCCTAACTGTACATACTCTTGACAGAAATGAAATGCACACAGCATCGTAGCAGGTGAAGTGAAGCAGTGTCTATCAAGGCTGTTTTTCTTGGCTGCATCTCAGATTGTGTGGGGGATCCTAACCTCAGGCACAATAGCATTCATAAACAGCCATACATTGCTACTCTTTCTCCAACGACACATAAATACTCATTTTAAAATGAAAACAATCTTATTAAATACCATTCATTCATATCTGGATTTACAGATGCTTGTTATGTTGGAAAACCTGAACCCAATATAATCCTTGCATCCTGAGAAAGATAGAAGGAAATAGTGGGTTAGAGCATGACAAGGTCATGATAAACAATGGTTTCCAAATGCACAGAATTAGTTGTTTTTATTCTGTAGTTGGACATTTGGAGGAACATGATATTGTCACTTTTTCTTTTTTTAAACAACACATTTAAAGAAGCTATGCATACTTTGAAAGGGTGGGGGATCAGAAGGGTTATTATTAAAAATGACTTTTATGACTATATGGATTTGGGCTTTCTCTGTTGTGGCCAATGCACATTTTCTAAAACACATGGTGATTGCTTGACAGGTCAGGTGCCTATATACTAACAACAGTGATTCTCTTTGGATTAACTCAAGTTAGGATACACCATTGAATGATAAGGATGCTTGCTAGGCTGTGCTAATTACCAAGACCGACTTTTGTGGCAACACAACACTCCTTCCAGTTTGGTAGTTATCATTACCCCTTCTATTCTCCAATACCCTTTAAAAATCACAATCCAATCCACTCCTCCCCAAAATCGAATATTAATATAATTTGAGTTCTTGATGGAACTACCATCAGGCCTGCAATGCCCCGCAGCTGAAATAATATTTAAAATAGAAGGGATTTGACATTTGAGAAGTCAGTGGCTTGAAATACCCAGTTGTACTTAGCTAATTCAGTCCTTAACCTCTGGTTTCAAATAAATCAATTACAGTCGATTCCACTTCAGTTCAGAAGTGCACAGGGTTTTAGTTAATTGAATACATTTTATTCACTTGCTAGGAATATTCATTTATCAAAATTTCAAATTTAACATACATTTCTTTACAACTCAGGTTGTGTTGGCTTGCACAATCAGATCAAATTTGCCCTGGTTTCCCCAAATCCTGCTTAAAATCTAAATTTCACCACTCTTTACAAAACAATGTCTCCCCCTTCCTTTCTCAATCAAAAGTAAATGCATCATAATTCCAGGTCAGGTAGGAGTCTTGCTTTCCTCTTCACAAAGAAAAAAAAAATCTCATCTGTGGTCATCAGCCTTGTGTTAAGTTTAAATAGGTTAAGAACAGAACTGGATTAATTAAGTTTTTAAAAAAGTATTGACCTGAAATTAAAAAAAAAAAAATTACGCATGGTTTCCATTAGAGCTCAACTTTGCTGCAGCTGACAGGTATGACAGCATTTTGTGGTCTTAAAGCCGCAGGCCCCTTTTCTTAACCCTCTCCCTTCCTCTGCATCCCCCCTCCGGCTTTTGGAGAAGTGCTTGAATAAATAGCGAATTGTTAACTGAAAGCAGTGCAGTTAAATGTGCCCAAATGAAGTTGTGCTTTAAACAGATATTGATGTATGCAGTGTTTTATATTTATTGTTTGTAGCATCCTGCTGGCAGCAGTTTACTGTTTGGAAAGGAAAGGGGTTAATTAGCGTCATTATCAATCACTAATGCTTGCCTAACGTGTCCAAAGAATAATCAAGTTAGAGGACGGCATGGAGCCAACAGCTGCTTCATCCCAGTTACAGATCCCCTCCTAAGCCACTCACTTGTGGGGTCGGGGGGAGGTGAAGTGAGGGGAAGAACCCTCATGGCTTTGGTAAAAGGGCTATAAAAATCGGGTCAACTCACTAGAGATCCAAGAGGCAGAAAGGACAACATAAATAACCAGCGTTTTCATTCTCTGAGTTACAGGTGCAGAGATGGGAGCATCCTGAGGCAAGAGCACAGATATTTGTCCTCTCATGTGTTTGATTATCCAAGTTGGGCATTTGAAGAAAAGCATCCATGCTTCCCTATCGCTTAGTGCTGTGTGGTAAAAAGAAATCTAAAATGCAAGGAGAGAAGAAATAACCCACACACGCCACGGACACACCCGCCATCTCCTAGCATCACCCAACCGCCCATGTCAGAGGATGAAACCACAGAGCACCAGGTACCACTAGTTCTCACACCCCAGCATCACTTCTTACGCTGCTTAGGGATATTTCTCCTTGTCCATTTCAATGAACAATTCTTTTTTATATTAAACGTGGTTGCTGTGCAGGTATGCCATCTCAGCTTTCTGTTGTTTTTATTACGATGATACTGCCCTCTTTGTCACACACCGTGGGAGAGAAACTGAGAGTCTGACCCTGAAATGGGTTTCTCTTGGAAGCTTGTCTTTAGAAACATTATTTGCTGAGTTCACCAGGAGTTAAGAGCTAACGGCTCCGTTTATGATCAGAGTTGACTCAACTGTTTTTCTGAAGGCAGGAATGAAGTAGTCCGAAGTGGACTATTTACAAACAGAGAGCAATTTGTGTGATTGAAGAGAACTATGATTCCTTTCTACAAAAGCAGTGCCCAAACTCATCCTGGCCCCCATGGACATAGATGAGAAACATTTGCAATCAAATTGGGAACATTAAGTCCTTCCCCAAAGAAGTAATTGGTGTTTCCCATGGAACTATAGTATCAGAGTATGTCCCATGGCGACCGTCAGAGTGAGGAGAGAAAAGGACACTGTAATGGAAAATTGTGTAGTTCATGCAGACGGGGAGGTCTTGAACTTAAAAAAACAGTCTATTCCTTAGGACCATGACTGAGAAAAGGAAAGCAGGGAATAAAAGAGATCTGAGGCTAAACCTAGGTGCCCTATAACTAAGCTTTAAATGTTATTCATGTGTAAAACTACTTTTTTTCCTCTTTGATGCCTGAAAGGATGATGTCAAACCATCTTTGCTTTCACAGAGAGTTTTATTTTTTTAACAAAAGGGCAGCACTGAGCACAGTTGCTGGAAAAATCTATGTTAGAGAAGAAGGAAACTCGGGGTAGAGGGCCTTTCAACAGTAGATACTTATGGATACATACATTTCTCTTTTTCTTTCTCTCCCTCTCTCCATCTTTTCCTTCCTTCCTAAGTTCCTCTCTCCCCGCACCCCTTCCTTCTTTTTCTCTCTAACTACACAATAAATTTAATGTCTTTGGGGGTGCTTGGTAGACTTAGATATTCCACACCAACATCCATTTAGAAGTGGGAATATTTTCAACCGCAGGTCAGGGATTTTTCTGAGTGGCCCAATTCCAGGCTATGCTTTTTTTGGTGCGTGATTTTTCTATGGAAACAAAGACTCTATCTGCTAAATTTCAGTAACAATCTGAAACACAGGCCCTCAAACTGAAGGTGGAGTCTCATGGTCCAGCCTCTGCCCATCACAACTCCCTCTGTTGGGCATCCATCATCACCCTTAACTTTTGCAAGTGGAAAGACCCCTGGCCCTGGGTTTCCTTTGGACCCGCATGTCTCCAATCTCTTTCTCTCATGAGCTGTTCTGGCTCATCACCCTTTTAAAATCCAGCCTATCTTGGGGAAATGTACACACATATGTATACAAATTTATTTACATTCATATCTGAGGTGTTTGGTCAACCTAAAGTTAACTATCATAGCTTAAAAGAATTTTTCCTGAGGCTCAGAGTTAATGCCAGGATCGAATTTCCGTTTTACCTTGTCAGCTACCAAATCCTGTGTCAGGATCCACCTCCCCACCCCATCTCTTTTTGGAGCCCCCGGGTCTGGGCTGAGCTTTTGTCCCCAGCATGGAGTCGGCCTCCAGCGCCAGATCTCAGCTCCAGGCTCCAGGCTCCCGCCCGGGAGGAGGCTAGCACGGTCCGTACCCCCTCGGCGCTGGCCTGGGAGCCTTCTTAGCTCAATTTCGAGGCAAAAAAAAAAAAAAAAAAAAATCCTGCCGCGCGCCCCCTCGGATTAAGAGCATCTTGCTGCTTGAGTTCGATGGTCTGGAGTAGGAGGTGGGAGGCGAGGCGGTGAAGGCTGGGTCGGGGGCCAGGAGGCTCCAGCCCACCCGGGGTGGGTCGCAGGCGCGGGTGGGGGGCAGAGGAGGCCGGGAGGGGTGTGGGAGGCCTGGGCGGTGGCCCGCGGGCCCTCCTCCGGGTTAGACCCAATTAAACTGCAATAAAACCCCGAGATAGAGGTTTGGGACTTGCCAGCTTCCCTTTTGCGCTCGCCGGTGCAGTGAGCGAGAGCTGGGAGGCTCCAGGTCAGAGTTTTCAGGGCCTTTTTCACGGGAGTGGCGCTTTAATTAATGACTGGAGGCGAGATCTGGGCAACTTTCTTGCTCCACGACTCCCAAGGCGGCGCGAAGTTTCAGACTCCCGGCCCGGGTCTCTAAACTGATAGGAGCGGCGTGGGCCTTCGACCTGGGGACCCACACCTTCTCTCGCCCACCAGGCCTGCCGGAGCTTTCCACCCTCAACCCATCTCGGCAGAGCTGTGACTGTCCGACCTCTCCCCCAGGCTTCCCTTTCACCGAGGAGACCAAGACCCCTCCTGGGCCGGCGCCGCCCGCCCACAGCAGGACAATGACCATTAGCCATCTCAATCTTTACACTCTCATTAAGGCCTTGTTTGGTTGCGACAATTCAGTTGACCTTCCAATACCCGTTTGAGCCAGCATCCCAGACCAGAGACCATCTTGGGAGTGGCAGGTTCTATGGAGGACCACTTATGTGAGCCGCCCTCCCCCCGCCCCCCACGCCCCGGGTCTCCGCACCCAGCAAGGATCGCCCATTAGGATGACCCCGGATGAAAGCCTTGGGTGCTGATCCTCGCCAATCCCAGGCCGATTTGCACTTTCGCTTCCCCTCTTCCCTGCCCCCGCCTCCTTCCTCCCCCTCCCTCCTCTCAACACTCGCCCTCCTCCCCCCTCCCTCCTCCTTCCTTTGTAAAAATGCGCTCTGACTTTTGGGGCGGGGGCGGGGAGGCTGGCTGGGCTGGGCTGGGGAGGGGGGCTTCGCAGATAGTTGATATTCCGGGTCCAGCAGCTCTCCGCGCTCCCATTCTCTAAGCTCAGCCGGGGGGAAGTGTCGCCCCGGGCCAAACATATGCTTCTTTCCAGCGCGCTAATCCACCTTCAGCGTGGAGGCATAATTGCTCGAGTGTCCATGGATTCGCGGCGCTTTGTCCCTCGCTGGCTCCCATCAGCCCTGGCACACGCCATTTCAATCAAATCTTTTCAGAAAACTGTCTCCTTTTATCAAGTCCCAGCCCCTGCGAACGACCGGAGCATTTAACAAAACACCCTCGGTGTTCCGCCCGCCTCCCTCGGCCCTGGCGGAGCTGGGAGCTGAGATTATTGCAACAACTTTTCATTGAGTTCAGCCTCTGAGAAGGGAGAGAGAGAGAGAAAGGGAGCAGAAGAGGACGAAGAGAACAACGACAAAAAAGCAGCATGAGCATCCTAGACACACACGTGTCTTTTTCTAAAGCCCTGGGTCCTGGTGTCAGGTGTATTGGAAAGGAAAGGTCAGAGGTCAGCCTCAAAGTGAAAACATGCTTCATCTGTTATATTTTTCTTTGGAATTACAGAAATCAAGTGCCTCTGCCGAGTATTCCAGCAGTCCAGTGGGTTAAAAAGACGGGCAGAAACAGGCTTGGAAAAATGGTCAGAGAAGAGGGAAGGACCACGCCTGAAGGATGTTTTTGAATAGTCTCTTTCTCAAAAAACTCTCACACACACAAAAAATCCCTCACGTTGAGCCCCATGTAGTATCCCCTCTCTCTCTTTTGTTGCCAGCGAAGGGGATAAATGGAAGTTGAATCTGAAGATCTCTGTCTTTATGACAGTACTCTCTGGGTAAATATGCAAGTCTTACACACTCCCGATTTAATATCTTGACTGGATTCCCAGCTTCGGGAGAAAAAAGAAAAGAGAGAACCAGAGATTGAAAAGATGAACTCTGGATAAGACCCTACAAGGAGATCTTTAAAATATTTGTAATGCTGTACAGAAAAGTAATGAACCCAGATGCAAAAGACGAAGCACCAGGTTTGATTTTGTGTAGCAATTATTATGCAAATATACACAAAGAGAAGAGGTTGTAGTTCTATCACAAGAACACAGCTTTGCTGCTTGTTTATAAAATGAGAACCTCAGAGTAATGAACAGTGTTCTTCAAATCCAGAGTCACCCACAGTGAGACCGATTTCAAGGACTTACGTAATTTTCTTCTACAGCAATTTATTTCCTGATGATGGAGGAGAAGAAAGGCAATGTGGTTGGACATGACCACTTGCTCTACAGTCTTAGAATACAGCAGGCCTGTATGGTTTAAAACTCTATGGGGTGTTCTGGTGACTCCCCTCACTCCTCACAAGTCCAAGTTAAGGAAACTACGAAAGGCTTGCAAGTGATAAGGTCTTCCTTGATCACATAGACCCCACAATGCCAATCCCAGTAGCCATGGTCCAGTTCCAAAGTCAGATGAAATCCTTGATGTCCTCTCCATTAACCAAGTGGATGAACCAAATTTGCTGTGAATGCCAAGGTCCAGGTGTCTAAGTCAGACCTCCATACCCACAGTTTAAATAGGTGATTGCAGATGTAATGCCTGAAGTCGTCTAAAAATGTCCAGGCTGTGAGATGGGAAGGGATTGGATTTAAAGGGGAAGGCTGTCCCAACTCACTCTGGAAGCTGGGAAATTTCTTAGCTAAATCTTGAGAACTAGAAATTACTTTGTTATGAATATGAAACACTAAAGGATGGTGGAAATCTTTGGAAATTTAAACCATGAGGATCGTCAAAGGGAAAAAGAGTGAGTTTTCAGTTTTTATTCATTTGTGTATATTATGCTCTTTTTGTAGTTATAGAACAAAAGAAATGCACAGTAACATCAAGACTTCCTCCAATTCAATTCTCTTTTCATCTCTGTGGTAAGGTTGGGGGTGACGAGGGGGCCGGAGGGGAATTCAGAAGGAAGCCATTATCTTGGAAAGGAGAGAGAAGTTAAAAACCATGATGGCAAGGACTGTAAGAACTCTCCAGTGGGGAAGATCATACTCAGTATACATAGTTGTTACATATTCTCTCAATTTCTCATCACACCCTCCATGGTCAGTTGAATGGGCTCCAGCAAAGAATGTGTTTTCTGGAATATCAGGGAGCATGGAAGTGAGGAGTTCTAACCTTGAGGATATTTCTCCAAGTCAAAATGGTCTTGAAGATTCCCATTAAGTTCGCAGGTTGGGAACTGGGTGGGTTTCTCCTCTTACATTGTGAGACATAAGCGGGTGTCTCCTGAAACAAGGTGGGATGAGGGAGACTGATTATGGGGAGATGAACAATTGCAGGGGGCTTCTAACCACCCCCCCCCGGGACTCTGCCTAAAAAAGTTCCAGGAACAACAGAATAGAGGAAAGTTCTGATGAGGGAAATCTAAAATTAAACCAATCCTTTAAGAAGGAGACCATTCTGAGGGGGATTTTTCTTTTTATTTTCACGTGAAGAGATACAGATCTCACCCAACAGCACTAGTGTCCAACTCTGTTTCAAGGCTGAGAAGCATCTTGCTGGGTTGGTTCAGGAAAGCTGGGGAGAGCTGTCAGGGATGCCTGGACCGGTCATGCCCCTTGAGGCTCCAGAAAACCCATGTGTCCCTCAGCGACGTGGCTTAGAAGGGGAAGAATCCACCTGCTTGTTTCTGAAGGGGCTTTTTGCTACTAACCCCACCAGGAGGTCTGAGGGAGAAGCCTGGAGCACAGAGATGCCTCAGACAATGGTGGGGTTGGGAAATTCCTCCCCAGCCCTTGGAAGTCAAGAGAGTCAAGTCCCTGGTCTGTGTGCAGAGCTAGAGCTACTTAGAGAAACTGTGTCAGTGGGTGTTAGTAAGTATGGAGAAGGTCCTAAGAAAAGGTAGCAAGAAGAGTTCCTTCCAGAAGGAAACAGGAGTTCAGAGTATCCTCCTGAATCCCTCTCCCTCCCTACCTTCCCTTCCCTCCTCGTTGAATATTTTGGCTGAACTTCGTGTTCCTTTGTATTTCTCCCCTTTGCAGAGAAAACCTTAAGAACCTTCTACTAGGCTTAGATTTAACCACAAGCCTTACTGAATCTGGCTTATGAAAACCAGACTTCTCTACGAGACGGGTCTTCTGGCAGCAATTAGTCTGACTTTTCTGTAACAAAATTCTTTGTAATGCCATTCAGAAAACCAGTTGGTAGGAGTGTGTGTGTGTGTGTGTGTGTGTGTATGGGAGGGCTCGCTGGGGCGGGGATGGTGGTACAGAAGGCCAATTTGTCTGATCTGGTGGAAAAAGAATCCCAATGTTAGCACATTAACTTTGGGAGCTGTGAAATATTTAATTAGTGCACTGGTTGGGATCCTATTAAAACTGACTCTATTTCTGAAGACTGCCCTGAAAATCTGCATCTTCCTTTCCTGGGTACAGAGTAGAAAACAGCATGGCCATCTTTCCTTGGCGCTGAATTATTTCAGTTTACCGAAGCAATTTATCTTTAAAAGCAGCATTGTCTGGAACGAAAGAAAGAAAAGATCCAATGAGTAAAATATTCCCATCTAGAAGACTTTATGGGTGGACAAGAGAAGAGAGTGCTTGGGTCCAGGAAAGAACGGTCTGCCTTCATCCAAGCAGTGACCTCCCTGTGTCTGACTGACGGGTAGTCACAAAGTCCTAGAAACGCCTTCCTATTGGCCTCCTCCCCTGCATGTATTTAAGAATCTAACCCCATAACACACACACACACACACACACACACACACCCCCAAACAAGAGACCTATTCATCCAGTCTGCAAAGCCACCTCTCTTCTCCTGGTTATGCAAATACTAAATTGAATCAAGGGGCTACAGCAGTTCAGCCCATTGCTGAAATATGATAGAAAAAAAAAGTTGGGTGTTCCAAGGAAATTGATTCCAACAGTTCATTTTCAGTCGGGGTGGACGTCTGTGTGTCTGGAGGTGGAGACACAAATCCATCTTTTTGAAGTTGTGGCTGCCAAGCTGGGAAGCAGCTCACAGGTTTTGATTCCCCACCTCCCCGCACCCCCCTCCGGCCCCCCCGGGGGGGGGGGAATAAGATTTTGAGTCACTTAAGATGCAATGAAGAAAACTCTGGGGAGCCTGTCGCAGCGGGTGGGGGAGTGGGGAAGGACTCTGGTGTGAACTCTCTGGCATCACGGTTTCCTCGCCGTTGACAGGACCCGAGGTCCAAAGGGCCAGTTCAATTGCGAGTCGATTCTAGCCGGGGAAGCGGTCAGCTCCTGTCTGCATCCTGCCCGGGAGGAGGGGAAGGCGGTGGAGACGGCTGGAGGAGAGCCCTCTGAGAGCAAACACGCGCTCCCTGTCCCCTTCGGACCTGGGGGCGCTGGGACCTTCCAAAGAAAGGACAGGGTCGCCTTCTCAAAAACTAGCGGACGCCCTGGGCGTCCCTTCTCCTTTCCAGGCCTCCGGAGTCGTCGACTGGGCTCCCTTTCTGGCAGCCAGGCTGCGCTCCAGACCTCAGTTTCCCTGATGCGCGGACCAAGCCGGGAAGTTTCCAAGGGGCCGGGGACGCTTGTGCTTCGGGAAATCGAAGTGGGGACCGGGGTGGGGGGGCGGAGGAACGGGGTCAGCCTCTTTCCCGTAGTCCAAGGCGGGGTTCCCCACGCGCGGGCCCCAGTAACCCAACCCCAAGCCCAGAACAATAAAGGCAGGACGCGGCGCTGGTTCACCATCTCCATCTTGAGCACCGTTAAAAAAAAATCCAATCTTTCTACACACCCAATACATCATTTCAATAAGAAAGACTTCACTTTAATAAAGATTTAATACGTTAAATCTGTCCTTGTCGCTGATTGATGCTGCTTTGTCTTGAAAACGATTTGGGTTTTCTTGATCCAGGATTCTGGGGGCAAGGCTGCAATTCAGAGTCGGGGTTGTTATTATCGTTGGGTAACACTACCCAAGGAGGCGAAGCCCCGCGTGCGCGATGATACACACGCGCGCTCGCACGCTCGGAGGCCCCGCTGGCATTTTCTCCTTGCGCTTCTCCAGCGTGGAAACCTGGAAAGCTTTTCTCGAACTGCCCGGGACGTGGGGGGAAGGGGAATCGCAAGGGGAGGGGGCGCGCGGGCCGAGCGTCTGTCGGAGAATCATTTGCCCTGAATCACAAATTTTCACGGCTTAAAAAGAAAAGGTAAAGCTAATGTCTGGCTCAATTAATAAACATGGTAATTTCACACCCGGAGAAGGACATAATTTCATCCGAGCGCTATCGGCGCCATCACAAAGGGTCAAGGCGCAGCTGCGGCGAACCCGGGTCATTACGGAGTCGCCGAGCGGCTCCCGCGCCCCGGCCCAGCGCGCGCCTCGAGGCGAAGGATGGCTGCGGGCGAGGCCGGGGCGTCCCCCGATAAAGGACTTACCCACCGTGCGGGAAATGGAGCCTCTTTCAGACCCGGAGTAATCAGCTCGCAGACGTAGAGCCCGCCCCGGCCCTCCCCCGCCCCCCACATTTACTTTTCAAAAATCAAAGACGAACAAGCCAACACCCGCTCTCCACCACCTCCAGTCTTTTTCTCTTCTCCAGTCCTTTTAAGAAGAAATCCACCACCAATAAAATATAGACACACACACCTACATATGTTTATTTTTTTTAAGAGGTTGTCTTTTGATTCGTTGTCAATAGAAGCCTATTGTATCTGTAAATTTCAGGACAGTTGCAGTTGACAAATTTGCGGTGTCAAGATTTGGGGCCAGGAGCTGGGAGACAAGATATTAGCTTCAATCTCATAATCTCTTAATCACATTACACTTTAAGTGAGCATGTGTAATTTCACCCATCAATGATTAATTTAAGCGTTTGGAGCACAATGACTTGTCTCACACACAAATACTGACTGGAGCATTGTTTGCTAGAAAGTAACCCTGAGATTTAGGGAAAAGAGCCTATCTTGTCCGTCCATTACGAGTCCCACTTCGGAATCAAAATGCATCTGTAATCGAGATCCGCAGGGCCCGTCTTCTCAAAGGATGAGGCCCCAGAGGCAAGTCCCCCCGAGCCACGGAGAGAGGGGGGCGCCCCTCCACCCTTCTCTGGGTTTAGATTTTTAAGCAGATCTTCAAAGCTCAGATAAATGCCCATTAAACAGCCACATGCAAATAGGATGGAGCCGGGCAGCTAAACACACAAAGCCCATCTCACATGAAACAAAGCATGATTGATGGCAACCCGGATGCTCGTGTGTTTGGAAAAAAAATTATCCTTGTCCAGTCTCCCAGGTGTCTAAATTATTGAAGAGCGATGTGCATATTTCAATGGGAGAAGGTGGCCGAGGTTAGGGATCGGCGGTTCGCGCCGCCCAAGCCACTGTGCGGTGTATTTGGGTCTGGGGAGACTCCGGGGCAAAGAATTTTAACACCTTCTTCTCTGGGCGGCCAAGGAGGCAGCGCTAACCTGACAGCTCTCCGGTAAATGGTTAGAGAGAATGGATCGCTCTCCTCGGCCGGGGGACCCACTCGCCGGCATAGGGCAGCAGGTCCCTCCGCAAGGCTGACGGCTGCGCACCGCGTGCCACGCAGGCCTCAGAGCGCGGTGGGCAGGGCCGGCCGGCCGGGCCGCGGTGCCCACCCAGGCCAGCCGCGAACTTCCGCTCGCGAAGTGGTCTGGGGTCTTCGCCGCCGCGCTGAGCCCTGAGGTCTGAGTCCGCGGGCAGAGCCCAGGGAGGCTCTCATAGAGGCAGCTCTTTGTTCTGGCACTTTCAGGGCCTCGGATGGGTGCACCTTTGGGGACGCGCGAGCGGTCGCCCCGTCGGGTGGGGTGGGGGTGGGATAGGACCCTGCGGGCCTGGCTCGGGGCAGAGGGGCAAGGGTGGGGGCGGTTAGTGTGGGACTCAGCGGCCACTGGTGGTGGAGGAGGGTTACTAAAGCAGGTAAATACGAGGGAAAAGTAGAGAACTTTCCAGAATTTCAAGTCTAAGAACGGAATATGTGAATATAAGCAAGCATCTTTGAGTATCTCCCCTCCTCCCTCTCCCCCACACTTTCCTCTCTACTCTTCCTCTTCTCGTAGCTCTCTAAATCAACCCCCCCTTCCTGTTCTCAACTCTCCAGCTCATCTGTTTTTCTGTCTTCTTTTTCTCTCCTCCGCCTTTCCTCCCTGCCTCTATCATCTACTTTATAAACATGCCGAAGAGAGAGAGAAAAAGCCCCAGCAATTCCTGTTCAGAGAGAAGGGTCTGGCTTTTGGGGATCGACCTTCGCGGCCTCTGGTTACTTAGGGAGCCCCAGGCGCCCCCTTCGCCGCTGGGCTGGTGGGGAGGAGAGGCGTGGGCCGCCCGTCCTCTGCGTAGGCAGAAGCCTCTACTTCCCACGCATCGAATCCTAACCCCAAACTTCCATCCATTTCGCCGCTCGAATCAGACTCGGCGGATTCATAATAGCGACGACAAAGAGTAATTACATATTAGAAAACAAAACAATAATTACACCACCAAGTCACACACACCAGTCAGCGAAGCACAGTCGCCTGGGTTGAAAACAGCCAAGCCCGCGGCGCCGGCAGCTGACTCAGCAAATCCGAGAAGCTCCGGGACCCGGTCCACACCGACCCGGTCCACACCGGCCCTGCGACCTCCTCTCCGGAGGCCGGACGGCCGAGTCGCCCCTGCCCCTGCCCGGGTCACCTGCTGACCGCTCTTAGAGGTCTCTTTTTATTAGATCTGATTTGGGAGCCGTCTGGCAGAAAAACATCTCACGGGCCAAATAATCAGTTTCTTGGAGAGTAGGGTGTTGTTTTTGAATCAAGGCAGACACACAGATTCTTGAGTTTGGACCACTGTTTCCCATTTTTACCCTTAGAGCGCAGCAAGGCGGTGTTCATTTCCCCAGCACCTGTCACCTGGCTCCAGGGTCACTTGGCTGCGCCCTCAGGCTGCGGCGTCTTGGGGTCTCCGCTTTATTCCCCCAAGCGTCAAGGCCGCCCAGGACTTTTGACTTCTTTCCCTCGGGCCCGCAGGCGGGTTATTGGACCAGCTTGGGACCGAACGCCTCCCTAACCAAGGCCTCTCGCTATTGCTGCCAAATACCCCGCTTCCAGGCCCCAGGGGAGGTCCCTCTTGCGGGCTTGGCTCACCCGCCGTCGGCCCTCTGCCGTGGCTCCCGCGCGCCTGCTGGTTCGCCCCGGGGGGCCCAGGCCCGGAGGGTGGGTGAGGGATTTGGGGCGGGGGGCGACTGGGGGGTGGGGGGGATGAAGGCGTCGCCTGCAGCCGGGCGGAGATGTGCCGGAGTCCCCGCGGCCCGCTGCGCACGGAGGCCGGCTCGGCCTGCAGTCTGGGGGCAGAGGGCGGTAATGATGCGGAGGAGGGCAGAAACGCCTGCTCTTTGGGTCCAAAAGACCGTGGCTAGAAGATGCAGCTAAGGTTGAAAGGCCGGGAAAGGCTTGAAAAAGACGTACCCTCCCCGCCCCACCCCCCCTCGGCCCTGCTGGGTCTCTGCTCCCACTTCCCCAGGCCTGCGTTGCAGCTTCCAGGGCGGGCGGCTTGGGTGGGGGCCGTCGAAGGGCGAGAGCCGAGCTGGGGACTGTCCTTGCCAGGCGCTGGGATGCCGAGCACCTCGGCCCGGGAGAAAGCCCGGAGCAGCCTCTTCCGCCCGGGTGGAAGCAGCCTCGAGGCCCAGGGACCACCGCACGCGCCCCTTCGCGGGCCACACCACTCCGCTCCTCTGCAGCGCAGGCGGCAGCGGGGTCCGACCGGGCCGAGGAGGGCCAAGGCCACAGCGGCCCAGAGCGGCCACCAGGGTCTGAGGGCAGTCGGAGCCGGGCTGAAACCCGCGCGGGGCCCGCGCTCGCTCTAGCGCCCTCTATAGCTCCCACGAGCCCCGCCGAGTGTGGACCGCTCTCCTTTCATCACCCAGGGCTCAAGGAAGGACAAAGGACCTATAAAAAAAATCCAACAAAAAAAAATATCAACTTGACCCCCAAAAGAACACTGTTTAATGAGGTGGAAAATTCTTCCACACAAATTGCTTTTTCTACTACTTTATGAGAGTTCATAAATGTTAATGAAATCCAGTTACCAAAAAGTAACATACATCATTGCAGCCGAAGGGAGGCAGAGGAAGGAAGGTGGTGGTACGTACAATCATAATTAAAATAACAGCAGCGGCAGCAACAATGCGGCCTATGGCTCTTGTGGTCGGAGGCCCGGTCCAGGGGTCCAGCCTCGCGCCCCTGTATCCGATCTGGCCTGGCCCCTGGTGTTTCTCTGGACAGCCAAAAACTGGAGGTGCAGAAACTGGTGGAGCAGAATGAAAATAAAACCAGCGCCTCTGTTCCTTTTCTTTTGCAACAGGATGCTTGTTATTGACTCAGATGTCCTCAAACTTTGTGCTGAAAATTGAACCCAGTGGAGATGCCCAGAAGATAAGAGACCAGGCATCTTTGCCATCTTCCACCCCCGCCCCCCCCCCCCCCAGGACCTCATTGCTTTTCTCTTCCTCTTTTCGCTGCAGACTGTAAGCTCCTAGAGGGTGAGTTCCTAGAGCCAGCGATCTTATTCTGCTATTTCTGCCCTTAGCACCCAGCCCAGGGGTTGGTACATGGCAGGTGTTCAGTAGGCATGTTCTGAGTAAGTGAATGAGCGGATGGACCAGTAACAGAAAGTTAAATAACTCAAGGGATAATCTACTTGATGACATATGAGATGCTCAAGCACTCAATATTTTCAATATCAACACACAATTCTTTTTGATAACTTACTACGTGAGGGAACTGTTCTTGGCGCTGAGGTCACAGCAAAACTAGCAAGACAGACCATAATCCCTCCACTCAGGAAGCTTGCATTTGATTTGGGATGTTTTTGTAGATGTGTTATTTCACAGGGCTGGACAAATGGTCTCCTATCTAACTTTGGAAAGGTATTTTAATTTCCACCTTCCAGATTCTTTCAGAGACATGAGGTCAGCTGCTGAAATTCATTATATGAATGATATGTCCGTCCCCCCCCCCCCAGCTTTATTGTTACCTGATTGACATATAGGAATTGTATATATTTAAGGTGTATAACTTGATGTTGTTATATATGGTACATTGTGAAATGATAACACACTCAAGCTAATTAATGTATCTATCATCTCACGTTGTTACCTTTTTCGTTTTCTTTTTGGTGACAATACTTAAGATCTCCACTCTGAGCAATTCAGTATTGTTACCTGTAGTCACCTTGCTGTGCATTAGATCTCCAGTCTGCTCATCTTGCATAATTGAAACTTTATTCTTTAGCTAACATCTCTTCTTCCCTCTCAGCTGTTCACCCAGCCTTTCATCCTGAAGCCTGTTTTCCCCCAGTGCCTCTCCCCTCAGCCTCTGGCAACCACCGTTCAGCTCTCTGCTTCTATGGGTCCAAGTATTTCTTCTTGTTGTTTAGTTGCTAAGTTGTGTTGAACCCTTGTGACCCCCATGGACAATAGCCCCCCAGGCTCCTCTGGTCATGGGATTTCCCAGGCAAGAATACTGGAGAGGGTAGCCATTCCCTACTCCAGGGGATCTTCCTGACCCAGCGATTGAACCTGCGTCTCCTTCGTTGGCAGGTGGATTCTTTGCCATCTGAGCCCCCAGGGAAGCCCTCAACTGTGTTAAACTCTACACATAGGTGAGCTCTTGCTGTGTTTGTCTTTCATGTCTGGCTTATGTCGCTTAGCGTAATGTCCTCTGGGTTCATCTGTGTTGTCCCAAATGCCAAGATTTCCTTCTTTTAATGCTGAATAATATACACAACATTTTAAAGGATATGTTTTGAAAGTGCATGTTTTATATTCATTCAATGAGATTGTTTTGTCTTCTGGCTTTATTTCTGATGGAGAAATTTTTTTTTTTTTTTTTTTTGTAAATACTTAGGAGAATTTGAATATTTTCCTGTTCCCTTTGAGAGCTGCTGAAATCAACACATTTTGGCTTTGCATGCATTGCTTAATATTTCATGGCCTCTAAATATGACTACCAATACTAATAACTCTATTTTTTTAAGCCCTTATCTTTTGCCAGTTACTGTGTTGGGTGCCTTATTGGCATCACCTCCTTCAAACTGTCAACAGCCCTTTGAGATAAGTTTTATGGTCAGTGTTTTACTTTTAAAAAGGGGAACCAAGGTTGAGAGAGTGTAAGTAGTGAATCTTGGGCCAGCAGGGAGTACCTGGCAATGCCCAATCTGGAACCTTTGGAACTAGAATGGAGAATACACCGTATACAGTCCAGCCATCATGATCAAGGGCAACTCATTTGGCCTCAGCTTTCTTATCTATCTAAGGTCTGTCTAGTCAAGGCTATGTTTTTTCCAGTGGTCATGTATGGATGTGAGAGTTGTACCATAAAGAAAGCTGAGTGCTGAAGAATTGGTGCTCTTGAACGGTGGTGTTGGAGAAGACTGTTGAGAGTCCCTTGGGCTGCAAAGAGATCAAACTAATCCATCCTAAAGGAAATCAGTCCTGAATATTCATTGGAATGTTCCAGACATCCTGGAATGTGAAGTCAAGTGGGCCTTAGGAAGCATCACTATGAACAAAGCTAGTGGAGGTGATGGAATTCTAGCTGAGCTGTTTCAAATCCTAAAAGATGATGCGGTGAGAGTGCTGCACTCAACATCCCAGCAAATTTGGAAAACTCAGCAGTGGCCACAGGACTGGAAAAGGTCAGTTTTCATTCCAATCCCAAAGAAAGGCAATGCCAAAGAATGTTCCAACTACTGCACAATTGCACTCATCTCACTTGCTAGCAAAGTAATGCTCAAAATCCTCCAAGCCAGGCTTCAACAGTATGTGAACTGAGCTGGATTTAGAAAAGTCGGAGAAACCAGAGATCAAATTGCCAACATCCGCTGGATCATTGAAAAAGCAAGAGAGTTCCAGAAAAACATCTACTTCTGTTTTATTGACTATGCCAAAGCCTTTGACTATGTGGATCACAACAAACTGGGGAAAATTCTGAACGAGATGGGAATACCAGACCACCTGACTTGTCTCCTGAGAAACCTGTATGCAGGTTAGGAAGCAACAGTTAGAACTGGACATGGAGAAACAGACTGGTTTCAAATTAGGAAAGAAGTATGTCAAGGCTGTATATTGTCACCTTGCTTATTTAACTTATATGTGGAGTGCATCATGTAAAATGCCGGGCTGGATGAAGCACAAGCTGGAATCAAGATTGCTGGGAGAAATAACAATAACCTCAGATAAGCAGATGACACCACCCTTAAGGCAGAAAGCAAAGAAGAATTGAAGAGCCTTCTGATGAAAGTGAAAGAGGAGAGTGAAAAGCTGGCTTAAAGCTCAACATTCAGAAAACTAAGATCAAGGCATTTGGTCCCATCACTTCACGTCAAATAGATGGGGAAGCAGTGAAAACAGTGATAGACTTTATTTTTTTTGGCTCCAAAATCACTGCAGATGGTGACTGCAGTCATGAAATTAAAAGATGCTTGCTCCTTGGAAGAAAAGTTATCATCAACCTAGACAGCATATTAAAAAGCAGAGACATTACTTTGCCAACAAGGGTCCATCTAGTCAAAGCTATGGTTTTTCCAATAATCATGTATGGATATGAGAGTTGAACTATAAAGAAAGCTGAGTGCTGAAGAACTGATGCTTTTGAACTGTGGTGTTGGAGAAGATTCTTGAGAGTCCCTTGGACTGCAAGGAGATCCAACCAGTCCATCCTAAAGGAGATCAGTCCTGGGTGTTCATTGGAAGGACTGATGCTGAAGCTGAAACTCCAATACTTTGACCATCTGATGTGAAGAACTGACTCATTGGAAAAGACCCTGATGCTGGGAAAGATTGAAGGCGGGAGGAAAAGGGGATGACAGAGGATGAGATGGTTGGATAGCATTACTGACTCAATGGATATGAGTTAGAGTAAACTCCGGGAGTTGGTGATGGACAGGGAGGCCTGGCATGCTGCAGTCCATGGGGTCAAAAGAGTCGGACATGACTGAGCGGCTAAACTGAATTTCTTATCTATAAAATGGAACTAATACCTGTCTGCTTTATATTGTTCACAGTGTGGTGAAGATAAAATTTAAAAGCACTGTGAAAATGTTAAAACACTGCATGAGTATACAGCAGGTTTTTTTATCAGTCTATGCTGGTCCTGATCTATACCAGCTAGTACCTCCAATAAGCTGCTCTGCAGCAACACTCACCGAAATTGATTTAACTTTGGCTGAGCGCTTGTTTGGAGGGATGCAGGTGGTGATGGATCCGGTGGGGATGGGGTCACGTTTAATGTGCTGGTTAAGTGGAGAAAACACTAGGGAGATGACTCGGCTCTTCCTGACGACTCTTGCTGCCTCCTGGGGGATCTCAGGGTCTGGCAGGAAGGGGTCTGAGGCCCCCTGCCCACTTTCCACAGTCTTCCCTAGGGACATCCTTCCTCCTAATTGCAGGGTCCCCTGCTCCGCCTTGCCTGTGCCATTGGCCCTGTCGTTGGCCATCACTCTTTAAGCCAATCCAGCACAACAGTGAGAAAGGTCAAGTATTCATTTCAGTGAGTAAACAGACAACATAATTGCTACTTCCCACACCTTATTGTGACTGGTAGAGAAATGGTCACAAAGAGATCAAACGAACATCAAGTCTCTGCTATTGCCTATTGCACCTGTCATCCTCCACAAAGTGGGCAAGACCTTATGGGTGTTTGAAAACCTTTAGCACCTTTTCACAGGAGTCCCTTGTCTGGAGTGACACCTGAAGATGTCTTTACTGTTGGAAACTTGGGTCAGCTAGTTGAGGCATAAAGAAGCAAAGCTGTGAAGGACATACTAGCTTCTTAATGATCATAGTAACCAGCTTCCCTAGTGGCTCAGGTGGTAAAGAATCTGCCTGCAATGCAGGAGACCTGGGTTTGATTCCTGGGTCAGGAAGATCCCCTGGAGAAGGGCATGGCAATCCACTCCAGTATTCTTGTCTGGAGAATCCCATGGTCAGAGGAGCCTGGTGGGCCCCAGTCCACGGGGTCACGAAGAGTCAGACATGACTGAGCAGCTAACACTTTCAAAACCAGTCTTTATATTTCATTTATTCGTTTATGTGTGCATTCATTTATTCAACTCTTTTGAGGTCTTTGCTGAAAACTCAAAAATTCCATTGAGAAGTTCCCAGGCTGGTGGGGAGGCAGATGAATGAAAATATACTACAGAATAGTGAGGGAAGCTTTAATACAGATTTATGCACACAGTCGGGCCGAGTCAGTTAATCATTTTGATATACGGGCAGTAGGCTACAGCATGCATTCTCAGTTGGGGTGATATTGACTTGAAAAGGGCAAAAGTTTCTTGGGGGGCAAAAAGTTTTTAGCTATTGCATTAGTTTGTGATCTTCCAAGACCAGCAATACTCAATTAAAGCTTATTCTTTTATATTTAATTTCCCTTGTTACATAGACTTGAAGTCCAACATTTTTTCATCTTTGAGGAAGTGATAATGAAACAAACAAAAAAAAGGACTGATAACCATTGGGCTGGATAGATGAATTTCCCTTACAAAGTCAGGGGCTATCTAAGAATACCAAGTTGGCAATTGTGGCTGCCATTTTCACTTAGCTAAAAAGCAGCTGTTGGTTTGGTTAATTTGTCCAAAACGTCCTCATTATTTTACTGATGAAAGCTTTCCTGATTTGTGTCTTAGTATAGAGACTTGCCCGCCCTGTCCTGCCCCGTCTCAAAGTAAAAAGGTGAATTCTATTATTCCTCTTGTTTCCTCAAAAATTAGTTAACTCTGCAGACACATGGAACAAAAATTAGTTAACTCTGGGGACACATAGCCCCTCAGTTTTCTTGCTGCAAGAAGAAGCTGCTAGATACAATGTCGACATCCTGAGAAGCAAGAAGTTTTGGACAGATGATATACTGTGTTATTAGTTACAAATAAAAGATTGTTGAATTTGCAAGAATGACTCCTTCCATTCATGCACAGGTTAAGATATCAAATTTTAATATACAGAAAAAGCAATACAAGCCCTTCACAAGGTTGTAAGTAATTTATTCTTTTGGTTTGCAGTTCTTATCCCTTGGGCTAACTGTAATTACCACTTCTATATCTTGCCCAAAGCTTAACCTAAGAAATTACTGGGCCCAATATCTGGGATTTTTGGAGGAATTTTGGAAAGAATTTTTCACTGGAGAAAGACATTTGAGTAGTAGAACATAAGACTAGTTAGGAAATGTAGGAAGAGCTGGACCCTAACAATCAAATGAGCAGAAACAATGATGATTCCTGAGCCCATTGAATGAAGGGAGAGAAAAGGACAGTGGCCCAGGGGGGTAGGGGGTTTGAAAATGGTCACAAAAGAGCTTTACCTGAAATGGCTTCATTTAAAAGGAGGAATAGAACCTCCTGTTTCCCCTTCCATGGAAGTTTGGAAAATAAAATAAAAAGCCATACCACCCACAATATGAGATGGTTGGATGGCATCACTGACTCAATGGACATGGGTTTGGGTGGACTCCGGGAGTTGGTGATGAACAGGGAGGCCTGGTGTGCTGTGGTCCATAGGGTCGCAAAGAGTCGGACACGACTGAGCGACTGAACTGAGCTGACTGAACACCCACAGAGATATCCTGGGTAGTCCTCAGGACACGTTAGTGGGAGCTGGCAGAAGATCTGGCTCAGAACTCCTTGCCAGCAAAGGGCAGAGCTGGTCCGCCTCAGCGCCTTCCCCAGACGGACAGCCGAGCCGGAGGGGCCGGGTGGGGCAGGCCAGCGCCTCCCAAACCGCGTTTCATCCCTCTGGGTCAGCAGTGGCTACTGTAGATACGAGCCTTTCCATAGAAACCCTTCTTGTGTGAAGCCGCTGTGGGTCCAGTCACACAGACGGGGACACAAAGGCCATTTGTTAACGCTTCAGACGAGGCTGAAGGGGAGCCATGAGCAGGCTGACCCACATTCCTCAGGGAACGGAGCGAACAATTCTCCTCATTCACACCACAGTAGGATTGGCTGCTTCATTGTCGCCTTGTTATTGTGGCTGTTACTCCTTTAATGACACTATTTTCAAAAGTTTAAAAGTCGACTGCCAACATTTGCTTCACTTTAAATCTTAGTGTTAAAGTGTTTCGGGTGTGTGTCTGTGTATGTTCACACAGGAGAGTGACCCGAGAGGCAGTTTCATCTAAAGGAAACTAGTGTTTAAACCTCTAAATATTTCCATCTTCGTACCTACTATCTGAGGTACCTTTGAGTCAATAACCTCATTGTAAAATAAAGATGGACATATCTGGAGCTGGCTGAGGTTTAGCTTGAAGAGCAGTGGGTTTGAAAGCAGAGGAGCAGACGTATTTTTTAGCTGTGGGCAAACTATTTAATGTGCATGAGCATTTATTTCCATGCACATTAAATGGGCATGATACTATTCCAGCTCATCGGAGTCTTGGGTGGTTTAGATAAAATAACGGACACTGTAAAAATCACAGTGCTTTGAAGATGTGAGGTGGCTTTGTAATTAGGCTGAGAATGAGCTAACACTGAGACGTCCCCTCTGAGAGCTTCACGGAGAGTTTTTCCTCACCCTAGTTCATCTGCCACACTGGATGAATGCTGAGTATTTTATGGTAGCCTAGAGTTATATTCCTAAATGTAGATCTAATTATATCAATCTCCTCTTCACAAAACTGCAACGGGTTCCCTTTTATAAAGATTAACCTCTAAAACTCAGCCTGGCAGGTGAAATCTTCCTTGATCTAACCTGAAACTGCTTTTCCAAGGCTTTTGTTCATTAAATGCTTCCCACGTTTTGGCCGCTCTAGCCTTGCCAGGCCTTGAATATGTCGGGACCTTACAGGACTCCGCCTGATCTTCGCTCAGCCTTCAATGCCGAATTCTTCCCACTCGGAACAGGAGTAAGCCTTTTTCTCATCCTTTTTCTCATGAGAATTAATCCTAATTCTCATCCTTTAAGTCCCGGGGTACAAATTCTCATAAAGCATCTCTGATCTCTCCAGTCAGAAGCAATTGTCTCGTCTCCTAACTTCTTATAGCATAATTCTTGTAACTTTATTTAAGCCTGCTTGAATTTTGTTTAACTCCCTTTGCTGTGAACCTATGATGATCGTTATTGTTTGTTGAACATCCTGTATGTTAGTGGGGCTTCCCTGGTGGTTCAGATGGTAAAGAATCTGCCTGCAATGCAGGAGACCTGGGCTCCATCCATGGGCCGGGAAGATCCCCTGGATGATCCCTGGAGGAGGAAACGGAAACCCACTCCAGTATTCTCGCCTGGCGAGTCTCGTGGACAGAGGAGCCTGGTGGGCTACAGTCCAGGGGGTCCCAAAGAGTTGGACACGATTGAGCAACTAACACTTTCACACTAACACTACTATCTTTATAAAGAAGTTAGTTGATGTTATGCTGTGCGTGCTTCAGGTAGAGTGAGGCCTGTTTAATGAAACATGAGGAATATTCTCATTCCACTTTGTGTTCCGTTAGTTGCCTCTGTCCTTCACTGGAAGACAAGCATATTGAGGAAAGGGTCTATGCTTTCTTTCTTTTTCTTTTTAAATTTTTTAAAGACTTTTTTTGTTGTTGTGGACCGTGTTAAAATCTTTCATTGAATTTGTTACAATAGTCTGTTTTTGTTTATTTATTTATTTATTTTTAACTGCATAAACTATTTATTAACACAACACCCACACATTATTTCTCCTTGGACACACCCACAGTGCGACCACGGCGTCCTGTGGTCTTGGCGCGCTGGCCTCGGACGCGAAGTCCCCAGAAGTGGCGCAGCCGCCTGCGGGCCCAGATCTTCTTCAATCGCTCCAGGTCTCCACGGAGCTTGTTGTCTAGACCGTTGGCCAGGACCTGGCTGTGTTTTCCGTCCTTCACGTCCTTCTGTCTATTTAAGAACCAGTCTGGGACCTTGTACTGGCGTGGGTTCTGCATGATGGTGATCACACGTTCCGCCTCGTCCTCGGGAGCTCTCCTGCCCTCTTGGTGAGGTCGAGGTCTGCTTTCCTCAGCACCACATGAGCATATCTTCGCCCCACACCCTTCACTGCAGTGATGGCAAAGGCAGTTTTCCGCCGCCCATCGAGGTTGGTGTTGAGTATTCGCAAGATGAGCTGGAACTTCTCAGGGATTGCTAGAGACATGGCGGCGGCCCCAGCGGCGGCGTGTAGGCCTCCAGTGGAAGAGGATATTCTGTTTTTCAAAAGATTTCATTTATTTGTCTTTGGCTGCTCTGGTCTTTGTGGCTGCCCTCAGGCTTTCTCTAGGTGCAGTGCATGGGCTTTTCATTGCACGGCTTCTCCTGTTGCAGAGCACAGGCTCTAGGGCGTGGGCTCAGTAGGTATCGTTCATGGGCTTAGATGCCCAGAGGCCTGTGGAGTCTTCCTGGACCAGAGATTGAGCCCACATCCCCCGCATTGGCATTGGCAGGCAGATACTTTTTTATTTTTCTTTTTCCCCCACCCCCCGGCAGGCAGGTTCTTAACCACTGGTCCATCAGGGAAGCCCCTGCTTCTGTTTTTTTTTTTTTTTTTTTTTTAGGTTTTGTTTTCTTGGCTGCAAGACATGTGAGATCCTAGCTCCCTGACCAGGGATCAAACCTGCACCCCCTGCGTTGGAAGGTGAAGTTTTAACCACTGGATCACCAGGGAGGGAAGTCTCCTCTGCTTTCTTTACACCTGTGTTCTTAACAGTGATTGACAAAGAGCCTTGCATATATTAGTAACAAAAAAAAAAATCAGGTTAACAAGATAAATTTTATGAAGGTTTAGCTCTTTTGGTGTGAAACCTATTAAGCACAGGGCAATAATAAAAAGTGACTTGGATATAGTTGACTTATGAACAACTCGGGTCCACTTAGAGTTGTTTTTCTCAATAAATATGTACCATGTGGTCTGTGTTGGTTGAATCCAAGGATGTGAAACCACGGATAAGAAGGGCTGATTGTACAGTTACATAGTGATTTTCAACTCTGTATTTGTGGGCTCCCCTATCCCCCTCGTTGTTCAAAGATCAACTGTACTTTGAGAAAAGATATATTCCTGAAACTGTGTGACTTAATTGGATTTCTTTGCATTTGAAAATTGGCCCTGATTATTGTATTTAGTAGGAGATCTTTTCAAAGAAACTCCTATGTTTTCATGTTGGATTTACAGTGAGTAGAGAATGCTCATAGCCTTGCCATCTCCCTGCAACGTCCTACAACTCTGAATTGTTGCCAGCAAACAATTTAACTCCTTTTTCATTTTGACAAACAAACTCCTTCAGGATATCGCAGCTGAAATATCCGTTGCTGTGTGGCCTGTGGCCTTTCTGAAGCGGAAATTTCCTATGGCTTTCTAGGCGAAAGAGCATCATCTGAATTAATGATGAAGCCATTCGATTTTATTGGGTAATTAATAAATGCTGGGGAGGGGGATCCTGGTTGATACATATTTTCCTCTTTCTGTATTTATAGGAGAGGAATGTAAACCAAAAATGAAGAATGCTTTGGGCCAGTTGTACTAAAACGACTCTGGGCCAGTGGGGTCCCACTCTGACTGCACTAGGGTCATGAAAAGATCAGGGCTTTTGAGGTCTTGTGTAAATGTGCATATGCTTCCCTAACACATATTTTTTACTTTTAGCATGCTGGGAAAGAGACCCAACACAACAACCCAGCCCCCAAGCGATCACAAGTACAGGCAGAGTTCTCCTACAGAAGGGTTTCAGAGTACAGCCCGAAGGGAGGACACCCTTTATCCAACAGTGAATGGGTTTGTGATGATAGTCTTTGAAATTTTACATGCTGTGTATGTCTCTTTTGCACATGGCGTGAAGAAATAGAAGGGAGGTACAATTTCCCCTGGTCTATCTGCTGTGGGTTGTGCATTGTCCCCCTAAAAGATACATTGACGTTCTAACCCCAGAACGTGACCTTATTTGGAAATAGGATCATTGCAGAGGTGATCCGTTACACTGAGGTCATCCTGGCCTATGATGGTCCCTGAAGGCAATATGATCCGTGACTTATAGAAGGAGGGAAATTTGGATGCAGACACGGACTGCGAGAAGCCACATCATAGCAGAGTCAGAGGATGGAAGGATGCAGCCGCAAACCTGGGAGCGCCAAGGACTAGCAGCCACCGCCAGAAGTTAGGTAGAGGCACGGAAGGACCTACTGAGCATTTTGGAGGGAGCAAGTCCCTACTGAGAGCTTGGTTTTGGACGTCTCTCCTCCGGAGCTGTAAGAGAATGAATTTCTGTTGCTTTAAGTCCTCCAGTTTGTGGTACTTTGCCACAGCTGCCCTAGCAAACCAGTGTACCATCTTCTTGCCTTCTGGTTTCTCTGTCCAGAGGCAAATCATATTAACATGTCTGACGATAATACTTTACCTTGGAAATCAGCGTGTTTGATTTTTGAATAGGTGATACATTCCAATGGATCAAAAATTACACAAAATACTCAGCCACTAAAAAAAGGTGAAATCTTGTTATTTGTGATAACATGGATGAACCTTGAGGGTATGATGCTAAGTGAAATAAGTCAGATGGAGAAAGACAAATACTGTATGATTTCACTCATAAGTGAAATATAATGAATAAATCAAACCAAACCAAAACAAGCACATATACAGAGAGCAAAATACTGGGTACCAGAGAGATGGAGTGGGCACAGGGTCAAATGGGTGAAGGGGGTGAATTGAATGGTGACAAATGGAAACTGTAGTGTGTACAGAAGTCAAAATAGAATGCTATACACATGAAATTTATGTAATATTATAAACCAGCATTCACCTCCATAACAAGTTATAAGATCTATATTGATAAAAGAAAAACTAATAAGCCTCCTTTGTTGTAGTTGTTTTACCCCCAAGTCATGTCCAACTCTTTTGCAACACTATAGACTGTAATCCGCCAGGCTCCTCTGTCTTTAGAATTTTCCAAGCAAGAATACTGGAATGGGTTGCCACTCCCTTCACTGGAGGGGTCTTCCCAACGCAGAGATCAAACCCGGGTCTCCTGCATTGGCAGATGGATTCTTTACCACTGAGGTACCAGGGAAGCCCCAATAAACCTCCTTACATGATAAAAAAAAAAAGCAGAAAAAGTTATACAATGAAAAATGTTTCGCTCTTATTCCATTCCTCATCTGCTCTTTCCCCATCTTGCCTCATCCCGTCTTTCCACCATGGCCATTCATGTTATTAATTTATACACTATGTATTATAGATATTTATCTCCCCTTTACATAATCAGAATCTATTATGCCATTGCTCTTCACCTTGTCTTTATTTTTTCTATGACAAAAAATTACTTTCCAATTATTTTCCAATCAAAATGCTCTGGCATGGAAATGGATGGCTATTGTTACAGGTTTATCAGTAAGGAGAGAGAAAGAGAGGACTTGGTTGAGGTCACCTCCCATCTCAGCATCAGAATTGGGCTGAGTTTCCAGTGCTTGCACTTATGGGCTCATAAGCTGTAGAAGGAATATGTCAGTCAAGGCTGGAATGCCAAGAGCCAGGCTCCTCACACTGGAAGTTACAGATTCAGGGACAATCAGGATAATGTGAGCCTCAAGCTTCCAGCCTTGAGCAGCCTCCTGGGGTTGGCAGCAGTGGACGAGGTGGGCATGACTGAGTGGGCCTTCTGTGTCTCCACTGTCTCCTGGGAGACCTCATGTTCTGGTGGGATCCTCAGAGGGAGCCAGGTGTCCAGATCTTTGCCATCCAATGATAGTAGGCTTCAGATTTTCTGATTTGAGGAGGAAGAGGACCATAGAACACACAGGGGCTGATTAAAAACATTGCAACCAGATTTGAATTCCTGTTACCAGTTGGATGATTTGACCTAGTTACTAAAATCCTCTCTGTGTTTCCGAGTCATCATCTGCAAAATGAGGATTGTTCTGAGCAGTAAAGGAGATCTTTGGCTTGAGTGTTGCTACTCTGCTTGACACTGTAATGTCAAGGTGGTGATGGAGAGAGGAAGATGAGACCAGAGATGTTGGAGCAAGACACTTCACCGTGGTGCAGGGTGACAGCCGAGAGCCACTGGCTTAGGCTGGGCCAAAGAGAGGGTTTTTTGTTTTTATTTTTTCACAGAATGGATTAACTTCATCTCCTTCAGCAGAAGCAGGAAAGAACCAGGGATACATGAGATGAAAATATACAGACCGAAGGGAATTTATGTACATTTTGACCTTAATTATCATAAAACATATAAGAAATTATATGCAAATAAGTGCCGATTATTTTCTTTCATGCTCGTTGGTCATTTTTGCAATCTTAGTATCTACAGGGTGTCAGATCATCTGCTCGTTGCTGTCTCACGTTGGGTTGTCACCTCCAGTCTGCTTTGTAACCAGCATCCACTGACAGCTTTGCCAATTGCAGTGACTGTCCTTTGTTCAGATCCTGACTGCCCTAGTAAATGTCTGTATTGCCTAGAATTGGTCATGGAGCACTCCCGAAGCTCACAAAAATGTTGCCTTTCAACATCATACCGGCCAAGTGACAGTGAAAAGTGAAAGCGAAAATCACTCAGTCATGTCTGGCTCTTTGCGACCCCATGGACAGTCCATGGAATTCTCCAGGCCAGAATACTGGAGTGGGTAGCCTTTCCCTTCACCAGGGGAATCTTCCCAACCCAGGGATTGAACCCCCCCACCCCCAAAAAAAGAGCATACTTTATGTTAATCAGCATTTTACACTGTCAATATAATATGCTTCCTTCCCGTTACAGGGTCATAATTATCAATGCATTAGATCCTCAGGCATTTTGATGTTAAGTTGATCTCAGTAGGATGAGGTGGCAGAGACAACCTAGACAGGAGCTAAGCGGAGAAGCCTCTTCTTGGACCGTAATATTGAGCCCAGAAGAAACAGGCTTGCCAACAGCCCCAGCCTCAAGCACATCCAAGGACAACCCACCCACAGGAAGCAAATATTCTTGCATAACGTTGTTTGACTAAGTGTGATTCACCTGGGATTGTATTATCATCCAGCTTATATTTCTCCATCAACACCTTGCTAGTGAAAGAGATTTTTATCAAAAATTAAAAAAGTTGAGGTCTAGTTGTTGAAAATATTCCTTAGGCTGATAAATCTTACATGAAAAGGAAATGAAATCTCTTGGGTAGTCTCACTGAACTCTTACTGATTTGCTGTAATCTTATCTTATTTTTCTTGTGTTCACAAGACTTTCCCCTCCTGTGTTTACTTTTCTAGGATTTTGCCAGGGAAAGATGTCAGATTCACTGATCTACAATTTTCAGAATATCATCTTTTGTAAAATCTGGAGCTACATTTTGATCTCACTTTCCAGAATCTCATCTGATTTCTAGCACTCTTCAAAGGCTACCCTTGATCTTTTCTCAGAGAAATTTGTCACCTTATTGTTTCAGTCCTTGAAGTTGAATTTCTTTGCCTTATATGACAAAACAGATCCCCTTAATGTTTTCCTTATAATGAATACTTTCTTCACAAATGTCATTCTCTAGGGTATGAGAGCAGTAATTGCTTTGAAAAACCATCGGATAAGACAGTTTTAAGATTTTCCAATAAATTGTTATCTTTAGTGTCAACAGCCTTGCCCTAAAAATCTCTAGAAAGATGGGCCCAAGAAACCAGTAACACAAGCAAGATTCTTTTAATGTGAATTTGAGCTATTAAAATATCAGACATTTTCTGGCATTATGCCTTTATATTGTAAAAGATGTAAAGTCTTGAACATGCAGAAAGGTAAAATAAAATACTGAACCACTGAAATAGCCTCCTCTTTGTTCAATTCCTGGGTCGGGAAGATCCGCTGGAGAAGGGATAGGCTACCCACTGCAGTATTCTTGAGCTTCCCTTGTGGCTCAGCTGGTAAAGAATTCGCCTGCAATATGGGAGACCTGGGTTTGATCCCTGGGTTGGGAAGATGCCCTGGAGAAGGGAAAGGCTACCCACTCCAGTATCTTGGCCTGGAGAATCCCATGGACTGTAGAGTCTATGGGGTGGCAAAGAGTTGCACACAGCCGAGTGGCTTTCACTTTCACTTTCTTTCACTGAAATGAAACAAGTCAATGAAGACATTTATTCTGCCTTTGAACCTTCACTCGTGGAATGTGCTAATCTCTTCTAGGCTCTTCTAGTTTTTCAGGTGTGTCGTTATAGGGTTAAATACCAAGGAAGAAATGGATGTGATAGACATCATTCCTGAGTGAATCAGAAATGACATGAATCATATGCCCTGAGACGTGTTGAAGGCGTTTAATTTAAGATCTTGATGGATGAACTACTAAGAGTCTTGGGAAGTGTAGATGGACGGTGAGCCCAATTTCCCCGCCTTGGGCAGAGGCCGATGGGCTTGTTTCACCTTGTGCTGAAAATGGGAAAACGTCTCCCCCCCCCATTTCCCTGCTCCTAAGGTACACCCATGGCAGCTATATTACATGGAGGTGGTTAAACTGTTACGCTTGAAGCGATCCCAGGTGAGAACTCCACTTAGTCTCCTGCTGGGCGTGCCTCTTCCTTTTCTCTTCGCCTAGGCAAATTGTGCTAGTTCCTTTTCTTGTTATAAAATTTTGTTTATTTGCTTATTTATTTTTGACCGCGTCGGGTCTTATTTGTGGCCCTTGGGATCTTCTGTCGCTGTGTGCCGGCTTCTCTCTCGTGGTATGCAGGCTCAATTGCCCCACAGCACATGGGCTCTTAGTTCCTGGACCAGGGATCGAACCTGCATCCCCTGCGTTGGCAGGTGGATTCTTAACCACTGGACCACCAGGGTAGTCCCAACTCATTTCTAAAGACTTCTCCAATTCCATAACCTTTTCCCTGAATGTTCCAGTATCTGTGATCTTCCCCTAGTTTGGTTTTTAGAACTAATGTTCATCGTGCCCCTCATCTTGTTATTTTATTGTCTCCCTGTGCCTCGTCTTCCCCAGCCAGCGAACTGGCAGTATCTAGTGGTAGGAACTATTTTTTAATTTCATTTTTGCTTGTTATGTGTTCCTTTTAGTGCCTTTCCTGTATATGAAAGAATTAATGAATGAATTAATGCATATTGGATTTTTCTATGTGCCATCCTTGGAATTTTCAGGTTCTTGATGAATTAAAACAGTCTCAACTTCCTTCCATGGGTGTGTCTTAGCAAGAGAAGGCCAGTTTTTGACCAAGAAAAGTGTGATCAGGGTGCCTCTACAGAAATGTCTCTGATATATTGATCTTTATTGAGGGGTTGATGAGTGAACAATTCCCAAGTCAGTTATTACAGCTTCCTCCCCAGGGAGAAGCAAGCTCAGTGGTTCACAGTGGTCCCTTCTCTCCTCATCAGCAAATCCTCATCATAACCTAGCAAGGTGAGTTTCTGAGATGAAAAGCCTCGGGTCACCTCCCGTAAAAGAATGTGCTATTGCATTGGTTTTACAGATGCCTTGTCAGCAGGACATATATTTTCAGTTACTCCCAGGAATGTTGCTGGTTCTTTTGCTGATCTGGTTTCACTTATGATCAATGATTTGTGAGTGTCAAGGGTGCGGCCAGAGTGTGGGGTCTGAAGCTTTGGGTGAAGAACGAAGGCTCCCTATTGCTGTGCTTCATTGCCCGATTGTGTCTGCGACCTCATGTTCTGTAGCCCGCCAGGCTCCTCTGTCCATGGGATTGCTCCAGGCAAGAATAATGGAATGGGTTGCCATGCCTCCCTCCAAGGGATCTTCCCAACCCAGAGATCGAATCCAGGTCTCCCGCATTGCAGGCAGGTTCTTTACCATCTGAGTCCCCAGGGAAGCCCAAGGCCCCTATTACCCAGCTCTAACTTTGACCTAATTTGCACCAGCCTCGGTGCAAAGCCGAGAGGCTGGCTACACAAGACAATGAAGGAATAGGCCAGGACTGCATCTCTTCTTGGTTCACAAGTCTTGAATTCACCTGGCTGTAAAGGTAGACAGGTGGGTAAAGTTCTATATGGTGGTTTTCAATCTTGTACAAACCAGAATCCTTTTGAGAGTGATGTGTGTGCGTGCTAAGTCACTTTAGTCATGTCCAACTCTTTGAGACACTGTGGACTCTAGCCTGCCAGGCTCCTCTGTCCATCGGATTCTCCATGGACAGAATTCTCCAGAATACTGAAGTGGGTTGCCATGCCCTCCTTCAGGAGAATCTTCCCAACCCAGGGATCGAACCCATGTCTCCTGCATTGTAGGGGATTCTTTACCCGCTGAGCCTCGAGAAAGCCCTCCTAGGATATTTGGGAGCATTAAATGAGTAAATGCATTTAAGCTCTGAGCAAGGGGTCTAGCACGGGTTAAGGGCTCGGGAATGTTTGCTCCCATTCTACTTTCAGTCAAACGTTACCTTGGCCTCAACTTGAGGCATGGAGCTAAAACAAAGTTGTACATCATGGTAACCTGAGTTTTTCTGGGAGCCAAGCGTCACGCTTGTCTTTAGCAGTGCTTCCGACCCTGCAGCCTCCAGCAGCATTATGAACATATGATCGCTCTGTAGCTGCTGCTTAACCAGCAAAGTGGGTCAGCCCTGGCCGGGCTGAGGAAGTGACTCTGGAAAGCACAGTCTGGACGTGGGGACTGGTGCCTGGGCAGCAGCCGCCGTAGAGGTCGCTGCAGTGACTCAGGAGTCAGGAGACGCTCTGAGGTTCTGTTTGAACCAAAACACTGTACCCCAGGAAGCGGGATGCTCAGAGGACGTTGAAGTCCGTCACCACTGGTTGGCCCTCGGCTCACATGAACCGCTTTACAGGGGTACCTGTCTAATGTTATGCGCCGAGCTGAGCCGTTCAGTGTTTTAGTTGGTGATCTTGCTGCGTTTGTTTGTGTGTGTGCCTGCAGTGTACAGAAGGGTCTGTGTGGTGTAAATTAGCTGAATGAAAAAGCCCAGTGTCCTGCCTGTAATGTCCAGGGCTGTCCTATTCCGGATGGAGGCCACGGGAGAGATCCTTGCCCCGAGGGGCAGGCCGCACGCGTGCATTTGCACAGAGTGCAGTCATTTGGTTGGAGTGGAGCCGTCGTCAGAGAGGCCTCTGAAAGCAGCCCCTGAATTATGCTGGGTGGTTAGCATCACCGTGGAAGTGATTGTGGGTTGTTTCTGATGGTGGTGATGTTTGTTTAAGGTTGCTTCAACACAGATCAGTAGGGCTGTTGATCCCTGGGAAAGAAATCCATGAAACCACAGTTCTCGGTTTTTGGAAGATGGTTTCATGTAAAAAGGATTAACTTGGCAAAAATGAGAACATAGGCACATAGGTCTTAAATGTCTCTCCCAAAGTCTTTAAAACCATGAAAGCTTTTAAATAAAAAGCTTCTAAATAAAAAAACTGAATGATGATTAGAGGAAATTCCTTTTTCAGTGGAAAAAGATGAAATAAGGTGACTTGGTATTTGCTTTGTATTTTATTTCCCATCTCCCTCTGGCCTGGAGCCTGGCCTGAGGCTGCTCAAGTATCTGATTGTGATGTAAGAGGTTCCTTCTAGTCTGCATGGACCTATATGCATGCAACATGTATATCATTCTGGGACATACATATGGAGACTGGATACGTTGAGGATCAATCTTGGGACGAGTGGTGATCACAGACATGTATGTCAGACATTTCTAGCTCTTTACTTTCTGAGCACATGGCCCCCTTGCAGTTGAGTAGGATCACATGGCTGATTCTGGCCAATGAGACAAAGTGAAAGTAATCTGAACCATTTCTGAGCTGACCATATAATTGTCTATATGATACTCTTGAGTATCACTTTTCCTCTGGAGTAACAATTGAATATTTGGGAAGGTGACTTCTCTATTAACCCAAGTTCCTGAGTGGTTACAGAGCAAACAAACAAACAAAAGCTGCTAATGACTAGAAATGAACGTATATCATGACTAAGGAATAAATATTTGCTTGAGGCATTCATAGAGATTTTGGGGTTATTTGTTATATAGCATAACCCAGTCTGTGCTGATTGATACAGAAGTCTGATCACTGAATCACAGAATGTCTTGTAACCAAACTTTCTTGCATTTCTCAGGTGCATTTGCATTCCTAAAAGTTAGTCTAATATCCCTCCACAAATTCCAGGAGACTTTTCATCTGGAGCTGACTTAGCATAGAACATATACAGACCCTTAAGCAAGAGGATGCCTCTTCATTTTGTTCTGAAATGAATACTTGAGGACTTTTCTGGGATTTGGTCAAGATCTAGAAGGGATTAAGTAGAGTTATTTTAAAGTACTTAGTTATCACAACTGGAAGAGATCCTTGGAATCAACAGTCAAAAACTTTAATTTTATCAGGAAGGAAATCCAAGCCCATGAAAATGAAGAGTAATTTAATCAAGGTCACATAGTTTGCTGGTTGGTTAATGGTCAAGGCAGGACAATAGCTCAAGACTCTTGGTTACATTTTTTTCTTCTGTGTAAACAGGAACTGTTTGTAGAGGTCAAAAAGGAGCCCACTGAACTCTAAGTCAGCTCTGCCAACAGAAGTGTAACATAAGCTACAAATACGCTATTTTTTAATAGCTACATTCAGATGTTAAGAGAAAGGGATGGAGGGAATTCCCTGGTGGTCCATGGTCTGGTGGCTAGGGCTCCCAGCTTCCACTGCGGGGGGCATGGGAACTAAGACCCTGCATACCTCACGACCAAAGTAAATTAGTAAATAAATAAATAAAGCCCTCGGTGATTCTCATTGACACTGACCCCAAGTAGGGCCCCAGAAATCGTGCGTGTGTGCTAACCCGCTGCAGTCATGTCCATTCTCTGTGACCCTATGGACTCTAGCCCACCAGGCTCCTCTGTCCATGAGATTCTCCAGGCAAGAATACTGGAGTGGGTAAGCTATGCCCTCCTCCAGGGGATCTTCGCAGCCCAGGGACTGAATCCATGGATCTTACGTCTCTGCATTGGCAGGCAGCTTCCTTACCAATAGTGCCACCTGAGAAGCCGCCAGAAATCACACACACACACGGACACAAAATAGATGAAATTGGTTTTAATTATTTTATTTTAACCAATATTACTTCCCTGGTGGCTCAGATGGTAAAGCGTCTGCCTACAATGCAGGAGACCGGGGTTCAATCCCTGGGTCAGGGAAGATCTCCTGGAGAAGGAAATGGCAACCCACTCCAGTATTCTTGCCTGGAAAACCGCAATGGAAGGAAGAGCCTGGTAGGCTACGGTCCATGGGGTCACAAAGAGTCGGACACGACTGAGTGACTTCACTTTTCACTTTAACCAATATATCAAAAATAGCATTACATTTCTGCGTGTAATCAGCATGAAATTGTTATGAGATATTTTACTTTTTGAGGCTGATCTTTGAAATCTGATGTGCATTTTACACTGGTAGCACATCTCATTTGGGCTGGTCCCATGTCAAATGCTTAACAGCCACACGTGGCCAGTGATTACAACGCTGCCCTCTAAAGTCTTGGCGGGCAGAGGATTTCAAGTCCGTTCCCTTTGTAAAATACCTCCTTTCATGTCACCTGTAATGACATGTTTCTCAATTTCTTCATCTGGATTCTAGACATCATAGTACTTGGCCGCTAGTCTCCTCATAGGGATGTAAAGGCAATTAATGAGATAATGTCTGAGTTCTGTAGAAGGTTCTATCTGTCTGAACTCAAAGTGCTATTCTCTTTTGTGTGTCTGTGGGGGAAGTCCCATTAGCACCCATGGGAACTATTCATGTTACTGTCATGGAAAAACAAACATTTCTCATCAGGCACTGAATAATACTAGGTTACTAGCAGGGGCTGGCTTTCCCAGTGTGGGCGGAGACTTTCTGCTGAGAACTGGCAGTTCCTACAAAGTCTTGTTGTGCTATGGAGTGGTGGAGTTGGTGGGATGATGGGGGCAGGGAGGTGGAGAAAGGTAGACCCTGGGGGTTAAAGGCTATTGTTTTCAGAGCTGACCCGGGACGATGTCCTTCCGTGTGGCTGGGGACGGAAGGCGGCATAGGTGGAATGTTGCTCTTTCAGTGTCTAGAATGGCCAGTTTGAGTTTTCTCTCTTGGCTGAGTTTATTTATTATTATTATTTAAATAATTTTATTTGTTTACGCTTAGCTGTGCTGGGTATGAGTGGCTGCGCGGGCTCTTCTCTGGCTGCAGAGAGGTGTGTGTGTGGGTGGTAGTGGCCCCTCTCCGTTGCGGTGTTGGGTTTCTCGTTGTGCCGGCTTCTCTTGCTGCAGATCACGGGCGCTGGGGTCCTCAGGCTTCAGCAGCTGTGGCAGAGGTTTCGGTATGTGACTCGGTAGTTGTGACTCCTGAGCGCTAGAGCCCAGGCTCTCTAGTTGTGGCACATGGGCTAAGTTGCTCCACGGCATGTGGGATCTTCCTGGATCAAGGAAGCTCTGATTTTATTTTTAAAAACATTTGTTTATTTGGCTGTACTAAATCTTAGCTGCAGCATGCAGGATCTCGCTCCCCAACTAGGGATCAGACCCAGGCTCCCTGTATTGAGAGCCAGGAGTCTTAACCAGCGGCTCATCAGAGAAGTCCCTTGTTTGACTGAGTTTAGGCAAGTTTCTGTTAACCCGGCTGTGGACAGACTTTCTAGGGACAGCAGAATTTGTGATTTCTCCCTCCTGTACCAAGGACAGCTTTTCCTCTGCCAGAAGAACAGCTTACCCCACAGTAGGCTGGACCTCATGCCTGTTATCTTCTTTTTCAGATTTTCTAGAGATTGATACTTTTGGACCCTTTAAAACAGTGCTGGACACTGCGGGTGAGTATGGTCTGCCTTCTGAGGCCAGACTATATCTTCATATAAATGGGTTTAGTCACTTCTCACACCTTTTGTTTCCAACCACTTTTCAAAGTTAAGACACACACACACACACACACACACACACACACACACTTTCTTTTCTAGCCTCAGAGCACAAGCAGATATTTTTGTGGCACATTGGAGAAGATTTAGGGAAATCTGATTTAATAGTGTGTGGTTACTGCTCCCAACCGCTACTTTTAATTTAGTACCTACCCTATGCCAGACCTTTTCAATGTACCACTTCTCCTCCGTACAGCTGCCCTTAAAGCTGGGTGTTACTTTCTCTGTTTTATAGATGAAGACACTGAACTCTGGGAGCTTAGATTACTCTAAGAAAAATAATCTGAGAAAACCTGGAAATAAGCAAAAGGATGACTGCCTTCATGAGTTTCCAGTATCATTAAAAGCACTCACGAGCTCACCGAAAGATGACAGCATTCTTTAGGGGAAGCTACCTCTGAACATTTGCTAAGCTCAGCTCCCAGACTCGGTTAAATGACAGAGTCCAACCGGTTAATTTTTAGACTGCTAAATTGCAACTTAAAATTTCTTTTTTATTGGAGTCTAGTTGATTTACAGTGTTGTATAATTTCAGGGGTACAGCACAGGGAATCAGTGATATGTATACCTGTATCCGCTTTTTGTGACTTCTTTTTGTACAGTAAATATGTAAATGAATTCTTCCTGTTATAAAAGACAATCCTGGAAGTTGTAGTTCTGTTTAAGTAGGGCACTACTCAGTTTTGTATCTAATTTAACTAACTTGTTGGGCTTCCCTTGTGGCTCAGCTGGTAAAGAATCCGCCCGCAATGTGGGAGACCTGGGTTCAATCCCTGGGTTGGGGAGATCCCCTGGAGATGGGAAAGGCTACCCACTCCAGTATTCTGGCCTGGAGAATTCCATGGACTGTGTAGTCCATGGGGTCGCAGAGTCGGACACAACTGAGCGACTTCCACTTCACTAACTTGTTGCAGTTTTTCTTTCCTGCAGGTCCATGTGAATTGTCTCCCAACAGTCAAATTTTTAAATGCTGACGCTTATACTTTGATTCAGTTCTCATGGCCAGTTGACGGCTGAGTCTGGATTCCCCCTGCCTGCAAAGCCTGGGCTGTTTCTACTATAGCATGAACATCTAAGTCCTACCACATGCAACCAACTAAAGAACTCCCACTACTATGACCTTTGGGTCTCTTCCATCCAAGAGTGGGAGTGACCTTGGCTTGAAAATGATGCATCAAAATGTGGATCCAAAGAGATAGAATTTAATTTTATTAGCCAAGCCTACATGTCTTGAGATGCTTAAAACACTTATTCTGATGAAATTTTAGTACAGCTCTGAAACCATAAAAGCTTTAAGGAATCAAGACGCTTGTCTGTAAGAAATTTAAGAGCAGGGACTATGTTTTATCCATCTTTACATCCTTGGGAACTAGCTCAGGGTCTGATATCTAATAGATGCTCAACAAAATTTGTGTGGAATTCATGAATGGTAGGGAGGAGACACACTCCTACTTACTTCCTTCTTATCCAATTTCTCTTTGGTTCTTTCGTCTTCAGGCAAACAAAGCAGATATCTGTTGAACTCACTTGTGCCTTGTGATTTAGCTGCTGGTTCCAATAACCTGTTCCATATGTTTATCTCCTTCAGTGTGAAAAGACTTGGCCCACGCTTTCGATTTTATTTACTGTTTCCTGAGTTTTCAGCCCTGTCTCTGCTTGCTCGTTCTCCAGCCCCCACCCCTCTGCACACACACCCAGGAGTGTGAAGTGGCAGCGTGCCGATGGTTATGACCTCACACGTGGGCTCTCGGAAGGATGGCCATGGTGTCTGGAGGGTCATCCCAGGCTGCTGTCTGCGCCTGCAGAGGCTGACGGCTCAGCCTGCGTCCGGGCCTCCGCTCCCGAGACGCCTTGTCACTGTCTGTCTGAGCAAACGGCCTCCCTCTCCTCAGGTGAGTGCAGCCCATATGGTGGGCGAGAGAAATGGGAACAGGCCCGCTGAGCTTTTCCAGGGCCCGAGAGGAAGCTGACAAAAGGCCAAGCTTTGAAGGGCACTGCGAGTCAGTCTCCTGCCCCGAAGAAAAACTCGGGAGGAGAAGCCTATGCTTCATTAACGAGGGGATGGGAAGGCTTTTCTGAAGTTCATCTTCACTTTCAGAAGGGAATGATGAATTATTGACTGGAGAGCTGAGCTATAAAGAGGATGTCTAATTTTGTATCCATCGCTGAAACTAAACAAATGTTGAACTACATAACATTTTCAGATTTGACATTAGCATGCCCCAGGGGTCACGACTTCCCTGGTGGCTCAAACGGTAAAGAATCCACCTGCAATGCAGGAGACCAGGCTTCACTGCCTGGGTCGGGAAGGTCCCCTGGAGGAGGGAATGGCTGGGCACTCCAGTATTCTGGCCTGGAGAATCCCCATCGAGAGAGGAGCCTGGCGGGCTATAGCCCATGGGGTTGCAAGGAGTCGGACATGACTGAGTGACTAACACTCACACTCAAGGGTCAGGATAAGTGTCCTCCTCGCGGTGTTTAAGCTGAAGGCAAACGCTCTTAAGCATCAGAGATCCAGCTTATCTGAGAGCCAGTCTCCACTCTATTTCCTGCCAAGGCCACGTATAAAGCACTGTAGGCTGAGGACTTCCCTGATGGTCTAGTGGTTAGAACTCGGTATTTCCACTGCTGAGGGCATGGGTTCAATCCCTGGGCAGGAAAGAAAGATCCTACAAACTGCAGCATGTGGCCCAAAGAAACAAAAAAATAAAGCGCCACAGTGTAAGCTTCTGCCGGTCTCTTTAGCTTAGGAAGTAGCCCTTCTCTGGCTTGTCCAGGGTGAGTGATGACTTGCATAGGCCAGGAGGTTGGGAGGCTCACTATCTTTATGCCATTCTCTCTGGACTTGCCAAGGGTGGTGGTAGGTCCAGAGCTGTAGGATTTTGGCAAGATTTGCTCCAGTGAGCGCTGCGCAGCCATGGAACAGGCTGCCGGTCAAGGCTGAGCTTGTCTGAGCTGCAGAAGGATTCCCACTTGACCTGGGAGGATTGGGATAGATGATTTCTGAGGTCTTTTCTGAAAGTCAGTCTCAGGATTTCTTATATTTAGCTCTCTGACAGGAAGGTATTAGGGTGCGTTGATCAAAAGCAGAGGCTGAAGCCAGGCTGACTAGATTTGAATTCCATTACTCACAGCCTGTGCTGTGTGACCTTAGGCAAAACTCTGTGCCTCAGTCTTTCCATCTGTAAAATAGGTAGGGTAATGGTAGTATCTATTTCATGGGGGCTAGGCTGCTTCATCTCATGAGGTTATTATAAGAAATAAGCAGGTTAATACACGCAAAGTGTGTAGACCAGGGTTTGTGATTGATAAGTGTTAGATATTATTATTGACTGTTCAACACCCCTCCAAAACCCCAAAAGCTCTGAGTCCCCCGCTTCCTCCTGATCATTGATGAGGCACTTTCAGCCCTTTTTCTTGGCAATCACATCCCCAGTTGATGGGAACTGGGTGGAGCAGAGGGTAGAGGAGGAAGAAGTGAAGATCAATGTGATAGCAGGAAGGTGTGAAGGAAATAGCCCCCCTCCCCCCACCTACACAGAGCAAGTCACAGCTGCAATCATCGCCTTTGTTTGCAGCAGCAAATGCGGAAGAAGCAAGGAGGGGTGATCTTCGATCATCACCGTCACTGCACCATCCTCCTAGCCTCCTTTCCCAAGGACCTCGAAGATGATTAGTGATGAAGCAATGAGACACCACGGAGTGTAACCGTGTTTTCAAGCCCGTAAAGATCTCCAGCCTCTCCACGGGTGCAGCAAATCTCACATGTCAGTTAGCATTCTGCTTACACAGAGGACATGCTTCGTAAATGTGGTCTTCAAGCTCGTGCTCAGTCACGTCCGACCCTTTGTGACCTCATGGACTACAGCCCGCCAGGCTCCTCTGTCCCTGGGATTCTCCGGGCAAGAGTACTGGAGTGGGTTGCTATTTCCTTCTCTAGGGGATCTTCCTGACCCAGGGATTGAAGCTGCCTCTCCTGTGTGGGCAGGCGGATTCTTTACCGTCTGAGCCACCCTGGAAACCAAACATAGTCCTCACCCCCGTGCTGATACCTCCCCCACCTGCCATTCCCACTTGGCTTCCTCTCGTCTATTCCAGGATTGCTATTCTAAAACCTCTCCGCTTCCCTCAAAGCTGTTCCCCTCACCAGCCCTGCCCTCACTATCGATTTTATCATCTCCCTCTAAAAGAGAGGGCTTCCCCAGTAGATCAGCTGGTAAAGAATCCGCCTGCAATGCGGGAGACCTGGGTTCGATCCTTGGGTTGGGAAGATCCCCTGGAGAAGGGAATGGCTACCCACTCCAGTATTCTGGCCTGGAGAATTCATTGGATTGTATAGTCCGTAGGGTCACAAAGAGTCAGACACGACTGAGCGACTTTCACTTTTCTTAGAGAACCTAGTGTCCATTGGGATAACCACGCAGTGCCCTACTTTCAAAGCTGGCTTTCCCCTGCTATTGCTCGTTACCCATCTGTGCCTTTTGTCTGAGAGAAAGGGCATGTTCCCGCCTCCGAGGCTGAACTCTCTGCTGCCTGGGCTCCGCGTCTCAGACCCTTCTGCCTCATCTGTGACCTTCACCCTCTCCGTGTCCTTAAGGTTCCAGCTCTCTTTTCTGAATATTCTATTGCTCCCTTTCCTTTAGCTCCTTGCAGTTAGCCGGTGGAACTGTCCAGTTCTCTTAAACCTGAAATAATCTCCCACTCCCTCCACTGTCTTATCTCCAGATCCTGCTCTGTCTCTCTCCTTTCTGCTTTGCAGTAGAGAAGGGGATGGATGTCTTTCCTCTTCTCTCTGTGTGTACCTTCCTTGGATGATTCCATCTGTTTCCATAGCTTTGATCAACCTCCGTGTCTCGGGTGGGTGGGGGGTGACTTCTCCCTGTTCTCTGCACCTGAGGTCCATGTACTTCCAACTGCGTGTGCCCCAGAGGGAAGACACTGTTCTTCCTTCAACCAGCCTGGCTCCTCCCTGCCTCCTCTCCCACTTGGATGATGTTGTCACCACCTAGGTAGTCTCTTTGACCGGAGCCCCAGTGTCATCCCTGTTCATTCCCCTCTCCCAAGCTCCAGTCTCATGAGTCACAGGAGATTTTACTGGAAGATAATTCACAGCACACACTTGTTCATTCCTTTTAGACATGTTTCTCAAATCTGACTTTCTACTCCTACTCCTGTCGACATTCCCCGGTCACCTCGTCACCTTTTGCCTCAACTATTGCACCCATCCATGAGACTTCCCTGGTGGTCCAGTGGTTAGGACTCTGAGCTTCCGTTGTAGGAGGTCTCAGGTTCCATCCTTGGTGGGAGAACTAAGATCCCATGTGCTGCATGGCTGAAAAACCCTCCAAAAACGATCATGCCCATCTAGCCACGTCCATTCTCCAATCTGTTGTCAACGTGATTTGTTTAAAACGGAAGTTCTTATGACCTCCGTAGTTTTTTGATGCTCTCCAAAGTCAAGTCCAAACTCCCTGCATCCTTAATATGCTTCCTAGAGTGATCACACTCCCCCGCACCGTCTTGCCCTGACAGGCTTCTGCAGTACTGCTGCTGGGAGGTCTGGAACACGTGCCCACACTCCAGGCCGAGTTGTACTTCCAACCTTTTCCCACGCCACTACCCCCCTGAAAATCCAAGTCTTTTAATTTCTGCCACAGTCTCTTTTCTCTCAACTCTCTTGCTGATGGATTGTTTTTCCCCTCTTCAAAACTTAACTCAAGAATCTTGCCCTCTAAGGGATAGTTAGGGAGTCTGGGGTGGACACACTGCTCTATTTAAAACGGCTAACCAACAGGGACCTTCTGTAGAGCCCAGGGAACTCTGCTCAATGGTATGTGGCAGCCTGGATGGGAGGGGAGGCTGGGGGAGAATGGACACGTGTGTATGTACGGCTGAGTCCCTTCACTGTTCACCTGAGACCATCAACATTGCTTGTTAATCGGCGATATCCCGGTACAAAATAAAAAGTCAAGAAAAAGAAAAGACCCTTGCCTTCTGCAAAGCTTCTTTGCATTGTCCCAGGCTGCTTGCTTACCTCTGTGCTCACCAGCTGGAACTTCTTCAGCACTTTAGAGATGCTCAGTCCAGTTTCCTGAAGGTGTGAGTATGCACAGAACCAGGCTGATAGAACAAATTTATAGGCATTATGGGTGAGCCAAGTTCTGTGCGTACGCTTGCAGAAAGATGTTGCTATTACCATTTGGAAGACGATTTCTTCCACTCAGGCCAATCTCTTTTTCTTCTTCTGGTTGCACGTGATCTCTCTTTGTTGAGGTGCCTGGACTTTCTCTAGTTGTGGCCTGTGGGCTGAGTTGCCCAAAGTGTGTGGGATCTTAGTTCCCAGAGCAGGGATGGAACCCACATCCCCTGCTCTGGGAGGCAGATTCTCAACCACTGGACCCCTCGGAAAGTCCCAGGTGAATTTCTAAATGGCAATTTTCATTAGATTTAGCATTAGTTCTAGGTAGATAGGTGTAGGCCACACACACCAGAGCCATGTCTTCTGAAAATTGTACCTATTTGGTTTGCTGTGGCTAAGTGAAATTTAAAAAAAATTATTTAAAGTGAAATTTTTATCAGTAATGAGGACTCAGTGGTCATTGTCAGGATGCTCCGCATTTCTCTTTCGTAAAATGAGTGAGTCAGTGAAAAGGTTTTTGGAGAATCTACCCTCAGTGCGGTACTTTGGGGGACACCGAAAGAGCCGGTCATTCTCCAGGTGCTCACACAGGCACTGGAAGATCAACGCAAGAGAATGGTGTCTGATGGTGCAACGCCGGCTGTGGTTCCCTGTGAGGTGACGGCTACACGCAGTACCTGTTGTGGGAGACCAGAGACAGGTCAGGCCGATTCAGGTTCAAGCAGAGAGACGACAGGCTGGACTCACTGGAGAGGCAGCAGTTGTCAAAAATTACAAAATGTTATGGACCCCGAGGGGGAAAGGGCGTGTGGGAGGAATTGGGAGACTGGGATTGACATATATACGCTACTGATACTATGCCTAGCACAGGTGAGCAATCAGAACCTGCCGTAGAGAGCAGGGGACTCTACTCAGGGCTGTGTGCTGACCTAAATGGGAAGGAGATCCCCAAAAGAGGTGATACACGCACACGTATGGGCTTCCCTGGTGGTTCAGACAGTGAAGAATCCACCTGCCCATGCAGGAGACCCAGGTTCGATCCCTGGGTTGGGAAGATCCCCTGGAGAAGGGGATGGCTACTCACTCTAGTGTTCTTGCCTGGAGAATTCGAGGACAGAGGAGCCTGGTGGGCTACAGTCCATGGGGTGGCTAAAAGTTGGAGACAATTTGGCGACTAACACTTCACTTCGTGTATGCGGATAGCATTCCACTTTGGTGTACAGCGAAAATGAACATAGCATTGCAAACAGCTACACTCCAATAGAAATTCAAAAAATATAAAAACCTAATAAATAATAACTAGAGGAATTTGGGAATAAGAATTTAAAAACTCTCGCAGTGGGTAAGAAATGAAACTTCTGAACTGGGAGTATAGGAGGAGAATAGCGAGCAGGAGAGGAAAGGTCTGATCAATGGTCTGAAGCAAGAACGTGTTTTCTGCAGAGAACAGTGGGAAGGTCAGCCTGTGTAAGAGGCTGGTGGGATGTTGGCAAGGAGGATCTTTGGACGAAAGGGGCAGAGAAGACTGAGGGTCAGGCTGAGAGATGGGGACACTACTGAGATTTTTTGGTTTGGGGATGACAGCTTTGGGCCAAGAACTGAAGGGTGTCCATGCAGAGCAATGCATTTCTTCCCCAAGGTTTCCGTGAGTGAGGTCTTGGGGCAATGCTGTTCCTTGCCTGCCATGCACAAGGTCTCAGGGAAGGACGGACTTCATTTACATTTGGAGTTTACTTTGCAGGTAATGGGGGACTTGACATCCTGACCCCCGGGGAGTTCACATCCTCAGCCACTCCAGACTGGTCAAGGCAATTCCATTAACATATCTGTTCTCCGTGACAGATTATTTTTAGCAGCCCATTGCCCAAATCCATTCAAAGAATGCACCTGTTAGATGGGAATCTAGATCTGGCAACCACACCAGCTAATTTCAAGAGATCCAGGTCAGGTTTTACCCTGAACTAGGTGACATGACAGCAGATCTATTGATTTGAAGCTCACGACAGCTGCTTTGCAAAGTTGCTAACATGAAGGTGTTGCTTTTCATCTAGATATTTTAGTTTAATTGGATTCGTGAAAATAATCAGATGTGAAAGAACATTCTTTCCACTCTCCTCTGCTCCCTTCTCCCTTCCTTCTTTCCGTTAGCAATATAGTCTTTAAAATATTTATTTTGTTATTTTCAATTGGGGTTTAGTTGTTTTACAACATTGTGTTAGTTTCTGCTGTATAAGGGAGTGAATCAGCTCTGGTCGTTGTGGTTTAGTCGCTAAGTTGTGTCCGACTCTTGCGACCCCATGGATTTAGCCCACCAGGCTCCGCTGTCCATGGGATTCTCTAGGCAAGAGTACTGGAGTGGGTTGCCATTTCCTCCTCCAGGGGATCTTCCTGACCCAGGAATTGAACCTAGGTCTCCTGCATGGCAGACAGAGTCTTTACCAACTGAGCTGCAAGGGAAGCTCAAGGGAATCAGCTCTATGCACACATGTATTCCCTCCCTTTCGGACCTCCTTCCCACCCCACTGCATCCCATCCCACTAGGTCATCACAGAGCTCTGAGCTGAGCTCGCTGTCCTATAGAGCAGCTTCCCATGAGCTACCTGTTCTACGCATGGCAGTGTATTTATGCCAAACCTCATCTCCTTAGTCATCTCAGCTTCCCCTCCCCTCTCTGTGGCTACATGTCCATCCAGCAATATTTTTTAAACACTCCATCTTGGGCCTGGAAACTTCAGGGTAGAAAAAACAAGTACCGTTTTCTTCCTCTATTAAATGTATATTCCAGAAAGGAAAACAGGTAAGTAACAAGCAAACAAGTTAAAAAATAATTTGTTGCATAAGGTGATGCGTGCTGGGAAGAAGGGAAGGAAGGATTAGAGGGTGACTGGGTGTGGGCTAGAAAATCACGCTAAGGAGTAACATCTGAGCAGAAACCGGAGTAACATCTGAGCAGAAACCTGAACTGAGAATGGACATTCGCGCAAATACTGAGGTAGAGAGCTTGGCAGGAAGACGTGGCAAAGAGCAAAGCTTGGTCAAGGAGGAGCAAGAAGGTCAGTGTGCCTGGGAACGACTGGTGAAGGACGAGGGTCTGGGAGGGGAGGAAGCAGCCAGTAGCTGCTTCGCTAGGGATGTGCCGGCCACGGTAGGAGCCCTGAATTTTATTCTGTGTGCAGTGGGAAACTTGCTGGAGTTGTGCAGGGAAGTAAGGGGATCTGATCGACAATCTAAAAAGATTATGCAGGCTGCTCCACGGAGAATATTCTTGTTGAGAAGAAGGAGGTTGGAGAGCAGCTGCTGGGCTCTTGGAAGCACAAGTGGAGGCTGTCGGGGGCTGAGCATGGAGGACGTGGTAAAGTGGTGAAAGATGCTGAAGCCCAGTACGTGTTTTAAGAGACTGTCAGAGGACTTGATTAAGGATCGCATGAGGAGCAAGACAGGAAGAGGAGAGTCCAGGGTGACTTGTGGGTGGAAGGTCTGAACAACAGGGTGATTTGTGGGTCATTTTCTGAAATGGGGAAATTAGGGGAGGAGGTAGTTGAGACTGGGAAATTGAGAACTCTGTTTTGATCATTTGAAGTGAAGACATTGAGCATTAGATGGATATGGACAGAGTAGGCTGCAACCGAGGTGAAAAAATCAGAGCTGGAGAAACATGTTGGGAGTTACCAGCGTGACTCACCAGTAGACGAGGCATTAAAGTCACAGGTCAGGAAGAGGTCACCTGGGGAGGGGCGTGTTCACCTGGAGGCTGGGGCTGAGCTCGGGGGCGCTCGGATATTTAATGGGTAGCCTGAGAAGAGGCCACCCGATGCGAAGAGCCGATTCATTGGAAAAGACCCTGATGCTGGGAAAGACTGAGGGCGGGAGGAGAAGGGGACGACAGAGGATGAGATGGTTGGGTGGCAGCACCGACTTGAAGGATGTGAGCTTGAGCAAGCTCTGGGAGATGGTGAGAGACAGGGAAGCCTGGTATGCTGCAGTCCACGGGGTCACAGGGAGTCAGACGACTGAGCAACCGAACAACAACGACGACAATGAGGACGGGAAGCCGGCAAGGAAGACTGGGAAGGAACAGCCAGCCAAAGAGGAGAAAACTCAGACGTAGGTGCTGTCCTGAAAACCATACTGTTTTAAGAAAGAACAGGTGGTCAACTGTGTTGACTCCTGTTCAGATGTCCTGTAGAATCAGGATAGAAAGCTGACCACTATATTTGACATGATGACCTTAACAAGAGCAGTGACAGCTGAATGGTGGGGAGAAAATGCTGAATAAAATGAGTTAAAAAATGGAAGGGAAAGAAGTGGAGACATAAAGTATAGAGACTCAAATTTTGCTGTAAAAGGAAGGAAAAGATGGGAATGTGGGGTGAAAGATGGATTTCTTTAAGGAAAAAATGATTAAGCTGTTTCTGTATATAGATGGAAGTGGTGTAGAAGAAAGGACAAAAGATAAATTACAAGAAAGAAGAGATAATAGGAGTCATTAAGCCCTTAATAGGCAAGGAGTTACTGACTCAAGAGAATAAGGGATCAATCGACCTTGTGTGTGTGTGCTAAGTTGCTTCTGTTATGTCCAACTCTTTGTGACCCCATGGACTGTAGCCCGCCAGGCTCCTCTGTCCATGGGACTCTCCAGGCAAGAATACTGGAGTGGGTTGCTATGCCCTCCTCCAGGGGATCTTCCCGACCGGCAGATCAAACCCATGTCTCTTATGTCTCCTGCATTGGGAGGTGGGTTCCTTACCAGAAGTACCACCTGGGAAGCCCAATCAATTGACCTTAGAGGGTAGGAAATAAGGAAAAGTGAGTTAAGGATGTAGGAATATGACTCATTTGAAAAGACCCTGATGCTGGGAACAAGGCAGGAGGAGAAGGGGACGACAGAGGATGAGATGGTGGATGGCATCACAGACTCAATAGACATGAGTTTGAATCAACTCCGGGAGTTGGTGATGGACAGGGAGGTCTGGTGTGCTGCAGTCCATGGGGTCACAAAGAGTTGGACACAACTGAGTGACTGGACTGAACTGAACTGAATATTGGTAGAAGTGGATTGTGGGGAAGCTAGTTGAATCTCTTCTTATTGTTTCTATTTTCTGTAGGAGATAAAGCCATGTTAGAGAGTGGGGAGCTGTGACGTCTTTTAGAATTTTAGGAAGAGAGGAAACAGAGGTGAGACAGTCATTTTGGAGGATGAGAAACTGAATTGACTGGACAGCTAATGTTAGGAAGTTTCCAAAAGTCACTTGAGATTTTTGTTCATAGATTTTTAAGCTATAATCTAAATTAAAGATGAAACCTGTTAGGACCGCTGTGCGCTTTCCTCCAGTCATGTTCAGCTGGAGGGCAGATGCTAAGCGGATGGGGGGCTTGGGTTTAACCAGATTTTGGAGTTTTGCCAAGTGAGTTCTTGAAGCGGGAGGGAGAAAGAAAGGGATCGAGGGTGTGTGTGAAGGGGAGAATACTCAGATGGGTGTGAATTCTAAGCATGATTAGGAGGAAAACGTGCACATTGTGAGCCTGTTGGCTATGAAGACCATTTGGAGGAGTAAGTAGACTTGGGTCACCGTGGGTCTAGGAACTGTAGCCTTTTCTTCTTACCATCTGTCCATTTATCTCCTCCTTCCTTCATGCCTCCATGTAAGATCTCTGAATTTCTAAGACCTAGGCCATTTCCTCCATGAAATCCTTCCTATAACTAGGCTCTTAAACGATGTCCCCTTTCCTGGATTCCTATTGCATCTTATTATGTGTATTTGATTTGAATGTATTTACAAATAACTAGCAAAGACTTGTAACCAAGTGCTTGTTGTAAGTACTGAGAAGGTGAACGTGAACACACGCTAGTGTGTCCCAGGGCCTCACGCTGCACGGTCTGTCACAGAGACACATTGTACAGATTACAGACAAACTGTGCTGCACAAGACCTAACAATCCTGAAAAATCTCAGATGGGATGAATACTTCTTCACAACCCGGTGGTAAGCCTCCAGGAAGCAAACGTTTGCGTTGTACCAACAATGGCCCAGTAGACACTGTGTCCTTGGAGAGCTGACATTCTTTTCACCTCGAGGATGTTCCTTGCAAAGGTCTGCAGGAAAAGAAGTGAGCCAGAAAACGGCAGTAGGAAAAGTTCTCTTGGAGCCCATGAGTTTATATCCAAGTTTGTGAAAGCTTGGAATAGTTACGGAAAGATCATGTCAAGAAACCTTGGTTGCTTCCTTGCACAACAATCCATTGTGTTTGTCCCACAGTTTGTTAGGACCATATGTCCCTGGCAACCCATAATCTATGTCCTGCATGTCCCTTTCAACATTTAAACTAATTACCGTGAAAGGCTAAGGTGTATGTGTGACAGTCGGATCTAAGTGGGAAGAAAAAAATTGTGGTCTTACCCTGAACTGTTGGAAGACTCAGCACTTAAATGGATAGTTACCAACTGGTGGCCACACATTCAAATCAAACACAGCTTTCTCTTTCACCAGATGTGTGCATTTATCAAGAACTTTCTGCTAATTATTCAAAGAAGTCCTAGAAGAGCACACATGTGCCCTCTTCAAGGAATGCCCACGTACGCAATACACACTCATAATCACTTACAGATAAACCAGCCAGATGGATTCATTGTTTTACATAATGTTATGTAATTCTGTCAATGATTAAGACCCATTTCAGCACATAACGCAGTATCAGCTCAGTTCAGTCGCTCAGTCATATCTGATTCTTTGCGATCCCATGGACGGCAGCATGCCAGGCTTCCCTATCCATCACCAACTCCCAGAGCTTGCTCAAACTCATGTCCATCGAGTCAGTGATGCCATCTAACCATCTCATCCTCTGTTGCCCCCTTCTCCTCCTGCCCTCAATCTTTCCCAGCATCAGGGTCTTTTCTAATGAGTCAGTTCTTTGCATCAGGTGGCCAAAGTATTGGAGTTTCAGCTTCAGCCTCAGTATTTCCAGTGAATATTCAGGACTGATTTCCTTTAGGATTGACTGGTTTGATCTCCTTGCTGTCCAAGGAACTCTCAAGAGTCTTCTCCAACACCACAGTTCAAAAGCATCAATTCTTCTGTGCTCAGCTTTCTTTATAGTCCAACTTTCACGTCCATGCATGACTACTGGAAAAATCATAGCTTTGACTAGATGGACCTTTGTTGGCAAAGTAATGTCAATTCAATAAAGTAATTCAATATAAGAAGTTTAAATATAAACCCAGCATTTTAGTTATGAAAGTTTATGAACCACAGTGATATGAACTAGAGGTTGTGAACTAGAGTGATATAGTAGATTCCAAGTGAAGGGACTCAGAACCTTTGTATTTATTTGCACCAAGGGCAACTAGTTGGGAATAGCTGGTGCTATTTTTTGTACAAATAGAGCATCTGTGTCTGCAGTTGGGTTTTGGAAGAGAGCAGTTAGTGCCAATTGGTGACGTGCCTGAGTCCCAGGGTGTGGAAAGTCGTCTTACATCATGGGAATTGGGAGACTGATTTTTTACTTTCGATACGGCTCATTATTTCTTTTCCCATTTTGATCTGCTTTCTAGTAATTGTCCTGGGGATATTTTGGGTGTAGAAGTTTTCCAAGCTGGTAAGTAAGGGCTCTTTCAATATGGGTTTTTTTTTTTTTTTTGCTTGTGGAACATATTTCTGAGTATAGCCTATGAAAGAGAATTATAAACTCACTTACTGTGTATCTCTTATTGACTATGAAGCATACGAAAGAAAAGGAGGCATTTTAAGCTTATTTTACATCCTTCAAAGGTGGAACTAAGATCAATCAAGGCAAGTTGTGGGCGAGAAGATTTTAATTCATAAGAAAAAAGAACTTTCTAGCACTCAGAAAACAGAAAATGGAATAGTACTTTCCTAGTAGCATCTTTGTGCAAAATCTTCTTCTGAGCTGGAAATCTATGAACTTATGTTTCTCACACTGGCTCGTGCTTCAGAGGAGCTAATTCAGAAGAGAACCGGAAGTGGCCTTGCCAGACAGCCATCCTGGAAATGTGGGCAGTGCTTGGATGTGGCTGGCATTGATTGGACAATGTGGCTACGTCTTGTGGCCCCTCTGGATTGTCGTGGGCTGAGTGAGCTGTAGGTACCTAGAATGGTGAGAAATTGGAAAGGGCTGGTCACTGGGCAATAGGCACCGATATAAGACGCATATTTTCTGGAATCAGAAAGTGGGAGTGCTGAGAAATCATGAATATTACCTATATTACCATTAGTCCCCTAACTCCTCTCTAAAAGGCAAGACCTTAAGTAAAACAGAAAGATCCACTTGGCTTGAGAGTGTGTCCAGTTTGAGGTGCTAGGCAGCCTTTGCCAGGAGAGACCAGCCAAAACTGAAGTCCATCTGGATCAAAACTGTGATGGCCATAAAACCCAGCAAGAGACAGAATATGCTTGGTGGCCTTGTGATCCCTCTCTGCTAGCCGCTGTGTTCTTTTTTACTTAATTAAAATTTTTTTGAATTTTATTTATTGTTAAATTTTGTTAAATTTTTAAAAATGTTTGTTTATCTCCTTTTGGCTGCGTGTGCTTTCCCTATTGAGGTGAGGGGGGCTTCTCATTGTGGCATCTTCTCTTGTTGGGGCACACGGGCTCAGCTGCTCCCAGCCATGTGGGATCTTCCCCGACTAGGGATTGAACCCCTCGTGTCCGGATTCTTTACCACTGGACCCAGGGATGTCTTTCTTTTTTTTTTTTAATTTTAAAATTAGTGTTTTTTTTTCTTTTTTTGGTGTAACTGGTTCACAATGTATTAGTTTCTGCTGCATAACAAAGTGAATCGGCTCTATATCTACACGTCCTGTATATACATCCCCTCCTTTCCTCTCCCTCCCACTCCATCCATATAGACCATTACAGAGCCCCGAGCTCGGCTCTCTGTGCTCACAACAGCTTCACACTAGCTCTCTGTTTTACACGTGGTAGTATCTATATTAGATTTTGCTTTCTTTCTCCACTATTGGCAGCTAGTGGCACAGAGAGGTGGGTGAGGAAAAAACCCCAAATATTTATTGAAAGTTTGTTGTACACTTTAGGTGCTTCATACATCCTAGCTCACTTTGTTTTTATGATCATTTTCTCTGGGTCGATTGTTACTATACTCATGTAGCAAATGAGGAAACTGAGTCTCAGGAAGATTTAGTTGGGATCCAAGCCAGTTATTTCATGACATTGTGCTGGATGAGAGGAGGAATGTTGATGATGGGAGATATAAAACATTACCTATAGGAAAAATCATACATTAAGCATGATTCATTTTATCAACTGCATTGCTATAGTGGTATAAAGTTGTCACAGTTATAATTCCATGCTCTGACATTCAGAATTCCTGGCAAAGAATGCCTTTTTCTAAACTGAATTTTTCAATGACTCCATCTTGGTAAGCTTTTTCCTTTTGCTTCTCTGCTTAAATCCTGTATACACTTCATCATCCCTGAACTTTTAACTCCCAGTTTGAGCTTCTGCATGTCCACCTGTGCCTGTTATCAGACTTCTCATCATGAAAAAGGCTAGGTCAGACTTTATCAAGCATCTCTCATTCATTTTTAGTGCTCCACCCAATTCCACTCTTATCTCTATCTGGAGTCTCATTTTGAGTTTCTCCCTTCTCACCACCAACTCCCCTTTTTTGTCACCAGTCCTCATTCCTGACCTCTGCTTCATCCCTTCTTCCATTCACTGTTCTAACATCACCTTCCATTTAGTGACTAGGTTAAACATCTAAAAAGCTAGTACATGTTCAGTTATAGCTTTTTATTATTTTTTGATTATTCTGTTTTCTTAAAAGTGATTTTTTGATTGGGATATAATTGCTTTACAGTGCTGTGTTAGTTTTTGTTCTAGGATGAAGTGAATACCTGTATGTATACATGGATCTTCCCTCTTGAGCCTCCCTCCCCACCCCCCACCCCTCTAGGTTCCCAGAGCCCTGAGCTGAGGTCCCTGTGATAGACAGCAGCTTCCCCCCAGCTGTGTGTTTTACACATGGAAGTGTATATATATATTTGGAATGTATTTGGAAATTTGGAAAACAAATTTGGAAATTTGGAAAACAACAGTTTTGCAAAACTCAGCAGAAATTTGGAGAACAGCAAATCTGGGAAACTCAGCAGTGGCCACAGGACTGGAAAAGGTCAGTTTTCATTCCAATCCCAAAGAAAGGCAATGCCACAGAATGTTCAAGCTACCGCACAATTGCACTTACCTCACACACTAGTAAAGTAATGCTCAAAATTCTCCAAGCCAAGCTTCAACACTATGTGAACCGTGAACTTCCAGATGTTCAGGCTGGATTTAGAAAAGGCAGAGGAACCAGAGATCAAATTTCCAACATCCACTGGATCATCGAAAAAGCAAGAGAGTTCCAGAAAAACATCTACTTCTGCTTTGTTGACTATGTTAAAGCCACTGACTATGTGGATCACAACAAACTGTGGAAAATTCTTAAAGACATGGGAATACCAGACCACCTCACCTGCCTCCTGAGAAATCTGTATGCAGGTCAAGAAGCAATAGTTAGAACAGGACATGGAACAACAGACTGGTTCCAAATTGGGAAAGGAGTACATCAAGGCTGTATACTGTGGCCCTGCTTATTTAATTTGTATGCAAACTACATCATGGGAAATGCTGGGCTGGATGAAGCACAAGCTGGAATCCAGATTGCTGGGAGAAATACCTCAGATATGCAGATGATACCACCCTTATGGCAGAAAGTGAAGAACTAAAGAACCTCCTGATGAAAGTGAAAGAGGAGAGTGAAAAAGCTGGCTTAAAACTTAATATTCAAGAAAACTAAGATCATGGCATCCGGCCCCATCACTTCATAGCAAATAGATGGTGAAACAGTGGAAACAGTGGCTAACTTTATTTTGGGGGGCTCCAAAATCACTGCAGATGGTGACTGCAGCCATGAAATTAAAAGACACTTGCTCCTTGGAAGAAAAGTTATGAGCAACCTGGACAGCATATTAAAAAGCAAAGACATTCCTTTGCCAACAAAGGTCGATCTAGTCAAAGTTCTGGTTTTTCCACTAGTCATGTATGGATGTAAGAGTTGGACTATAAATAAAGCTGAGCACTGAAGAATTGATGCTTTTGAACCATGGTGTTGGAGAAGACTCTTGAGAGTTCCTTGAACTGCAAGGAGATCCAACCAGTCCATCCTAAAGGAGATCAGTCCTGGGTGTTCACTGGAAGGACTGATGCTGAAGTTGAAACCCAATACTTTGGCCACCTGATGTGAAGAACTGACTCATTGGAAAAGACCCTGGTGACGGGAAAGATTGAAGGCGGGAAGAGAAGGGGATGCAGAGGATGAGATGGCTGGATGGCATCACCGACTCAATGATGAGTTTGACCAAGCTCCGGGAGTTGGTGATGGACGGGGAAGCCTGGCGTGCTGCAGTCCGTGGGGTCGCAGGGTCAGACACGACTGAGCGACTGACCATTTGACTTCACAGCGTATGTATGTCAATGCTTCTCTAGGAAAATGGTTTTGATGAACCTGTTTGCAGGGCAGGAATAGAGATGCAGAGATAGAGAATGGACTTGCAGACATGGGCAAGGGGGACGGGGAGGGTGGGATGAACTGAGAGAGTAGCATTGATAAGTTATAGCTTTTTAAAGTCCCTTGAAACATAGAACATGCAGGTTTAAATGAAATATAGTGTATTTATGGCATCATCTACTTTAGTTTTCCTTACCTCATTTCAGTATCATCTGGGTGATTTTTTGTTGTTGTTGTTGTACCAGGTGGCATGCAGAACTTCCCCAACCAGGGATTGAACCTGTTGCCCTGCAGTGAAGGTAGAGTCTTAACCCCTGGACCACCAGGGGAGCCCCCATCTGGGTGATTCTTTACCCCCTTCAGACTTTTTGTGTGTAACTTGCATCTTTGCATTAATTGGCCACCTCTCTTTTTCATCTAGCGTGCTAACATGATCTTTTACAATGTAGATTTTAGGACTTGCGTAGTTTCCCCCATATATTTAGCAATTTAAAATTTAACCAGCCTATTATTTTGTACATTTAGGTTGCTTCCCAGGTTTTCTTACTATAAATCAGTCCATGAACATCTTTGTGGCTAAATCCTAATGCATTTCTCTGATTGCTTTCTTATGGCAAATTCATAGAAGTGGAATTGCTGAATCTATCTTGGAAAAGCTTGCCTAAATTACTATTTGGGGAGGTTATCTGTTTGCCATTGTATAAAAAAGTATTGAAAAGGTTCCTGTAAATAATATAAGAAGAGTGATATCATCACTCCTAAGCCACACTAAATTACTCATGTGATATTCAGTAAACCAAAAAACTTTTATCACTCTCAACTGATTCACATATAGACTTAAGGCAATGGATTAGAGCGCTAAGGTATTCCTCCATATGTCATTCTTTTATGCTGATTCCACATGGTGGGAATAACTGCATTCCTGAATCTTCTCTTTGTTGCTGTTTCAGTTGCTAAATTGTGTCTGAGTCTTAGCAACCCCATGAACTGTAGCAAGTATGCCAGGCTCCTCTGTCCTTCATTATCTCCTGGAGTTTGTGCAAACTCGTGGCCGTTGAGTTAGTTACGCTATCTAATCATCTCATCCTCTTTCGCCCCCTTCTCCTCCTGCCCTCGAATCTTTCCCAGCATCAGGGTTGCAATGAATCAGCTCTTTGCCTCAGGTGGCCAAAGTATTGGAACCTCAGTTTCAGCATCAGTCCTTCCAGTGAATATTCAAGGCTGACTTCCTTTAGGATGAACTGGATCGATCTCCTTGCAGTCGGGGCTTCACAAAAGGCAATCTGGAAAGCCAACCCTCAAAGCAGTGAAGTGGCTGAAAGAAAGGCACACATTTCCTTGAAATCTTGTCTTAGGAGAAAGATAAGTGTTACCACTGTTTTCACTTTCACGGTGGCCTCCAAAAATACTTGGTTGTTGTTGTTCAGTCACTAAGTCATGTCTGACTTTTTGTGACCCCAGGGACTACAGTATGCCAACTAAATATTCTTCATGGTGCTAAATATTTAGCAAAATGGCTTTTGATATTGTCCATGTTTACGTGAGTAATGTCATTCATGGCTCTTATTATCTTTCTCATTGATGGGTTATCATCATTGGCATTCTCCAGATGGAGAAACAAAGGATGCAGAAAGTCGGTGACCTGCTCAGCTTTAGAAGGTCAATCAGAGGTTAGGAAGGAATGTACTAGATGTCCCTCCATGAGGCCAGCATAAAGAAGGCTCTGCCTTGGAATGCTGCTTTGGGTCTATCCAAGGGGGTTATGGGAACTAGTAGATTGAACTCTTTCAAGACACTCTCCTCCAATAAGGCCCTGGGGCCAGACACTCTTTCCCAGATCTTATGTGGCATCTCTGACTCTTTTTCTAACTTCTGGCAATCAGCATTTGGGTCATTAGGATATCCGTGCAAAAGGACGAGCCTGGCAAATGTACCGATGAGCTCAGACGTCGCTGATAAAAACAAGAGTTGAAAACAGTGATGAAACAGCAGCATCGAGGACAGTTTGGCTTACTTAAAATTTGTGTTGGGCAACAGCTATGTGGAGGTTCCATGCGGGCAGCATCCAGAACGGGAGGAGGCTCAGGGCTTGATGTGTGTCTGCTGAACGCCAGGTTCTGGAGGTACAAAGATAAATAAGCCTCAAGACCTTCCCTCAAGCAACCCGCACTCCAGCAGAGGAGACTGACACAAAAGCAAACACAGCAGCAAAATCATAAATTGAAATTTATACAAACACTCAAGCAGTGAGGAGGAGGGAGTGATTAACTTGAAAGCTCTACTAGAGTAAAACTTAAAAGTCTGCCGCATCTGACGGATTTCAGGTGCAAGTCCCTTTTGGAGCAGACGGACTCCTGAACTTTTCTCTGACATGAACGTGTATGTCTCAGAGCTTATATGGTTTCGTTATAAAATGGAATGTATATACATTAAAATCACTTTGGATAACTCAAACCATTAAATTACCTAACAGCTTCCATCCTGCTCCCTTCTGAGCAAAGCAAAAAAAAAAAAAAATTTTTTTTTTCTTAACTGAATAGTCACAGTGGATTGAAGAGTCATTTGTTTCCAATCAATTGACACTTCATTATTTTCCACTGGGAGTGAATGTGCAACTCCTTTTGATTATTCAGAGTTTGTTATACAGAAGGAGAAGAGGTTGCATGAGGACTATTACAATATTGTAATTATCCTTCAATTAAAAATAAAATTAAAAAATGAAAAAAGAATAAGCAGACTCTTCTAGACTGGTAAAAACGCAGAAATATTACAGAGATGGAGTCTCCTTGTCTCAGGAAATGAAGTAAGAGGGTAGAATATTTATGGCTGAACAGACTTGAATATTATGTAAAAGAAGTTGTGAGATTTTGTGTGTTATGTGGACTGAGTGACTTTTCCAGTTTCTAAATTCTTTTCTTGGGTGGGGGTGTTTAATATGTCTTCTTTTCCTTTTTAATTTATTTTTAATTGGAATTGCTTTACAATGTCGTGTTGGTTTCGGCCATACAAGAACGTGAATCAGCCATAAGGATACAAACGTCCCTCCCTCTTGAAACTCCCTCCCACCTTCTACCCCATCCCTCCCACCCCTCTAGATTGTCAGAGTCTAAATTCTGTGATAGTGAATTTCAGAGTATCAGATTTCTGTGTAACGAGGTGTATATGTGAGAGCTACATATAAAAATCCACTTCCTAACTAGTTCTTAAATGATTTGTGACATTTAAGGGAACTCTATGGGAGATTAATATGAGAAAACCTTCTTATCTTTGTAGAAGAAAAACATTATATACTGTTAATTATCATAATGTTTCTCTTGTAGAAAATAGTTGGAGAAATCGAAGGTTGAGAGCCACAGATGTTCTCTATATTAAAACTCTCAGTCAAGAGTTGTACTGAGGGGATTTTCCTGGTGGTCCAGTGGTTAAGAATCTGCCTGCCAATGCAGAGGACATAGGTTTGATTCCTGGTCAGGGAACTAAGATTCCAAATACCCTGGAAGAACTAAACCAGCATACTGCAACTACTGAGCTGGCACACACGCCTGCATGCCGCAACGAAATGTTACACATCACACAACAGAGATCCTGCGTGCCACAGCTACTCTCTGACGCAGCCAAATAAATAAAAATAAATTTAAAAACAGAGTTGTACTGAGGAAATCTGTCTACTGACAGAACCCACATTGTCGAGAAGGTGGTGGGCACAATTTGCATTTGAAAAGGACTCCGTAATCCTTCTGATGTTTATCCAGCTTCACAACAGTTCAGACATTTAAAGATTTTCTGATTGGTTTACTATGTCAAGTATAAAGGAATTAACTTATTGATGGTTGGAATATTCTTCAAATAAGCACTTTTACTATGAAACTCCCCAAAAGATGTTGAAAAATGAGTGCGAAAGGAATTTGATCTACATTTAGAAATAAATATATGAATTTAAAGGAAAGATAAAAGCCATGAACACTGCTCTGTGTCTTAGCTTAGAAATATTTCTCTCTCTCTCTTTTTTTAAAAATTTATTTATTCATTTAGCTTGGCTGTGCTGGGCCTTCGTTGCTGCTCAGGTTTTTCTCTAGTTGCGGGAAACGGGGGCTACTCTTGGGTTGCGATGCTTGGGCTTCTCACTGCAGTGGCTTCTCTTGTTGCAGACCCTGGGCTCTAGGGTGTGTGGGTTGTGGTGTGTGAGCCCCCAGGCTCTCCAGCACAGGCTCAATGGTTGTGGCCCACGCGCTTAGTCACTTGGAGGCCTGTGGGGTCCTCCCAGACCTGGGATGGAAGCCAGGTCTCCCGCGTTGGCAGGCAGATTCTTCACCACTGAGCCACCAGGGAAATCCCTCTCTTTTTAGTCCATTGCAGGGGCCTTGAAGACTAACACAACCAAAATTGGCCCATCAACATGTATGGATGGTCTTCTGTCTCAAATGCCGTGAAGTTGGTGAGACGTGTTATCCTAATTCCACCCCAGATTGAAGTGGGGCACAAAAGAGGAAGCAGGCAATTCACCCGGAATCACAAACAAGGCAGATGTTGGAGCAGGAGAGAGGCTGAGAGCTCCAGAGCTTTCGCACACTAACCTTTAAAAGGAAGACATCCCCTCATCCTGCTTCCTTGACACCACTCAGACCTGACTGGTTTTTCTAGACCTTTGTTCAGGAAAATATTATTATGCAGATGATGGAATTTGGCTTTAATATTTCTGGGCAAGGCTCTGGGAAGGAACTCTTGTTCAGCGTTCCCATTTATTTCCTTTTCAGAAATAGAGTCATGTGCAAGAAGACTGGATCCAGAGGTGTCCAGCTCTTCGCTGGTCTCTTTTGAGCACTTGCAGATCCCTCCCCTTTCTATTTCTTTTTAAAAAAAATTTATTTGTTTTTAATTGAAGGATAATGCTTTACAATATTGTATTGGTTTCTCCATACATCAACAAGTCATATGCTTTCTGGAGTGTCTTCCCAGGTGGCTCAGACAATGAAGAATCTGTCTGCAGTGTGGGAGACCCGGGTTCAATCCCTGGGTCAGGAAGATCCCCTGGAGAAGGAAATGGCAACCCACCCCAGTATTCTTGCCTGGAGAATCCCATGGACAGAGGAGCCTGGTGGGCTACGATCCATGGGGGCGCAAAGAGTCAGACACGACTGAGCCACTAAAGAGCAATCCTGAAGAATACGGTCCTGTCCTGAGAGAATAAAGGCAACTGTCACACCGGTCTCACCAGCAGGCAGTAAAGGGTGAACTTCGCTGAGAAGAGTCACGCGGGTTGCTTCGGCGTGTGCCGGGTGGGTGGTGTCTGGGAGGTCTGGGCTTCTCCTGAGTGCTGCTTTCTTTCTTCAGCCCGACATGCTCTGAGCATGTGCATGCTCAGTCGCTAAGCTGTATCTGACTCTTTGCAACATCATGGACTGTAGCCCACCAGGATCCTCAGTCCATGGGATTTTCCAGGCAAGAATACTAGAGTGGGTTGCCATTTCCTCCTCCAAAGGATCTTCCCAACCCAGGGGTCGAACCAGAGTCCTATATCTTCCGGGTTGGCAAGCAAATTCTTTGCTACTGAGCCAGCTGGGAAGATCCTACTCCTGTATCGTGTACATTCTGGGAAGGAAGGAACACGCAGGACAGATCTTAGTCACCGTTGAAATAGGTGTGCGCGCGAACGAAACACTTCACTTTCTTTTACTGTATTACACCCGTTTTATAATTATTACAAAATTGTAAACTGAAGTATTACACTTCAGTTTTTATTTTATGCTTGAAATGTAGGAAAAGATTGCTCCCCTTTCAGCTTTTACAGTTACTTCTTTGACCATGTTTGGCTTGGCAGTTAAGAAAAAAAACAGAAGGATTACATTTCAGTGGCACAACACCTAATCCTCAGGCAAATGATTTGTCCACGCTTAATATAAAGTACTTAGGATGTATTGTCTGATCTAAACACCGGTTCTAATAAAATGGTGCCTGAGGTACAGTGCTTTCACGTGTAATACTCTATTTGTGTTGGCCTGTACACGTAGGATATAAAGCCGTTATGATAAAATATATCCTCTTTAGCCTGATAAAAATGAAAATCAGAGTATAGGACTCTCACCAAGAAAGGAAAGACGCTATCAAACACAAAGACCCCTGTGATATTTGTAGTCGGCACTGGGGACAAGCCAGTCAGCATCTCTTCAGATGGAAACTACCCAGTTGTCTTTTTTTAAAAACATAATTTAAAATTTTCTTTGTTTGTTGGCTGTGCTGGGTCTTCATCGCTGCTCTGGCTTCCTCTAGTTGCAGTGAGCGGGGGCTTCTCTCTAGGTGTGGCGTGCGGGCTTCTCTTTGCGCTGGCTGCTCCTGTTGCAGAGCGCGGGCTCTAGGCTCACGGGCTCAGGGGTTGCGGCTCCCTGGACTCTAGAACACAGACTCAGTCGTTGTGGCTCATGGGCTTAGTTGCTCTGCGGCATGTGGGATCTTCCCGGACCAGGACTTGAACCTGTGTCTCCAGCTTTGGCGGGTGGATTCTTTCCCACCGAGCCACCAGGGAAGCCCTACCCACTTGTCTTGGAGAAGCATCAGTTTAATCATTTCAGGTACTTTATTTGAATTGAACATTGTACTGAATTTGACGACATTAGCTGCTCTGTTGGGGGGGTTTTATCAATGGGAAACAGCAGCTGCATGGAAGGAGTAGATTTCAAGCACAAAGAAAGGTTAAAGGAAGCAGATATGATTCCACCTACCCTGGATAGCAGTCCTTGCCTTCCAACATCCACTTGGTATAACCTTTTTCTCCAGGACCCCGTGCTGCTTAGAAGCACGCGAGGTTAATAATAGCAGGCAAAAAAATGCGAGGCGTTTCAAGATGCAACATTCATCTTGCCGTTCCACTAATGCGGGGATGACAGAAAGTCACTTTCAACCTCCTTTTGTGCTGCTTCTATTACCTGGGTGTTGCGAGACACTCCTCCAGGTACGGGAGAATGATTACTCTTCATAGGGTATTATAAGAAAGATAGGCATATTTGCCATTATCCTCATCTGATTTAATGCTTATAAATCAGCAAAACCTCCACCTCAGTCCTCTTCTCTTAGTCTCTGAAAAGCAGATGCTCAGTAATAGCCCCATTCACACTTCATCCGGCGACTCAGTTCCCAGACATAGGTGATGGAGAGCCTTCTCTGTAATTGTAGCTTTAGCCAATGGATGAAAAATCACAGGCCCTGAACTAAAGTGACTTGCGTTTTCAGGTTCCTGTTTCCTCCTGACTCACTGTTAGCTCCTCAAGGCCTGCGGGAGAGGTGAAGTTTGAAATGAGATGCAGCCTTTCGCTTTAGGTTTGCCTCCCTAATTTCTATCTTTCCCAGAAAGAGTCGTTCAAAGGGTAAGAATTTGAAGGCTGCTTTGGCTTAGATGTTTATTTTGAGGGTGTTTACAAATAGATCAAGTACTTAAATGCAGGGAAGTATCTTTCCACTGACTGAAAATCTGGAAGCAAAACTGAAAACAGGAATGGCAACAAAAGGGAAGGAGGAGGGAAAATGATCCTTTTCTTTCCCTCAGTTTTAGGGGGTCGTTTCATCATCACAGCCCTCTTAGGCGCCTGTGCTTATCCTTGCTAAAAGCCCCTGAAGGTGAAGTGAAAGTGTTTGTCATTTCAGTTGTGTCTGACTCTTTGCGACCCCATGGACTGTAGCCCGTCAGGCTCCTGTGTCTATGGGATTCTCCAGGCAAGGGTACTGGAGTGGGTTGCCATTCCCTTCTCCGGGGGATCTTCCCGACCCAGGGATCGAACCCAGGTCTCCTGCATTGCAGGCGGATTCTTTACGGTCTGAGCCTCCAAGGAAGCCTGAAAGCCACAGAGACAAAGGTGACTATGGCGCACACAGATTTCTGTGCCAGGGTGAGTCCTGTGTCCTCTGGCATCGTGAAGGGGGCAGCCCAGTCCGTGAGAGGCCTTTCTGGGCTCCCACTCGGCTCTTCTGGCCCATCAGCCCAGAGCAAGGAGACCTAAGTTCTAATTCATTGGTGGAAACTTGGGAAAGAAGGGCTGGCTCTTCCAGGAACTCTTCATTTAGTGCAGGTCTAGATTTAGAACCCCAAGAGTCCTGCACTTAGGTGAGGCCAGTAGGTATGTGCTCAGGTCTTCAGATCAGAGCGGGAACTGTGCTGGAGCCTTTCCAGGGCTTTCTCTAACCAGGGGAACTGAATTGTCCTGAAAAGAAGGTCCTTTCCTGGTCACATGCCCACCCACGGGAACTCAGCTGGAAGCAGATGCCATGTGAGAGGTTGAATTACGATGGGAGTTACAAGGAGAATCAGGAATCCTTTTGCTTTGCTCTGACAAAAACTTCTCTTCAAATCTTAAATGGTTTCCTATTCTTTTTTTCCATTGTCGGTTCAATATTCAGTCGTGAAGCAGGGAGATTCTCCTCTGTCGCTTTCTGCCCTGCGAGTAGCCACTCATATTTACCCTAGACTTCAAATCTTTTAAAAATAGGTTCCAACGACTTCCCTGGTGGCGCAGTGGATAGGAGTGCAGGGGGCAGGAGTTCAGCCCCTGGTCCGGGAAGATTTCCACTTGATACGAGCAGCTAGGCCCTGATACGAGCAGCTAGGCCCGTGTGCCGCGGCTACTGAAGGCGCTTGCCCTAGAGCCGGCGCTCCGAGGCTAGAGAAGCCACTGCGAGGAAGAGTAGACCCTGCTCGACTCAACTCGAGAAAACCCTCCAAAAAGCAGTGAAGACCCAGGATAGTCAAAAATAAAAAATAAACGGAACAAAAGTGATCTTTAAAAATAAATAAAAATTTTAAAAAAGACTGTTAAATAAATAAAATAGGTCCCAAGACTTCATGCAAATTCTCTTGTTGATTTGGAATTTTGTTATTTTACGTCCACTCTCTCAGTTAAATGAAAGAAGAGGTGGATTTGGTTTATGTACCCAGAACTTTCTTTTCTCATTACAAGTGGTATTTTTTTAAAGTGAAGCTATTCTCTCTGATTTTGAAAACCTCCTTCAGAGGATTATGAAGCGGATTTGGTCTTTGATCCAGGTACCGCAGAGAGTGCCTATTATTAGCATCAAGACCCTTATTATATGAGCATTAGAGAAAAGGCCATTTGTGTAACTACTCTCTACCAAAGGGGCAGGAACAACAGAAACTCATGTTGAGAATTCAGAATTCTTTCCTGAGGAAGGAGAAATTGGTTATCCAGAATATGACAAATGCGTGAAAAATGCAATCACAAAACTGCTAAGATACCTAACTGTACTTACAGTTCGGTTATAGATAGAAAAGTTCTGACTGTTGATGTTCAAACTTCCTAACCTACTTTTAGTCTAAGAGAGGATAACTTTTGGGCTGAGGGCTCTCAAGCGGGTTCCCAATGCCCTTCCTGGGTGACTGTCCTCCGAGGGCTGTGTCTAGTCAGTCGTTCTCTGCTGATAGTGTCTCTGCAGATGAGTTGTTTTGCATTGCGCATCGATGTAGGGGGAGTCCAGCAGATGCACAGGCCGTGGCGGTGTTGTCTACTGTTTACCGGGACCTGGGCAGTGCAAGCTTTTATAGGAGTGCAAAAAGGACGCTTCTAACAATCTGGTGGGGACAGGTGGCTGGCAGATCAGGGCAGGTGGCCAGAAAAGACTTCTCAGAGGCGGTGGTATCTAGTTAGACCTTAAGGACAAGCGGGGTTTGGTGAGACGGACAGGTGGGAGGTTTAGGGCCTTGCCAACAGCATGTTATGCAAGGAAATGTGCATTATCTGTTGCTGCCTGGAACTTATCTATCAGGACAATACATCGACATTCATGAATACCAGCAAAACTAATCAGGGTGTGAAATCAACCTCTGGTGCAGTTGCGGAGGCTGGGTAGGGCGGCTGAATCCTCGTGCTCGTCTCCTGTCACCATGCTGACCCCACGCCAACGCAGGCGGAGGGCAATCAAAGGAGAGCTTGAAATTTTTCATGTGCAACGCAGGTTACACAGGACAGCCTGGCCTGAATCCTGCCCTGCAGGCCCTCTGATCCTCTGAAGAAGCTGCGCTCGCTGTTCCGACTCAGGCCAGCCATGGAACTGGGCCTCCTCCCTAGCAGTTGTATAGGTTATTTGCACTGGACCCCTTTCCAAATGGTCACCTGCTGAAACACCCTCAGGTGCCTTTCAGCAAGATCAACTGCATGTGAAACAAGTATTTCCTGCTGCCCTTCCATTTCATGGATCTTGCCGGATAAAACACAGAGACTCCTTTTTTTTCCTCTCTGCACGATACCCTTTGGTAGTTGTCGCCTCCGTAATATGGAGCTCTTGAAAGGACCGAGGAAGATGAGGAAAGCACGTCTAGACCTTTCTTTGGAGATGCTCTGTGGTCTTGAGCAATTTGGTGAAAGAAGAGGAGCAAGTCAGAAGACGGGAGAGAGGAACCGCAGCGGCTGTGCTCCGAATATAGAAACCTTGGTTTGCTCTCTGGATCTGATTTGGCCTGAGAATGCAGGCATCAGATAAAAATAACAAGTCACCCAGTAGAGGACAGATCTCCGGCTTCTCCCCTGCCCAGGACTGCACATGCCCAGTCCGTGCCTCCTCGGTGGAGAAGCGCCCAGCCGCGTCCCCCAGCAGAAGGCCCGAGTGAGAAAGGGCCTGTGTTTGATGTATGAGCTCCGGCTCGCCATCCTGAGTCACCCCAGAACTAGCTGCAGGCAAAACAAAAATCTTTTGTGATTAATTAGAAAAACTGGACAATTATGAATTGACTGCACACAGCCAGGGTACGGTAATATAAATAGTAATGACTCTGGCAGAGCCGGCCGAGAGCTCCATGTTTGTGTGAGGCCACTGGAGGAGGGCACATTTTTTAACATGGACTCTGCTGAAACAGGACAATTCCTGATCTTTGACGATCTGAGGGTCTCGGTGGAGATTTCAGCTGACACCTTGGAAAGGGATTCTAGTTCACTTTTCTCCGACGCCCCTCCAAACACTGGCTTCTGTGCCAAATCGATTGTTCTTTTCTTAAAAGACCCCCGACATATCCTTTTCAGCAGGTCTGTGAAACTGCTCACATCTTTGGCTAACCTCCCTGCCAGCACACGGAGTCGTTGGCTGGTTCCTTTGCCCTTCTGGGGTACTTGCTTCCACTCTTCCACTCTCTGAGGAATGGAACACAGATTATCGTTTTTACTATGAGGCACTTGTTGCTTTAATCTTCAGGGGAAAAAGGAACCACTATGGATGAACTGTGTTTATCAAGGAAAGGAGAGATCAAAATATTCTAGGAAGTTATCGGATGGAGGTGGTGAAGGACAGGGAGGCCTGGCATGCTGCAGTCCAAGGGGTCGCCAAGAGTTGGGCACGACTGAGCGGCTGAACAATGATAACAATGGATTAATGAGTTATTCTGAGGGACAGAAAGTGGAAGGGTCTGCAAACCAGAGTTGAGTGAGATTTTTAAATCCTTTTGTGTGTGAACTCAAAAGTATTTTTTTGCTTGATATAACCTGCCTTTAATTCCCCCTAACCGTACCCCTGCCCTTCCCACCTCCCCCCCAAAAAACAAACCCCCACATAGAATAAGCACATCTCACATAGCCAAGCTAAGGAAGATTTCTTTGAAAGGAAATCCACAATGAAAAATAATTAAACCCTGACAGTGCTTGCAAATGTCAAAATACAAATTTTCCCCAGTGATCATTTTTTTTTTAACCACCAGGGTAAGCAAGTTTCCCTGTGTGCTGGGGCAGGATTGTGCAGCCAAAAAGGGGGTCCCAGACCTAAGAGGGAGACGAGAAAATGCCGGAGAAAATGCCATCTCTCAGAGGCTCTTTCCTCCAGCGCCTACCGCACTTTGATAAAACATCTTGCAGACCTTTGAAACTGGGTATCCGCCGGGCAATTAACTCGCCTTAACGCGCATTGTGCGTGGCCAAGTGCCTTTTCTGGCCCTCTTTTGGCACTCCCTGGCGTTCTCAGGGCTTTCTATTATTATTCAAGCAGCGCCACCTCAGTGGTAAACCCATTGACCATTCAATCAGTGCAGTAGCTGCTGCGGATAATTAAAAGTTCCCAACCTCTTGCCCCAAGGCCAGGCTAGAGCCAGTCAGAGAGGAGCCAGGTCTTGGCTGCGGAGGGACCAATCGATCAGCTGATTAACCCTTCTTACTGATTGGTTAGAACTGATTGCATCTCCAGTAAAGAAATCTCTTCGGGCCCTGGGGCGCAAATGGCAACCATACATTCAGGGTGAGTGGGAGAGTCCTCACTGTGCGGGGAGGGGCGGGGGAGGGCTCCTGGGACACATTTTCAAGATTTTTATCTCCTCCCTACTGTTTTCCCTGGACTATCTCAGATTTTATTTCTAGAGAGGAAAGCTCTGTTGCAGCTTCAGGAATGATGGAAAAGATTCCTGGCATAGCACTTGTCTACTCCTTAGCTTGTGACTGAAACAGAGGATTCTTTCCAACCACCGAGACCCCAAGGGTCCCCTTGCAGGGTGAATGAGATCAGGAAATACTGGAAACATACCCTTAATCAGTGGGTCCTAGAAGGTTGCAATTGTACCTCTCCACTCTCACCGGGCTGGCATTTATGGGTTAGTACATGTTATCTCTGTGTACGGATAAACAACCTGTTTTAAATTGTGCTTTCTTAGGGGCAATGTGAGGAAAACAGACTGTATGGGAACAGAGGCATTAAGAAAAAAAAAAAAAAAGAAAGACAGCCCTGCATGTCTTTGAAGGGAGTAGCTGAGATGCTATCAGAGGGGACCATAATGGGCAGCTCTTAAAGGCTGATTTATGCACTTTGGTAGGGGGGCCCAGACTCTCCTGTGAAGGTGTTGGCCCTGGAGGTCTCGGGCTTATCATCCTATCTGCGGCAGAAGGGGAAAAAAAGGTGAATTTTGTAAAGCAAGCTCTGCCAATATTATCTCTACTTCCATCTTCAAGGAGGCCGAGCTCCCCTGACGTCAAAGGCGGGTGGCAGCAGATACATCAGCGGCTGTCAGGTTGGGAAACACACGTTGTCCAGAATTCTCCTGATTTGCCCTTATTTGGAGATACTTACCCATGGAACTGCAAGAACTGAAAATCAGGAGACATTTCCAGGGAGCAAAACATTATTCAGGCTTCCCTGTTGGCTCAGGGGTAAAGAATCTGCCTGCCAGTGCAGGAGACGTGGGTTCCATCCCTGACCCGGGAAGATCTCATCTAGGCCCACACAGCACAACTCTGGAAGCCCGTGTGCCCTGGGGCCCGTGCTCTGCAACCGGAGAAGCCCGTGAAATGAACAGGCTGAGCACTGCACCTAGAGGGCAGCCCCTGCCCACGGCGACTAGAGAAAAGCCCACCCAGCAATGAAGACCCTGCACAGCCTGCATAGATAGATAAACACATACCTACATGTTCATCTCACAGTGACGCTGATGGAACAGAACGTGGTCTTGTCTTCTACTGAGAAGGCTGATTACAGAAGAGATGGCTTTGTTGCATGGGAGCTCTCCGAGCAGGTTTAGGAACCGGGTCCTGTGTGAGTGGTCAGGCGCCGTGGGTTCGGGGCTCCTCCCTTTGAGGGATCTCCTTCTCCACAGGGGCTGAGGTTAAGCAGGTGAGAGGCAAAAGTGGGAAGGTTTAGAGGTCCTTAAAGGAGGAGTAAGTATCGTAGGAACACCAAGGATGACAGGTATATAGTAATAATAATATTAATAAAATTAATAACTCTGTATATGTAAATAAGTAAAAGTATATTCACTTTCAGGAGGACCAAAATGATCTATATTTATATGACCTTGGATCTAGTTATTAACAGCTTGGTGGCCTTTTAGTCTTTAAGTGAGGAGCCTGGCGGGCTATAGTCTGTGGGGTCACAAAGAGTCGGACACGACTGATCACTCTTCTTGAGTCTGGATTAGATCACAGGCACACGCACATGGCTTTTGGTTTTTTGTTTTTTGCCAAGCCATGTAGCATGTGGGATCTTAGTTCCCCCGCCAGGGATTGAACCCATGTTGCCGTCAACAGAGGCACAGAGTCTTAACCACTGGACCACCAGGGAAGTCCCGCATGGAGAAGTTTTAAATGAACTCACAGGTATTCAGCTTATCAAAAAAAAATTTTTTTTTCTGAAATCAAAGCAGTTTGCAAAATTTGTGTATAAAGCAGAGCTGTAGGCTGTTGGCAGAAAAGAAAACACCGCCCAGGCTAGGAGGCTTGAGATAATAGCATAAATCCTGTTAAAACCATCATTATTTAGTGAGAACATAATGACACTGACACGGCTAAATATGAAAGGGAAAATAATACAAATATCTATTTTTGGTCTGCTGGAGTCTCAGAGTCTAATTTGTGTCATAAATGCCACTTATTAAAATGTCCATGAGGCTGCTTGGAATTCTTAAATGTTTTGAATAAATGTTTCTATTTGAAACTGCTTTTTGATATAAGACTTCTGTGCACAGAGAGGAAAAGTATAAAATAGGTCTTATAGGGCTTCCCTTGTGGCTCAGCTGGTAAAGAATCCGCCTACAATGCAGGAGACCTGGGTTCGATCCCTGGATTGGGGAGATCCCCTGCAGAAGGGAAAGGCTACCCACTCCAGTATTCTGGCCTGGAGAATTCCAGAGATACAGTCCACGGGCTTGCAAAGAGTCGGACATGACTGAGCGACTTTCACTTTCAGGTCTTAGAAGAGAAATGAGTAAGACTGTATTTGTTAATTTTTTGTGGTTGGAGAAAATTGACTGTATTTAGGAAACCAGGTCATTTATGATAAGTAGTGTAACTCAAAATCCATTGACATACTTTCGTGGTTTTGGGATCATCATTCAGAAATTCTCCCAAGAAAGTGTTCCTCAGGCATTCGTTTTGCACTATTGCATAATTTATTTTTTATCATAAAGGGAATATAATACGCGTGTGTGTGTGCTCAGTCACTCAGACTTGTCTGACTCCTTGTGACCCATGGATTGTAGCCCGCCAGACTCCTCTATCTACGGGATTTCCCAGACAAGAATACTGGAGTGAGTTGACATTTCCTCTGCCAGGGGCTCGTCAACGATCCAGAGATTGAACCTGCGCCTCCTGTGTCTCCTGCATTGGCAGCGGGTTATTTACCACTGAGCCACCTAAAACATGCTATAAACACAAAATGGAAAATTTTATTTAACTCAGGTTATACTTACGTGGAGGTTAGCAGGTGCTCTCCTGTCTTGAGGAAGGGAAACACAGCATGCAGAGTTTCTGAACTGGCAGCCACATTCTCAGAGTCCACAGTGAGAACAAAGTAAGTATCAAACTGAAAACAGGGAGGATTCCTGGGACAGAAGCTCGGTAATTTGAAACTCAGATTAGCCATTTTCTCTGTGGTCAAACAGAGACCACAAAGTACACCTCCTCACTCATCAAACCACCTCCCAGAGGCATCTCTTTTTCAGGAACCATTAATTTTTCTAAAGAAAGCTGATAAATACCTTTGACTGCATTTGGTGAATTAAATGAATTGTGAATGATCCTGTTTTAGTGATTCTGCTTATAAAGCAATTCTGAGTATGCTTAGAAATGCCCCCAAAGTTAGTAAACGAGATCTGGAATTTTTTAAACACAGAAGACAGATAAGAGTTCGGTGTGTCTTACTTCATTCCTCTTTTTTCTTTTTTCTAAAGCACCCAAGAGATAATGCAGCCGTCAGCACAACCAAACATCAAAGTTCACTTTATACAGAAGTCTGTGAAACCAAAAAGCTAGTTGCTCACCTATTCCGGGGCTAACTTCACGCTTCCAGCTTCATGTTTACATCAATTGTTGTTGTTAAGTTGCCCGGTCGTGTCGGACTCTTTTGCGACCCCGTGGATTGCAGCCCACCAGGCTCCTCTGTCCATGGGATTTCCCAGGCAAGAATATTGGAGTAGGTTGCCATTTCCTTCTCTAGGGGATCTTCCCAACCCAGGGATCTAACTCACACCTCTTGCACTGACCAGGGGATAAAGTCTTTATCACAGAGCTACCTGGGAAGCCCTTACATCAGTTAATTCAGCATAAAAGAAATATAAGCAGTCACCAGACGTGTGTTGGTTAAGAAATAGTATACACACACACACACACACACACACACACACACATCCCGACATGCAATGAGATTGTTCAAACATTTTTTTTTTGAAGCTCTAGATGTGGAACCTTATTTAAGAGAAAAAGTGTACCCTGTGTATACATTTTCTTTTAAACAGGGCAGAGTGCCATGTTTGGTTTTTGCTGCCTCAGTCTGCTTAGGAATTCCTAATGAGTAAACCATAGTGTTTAACAGTAAAATATGGTTATGGCTCTTAAATGCAGGCTACATTTAACAACCGTATATTGATTTTTTCTTGTAATTTTATTTCCATGAGCATTTCTGGTTTCTTAATTAGTAGCCTTTTAGAGGGAGATTTAACGTTCTCTCTATCAGAGGATTCAGCTTCTGTGATCCAGCTTCTCCGGGGAGAGAAAGTTCTAGGCTTGCAGTCTGTGTTGGGAGGGAGAGGGTCAGCGCTCCGTGCACACATGTACAGATGCACACTGACACGCAGCCCGCCCTCCCGGGCCCTGCCAACACAATTAAGACAAAATAGTGTCGGTGAACCCGGTGACAAAACTCAACAATTTCCAATTGCACACTCACCCCGTAACGGGAAGAACTGTTTACCCCATGTTCCTTATTAAACTGAAGTATTTTATTTAATGAGCATGACTCATGCAAGGTGTTCCCATAAATCATTGGCTGGTTTACAAACTCAATAACTAGGCTTCCTGCTATAACTAGGCTGTGCACACCTTAAATTATTAACACGCCAGGGCCTTAAGGCACATCTTTGATGATGATGATATAAACACTGTGGAGACAAGGTGCTCTCTCAGCAAAAGATTATTGACTCTAATTACCATTTACCACAGGAAAAAGAAAAGAAAAGACAATAAAATATGAGGGAGAATTGAAATCTAAGATTTAATTTTATGAGGAGCTTTAAATGCACCCCCCAACTTTTTTTTTTCCCCTTTCTCTTTTCTTCTTGTTGGCGGCCTTATCGCTCTGCGGGTGTATAATGATAGCCTGTGGTTGGCTAACCTTAAAAGGATGACAGTTGTTGGAGGAAAGAGATGAGAGGATGGAAACAGGGGGCTGATATTACGTACGTTCTTGAAAACGTGATGGAAAAAAGCCAGGGGGAAGAGAAAATGATAATACACTGGGGAAAAAAAAATCCCAGCTTTAATTGTTTTCACGTCTATACTCAATAAAAAGTTTAAAGGACTCAGATGCCTGACTCCAGTCATTTTGTGGTGGTAAACTAGACTTCAGGTCAGTTGTGTAGAAAGAGTCATTTGCTCATATCATGGTGTAGATTTTACTGTATCCTCATTATACAGTTGTTGGAAGGATGCAAAGAGGTTACAATGAAAGAGGTTTAATGATTGTTGTTCATTCTCTAAGTCATGTCCAATTCTTTGTGATTCCATGAACTGCAACATGCCAGGCTTCCCTGTCCTTCACTATCTCCTGGAATTTGCTAAAGCTCATGTTTATTGAGTTGGCGATGCTATGCAACCATCTCATCCTTTGTCACCCCCATCTCCTCTTGCCCTCAATCTTTCCCAGCATCATGGTCAATGAGCATCAGGGTCCAATGAGTCAGCTCTTTGCCTCAGGTGGCCAAAGAACTGGAGCTTCAGCTTCAGCCTCAGTCCTTTCAGTAAATATTCAGGGTTGATTTCCTTTAGGATTGACTGGTTTGATCTCCTTGTTGGCCAAGGGACTCTCTAGAGTTTTCTCCAGTATCACAATTTGAAAGCATTAATTCTTCAGTACTCAGCCTTCTTTATGGTCCAACTCTCACATCCGTACATGACTACTGGAAAAGGTGTGAAAATGTTAGTCACTCAGTCATGTCTAACTCTTTGTGACCCCATGGACTGTAGCCCCCCAGGCTCCTCTGTCCACTGGATTCTCCAGGCAAGAATACCGAAGTGGATTGCCATTTCCTTCTTCAGGGGATCTTCCCAACCCAGGGATCGAACCCAGGTCTCCTGCGTTGCAGGCAGATTCTTTACTGTCTGAGCCATCAGGGAAAGAATCTAGGACTCAAGATAGGGAAACCGTAGCTTTGACTATCTGGACTTTTGTCAGCAATATGATGTCTCCGCTTTTTAATACACTATCTAGTTTTGTTATAGCTTTTCTCTTAATGATAAGATAGGTTATTAAAAAGCAAAAATCCAGCAGAAGGACACATGGATCATCATCACGAATTAGGAAAGTGGACATATTGCTGGAGAAGAATAAAGGAAGGTCTCAGAAAATGTAGAGGAGAGTCCAGGACAGAATGAAGGGTGGAAAAAAGAGACACTCTACGTAGGTTTCTGCTGTCAAGGGCTTTTGTTCTGTCTTCCCCTGTGGTTTTGTATATTTCTCGTTTCAAGGACACTCAGCTCAGGTTGTTGTCTCTGTGGGTTAAACTGTTGGCTCAAGTTTCCCCTTCTCAGAAACTCATGTTTCATCAAAAATTTATTGATGTTGGGGTTGGAGGGAACTTGGAAACTGCCAGTGCCTTCACCTTCCAGATGTGAGCATTTCAGCCTGGAAATGGGCAGTGATTTGGATAACACCACCTGTCCCAGGGGTAAGGAGGTCTGATGAAGGTGGGATCCTCACCACCTCCTCACTGGGCTGTAAGGTGGCATCCTTTCAACTTTGTTGTCGTTCAGTCGTATCTGACTCTTTGGGACCCCAAGGACTGCAGCACACCAGGCTTCCCTGTCCTTCACCATCACTTGGAGCTTGTACAAACTCATGTCCATTGAGATGGTGATGGCATCCAACCATCTTCTCCTCTTGCCTTCTTTCCCAGCATCAGGCTCTTTTCCAATGAGTCAGTTCCTCGCATCAGGTGGCCAAAGTATTGGAGCCTCAGCTTCAGCATCAGTCCTTCCAATGAATATTCAGGATTGATTTCCCTTACGATTGACTGGTTTGATCTCCTTACAGTTCAAGGGACTCTCAAGAATCTTCTCCAGCACCACAGTTCAAAAGCATCAATTCTTTGGTGTTCAGGCTTCTTTGTGGTCCAACTCTCACATCCATACACGACTACTGGAAATACCATAGCTTTGACTAGGTACCATAGACCTTGTTGGCAAAGTAATGTCTCTGCTTTTTAACACGATGCCTAGGTTTGTCATAGCTTTTCTTCCAAGGAGCAAGCATCTTCCAAACATAGAATTATAGAAAAGTGTCCAGTGACTAGAAAATCAGCTTCATAAATAGGTGATACTGATGACCATATATGCCATGCGGATGTTGGAAGCAGGTCTCCTAATTCAACATGATTGTTAAATTATGACCAGACATGGAAGGAAGCTGGAATCTGTGGTAGAACTTTACAGCCTTGTCCTTCTTATTTGAAAAACTTTCCTAGACTTGTTAGGATCACATAAGGTTTTTGGTGCTGACTTGATTCAGGGGCACACGAATTTGCTCCCAGCACTCTCTTGTCTAGTATTTCTTGGCAGTCTGCCATCCATCTCATCCCCTCCTCAGTGTATTCTTAGATTCCTACGGGGCAGCAGATGTGGAAGTGAATACAGGACCTAAGAACCTCCTTCAAGGGACCTCCCGGGCACCCGCCCTGTTTTCCCATCTAGTGAGGTTTACCCCACGCTCTGCAGCCGGCCAGCACCCACCACAGAGGAAGTACCCCAGGGCCAAATTCATCATGCTTTTCTTCCCCGAAGAGCACACAGTGAGTCTGTGTGCAAAATGAAAGACACTCAATGCCTTTTGCTCTTTTGGGGAAAAGAAAAAACCCATGTAGTTCTCTCTCTGGTCATTTTGAGCCTGTCCAAGCAGGATCACTCACTAGAAACTGGAAAGCAAAGACTCTGATCGCTGCTGACCCTCAGGACTACTCTCATGTGCCCCAGCACTCAGGGGGCCTCATCTAATTCCCATCGGGGTTAATTGCCTTTGTGATTATCTTACTGGGGCTTCCAAAGAACTTTATTGGGGCTTCCTATGTAGCTCAGTGGTCCAGAATCTGCCAATGCAGGAGACGTGAGTTCAATCCCTGGGATGAGAAAATCCCCTGGAGAAGGGAATGGTGATGCACTCCAGTATTCTTGTCTGGGAAATCCCAAGGACAGAGGAGCCTGGGGGGGCTATAGTCTATGCGGTTGCAAAGAACCAGACACGACCTAGCAGCTAAACAACAACAAAAGAACTTCATTGTGTGGTCTTATTTTTAACTTTTCTAGGGAAACACCACATGATTTTCACCACTTCATTAAATAAGGGTTGGGCGTCATCCTTCCAGCTACATTCTTCCTCAGAAGTAACCACAGATACATATTGAAAGAAAGAGAAATAACTCTTATGTGTGGTGTACACACACACACACACACACACACACACACACACACACACACACACAGCCTTTAAAAAAGCTTAGGAGTCTTTTTAGGGCAAGACATTGTTATTTTGTGGAAGACCATGAAATATATAAACACCAGGGCAGAAAACCTAAAATTATGTGTGTGTGTGCACTTGTAAACCTTGGTGTGCAATTTTCATTGTTAAACGTGAAATTTACACATCAAAACCACTTCATGCTCTTTGCCTTGGGCTGATTATAATGCTAAGAGTCACAGTTGAAGCCTCTTCTTGGGGTGCTTTTGAGAAGGCCTGGTCCTGGGGGGTGGGGGGGTGGACAAGGCTCTTCCCAGACGGAGCCTTGTCTGGATTCTCTGCTGAGGGATTGCCTGGGGCAAAGCCTGCTGATGGCTCTCCCTGGCTCCCAGGCGTCGACCCGGGGCTTAGTGGCCTCTACTCAACAGTCTAACCTGGGGAAGATGAACTAACAGAAGAATGTGTGTGTGTCTGCACGCAGGATTTCAGAGTTCAGGAAATGCTCCCCCAGAACTTCAGAACCTTGTTCCTCATTTCAGTTCAAAACCAGAGATGAAGCTTAGATGACTCTTTCTGAAAATACCAGAATTCTGAGCATTCAAGTGCTATTTCATTTCTTGTGTAACTCTCTTTCTTTTCAACTATGTTACATCCCCCACCCCACCAAACTCTGCAAGCTTAGACTTGTTCTATGCATATACATATACACAGATAATCCTTCAAAGAAATCCTTCAAAATTGTGATCACGGGCTCCACTCTGGCTTCCCTTTTTTAGAGCATTTTTATAATGGAACATTTCAAGCATATTCAAAGGAAAACAAATAATATATAATCAACCGCCTCATCCCCCAGCTTCAATGATTAGCAACAGTTGGCCAACTTTATTTTATCTATACCCACATCACCCCACACCCTGTTATTCTGAGGCAAATTCCAGACATCATATCATTTCATTGTACATATTTCCACCGCTCTCTGATTTTTTTTAAAGAAATGATTTTATTTATTACCTTAGGCTGTGCTGGGTCTTCTTTGCTGTGCAGACATTTCCCCAGCTGTGGGGAGTGGGGCCTGCTCTCTGGCTGCGGTGTGTTGACTTCTCTTGCTGCAGAATACGGCTCTAGGGCACTGGGGCTTCAGCAGCTGCAGCAGGTGGCTCAGTAGTTGCAGATCCCAAGCTCTAGGGCGCAGGCTCAGTAGTTGCAATGCATGCATTTAGTTGCTCTGCAGCATGTGGGATCTTCCCGGATTGGGGATTGAACCCTTGTCTCCCGCACTGGCAGGCAGATTCTTGACCACCGGGCCACCAGGGGAGCCCCACTGCTTCCAGTTTTTTAAAATTGTAAAATGTACATAACAAAACCTACCATTTACGGCATTTTCAAGCGTACAGTTCTGTGGCATTAAGTGCATTCACATTGCTGTATAACCATCTCATCAAACATCTCCAGAATTTTTCTTCTCAAACTTGAACTCTGTGTTCACCAAACACTAACTCCCCACACCCCTGCCTCCAGCTTTTGGCAACTGTCATTTTGTCTCTGTCTCTACGAATCTACTCTTCGGGGCACCTTACATGAGTGGAATCATACAGTATTTGGCCTTTGTGATGGGCTTATTTCCCTTAGCATCACTAAGGTTCATCCACATCATAGCCTGTGTCAGATTTTCTTTCCTTTTTTAAGGCTGTGGATTCTGTCTTCTAACCTGCTCGTTCATTTAGTAAGAAAGCATTGAGAATATTTTTAACTCTCTCTTTTAAACATTTCCTGATTATTAAGCATTATTGTTTGCTTTTGACTTGTTTATTTGGAAGGATATTAGATGGCTGATTCTGGAAGAGAAACACTTTCCTCCTGCTAAAGCCTCGGGTTCTGCACGATGGTTAGTGAGTGGTGCACTTTCAGTAGCTTAAAATCACAAACATGAGATACTTAAGTGTGTTCATGTGTGGGATTTTGCATCTGTATATTGCATATACTTTATAAAATTAAAAACAATTTTTTTGGCCTCATTGCTTGGCATCTGTGATGTTAATTCCCCAACCAGGGATCAAACCTGCACCCTGAATTGAAAGAGGGAGTCTTAACCACTGGACTGCCAGGGAAGTCCTATATCTTGCATATATTGACTCACTGTATGATACACTAAATACAGTTTTATGATACTTAATGGTATGTTTTCTGTGGATGAAAAGGATGGACAGTCTTAGAATGAACTCCCATGAAAGAGTGAGGTCATATACCTCATCTAAACCACATTTTCCCTGAGAACCCCAAGTCCTTTTGGAGTTAGCCAGCTTGTCTTCAAACTACGTCAGACTGTGAAGCATAAACTGCTTTCCCTGCTGTCAAACAAAGTAGGTATATATTTGCACAATCAATTGACACTTGAAAAATACCAAGCAAGGTAGGGAAGAACCCTTTTTAAATTTTTTTTTAACTTATTCATTTTATTATTTATTTATTTATTTCACTGTTGAAAGACATTTATTGTTTTCACTTGTTGCTTTTATTAACAGCGTTATATTAAATCTCCTGGGGTATACTGTGTGTTTACACAAGCACTCTCACGCACATGTATATCTTTCTGCCTACTTTCTTTAGGGAATATTTCTAAAAGAAAAATTGCTGGATTAATGGTTATATACATTTTAAAGTTGGGTAGGTCCTGCCATATATTCCTTCACAAAGTCCATACCAATTTAGACTCAACAACAGTGCATTGGAGCACTTATTTCCCCACCCTAGATATTGCCAGTCAGTTTAATCCTTGCCAATTTGTACAGTGAAGTTGTTTTGATTTTTCCTTTGCTTAGTAATACGACTTATTAGTTTTAAATTGCTTTGTGGTGTTGTGTTAGTTTCTGCTGCACAACAAAGTGGATCAGCGGTACATTTGCACACATCCCCTCGCTCTGGAACCTCCGTCCAACCCCCACCCCACCCTCCGGCCGAGCTCCCTGCACTAGACAGCAGCTTCCCAGGAGCCGTCTGTCTGTCGCCTGGCTGTGTACACACGTCAGGGCCACTCTCAGCGCGTCCCGCCCTCCCGTCCCCCTGCTCCGTCCTCAAGCCCATTCTCTGTCCGCTGGACCCTGCCTTTGTCTCTGTGGTCACTGCGTTTACCGCCTTCAGCTCCATCCAGCTCTGGGTCAGGGGCTCTTTCACAGTCTGCAGTGTTTAAACGTCTTTCCAAGCCCGTTCCTGCGGGCGGTCCCGCCACGTCCCTCGCCTCCCTGGCGGTGTGGTGAGCCATCTGCTGTCCACCCCCGTCCGAGCGTGGGCCGCTTCCTGCGAGCCGGTGGTGAGCAACAGAGAGGGCAGATCTCCGAGCTTGCGCTCACCCTTGCTCTAGATTCCTTGCAGCTCCCGGTGGGAACCAGGCGCCAGCTTCATCCTTTCACATGGTTTCTACTCTGGGCAGGGGCCCTGTCGGCCTCCCTTCTGTCCGGAGCTCTGACCGCACCATCTTTATCTTTCCACCTTTGGGAAAACAAAAAGAGGAACACAGAGGAGATGCAGGAGAGCCACAGGAGTGCTTCACACAGCAAGAGCTTTGGCCCACGAGGAGGACGTGGGCACATAGGGTGAACGTGTCGTAATGGTTCTTTCTCCTTCCTGCCTGCCTCCACGCTGCCCACCTCCAAGTCACCTCCTCCGTGAAAGCTTCTGGTCTGACCCACTCATCCATCATGTAGTCATCTGCCGGCTGGGTCGTCATCTGTAGCTGCCTTTTGCGGTTATTTTCATCTCTATTGTTTTTTAACCTCTTGTGATTCACGCTCTCTTTCTCAGCTTGAGGGTCACTTCCTCAGGAATTGGGACACGACCACGAATTACTTAGTGGTGCAACTTAGTACAGGGTGTGCATTCAGGATGTCTGTACCGAATGGACAAGGGCTGTTCGTGGGAGGACACATGGCGGCCTCCGCTCAATTGCATGAGGTCACACAGAGGGGGCAGTCAGCCTGGAAAGGACAGCTCTGCCTTTCTTGGTCAGCTCTCACTGGGTATAACTGCCCCAGACGAAGGCAAGTCTGAGCTGGCATGCAGCTCACAGGACATGTGATGGCGCTTCGTACTTTTTTGGGGGTTACCGTGAGATGAAAAAACCATCGGGGTTGGCCATATCCCCTGAAGTCACCTATCTGGAATACTCAGCTCTGGATCAGATGAAATTTGGTGCTATGGTCTGGGTACTTGATTTTAGTAGCGGTGCAGTATCTCACCTACAGTTCCTTTCTAGGCTGCTCAACACTTACCTTTGAACTGCTGACGACTTGACTAAAAAGGGCTTGAGAACACTGACAGTCTCTTTGAAAAGAAGCTGCTCAGTACAAGGAGCTGAGATATTATTTAAGACAATTGACAAACCACTGATCTTATTTGCTAAATGTCTCTCACTGAAGCATTCCAAGTAGCCCATAAACTAGACATGATAACTAGATTTTTTTTAATATTCCCGGAGAAGCTTAATCTGAATGCAGCAGTACATAAAACACTTCTGTAATGAGGAATTCACAACTTAAAACATAATGCTTTTGTAACTCTGGTCCTCTTGGGGAAAAAATAAAATGAGTCATTAAGTTCATGAAAAACAATATATGCCTTCAGTTTTAAATGTGTTCACCGAACAGGCTTTTATTTTTCCCTCTATGGTATGACGCTTTGCCTTTATCAGAAGAACAGAGTTTGGGATTTCCCTGGTGTTCCAATGATTAAGAATCTGCTTTCCAATGCAGAGGACTCAGGTTTGATTCCTAGTTGGGGAATTAGCATCCCATATGCCACAAGGCAACTAAATGCCCACCTTACCTAGAGTAAGCTCATGCCAGGCTATGAACACGCAGTGCCATCAAAAAAGAAACCAAGAAGAGAGAGAGAAAAAAGAACATAACTATTCTTCTGCATGAGAGACGACTAACTTAAGTAATAAGAGCCGCCAATCCATACCTGTTTCCATCTATTTCTACACCAAAAATGTGATTCGTCTCATTTCTACATAGTTTACACACTTTTATAGTCTGTTCCGTGCGGAAGTGTAGAGCGCAGAGCTGCAAAGATGAAATAGGCTTCTTGAACTTCAGGCTGATCATTGGCTTATCAAATCAAAGACGGGCAAGAGCAGCAACTCCCACCTTCCCTCCACTAGGTTACATTTATGGGGATTAACTACATTATTCAATGTATTTCTTAAGAATTAAATTAATTATAATGCATTTGGATTCCCTGAGCATTCTCACAATTAATTTGTGCTATTGAGTTATCAAATATCCCTTTCTTAAGGGATTAGCTCATTTCTGATGTTTTGCACTGGTGTCCCGGGAAGTAATTTTGGACTAAAAAAAATTGGATCATTTTTCCAAGGATTTGTTCTTAATCTCTGAAGGAATTCTTGGAACACTGGAATAAAACAGTACAACAGTGGCTAATCCCTTAAGTAAGGATTTCTGATCGCCCAATAACACAAATTAGCAAAAATAGCAGGCCAAGGAAAGAGTCCCCTTGTCTCATCTGCTCTTTTCAGACTAAGCTCCAAAAACAGCGCCTGTGAAGAATCTGTCATTCCTGGTTCATTATAAAGCTATTGAACTCAATTTTAAAGAATTATATATTTTAATATGTAATAGGGCTTTCGTAGTGGCTCAGTGGTAAAGAATTGGCCTACCAATGCAGGAGACACAGGTTCAACCCCTGGGTCAGGAAGATCCCCTGGAGAAGGAAATGGCAACCTGCTCCGGTATGCTTGCCTGGAAAATTCCAGGGACAGAGTAGCCTGGTGGGCTACAGTCCATGGGATTGCAAAAGAGCTGGACTCGACTCAGCGACTAAATAGCAGCACATATTTTAATAACTTGTTTCAGGTGATCAAATATCCCAGAGAATACCTTGAATTTTTAAAATATCTCAGTTCAAGTTTTAAAAATTCTTTCCATAAGATCCTTTAACTTGCTTTCCAAAGTCAGATCTGATAATTTTGACCCATTTTGCAAGGATGGCATGTGGAAAGAGCTTTTATTTAAGATAAATGGTGAGACTGTTTATTGTTTAAAATGCTGGGTCTGTGTATTTAGCTGTCTGTTGTTTAGTTGCTAAGTCATGTTTGACTCTTTTGAGACCTCATGGACTATAGTCTGCCAGGCTCCTCTGTTTATGGGACTTTCCAGGCAAGACTATTGGTGTGGGTTGCCATTTCCTTCTCCAGGGGATCTTCCCAACACAGGGAGTGAACCTGCATATCCTACATCGCCCACGTCTCCTGCATTGCAGGTGGATTCTTTACTGCGGAGCCACCACGGAAGTCCACTATCAAGGACCAAAATAAAAGTATAGTGCTAAGTACATTTTTTCACCTATTTCTTTACTTAAAGTAATCTGGTCAAGGTCTCATCTGCCTGTTATAGTTAGAAGGTCATGTATTAGAGCTGTGATACCTTTAGCAGGAAAATAGTTCACAACTGGGAAAATATAGTTATGAAATTACTTTCAAGAGCATGAGAAATCTAGAGAGCTGCTTATACCATTTTAGCCAGAAGACTCAGGAGATGCAAAGACAACATTCTGGATCAGTTTCAAGAACACTGGGTTTATATTTTGAAAATCCACAGCAAGTACTAATGGCAACTGAATGTAAATTACTAGAAAATCAAACTAAATTTAAATGTATCAACAAAACAGTGTCCTGCACATGGCAATCTGCATTTATAAAAGAGATTTTTAAAAAGCGGTATATATGTTTATGGGAAAAACATACCTGGACTTCTATTTATTTTATTTTTGGCCTTTCCACTCAGCTTGTGGAATCTTAGTTTCCCAACCAGGAATCAAATCCAGCCTCCCTTCTGTGAAAGTGCAGAGTGTTAACCACTGGACCACTACACGCCTGGATTTTTAAAAAGAAGAATCTTTTTTTGATATCATGAAATGTCATCTAAGAACCAGAATTAGAAAAAGAAATTATTTTTTCACATATTTTTTTCTAGGCAGTATTTGAAAAGGACATCATTTAATATCTAACTCAACATGCATGAATTAATTATCAGTGCCATTTTACAATATGCAGTTCTAAACATAAGATTTATTTTTTTCATGTGGACCCACAAAAAACCTCAACCATCCAGCATTTTTTGCTGTAATTTTTTTCTCCTTTTTTTTTTTTTTTTTTTTTTAAACTCTCCTTTCTCATCCAGCAGAACAGGGCAGTAACTTCCTGGGGGAGCAAAACTGTAGCCAAATCATGATCATGTCTTTCATGAACTGACTTTCCTTTGAAAGATATAGTAGAAGAAATTCAAAATCCTCCTCGTTTTACCTGATGCACATCTGAGTTATGAGGTAAACAATCGTGCACATTTCCTTTCAAGATACTTAAAATGCTCCTCAGTTGCTTTTCTTTGTGGACATCGTGTCTGGGGAGTAGAGTGGACCTCATATTTCAGGTCTTTCCTCTCAGTGCACTTCATAGCTCACTTCCTGCTCCACTTTGCTCTCCCCACTTCAATTTCTTCTGTCTTTCATTAGAGTGAAATAGCCTGGAAAAGCTGCTCACTGGCTTCCACTGAGGGACTTTCAGATAAACCAGTTGACTGAAAGAATGCATACATCAGTTTTGCCTCTCTTGAACTACAAAATTATTGAGTTCCAAGCAGCTGGTCATAGTCAAGATACGGGCCCCGGAGTAAGAGCATCTGAGTTTGAATGTGGACCCTTCTGTTTATCGGCTGTGACCGCAGTGAACTGTGAACTGTGTCTCAGTTAATTCATCTGCAAAATGGGCGTAGTATTGACTCTTACTTAATAAGATTGTGAAGGGCAGTAAATATACTAAAATATAAAAAGCTCTAAGTGAGGCTCAAATTTCAGCATGCAGTCAGAGCAAGCACTCAATTTATTTATTATTTTTTGGGAACTTTTAATTTTGTCTGGGGGTATAGCTGATGAACAATGCTGTAGTAATATTAGGCCAATTTATTTAGTCAACACCTACTAAGGGCTAAGTCCTGGGCACCACTGATACGTAACAGAGACAGGTTCCTGCCCTGAGTCACTGACGTTCCTGGGGAGGAAGCAGGCCATGAACTGTGAACTTGGTGAGACGTATGTTAGCAGGTGATGAGAAAAAGTAAGGGGTGGGGAATGGAGAGAGCCAGAGGGTGTGGGTGCGGGCGGCAGTTTTTAGCTGGATAACGGGGGAAGGCCTTACCGAGGCGCGAGGCGGGGGCCAACCTGACAGATGAGGGATTTAACCGCGCGCATGTCTGGGATGGTGGTTCTAGGCAGGGGTCGCAGCCAATGCAAGGTCCCTAACATTGGATGTTTGGGGAACAGCACGTAGCTTAGTCACCTTTCGTGTCGACTCACATCCTGAGCCTACATCCCATAATGAGAGCTGAACGAGCAGGGAGGTGAGTTGAAGGAAATGAAGTCACAGGGGCAATGAAGCCAGATTTTATAGGGCCTTGTGAACCATTGCAAGAGCTTTGATTTTCCCTCTGTAAGGTCTGCATGGAAGAATTTCACGGTCTTAGATTTATAAGATTCCTCTCCCTTGTGGCTGAGACGGTAAAGAATCTGCCTGCAATGCGGGAGACCCGGGTTCGATCTGTGGGTTAGGAATATCTCCTGGAGAAAGGAATGGCAATCCACTCCAGTATTCGTGCCTAGAGAATTCCATGGACGGCAGAGCCTGGCGGGCTACATCCATGGGGTCACAAAGAGTCAGACATGACAGCGACTGCGCTTTCATTCTGCCTCTGATGTCGAGATCAGACTAAGGGTTGGCATAGCTCGTCATCACAGCCTTGTTAAATCGCTCTGCAGGAACGGGGTATGTGTGATACTCAATGAACTGGATAGTTCATTTAGTGTAGGAGCTTCCCAGGTGGTGCTAGTGGTGAAGAACTTGGCTGCCAATGCAGGAAACTCAAGGGACACAGGTTTGATCCCTGGGTCAGGAAGATCCCCTGGAGAAGGAAATGGCAACCCACTCCAGTATTCTTGCCTGGAGAATCCCAGGGGCAGAGGAGGCTGATGGATGCTTCTCCAGTCCACATATTGCTATTCATTTGCCTTTTCACATCTAGGTTTTCTCCCCTTATTCAAATTTTCTCCCTTATGATTTCTGGGATCTGCTAGGCCAAAAGAAAGAGCTACACTCTGTCACTTGGAGTCAGAGAATGAAAATTTGACTGCCTTTAGTCAAAGCAGTTGACATAAACATGCAAATCACTTGACTGTGACGATGGAGACATCATAAAGGGGGATGCATGCCCTGCTTCAAAGCAAGCACGTTTCTCCACTGCTGCCTATATGTGTTAGTATATGATGTTTATCTTTCTCTTTCCGACTTACTTCACTCTGATAATAGGCTCTTGGTTCATCCACCTCATTAGAACTGGCTCAAATGTGTTCCTTTTTGTGGCTGAGTAATATTCCATAGTGTTTATGTGCCACAAACAGACCCAGAGAACAAACTTACGGACACGGGGAGAGAGGAGGAGTGGGTGAGGTGTATGCAGAGACTAACATGGAAACTTCCATCACCATATGCAAAATAGCCAACAGGAACTTGCTGTATGTCTCAGGAAACCCAAACAGGGGCTCTGTATAAACCTAGAGGGGTGGGGTGGGGAGGGAGATGGGAGGGAGTTTCAAAAGTGAGGGGATGTGTGTATACCTGTGACTGATTCACGCTGAGGTTTGACAGAAAACAACAAAACTCTGTAAAGCAATTATCCTTCAATTAAAAAATAAATTAATTAAAAAAAGACAATTGAAGCAGAGGAAGGCTTCCTAACTCATTTTGCAAGACCAGCATTTTCCTTAAACGTAAAACCAGAAAATGACATCACAAGAAAATAAAACTATACATCAATCTCTCATAAACACAGATGTAAAATTCTCAACAAGATACTAGCAAATCAAATTCAACTATGAATAAAAGTATTATACACCACACAGACACACACACACACACACACACACACCCCAAGCACAGATGTTGAAATCTTTAAAAATGTCATGTAGGGTAACCAAAACACATCTGTGGCTGGGCAGGGTTAAGGTACATGTTCCTGATGCCTGTTTAATGCCGTTTACCTTAAAGATGCCTGGGAGTGGGGGTGGGGAGAAGCAGGACACGGCTCACTCTCCGCTCTGCATACCGTGCGTCACAGAAGGCTAGACTGTCCTCTGCTGGACCTTGGTGCGGCTTAGGAAAGGTGCTTGGTTTGGTGTGCAGAGGACAAGCTGTGTTTCTGTTCCTGCTTGTCCCTCAGCCAGAGGCTTTTGTGCAGTGCCCAACCTGCACATTTCATCCTCTGGGACACGATAAAGTGCGAACGAAACCATGAAGTCCATTTCCCTCTTGCCAGCAGACATGCATTCCTTCTGGTTTGCATGATCTTACACTTTGATGACCTAGCTGCTTTTTCTCTCTTTTATCATCTTAGACTTAGTAATTCTACCTCTCTGCCTTGAATTCAAACTCTCTGGATGGGAGAATTTGGTGGGCTTGACCAGCTGCCTGTCAAGTAAAGAGTGGGTCCAGGGTAGCCTGCTAGCTCTTAGGAGCGCTCAAGAACCCATTCCTACACCAATCATCCTTGTCTCGGGCATAAACGTCCCAAACCTGGTAGAGAATATGCCCAGGGAATACCTCCATATGCAATGTAATCTTCAAGAGCAACTTTTTGCTCTCCATGACATACTGGGCAAAGTAGCTTAGTTTATAGAAAGTTGCCTAATAATATTATATTAGAATTTTCTCTTTGGATACCCTGAGAAAGTAACTGAAATGCGTAATAATCTAATATAGACAAGGCTTGTGTTTACCTGAGAGAGGTCATCTACATGTACAGTTTAATAGTCAATAAACGCAACCAAAGGATGAATTCCTCATATGATGCCTTGGGTGGATTTACTTGGTCACCTTATGCTGTGTCGATGTTCCGGTCAATCGTCTTATCATCTCGTTTTCTAAATATAGTAAGTGCCTTATGTATGTACCTTCAAGTTGAGAAGTTTCAAAGATGCAAACGTGTGTTTGTTAGTTCACGTTTCTGGCGTGAATTGTCACATGTGTGCATCTCTACAAGCGGTTGTGCTTTTGTGTATTGACAGTTCAGTGCTGTATAGCGCACAGGAGTGCCATGTCCTTATTTCAAGCCCAGGATGTCCAGCAGCAAGTGTAAAAGCAGTGGTGATGGATCTGTTGCCACGGTACTTTCCAAGGTCCTGTACTGTAAGATTAAAAATGTCTTCTCTATTTTCTGTCTATTTCTTTCTCTATATCGTTTGTGTGAAAAGTATTATAAACACATTACCGTACAGTATTATGTAGCTTATTTGGTTAGTTGGGTGTCTAGGCTGACTTTGTTGGACTTGAACGAGTTGGACTTATGCACATGCTCTTGGAATGGAGCTTGTTCACAGGTAGGGGACTTACTGTATGTTTCCGCCTTTCTATTCTTGCTCTCCTTCACATGCTTCTGTCATCCGTTATGATCACCATTGCAACTTTCCCAAGGATCTCTCAGTTTGTACTGCTCCCACCTTTCTTTAAACCATCTCTGCATCGCCAAACCAGAACCATCTTTCCAGAGTACAAATCTATTACTGGTCACGTGGCTCTGACTGAGAGTCTGTAGTGACTTCGTTGCCTTCCAGAGGGCATTTTAGCCCTATTCCATGAGAAGCTCTTCATGATTTAATCCCTTCTTGACATCCAAGAGCTATTCCCACTACACTCCTGAATCTTAGTTAAGATTCTTAAACCCCTAAGCATTTTGATATGGCCAGCCCTTTCTCCTCTTCTTCACTTGGCCGACTTCCCCTTGACACAAAGGCTGCAATATTTGAGAGGCCTCCTTATTCCAACTATAGAATTAGGGTCTCTCTTTTTGGGACTTTTGAGTTCCTGAGCTTCCCTACGTTAAAACGTAATGTGACTATGTAGTAATTCTTGGTTTCCATGCTCGTCTCTTTTGCTTTACTGTGGGATTCTCAAAGACAGCCACTCAGAGCACCTATCTCTATAAACCCAGGACTGTTCACCATCTCTGACTCATAATGGCTGATCAAAAATAATTTAAAATGGAATCAAACAGAGTAGCCCTTTTCCCTAAAGGGTCTCCTTCAAAGGATGCTGAGATTTCTTGAGTGAAGTTTACTCCCCACTGCACTCCTCCCTCAAACCTCTATTTTAGAAAAAAGACTGTAATATTACTTCTTCTCTCCTTCCTGTATTTTGCTGTACCAGTTCTATTCCCCCAAAACTTTCCTTAATGTTGATTACAATATATGATCTAATGATCGAGTACTGCTGAGATCTAAGGATGTCTAAACCCAGGGCTGCCTTTTTCTTTTGAGTGTTGCAGTCTCTTGAGTGTGATTGATCTCACATCTGACTCATTGAACTTACTTTAGCCTTTCAGAGAGTCTGGCTCAAGACGGAGCTCGTGTTTGTCAAGTGCAGGCTAGTTTGTCTGAGAAGCCACGGTGACTTTCAGACGAGCGAGGAGAGGCCCAGTTGTGACCTGGAAGTGGGAGTCTCACCCAGACAATTGTTAGGCTTTGATCATGCTCCCAGGTACAGCTGATCACCAGGCTGGAAGAGAATGCTTTCTCCTTTCAATTGTGTTTTATCGTTATATCTCACAGGCCAACAAAAACCCAATTCTTCACATGGTTGATTATCCAAACCTTCCTTGAGGTCCTATTTCCTTTTTCTCCCCCCAACAGGCAAATCCTTTTTATAGTCACACTTTCCATTGTCTACGAGGTGTCCCCTGTAATTCAGTTCAATGGACACCTCCTATAAGGAACTGATGAGCCTTTGGGGGTGATTAGGAGTGTTTCTTTTCCACACCTCCTAACAAAGTATTCTATCAATGAATCACCAATTTGAGATGCTCATTTGTTATTTTACTTTAAGCAGGCTCTACGTTATAATTTAACGGCGTAATGGAATCCTTATTCTAGTTGACAAACACTGCGGAGCAAATGATTTAATTTACCAGCTCGAGCATCAGTCTACATATTATTGTACTGATCAGTCATTGCGTACTAAAATCACTCATCCTTAATGTAATGATTTGGTATCCCTACAGAGAATTCCAGTCATCAGAATGTCATTAGATACAGTAAAAAATGAAAATTACTATTACACAGCAGTAAACACTATTAACTGTTAGTTAAAATAGCATTTAATTTAGCTGTGCAAGAGTTTACAAATTTTCACAGTTTACGTGGTCCTCGAATAAATGTTACTGTGAAGTTAATGGCACTTCTGCCAATGAAATGACAGAATGAGGAGGGGGCGATGATGAACTGGTGTTTTTGTATGGCAGATGTCATCTCATGACAGTGCAGGGCTTGGCTATCTGGGACATTTCATTGAGAAGGAAAAGAAGCAGGCTGGCGTTCTCAAACTCTGATTCAGGGCAGTAGAGTTTGTGTGCCTTCGGAGGGCAGAGGCCTGCTCAATGCTCAGTCGTGTCTGTTTGCGACCCCATGAACTGTAGCCCGCCAGGCTCCTCTTTCCATGGGATTTTCCAGGCAAGAATACTGGAGTGGGTTTCCATTTCCTACTCCAGGGATCTTCCCGACCCAGGGATCGAACCCATGTCTCCTGTGTCTTCTGCAACGGCAGGTGGATTCTTTACTACTTGAGCCACCTGGGAAGCCCTCGGAATGCAGAGGAACGTTCAGCATAGTTGGGTGGAAGGGGAAATGATGCCTCCCAGGTGACTTTTTCTTTCTCCATCAGCTCAGGTTCACACTCTGGCATTCCAGATGTCTACTGCAGCGCTGATGAACCGGGGCGGCCATAAAGTTCTCGCCAGTGGCCCTGGCTGGTGGATCTGATCTTGTTGGGAATTATGGGCCTGGTTGGAAAGTATTTTGCACAAGGCTCTCCAACCCCAGGCTTACAAACAGCACCAGGTTAAGTTGCAAAAGATGCATTTACCTTGAAACGGCATCTCTCTGCTGCAGCCTGAGTCCAGCTTTCCCCAGTTTTAAATAAAATCAGTAGCACCATCGACCGTGCCTGTAAATGTGGGCGCTCTGTGGGTGCCTTGGCTCCAGAGCTCTGACTTCATCCAAGTTGTCGTGATTCATCTCCTTGTTTATTCCATAACTGCGTGTTACTGAATTTGGGTTCTGTGCCCAAAATGTTGAACTTAGATATGAAAAGGGACTCCAGGGACCTCTCTGTATATGCAGAAGGTAATAAAACCCAAATAACAGGCAGGACCACTTCCTGCCTTGCTCATGCCTCTCATGCCAACTCAATGGGGAAAATGAGAGCGGGAAATGACCAGCCCTGGAAAGACAGCGGTCGGGCGAAATGGTGCGCGGTTTGCAGAATCTTGAAGGAGCGCTCTAGTGAAGGCCGATCCTAAATCAATGAAGTCGCAGCAATGTGGCAGGGTGTGTATCCGTGGAAAGTGTTTCCAGTCTGCAGTTCGACACCGCCAGCCATATTTCATCAAGAATATGCAACAGAGAATTGCCTGGAAATGGATTCTTTATCACTCATGGCATGATGGGGGAGAAATACTTGGCAGCAGACGGCACTGGGTGAATAAGGAGACGTGCATGCTCCCACTGAGGTGGCATTCCAGGGGCTTGGGTGGTACACGCTTGGTCCTGCTACACCAGCCGTCCCCAGATTGCACACCGGGTACCAATTTGGCGGTCTCTGAGACATCATCGTTCAGAGCAGTTGCAATTTTCACCTTGGAAAGAAACTCGGGAGGAAAGTGTAGGGCCAGGTGGCAGTGGCGGTTAGGCGCTCTCAACCCGTGGCCTCGCGCTCTGGCCCCACGTTTTGTAAATAATGATATGTAACAGCTGAGATCTCTGCGGCAGTGTGGACGTGCGTCAGGAGGGTCTCGCCTGGCCACTGGGCTACTTTTGTTCTGTAAGCGTATACGGACTCCCCCTGAAGAAGCCCCCGGTGTTGTGTTGGGGTGTGTTGTGCGATGTTACGGCTGCGAAGACCGCTCGGTCAGCCAGGAGCGCGGAGAATAGGGCCTGTCGGCCGCTGTTAGGGCTGCTGCATCAGCCAGGGGACAGTGAGCATGTCGGCAGTTCCTACGGCTCCTCGCTTCTTCTTTCAGCCTCTTAGCCCGTGCCTTCCTGCCCTGGTTCAGCAAACGTGAGCAGTGAGACAACGAGATACAAGAAAGTCACTGCTACTGTGTGAGATAAAAGTACCCCGTGTCCGTCCTACCCCGTGTCTGCTGCCTCGGACTCAGGGTTTACCTGGATGATTTTTTCAAGATGCAGGTGACTAGGCCTGTGGGAAGGCTTCCCTGGTAGCTCGCTCGGTAAGGAATCCACCTGCAGTGCAGGAGGCCCCACTTTGATTCCTGGGTTGGGAGGATCCACCGGAGAAGGTTTAGGCTACCAATTCCAGTATTCTTGAGCTTCCCTTATGGCTCAGCTGGGAAAGAATCTGCCCACAAGGCGGGAGACCTGGGTTTGATCCCTGGGCTGGGAAGATCCCCTGGAGAAGGGAAAGGCTTCCCACTCTAGTATTCCGGCCTGGAGAATTTCATGAACTGTACCCACGGGTTCGCAAAGAGTCGGTCGCGACTGAGCGACTTTCACTTTCACTTCAGGCCCGGTGGTACAGGATCCCTTTCCACCACTAAACTGAGACGCCAAGTGCAGATTATTCCTCCGTGAAGTGGCCACAGATTTATTTCAGAGTGATCTTCAGGGTCAAAGTCTATAAAATCATTATTCTAAGAGTGCCACAGTATGAAGGGCTCCTGAATTCTTTCCCTTTACGGCTGTCCTCATCCTACCTGCTAAGAAAGTCAGTGAAATAGGAATGTGTGGAAATCATGCTGATGGGAACATTTCACCTGCTCACACAGCTGATGGGTCCCGGCAAGACCCAGCACTCGTCGTGTGCGTTTCTACTTCCCTACAGAAGGACTCATCACGGTGGTTGGGTCAGAACGAATTCCATTGCACTTTCAGGAACCAGCCAGCCTGTCTGGCCGATGCTTTCCAAGTGTGTGTGTGTGTGTGTGTGTGTGTGTGTGTGTGTGTGTGTGTGTGCATGCGCGTGTGTCTGTGTGATCTACAAAATCACGATACTGAACATTCCATTTGTGTTCTTAAATAGAGTCTTTGGTTAGCTTTGGACCCAAAACACAGAAGTCCCTTTGCTAACTGAAATTTTCTGTCATGCGTCAAATACTCATCAGAAATAACCAGACGCAGTGATTCAGTCCAGGACCAATTCCTCAGCGACTGAGCTGGTAAGGAATCCGCCCACCAAGGCAGAAGATGCAAGAGATGAAGGTTGGATCCCTGGGTTAGGAAGATCCCCTGGAGAAGGAAATGGCCATCACCCACTCCAGTGTTCTTGACTGGAAAATTCCACGGACAGAGCTGCCTGGCGGGCTACAGTCTATGGGGTCACAAAGCGTCGGACCCGACTGAGCACGCAAGCATCAATGTTAGGGAATGGATTGACGATGGCGAGGACCTGTGTGCGTATTAGCCAAGGTTCTCCAGAGAAGAGAACCACTTGGAGACAGATAGGCATACATTTATTATAGGAATTGGCTCATGTGATTTTCACGGAGTCCTACTGTCTGCTCCCAGCAAGATGGAGAACCATGAAAGCTGGAAGTGGAGGCAACAGTGTAAGTCCTATTTCAAGTGCCAGGACCCAAGAACCAGGAGTGTAATTGTCTGAGGGCAGGAGGAGATGAATGTCCCTGCTCAACCGAGAGCAAATTCAGCCTCTACCTCAGCCTTTTTCTTCCATTCAGGCCCTCAGCGGAGTGGAGGTTGCCCACTGCATTGGTGAGGGTGAGCTTCTTACTCAGGATACTGATTCAAATGCTGACTTCTTGCAGAAACAACTTTATACACATTCAGAAACAACTTCACAGACACATGCCAGCCATCTGTGCGTCCTTAACGTAAGTCCTTGAACATAAGATTAACCATCACAACCTGTAAATAAACCAGCCAGTTAATCCTCACTAATTGGTTTTCTTCACTGTCAAGTATAAGCTTGACTTATGAGGAACTTTCTTAGCCTTCAGTGTTGATCTAAGTTGGGCAGAATAATCAGAAAATAATGAATTTATATGCACCAATAAGATGAATATTCATTGGAAGGACTGATGCTGAAGCTGAAGCTCCAATACTTTGGCCACCTGGTGCGAAGAGCTGACTCACTGGAAAAGACCCTGATGCTGGGAAAGATTGCAGGTGGGAGGAGAAGGGGACGACAGAGGATGAGATGATTGGATGGCATCATGTCTTCAATGGACATGAGCTTGAGCAAACTCCAGAGATAATGAAGGACAGGAAAGCCGTGGAGTGACAAAGCGTCAGACACGACTGAGTGAGTGAATAGCCATGACAATTACTGTGACTCTGGTATACTTTCCATTTCTGGTAGGCAGTCTTCTTTGTGAATTAACGTGTCTTACTTATTTGTGGAACATATTTGGATGCTTACTTTATTACTGCAAAAATGTACTGTACTCCTGATTCATCATTGTGTTTTTATTTAAACCAATCTACAGTGTAGCTCATAAACATTACTGGAAATGAATTTACATTCTCCAATCTATTAATCTAACCCTACTCATTATATAAGTGAACCGATAAATAGCCAATAAATCAAGCTATGTGAAACAATGAAACAAATTAACCAGTATCATTTAAATAATTGCCATCCCGAGCAGGCAGAACAAAGTCTCACAAATTAACACTTAAAGGGTGTTCTCACGTGAATCTCGTCCTTACGCAAATAGCACTAGACTTCAAATGGATTTTGGAAACCGCGTGAGGAAAACAGTGGGAATCAAGGTTGTTGGAATTGGCCCTGAGTTTTTCCTGCTCCTGTGAATGTGTAAATTTGAAGCATCTCCAAAGGAAGGCCTTTGCTCCTTAGCTCCAGCCCCAGCGTCCCTGGGTTACTGTCCCTTTCCCAGGTTTTGAGGGACAGGGCACCGAAGGCCTATGCTGCACATCATCTCGTAAGGTCACTTTCTGGAGCAGGTGCACCTCGCAGGAGGACCACCGGATCTCCAATCAGGCTTTTTAGCCTCGATGGTTATTTCCCAGCTGGGTGAATTAAACTTCTGTAGGCCTCAGTTTCTTCGTCTGTAAAACTGAGATGCTGATGGGATTTACCTGAAAAAGACCGAACGTGGTAATGGATGGAAAGCACTTGGCAGTGGCTATTGTAAGTGTTCAGTGAACGGCCGATGCTCCTGTTGTCACAGCTCCTTCGGCCACTTGGCGTTTGTGCTCCGTGGCTAAGTCGTCTGCCTCTGTGACCCTATGGACTGCAGCCCGCCAGGCTCCTCTGTCCTTGGAATTTCCCAGGCGAGAATACTGGAGGGAGTTGCCGTTTCCTTTTGCAGGGGATCCTCCCGACCCAGGGATCGAACCTCTGTCTCCTGCATTGGAAAGCAGATTCCCGACCACTGAGCCCCTTCGAAGCCTTCACTCAAGTGTATGTTCCCTTCCTTTCCCTACTGCATTTTTTTTTTTTTTTTTTTACATTCTGCTTCATTCTTGAAACTTAGGAGTAATTGTGGAGGGTGTGTGTGTCTGCTTTTTAAAATTGTGATGTATGTCTATATAGATACCTAGAAATAGAAAGGAAATCAATTCTAATTAATCTCTAATTTCCCATCAAAAATAACCAACTTTGCACCTCTGGAATAAACCCCACTTGGTCATGATATATAATTCTTTTAAATATATCGCTGAATTTTATTTGCCAATATTTTGTTAATTTTTGTGTCCATGTTCATGAAAGTTACTGTTTTGTAGTTTTTTTTTTTAAATAATCTTTGTCTGGTCTTGGTATCAGGGTAACATTTGCTTCACAAAATGAATTGAAAAGGGTTTCCTCATTTTCTCTTTTCTGGAAGTGATTTGTAGAATTGGTATTAATTCCTCTTTAAACATCTAGAATCCACCAGTAAAATCATCTGGGCCTGGAGGTTTCCTTTTGGGGAGCTTCTGAATTACCAATTCAATTTCCTCAATAGTTACAAGGCTATTTCAAATGCTCTGTTTCATATTAGGTGAATTGTAGTAGTTTGCATTTTAAAAGAATTGCTTCCATTTCAAAGTTGTCAAATTTATGTCTGTAAAGTTATTGGTTGGGTTTCTCAGGTGGCTCAGTGGTAAAGAATCTGCCTGCCTACGCAGGAGACCCATGAGATGGGTTTCGATCCTTGGGTCAGGGAGATCTCCTGGAGAAAGAAACCGCAACCCACTCCAGTATTCTTTTTCTTTAAAAAAATTATTTATTTATTTTTATTGCAGGATAATTACTTTGCAAGATATTCATGGCCTCTGCCATATATCAACATGAATCAGCCGTAGGAATACACGTGCCCCCTCCCCGCTGAACAGCCCCCTTCCTCACCTCCCTCCCCACCCCATCCTTCGAGGTTGTCACAGAGCACCAGCTTTGGGTTCCCTATATCATACATCAAACTCCCACCACTCCAGTACTCTTGCCTGGAGAATCCCATGGACAGAGGAGCCTGGTGGGCTACAGTCCACGGGGCTGCAATGAGTTGGACGTGACTGAGCGTGCATGCATGCACTGTTCTATCTGATATCAAGATAGTCACTTCTACTTTCTTTCCATTAGTGTTTGCATGATAAATAATTACTCCTTGATTAATGCTTGCATGATATACCTATCCCTTACTTTCAATTTGCCTGTACTGCGATATTTGAAGTGAGTTTCTCGTAGACTACATATAGCTGGGTCACGTTTTTAATCTATTCTGTCAATCTTTGTCTTTTAATTGGAAAAATTCAATGTAATTATTGTAATAATTAAGTTCGACATAAATTCAATGTAATTACCGATATGTTAGGGCTTAAGTCTGTGATTTTATTTTTTCTGTTTTTGGTTTGTTCTATCTCTCATTTTTCTGTTTTCTTTTTCCTGACTTTCTCAGGGTTACTTGAACGTTTTTTGGAATTTAATTTTGATTTACCTTTTGTATTTTTGGATGTGTCTGTGTTTCCCAATGCTTGTCATAGGTATTATATTACATATATGTAAGTTACTGCAGTATGTTTATGTTGCCACTTCACTGATTTCTTCCCCTTCTCTTTCTCTTTTATATACTCACACAGTTAGCGCCACACTAGACAGACTTTGCTTCAACCATCAGACATGATTTAAGACTCAAGCAGAGAAGTACAGCCTACTGTATCTACCCACCTTATTGCTTATTGTGTACTTCCGTTTTATTTTTTATTTTATTTTTGGCTGCACTGGGCCTCTGTTGCTGTGTGCAGGCCTTTTCTAGTTGTGGCGAGCAGGGCTTCTCTCCAGTTGTGGACCACGGGCTGTCGGGCTTGCAGGCTTCTGTAGTCGTGGTTCCTGGGCTCCAGAGCACAAGCTCAGTAGTTGTGGGGCACTGACTTAGTCGCTCCCGGGGGGTGGAATCTTCCCAGGCCAGGGACCGAACCGGTGCTCCCTGCATTGCAAGGCAGATTCTTAACCACTGGACCACCAGGGAAGCCCCACACTTCCTTTCTTTATTTTCTTCTTAGAGAATCCCCTTTGCACATTTTTTAAAGAGCAGATTTGCTGGTTGCTAATTCTCTTATTTTTACTTGAAGAATTCTTCTATTTCCTCTTCATTTGTGAAGAATGTTTTTGCTCGATCCAGGATTCTGATGGACAGTTCTTTTCTTTCAGCGCTTGTAAAATGTGCCACTTCCTTCTGGCCTCCATGATTACTGATAAGACATTTGCTTTAATTCAGATTGTTCCCCTACAGGTAAGAGATCATGTTTCTCTTGTTGCCTTCAACATTTTTTTTTAGCTGGCCTCTGTTTTCTGAAGTTTGACTTTGATGTGTCTTGGTGTGAATTTCTATGGGTTTATCCTAACTGAGATCTGCTGCACTTCTTGTGTGTCTTTTGACAGAGTTGGGAAAATTTCAGGCATTATTTCTTTTTTGGCTCTGTCTTCTTTCTCCTCTCTTTCTGAGATGCTGATGACACAAATGTTAGGATCTCTGGTTACAGTTCTGCAGGACTCTGAGGCTCTGTTCTTTTTCTTTTATAGTTTATTTTTTCTTTGTTGTTCAGGTTTGATTAACCTCCATTGTTTTGTTTCAGCTCACTGATTTTTTTTCCCTTTGTCCCTTTCATTCTATTATTGAACACAGGGCAAAGTTTTCTATTTTGGTTATGGCACTTTTCAGTTCTAAAATTGCCACTTGGAATTTCTTTACATCTTCTATTTGTTTGCTGAGAATTTTTATTTCTTACCTGAGATTTTCTGTTTTTTATTTGCTTCAAGAGTATTTGTAAATAACTCATTCTGGCGTTTTTATAATTATTGCTTTAAAGTCTTGGCAGGTAATGCTGGCATCTGTATCACCTTAATGGCAGTATCTATTGATTGTCTTTTTTTCATTCAGTTTGAGATCTTTCTGGTTCTTGGTATGATGAGTGATTTTCAGTTGAAACCTGGACATTTGTAGTATTATGTTTTGAGATTCTGAATCCTCTTTAGACCTTCTGTTTTAGTTAGCTTCTTTTGATGCTCCCTGGCAGTAAATAAGAAGGGTACACGCTTATTACCACCCTGTTGCTTCAGTCGTGTCCGACTCTTTTCTTTTTTTTTTTCACGGTGCATATTAATTTAATAAATCAGTAGATTTCAGGAACATGAGACTGGATTATAAACTGGACATTAATTGAGTAAGAAGCTGGAGATCTTAGGATATACTGTGGAAGGCATATAGTTTTTTATCCCACAAGCGAAAACAATGATAATCAGAAACTTCCACTGAAAAAATAACAAGGAAACCAAAAATAAAACAACAACAACTGTACAGGAACTCATCCTTCAAATACCAAACAATGTAAAATGTTGCAAAATTTTGAATAGAGGGTTGGAATGTATGAAAGTGGACTCTATTTCAGGGTCCCAACTAATAACATGAGGTTCTTTTTTTTTCCATTTATTTTTATTAGTTGGAGGCTAATTACTTTACAATATTGTAGTGGTTTTTGTCATACATTGACATGAATCAGCCATGGATTTACATGTATTCCCCATCCCTATCACCCCTCCCACCTCCCTCTCCACCCGATTCCTCTGGGTCTTCCCAGTGCACCAGCCCGAGCACTTGTCTCGTGCATCCAGCCTGGGCTGGTGATCTGTGTCCGACTCTGTTTGACCCCATGGACTGTAGCCCGCCAGGCTCCTGTGTCCATGGGACTCTCCAGGCAAGAATACTGGAGTGGGTTGCCATGTCCTCCTCCAGGGGAATCATCTCGATTCGGGATCGAACCCGAGTTTTTTATATTTCCTGCATTGGCAAGCGGGTTCTTTGCTGCTAATGCCCCCGGGAAGCCCTCATTACCGCCAGGTAGGGGTAAAAATCAGGGAGCCCCTCATTAGTGTGAGAGGAGCTGGGAGTTCCCATTCTCGCCAAGCTCCCACTGACTGCTCTGTGGCCGGGCACATAGAAGCTTTATGATTGCTCCCCTTGTGTCCTCCACGGACACCATCCTCTGGTGAGGATGAAAGTCCCAGCTCCCTATTTGGCCTTCTCTGGGGTCTGCCAGCCCTGCAAGTGTGTTTGAGCACCTTGTTACAGCCTTGCAATGAAATCTAGCCTCTCCATTTGGCCTTTGCTGGTGTGGATGTGGAAGGGACTCACGATTTCTTTAATAGTGTTTGCCTAGAATAGAATAGTTAACATCTGAAAGTTTTTCTGGCTTGCTAGCATGCCCCTTTTCCAGCGCTTAGGCCTTTTGTTGTTTTAAATATTTATTTGTTTGTTTCTGACTGTGTTGGCTCTTAGGCGCAGCATATGTGGGCTTCTCCAGGTGAGGTGTGTGGGCTTAGCTGCCCGGAGGCATGTGGGATCTTGGTGCCCTGACCAGGGATCTAACCTGCGTCCCCTGCATTGGAAGGCAGATTCTTAACCCCTAGACCACCAGAGAAGTCCCAGGTTTTTGGTTTTGTTTTCCTCTGTGCTTGTTGGAATTTCCAAGTTGGATTCTCAGCTACAAGTCTGGGGTATATGAACCGAAAAGAAAACTTACAGAACTCAACCCTGTATCATTCTTTGGGTCCTGAGATGGTTCTTATCCTTTTCAGAGTTTTCTTGTTTGTTTTACAAATAATGCCCAACATCTTTAGTTGTATTTACCAGAAGGAATAGAGGAAAATTCACCTACTTCTTCATCTTCCCAGAATTAGAAATCCTAATTGACTCCTGTTTTGAGGGGAATGTTGAATTCGTCAATTTCTCCTTTTTTCTTCCTTCAGTAGTTTTATTGTTTTCAATCATTTCCTACTGTCTCAGAAGAAGGAATTCTACTTCTCTGGGGTTGTAGTATCTTCTTATGACTCCCAGACCTATTCCAGTTTCTCTTGTCTGCTCTAATAATTTATTCCACCAACAATCCCATCCTACTTGTATCTTCTTTGGCATTGCCTTTCTTTGGGATCGGAAAGAAAACTGACCTTTTCCAGTCCTGTGGCCACTGCTGAGTTTTCCAAATTTCCTGGCATATTGAGCATAGCACTTTAACAGCATCTTCTTTGAGGATCTTGAATAGCTCAGCTAGAAAGACTAAGTGCTGAAGAATTGATGCTTTCTAACAGTGGTGCTGGAGAAGACTCTTGAGACTCCAATGGACAGCGAGGAGATCAAACCAGTCCGTCCTAAAGGAAATCAACCCTGAATATTCATTGGAAGGACTGATGCTGAAGCTCCAATATGTTGGCCACCTGATGCTTGAATGAGATATTGCCCTTCAAACACTGCTTGAAGAGAAGATTGAAGGCAAAAGGAGAAGGGAGTGACAGATGGGATGGTTGGATGGCATTACCAACTCAATGGACATGAGTTTGAGCAAACTCTGGAGAGAGTGAAGGACAGGGAAGCCTGGCGTGCGGCAGTCCGTGGGGTCACAAAGAGTTGGACATGACTTAGCGACTGAACAGCAACAAAACCCTTCCCAGTGTTATTCCAACATTATCCCCACGGAGGGACACCAGGCTCCTACAAAGCTAAAATATCTAATCATTCTTTCATCCTAACTGCTTCTTCTTCCTCCAGCACGTAAGATGGAAGCATCCTCTCCATTCTTCCCTAACACTTTTACCCTTTCTTAGAGTACCCATCAATTTAGAAGTTGTATTGGAAGTATTTATATGCTGACAGTACTTCTACTATACTATTAGCTTTGGATGAGGTTGGTTGATCATTCATTATCTCATTCAACAGATTTAAGAAAATTTTTTATTGAAGTATAGTTGGTTTACAATGTTGTATTAATTCCTCCTTTATAGCAAGGTGACTCAGTTAAACATATTTTGTACATATATTTCATATTCTTTTCCATTATGGTTTCACAAGATATTGAACTTGGTTCCCTGTGCTATACATTAGGACCTTGTTGTTTATCCATCGTAAGTAAAGTCAGAAAGAGAAAGACAAATAATACATATCGCATATATTAATACATGGAATCTAAAATAAGATACATCTCAACTCATCTATGATATAGAAACAGACTCACAGATGCAGAGAACAGACTTGTGGTTGCTAGGATAGGGGAGTAGCAGAGGGAAGGAATGGGAATTTAGGACTAACAGAGGCAAACCATCACTCACCAGATTTCTAGGCACTGGGGATATGGCGGTGAAAAAAGCTCCTGGTGTTACTTACAGCCCCCGGGTCCTTGTTATTTGTTGCTGTTAGTTGACTTTCACATTATAAATAGTGCCTAGTCCGAGATCAATGTCTAGCATATCCAGTAAGTATACTCCTTATTAAATGAATGAATGAACTAGCAAGCATGTAAAATGACATTGCTAAAGCTGCACAATGACTGTTTTAAAATTTCCTGGCCTTTAAGACTTTTCTGATGAAAGAGAAAATAAAAACTGAGCAGGAGAGGCAAAATATTTATTAGAAATAAATACAAATGCAGGAATCTATCATCAGCTTCTTTGGATTATGGCTATGATACAGCAGACGTTTTCAACCCATTTTATAAATGATAGCAATATTTAAAGAACATCGGTCTCAAAAGATGTATTTTTGTAAGAATGAATAAAAATGATGACTATGGGAACTGTCTATTCCAACTAGCTCTCCATACTTAATTTGAGGCTTTTTAGCATAATAAGACATTTGTCCTCTTTGTGTTTGAGACAGGGGTTTCATTTTACTTCCTGTGGAGCTTTCCAGGGTGAATGTTCTGTGGCAGCTTGATGCTCTTATAAACCATGTCTTCTGTCTCATGGAAGTTTCTTTTCTCAGCTCTCCAAGGTCTGCTTCTGAGCTTACACAAAAGAGTTGTTGGGGGTAAGGAAACAGCAAACTAGTAAAGTGAACAGCCTCTATGAATGCCTTACTTTCTAGAGTCGGCAGAGCATCGGAATATTAGCTGGTTCTCACTGACTCCTGTTTTTCATTCCTTTTATCTCACTAATGTTGGTACAAAGTCAGCTGTAAAGATGTGAGGCCTAGGCAACTGCCTTTCTGTTCCCCAAACATCATACTCCATATATTTCCTCTGCTCCTTGAAACACATTCACTCCATTAGCAATGACCAAAAAGAGTAAAATGCATTCCTTCTACAAATTTAATTTGCTTTTCTCTCATCCTGTTTGTTGCATTCTTAAATCCCTAGATGTTTCATCAGTTTTTTTTTTTTTTTTTTTTTTTAGTTTTCTTATAAACTCCTTTCAAGCACATTTAAAGTTTTAGGGACTTTAGCTAGGTTCCCTTCTTACAGTAATTTCTTTTCTTTTTTTAAAGCTTCTGTAGTTGTGGTTCCTGGGCTCTAGGGCACAGATTCAGTAATGGAGACACACAGGCTGAGTTACTCCATGGTGTGTGGAATCTTCCTGGATTAAGGACTGAACTGAGGGAAGAGAGGAACAGACCGAGTCAACTCCATCTTGAAAAAGAAGGAAACTCCATCTTGCACTTTCAGTGAGCTTTGGACCACGTGCCTGGTAGCCATGGGGATAACATACCTATGACCGATGTGGCCTCCTGGACTGACACACGCCAGATTCCCCTATGTAGTCAATCACCTTTGCAACCTTGATGGCACCTATTGGTGTAGGGGACAATGTATCACCAGCTGGCCCTTCTGATTGTGAATCATGGCTGTAACCTGATGGTATCTCCCTTTAACACTTGCCAGGCTAGGTTTAAGGAGTTTGGGGATGTGGGCTTGAGCAGTACACTTAAGGTATGTAAGTCTCTCTCATAGTAATTTCTAAATAATGCCAAGGATTGAAGGGCCCTGAATGAATTTCCAGTACGGGGCATCTCGGGCTATAGAGGCTGTCACACTTCATCTGTTTGGGGTGCCAACGTGAAGGTTGCATAGTGGTAAAGAATCTGCCTGCCAATGCAGGAGATGCAAGAGACTTGGGTTTGATCACTCGATTGGGAAGATCCCCTGGAGGAGAAAATGACAACCCACTCCAGTATTCTGGCTGGGAAAATCCCATGGACAGAGGAGCCTGATGGGCTACAGTCCATGGGGTCTCAAAGACTCAGACACGACTGAGCATGCATGCACATGAAGGTTGAAAAATTAAAGATTTTTCAACTCTCTTTGTCCAGGGGGGAACTGAAGACTGTTTCTCCCACAAATCTCTCTGTATTGAAATGAATGCTGGGGAAGCTGTAATTCAAGTCAGTGCGCAGTGTGGTGGTGGTGATACTGCGATACTGGTGATCACACTGGGCTGGATACCGCTGATGTGTAAGGAGAGAATGTCCACCTTCCTTCCCCATCTTACTTCCTTGAAGAATTGGCTATTAGTCTCTAAGAAGAGTTTTGCATCTGTGACTGGGCTTGGCAGTATAGAACACACTTAAGTTTTCTGAAGTGATAGTACCTCTTAGCGCAATTTTCCCAACAATCATTTACCTTGCCAGTGGGTATTTGATTTCTGATAACACACAGAGACAATCATTATTAGTTTTTTTGGGGGGGGGGCAGGAAGCTCTATTCAGCATGCAAACGTGCTCCTTATGCTGATTTATTCATGTTTTAGTGCTAGCGAAGAGGAAGGAAAGTCGCTCAGTAGTGTCCAACTCTGTGACCCCGTGGACTATACAGTCCATGGAATTCTCCAGGCCAGAATACTGGAGTGGGTAGCCTTTCCCTTCTCCAGGGGATCTTCCCAACCCAGGGATTGAACCTAGGTCTCCCACATTGCAGGCAGATTCTTTACCACCTGAGCCACAAGAGGAAAGGGAGGCTAAAAAGATACTTCCGAGAACAGGCAAAGTGGGGAAGTTGGTGAGTTGCACCAACAGCAGAACAACTTTCGCACAAAAACCAAAATGGCAGCTGGTTCTGAGATTTCATGAACACATAACCGCCCAAATGCCAAAAAACCCCAAAAATTCTGTTTAAGCAATTTCCCCCCTCTCTATAGGAACCGAGCCTGTCAGCGGCATAAACACTTGCAATCCTGCACTTCCTTGGATGCATGCGCTATCGAAAAGGGAGGTGTTAATTGCTGTGCTAATTACAACATGATTGCTTTGCACTTGTTTTGCACTTGTAGGTGATTAAATTTTTAACGAAGCATATTACTTGGCACTGTTAGCACAGTTAACACATTTCTCTCTCTCTCTCTTTTATGCCTTGGGAGAAGTCCCGCACCACAGACCCTTCTCTGGCTGTGATGTGCTGTTGTGTTTGGAACCAGCCTCTGTGTAAGGCTGTCGGTAACAGGACTCCAGCTTCCTGCTCGGGAAAGAGCAGCGGCCGATTATAATCCTACCCAGCGTGATGGCACTAGCCAGATGCGAACGCGGAACCCACAAAGGTATTAGCTAAAAATTAGGCAGCGCTGCCAACGCCAGTCTCCAGCCTTGGTTTAAAAACCGCAGCGACTCCAGCCAGTCGAGCGGCAGCGTCGTCGGAGGCTTTAGCAGGAAGGTAGAGAGATGACAGCAAGTTCCAGGTGATTGATTTCTGCTCTGCAGCCCGCGTTCCCAGCTGAACGGGGGCGCGGGAATCCTGCAGCTGTTGTCTTGCGTCCCCCGGTCCCCACTGTGCGGCAGGGCAGGCTGCAGTCCTGGCCGAAAGCAGACTTCGTGTTTGTGCGCCTGTGCATGCAAGCGCGCTCTCTTCTGTAGGCCTCCTTATTCAGAAGTGCCTGGGAACACAGTCTGGTTCTAAGCGAAGAGCTAAGCGAGGCTGGGGTTCGCAGCCAACTGCTGGGGGTCGGAAACTGAATGTCATGTAGCTAAATTGTCTTCCATGCTGCCTGTCAAAAAACCAAAGACACAGAGACTCCGATCCAACCAGAAAACTCAAGCATTCAACTTTTTAAGATTCAACTCTTGTGACTTGGCAGTTTTTTTTTTTTTTTTTTTTTTTTTTTGCAACAAGGATCCCTGGGATGATGGTCTTATGAGAGCTGAGTGAACAAAGGAAATAGATGAATTGGATTGTCTGAGAAGTGCCTGTTCATCAGAGGCACTTTTCTGCTGGCAACTCTGCTTTGTAAGCCCACCCATGGGCCGGGTAGGGTAAAGTGGCAAAACTCACTCTCAAAGGCACATAAATTCCCCTAAGCCTGAGTTAAGATTAAATTTCTAAGCCTGAATGAATGAGTCTCTAAAACCCTTTATAAATGTTACCCTTCCAGAGGAAAAAAGTTGTCTCTATACCATATAGCTTAGAGAACCCCATGATGGGTTCAGCCTGGTGAAGAAATGCACAAACCAGATATGAACAGATGTTGTTGTTTTTCAGTTGCTCAGTTGTGTCCAGCTCTTTGTGACCCCCTAGACTGCATCATGCCGGGTTCCCCTGTCCTTCACCATCTCCTGGAGCCTGCTCAAACTCATGTCCCTTGAGTCGGTGATATCATCCAATCATCTCATCCTCTGTCCTCCCCTTCTCCTCCTGCCTTTGATCTGTCCCAGCATCCCAGCATCAGGGTCTTTTCCAATGAGTCAGTTCTTTCCATCAGGTGGCTGAAGTATTGGAGCTTCAGCTTCAGCATCAGTCCTTCCAGTGAATATTCAGGGTTGATTTCCTTTAGAATTGACTGGTTTGATCTTGCAGTCCAAGGGAGTCTCAAGAGTCTTCTCCAGCACCACAATTCGAAAGCATCAGTTCTTTGGTGCTCAGCCTTCTTTATGGTTCAACTCTCACATCTGTACGTGACTACTGGAAAAACCATACGTTTGATTATATGGAGCTAGTGAAAGGAATTGCTAAAAAATATTTGGGCTGCTATATATTGTGTCGTGACTGAAGGTTTGAAAGTAGCTTCTGTATTGGTGTTCCTTTGGCAAGAATATTATCTCTTATTATATAAAAATTAATTCCATTTTTAACTGTCACTTCCATGGTGTTCTTCCATTAAGAAAATATTTTTCTATTCTAATAATTTATTGGCTGCATTTTCTTTTTCTCTGTTTTGACTAAGGAGTTTAATTACTTTCATTTGCAAACTCTGCCTTTCTCATCAACTTTGTAGTTTATTGTTTTTAATTTTTGGCCACACTGCTCAGTTTGTGGGATCTTAGTTCCCTAACCAAAGATCTCAGTTCCCTAACCTAGGCCCTCTGCAGTGAAACTGTGGAATCCTAGTCACTGGACCACCAGGAATTCCCTCAATTTTGTGTTTTAGGTGTATCTATTGACTGCTTGACTTCACCTGGCTATTCAATATCAAAAATGGATAAGTAGGTGGTGTTTTTTCTCAAGGTGTCTAGTTCGTACCCCAAAGGGAAAGAGAAGCCTGTAACTTGCATACCTTACTGAGATGTAAGTGGGTAAAAAGGTGATTTGGGGAGATAGGAGTATTACAGGCATGTGGGAGATAAAGCCAGATGTCCCGAAAATAACGCTATTAATTCAGCAGTATTGCAACTTAATGTTTGAAAATGTTTTGAGGGAGATTAGAGTGTTTAGGCTGCTAAGGTCTGAGCATCCATTTTGAGAGTTTATCATCAATCTTCTAGTAAGTTTGTTCTGTAAAGCATGAGACATCATTAGAGATAGCTGATCTGCCAGCTTTTCAGAGGCTATTTCTCTTTGCTGAGTCCACTTTTGCTGGACTCATTCTTGGTTCTTTTTTCCTCCTCCCCACCCGCCTCCTCTCTCCTGTCGCCTGCTCAGCTGCCCCTCCCAACGCCATTCATAGGTTGGCAACCTGAGAGATTCCCACAGACCTGAGACTCCAGGCTGAATGGGGGCTCAGCTACACCGGCCCCATCGCCATGGGTATTTCAAGAATCTGCTGCTCCGGCAACATCAGGGGCTCTTTTCTTTTGCTTTCTTTGTTTCATACAGTTTCTTTTTTCTTGAAAAAAAAAAATATACTTGTATATATTCTTTTTCAAATTCTTTTCCCATTGGCATTGTTACATAATATTGAGCAGAGTGTGCTCTACAGGAGGTCCTTGTGGTTGCCCATTTTAAATATAGCAGTGTGTACATGTCCATCCCAAACTCCCTGACTATTCCTGCCCCCCACCCTTCCCCCTGCAACCGTAAGTTTGCAAAGTCTTTGAGTCTGTCTTTTTTTTTTTTGATGGACATGCTGAACCCCACTTTCTCCCTGACTGTTGAGAAGAAGAGGAAATGTGTGAGGCTAGATTCATTTGTTTCCTGAGCTGATGTGCGGAGACACACGTGCACATGTGATTTCCCAGAAAACCACTCCCAGTGTAGGCAGGATCAGCACCTAGTTCCCTGGGTGAATTCCATTGAGTCACTTTTACTTTGTTTCAAGAGAACCGCTTGAAGATGCCGGACAGGCACGGTGAGTTCATGGATGCTGCTGCTGCTGCTAAGTCGCTTCAGTCGTGTCCGACTCTGTGTGACCCCATAGACGGCAGCCCATCAGGCTCCCCCGTCCCTGGGATTCTCCAGGCAAGAACACTGGAGTGGGTGCCATTTCCTTCTCCAATGCATGAAAGTGAAAAGTGAAAGTGAAGTCGCTTAGTTCTGTCTGACTCTTAGCGACCCCATGGACTGCAGCCCACCAGGTTCCTCCGTCCATGGGATTTTACAGGCAAGAGTACTGGAGTGGGGTGTCATTGTCTTCTCCGGAGTTTATGGATGAGGAAGGCAGAATTCTCAGTGAAACTGGGGCCCTTTGTCACAAGTGAACTTTAGGTGGAATATTGCTTAGGGTTTGTCACCTGCAGTTTCTGACATTATTTTCCTTAAAGCGTTCTCCTGCTTTCTGTCCTGGCATCTGTTAGTCTCCTCTTCTGACCCTCACACTGAACACGAGTTTCCCTGCAGGACTTTGATCAAACATTTTCTTCTCTGAAGCCTGAGAAAGAGTAAATAACCCTCTCCAATGTATGTGACAATGTCCTGTGACTCGCTCTGCTATTTATTCGATATTGGTCTTAAGATTAGTGCTGTGATCTGCAAACAGCGAGAGTTTCACTTCTTCTTTTCCTGTCTGGATTCCTTTTACTTCTTTTTCTGCTCTGATTGCTGTGGCCAAAATTTCCAACACTATGTTGAATAGTAGTGGTGAGAGTGGGCACCCTTGTCTTGTTCCTGATTTCAGAGGAAATGCTTTCAATTTTTCACCATTGAGGGTGATGCTTGCTGTGGGTTTGTCATATATAGCTTTTATTATGTTGAGGTATGTTCCTTCTATTCCTGCTTTCTGGAGAGTTTTAATCATAAATGAGTGTTGAATTTTGTCAAAGGCTTTCTCTGCATCTATTGAGATAATCATATGGTTTTTATCTTTCAATTTGTTAATGTGGTGTATTACGTTGATTGATTTGCGGATATTAAAGAATCCTTGCATTCCTGGGATAAAGCCCACTTGGTCATGGTGTATGATTTTGTTAATATGTTGTTGGATTCTGTTTGCTAGAATTTTGTTAAGGATTTTTGCATCTATGTTCATCAGTGATATTGGCCTGTAGTTTTCTTTTTTTGTGGCATCTTTGTCTGGTTTTGGAATTAGGGTGATGGTGGCCTCATAGAATGAGTTTGGAAGTTTACCTTCTTCTGCAATTTTCTGGAAGAGTTTGAGTAAGATAGGTGTTAGCTCTTCTCTAAATTTTTGGTAGAATTCAGCTGTGAAGCCATCTGGTCCTGGGCTTTTGTTTGCTGGAAGATTTCTGATTACAGTTTCGATTTCCTTGCTTGTGATGACTCTGTTAAGATCTTCTATTTCTTCCTGGTTCAGTTTTGGAAAGTTATACTTTTCTAAGAATTTGTCCATTTCATCCAAGTTGTCCATTTTATTGGCATAGAGCTGCTGGTAGTAGTCTCTTATGATCCTTTGGATTTCAGTGTTGTCTGTTGTGATCTCACCCTTTTCATTTCTTATTTTGTTAATTTGGTTCTTCTCTCTTTGTTTCTTAATGAGTCTTGCTAATGGTTTGTCAATTTTGTTTATTTTTTCAAAAAACCAGCTTTTAGCTTTGTTGAAAGAGACACGTGCACCCCAATGTTCATTGCAGCACTGTTTATAATAGCCAGGACATGGAAGCAACCCAGATGCCCATCAGCAGATGAATGGATAAGGAAGCTGTGGTACATATACACCATGGAATATTACTCAGCCGTTAAAAAGAATTCATTTGAATCAGTTCTAATGAGATGGATGAAACTGGAGCCCATTATACAGAGTGAAGTAAGCCAGAAAGATAAAGAACATTACAGCATACTAACACATATATACGGAATTTAGATAGATGGTGGCGATAACCCTATATGCAAAACAGAAAAAGAGACACAGAAGTACAGAACAGACTTTTGAACTCTGGGGGAGAACGTGAGGGTGGGATGTTTTGAAAGAACAGCATGTATATTATCTATGGTGAAACGGACCACCAGCCCAGGTGGGATGCATGAGTCAAGTGCTCGGGCCTGGTGCACTGGGAGGACCCTGAGGAGTCGGGTGGAGAGGGAGGTGGGAGGGGGGATTGGGATGGGGAATACATGTAACTCCATGGCTGATTCATGTCAATGTATGACAAAACCCACTGAAGTGTTGTAAAGTGATTGGCCTCCAACTAATAAAATAATATTAAAAAAAAAAAAAAAAAAAAAGATTAGTGCTGTGGTAAATAGAAAAGTTTTGATGCATGCTGATTCTTGTCATTATAATACTGTATTCTGATTTTTTTTTAAAACAAGTTCCAAATTAGAAACATTTTTAAATGGAAGTGTAGTTGACTTATGGGTTTCCCGGTGACTCAGTGGTAAGGAATCTGCCTGCAATGCAGGAGACATGGGTTCGACCGCTGGGTCAGGAAGATCCTGTGGAGGAGGGCATGGCAACCTACTGCAGTATTCTGGCCTGGAAAATCCCGTGGACAGAGGAGCTTGGCGGGCTACAGTCCATAGGGTTGCAAAGAGATATGACTAAAGCGATAGCATGCATGTGTAGTTGATTTACAGTGTTGTGTTAGCTCCTGCTATACAGCAACATGATTCAGTTATATATATATATAAGCCCTCATGGAGCTTATGTGAAAGAGTTTGAAAAACATATAAGCAAGTGACATATGTGAATGTCAGATATTGGTAAGTGCCATGAGAAGAAATAAAGCGAGGAAGGACGTTAGTTCACTGCAGAGGTGTCAGCTGGTTGGGGAGATGCTTTATTGAATCAGTGGACCGGGGCAATCTTACTGCTAAATTGCGGGATGCCAAGAGTCTGGAAGGAGCTCAACGGAAAGAGCCATAGGAATATCATGGGGAAAGGCCTTTGAGCCAAAGGGAACAGAATGTGCAAAGGCCCTGAGGCAGAAATGCTTTTTAGTGTGTTTGAGGAACAGGGGGCTAGTATGGCTGGAGGGGAATGAGTGAAGGGAATAAAGGAAAAAGGTGGGACAAGAGAGGCAGAGGTGTTCCAGATAATTTTCAATCACCAGCTATTCAAAGATAACTTAAGGAGCCTCCAGGACCTCAAATTCACTGTGGACAGTGACTGCAGCCAGGGAATTAAAAGATGCTTGCTCCCTGAGAGGAAAGCTATGACAAACCTAGACAGCATATGAAAAGCAGAGATATCACTTTGCCGACAAAGGTCCGTCTAGTCAAAGCTATGGTTGCAGTAGTCATGTATGGATGTGAGAGTTGGACCATAAAGAAGGCTGAGCACTGAAGAATTGATGCTTTTGAATTGTAGTGCTGGGGAAGACTCTTGAGAGTTCCCTTGCACTGCAAGGAAATCAAACCACTCATCCTAAAGGAAATCAACCCTGAATATCCATTGGAAGGACTGATGCTGAAGCTCCAATACTTTGGCCACCTGATGCGAAGAGCCGACCCATGAGAAAACACCCTGATTCTGGGAAAGATAGGAGAAGGCAAAAGGAGAGGGCAAAAGGAGAAGGAGAAAGCAGAGGATGAGATGGTTGGATGGCACCACCAACTCAATGGGCATGAGTTTGAGTAAACTCTGGGAGTTGGTGATGGTCAGGGGAGATTGTCGTGCTGCAGTCCATGGGGTCGCAAATAGTCAGACATGACAGCGACTGAATGAAAACAAACAAAAAAGCAACTTCAAGGCCCCTTGTGCTAGCAGATTTGTGCTTGTTTATTTGTTTGATTGAACGGGGTGATTAAAAGTGTGAACTAATTAAGGGAGGAGGGCAGTGTAAGAAAAAAATGCCATTTGTTCTGTCAAAAATGCAGGAAAATTCTGGTAGGTTTGAAGTTATTCATACTGGTAGGAGAGAATCATGCGAAAATTAGACTTTGAACAGCACAATTTTGATTTGGCTTTAGAACAGAGGGTCACAACCTTTTTTGCACCAGGGACCGGTTTCATGGAAGATGAATTTTCCACAGATGGTTTGGGGGGATGGTTTTGGGTTGTTTCAAGTGCATTACATTTACTGTGCACCTCATTTCTATTGTTATTACATCAGCTCTGCCTCAGATCATCTTGCATTTAGAACCCAGGAGTAGAGGACCCCTGCACTAGAAGATAGCACCTAACTGTTAGTAAAAACTTCTTAATTAGGCTTTTTCTATCTATTAAAATACGTTAGTATTTTTCAATGATACATAAACAGAGTGGCAGGAGATAACCCAGAAGCTTGGGACAAGAGGGGGACATCTTGCAGTAGATAATCCCTAAGTATATAGCAGTGGAAATTTTCTTAGGCTCCTTTCCTGTGTTTTCATGAGATCGATAGGAGACATGCTCATAAAGTCTCCTTTCTTGGGTCAAAAAGGGTCTCATAGCACACTGGTGGTTGAACAATTACTTAAACTTAAAGCAAATACCATTTTCATTATCAGGAATAAAGTTGTTTTCTAAACAAAGGATCCTGGTTGTACGTGAGCTGTGCCAAGTCGCTTCAGTCGTGTCCGACTCTGTGCGACCCTTTGGACTAGAGCACCCCAGACTCCTCCGTCCATGGGATTCTCCAGGCAAGAATGCCAGGGTGGGTTGCCATGCCCCCCTCCAGGGGGTCAAACCTAAGTCTCTTATGTTTCTTGCATTGGCAAGTGGGTTCCTTACCACTAGTGCCCCTTGGAAAGTCAGTTATATTTAAACTCAGCTAAAAACTAGATATTTACATGTGTCACCCTTATTTGATTTTCAATATTTTCTGCCAGGAAAAGCAAATAATACCCATCCAAAGCTTTGGACTGTCATATTTTTTCTGAAGCACTTTCAGTGTTCTTCACTTTTCTTTGTAGACCCTCCCTCCATGCTGTTTGTAGGTCACTCTTATCAAATGCCAGGCCTGTGACTTGGTTTGCACCAGGAAGACTCAACACATCTGTGCTTCCCCGACGTCTAGGACTCCAGGTACCCCGTTGGATGGTATTTCCTCACTTGTCCGGGGTTTCAGGTCCAGTAGCTTGGCCTCAGCACTACCCAGAATTCCTGTCAAAGTGCAGACAAGGGGCCAGTTAGCACCACAACTAGATTGGTTCTTTTTTTTTTTTAAGTTATTTTATTATCCTTGTTGTCATTTTATTTATTTTTAATTTTTGGCCATGTTGCACAGCATGTGGGATCTTAGTTCCGTAACTGGAGATCGAACCTACCCCCCTGTATTGAAAGCTCAGAGTCTTAACCACTGGACCACCAGGTAAGTCCCTAGACTGGCTCTTCTATCAGCAAGAACTCACAGGCTAATAATACTCATGCTGGTTCATCTCAGACTCTGTGAAAAATAACTGAAGAATTTGCCCAGAAAACACAGGTATTGTCATCAGATTGTGGAAAGCAATACAAATATGAGAAGGTGTGAAACCGACAAAAAATAGAAAGAAAGCAGTGTCGCGTGTGACGCTGACGTTTTGTGTGGGTGGCAAGTGTCGGCTGCTGGGGGGAGGGAGAGAGCACCCTAGACAAGCACTGGCAGGAAGATGATCAGAGTCCAGGATGAATTGCACTGGGAAGACAGATAACTGTTGTAGACACAGAGAATCTCCAATGCACTGAAATAACATGGAGCAGAATGCCAGAATCTGAGGTGGTCTAGTTTGTGCGGTAAAGATCGGTTGCATCTAAATCCAGTGGAACTGGGTTTCTGGTAAGAATCATCACTTTGGGGCTTCCCTGGTGGCTCAGTAGTGAAGAGTCTGCCTGCCAATGCAGGAGACATGGGTTCAATCCCTGGTCTGGGAAGATCCCATATGCCACGGAGCAATTAAGCCGGAGCACCGCAACCATTGAGCCTGTGCTCTAGAGTCTGCAAGCCACAACTACTGAAGCTCATGAAGCTGTGCTCACAAAGAGAGAAGCCACTGCAATGAGAAACCCGTGCACACAACTGCAGAGTAGCCCCTTGCTGCCACAGTTAGAGAAAAACATGCCCAGCAACGAAGACCCAGCACAGCTAAAAATAAATTAAATAAATAAAATTGCATTAAAAAAAAATCAATATCCGAATTCTTTACGTTGCTTTAGTTGCTTTCATCAACACTAGTTGGTCCCTTCATTTCGGGGGCCATTTTTCACAAAGAGGCACAGCTTGCTGCAGAGAGTCAGAACTTGAGTTCTGAATTAGACCTGGGTTAACCTTCTGGACCCTCCACTAACTAGCAGGGCGACCTTGAGCAGATTGCTTGATTGATCCATGGCTCATTGTCTTTCTCCACAAAATGACATACTTCCCGTAAAACTCTTAGCACAAACTGCTTGGTACCCAGTAAACATTCAAAGGTGGATACTGCGATTGCTATTTCTGCACATTGCTATGTGTGAAAATTAGCAGAGAACACGTTGAGATTTCTAGGGTGGGTGGGTGGATAGACTCAGTCCCTGCCGAGCTAATGGGTTTTATCCAGACACCTTTGGCTGGAACTTTTGGCTTAGAAAAATGGCAAATTATCGTGTATGATGAACCACTAGAGCGGTGCACAATGACTTGAAACCTCTCTTGTCAATATCTGCCAGTGTCGAGGATCTACGAGACTTTCTTCTCCTCTGTCCCTCGGAAAGAACAGCTGGACACCAGGCTGCCTGTGCTTGTAAACAATGATTAAATTACCCTGTAAACTTGTCTTCTCCAGGCAGAGTGAACTTGGTTCTTTTAACCTTTCCTGAGCATGGTTTTGATTTTCTGTCTCTTTAATCATCTCTGTGGCTCTTTTGTGAACCTTCTCCAAGTTCTCTGTGTCCTTCAGTTTGCTCTGGAGCACCTAACTGCTCAAAGTTCTTTGCTAAAAGTTTTCACAGCACAGAGTTTACCATCTCTAGGTGCCCTACCGTATCTGTACACACAGGCCAGTCTTCTTTTCAAACGTGCCATGGAATTATATTAATGACAGCCTGCTTTTGAACAGCCAATCCCTTTCAAAGGACTTTCCTCCACGCAATTTCCTTTGATCTACATGACAATCGAGTGAGCTAGTTGTAGTCATCTCCCCTTTGCAGGCGAGGAGACCGAGATTCAGAAGGATTTGGAGGCTTGCCTGAGGTCACAGAGGCAGTACGTTATGGTTGGGACTGGGTCTTAGGACCCTGGTCACTCACTGTAAAGTTCTTTCCACTGCATCCAGCTCGTGCCTATAAACAGTCTGTAAAGTACACGGTCATCTAAATAATTTTCTGCTCTACTTCCCGAGAGCTTTTTTCCACTGTAGCTGGATTGGTTTCATTAATTTCTCCAGCAAACCTTTCCATAATCCTTCCATCTGACTCAGGGATCCTTCGGGACTGTGACCGCTGTGTGGTGGGGCTGAGTGATCAGTTGGCAAGAGCAGACTCCTGCCGATGTGTCCGGAGAAAAGCCCTTGGAGAGGGGCTTTTGGAAACATTGAGTTTCTCTCTAGTGTTATTCCAAAATGACCGATTTAAGAGTTTTCCTCCTGACGATCCATGTGGCAGTGAGAAGCGCGGACCTGTAGGGTTCTCTGCTTACTGTTTCCATTAAAAAGGATTCTTTATGTTTTATTTTTGTGATGGCCAGGGTTGGGGAGAAGGGGATTCTAAACCCGCCCCTGTGCACCGTCCTCTTGTAAGTCCCGGGTGCTGGAGCACTGGGCAAACACGGCTTCTCGGAGGAAGAATCTGTCAGGCTCAAGGTCAAGACCATCTCTTAGTGTTGATATAGATTTGTTTTCCCACTCTCGAGGAATGATAGACACTGAATGCTAAATACTGCCTAACTACTAAAAAGGTAAGCACAGTTCGTAATTCTGGATCTAGAAATCCTTATGACTTACATTCCATCATTGAGGAAGGATTTAAAAAGAAGCTTACTCACCTATATGTTGGATATGTAAAAAATAAACTCACTGACTGTTTGAATTAATGAGTCAATTAAACTGTTTTAAATGTATTCCCACACCCATTTGCAGCAATAGTTAAAGAGGATCTTTTTAAATAAAATTGCTGAGGCAGGGTGGTTAACAATAAAGATTAGAGAAAGAGTGGAAACAGCTCACAGTGTTTTGCAGCCTTGGCTGCGTTTGAGTCAGCTAGGTGGAGGATGGAGGGGTAATAAATAATCCCGATTCCCCAGTCCGTGTCAGTCTGATTTTTTTTTTTTTTTTTGCTGCACTGGGTCTTCACTGTTGTACAGACTTCTCTAGGTGTGATGAGTAGGCTTAGTTGCCTCGAAGCACATGGGATCCTTGACCAGGGATCAAACCTGCGTCCTCTGCATTGGAAAGCAGATTCTTAACCACTGGCCCTTTAGGGAAGTCCCTGCCATTTTGATTTAATTGGTTGTGATGGAGCCCCGCATCAATTTTATTTAAAGCTCCCCAGATGACTTAAAGTAGCCATGGTTGAGAGCAATAATAAGGGAAAGAGAGGAGACTGGTGTGTGAGGATCACTGCAGGAAAGTGCTTCCTATTACCTGGCTTGAGTTTGCTCAGCTCTGGGTAGCTGGCCTTGATGCTTGTAACCATGAGAAGACCTGAGATGGTACCCAGTGGGCCTGGAGAGTGTAGGGATGCTCACCATCTTGAGGGACCTTGGCTCTGATGTTATAGGCACATCTTTTAAGCCACGTGATCCAGCAGACCTGAGGTGTGAGAGCCTCTGGACTTCTAGTGCCAATGGATTTCTCTGGGAAGGTTTTCCTAGATGAACTTCATCATAAGAATCTCCTGGGGGTGCTTGTTAAATATAAATATGCCTAAACTCTTCCCTGGAGATTCTGATTCATGAGTTCTGGGATGGGGCCCTAGTGGGTCGAGCCACTAGAAAGTGCTCTGGGTCAGTCTCATGGGCAGGCAAGTTTAGGAAATTTGGAATGCAGTAGATTCAGTTGAGGAACTCGTCGGAGGCATGGATTTCCCAAAATCAGATTTCCTCAAAATCAAATTTAATAGGCCTAGATTGAGGCCCAGGAATCTTCATTCTCAGCAACACTCCCTTACTGCTCAGGTGTGTCTGACGTAGGTGATTCTTCGCTCATTGTTAGAAATGCTGGCGCAGGAGAGAACTGCTATTTTTTCAAAGGTCTCCTCTGTGCCTGAGCCTGTCCCAGCTGTTGGAAGCCTTCGTGCACATTTAACTCCCTTTCAGTCCTTGCAGTGGTGCTCCTTGATGAACAGTTGGTCTTGGAGTTCCCACTAACCAACTTCTCAACCTCCTTCATGGTCTTATTGCCACCTGTTGCCAAAGTACCCAAACCTGACATTATGTACTTCTACACAGTTAAGGCAAAAGGGAAATTATGTTGATATATAGACCTTACAGTTTGAAAAATTCACACTAAAGCCATAATAGTTAAGATAGGCATGAAAGTCGCACAGTCTTGTCCGACTCTTGGCAACCTCGTGGACTGTAGTCCATGGGATTCTCCAGGCTAGAATACTGGAGTGGCTATTTCCTTCTCCAGGGGATCTTCCCAATCCAGGGATCAAACCCAGATCTCCTGCATTGCAGGCAGATTCTTTACCAGTTGAGTCACTAGGGAAGCCCTAAGATAGGTTAGGCCACATATATCATGAAATCCAGTGCTAAATGGTTGTAAAGGCATTTATTGACTCAAGACGTTGAAAAGTCCAACATTCTAGTAAATTTCAGGAGCACGTTGATCAGCTCTCAGGCTCCATGTTTTCGAGATCTGTTTGACTTTGCCCTAGCCCTTCTCCAGTGATTTCATTCTCAGTTTGGACTTTCCCGGGAGGAATGGTTGCAGCAGCTCCTGACTTTCCATGCCTGAGGCACATCTTCTCAGAGGAAGAGAGAATTTCTCTTCCGTGAAACTTTAAATAAAATCCTGGACATTACTCTGGGTAATCTAGCTTTAGAATCATCCCTGAATCAAGAATTAAACTGACTGGCACAAGGTAACCAGGGTCCTCCCTGGAGATGGAGTGGAGGGACACTCAGTCTTTATGTCTGAAACTGGGATTCAGTGGAATGGATGCTTCAAGAGAAACCAACAGTGTCCATTACAAAAGCACTCTATCTTATTCTTCTACGACTGAGTATAAACAAGACATTGTTTTGTGGGTGTGTTGTTTTCTATTTTCCTATTTTAATAGAGGATGATGAGGCATGCCTTTGAGTGGGGTCAAAAGTATCTCCCTAAATGCTAGAAGTAAAAGTATTTGATTTCGGGACTTCCCCGGTGATCCAGTGGTTAAGACTTCACCTTCCAGTGCAGCAGGGTGGGCAGGTTCAATCCCTGGTCAGGAAACTAAGATCCCTTATGCCTTGTGGCCCAAAAACAATAATGTAAAACAGAAACAATATTGTAACAAATTCAATAAAGACTTTAAATAATGGTCCACATAAGAACAATCTAAAAAATACAAATAAATAAAATAATTGGTTGAGACCCTAGCTTTTCATACCACACAGCATGGAAGATGGGTCAGTTCCAACAGAGTGGCTAAACCAGCTGTTTATAGACATTCTGGCCCATCATTCTTATGGGCCTAATCATAGTAATTGCTACCATGTATTAGTATTGTGTTAATTATTTCCCAAAATTTATCCAACTGACTTTCCACAAGGTAGATAAGTAATGGAGGCTCAGAGGAGTTAAGTAACTTCCTCAAGATCACGCAACTAGTGAAAGCCTGAGTAAGACTGGTTTGGGAACCAGGTGTATCTCCTGAGAAAGAGAGGCCCATGATCTTCCCTTTCTGTGCTCCTCTTAAGAAGTATTTGTGTCCTTTCATTATAGGGGACTGGAATGCAAAAGTAGGAAGTCAAGAGATACCTGGAGTAACAGGCAAATTTGGCCTTGGAGTACAAAATGAAGCAGGGCAAAGTCTAGTAGAGTTTTGCCAAGAGAACGCACTGGTCATAGGAAACACCCTCTTCCAACAACACAAGAGAAGACTCTACACATGGACATCACCAGATGGTCAATACTGAAATCAGATTGATTATATTCTTTGCAGCCAAAGATGTAGAAGCTCTATACTGTCAGCAAAAACATGACCGGGAGCTGACTGTGGCTCAGATCATGAGTTCCTTATTGCCAAATTCAGACTTAAATAGAAGAAAAGTAGGGAAAACCACTAGAACATTCAGGTATAACCTAAATCAAATCCCTTACAATTATACAGTGGAAGTGAGAAATAGATTCACGGGAATAGATCTGATAGACAGAGTGCCTGAAGAACTATGGACAGAGGTTCATGACACTGTACAGGAGGCAGGGATCAAGACCAACCACAAGAAAAAGAAAGGCAAAAAGGCAAAATGGTTGTCCGAGGAGGCCTTACAATTAGCTGAGAGAAGAAAAGACGTGAAAGGCAAAGGAGAAAAGGAAAGATAAATCCATTTGAATGCAGAGTTCCAAAGAATAGCAAGGAGAGATAAGAAAGCCTTCCTCAGTGATCAGTGCAAAGAAATAGAGGAAAAAAACAGAATGGGAAAGACTATCGATCTCTTCAAGAAAATTAGAGACACCAAGGGAACATTTCACGAGAAGATGGGCTTAATAAAGGACAGAAATGGTATGGACCTAACAGAAGCAGAAGATATTTAGAAGAGGTGGCAAGAATACACAGAAGAACTGTACAAAATAGATCTTCATGACTCAGATAACCATGATGGTGTGATCATTCACCTAGAGCCAGACTTCCTGGAATGTGAAGTCAAGTGGGCCTTAGGAAGCATCACTATGAACAAAACTAGTGGAGGTGATGGAATTCCAGTTGAGCTATTTTGAATCATAAAAGATAATGTGGCTAAAGTGTTGCACCCAATATGACAGCAAATTTGGAGAACTCAGCAGTGGCCACGGGACTGGAAAAGGTCAGTTTTCATTTCAATCCCAAAGAAAGGCAATGCCGAAGAATGTTCAAACTACCACACAATTGTACTCATCTCACACACTAGCAAAGTAATGGTCAAAATTCTCCAAGCCAGGCTTCAACAGTACGTGAAGTGTGAACCTCCAGATGTTCAGGCTGGATTTAGAAAAGGCAGAGAAACCAGAGATTAAGTTGCCAACATCCGTTGGATCATCAAAAAAGCAAGAGAGTTCCAGAAAAACATCTACTTCTGTTTTATTGACTACACCAAAGCCTTTGACAGTGTGGATCACAACAAACTGCGGAAAATTCTTAAAGAGATGGGAATACCGGACCACCTGACCTGCCTCCTGAGACATCTGTATGCAGGTCAAGAAGCAAAAGTTAGAACCGGACGTAAAACAACAGAGTGGTTCCAAATAGGAAAAGGAGTACGTCAAGGCTGTATATTGTCACCCTGCTTATTTAACTTATATGTAGAGTACATCATGTGAAATGCTTGAGGAAAGTTATGCATTTTGAGCCAGGGGCTTCCCTGGTGGCTCAGCAGTGAAGAATCCACCTGGAATGCAGGAGGCGAGGGTTCCATCCCTGGGTCAGGAAGATCGCCTGGAGGAGGGCATGGCAGCCTACTCCAGCATTCTTGCCTGGAGGATCCCATGGACAGAGGAGCCTGCGGGCTACGTCCCATGGGACTGCAAAGTCTCAGACTGAAGCAACTGTGCCCAAACACGCATAATTTGTATGCGCTTTTTCCAGCAACAGTAGAATTTACCAAACAAAGAAATTAATATATTGTTACAGGGCTGAGACATGAGAAGGCAGGATGGAGCCTGGAGGTTGGGACAGAGAGCAGACAGGATGTGTTTCAATGAGCAAGGAAACAGAACTCTCATTTCAGAACCCTGGGTCCTAAAAACCCTAGTGGCCACTGATGAAGGAGCCATGTCTGGGGGCCTGGTAGCCATGTGAAGACACTGTATCAACACTGGCTATTGTCTAATAAAATAGAGTATTTATTAGAGTATTGTCTAATAAAATAAAGCAAAAGTTAATTCTTAAGTATAGAAACAGTATGGGCAAAATTACCTGCAACATGTAGAGTTTAGAATATGCTCTTAGGATCTTATCTTTATTTGAAAATGCTTGCAAAGGTCCTAGGGTTTCCTTAGGACATTAAAAAGGAAAATAAAAAACTAACTTCATCATATGTAGCATAGTTTTATAAATTTGGCCTAAAATGAAGATTTCACAAAACTTGGAAACAACAGCCAAGTCCCAAGAGAAATCCTTTGGGTTGTTCACTTTCCCTAGAAAAAAAAGTGAGGCTAACCCTCGAGCTTAAGGCAGGGAGTCTTCACCGCGCCCTTCAGATTAAGCCGGAGTCAGCTAGACAGGAAAGGTGTGACTCGGTGAGTCAGCGACTCGAAGAGAAAAAGCTGTGCTTGACTGTCTGGCCTCCGAGCCAAGGCCTCTGCCCACCGCCTTCTGGCCACTGGCCACGCCTGTGCCAAAGCCTCAGGTCCAGTCAGAGAGGCTCTGATACTCCGCACCCGCTGTCTGTGTTGAAACGAGGCTGATCAAGTTTTTTTCTTCTGACATAGCTTTGTCCATGGCAGAAGGGATATACACAACTATTCCCGGGGAGGTTGGTTCCCCTCTAGCTCTAAAGATCCTGATCCCAAACCAACAGGAGATATGTTTTAGCTTGACCCAGGTCTGCCCCTTCCTGCTTCAATGAAACACCTCGTTTTGCATTCGTAAGGGTGATAAGTGTGGTCTGTGCGGGAGGGAGCGATGTGGGGAGGGAGAGCTTCAAGTCCTCAGGATCGGAGGACCCGAGGGGCTTGATAGGAAAAAAAATGAGTTTCCTACATTTTAATGTTTCTGAATTCCTAGGAATACTAATATGAAGTTCTGAAAGCAGGTGCTATTATAAAAATGCAGTGTAGAACTCCATTTACTTATCAAGGCTTTCATGCAAAACAAATATTCCATTAAAGGCAGCATGCTTTGGGCTTCTGATTAGATCACAGAATTATAAATATCATGGGCTTTTATGTGTCTGTATGATGTGAACCAGCAAAGTCCCCTCCTCTGACCCTTACTTTTAAATACTGTCCTGTGTAGAGAAGCATGATGTTTCTCTCCACTCTTCTTACTCAGCATGTTCTTCTCAGGTTTGCATTCTTGGAATAAGCTGTCAGCTTACAGAGCAGGCATTTTAGAACCAAAAACTAACCCTCCAACCTTTCAAGGGTCTTCCCAGGTGGCTCAGGGGTAAAGAATCTGCCTGCCAAGCCGGAGATTCCCAGGAGACGTGGGCTTGATCCCTGGGTCGGAAAGATCCCCTGGAGAAGGAAATGGGAACCCGCTCCAGTATTCCTGCCTGGAAAATCCCACGGACAGAGGAGCCTGGTGGATTACAGTCCGTGGGGCCACAAAACAGTTGGACACAATTTGGAGACTAAACAACGATGGTCTTTCAAGATCCTGCTCTCCACCACAGATGGGGAGGAATGCTCATTCCCAGCTCTGCTGTCGGAATGAGGGTGGACAGGAAAGACTGATGGTGTAAACCTCAGCCCAGTGGCTTTCCTATCTAAGATGCATTCCACATTACAGTCCAGAAAGCTCTTTTGTTTTAAAAAAAAATAATGGAAGCATTTGACTCCTAGGCTGGAATTTTCAGCATTTAAAAAATATAATGGTTTACATACTGTGCAGTGATTTGTAAAATGTGAGTGCCGGCAAAAGCAGTGGTTACGCAGCATAACATTATCTTATTTTTAGTTACACAACCAGTAAAACAGCTGGAGGTCTAAAATCATGGCCTAGCACTAAATGCATTTCTACATTATATCCCATGCAGTAAGGGCCTGTCCTTTCAGTGAGAGGATAGGAGAAAGTGGAGTGATTACTGCTAAATTAACACTTTCAATTTTAATAGAGAAGCCGAGCCTACATAAAAACATCGGAATTAGAATCTGTGCCAGTTAGACATTGTACAGCATGTGAGGTGCATCTAAGCCACGCTAATATATGACCGCAGTGTCTAATCAAAGGAACCCTTCCTCATTAGTCAAGGGCGGATATCTGCCCACGTTCACTAAAAGATTCACCAGCAGAATATTTTACGTGATGGCTTCTTAGCATAGTTAATAGAGTCATCTCGGCAATAATGGTAAAATATAATTGGTGCTTAGCAGGACTTGTTTTGTTTCCTCCGTGAAAGGACGAAATAGTCTATAGCACTGTGTCCCCTTTATTTTTAAAGCCAACCTTTTCAGCTAGGTCAGTGATTTTTCTACAGCAAATCCAGAAAATATTAGGTTCCATCATAGGAAATTGCTGACAATGACTCATTTGCCCACCAAAAAAAAAAAAAAAAAGAAAGAAAAGGCAATTTCTTATGGTCTGACCCAGAGTGTTTTATAAAAGCATGCATACAGAAGAACAGGCTTACATGTGTTTGGTGCTGATACGTTTATTTGTTGTAAAAATTGAGGATTTTGAAGGTAAATGTTTCCTGATTTTTTTTCTCTCACTGATTTTTCTTTGGTGGTTGTGTCTAAGAGTTGACTGGGAGATGGTGGTTAAATCTTCTCATGATCCACCTGCCGGCTCTCAAGCCACACAATAATACAGCAAACACAGATAAAACATGTTTTTATTCATTAAAATAAAATGGGAAGGAATGTATCTTTGTGACATTTATTGATCTAAATCAAGGCTTCCAAAAACAGTCTCTTCAAACAGCGAGAGTTTCACTTCTTCTTTTCCTATCTGGATTCCTTTTACTTCTTTTTCTGCTCTGATTGCTGTGGCCAAAACTTCCAAAACTATGTTGAATAGTAGTGGTGAGAGTGGGCACCCTAGTCTTGTTCCTGATTTCAGGGGAAATGCTTTCAATTTTTCACCATTGAGGGTAATGCTTGCTGTGGGTTTGTCATGTATAGCTTTTATTATGTTGAGGTATGTTCCTTCTATTCCTGCTTTCTGGAGAGTTTTAATCACAAATGGGTGTTGAATTTTGTCAAAGGCTTTCTCTGCATCTATTGAGATAATCATATGGTTTTTATCTTTCAATTTGTTAATGTGGTGTATTACATTGATTGATTTGCAGATGTTAAAGAATCCTTGCATTCCTGGGATAAAGCCCACTTGGTCATGGTGTATGATTTTTTTAATATGTTGTTGGATTCTGTTTGCTAGAATTTTGTTAAGGATTTTTGCATCTATGTTCATCAGTGATATTGGCCTGTAGTTTTCTTTTTTTGGGGCATCTTTGTCTGGTTTTGGAATTAGGGTGATGGTGGCCTCATAGAATGAGTTTGGATGTTTACCTTCTTCTGCAATTTTCTGGAAGAGTTTGAGTAAGATAGGTGTTAGCTCTTCTCTAAATTTTTGGTAGAATTCAGCTGTGAAGCCATCTGGTCCTGGGCTTTTGTTTGTTGGAAGATTTTTGATTACAGTTTCGATTTCCTTGCTTGTGATGGGTCTGTTAAGATTTTCTATTTCTTCCTGGTTCAGTTTTGGAAAGTTATACTTTTCTAAGAATTTGTCCATTTCTTCCAAGTTGTCCATTTTATTGGCATAGAGCTGCTGGTAGTAGTCTCTTATGATCCTTTGTATTTCAGTGTTTTCTGTTGTGATCTCTCCATTTTCTTTTTTTTTTTTTTCTCCATTTTAATTTCTAATTTTGTTAATTTGGTTCTTCTCTCTTTGTTTCTTAATGAGTCTTATTAATGGTTTGTCAATTTTGTTTATTTTTTCAAAAAACCAGCTTTTAGCTTTGTTGATTTTTGCTATGTTCTCTTTAGTTTCTTTTGCATTTATTTCTGCCCTAATTTTTAAGATTTCTTTCCTTCTACTAACCCTGGGGTTCTTCATTTCTTCCTTCTCTAATTGCCTTAGGTGTAGAGTTAGGTTATTTATTTGGCTTTTTTCTTGTTTCTTGAGATAAGCCTGTAATGCTATGAACCTTCCCCTTAGCACTGCTGTTACAGTGTCCCATAGGTTTTGGGTTGTTGTGTTTTCATTTTCATTCATTTCTATGCATATTTTGATTTCTTTTTTGATTTCTTCTATGATTTATTGGTTATTCAGAAGTGTGTTATTTAGCCTCCAAGTTTGCAGATGACATGATCCTCTACATAGAAAACCCTAAAGACTACCAGAAAATTACTAGAGCTAATCAACAAATATAGTAAAGTTGCAGGATATAAAATTAACACACAGAAATCCCTTGCATTCCTATATACTAACAATGAGAAAACAGAAAGAGAAATTAAGGAAACAATACCATTCATCATTGCAACAAAAAGAATAAAATACTTAGGAGTATATCTACCTAAAGAAACAAAAGACCTATACATAGAAAACTATAAAATACTGATGAAAGAAATCAAAGAGGACACAAACAGATGGAGAAACATATCGTGTTCATGGATTGGAAGAATCAATATTGTCAAAATGGCTATGTTACCCAAAGCAATCTATAGATTCAATGCAATCCCTATCAAACTACCAACGGTATTTTTCACAGAACTAGAACAAATAATTTCACAATTTGTATGGAAATACAAAAAACCTCGAATAGCCAAAGTGATCTTGAGAAAGAAGAATGGAACTGGAGGAATCAACCTGCCTGACTTCATTCTCTACTACAAAGCCACAGTCATCAAGACAGTATGGTACTGGCACAAAGACAGAAATATAGATCAATGGAACAGAACAGAAAGCCCAGAGATAAATCCACGTACCTATGGACACCTTATCTTCGACAAAGGAGGCGAGGATATACAATGGAAAAAAGACAACCTCTTTAACAAGTGGTGCTGGGAAAACTGGTCAACCACTTGTAAAAGAATGAAACTAGAACACTTTCTAACACCATACACAAAAATAAACTCAAAATGGGTTAAAGATCTAAATGTAAGACCAGAAACTATAAAACTCCTAGAGGAGAACATAGGCAAAACACTCTCCGACATAAATCTCAGCAGGATCCTCTATGACCCACCTCCCGGAATATTGGAAATAAAAGCAAAAATTAACAAATGGGACCTAATGAAAATTAAAAGCTTTTGCACTACAAAGGAAACTATAAGTAAGGTGAAAAGACAGCCCTCAGATTGGGAGAAAATAATAGCAAATGAAGAAACAGACAAAGGATTAACCTAAAAAATATACAAGCAACTCCTGCAGCTCAATTCCAGAAAAATAAATGACCCAGTCAAAAAATGGGCCAGAGAACTAAACAGACATTTTTCCAAAGAAGACATACAGATGGCTAACAAACACATGAAAAGATACTCAACGTCACTCATTATCAGAGAAATGCAAATCAAAACCACAACGAGGTACCATCACACGCCAGTCAGGATGGCTGCTATCCAAAAGTCTACAAGCAATAAATGCTGGAGAGGGTGTGGAGAAAAGGGAACCCTCTTACACTGTTGGTGGGAATGCAAACTAGTACAGCCACTATGGAGAAGAGAGTGGAGATTTCTTAAAAAACTGGAAATAGAACTGCCATATGACCCAGCAATCCCACTCCTGGGCATACACACTGAGAAATCCAGATCTGAAAGAGACACGTGCACCCCAATGTTCATCACAGCAATGTTTATAATAGCCAGGACATGGAAGCAACCTAGATGCCCATCAGCAGATGAATGGATAAGGAAGCTGTGGTACATATACACCCTGGAATATTACTCAGCCGTTAAAAAGAATTCATTTGAATCAGTTCTAATGAGATGGATGAAACTGGAGCCCATTATACAGAGTGAAGTAAGCCAGAAAGATAAAGAACATTACAGCATACTAACACATATATATGGAATTTAGAAAGATGGTAATGGTAACCCTATATGCAAAACAGAAAAAGAGACACAGATGTACAGAACAGACTTTTGGACTCCGTGGGAGAAGGTGAGGGTGGGATGTTTCGAAAGAACAGCATCGAAACATGTATATTATCTATAGAGAAATAGATCACCAGCCCAGGTGGGATGCATGAGACAAGTGCTCGGGCCTGGTGCACTGGGAAGACCCAGAGGAATCGGGTAGAGAGGGAGGTGGGAGGTAGGATCAGGATGGGGAATCGGGATGGGGAATACATGTAACTCCATGGCTGATTCATGTCAATGTATGACAAAACCCACTACAATATTGTAAAGTTATTAGCCTCCAACTAATAAAAATAAAAGAAAAAAACAAAAACAAAAACAGTCTCTTGATAAGTCCCCTAGACCCCTCCTCCCCACTGTCCTTAAAATCTGATTCAGCCATTTAATTTAAATTCTTATTTAATCATTTCTTATAAGGAAATATATTAAGTTCTTCCTTCAGCCATGGGCTTTCCTGCCACACCTAGACCCTTGCCAGTACCCAGAGTGGTTCCAACTCCAAAATCGTAAATGATATCCTCCTCTTTGATCAAAAACTTTGATCATGACAACTCAATCAGTCCCTTGAAAGTCTCCTTTGACTCTGAAAGAGAATGGATATGTATCTATACATATACATATGGATATATATACGAATGGATATATATACACAAATGGATATACACATATACATATGGATATATATACAGATGGATATATATATACAGATGGATATATGCATATACGGATGGATATATATATACACAGATGTATATATACATATACAGATGGATATATATACACGAATGGATATACACATATATACGTATAACTGAATCACTTTGCTGTACATCTGAAATGAACACAAAGTTGTAAATCAACTATTCATATACTTCAATATAAAATAAAAATTAAATAATAGAAAAGAAAGTCTTCTTTGAGACATTCAGTGCCTTGACTCAACTTTCTTTACTCCATATCATTTTTGCTATTGTAAAAAATATGATTTAAAATTATATCTCCTATTTATTTGCTGCTAGTATATAGAAATGTGATGAACATTTTTTGTTATTCTGGTCTCAGCTACTTAGCTGAATGTTAATGCCAATAATTTACAGGGGGATTTTATGGGGTTTACTATGAAGAAAGATGGTGGTTTTTTTTTTTTTTCAATTTATCTTCCTTTTGCAACTTTTCTCACTACTCTCACTGGGCTGGTTAAGCACTCCAGTACAGAGTTGAGTAAAAGAGGTCGTCAGTGTCTTTTTTTTTTCTGATTTTAAAGCCAATGCTTTCAACATTTCACTATTCAGGATGATATTTGTGGTAGTTGTTAAAAGACTCCTTAGGAGGTTAAAGGTATTCTGGTCAATTTTTAGTTGCTAATTTTTTTTTTTTAAATACTCTTTTCCCATCTAAATATTGAGAAAAGCAAATAGTTCTTTCTTATGATTTTATGTGGAGTCTTAAGTGAATAAGCATTCTTACAAGAAACCAATTTTGCATTCCAGGGCTAACCTCAATTTGATCTTTTAATTATATCATTAGATTTTTTTTGCTAATATCTTGTTTAGATTTTACACCTATGTTCATGGGTGAACATTGCCTGTAACACTCCTTTCTTAAAGGTTGGTCTTGTTGGTGCAGATAGCAAGCATCACAAAGGGAAATAAATGGACCCTGCTCCTATTTTTTTTCTCATTTCTGGCAGTTTGGGTAAGGTTGAATAAGTTCTTTAAAAGTTTGCTGAACTTGCTGTCTTCATCACGTTGTTTTTGTGAGAAAGTTTTGATTACCTGAATGATTGGATAACTATTTGGTTTTTCTAGGTCTTTCCAAGTTAGTTTTCTTGAGTTAAATTTCTTTCTGTGAATTTCTCCAGTTCCCCTAATTTTTGGAAATGTATTGGCTTGTTGTTCAGAATATCTTTATCTTCTTGGATCTTCGTAGCATTTTAGTATGTCCCTGTATTCACCCTGTTAATGCTTTGTCATGCATTCTCTCTCTTCTCCTGATTAATCCTACAAGAGATTGTCAACTTAACTAGTTTTCTCCAGGAACCAACTTTGGGCTTTGTTGATCTCTAGTGTATGTTGTTTTCTATCTTTTTCATTTCTGCTCCTTTTATTTTGCTTTCCTTACTTTCTTTTTCTTTTTTTTTTTCTGACTTCTTAAGAGGGATGCTTCGTGTCTAGTTTCAGCCTTATTTTAAGTAGCAGCATTTAAAGCTAGAAACACTTCTCTAAGTAACATTTCACTTGTATTCCATGTTTTAATATGTGTATTTTCATGATCTGTCCATTTTAGCTTTTCTAATTTTCATTATAATTTTTTTCTTTTTCTCATGAGTTGTTTGGGAGCATGACTTTAACTTCCAAATCAATGTTTTTTGCTTAGCTTTCTGTTATTAATTTTTAACCTAATTCATCGTTGTGACATTATTGTGTTCCCTGGTTTGGGAAGATCCTCTGGAGAAGGAAATGGCAACCCACTCCAGTACTCTTGCCCGGAAAATCCCATGGACGGAGGAGGATGGTAGGCTGCAGTTCCTGGGGTCGCAGAGAGTTGGACACGACTGAGTGACTTCACTTCACTTCACTTCATTGTGAAAGAACTTGACCACATGATACCTTCTTTTAAGTGGGTTAAGACTTGTTTCATTTAAAAAATATCCTGGTTATCTTAAAATGAATTTATATTCAATTTGGGGGTGGTGCATAAATCCAAACTTGTTACTTGAATTGTGAAAAGGTCTTATATTTTTACTTTTTATTGTTGCTTATCTTTGCTCCATCTAACAATTATTGATAAGGTTGTGTTAAAATGTTCTGTAAAGATGGTTGGTTTGTAAATTCATCCTTATAGTTTTGTTAATACTTTTTCTCCTTTAAATTTAACTAATTTTGGGGATCATTATTAAGTATGTACAAGTTTAGAATTATTATATAATTTTTGTGTATGAATTGAAGTGTTTATCAATATAGAATGAACTGTTATCTTTACAAATATGTTTCCTTAAATTGTTTTTATTGTATGGTTCCATATTAATATAGCTAAGTAGCTTTTCTTTTGGCTAGTATTTTCCTTACGTATTTCCCATCTTTTTACTTTAAACCTTCCTGTGTCCTTATGCTTTAAATATGTCTCTTGTAAATGGCTAAAAGCCAGGTTTCTATTTTTATCCAGGCTATCACACTTTGAGTGTGTTGGGTTTTATTTCTGCTATTTTATATTTTCTACTTGTCTTACATTTCCACATTTCTTTCTTCCATCTCTTGCCTTCTTTTGGATTGATTTGTTTTCCTCATTCTATTGTTTTCCCTCTAGGTTTGAAAGTGATAAATTATAATTTTAGTCTTGGTTTCTCCAGACATGCAACAGGTTTACACAAAAAGTTGATCAGCATTTTTACACTCCTTGCCAATAGTGTGAGTAACCTGTTCACCATATTACTACCCATGGGCTATTTTAATTCTTTATTTTTATCGTTACCCATTAGGTATTTACAAATTGGATCCTTTTTGTTTCAGTATAGTTGCTAAATGGATGGATGAATAAACGAAATAATCAGCCTCTGGATGACGACAGACAAATTAAAAAAAATAATGGAACATGAATTGATAATTATAAGGGCTCCGATATTGCTTTTTTTATGGCATGGAAGAAGGAGAAGAAAGAGGAGGACAATCAGTGGTGATTTTGCCTATTTATCAAAAATAACTTATCAAGTGCTTCCTATTATCAAGCCTTCAGGGTTACTGAGGGGGTGTTCAATCCTCATGATGCTCTAAGCCATGGAGAGGTATCACTTTTTTCTTTCCCTTGTTGCATCATGATCTTAGTTGTTTTTCATTTCATCTACTTGCTACATTTCTTTTTTTAATCTCTTTTTTATTTTTTAAATTATGAAAATATGATAACACATTTACAGGAGACTTGGGAAATACAGAGCAAAGTTACAAATAGTTCCATGATATATTACAGTTGTTTAAGTAGAAAAATTAAGGTTTTTAGTTAGAGTTCCAATATCAAACTCTGAGAAGTTAATAAAATGAATGTACAGAGAAGCAGAAGAATATAGTAGACCTGAAAAGCATTATGAACCAATTCAACATAATTAAGATTTATGCAATTTTCACACAACAATAGAATATAAATTCTATTCAAGTTCCCATAGACTATAAACTAAGAAACACTGGAACATATCCAGAGACATCTTCTACTTTCTACATTTCTGATTTTTTTTTTCATTTGTGATGCTCAGACAAGAATCAGTTCATATTAGCAAAGACAACCCGATTATTACCAGAAAAATAAAAAAAACAACAACTACTTACTTCTTTGGGATGCTTATATCCTTACTTAAAATTTTATTTCTTAAGCAACTCTAAGAGTGACCTACGAGGGATGACCCATCCTGGGTCATCAGGGTATCAAGATTTTAAAATATTCTTTGTTATGTGTTATTGTTATTTCCCTGTCAGTATAGTGTATATATGTAATTTTTGCTCTCTACAAACTTAAATGTGCAAAAAACATAACTTAAAACACCCCCACTTAATTTCTAAATTGAGTCATTACTCCACTTAACGACTGGCACTAAAGCATGGTCTCCCGGGGTCAGCTCTCCCTGGGGCTGTTTCTGGGGCGAGGGCTGTGTGTCATCGTGACTTCTGGTCCTCTGTGCTCACTGTCTGTTCACTGATGCCTTCCCTGAGTCAGACTATTGTCTCTGGCTCCTGGTTCACACACTCTCAAGTTGAACTTATTTTGATTTTGAGCTCCTTCTGCCTCCCTGGCTTTCTCGGTCCTTCGCTTCCTTTTTGGGAAGCGAGAAGGCAGGGGGAATGCTTTTAGAAGCTCTCCCACACCCCTCCGGGGCCGAGACTCGGGGCTGCTGCAGACCTGTGACCTGGTTGCTTCTTTAGCTGCCACACCAGCACAGAGGTGACTTCTCCGGAGCTGTCTCCACGTCCTCGCCTTCTCTTAGGGAGCCCAGTCTCCCTTGCTCTCATTGAGCTACCCTGGAATTTCTATCTGTTCTTCTTGCTCCAGAACTTGAATGGGATCCAGAGAACTTCCTTGCAGCCCTGCGTCCTCATCGGACTTCCTCGCTTCCCTTTCCTAATTCCCTCCCTTAGTCGGTGGAGCTGGAATTTAGTTTTCTGCTGTACTCTTTCCAATCTAGTGTTTATGTCATAAACTTTATGTGCTTCAATAGGCTTAGTCTATTGAAACTCAAAAACCTGGCTCTTGAAATCAAAACCTTTGGCGTGTAAGACTATTATCTACACTGTGAGTCTCATAGGTCGTTTGACATTCAAACCTGATGTGACTGGGTTCTTTCTTTTTGCATTTTGATATCATCCTGATATTCCAGAAGCCAGTGCGTGCTTCTGACTTGATGCATGTTTGGGAGTGAGGCCAGGAAAGCACAGAGGGCAATGGTGAGTCTTCTGTGAATCACAGTGGCTTTAAAAATATTTACCCATAAGACTCCAAACAGCTTTATTAAAAAAATTCTCATAAAAATATTTTGTATTCTCAACCTGCCATTCGAGAGGCAATTAATTTCTATAGCTACTGTCCCTTTTTGTAGGGTCTCAAAGTAAAGGCTTCAAATGTTTATTTATAATTATCTTTATAAATTATAGTTATAAGTAACTTTTCTGTCGGGGAGGGCATACATACCATGCAGCTTGCAGGATATTAGTTCCCTGACAAGAGGCTGAACCTGGGCCCTCTGCAGTGACTACACGGAGTCCCAACCACTGGCCCGCCAGAAAGTTTTTTACTTACTCATCCATATTATTTATACCAAAGTGTATGAGCATTGTCTTGATCTTAGTAAAGAAAAATCTGGAAGTATCATAAAGATATGATGATCATAATTAATAATTATCCATATAATTGATAAATAAAAATCGACAAAGAATTTTCTAAAGTTTCATGGAGTTACTAAAGTAGAAAAACAGTGATACAGAAATAAGCATCATATCTATCCATTTTTATTTCTTTGGAACTGACAGTTTGGTTTTCTGCTTAACTATCATAAAACTACTAAGTATGTGACTTCTGAGTCTCAGGAAGGAAAAGGCCCTGTTTCAATAATATGCCAGGGACCTCTAATGGCCACGTGGAGAGGTGCCATGAAGTTAACCCCTCGAAAGCCAGCCTCCTGCCTACAATTGGCTCTTGGCTGAGACCTGCAGTTCTGTATGGGGATCCGTCAGCGCCATGATTCCCCACAAGCACCCCACACATTCTGGAGGCTCAGAGCCCCTCTTCATGGTGGACCTCCTTTAGCTCCGTCCTTCCCAAATCTACTGCCTGAGATGAGCAGACAGAAGCATTCGCAGCAGGGAGGTGTGGGGAGGGAGGGACTGGGTGGAGGCGGGTGGAGGAAAGAAGCAGAAGAGAAAGCCATCATCCATCTTTTGCTCATATACTTGCTCTCAGCGCTTTTGGGTGAATCCAATCCTTCCACAACGGGATGAGTTAGAATCCTTCCCCAACCGTGTAGTTGGGCAACAAACAAATGTTGCATGGCAGCCTTTCTCAAAACTTGATGATTCAAGAGTCAGTAGTGCCACATTTCACTCCATTTTTTTTTAAGATTTTTTTTTTTTTTTAATATGGACCATCTTAAACACCTTTATTGAATTTGTTACAATACTCCTACTGTTTTACGGTTTTTTGTTTTGTGGCCATGAGGAGCATGGGAATCTCCTCAAGAAGGGATCGAACTCACAACCCTTGCACTGGAAAGTGAAGTCTTAACCGATGGACCACTGATACCACTCATTCAATTTTAAATATTTCTTTGGACAGGTCAATTCTTGTTCAAGACTCTAATTATCACCCTTTATTCAAGTAGAAAGCCTAATCTTGTGTACTGATAGTGTGAGTAAAATCAAAGCCACTTTCCTTATGACCTAAAAAAAAATGTTGCAACCCATGGTGCTTTGGTTCAAATAATTTCAGACACTGCAAATACCAGAGGAACAGTAACCAAATTAAAAGAAAAACAACAGTAACCAAATACCGAATTCACAATAACAGTGAAGGCAAATAAAACTTGCTTTAAATACAGTTTTCCTCCTTCTCCTCTTTCTTTCCCTAATAATAGAGTATTTATTGGACCCAGCAAAGTAGGATCTGGCATTTCCAGGGTGGATAATGTACACAAGACAAATCTCTAGTTTCAGTGCATATATGTGTGGTCTCACTGTGATCTTTACCAAGGACTCAACAGCTCAAGATAAGGGTTCATGTTTCAGAATCAGTTAAAGCAAATTGTGAAACAAAAGCAATGCCAAAGCAAATACAAATACAAGCTGCCTTTAGTTTATCATTGGGGGGTTATATATTTGGTATTGTAACAAAACAAACAAACAAAAAAGGCACCTGAAAGGAGCTTGTCCTCCAACCACACAGGGTTGCTCAAAATGCTTCTGACGCAACCTGAATTGTTCTGTCCCCAGCTGTCTGGAGCTTGATCTGCACATCTGTTTTTAATAGTTTCCAGGCATGTCAGTGGGAACATGATCACAAGTGGGTTGACTGCGATTTTCACAAAGGAAAAAAAGAGACAGCTAATAGATGGTCAATACTTTGGATAGCTCTTAATTTTAATGAACAACTCCAAGAGTGGGATTCTGGGTTCAATGTCATCCAGGCACATGGTACTTTGTTTAAAGGGACATTCTGTAGAAACTGTCCTTCATATGATATTTTACACAGGGAATAGCCATTTTAAATGCTTTCATGTCTTGAAAAAGTAAGATGCTCATTTGTTGAATAGATAGGGAGAAAGGGATATTATCAATATTTTTTCATTTAACTCAGTGGTTGTTAGCTGACCTTCTTAATATAATGGCTAGTACCCTAAAAGCAGCCCCTTCTCATGGGATGAAAGGTGAATAAATCCCTGGAGATACAGGAGAGTAAAGTGGTATGGAGTGGGGCCTGACTCCTGGGTCCATTTCACACATGGTAAGTTGGGGGCCGGAGGCTTCCAGAACACCCCACAGAGTCTGCTGTTGGTCACTGTCAGAGTAAGCCAAAGGCATCAGGGCTATTAGAACCAGAGAGGGCTGATGCCACGCCTGAGGTTTTTTTTTTTCCCTCATTTATTCTGAGGTCAGTTAAATACAAGCTAGAAGCAAACTCATCAGAAAGAAGAGAGCATTGGGAAATATTTTTGAAATGCCATTGTGCATTATGTATCCACCTACCTTCTTCTCATAATTTTTCCCATCTAGAGTAAAAACTTTCTAAGTGATCATTTTACCAACCACCCTCAAGAGAACCAAAGACCCAGGAAAATTTCCCATGTTGAGTCTTGTCCCTATTGATGTATTGAAACTGTATGGAATAGAATGTATCATTTAATTTTTAATGACTCACTCCTGTGGTACAACATTCAAAACTACAACAATGTGTCCATTAGCAAGTTTTCTTCTTACCCCATTCTTCAGCCAATTATGTCTTTTTTTTCCCCTAAGCTGCTGGTTGCTTGTGGATCCTTTCAGAGATATTTTGTGGGTGTTTCATTTTAGATCTGATTTTTTCCCCCTAGCAGCATGAAGAGATGCTGAGACAATTACATAGATAATTTTGAGCTCTATAATGTTAGCCAGTTCCATAACATTCAATAAGTATGCTTCAAAGCCTAGATATTTTTGCTCAATATGGTTACTAGGTCTCACAGCAGAAGCACAAGGTATAGTCTCTGGCCTCAAGAATTTATGAGCCTAACAATAAGAAAGATCATATGCCTATGCATGTAAATGTGCTTTACTGAACCAGCATCGTGCATTGTAATTTCCTTCCCTGTGATCGAGAATCAGGAAAACAGACTCTTTCTAATTTATCTTACTCTGCAAAGGTCCTTGCGTGGTGCCTGGCATGCAGTAGGTAGTCAGTAAATGATTGCTGAATGAAAGCATGGATTAATGAACTAATGACTGGAGAGTGGCTCAGAAGACATTTGGCAACACTTGGATGGGAAGATGACACTCATGTCCTGGAAGGGGTGGTGATGGCGAGACAGGCAGTAATGAGCAACTGGGATTCTGAGAGTCTGCCTCAGGAGAAAGAGAAGATGGTTGGTCCCCTGGAAAAGGTGAGACATGACCCCGAAGCAGGGGAGGGTGGAAGGATGGAAAGGTGGGAGTCTGAGACCCATCTTCGGGAGGGCGGTGCAGAGTGGTGAATAGCTAAAGCGAGTGATGGTGGTAGAAAAATGCACGGGTTGCTGCAGAGACTAGAGAGGAAGCAGAGTCTTCCTCTTGGATTTGTTGGACATTGGGGGAAACCTGGTGAGGTGGGGTTGTGATGGGTCTGGAATATCAGCTGAGGGATTCAAGTGTGTTATCCCAAAGGTACTGGAACATGCCTGAAGGCTTCCTGAGCTTGGGAACACTTAGGAAGCGTAATCTGATAAACTAGGAGCTGGGAGACTGGCCAGGTAGGTACCATAATATTTGGGGCGTCACGTGGCGATTGTTGGGAATGGAAAAGAAAATACCGACTTTAAAGCATTGGAGTGGGATGAGGGAGGGGAAACTGATGAAGGCGGTCAGCAGGTACAAACTCACAGTCATAGATAAATAAGTAGGGATGTAACACACAACACAACATGATTTATATAGTGAACACTGCTGTATGCTATGTATGAAAATTAAACGAGTAAATTCTGAGTTCTCATCACAAGGAAAAGTATTTTTTTTCTGTCACTTTACATTTGTATCTATACGAGATGACAGGTGTTTACTAAATTATTGTGATCATTTCATGATGTACGTAAATCAAATCATTACACTGTGCACCGTAAACTTATATAGTGTGTGTGTGTTCAGTAGTGTCCGGCTCGTTGGGACCACGTGAACTGTGGCCCACCAGATTCCTCTGTTTGTGGAATTCTCCAGACAAGAATCCTGGAGTGGGTTGTCACTTTCTACTCCATGGGATTTTCCCAACCCGGAGTTTGAATCGGAGTCTCCCGTGCTTCCTGCAATGATAAGCAGAGTCTTTACCACTGAGCCACTTGGAAAGCCTTGGACAGTGCTGTTTGTCAATTATATCTCAATAAATCTAAAAGAAATGAATAAATGTCAAGTGTGTAGAGCAAATAAAAACACTTGAGGCAGGTGTACCAAGAGCATTTGATAATTGCTGGGGCGACAGAGAAAAAGGAAAGAGATGGTTTAAAGAAAAACCACAACCATGTAGAATGCCACCAATTCGATACCCTCATATTGACTGAACACCTACTATATTTAAGACCTTGCATGTCCCACAGAGAAGATCCATCAAATACACACTGCACCCTGCCAAGGACCGAGTAAATACCTATATCCTCATTGGGATCTTTGCTCACTATAGGCATACTCCACGTATCTGTCACATATATTGGCAGGTCAAACAATTTTTTTTTAAAGGAAAACAAACTGAAAAATGCTCTTGAAATCATGTTAGATAGCAATCGGAAGGCTTTGTCTGCAAGGAAGACCTAATTGGTCATGTTCTTTTGTTTCTTGCGTCTTGGGTCCTGGTAGGGTTCACAGGCACCCCACCCCTGGGCCTTGCCCATCCGTGGCTGGGACTCTCCGGACTGGTTTGCTCACAAATCCAGTGCTCCTTTAGAACCTGTGGTTTGTGCAGGGCTGATGGCGGGTGTCAGGTATCTTCGTCCTCCAGCCCACCCTCCGCGGCTGGTCCTTCGTGGTGTTTAACAGTGACGTAGCAGGAGCCGCAGAGAGGACCGGGAGGGGTGACCTGTTAACAAGGCAATGATGGCTGCAGAGAGCAGATGCCCTCCAGAGTCTGGGGCCAGTTTTGGATTTGTGAGTTCTTCTTGTTTCTTGGGGTCCCAAAGAAACCAGTTAGGACAGACTTCCCCTCTCTGGACCTCTTTATTCCATCTCAACACACACAGAGACACACAGAGACACACACAGACACACACACACACACACACACACACACACACACACACACTCCTTACGTGCCATAACTATGTGCCTTTGGCATTTGGTCGTCTACAACAAAAAGCGAAAATTGCCCCAGAATGTGACATGATTAAAAAAAAAAAAAGTTAACAAAATTTGGATAAGGCTGAACAAAAACAAGAAAGAAGAAAGGAAGGAGAAATACCCCGCCTTAATCAAATCCTTCATTTCCCCTAGAGCAAGCAGTTCTTAATTATATTTAGCAGACACAACAGCGTGCCACAAGCGGGTCCAAGCAGCTGCGGGAACGCTGCATCCTGCGGCCCCCGTGGCGGGGAGGACGCCCCGCCGGCCAATCAGCACGTGCCCTCGGCTCGGACGAGCATCGCTTCTGACGTCCGCGGCTGGGCCGAGGGGCGTGTGACCCGAGTTCATATCCCCTCGAGCTGTATTTTTCTGGTGGTGTTCTTTTGCAACTAAATATTTCAACCAGGCTTTCAGAGGGTCCTTCCAGATCTGTCATCTACACTATTTTTACTAATAATCGACTGTGGATAGATTGGCATTTCCGTGAGTTGCCTCTTTGCTCCAGAAACCTGCTCAACTTGTCTCCAGCGGCAGAACAAGAGTTTTGTTCTCTGAACCTGTCACTTAACTATAGGTTTATGAACAGAAGGTTGAAGGCGCCCAAACCCCGCGGATCTCCCCTGCTCTATGATGGGTGCTGTGCTTAGAGGCTCAGTCGTGTCCGACTGCTTGTGACCCCATGGACTGTAGCCCGCTAGGCTCCTCTGTTCATGGGGATTCACCCACTTCTGATTCCAATTCCCACTCTTGTTAAACCTGCTTGTGTCCTTAGCTGGATGTGTCTGGTCTTTTATGTTAAGAAAATATGCATACATGCAAAGGAGAATAGCCATGTGAGCTTAAGTGTTCCTGATTATTTGCAACATATTTTTCCAGCCAGGAGATTAAACTTTTTCATCTTTTTCTATTACATTTCTTTATCTGTTTTTATCTATTGGATGTAATCACAACCAAATTGTGCTATGGAAAGAAACACATTCCATAATTTGGGCTTATTAAATTTCCCATCATCTTCCTTTTATGTTTCTTTCAACAGACATTTTATCATCCCAGAAGATCTAAGACATTTTTCCCATGTAAATATACATCTAAATCACCAAATTCTTCATTCTCATTTCTTCTCACTCAGTGCGATTCTTTTTGCTTTTAAGTTTATAAAATTGTAAATAAATAGCCAGTTAAACGCTAAATCACTGCACTGATTGTATTCTACTTGTTAAGTGACAAACTTCTCACATATTTACTTAATGTGTCATTATAAGTTTCCTTCTTGCCTGATAATACTTTGAACACTAGGCCATATGCTTTGTTAGAAACAGACTTTTTGTTTGAGTTTGTTTCTGAGAGAATTCTCACTACTAAATCCATCTCTAGTAATGGTCTCTAAAGTGCTGTTTTTCTCTGATTTTCTCTCATTATTTCCATTGGCTTAACAGGTAGTCAAAGATGTTTTCCTCTGTTGCTGTATTAAAGACCCATTACAAATTAATAATGAGAGGAGCAGCGAATTTCCCCCTAATATTTTCTCAGTCTTCCGCTGATTGAACACTATTCTGCACATACACCAATCCCATTAAAAAGCTCTTTCACTCCAGTGTAAACAGTATCCTATTAATAGCAAGGATGTTAGGGCTGTGGCTTGAGGCTTCAGGCTCCATTATACTATTCACTCTATCCGTGCCTCATCCTGAATTAGTGAGGGGACATTTGGGTAAGATAGTTTAACTCTCTGTTTGCTGTCTTTGAAAACAGAGGTGCAGCCTGGAGTGGAGGAGGGACTCCTGAAGCAGCTCCGGAGAGCTGGTACAGGAGACCAAACTCTGGTCTCTGCTGGTCGTGTGGCCTTGGATCCATCACAGAGCCTCTGCCCAGCCCTTACACACACACCTTTGTTTCCTCATCTGTAAAATCAATGAATAGAATGACACAATTAAAGACGTTCCAACTCTGTAAAAGGCACCAAATCTGTTCCCCAAACCTTTCATGTAGGTCTTAGCTATCTTCAGCTAAATTGTTTTAACTCATCAACTTTTACCTAGAGATTTTCACCCTTGGCTGCAATGAGAAGCACCAGTGGTCCTTTTATTTTTAAATTGTTTAGAAGAAAGAAAGTGAAAGTGAAGTCGCTCAGTCGTGTTCGACCCTTTGCGACTCCATGGACTGTAGCCCACCAGGCTCCTCCATTCATGGGATTCTCCAGGCAAGAGTACTGGAGTGGGTTGCCACTTCCTTTTCCAAGGGATCTTCCCGACCCAGGGACTGAACCCATGTCTCCCACATTGCAGGAAGATGCTTTAACCTCTGAGCCACCAGGGAAGCCCCTTTAAATAGTTTACGTATCTATTAACATTTATTTATTTTGGTCTCAGCATGGAGGATCTTAGTTCTCCGACCAGGGATTTAGCCCGCTTCCCCTGCATTGGAAGCGTGGCGTCTTAACTTCTGGACAGCCGGGGAAGTCCCACCAGTGGGGCTTTAACTCTCTGATGCATCAGTAGTTTGGAAATTTCCTTGGCTGATTTCAGCATGAAGCCAGAGCCGAGAGCCAAGGCCATCACCTGAAATGCAGGCATTCAAATTTCTGTCCTTAACTTTTATTCCTCTGAGGAACATCATGAGAAATGCTTTGTGTTCAACAGTAAATGTAATAATAAAAAGGATGATAGTAGTCAGAACTAGAACGGTCTGTAGTATTCTGGTCACAAAGGGGTATAACACCTCGATAAGGTAAACATCACCTGATGAAGAGAGCGTCAGAAAACTAAGTTGCACGTGGACATCTGAGGATGCAGGCAGTTAACCAGCCTGCCCTGGTCTTTCCTTTTCACAGCTGGAGGAATAACCGCTGGTGAAGGTGGGGTTCTGCATGGGTCAGCTGCTCAACCACACTTTCCAGGCCCAGGAGGTGCACGAATGTGTGCTCAGTAGTGTCCAAGGCTTTGTGATTGCATTGACTATAGCCTGTCAGGATCCTCTGTCCATGGGGCAGGCAAGAATATTGGAGTAGGTTCTCATTTCCTCTTCCAGGGGAATCTTCCCAACCCAGGGATTGAACCCAGGTCCCTGCATTTCAAGGAGATTCTTTACCGCTGAGCCACCAGGGAAGCCCCAGTGTAATTACATCAGACAAACATGACAGAATGTACTTAATATTTTCTCATTCTAGTTACCATGTTTCCAAATTTTTATGTTTATAAATAATACTTAAAGTAAATGAAAAAAAATATAGGTGATGAAAAGGAAGCATAAAAGGACAGCTGCCTTTCATATGTAAAGAGCTCATGTAATTGAAAGTAAAACACTAATTTAAAAAAAAATGAGCAAAGGACACAAATGAGCAATAGCTCAAAGGAAGAAATATAAGTGGTCACTAGATAGGTAATTAATGTTCATATTTATTAATGAATAAAAACTAGCAAGAAAGATGGCAGTAATAAACCATTTTTTTTGCCCTATTAAATTAGAAAAATTTCAAAAAGTGATATTTTTAAGAGTGTAGTAGTAAGGCTTCCCCAATGGCTCAGCAGGTTAACAACCCATCAGCTAATGCAGGAGACATAGGAGATGTGGATTTGATCCCTCTGTTGGGAAGATCTGCTGGAGAAGGGAATGGTAACTCACTCCAGTATTCTTGTCTGGGAAGTCCCATGGACAAATGAGCTTGGCAGGCTATGGTTCATGCGGTTGCAAAGAGTTGAACACGACTGAACAAACACGCATGTACTACTAAGGAAGTTGTCAGATGCCATTGACAAGAAAATAAATTGATAAAATATTTTCTGGAAGACACTTTGAAAACATATAAAGTTTAAAACTTAAACTTTAAAGTTTAAACATATAAGTTTAAAATCATATACAGTTTTAAAAAGGTATGTGTCCCTAAAACAATAAAGTTCTGTTCTCAGAAAACAGAAACTCAGACAAAAATTTGTGTATAAATATGTTTAATGTGTCAATGAATAAAATAATTAAAAGTAGGGACAAATTAAATGGCCATATAAATCTATACACTGTAAAATCATGCAGAATGTGAAGTAATTTGTGGAAAAGGATGGAAAAATTCTCACACTGTCATGTTGGATAAACATACTACGAGACAGTTATGTAATAGGATTTTATATATATGCATATCAAAATGACTGAAAGGAAATACTGGTTTTCTCTGATTATTATGAGTGGTTTTGAATTTTTGCATTGTGTTTACCTATGTTTTCCATTTTTACAATGAGACTATTACGCAATGAGAGCGAGAATGTAGGTTGCTGCTGCTGCTGCTAAGTCGCTTCAGTCGTGTCCGACTCTGTGCGACCCCGTAGACGGCAGCCCACCTGGCTCCCCCGTCCCTGGGATTCTCCAGGCAAGAACACTGGAGTGGGCTGCCATGTCCTTCTCCAATGCATGAAAGTGAAAAGTGAGAGTGAAGTCGCTCAGTCGTGTCTGACTCTTCGAGACCCCATGGACTGCAGCCCGCCAGGCTCCTCCGTCCCTGGGATTCTCCAGGCAAGAACACTGGGGTGGGTGGCCATTTCCTCCTCCAGAGCATCTTCCCAACCCAGGGATCGAATCTGTGTCTCCTGTATTGCAGGTGGATTCGTCACCTGCTGAGCCACCGGGGAAGCCCCGAGTCTCTGGGCTTAGTGGTTTCTTTTTAAGGAGTAACGATTACCCAGGGGACGGGATCTTGATCCTGTCAGTTGCTCCTGCTCCAGTGACGTACGTTGCCCATCAAACTTCTAATTATCTAAAGAAATATTCTTAGTTTATCATTCTAAGATATTTGCAGTCCTACAGAGGACGTTTCAAAACAGCTGCTATGGAAATTCACAGTGACTACTTAACATGTCTTAACACAACTTTAATCCTGTAAGTTTCACACAAGATGAGTAGGCATCATAACGCTGAAGAAATCACATTGTAACTCAAGAGATCCAATCAACTGATATGTGCCTTGAGTGTTTTAGAGAAGCTCAAAGAAGAAACAAAGTCCTGATGACAGGAAGAGTTGAACAACTCAGAAACTATTAATAAAGATGGGAAACTTGGGTTTGAAACTCCAGGCATCCATTGACATTTTTGAGTGGATTCAGCTAGTGGTTTTGTTCCTCTTTTTCTCCATCTGTTGTCTCTATGCTTCTCCCTCTAGCTGTCAATTCCTTTCCAGAGATGTTCAGAATTTTTTTTTTTTTCCTGCCAAGAGAGAGTGAAAGTGTGTATAGAAAACAGTCCCTGCCAAGACAAAAAAAAGGTCATCTGAAGCACAAAAAATTGCTGCATCAGCATTTAAAGACTTGGCTGCTCACCTGCTCACCTGAACATTTTGGATGTCCCAGGTGGCACTAGCGGTAAAGAATTCACCTGCCAATGCAGGTGACAAGAGATGTGGGTTCGATCCCTGGGCCAGTAAGATTCCCTGGAGAAGGGCAGAGAAACCCACTCCAGTATTCTTGATTGGAGAATCCCATCAACAGAGGAAACTGGCTGGCTATGGCCCATAGGGTCGCAAAGAGTTGAACACAACAGAAGAACCCAACCACACGTGCACACATGCACATATCACCAACTCAGAGGACATGAGTTTGAGCAAGCCCCAGGAGTTGGTGATGGAAGCCTGGTGTGCTGTAGTCCATGGGGTTGCAGAGTCGGACACGACTTTGTGACTGAACTGAACCAAACTGAACACACACACACACACACACACACTGGACACTTTAATGTAAACATGAAGACACTTTTACTGAATGTTGACTTTATACCTCGATTTGTAACTAGTTGCTTGGTCTATGGTAGTCCTTTTCTAGCAATTGTTCACTAAACTATATAAGCAAATTTGATCTCTTTTGGGGGCATTTTATATGATAATAACATATTACCAAAAAATGGTCTAGAAAATATTTATTTTTGTCCTCAAATATTCTTCCCTGGCACACTGTCTCTTTGACAGTGCTATTGTAGGGTAACTCTGACATTTAGACCATCAGAAATGAATGGGAGCTGACAACATGCTTTAACCTAAATTGTAAAGACTCTTGTCTGGCTATTCAAGTCAAAACCAGAGTTTACATAACCACCTAGCATGGTTTCTGGTTATGTAAAACGTGACTGAATAATCTGAATCCTGGATCAAAAGCTTCCTCCACATGAATGGTTTAGTTAGGGGGGAAAAACCCAAGACTGAACTGTGCCAATGAAAGCATGGATCATTTCACATTTCGCTTTGTGAAAGAGCAGAAAGTAAAGACAAATGAGGACTATACATGGGGCACATCAGAACATCAGGTCATGGAAAAAATAAGCCTGGAAAATGCGGGGGAGAAAGCCAGTGACTCAAAGAAAAGTCACGAGGACCTGGCAAACTTCCAAAAGACACTGAACAATAGGGGACAAGAGATGCTGGACTTGGGGACAAATAGCTCCAAAGCTATAAATTCAGGTCCTCAAATGCTTGTTGAGCCTTTGCTAGGAAATGCACCTTCTGGGGCTTCCCAGGTGGTGCAGTAGAAAAGAATTCACCTGCCAATGCAAGAAACAGGAGACTTGGGTTTGATCCCTGGGTCAGGAAGATCACCTGGAGGAGAAAATGACAACCCACCCCAGTATTCTTGCCTGGAGAATTCCAGGGACAGAGGAGTCTGGCTTCGTGCTACAAAGAACAGGGGCTGCAAAGAATAGGACATGACAGAGAATGAGCAGGCACACATGTGCACCTTCTGGGTCTAAAGTGCTGCGTGGGGAAGGTATAAAGAATAATATGTTTCCCTCTTTGACTTCAAAGCATTGATAAAGGCATGAAGACAGAAAACCCTCACAGGGGATTAAAAAACAAACATAAGAAGACTGTTCAGTTGAATATGATAATGCTGAATATACAGCAGAAGTGAACATAAATATTATGGGCTATCTGGGACATGTTAGACTCATGGTGAATTTGAGATGTACATTACAGTCATGGGGAAAATTTGGGTAGCTGCGGAGAAGAAATGAGGGGTTTCAGGAAGGAGTAGATGTTAGGCAAAGTATTAAAGTTGGGGACAAGCATAGCAAGCATGTGTGCATGGCTGGGAGACCTACCTGGTGGGGGTAAAAGGGTGTGAGTTGTGGCCAGATCAAGCCACAAGATGTTGAGTGATACAGTGAGGTGTTTGCCCTAAAACAATTAGCAACAGAAATAATAAAAAATTCAGAGATGTAGTGACACGTTATATTTCATAAGGTTACAGTGTTTGTTGAATGATAAAATTTAAGCAGAGAAGTGGCATGAAAATCAATGCTTGTGGTATTAAGTGTTGGTGAACACTGATGCATCATGTGGTCAACGGTAAATGATTGACTTCCACGGGTCTCAATGTTCTCATCTGGAAAATGGGAACAGGAACATATATGAGGGTCATTAAAACAATAAAACAGGGTTAATATATAGTGGTACTTATAAAATATAATGCTCCTATAAGTTATGATGACAGGGCTGTGGTGAGTGTGAAAAAAGGCTTTGAAGTCAGATAACCCTGAGCGAAAATTCTTGCTCCTCTATTTACTTTTTCCTCTTGGGCAAGTTATTTAACCCCCTTATGCCTCCGTTTTATTGTTTTTAAATTGGGGATAATAATATCTATCTGCAGGGCTGCAGGGATGAGATCTTTTTCTTTTGTGCTGCCGTGAACTCTTTCTAGACCTGCTGGTCCTTGGCTGTGTGTTTGCACATAAAAAAGAAACCTTGAGCTGTTGGTTTGAGTTTTCACCCTTGTTGAGTGTGCGTGTGTGTGTGCATGTATGCATATATAGGCTTTGCATTGGGAAACTGACTAGCTTCATTTCACGGGAAGGGCTTTTCTTAGGTGGGGGCAGTCAATACCTATCGTGGAAGCATTAGCTTTCCCCAAGTAATTTCTTCAGGCTTGACAGAAGTGTTGAAGATATTTGACCTAAGAACTATCTGCTGCCTAAATTTAGGGTGGGAAGAGGAGGGGAGGATGGGAGTTTGAGCAGGTGGGTGTGCAGCTGAGAGATACTGTATTAATCTCTCAGTTTTCACTCTCACCATGTGAGATCTGCTGACTCTGCGCCAGATCCCTTTCTGGGGCTTGATGTTCTCCTGAGCAAACTGCATCCTAATCCTTTCCTCCTCCCTTGGAGACCATGGCTTCCTGCATCTCTTTTTTTTTAATCCACTTTCCACTTTCCGGAGCTTTGTTGAAATTGGTTGAAATCGCTCCTTGGTGGTGACTGTCCTTCTCTTCTCTCCACTTTGTATCAGGTTTCTTTTTGTACGTCTATGCTTTTTCTTCAGGAGGAATTTGGGAAGAACCCCAAGCAGATTCTTTTATATGGTCTACATTTTCAACTGGAAGTACTTCACAGTTTGAATATTTCACATCCTAAACTGCAACGTTGCCCAGCAGATATGTCATTTTATTTCACAGATGAAGACACAGAAAGGTCACTGTGATTAAGTAATTAGCTGATCCTAAGTTTTGCTAGCAATTGGCTAAGCTGAGATTCAAACTGAGTACGATACTTCCAGATACTCTTATTTCTCCCTAAAGGGGAGATTTGAGGAATCTGTTTCCTCAAAATGTGTAAGGAAGGGTTACTCTCTCTTTGGAAGACAAGGATAGACCTTGAAAAAGACCGAAAGCTTGGAGTGTGTGGGTGCCCAAAAGTACACTTCCAGTGCTGTTAACAAGTGTTTGGCCCATTTTAAACCTCTTTTCCTTTATCTAGGGGCTTCCTTGATGGCTCAGATAGTGAAGAATCTGCCTGCCATGTGGGAGACCTGTGTTTGATCCCTGGGTGGAGAAGATCCCCTGGAGAAGGAAATGGCAACCCCTTCCTATATTCTTACCTGGAAAATTTCATGAACAGAGGAGCCTGGTGGGCTACAGTCCATGGGGTCTCAAAGAGTCGTACACAACCAAGCAAATAACACACATTGGGCTGCTGTAACCTCCAGTCACTGCTAACAACTACACATGGAAAAGGCTCTGAGATGATATAGGCAAATCCCATCCTATTGATCTATTTTAGCTGCTAAAAACTCATCTGGGTCTGCCTTCCTGCACTCTTCAAGTATGTGAGCTGATAAATTAGCTTTATGCATAAGCTGACTTGGGTCTGGTTTTTTGTTACTGATAACCAAAAGATTCCTAACCAAGACCCTGGGCATGGCAGTCACACTCTCATATGGTAGTGAATGATTTGCATATCCATTAATGCCCCAAGCATTGTTGGGGGCATTACCCCTAAATGTTGTCTTAAAAATTTTAATTTTTGACTTTAGCTTGGATGTTTTTTTCCTAAAGAAAAGCTGTAAAAAAAATGTTTGTTCAGCATGGCTTTGTACAAAACCTACTGCCTTTATTTCCACATTTGTCTTGGTTATTGTCATCCTATATCCCAGGCATGGAGCCTGATGATTTTGCAGACTCCAATACATATGTGGATATACCTTGTTCCCTTTCCAATTTTCTAGCAAATCCCCTAAGAATTTCTTTTTCAAATGGCTGGTATTTCTTGAGTGAAATTTGTTCTCTCAGCCTCACGGTAAGCAAGGATGCATTTAGAAAATTCTAATGCACCGAGAGTATTTTTGAAACTTGTAATCTACCAAGAGAAAATGCCTGACCACATTTCAGCTAAGCTACTCCCACGGGGCCAGGATCAGCTAAACGCAGAGAATTGCCACTTTACATTTCCAGCTTAAACTGTTCTGCTTGGTCCTCCGCTTTCAGCACATTCCCCCAGTAGAAAGAAGGACGCCTCCCTGTTAGGCCCTCGAGTGGGCTGCCTCTTGGATCTAATGCAAGCCTGGTTATTGGAAAGGGAAGTAGAGCTAGCCATAGTAATAGAGAAATGAGCCACAGACATCAATCAAGACTGAGCTGGACATTGTGTCTGAAATATCCGACGTGGCGATCACTGCAGATCACACTCACCGGATAATTGTCAGTTTCCTGTTTCCTTTGTGCTTTGTTCTATGGAGCCACCACACCACAAGGAAGCTGATACTCTCTCTCCATCCCTGCATGCCACCCTTCTGCCAACCATGGGACGATTCAGCTTTTACTGAAGCTTCAGTTTCAGCAGCTTCATGGGAAATACCCCCCTACCCTCATTGAAGAATCTCAAGGCAGAGAGTACCTTGTATTCTAGGTACTTAGTAAACACCTCCTCTTTCCTTTTTCTTTTTCTTTTGATTGCACTGGTTCTTTGTTGCAGTGATTAGGCTTCTCTTGTTGAGGCGAAGAGCTTAGTTGCCCCTTGCATGCGGGATCTTAGTTCCCCAACCAGGAATCGAACCTGTGCCTCCTGCATTGAAAGGCAGATTCTCAACCACTGGACCATGAGGGAAGTCCCATATACCCTTCTTTATGCTTTATCTTGACTTTCTCACAGAAGATTCCACTTCACTTAGGAACAACCATTAGGAATCCTTGAAACTTTCAGCAAAACTCAGGAGAATTCTAGAATGTTCTATTAATAACTAGATTGTCAAACTCTTTTGTTTTCAAGATAAAGAGAAGGTGAAAAGTAAAAGTGTTAGTCGCTCAGTCATGTCCAACTTTTTTGACCCCAAGGTCTGTCTGAACTGAGTTTATTCACATAAATACCGACTTTAGGAGATCCTGCTGAAACAGGATCAGAAAATATTTTGGGTTGATGCAAACCCACATCTCCTGTGTCTCTTGTATTGGTAGGTGGATTCTTTATCACTGAACCACCAGGGAAGTGAAGTGGTGGAGATGACGCTCAAACTCAAGACTGCCCATCAGTGATACTTGGGTGAAGTAAGAACCCAAAAGGCTGGATTGAAATTATACAATGAGAGATGTATTATAGCTTTAGAGATATTATTAGGCCAGTGGTTGTCAGAGTGTGACTTTCAGGGCATCTTCTATGTCTTTTCTCTTCCCATTGAAAGCTGGGTTTTCCTTAGCTCTTTCAACGAAAATAATTCATCACAACAGATTAAATGCAGACCAGATATGAGAATTTTATTAAGCCAGATATTGAATAGATTTGCCAAAGGAGGTAAAACAATCATGCTCGTCACAGTAAACTTTCTTTGATTTGGAAAGAAAAGTTAATTTTGTAAAATAAAAATGTATATTACACATGTTAGTATGCAATGGATTCATTACAGTTATTTTAACAGATAAAAATTTTAATCCTGTTTTAATTTCTAATATGGTAAATATTGATAGGTATGAACTCTGTAATCAAAAACTCTTTGGAATCTTTAAGAGTGTTAAGAGATATCAATAACACAGTATTTGAGAACTGCTGAGGTTGCCGGTCTCAGAAAGAAATTCTCAAAGAGAAATCTCCAAGTATTTGAACTTATTCTTGAGTTCTCCTTGTATGACTTTGTTGGCCAACAACTAGACTTTGTCTTTGAAAAATGATAGGTTTGTTTTCCACAATAACAACAACCTGGAAAACTAGAGCCTGAGTTCTTTTTTTTTTTTTTTTTAATTAATTTTTATGAAAGTATAGTTACTTTACAGCGTTATGTTAGTTTCTACTATATAGCAAAGTGAATCAGCCATACATGTACTATATCTCCTCATTTTTGGATTTCCTTCCCATTTAGGTCACCACAGAACAGAGTTGGGTTCCCGGTGCTATATAGCAGGTTCTTACTGTTGTTCAGTTGCTAAGTCGTGTCTGACTCTTTGAGACCCCATGGATTGCAGCGCCCCAGGCTTCCCTGTCCTTCACTGTCTCCCAGTCTGCTCAAACTCATGTCCATTGTGTCGATGACACCATCCAACCATCTCATGCTCTGTCGCCCCCTTCTCTTTCTGCCTTCAATCTTTCCCAGCATCAGGGTCTTTTCCAATGAGTCAGTTCTTCGCATCAGGTGGCCAAAGTATTGGAGTTTCAGCTTCAGCATCAGTCCTTCCAATGAATATTCAGATTTCCTTTAGAATTGACTGATTTGACCTCTTTGCATTCCAAGGGACTCTCAAGCGTCTTCATTCACTATCATTAGTTATCTATTTCATACAGATGGACCTAGAGACCGTCATACAGAGTGAGCTAAGTCAGAAAGAGACATATCATTTATTAATGCATATATATGGAGTCTAGAAATACAGTATAGATGAACTTACTTACAAAGCAGAAGTGGAGCCTGAGTTCTTGACAGCTCTTTATTAGCCATTAGGTTCAGATCTCTTTCCCACCCAACTTTATTAAAAAAAGAAGACAAAATGCTTGATTTGAACTTTGGGAACAGAGTTACTGAGACACGGACTTGGTTGCGTTGGCTGAGAACATCATGTGCCTGTCGGAACACTGACCACAGCACGAAATGTGATGTGGAAGATACTCTTTCAGGGCAAAGGGACCAAGGGAGCATGAACATCCGTGATGAACCAGATGACTATAACACGGTGTGTTTTACAATTTTATTTAACTTTTCACCTTCACTCTCTGTTCCCCCCCTTAGCTTTTGCCTGAGGGGGACACAGAGAGTGAAAGTAAGTCCCCAGCAAGAAGAGGAAGCTGAAGCCCAGGAAATCCACAAATTAGATAATAAGTTTCTTGAATTATCAAGGATTGTGGGTATTTCTAGATCGAGGAAACTGGCAGACACCTAATTTGGTTTCTGAAAGCTCTATCTAATGGTGGAGGCTCTTTTAAAGTTTCTCAGCAATTGGGGGTATTATTTCCAGCTTAGACAGCTAGCAATTTAAAATTATTAAGAATGACTTAGCTTTCAAAGCAAATTCCAGATTGTTTAATTAGTCATGTAAAGTGCTGGACGTTACTCATCATACAAGAAACAGGACTATTTATTAGTTTTGAGCGCAATTATTCGCCTTTCAGGTTTTCATGAAAGGGCAAAAGTTCATTTGATTTTCAAGTTTACGTCTGTAGCAAATTGCACTTAGGAGATTTTGGAATTCTAAATGAGTCTAAACTTTGAATTTAGGAAGCAGAATTTCAGCAAAGTTTGCTACACAACAAGCTCTTATGGAGCCTACAGCTATGAGCTTATCTCCAAGCCCTGGGGATCTTAACAATGGGTTGTTCCAACTGAAATTGAGGCTGAGAGAATGAGGCCCCTCTACCTAGGTCTCAGGATAAAAGTAGCCAGAGGGATTTGAGAATGAATTGACTGAGGTTTGGAGGAAGCAGAGTGAGTTGGAATCTGCAGGGCAACACACATTGTAATAGAAATCGGATATATTTGAGGGACAATTTGTACTTAGTAAAAAGAACTCAGGGACAATAGCTGATTATATTGCAGGGCAGCTGTCATCTCTAAATTGTCCTTAAAATTTAACACTTATTTAAAATTCAATTTCGCCACATTTTGTTGAGTATTACTGTTTTCAAAACTCTGTGTTAGGTGTAATGTGGGAAACAAAATATGGATGCAATGGGCCTGTCTTTTAAGAAATCTACAATCCAGATGGACAATAAAATATATGTGAACATTTACCATCTAGGACAGAGTGTGATAAATGCTAAAATAAAAGCACTAAGGCACTAACTGTTTTGAAATTGCAGAAAAAGGAAAGTTTGATACCATTTAGGAAATTTGGGAAAGTTTTCATTGGGTAGTAGTATTTGACATGGATCTTACAAAGAATGATATTCTAATGACGATAAATGGAAGGACATTTCTGACTAGAGGAATGATTTGAGTCAGTGGGTAGATATAGTACATAGATATAGTGGGTGGATATAGTAGTTTAGGGCATATGATATTGTTGGGCATTTTGGATAAGTGGAGAGTGCCCTTAACCCCAGTCTCAGTTAAGGGCAATCACCCCACTCATGAAAGTGAAAGTTGCACAGTCATGTCCGACTTTTTGCGACCCCATGGACTATACAGTCCATGGAATTCTCTAGGCCAGAATACTGGAGTGGGTAGCCTTTCCTCTTCTCCAGAGGATCTCCCCAACCCAGGGATTGAACCCAGGTCTCCCACATCGCAGACCCCACTCATAGTGATGGGCAGACCTAGGCAGGTGTGCGTTTTGCCAAGTGACCCTGTCAGTACCGTCTAAGCTGGGTGGACTAGAGAGGGGCCATAGCTGTCCTGTGTCCCAGCCTGAAAAATTCTGCATAAACAGGAGACAGCTGGGTTGATTAGGGTCTTGATATTGGGAAATTACATTGTGGAATAAAGAATCTGGCAGTTAGGTTTGGGAAATAAAGATGAGAGGAGGCAAACCCCAGAAGAAACCATGAATAGAAGAGGGCATTATGAGTAAGTAAGTGATATCATGAAGAAGTGGAAGTCACAAAGCAGCAGAAACCATGCAGGAAAACTAGGCAGAGGGTGAGCCAGTCAGGTGGTACCAACATCAGTTCCCATGTAGCTGTGCTATATATCACTCGTAGGACTCAAGCAAGACTGATGCTGAAGTCTGGAGCTGCTTAGATTCACTTTCTCGCTCTACTGTCTGCAGTTCTTGATGGGGCCATAGTTCTATTCTTTGATTTCCATAGGATGCTTTTATTTCTTGTTGCATCACATGTTCATACCCTAAAACTCAGTTGGACCATAAAGAAGGCTGAGAACTAAATAATTGATGCTTTCGAATTGTGGTGCTTGGAGAAGACTCTTGAGAGTCAACTTGGACAGCAAGGAGATCAACCCTGTCAATCCTAAAGGAAATCAATCTTGAATATTGGAAGGACTGATCCTGAAGCTGAAACTCCAATGTTGGCCACCAGAGACGAAGAGCCCATGGAAAAGACCCTGATTCTGGGAAAGATTAAAGGCAATAAAAGAGGGTAGCAGAAGAGGAGATGGTTAGATAGTATCACTGGCTCAATGGACATGATTTTGAGTGAACTCCAGGAGATGTTGAAGGACAGGGAAGCCTGGCATGCTGCAGGCCATGGGGTGGCAAGAAGTTGGACATGAACAACAACAACAAAACTCAACCAGGTATGTTGGCCTGAGTAAGCTCCACAATGAGCCTGGCTATGCCATATTATGTGACTTTAACACAGGGAGAAGAAGGGTGGAGAGTCAGGTTGGGCACGGTTTGTGGATGTCAAGGGATTCTGTACAGATGATTTAATGCTTTTGTCTGCCTTTTGCGAGGCATTTTGGATTCAAAGATGCATAAGACTGGGTCTCCAATTTCGAGGTGAAGAGAATAGGGGCACAAAGATAAGCTATCACTGAAGATTAACATATTAAATATTGGGCTACCATCCCACTCACAAGATTAAATATTGAATGTGCCAAAGATGTATTCATTAAGTCCTGGAAGGGAGGGGTTATCTGAGCAAGCTTTCCAGAAGCGACAGCGATGCAAATAACTTGAAATATTCTGATTCCATTAAAGAGTTGTGTGCATGGGTGCTCAGTTGTGTCTGATTCTTTGTGACCCCATGGACTGTATCCTGCCAGGCTCTCTGTTCATGGAATTTTCCAAGCAAGGATACTGGAGTGGGTTGCCATTTTCTACTCCAGGGGATCTTCCCAACCCAGGGATTGAACCTTCGTCTCCTGCATTACAGGCAGATTCTTTACCACGGAGCCACCGGGGAAGCCCCTCCACAAAAGGGTTATGAGCAGGAAAATAAAATGAGTAGATAAATACTATAGAAAGGTGACTTTTGTCTAAGGATAATTGGATTACTGAGAGGCTGTTATCAAGAAGATTAATTTTAATACTTGGGAGGATAATTCAGTTGTAGAGGAGGGAGATTGGGGCTCTTGAAAAAAACAAAAGAAGAGGGAAATAGACCCTAGGATGACTTCAAAGGTAGAAGCAACTCAACCTGATGCTTGATTCAATGTAGTGGATACTTGAAGGAGTGGGGGTGGGGTTAATGTGGCATCACAGTGATGCTGAGAGGACACATCCCTCCACCTCTTGAATCTGTCTTTCTTCTCCTTTTATGCAGGCTGTCTTGTCCCTAAATGGTGGCACGGTGATCGTCTCAGCAGCCCCAGTAAAAGAACAGTGCTTTCGCTGAGACTTTTGGTGCTCTTGGAGGGACACGCTGGTTTGGCAGGCTTGGCCACGTGCTCTTTTCTCAGCCAGTCACTGTGGCCCACGGATGCTAAATGCTGCTAAAGTCATTGCCTGTCCTGGATTCTAGGGTTGACCCCATCTCAACCACAGGCAAGGAATGACAGAGATGGGTGATTAGAGAAAAACAGGGCTGTTATTGCATCAAGGGAGAGAGGATTTAGGACAGCATAATAACAGGTACAACTTCAGCTACTAATGTTTTGTTCTCAGAGAGACAGCAGCAGTATTGAAGCAGGATCTTATTTCCCTGCCCAGGGATTGAACCCACATCTCTTACATTGGCAGGCGGATTCTTTAGCACTGAGCCTCCAAAGAAGCCCTGTTTTTTTAGGTGTAGTTTCATACTAAAAAGGACCTTAACGTATACTCCTGAAGGTTACTGATTGATTGCTTGCTTCCTTGTTTACTGTTTCCCCATGGAAATCAAGGGAATTTTGTTCCTTTTGTAGCTGTTTCCTTATTTCATCATCTCTCTGGGTTTGTTTTCAGTCTGCCTCCAGTTTTGGTAGAACGGAATGTCACATGGCTGGCTCTGGTGTGCTTGCTGGGTTGTGTATATTTGCAGATCAGGAACACCAAGCATAGCAGCTCCCCTCCAGAGTCCTGTCCCCAGAGCAACCTCCCCACCCCCGAATCCAGGCACATAGAGTCCTAGGGAGCTTGCAGCTGAGCGGGGAGGTAGCAGAGCATGCATGCGTCTTGTGGTTGAGCCACCTCCAGGATTCTTGCCACTGTTTTCCCAGCTGAAGACAGAGTCCATGAGGCTGTGGCTGAATGGGAAGCCCTCAATTTCATCACCAAACTGCAGACACTGACAGTTGGGTCCTCAGGACTCTTGAGCCGTGTGCAGTGTCCCCTCCGGCCCCAGGGGAACCTTGGTTTCTGGGTGTGGTTGTGTTGGCCAGTGGCCAGGCTTCTTCCTGGAGTGACCACCTTCTACCTAAGATCAGGCTCTGGAGCTCTCGAGGTCTGAGTGGCTCTGACCTTTTTTTCAAATTTTTCTTTATTTTCACTTTTGGCTGTGCTGGGTCTTCGCTGCCATGTGGGTTTCTCTCCAGTTGTGGCAAACAGGGGTGGCTCTCTGGTCGTGGTGCTTCGGTTCTCCCTGAGGTGGCTTCTCTCGCTGCAGGGTGGGGGTCCAGGGCACGTGGGCTTCAGTGGTTGTGGCTCCCTGGGCTCTAGGGCACAGGCTCGGTAGTTGGGGCGCACAGGCTTAGTTGCTCTGCTGCATGGGGGATCTTCCCAGACCAGGGATCAAACCTGTGTCTCCTGCTTTGCCAGTTCAGTCCAATCACTCAGTCGTGTCTGACTCTTTGCGACCCCATGGACTGCAGCACGCCAGGCCTCCCTGTCCATCACCAACTCCCGGAGCTTATCTCACACTCATGTCCACTGAGTGGGTGATGCCATCCAACCCTCTCATCCTCTACGCCTGCCTTGCCACGTGGGTCCTTTATCACAGAGCCGCCAGGGAAGCCCGGCTTTGACTTCTGAAGCCAATGACCCTGGATCCAGCCCTGTGTTGTCCGGTGCAGAATCCTCATGTGACTAATGAGCCCTTGAAATGTGCTTTGTCTGAATTGATATTGCAGCAAATGTAAAACACACACCAGATTTCAAAGACTTAGTAACCTCTGGATGGAATGGTGTCCTCTCACCCTCAGATTCATATATTGAAGTCCTAACTCCCAGTGTGATTGCACTTGTGGTAAGGAAGTGGTTCAGGTTAAATGAGGTCATAGGATGAAACCCTGATGACCAGGAAGCTTGCTTTTCCTTTTGGCCATTATGAGAGGACGCAGGGCGAAAGTGGCCATCTGCAAGTCAGGAAGTGGGCCCTGAGCAGAAGCCCACCAGGCTGCGCCCTTCACTTGGACTGCCAGCCTCCAGAGCTGTGAGAAAGTAAACTTCTGTTGTTTAAGCCCCCTGCAGTCTATGCCTTTTGCTATGGCAGCATAAGCAGACTAACATACTACATGAAAAAAACAATGTAAAATATCTAATTAATATTTTATATTGATTATTTATTGAGATAATGCTTTGGATATAGTGGGCCAAATAAAACATATGATTAAAGCTAATTTTATTTGTTTCATTCTCCTCTTTAAAAAAAGTGGCTCCTAGGAAAGTTCAAGTTACGTATGTACCTTCCACAATATTTCTATAGGACAGTGAGCACCTAGACCTTTGTGCTATCATCACATTGCCTTAAATTTCTCCATCAGTTACTGCTCAGTCCCTGTTCATGAAGAATCTCTAAACTTGTCTCTACCTTATGCAATATTCTGTTTCTTTTTCCTTTAGTATCCAGGACATTAAAACCAGACAAAATAAAATGGGGAAACACATAAAAACTCAAGACAACAAGAGCACAACAAAACATGCTGTATTTCTCTGGTTTTTGTATATTATTTTTTTTTTTTTTTTGATTAAAGAGATATTTTTTCTCTCCTCTTGATCTCACTTCTGCCTTACATTCCTGCTCATTGAAGCCAATATTGAGGAATCGAGTTTAAAGTTTGTGGTGTAGCATGACAAATCCCCTGGGGAAAACCAGCCCAAAGAAAGTTGGGCAAGTTTCTCTGCTCTTAGACCTGAGTTCTTGGTTGTTGTTACTGTGTAATGAGAAGGTTAATGAAAATGGGGGAACAGAGACTCCTGTTTTTTTGTTTTTAATAAGTCAGGGCCCCATTCAACTGTAGAGAGGGCCGTGCTCTCAGGCCTTGCTGGCTGGGAGAAGGGAAGGTTCTGCTGAACTAGATTGATGAATTGTTGACAACACCAAATGGGCACCTGAATAAGTTCGGGAAATTGGAGACTCTTAGCTCCTGTGACCTAGAGCTAGGGAAATGTTTTGTCAACAGCAGAGCAGAGTGCAAGATGTCCTGGATTAATCCATGCGCTTTGGGAGAGTGTTTACTTGGGAAGGCAGCTTCTGGTGGCAGATTCATAATTGGAATTCATGGTCTCCGCTAGTAGGAGCATCATGAATTATTTCGAACATATAATCTCCTTAGTACAGCCCTCGATTTTCTCAAATTTTATCTTTTGCAACAAATACTGCTGGGCATTTACCTTGAACTAACAGACTCGCTCAGTTGATTTTTGAAATATGTCTGCCAAGTAGTCAAAGTTGAATAGCCAAAGTGAGCCTGTCAGTCATTCTTCCCAGTGAAAATAGTGTTCCATGAAGATAGTCATATTTCAGTTGTAATTCAAACGATCGCATAAGTACTTTTCCCTGAAGGCATGCAGCAGAAGTACTTTATGGGCACCTCCCATTTTATCCAAACAGAACATTTTAAAAAATGTGTATGTAAGAGCTCAGATTAATAAGTTCATTCTTACTGCTTTATCAAAATCATTAAGTAAAACTAGCTTTCCCTCTCTCCCCCCCGCCCCGCCCCCATAGCTGCTAGTTCAGTTTGTTCCTATTCCTGGGTCTGGGCTAAGGGCCAGCAGCTTTACCCATGGTTTTTTGCACCATCAGTGCAAATGTCAACACAGTGAAATGGGAAAAAGTTTATTATGAAAGTAGCTTTGAACTCCAGCACCCTCTGAGGGAGCTTCCGAGACCCCTTGGGGGTCCATAGATGGCACTTTGAGAAAGTAACTTGTATGATTAAAAACACCAGCAGGTGTTTTGGTGGTGCGTATGTGGATCTCCTGGTGATTCAGAGTTCTAGACAAGTAAAGGATTCTCTTGGCACAACTGCCTCTCTGAGACTGGAGACTGGACTCTGTAGCGACTGGAGGAAAAGAGGCAAAAGCTGCGTTCTCCTCTCATCTACACATAACACCACGAATAGCATCGTTTTCTCACTTTTTCTTTTACTTTTTTTTTTTAATTAAAAATACAAATGGATGACAGATTGCTTTGAAAAATCTCTCAATATAAACCCTAATATTTTTTGAAAGTATTTGCCTGCATTGTATTTTAGGAGAGAGGAGTGAGCAAAAATGGAAATTCTTCCCATATCTTTATGGCTCCTGAATTTATGCATTGCTCTGCATATTTTTTTTTTTTTTGTGAAAAACATGGTTTTTATTTTATTTTTTTTAATTTTTTTTTATTAGTTGGAGGCTAATTACTTCACAACATTTCAGTGGGTTTTGTCATACATTGACATGAATCAGCCATAGAGTTACACGTATTCCCCGTCCCGATCCCCCCTCCCACCTCCCTCTCCACCCGACCCCTCTGCGTCCTCCCAGTGCACCAGGCCCGAGCACTTGTCTCATGCATCCAACCTGGGCTGGTGATCTGTTTCACCATAGATAATATACATGCTGTTCTTTTAAAACATCCCACCCTCACCTTCTCCCACAGAGTTCAGAAGTCTGTTCTGTACTTCTGTGTTTCTTTTTCTGTTTTGCATATAGGGTTATCGTTACCATCTATCTAAATTCCATATATATGTGTTAGTATACTGTAATGTTCTTTATCTTTCTGGCTTACTTCACTCTGTATAATGGGCTCCAGTTTCATCCATCTCATTAGAACTGATTCAAATGAATTCTTTTTAACGGCTGAGTAATATTCCATGGTGTATATGTACCACAGCTTCCTTATCCATTCGTCTGCTGATGGGCATCTAGGTTGCTTCCATGTCTTAGCTATTATAAACAGTGCTGTGCTCTGCATATTGAAAGTAATGAAATGAAGGGCCTAGATTCAGTCCTGACCAATGTGCATGTACCTAACTATTGACAAGTTTTAGTGACTTGCTGTTACATTGTTGTAAAATATATTTCTCCTGGCATAACAATGATTTTGGTTTTTTTGTTCTTTTTTTTTTTTCTAGGTCAGACCTCTGCCTTATTCAGCCACCAGGGATGTAGATACATCCCAGTGTCTCTAAAATAACATTTTAGTGTCCTTAAAATGGTTTTTAACCTACTATGTCCTTGGGGAGATTGCTTTTAAGTTTAGATTTTAAGCAAGAAAACAGGCATAATATATACTATGGTCACAGATGCACATTGTAAATAGGGAGATTATTTAAGCCTAGAAACTGAAAACAAGTCTAAAATCTCACCTTCCAGAAATCATTTTCATCTTTCCTACTAATTTTGGTCACCCTAAGAAGAACATGTTTTGTCTTATATCAAACCATAGACCTTCTGAACTTTATACCATACTCAATTCTGTAATTCTATTACAGAATTCTTAATTCTGTTTCTATTATTATTCAGTTTTCCTAGGTGCGATTAGACAATATTATTTTTCCTTAGTCAATTAAAAACCCGAGGAAAATAGATGGCTATTAAGGAGGAAGTTTGAACATCAGCTTTCCTTGTCTCTTTTTGTCTGTTTCCTTCTGTATATGACCAAACCTATATTTGCATAAGCAAATTAAATCATACCTGCAAGCCCACAAGTGCAGAATTTGCATGCTTCCCTAATCCCAGATCCTTGGGAAAACACCACATTAACACCAAAACCAACATATAAACACCTTGGCCCTTGGTGTCCGACTTAGCCAATGGAGCTGAGCACCATCCAACTTCTTACTTGAGTTGCTTCACGTATATGGATTTTTGAGCCATGCTTCTAGGCCCATCTAAGTACCTGCCAGGAAGCTACCCCCTGAATCTCCCCACAGTCTAGTTACCAGACTGTTTAACTGGAAGTCTTTTGAGGGCAGCATTTATATCATCCTTGTTCACATGAATTTATGGAGTCATGGCTCAATGCAGTGTTTTAGAGAAACAACGAGGATTCCTGAAAGGAACTTCTTATAAAGTTAAATTGCCTGTATAGACAATAAAATAGGGAAACTAACTATACCAGTTTTTTTAAAGGATAACTTCGTGATTATACAAAAGATATTGACCTCTGGTAATAGTTTTATTATCTGTAAACTGAGAGTTTGTTACTTAAGATAAATCCTCGATCTCACACATTCACAGACGTTATGGAACACAAATGTATTTATTTTTTTATCATCACCATTCTGTTTCTCTTGGTGTTGAGCAGTATAGTATTTGTCCATATCATGTGAAAATAATCATACAAGTTGGGCAAGTGAACTTAGTAGCCTAAATCAGTTATTTCATAGCCTTTAATGGTTATATGATTAAATTGTCTACTCAGTTTGACCAATCACACAAGCTTAGCAATTTCAGAGAAAATAGTCATAGTATTTTTAAGTGGACTATTAATAATTCAAAGTTCTCAACCCCTTTTGGGGATATGTTGATATTATACTTAACACTTCTCACATGTTAAAGATTTTCGTTTAATAAACTCAGACTGATGAGTGGACCTTCTGAGTGGGGAGGTAGGGAAGAGAAAACCTTCCTCTCTTCCTGTTGGAAAATATGGTAAATTAGAGGGGAAATGGATCGTCTATAATTGATTGAAAACTCATCTGGTATGACTTCAAAGGCATAAGAAGTCCATAGTTCCTAACTGGGAGTTCCTGAACTAGGAACTTCTAAGAAAGAGAGTTTGGACCCTTTCTAAACCCCTCAATTTCTTCTTCATCCAGTGCTCTATAAATGCAAAATAGAGACCAAACTTGAAAAGTGTGTGCAGACAAAACCATTTAAGCCGTGTAAGCAAAACTAAGTCTAGTTTATGTCACGAACGTAAGCAAGATTTAATTTAGATTACTTCTTGTAAATCATAAAAGAAACTTAAGTCGTCTTTCTAAAATGCTATGAGGTAATCACTTTGAACCAATCCCCTGCTGTCTGGTAACTCCCGCTGTCAGAACCCATCATTGTGAAAGCTAAACAACTCCCTCATTTCCACTCTTTGTGCCATGATGGAATCATCCCTCTGAGCCTCATCTCAGTTTTGAGTCCGAAAGCTCCCAGTTTGCATGCTGTCCTTATGGGCACAAAAACTCTCATCGAATACTATTTTGTTGTTCTGCTTTTAATTGTTTCAGTTTCTGGATTTTTGAGAGAAGGAAATGTGGCAGGAAAACAGCGAGGAGAAGTTGTGGTTGGAGCTAGGATGAGTAATTGGGATGGTTTTAGGTAGGAACGGAGATGCAGGTGAAGCTGAATTGTAGAGGATTTTGAACAAAATGCTGAAGAGTTTGGACAAAGAGCTAGACGCTGAAGAGTCACGGAAAGTGTGAGCAAGAGAACTCTCTGACTGAGCTGCTCTTAGGGATATTGACTGTAGCAGCAGTGTGTTGGGGGGTCTGGGAGGAGAACAGAGACTGAGAACAGAGCGGAAGGTCCTGAACACAGTCAGATGGGAGGTAACGGGAGCCTGGATTGACTGTGGTTCCCGTACAAGAAGCGGTGATTCCTGCTAGAGATGGGGTCTAATTGGAATGAAAAGCGTTGGTAGTTACTCAGAGAAATGTTGGCGGAACCTCCCAAGAGAAACTTGGGTTTTTAATTTTGCTTCATTTCTTTTTGAGAACCTTGGATTTTTATTCTAACTAACTTATTTTTGAGAACCTTGAGTTTTTTTTTAAGACCTTTTATTAAAATATTTTAAAGACCTTTTTAGAAAACATTTATTTATTTGGCTGTCTCCAGGTCTCTGTTGTGGCACATGGAATCTAGTTCCCTGACCAGGGATAGAACCCAGGTCCCCTGCACTGGGAGCTGGGTATCTTACCTACTGGACCACTAGGGAATTCCCAGGAACCTTGGATTTTTAATCTGGGTCACCAATAGGATACTAATGGCATTCACAGAGATGAGTAGGTGAGGACCAGGAGTAGATTTGGGGGTGATGGATGGGTGGGCAAAGGAAACTATGGATCCTGTCTTGGGAGCGTTGGATTTGTGATGATGGTGGAACACTTGGTGGAGGGTTAGGATATGCAGTGAGAGTGGCCTGGGAAATATGGATTTGGGTTTTCAAAGAGGAGAGTTGAAGTGGAATCTGAAGTGAGGGGTGTAGGAGACCGTCATGTGACTGTGCCATGTGGCCACGGCTTAGTCCAGGAGACAGGTCAGGATCGATGCCATAAGCGCTGTCCTACAACATATATGGGTCATGAAGATGGTAATACAAGAGGGAGAAGAGCAGTCTGCCAGGGAAGGCCAGGCGCATCTGGAGCTGGGCCTTAGAGCCGAGAAGAAGTCTGCCAGACTTCCCAGGGAAGAAAAAGCATTGCAGGCAGAAGAAAAGCGCAGATGGAAAGTGGTGGTGATTTGATTTGTTGGGGATCAGAGTGGTGATAGGCGAGAGAAAGGAAACGGATACTGTCCAACATCCTCTTTTTATTACACGGAGGAAGCAAACCCAGAGTGGAGGGTGGAGAGGGAAGAAAAACCAGCCAAGCTTGTGAGATCCTGAAAGACACAGTCAACAGTGACCCAGCTGGCTGGAGACGGAGGTGGGCTCCGGGACCCTGGACTTCTTGCCTTGGCTCTCTGCCTTCTTTTATAAAAGGAGGTTAGCCCCGGTCATTTCTGAAGCCCTTTCCCACTGAGGTTCCGTGTGCCTCTCCAACTTTGGGAAGCTTTCTTTTCTTTTCGGGTTGAGTAATTTAGTGTTCGAGTAATTGGAGTCTAATTGGAAACCTGTGACCTGGAAGAGGTAACACACTTCCTTATAGGGTCTGTCTTGCTCCGGGGGCATAGTTCACATACTGGGAGCACTATCTCATTAACTGTCCCCAGGGGCCTCCATCCAGCAGCTAGTTACTGGGGTGGGAGGGAGGTACTAATGTTTATAAAGGTCACATTGGAAAATTTTCTGAAACAATTGAACTGCAAAACATGTGTTTAATATTTATAGCGCTTGGAATGGAAAAGATACTTTTGATCATCCTCTTTCTTCCTGGAGTTTAACCAGCTCCTAGATCTCTCGGGAGAGCGTCTTCTCAACCAGAAAATAATGAGACCTTGCTATCTCGAGGGGACCTTGTACCATTCCTTGTGATTTAGGTGAAGGCTTGATTGCAGCGCATGTTTTCTGATCCTGGTAATCTTAAATAAATAATCCAAGCCCACAGCATTAATAAAAGCAGTAATTCTGTCAAGGATCCTTGCTAACTTCCTAAACTTCTGAGGGTCCAGAGTTGGTGATTTATGAACGCTGCCAGAATCTGAGCTGTGGTGTTTTTTAGGGGATTCGTTGGGAGGTATGCTTTTAAGGGTAATTACCATGTGTCAGAAGGATGCCTTAGCCCCGTTGACACTGTGTCCTCGATTTTATTTAGAGGTCAAATGGCAAGAGAATTATATGTGAAAGGGTATCCTTTCAACATTTACAAGTAGAAAGTAAACGTAACGTGCTAAGCTCAATTCTGAGTGGATGCGATAGTCGCATTAACTCTGTGTACCTTGCTGTTGGCAGGTCATTTGAGTTCTACAGATATTCATTGTTCTAACACACCCCCCGGAAGACGGACACACACGTCTCTGGGTCTGGCATGGTCCAGTTTTGTTCACTGTTCAGTCTCTAAGTTGTGTCTGACTCTTTGTGACCCCATGGACTGCAGCATGCCAGGCTTCCTTGTCCTTCACCATCTCCCAGAGTTTGCTCAAATTCATGTCAATTGAGTCAGTAATGGTATGTAACCATCTCATCCTCTGCTGCTCCCTTCTCCTCCTGCCTTCAATCTTTCCCAGCATCAGGGTCTTACCCAGTGAGTCAGCTCTTCACATTAGGTGGCCAAAATATTAGAGCATCAGTTTCAGCATTGGTCCTTCCAATGAATATTCAGTACTGATTTCCATTAGGACTGACTGGTTTGATCTCCTGACAGTTCAAGGGACTCTCAAGAGTTTTCTCCAGCACCACACAGTTCGAGAGCATCAATTCTTGGGCTCTCAGCCTTCTATATGGTCCAACTCTCACATCCATACATGACACTGGAAAAACCATAGCTTTGACTAGACGGACTTTTGTCAGCAAAATGATGGTCCAGAGCGGAAGTGTTAGTCCATGGCTCCTTGAAATGTGAAGGGAGAGCATCTAACGCAGCCTGGGAAGTGATGGAGGGAGGTGAGGGAGGGCAAGAATGTCTTCTCTAAGAAGGTCTTGCCTGAGCTGGATCTTAAATAACCAGCTGGGCTTACCCAGGTAAAACATGAAAAGAGGGACAGCTTGAGAAAAAGGAGGAGGTTGCAGCAGTGCTAAGTGGGGGTAAGAAAGGCCTTTCAGTTGGAGCGGGAAGGACAGAGGCATTACAGTTGGAGGTATCCGTGCAGCGGTTTGAGCTGAGAGGGCGAGGGGAGCAGCCAGCTTGCTAGTCTGAGGGCAGTTTTTTCCCCCCTTCTAGTAAATTTGCCTAAAATCTGCTGCTCCCCTGAAACGGATCTGGAATCTTGAAAACTATGTGAATATCAGTGCTTCGTCACCCCAGGTTAGACTTCTATTGAACATGCTCAGGTGGTCTCCCTGCATTCTCCCCAGATCCTGGCTCCTACTCCAGTTCTAGAACTGGAACTTGGGTCAGAACCCCTTGCCTAGATGGCCCCAGATTGATATCCATACCATTAGCTAAGATGAATCTCCATGGTTCTTGACCCAGACACTCGAAAGATGCTCAGGAAATCTCACCATTGAACTCTCCTCACCACCCATGATTGGGTAGATTGGCTTCTTAGAAACTGAGCACCCAGTTCATGCTTGATTTTTCTGCAGCTCTTGAATTTGGTGATCTGGATGATAGCTTCTTCTCTTTCCCCTCTGCCCTGGTTAGTTTTCCTGCTGCTGCCAGCCTCAGTGGCATGCTTTCAGCTCTAACCTCCCACTACTAGTCAGCTGACATTGAGCTGGTTAGGGTGCCTGAAGCTCTCTAGAACTGGCAAAGGTCCATTTCCAAAGGTCTAGACATTTCTTTGTCCTGCTTCCTCCCCAAACTCAACTCTTAGCTTTTAAGTCCAGCTGTGTTGGCTGGCAATTTTATAAGGAAGCATTCCCTAATGTGTGTTTGGAGGAACCATAAGTGTTGCAGACACCACACTCATTCTTGGGGATTCACAATAATTATTAGCATATTGAAAGGCTCTGGAAAGTTCTGTGGTCTAGAAATTTGGCTAATTTGTGTTTGATAATTTCTAAAACAAAAGTCTTTCCCCCAGTAATATCTATCTAAATACCCAGTCATTGAACATTTAATGAAACACACTTAGGGAACCTGGTTTGAAAGTTTTACTATTGTTTTCCAGTACTATTAACCAGGGTGGTAACCTTCCAAGTAGGAAATGGAAACCCACTGCAGTATTCTTGTCTGGGAAATCCCATGGACAGAAGAGCCTGGCGGGCTACAGTCCTTGGGGTTGCAAAGAGTCGGATATGCCTTAGTGACTAAACCACAACAACAGCAAACCTTCCAAGTGGGGGCATTCCTCAAGGACTGGAAATATTGCCATCTCAAATCAAGTTGTAGCAAATTCATGACAGGATTTGCTGGGAGAGTGTCTGCAGAGGCTGGAGGTGATTAGCAGACAGGTTGTTTGTGCCTGATAGCGTTGATTTCCTTTTCTTCTGATAACAGCCTCAAAATTTTCTTAGAAAATTAAATTTATAAGGCTGAAGTGTGCCCCCCACCCTTGCAATGTGTATGTTTAAACCCTAATTCTAGGGTATCCCAGAATGTGATGATGTTTCGAGATAGGGCCCTTTAAAGAGGTGATTAAGAGACTATGAGGTCAAATGTGTGGGCCCTTATATCAGTTCTGTTTAGTCGCTCAGTCATGTCCGACTTTTTGCAACCCCATGGACTGCAGCACGCCAGGCCTCCCTGTCCATCACCAAATCCCGGAGTTTACTCAAACTCATGTGCATTGAGTCGGTGATGCCATCCAACCATCTCATCCTCTGTCGTCCCCTTCTCCTCCTGCCTTCTATCTTTCCCAGCATCAGGGTCTTTTCAAATGAGTTAGCTCTTCACATCGGGTGGCCCTTATCTGACTAAGGTGTTTATGAGGAGAGATTAGGACTTAGACAAACACAGAGAAGACCATATAAAGACACTGGATGTAGAGCCACCTACAAGCTAAGGAGGGAGGTCTCCAAAGAAACCACCTTGCTGACAGCTTGACCTTGAACTTCTCAGCCTCCAGAACTGTGAGAAATAGGCGTCTGCTGTTCAATCCAGTTTCAGCCTGCGGTACTTAGTTATGACCGCCCTAGAGAGCTACTTCACAGGTGGAAGTGAGGCTGAGCCCATCGTGTGGGTCCTGCCCACTCCGGTCCATAAGAACAAGGTCTCAAAATGGTCCGCGGTGACTAGCTGTGAGCTGATCACATGACCCAAAATAGGTCGGTGAGCTCCAGAGGCATCCTCTTCCTTTGTGTGTGTTCCTGCTAAATCATTTCTGCTGTGTCCAGCTCTTTGCAACCCCGTGGACTGTAGCCCGCCAGGCTCCTCTGTCCATGGGATTCTCCAGGCAAGAACGTTGCAGTGGGTTGCCATGTCCTCCTCCAGGGGGTCTTCCCTGCCAGGGACTGAATCCCCGTCTCTTACGTCTCCTGCATTGGCAGGCGGGTTCTTTACCACTGATGCCACCTGGGGAGCCCATCCTCTTCATGTAACTGTGGTTTAACAGGTAGGAGGCCAGGCTGGGAGCTGTTTTTACTAGGATTAGAGAGAGAACTGCTTGAGAATAGAGCCAGAGAAGGGAAAAGACGAGCTGAGAGTAATGGAGTCAGGTTCCTGATAGAATCATTTGGTAACGGAGCCAGACCCCTGGGGCCTTCTGGGGACCGCCCTTGCCCCCCTAAAGTACCTAGACAATAGCATTTGATGTAGATTTTCTGAGTTGTTTTGCAGATGTAAAAAACCTCCTCCTCTCCAACAGATGGATGATGCTAACTCCCTGAAGACCCTGAGCACATAGCCCCAGACCTCCTGGAGCCTAAGGACGGCTGACCCCTGTGACCCCACCTGCCACCTCACCGTCACTCCTGCGGGGAATTGGGCGCCTGTTGACTCCACTCCCTCACCTGGTTTTTAAAAGTGGTTTGCTCAAAACCCTTCGGGGAGTTCTGGCTTTTTAGGCGTGAACCACCTTTCTCTGCTCCAGACTCTGATGGCTCAGTTTGTTTGGCCTCACTGTGCGTCATCCACATGAACTTGAGTTAACATTTTTGAGTGCCTAGACCTAGCCATACCTGAGGTTTGCTGGCCCCTGGACTTTATGGTGATGTCCCCCAACACATTCACTTTTTTTTCCCTAAGAGATGTTGAGTTGTAGAAGGATCCCAAATCATACATAACAATAACATAGTAGTTTTTTAGAAAATGCCCATTGGTGCTACCTCTGTATCATTGCTAAACATTTTCCTTTCCAAATGTCTGTGTAGCCTGTTCCTCTTGAATAGAATCTCCTCAGAAATAGCAGTCTTTGTTTCATGAAATGTATGAGATTTTTTTCTGATGAAACCCCTGATGAATTCAGTCATGGTGTATCCCTTACAACCCATGTCTATGGTGGTCTGGGTTAGTCTGTATCGATACCACCAGCTGTGATTTGCAACCAGGCAGATAATTTTATTAATGCAAATTGCCTCACATTTACAGCAAATGCTTTAAAAATTATGATGATGTCATGATTAGTAAACTGAGTCATCATTAACAAAAGTCCTTGGTAAACAATTTCCCAACTTTCTCTAGTATCCAGACTCTTGGATAAGCAATTTTCATGACTATATTCCAGGGCTCACTTTGCCTTTGAAAATAAGCTGAAGGTCCCCAAAGATCCAAAGTTTTAGGGCATAGGAATGGTCCTCCATCCTAATGAATTCCTGGATGGCAACAGAGAGGAAGATATCTGTGAACCCAAGGAGCCCCCCGGCCACTTTCTGCCCTGAGCCCTCACCTCCTCCCACTGGTTTGTTCCTGAAAGCAAGTGTGGTGGAAGAACCTCTGAAGACACATTTGGAAAATCCAAGAGAAATGAAAATTCAGGCAAGGATTTTTTTTTTGACACTTTACCCATCATTGTTTAGTGAACATGGTCCAAAAACCTTGTGACAGCAAGTTTCCTTCTGAAATGGATGCTGCTTACTTTCCTCTTATCAGTATGGAAAGCTGGCATACCCTTCCCTTGGTGAGGCATCCTGGCACCTCTGTGTAGCGTCCAGCCAGAGTTCAGAGGTGGAGAGCTGCACCCATGTCGCGGACCAAGGAGAGACGCGCAGGTTCACGGTGCTCTCCTCCCCGACATCTATGGGGAAAAACAGAATGGCTGGAGGTGAGGAGGGGAAACAGATTTTTGGTCTTTTTTTTCTCTAGTGGTCATGCTTCTGTCTTAAAGATCTCCCCTGTGCATTTTCAGATTCTCAGTTCTTTGCCGCCCTCAATGGTGATTTGGTAGTGGAAGATGATGTGGCAATAATGGTAAAGAACACACATGCCAATGCAGGAGACCCAAGAGACAAGGGTTCAATCTTTGGGTCTGGAAGAACCCCTGGAGGATGGCATGGCAACCCACTCCAGGATTCTTGCCTGGGAAACCCCAAGGACAGAGGAACCTGGTGGGCTACAGTCCATGGGGTCGCAAAGAGTCAGACACGGCTCAGTGACTGAACAACAACAAGGTCCACGGTGCAGAGCCTGGCATAGAACACCCGCTGACAGACACTTGCTCTTTTTAATACTGTTATTATGATCCTGGGCACACACAGATTGTGGGCATACGATAAATGTAAAGCTGATCAATTTTACTTAGCGCTCATTGTTTTTATGTGTTCGCCTTCTCACAAACTAAACAGAAGTATGAACTATGTCATTTTCATCCTATTTAAAATCAAATATACTCTTTTCCTGTGAACCGTTGACAGCATAATGCTAAGCAATCCCATGATGCAGTTCAAAGGCACAATATTGAAATGAAGGAGGTAGAAGAAAATTGCCAGTTTGGGGGAGGATTCATATACGTGGAAAAACAAAAGCACTGAGTTAAAAAAAGTATATATTGAATCTTTTATAGAGAAATGTCCAGGCCTTGGATAGCCAGACAACTTACTTCATAAATTAGTTTTATAGGATTTTTGCAAAGTGCTAAAGCAATTTAGCGTCAGGATATACTGATTTGAAGAAAAATAAATTAATAAATTTGAAATCTTCAGGCACCTATATTCAAAGGCCGCTAGGCATTTTAATAGGAGATAAGTAAAAACCATTAATCATGGTTTCCACACACTTTCTCACATCACCCTAGGCAACTGTGGTTGGGCTGAGGAATGGTACTGAGAGGGAGAAGCTGCTGGTACTGGATAAACCAGTGATATTATCTACGTCTACACTACATTTTGTCTACACTCTCGCTCTCTTACAAGTAAGTACAAAATTGTACCTGTTGACAACTTAATTTTTTTCACCTTTTTGCTCTCCCTTTAGGAAAAGGTAATAAAATCAGTGAAATGTGCATTTTTTTCCCTACTCACTTGGCATAAATTATTGGTCACCCTGAGCCAGAGAAGCAGGGTGGGGGAGGGGTGCGGGTGGGAAGCCTACATGTACATTGACCATGTATCTTTCTTCGTTTTGATTTTTTTTTTTTTTTAATTCAGAGCAGTTTCTTCCCTTTCTTTTAAATACTTGTTTATTTATTTGGCTGCACCAGATCTCAGTTGTGGCAAGCAGGATCTTTAGTTGTGGCATGTGAACCATGAACCCTCGGTTGTGGCTGGTGGGATTTAGTTCCCTGACCAGGGATCGAACCTGAGCCCCTTGCATTGGGAGCATGGGGAATCTTAGCCACTGGACCTCCAGAGAAGTCCCAACACTGACCATGTTTCAATCCAAGTTTGGAGTCACAAAGGTTGTTAATAGAATCTTTGGTCTTTCTTGAGCCAGAGACTTTTGAGAATCTAAGGAAATGATGAATCCTCTCCCCTCAAAATACACAGACCTCTAAGATCTACGAATGTCCTCATAAGACCCTCCATGGATGGTTGCTCACAGACCTCAGGCCTACACTGCCAAGCAGGGATAATCATGCAGAGGAGAACAGAGAAGCATTTCCCTTTTTAAAAATGCCACCCAGAAGCAAATTAGTAACCTCTCTTTAGTCTCAGCTCTTATAAATCACCTTCCCCATCAAGCTTCTGGTGTTTTCTTACACTGAAGTCAAAAATCAATTGGGTTTGCTTCCAAGATTCAGAGACTGTCCAGCCACATTGATAACAGAATTTCATCTTTGCCATCCCAAGCAAGCCTTAGAAACAAGGTACATTCCCTTATCAGAAAAAAATATTACCTTCCCTTCTTTAAATGCTGTAGCGACGAAGTCAGTAACTTGTAGCAGCTCTGTCCTTCTCGCTTGTCTCCTGGTTCACGCCGACTACCTTGCAGCCTTGTACCTGCCCCTCTGCCCTTGATAGCAAGCTGAGCTCTATTTCCTTTTTTCTATAAGTATCTCTTTTAAACAGAAGGCCAGGATCAGATTTCCAGATATGATTTGAGGACTCTTGTTCTACTATTTAATTTGATTAACTTCTGCTGTAGTAAACCTCCTTTCTGAGTGAAATAATTGGATCTTAAACATGGGCTGGCCCTGTAATTTTAAGCATGTCATTGAACCTTTTTTAGGATCCAGTTTCCCAATATGTCAGATCTTTAAGGTTGCTTGAAGTCTAACATTCTATATTTTTGAAACACATTTATGTACATTCTGTGTGTGTATATTGCCTAGACCTGGTTATTTTTTCTAAGTGGTTGATAACCTATGAAAGAAACCCAAATGCTCAAACACATCTTTTTTTTTTTCGGTAGGTTTTTAAAACATATAGAACCACTTTTATGCTTGCCCAGGTAGTCTTGTCACTCTACTCAAGCATCTAAAGGTCACTAGCAAATAATTCACTTGCAATAGCAAGTCTGGAATATCTAACTTTAAAATATTTTTAAAAATATATACTTTCTTTGTATACATTCTTTTAGCTACATAAAAATAAAATGCAAAGCATGAGTAGTTACCCTAAGATGAAATTTAAGCAAGAGTCTGAATTTCTCTAGACCAGCGGTCCCCAGGGTTTTTGGCAGTAGGAGCTGGTTTTGTGAAAGATAATTTTTCCACGGACTGGGTAGGGGGTGATGGTTTCAGAATGATTCAAATGCCTTCCATTTATTGTGCCCTTTATTTCTATTATTATTACCTCAGCTCCGCCTTAGAACTTCAGGCATTAGGTCTGGGGGTTTGGGAATCCCTGTAATCTAGACCACTGCATTCACCACTCCACTCTCGGCGCCTCACACTGCAGGTGGCACCTACTAGGTGCTCGGTGAACGTTTGCTGAGCAAATGAAAGTGTTGAGTAAACTGATACAAGTGCACGCTCAGTCCCCCAGTCTCATCCAGCTCTTTGCCATCCCATGGACTGTAGCCTTCCAAGCTTCTCTGTCCATGGGATTTCCCAAGCAAGAAGACCGGAGTGGGTTGTCATTTCATCTCCAGGGGATCTTCCTGATCCAGGGATCAAACCTGCATCTCCTGTGTTGGTAGATGGATTCTTTACCACTGAACCACCTGGGAAGCCCAATAACTGCTATAGGATGGACATAAGGTACAACAATTATTTCTAGGGTTGAAAAATTAGAAATTGGAGATGGAGTGTTAGCGGGTAGAATTCGGTGTGAGAAGATAGAAGAGGAGTTTAAAAAAAAAGATTATTCCCACAGTGAAAAAGATCATGAACTTGTAGCTGCTTTTTATGGTCATGAAACTGATCAGAGACGTGATGAAATGGGGTGCTAACAGTGAAAACATTGTGTTACATATTTTTTGTTTTCACAATGAGTAATTTTATTTTTTGGCTTCCCAGGTGGTGCTAGTGGTAAAGAACCTGTCTATCAGTACAGGAGATGTAAAAGATGTGGGTTCAGTCCCTGGGTTGGGAAGATCCCCCGGAGAGGGGCATGGCAACTCACTCCCGTGTTCTTGCCTGGAGAACCCCATGGACAGAGGAGCCTGGCAGCTACAGTCCATGGGGTCACAGAGTCAGACACGACTGATGCAACTGCACAATTTTGTTTTTTTAAAAATACACAATGACTCCCCTTATTCACAGTTTAGGTTAGTACCCTAAGCCAAATACTGAATGACAACCTTTGAATGAATGGTGACTTGTGTATTTATTACTTTTTAAAAATTAATTAATTTTTTAATTGAAGGACAATTGCTTTACATAATTTTATTGTTTTCTGTCAAACCAATACCCTTAGCACCTCAAGCCATAGGTGTTAACTGAAGCCACTGAGGAAACCAATGATCTGAGCACAATTATTCTCTTGTATGTCTGTAAGTATTATCTTCTTTAGGATTGTCCTCATTTTAAGATCTTATTTTCTTTATGAAGTCTATTAATATTAATCTGCAGTTGAAGATTTTTAGCCCGTATAACTAAATCAGTTTAAAATGTATTTTTTTATAGCTATTGAAATAACTGACTTAAAAAAAATATGAGCAAGTGTTTGCTGGCATTGACCAAGATGCTCTGTAATGATGTTAGATGCACAGTTTTTTTTTTTTAACCTCCTTCCATTCTATCATCCTGTGTTTGTTAGACGCCATCCTCATAGTTGCAAGGTGCTTGCTGTAGCTCCAGTCATCACATCTATGTTCAAGGAGGGAAGATGTGTGTGTGGTCTGGGGGAAGGACAAGTCAATTGCTTCAGCCCCCTCTAACAAATGGTGATATTTTCCTAGCACATGACTGGACTTGTGCGTATATCTCAGTGGCTGATGGTTTTACAAAGCTGTCTTTGATGTGAGAGTGGGTGGAGGATGAACATCTCACTTGGGGCTAAACGTTGCTGCTGAGCAACTTTGGGGATCAGCTGACAAAGGAGCACTAGAGATTGGAAACAGACTGAGAAACCAATAACGCTCGCCACGGTCTAGAGAGACGATGGGAATCAGAAGAATAAAAGCATAAACAAATAAATTCCTCTCCCATTTGATGTTTAAAGCTAGTCTTATTTCCTATAATTGCTTTGAGTAGGTGTTGCTGCTTGCTTTCTTAACTCAGGAGAACGTTTAGAGTAAATAATGATACAAGCTATGTTTAATAGTTTAAATAACAATGAGTCAGATGTTTCCTGTGTTGCAATTTTTTTGCATACATGAATTTTAAATTTTGTGCAAAATCATTATTTAATGATTGTACTAAAGTTGTATATAAATTTGCTAATTCGCACATATACAGTTTTGGAATGAAATCCCTGTTTTTTGGTTAATGGTCAGCAATGAGGATATGGCAATGTTTTATATGTAGAACTATTCAGGGGAAAGTAAAAATTTTTGTCTGCTGTACATGAGTCAAAGAAATGGGGAATAAAGGCAATAAGGGAAATGAAAGTTGTTTAGCTAGAATAGGATGAAAAGGAGGATGACATTTAGACTGGCAACTGATAAGATTGTAGCTGGAAGAGAAAGAACAGAAATAAAAAAATGAGTGCTGAAGTTCTCTTTGTTTTTTAAATTAAACATTTTATTACAGAGAATTTCAAGCTTATACTGAAGTAAGAGAGAGCACTGCAATAAACCTGTACCTATCCATCCCTGGGGCTTCACAGGTGGCTCAGTGATCAAGACCTTGCCTGCCAATCAAGGAGACACAAGAGACGTGGGTTCCATCCCTGAGGTGGGAAGATCCCTTGGAGAAGGAAATGGCAACCCACTCCAATATTCTTGCCTGGGAAATCCCATGGACTAAGGAACCGGGCAGGCTATAGTCCATGGGGTTGCAGAGTCAGACACAACTGAGTACTCACCCACATATCCATGATCCAGCTTCAACAACCAATTATCAACACAATGTCAATTTTTTCACTTACAAGCAACTCCTATCCTCTGTAATACTTTGAAGTATCTCCCAGACATTATATAATTTCATTAGTATCTAAGTAGTTTTTTTTAAATTAAAAAAGGAAAACTTTAAATATGTAGTTATGTTTGGATTTGGATAGAGCAGAGGTCAAATTCTATCCTGGGCGCCAACAGCTTTAGGGCCTTGAGCAAGTCCATTCATTCACTCAATACATATTTATTAAGCATCATTTGGGAACCCAGAAGCAAACAACTACATTCAATCATTTTAGATAGAGATAGATGGAATGAAAGAAATGAAAAACAGGGCAATGGAACCAAGAATGACTGGGGATCTGGGAAGCTGGGAGGGATGAGCCATTTTCCACTCCACTTTGGCTTCCTGTTCTGTGAAATAGGATCAGACCTGTGTCTCATATGGGTCTTGAGGGTTTGTTAATATCTGAGAAAATGCTTAGCAAGGCCTGGTATGTGGCAGCTCTCCCTAAGTGAAAGACCCAATGACGATCTTCTTGATTGCCATCCAGGTAGACCCTTCCCAAGGAGGCTGCAGTGATCCATCTGGCTTCATTCTTACTCCAGGAGCATAGAAATGCATTGGTCTCATTGCCATGGCTGTGCAAGCCTGCTCAGTTGTGACCCTTGGACTGCAACCCACCAGGCTCCTCTGTCCATGGGATTCTCCAGGCAAGAATACTGGAGTGGGTTGCCATGTCCTCCTCCAGGGCATCTTCCCAACCCAGGGATCGAACCTGTGTCTCCTGCATTGGCAGGTGGCTGCTTTACCCCTGAGCCACTGGGGAAACCTGACTATAGACTTGTCAGAACTCTGTCACCTCTGATTTCATTCCCCCATGAACCACCTTATTCTAGAACGTGATGAATCTCAGGAGTTGTATCAGGAAAATAAGGTTATAGTGGGTCTGTCTCTCTTTCCTCCTCCTCCCTTCCCCAACTTTGTAGGACATAAGTGACTTATAAATCCACCATATTTTAATTCAGAAAAGACTCAGTTTTTGCTTGAGTGAGTTACTGGAGAAGGGCTGCTTAAAACCTTACACTAAGTTTGTAAAAAATGAAAAAAAATCTTCTGAGATTGAGTTTTACAAGTTTCCAGTTTGGCAGACACTTAATTCTAATCCAAACAAAGTGCTGCTGGCAGTTTATCAAAAAAACAAAAAAATTCAGGTTTAAGGAATGGCTATTTTTCAGGAATCTAATGACCTTTTTCATAAAATTTTAGCAGATCGACTTTTATTTATGTTAAACATAGGCTTTGATCCAGACTCGATGCAGTGAAGCAACAAACAAGGAAAAGAAACAGAATTCAATGCGGTCATTCACTTCCTTTAGGTTTGGGAAACGCGAGGCCAGGGAGCTGTGTTGACACAAATCCCGCCTGTGTGGAGCTGAGTAAACTGGAAGAACACAGGCTCTCCTTCTGCAGGAAGGATTGAACGGTTTTGGCTGTGCCTTGGTGCTTAATCCTAACCTGGGAGAGTTGGAGGGTTGAGGACTGGTGAGCTCTGTGTGCGTGCTAAGTCACCTCAGTTACACGGCGTTCACTGCCCTTCACCTGTGCTGTGCCGAGTCGCTCAGTCGTGTCCGACCCTTTGCGACCCCTGGACTGAAGCCCGCCAGGCTCCTCTGTCCGTGGGATTCTCAGGCAAGAATACTGGAGTGGGTTGCCACGCCCTTCTCCAGGGGATCTTCCCCGCCCAGGGATTGAACCTGCATCTCCCATGTCTCCTGCAATGCAAGCAGGTTCTTTACCACTAGCGGCACCTGGGGGAGCCCTGGGTGAGCTCCAGGACTAACTTCTCATGCCCCCTGGCCTTCGCATCAGGATGTACATGGAGGTGTTTTAGAAAATATTTATTTATTTATTCTTTTCTGCTGCGCTGTGTCGCGGCTGCTGCGTGTGGGCTCTCTCTAGGTGCGGCTGGCGGGAGCGCCTCTGTTGAGGGGCTCGGGCTTCAGTAGCTGTGGTGATCGGCTTAGTTGCCCTGTGGGGTCTTCCCAGGATCAGGGATGGAACTGAAGGGGGAAACAACCAGAGCTGGACTCCGTCTTAGGCCATGCTGTGAGCATTAGGCTACACCTGGTCATCCTCCCCATGGACTCTGAACTTTGAGCCCGCTGTCTATAGAAGTGGCATACCAATGGGAAACCAGACCCCCCAGAAAAAAGAGCCTCAGGACTTCGACTTGGACTCCCCGTCACCTAAAGGAATATGCTAATTATCTCAGTAGCAAAACAAAGTCATAAATTCCATTATGTTTATTGGGATATGACCACAGGCTATTGATAAATGTCCACTGTTTAACTGTTGAAGCTTATGACTCCTGAATCATGGGCTAACTTTGATCGTGTCTCTCTTTTACCTTTGTCCAGACTAGTTTCAGGGAATTTGGGGAGGTGGGTTTGAGCATGTGCACTTAGGGTATACAAGGTTTTCACAAAAAACTGGTCGGGGTCCTTGGCCAAGAGAAGCCTCTGCCTTGGGCCTGCCGCTGTAATAAGCTGCACCCCACCATCTGCATTGTCCTGCTGAGTGGGTGTGTTTCCTGGAGCGCGTGGAGACAACAGAACCCGGGTTCTCTGCATTGGCAGGTGGTTTCTTAACCTCTGGACACCGGGGAACTCCTCCACGGAGGTTTCACCGAGACTTCCTGCCAGTGTCCGTCAGCTGACCAAGATCGTCTCACCAACTGGCTCTGAGACAGAACTTCTGGCCCAGCCGAGCACAGACCACTGCAGCCGGGGCTTTGCTGCTGCAGCTGGTTGCCTTTTCAACCCTTCGCCTTCCACTTCCTAGACTCTAGTCTCCCCGAGGGGCTGTTTTCAACCCTGGTGAGATCTCCATTTCCCCCAGGAGCTTAGTCCCAGTCAAGATCTTTACTCCCTCCCACCCCACAACCTTCTCCGTCACTTTTGGGGTCCACCTCGGGGAGCCAGAGCGCGGCTGACCTGTGTCTTCTCTCACTGCTGTCTCTTCCTCTCCCGTCCATTAACCTTTCCTCCCTAGAGGGACCGCGGAGTAGTGGGTGGGGGTGAGGGGGTGACCATTCCCAGCCCTTTGAATGAATCCTTTACGGGACAAACAGCCCTTTCTCTTGCTAATGTTGACCAGCTCTTATATTAAAACTCTGGTCCATTATTATGCTAACAGAGCTTTAGCAAGGCTGATAAGATTGCAGCCTTTTAAACTTAATTGGTAAGTCCCTGGCCTTTCGGAGGAAGATGTGTAAACACCAAAGAGGGTTAGGGAAGGACGCAAAACTCTGGGAATAAATATTTAGAGGTACTCTGCTGTTGACTTACGGTCGGATGTTTGTTCCTTCTACAGGCGTGGCTTCCATTATAAACCATGCTTTCAATAATCTTCACCCTTAGATTTTAATCGTCTTGTGACTGCTTTCAATTTGGAAAAGTCTAACTCTCCTTGATCCTTTCAGTAATTGCAAGAGTCTAGTTGAAATAAAAGGAAGGTTCCTAAGGCTGGAAAGGCTAGAGGCAGAGGCAGGCCTGGTGTTGGGAGTGCGCGCTCACTCGTATCAGTCGTGTCTGACTCTGTGACCCCATGGGCTGGAGTCCCACCAGCTTCCTCTGTCCTTAGGACTCTCCAGACAGGAGCACTGGAGGGGGTTGCCATGCCCAACAGAAGGACTGAACTTGCATCTCTTATGTCTCCTGCATTGGCAGGCGGGTTCTTAACCCCCAGCGCCACCTATGTGTTGGGTGTTGGTCAGTAGCAGTTACATCAACCTGAGGCTTCCTGGGGATGTGGCCCACACCTTTCCCCTGGGTCTGGGTAGCACAGGACTGAAACCAGGTCCGGGAAAGAATAAACCCAAATTTATATGGAAAGAAAGAAGCAGTTCCTTTATTATAGCCCAACAGTTATGACAAATGAAGATACATCCAAGAACAGATAATGAAAAATTTTGAATTATTGCCATTGTTTCTCATATTCCCGAGACTTTTGAATTAATATAGCAAACCAGTCTGAAGATAAAAAGCCAGAAGCTTTATCAAATACATTATGTCTGGCAGAATGTCTACGTTGAACTAACTCAAAGTCCTAGTGGTAGTTTGGGCTTTGTGTAAGAAGTGGCATGGATTTTTCAGGAAGTATTGACTTACTCTTCATTTGACGCCAAACTGTCTATGATAGTTTTATACTTCTCCCATTGGAGTGTCATGTTGATTTCTTCTTTACTTCTGAGTTAGTTTTAACTACCTTCTGGTAAAGCGAGAATGTTCTTTTCCAAAGGTCAAGAATACTGACCCAGGGGGAAAAATGAATTTAAGGCCAACCCTTGAGTAAGAGAGTGCCTAGAAAGCAGCATTAAGTGTTTATGCAAAAAACTCAACTTGTGCATGAGTTAGGTATCATGTAACATAAATTTATACCGTAGGTGAAGAAATGCTTTAACTTTATATTTAAATTGTTTCAAAGGTCAGCTTTAATTCTAGATTATTCTGTGTTTTTGCTGTTGTTGTTATTCAGTTGCTAGGTCATGTCCGACTCTTTCTGTGACCCCCATGGGCTGTAGCCCGCCAGACTCCTCTGACAATGGATTTCCTTGGCAAGAATGTTGGAGTGGGTTGCCATTTCTTTCTCCAGGGGATCTTCTGACTCAGGGATTGCTTTACAAATAAGAATGGCATTTTCTTTCCCATCGGACTCCCATTATAGGTGCAAATCACCAAAATAATGTGAATAGATATTTACATATTTTATGTGACAACGAAATAACTAAAACTGTGAAATATGGGATTATCCATTTGTTGGAGGATTTAGGAGTTTAACTTAGTAGATAAGCAACTATTTCCTGCTTTTGAAAAAAAGACCTCCTTCTAGCTATGCTTTTATATATTCATTGTATTTTTAGATGTCTTCATACTCATGTTTGTATTTCTAAAGAGATATTAAAATAGAATTTGTTTATAATTATCTACTTTCTAATGGCTGTTAATTATTCTTTGTAGGAAAGTTATTTATTAACAATAAACATACCAAAAGCATGTAATCACTTCATGTTTTTGAGACCAAGTTAAGGTTAGGTGGAGTTTTTTTTCAAGACTGTCTCCTGAGTGGAATAGAGAAAAACAGAAAGAAATAATAACTGGCTTAATAAAATTTCCTTCCTTGTATCCAGCATTACAGAGACATACAATAGGTTAATTCAACATACAAGGGAACTTATGGTTCTTAAGCACAGAAATTGTTCTATTGCTCATCTCCCCAAAGAGACTTCTGCAGTAAATACTATGAAATGTCTATTAAAAATAATACACAAAATAGGTGTAACCTGTAATAAGTCCTTTCACTCAATGGCATATCCAAAGACCTTTAGTGCCTATTATTTTACAATTAGACTTGTCACACAAATCAAACTTAAAACCGTATTAAATTGAAATGAAATTGTAATCTCAAAGTAAGTCTATTCCCCCCTTTCATTTCCTTCCTTCCCCACACTTAACCTAAAACACCCTTCTTTTCTTCCCTGGTAGCCTTCCCTCTAAAAGGACAGCATCATACCTTTAACATTCACTAGTTCTCTCATAGTCTTACATGGAAATAATATGTTAGTTTTGAAAGCCCCAACAGTAATGTGACTAAAAAGTCGTTTGTATCTTCCAGGTTTAAATTTGGCTTTAAAAGAATTTGCATGTGCATTTGGGGGTGTCTTGCTAGAATGCCACGCGTTTTCCACGAGCAACACAACGCTTAAATAAACCCCGAATGACTCTAACTTCTTGCAGCGGTTATAAATAAATTATGTCTACTGTGTACTTACTTGTCACTCCTGTCTAGGGGCTCACACACACAGCTCACCGTAGAGCCGACATGTGCAAAAACCGGTGTGAAACTTACAGCAAGGTCCAGGAAAAGCAGTTGGCTTTGTTACCTCAAGGCATAAAAAAACAGGCCTTTTGCCAGGTTTTTGGACACCTCATTCTTTACGAAGCTACCTTCCCTCCCGGTTAACTCTGCCTTTCTCCCCTTTTCCTACCCCCCCGGGGCCACTGAGAAAGAAGAGAGGACCCCCCGCCCCCAGCCTGCGGTGGGAAGGTGAGCTGTCATTCACTGGTAGGCATTAGAATGGCAGAAACGTCACCTGTGATCTGTTTGGGTTGTAAACATGATTAAACTGCTATCCAGAAAGTTATGTAAAGAGTTGCTGAAGTTCCCTGAAGATGTCTACCAGGCTGGCTGTACTGACATCTTGCAAGAGGCAGGTTGGGACCTGCGTGGAGGCTTCCCGAGCTATTTATGAGCCCAGCAGCTTGCTGTGAAAAGCTGTCATTTTTCCCCTGGGTGTGTCGAACCAGTTTCTCTGGCAGGCAAGCCAGAAGGCTAAGCCTTATCCAAAAGGAGGGGCCGCAGGGAAAGCCAGCAACATATATCACTTGCTTAAGATTCAGGTATAAAGAGAAGCGAGGATGAAAAAAGGAAGAAAAAGAAAAAAGCCATCTGACAAAATTCTCTCAATTATCTGTGGCTCCAAAGAGTGGAACCATTTCATCTCTCTGTTCAATGGGGATGAAGGGAAGTGTAGGAGCTCAGCTCTGCCTGAAATGCACAGGATTCACCCACGGCTTCTTGCCAGCTGGAGGCTGGCCTGAGCTTGGGACCCCGCTCATGGTAAGGATAGTAAGGATAGGTGTTACTTGATTGACTTTCATGCTTCTAGGTTAAATCGCTTTAGAAAGATCTCTCAACATGATCAAGCAGAATAGAAATGTCCTTTCCTGTTTTTGGAAAATATCCGTATCATCATCTGAAATAACCCCAATTGAGTTTTTGAGATGGTGTATAGTAGAACTTTGGGCTTCCCACATGACGCTAGTAATAAGGAACACACCTGCAGGAGACACAAGAGGTGCAGGTTCGATCCCTGGGTCAGGAAGATCCTCTGGAGAAGGAAATTGCAACCCACTCTAGTATTCTTGCCTGGAGAATCCCATGGACAGAGGAGCCTGGTGGGCTACAGTCCACGGGGTCACACAGAGTCAGACAAGGCTGAAGTGACTTAGCATGGCATGACAGAGTAGAGCTTTGGTGCCTGTCCAGAGACAAATACCTGTGGCTGTCATCATACGGTTAAAAAAAAAAAAAGTAAATAAAACAGAAAAAAAAAGATAAACTTCTTTCTCTGTTTCCTGCAAAGTAGAGGCAGTCAGACTTCTTTAGCAGGCCTGCCTGCACAAATGCAAATGTGGAGACAACTTTTTATAATGTATAAAGGCAAAGTCGGCCAGGCATTGATCATGAAATGAACTTGCAAATGACTGTGTGTGCGGGTATAAATCAGTGCCACCCGGCAAAACAGAGGAGCCACATCAGGGCTGGGTTGCTGCTTTTCTTGAATTCTTTCTTAATATATCTGTTTTTTTAAAAAAAATGATTCTGACTGTCAGCTGGGATTATTAGACTGCATAATGATATTTTTTATGTCCAAACATATGAATAAAATTACTTTCTTGCCATGTATATTATGGTTATACATGCTTTCTGAAAGTGAATTAACATAGAAATAAATCTGTGATGTCAAGAATATACATTAACCTGTTTTGGGCCTCATAAATATGTAAAGATAGCACCTAGCTCTTTGCCTCTCTCTGGTGGTAAAATATCTTATGCTGAATCTAGAACTGGGCAGTTTGCGTATCAGCATATTCAATTATATTTACTCCATACAGTTTAACAATGATTTAAAAAATATGTGAGTGGTGTTGTACCTGGTGGCCTCAGGAATGTAATAAAAGGCTTTCATGCAGTCTTTCTTAAAAAAAAGTATTGTTTTAAAAATATTTTTTAAACGTTTCTTTTTTGTTTTATTTGGGTCGGATCTGAGCTGCTGCTCGTGGGCTCCATCTGTGGTGTGTGGGCTCAGCGGCCCCAGGGTATGTGGGATCTTAGTTCCCTGACCAGGGATTGAACGCACGTCCCTTGCATTGGAAGGTGGACTCGTAACAACAGGACCGCAAGGACCACCCTAATGCAGTCTTATCTTTATAAATCTCATAATCTTGCCTCAGATTGACTTATCATTATTGCCTGGGCTATTGCATCAGTGTGTGTATGTGTGTGTGTGCGCGCACGCATGCATGCATGCACACACAGGTGTGAAGTCCCTTCAGTCGTGTCTGACTCTTTGAGACCCCATGGACTGTAGCCCACCAGGCTCCTCTGTCCATGGGATTCTACAGACAAGAATACTGGAGTGGTTTGCCAACTCCTTCTCCAGCGGATCTTCCCGACCCAGGGATCAAACCTGCATCTCTTACGTCTCCTGCGTTGGCAGGCAGGTTCTTTACCGCTAGCGCCACCTGGGAAGCCTGCCTCTGTCTTTGTCCTCTTTGCAAATTGTTCCTCACACCTCTTTCTAGGGACACCCATCTCAGTCTCTGCCCTCTGCCCAATGGCACTCAGACCCCCGCCGCCCCTCCCCGCAGGGGTCAGTGCTCCGGCCGCACTCATCCACTTATCGGCTCGGCGGCCCGCCCAGGCCCCGCGCAGGAGTCTCCGCCGCCTGCCGCGGCTCTCCACTCTCCAGCGTCCTCCTTGCTCCTCAAGGAGTCTGCTCAGGCTCCCCGTGTTTTGTGAACAAGACTTTCCCTGCTGTCTGCTCTCCTGGCGGCTCAGCCTGCGGTCTCCTCCTCCTCTTGCAGGATGACCTCTCGCAGAGCTCTTTACAGGCTCTTTTAGCGTCTTCTGTGGCCTTGCCAGCATCCTTGACTAGAGATGCTGGAGAGCGCCGGGTGGGCGGGGTTTTTGTCTTACCCATCTTCACCCGGCCTGCCCCATCTGCTGGCGTCCACTGAATGCTGGCCGCATGCCTGGTCCCTTCGTCACCTGAACAGCGGTTGTCAAGAACCACTAGATCTACCAAGAGCTTCCTACCACCCTTACGGCCGCAAGTGTCCCTGTGGACCAAGTACCTCCAGAGTGCTTCTCCCTCCATCACCCGCAGCTCGTGTCTCTGCCTCTTCCCGCCTCCTTTTCTCTGTCTTCTGACGGCTTCACGCAGACTCAGAGAGTACAAGTCGCACGAAGAAAACCACCTCTTTTCTGGCTTAGACATCGAAGGTGGCTTCCATCACCCTTCGAATAAAAAAATGCCTTACCTTGCCTTGCAAGGGTCAGGGTCTTGCCTGGTCTGCCTCCCCAACCTCCGGGACTGACGGGCCAGGAAGAGGGCCCTTGCCGGAACCGACCCTGCCGGCACCTTGAGCTCCGACTTCCAACCTCCAGAGCTACGAGAGTAAATGCCTGCAGGTTACGCCCCCAGCTGGTGTTTTGTTATAGACTAAGGCCAGCTGCCTGAGCGCGGCTTGAGTACTTCAGCCCATCCTGGTTTCTACGGTGATTTTGGTGTCTAACATTGATTTGGGATCTTCCCTTCCAGCTTCAAGCTTGCTTACGTTCTCTAGCCTCTTTTCTTTTTCCTACTTACACACCCTCCAACATACACAACTCCCTTGGCACACACAGCATTCAAAGAAACTTCTGAGCTCCTGCCCAATCTAAACCCTACTGTGACTTTAAGTGGGTCCTTTAAATAACTCTTGACAGGAAGAATTGAAAAAGACCTCAAGTTGAAGAAAGGATCTCTAGGTCTATTTTTGGACTGATCTTCCCATCTTTCAAAGGCTGTAATCTGCCAAGGAAGCATAATGTAATGACCTGGATGCATTAGTAGCAAGAATATTGTCACATTCCCCTGCTCTGTGTACACAAATGGGGCGTTAACTTGACTGTGAGTAATGCTAGGAACTATGTAAATAAATTCCCATTTACAGTAGCTTGTTTCTCCTTTTCACTCCAATTTTTGAAATTCGTTCAGTAACTTTTTTTTTTTTTTTTTAAGGTGTATTTAAATACCTGTAGCCTCTCTCAAGCCATTAAAAATAAAGTAAAGTTCAAGGCCCACATTATCTGGTGGCCACTGCACTCAGGTAGCTTTTCTCCTGTTAATGCCACCCAGCAAAATAACCACAGAATCAGCAAAACTGCTAATAACACGTTCTTCAAACTTAATACAGCATAATGGACCCTCTAAGAGCCAATCCCTTTGGGAAAAACAGCGAAGTAAAAGGTCCCCCACTGATTTCATGAGTAGTCCTATGGAGTCTGGAGAGGCTTAAAGGTGGTTCTTGGAGCAAACATATTATTGAAAGGCTCTGGTGTTTTAAACAGTTGGAGCAGGTTAAAGAAATAAGGCTCCCCCGCCCCACCACACCCCCAACCTTCTCCAAACCAAAACCAACCCAGGCCACGGGCGGACACGGTAAACCAAGCCTTTCTGTTTTCCAGGGTCAGAGAGCACCTGTCCACACCGGGGATCCGGCATCACTTACTTGCGGGCAGGGCCACCAGGTTCCCAGATGTCTCTAATGAGAAGTTTGTCTGACAGGTTTTCCCTTGTTGTGATTCTCGTCCTGTCCCGAATTCCTTTGGTAAACATTTGTTGAAGACCCTCCACATGCCAGGGCTTCCCGGGTGGCATTAAAGAATCCGCCTGCCAGAGCAGGATATGTAAGAGACACGGGTTCAACCCCTGAGTCCTGATGATTCCCCTGGAGGAGGGCATGGCAACCCACTCCAGTACTCTTGCCCGGAGAATCCCATGGACAGAGGAGCCTGGTGGGCCACGGTCCATGGGGTCACAATGAGTCGGACATGACTGAGCGACCGATACACACTCCCCTGCCAGGCACCATGCCGCTCTGCAAACCTCTCAAAGGAGGCTCTGCAAACCTCCCTGAAATGCCGCTTTTGAAGTAAGAGAGACAGAGGTGCAGAGGGGATGAGAAGCTGGTGTGCCCAGTGTTCAACCACGTTTGATGGTTTTAAAGAAACTGAAGAATTTTCAGTCTTCAATTAATTAAATATTTGCTGAAGGTCTGACAGCTGTCTATGTGTGTGCTACTAAATGCCTACACTAGCTGAGAACACTGATTGCTTTTGGGGAGAAGGACTGGTTTTGCTTTTCTATAGCACCTATCACTCTCAGAAACTGTCTCATATATTTTTTTTTGCTGACTTACTTATTGTCTATTTCTCCCACTATCATGCAAATGCTTCCTAACAGCTTTAGCTCCAGTAACTAAAATAGTGCTTGGTATATTTTAGATTCCTAATAGTTTCTGCTTTTCCTTTTAAGTGGAAATGAGCTTAGCATTCAGAGATGGGAGTGAGACTTACTTTTACCCATTTGCCATTTTTTTTACGGCTCAACTATTTAACTTTTTACTTTGAAAAATTCAAATACATGCACACATAAATAAACGTCCATATATTCATCATCCCAGACTAATGATCACCTCACGGCCAATTTGTTTCACATATGTCTCCCCTCCCATCCTTCTGCTCCAGGTTATTTTGAAATAAATCCTAGACATCATTATATTTTTAAACATTTCAACATGCAACTATAACACATTCCATACCTCAACAAATAAACAATAATTTGTTAATATAAAATATCCAGTGTTCACATCTCCCTAATCAGTGTCATTATTTTTTTGTTACAGGTTGTTTGAATTTTATTTAACAGTGTGCATGTATTTTTATACAATCAATTATAGTTGCTAGTTGTTCACAGTCTAGTAGAGGATATGGCTTTACCTCTCTGTCTATCCTTCCTTCCGTCCATCCTTCCATCCATCCCACCAAGTAAATACATAATATTGTTAGTCACTCAGTTGTGTCCGACTCTTTGTGACCCCGTGGACTGTAGCCCACCAGACTCCTCTGTCCATGGGATTTCCCAGGCAAGAATACTGGAGTGAGTTGCTATTTCCTTCTCCAAAGTAAATACATGTTAAGTGACTATTATGTGCCAAACAGTGTTCCAGATGCCCAGGATGCATTTGTGAACAAAAAGAAAAACAAAATTCCTGCTCTCCTAAAGCTTTTACTCTAGCTGAGGGAGGCCGGTTTCAGGGATTTTCCTGGTGGTGCAGTGGCTCAGACTCCACACTCCCAATGCAGGGGCCCCAGGTCCGGGAACTAGATCTCGTACACTAACCGAGAGTTCAAATGCCGAAACTAAAAAAAAAGATCCTGCATGCCAGGTTGAAGATCGTTTATGTCACAATGGAATGAACAAGTAAATATTAAAAGAAAAGCCGAAACACCTGTACATAAAAAGTTGATCACAATGCAATGTAACATGAGTTATAACAGAAGGGAAAGTGTCTTCATAAGATTGACATAAGAGATTCAAAGTGCGTAGGCCCTTAATGTAGCATTTAAAATTTGCAACATTTCATATTCTGATAAAACTCTGTAGACAGAGAATACTGATTCTTTCTATAAAGAGTTAAGTATACTAAAACCACATTTTAATAAAAACTTGTTCGCAACTGTGTTGACTGGGCTGTGTTATTATATATCAAGTCATGATAACTGGGGGCTGGAACATTATTTGCCAGGGTTCGGAAGATCAGCCTTGGTTATTCATGTTACAGATCTGGGACCAGTCCGACACCAGGTTCTGGCGTATTGTCTGCAAACAGCGGACTGGAGTTTATGTGAACCAGGCCAGTGGGTATAAACTAATGCTCCTCTAGCAAGTCTCCTTAGAGAGAACCTTTTGTTAGAACACGGACAACATCAGTGAAGGCGCCATTCCTAGATCAGAAAGTATCAGTTTAGGAAAAGCAGAGTTATTGGTAGGCTCTATTAAACTCCAAAGTATTTTTGATCAGTACTGAACCCACATTGAAATGCAGCATTTTAACTCCTGAATGGAAATGCCAGGAGCATTTAAAAGCAATGTTAAAACAGAAAAGGGCCAAGTTTGGCCAAAAGATCCAAACTTGTTGGATCATCAAGACAGTTACCTTGAGTTTTTTGGTTACAATTGAAATCTGCTTGAAAGAGGATGGGAGGAACTCTTGACAAGATACTCCAAAGACTGTGAGGTAACAGTTCTGCTTTTTATACGAGTCCCTCAAAACTTCTGCCTCTGAATGCTATTCTTTCCTACCCAGCAGTCACTTTGTGACGAGGAGGATGAACCCTTGTTCTTTCAAAGGTTTAGTAGTTCAAAGCGTTTCTGAAACAGCTCCCTTATGCTTGCTTCCAAAGACAGTTAACAGTTACGTAAGAAAACAATCCACTTTCTTTTTTTGTTTGTCTATTGTTAAAGGTTTACTTATTTATTTGGCTGCACCGAGTCTTACTTGTGGCATGTGGGATCTTGGTTCCACAATCAGGGGTGGAACCCGGGCCTCCTGCATTGGGAGCTCAGAGTCTCAGCCACTGGACCACCAGGGAAGTCTCTACACTTCTTGTTGAATGATGTACTGATTTCATATTTTATCCATGACTGGATTGCTAGAGCTCTGAGGGCAGGAATCATAGCTTACACTGTTTTGCTTTTCTACACCATCTAGTAGAGGTGAGCACGCAACTTTATGGGATAGCAGAGGGCTGAGTGCTTGACTTGGAGTAAATGGACCAGAATTCTAGACCTCTGCTTCTAAGCCACCTGAGGACACTCCTGTGACGCTTGATGGGCTTCTGGCGTGACGGTGGGTCTTAACTAGTTTCCTGGTGCTGCCAGAACAGACTCCCAGAGACTAGGGGACTTACAACAGGAGACATGTATTCTCTCATACATGAGGCCAGAAGTCTGACACCTGCAGGGCAGGCCACACTCCATCTCAAGGCTCTAGGGGAGATTTCTTCCATGTTTTCTGCAGCTTCTGGTGGCTCCGCTGTTTCTTGACTTCCAGTCTCTGCCTCTGTCGTCACATGGTCTTTTTCTCTGCACCTCAAATCTCCTCTCTTTCCTCACATAAAGACACTCAGTCATTTGATTTAGGACTCATCCTAAATCCAGGATGCTCTCATATTGAGATCCTTAACTCTTGAGAGTCCCTTGGACTGCAGGGAGATCCAACCAGTCAATGCTAAAGGAAATCAATCCTGAATATTCATTGGAAGGACTGACGCTGAACATGAAGCTCCAGTACTTTGGCCACCTGATGCAAAGAGCTGACTCATTGAAAAAGACCCTGATGCTGGGAAAGATTTTCAAAATGCTTTCATTTCATCTTCAAAATTAATTTGTTATTCTTAGATGTCAGTAAGTCAATTTTCCAAATGTTTCATGTTTAAATTGTCTTAAAGTTACCTACTCTCAAGAAAACCTAGGCTTTTAAAAGAACGCTTGGGTGGGAATGAGGTTTGAAATAGTGAAAAAAATTGACATAACATTTATTTCTTGTGTCTTGTTTGGAAAAGAATGCTTGGCAGCCTTTGAGATCAAATGGAATGATCATTTAACTATATATCAGTTTCATCTAAGGTTACTTCATTTTCATGTGTGTTAGGACCAAGCCTCCCTTCTGTACTTGGGGAGAAGGTTTGTGACACTTCCCCCACATATGGAGACCATATTTTCTGAACCCTAAAACTGGAGCATATATATGCCCTGAAGATGTTTTGGCACAAAACATCTGATGTTGGGTCAGAATATTAAAAACCAAGAATACAATGGGAAATAACTTACATATTTTTCTTAAAGCACATTTTTCTTAAATTGACCTGACAATCCAAGTTTTCTAAGAATGACTTTCCTCCTCTAAAAATAAATTAACTCAGATGCTCCTTACCGTTAATCTATTGGATTAACAGGATGACTTTCACATGAACATCATTCTATTGTGTAACGTGATTAGGGTAAAGTGCAAAAAGTATTGAGTGGTGTAATGAATATAGGAAAGCATATAGCTTCTTTTCTCTTGGATGCTTACTGTTGTGAAAGTGCAGCTCTGATGAGAAAGTTCGCCATGTTGGTACAATACTGCCTGTGGGCAGATGCTCAGCTAGTCTTCCACAGGAGAGATAATTAAGAGACAATGGTATAGAATCGCGTGTTGCAGCTCGCACCAGTGCTCCCAAGTGTTGACCTTGCAGCTTCAAGCAACTTAGAGAATGGCTTGGTTTTCAAAATTACAATTCCTCCCAGGTTCTAGAGGGAGGCACAGATGAGATTCTTCAGAGTTTACTCCATCTCAGAAATGGTAAAATGCCTAGTGTGGGGAAAGTTGCCCTCTCCTTGGAGAGGATACTAGAATTTCAGGGGCTTCAAAAATGCAGGACATATAGAAGCCTCGGAAAAGCTGCCAGAAGGAGGCAGTTTTCTATTTCACGCAACTCTTTGCAATAACAGGAAGGTGGAGAGTGAGTGGGAGAGAAACGAAAGGGGAAAACCACCGACTGGGAGCATAGTTCAGAAAGGTTAGCATAGAGGTGACTGCCTCTTTCCGTGTGGGCTGCGTGGTCACACGCTTCTCAATTACATATAACCTTTTAATCAAAATGCTAAGAAGGGGAGGAGTTTGGGTTGTCAACATTAGAAGTACAGGAAGACTTTGGAGATATTACAGGTCTGGGTCCAGACTGTCCTAACACAGCGAGTATTGCAATAAAATGAACCCCATGCATCTTTGGTTCTCCAGTGCACCTAAAAGTTATGTTTGCTCTATGCTGTAGCCTGGTAACTGCACAACAGCATTATGTCTAAAAAAAGCAATGCACTTAACACTAACTGAAACACACTTCAGTGCTAGAAAAAGCTCATTGTCCCCTGAACCTTCATCGAGTCAAAATCTTTTTGCAGTAGTAACATCAAAGATCACTGATCACAGATAATAAGACAATAATAAAAGTTTAAATATTGCTAGAATTACCGAAATATGACGTAGAGACAGGGAAGGAGCAAATTCTGATGGAAAAATGGTCCTGATAGAGACTGGTGGATGTAGAGTTGCCACAAACCTTCAGTTTTGTAAAAAATGCAATATGTGGGAGGTGGAGTAAAGTGAAGCACAGTAAAACAATGGTGGTGCTAGTGGTAAAGAGTCTGCCTGCCAATGCAGGAGACATGGGTTTGATCCTTGGGTGGGAAAGATCCTCTAGAGTAGGAAATGGCAACCCGCTCTAGTATTTTTGCCTGGAAAATTCCATGGACAGTGGAGCCTGGCGGGCTGCAGTCCATGGTGTCTCAGAGAACTGGACATGACTGAGCAACTGAGCAAACACACACACACAAGCCTGTATCCTACTGTCGAAACCAGACAAGAAAAGTGCTAGTCAAGAAACTTATGGCAATATGGCAACCGTGGGAATCTGCTTGGTTGTACAAACTGGGGTGAAATTGAATAGCATTGAAAGAGACCCAAATCTCGATGAACAGAATAAAGTCATATAAAAAAATAATTCAGAGAACCAGTACTTTCTGCCCAAGAATATCATCAACCCCCTTCAGCACTGCATTGAATGCAGTCTATGTGTTCACATGTGTGTGTGTCTCAGCAATAACTAAACCAGACTTTCTTCGTGTGAAGGTTATTTGGGGATCAGTTAAATGCAATAAATATTGTCTCATGTGTAGAACCCCCTATGTGTGCTGTCTTTTCAAAATATTGATTTCCTTTTATTCCATTCAAAAAGAAGACCCACGAGGCGCAGAGAGAGGAGGGCGCTGTCTCCGTGTGAATACTAATAGGGGAATCAAGGGAACAGAGGCACTTCAAGTTTCATCTTTCCGTTTCCTAGAGGCGCAAACTCTGCAAGTTGTCACCTTGGTGTATTCAGCGCCTTTTGAAGCACTAGACTCCTCCGGAGAGAATGTCAGCCCCAGCCCTGGGCAGTTTTGACAAACAGAGTATATATTGATACATGATAAAGTATGCTAGAAATCACCCCAGTGCTAAGGGCTACTATAGTTTTAATATCATCATTTGAATTAACAAGCATTCTGTGGAGAAATAATGAGCTTTCATTATTCAGAACATCATCCTTACCCGGGGAACTCAGAAACCATTAGCTCTTGAGAACTTAATGAAAAGATGATAAAGAATGTTTTAGATAAAAGTTTGAACGAGCACACTTGATAACGGAGGTAAAATATTAATGTTTGCTCGGATGATGTATTGGGGTGGCTGAGCCGGGCTTAGCGGAGCCACGGCGCCAAGGGTGTGATGAGCCTGGGGGGCCGCTGGGCCAGCCCGAGGCCCGGCGCGGGAGCTGCTCTGCCCAGCATCACCGCGCTGACTGCGTGGCCAGGTTTCTCTTAGACTTACGGACAAGACGGGAGTCTGGTGGTATCGGTAAAGTGTGATCAACAGGTATTGATGGACAGATTCAGAACGGGCTTCTCAAGGGATTTTTTTTATTGGAGTGAAATTGCTTTATAATGCTTCGTTAGTTGCTTCTGTAGAACAAAGTGAATCAGCCATGTGTATACACGTGTCCCCTCCCTCTCAGACCTCCCCCACATCCCCCATCCCACCCATCAGGGTCATCACGGGGCACCCAGCCGAGCTCCCTGCACTGTCCAGCAGCTCCCCTTAGCTATCTGTTTTTTTTTTTTTTTTTTCTTTTTTAGGTCTCTAATGTTTTAAATATAGATAAAATACTTGAGTTTATGTGGTCAATATTTTGTTTCTCATGTCTTAGTCTGATTAAAAGACTAAGAAATTTTAGGTGAGCCTTTCAGTTCTACATCTTAAGCATAAATCTGCATTGGGAAGGGGAAGAAAAAAGAAGTGGATAACAAGCAAGAAAGGGACTATATCTTTAACACTTGGACATCAGTGTGAATGGTCTCTGAACTGGTAGATGCAACTTGATCAATGTAGACATGAAATAAGAATAAAGCTTACAGTTGAGCTCTTGGAAAATGCAGAAGGTAGAAGACAAAAAAGCGCCATTCTCTTGTTTCGCTGTACAAAGATCCCCCCTGGTAATACTGTCAGCCTTTTTCTTTGCAGGTTTTAGATTATTTACATGGCAACGACCATGTAGCATAAGCAGAATTATGTATGTTGTCATTTTTAGAGACTATTTCTGGTTATAAAAATAATACAGGATTATCTAAAGCTGGAAGATACTGGAGATTATTAAAACTTTTGTCCATGAAGATCACCCTGGAGAGCTTATTAAAAGCACAGTCTCCTGGACCCCACCTCAGAACTACTGAATAAAATATCCAGCGAAGAGGCAGTCTCAGGGGTAGAACTGTCCAGGTTAGACTCTTTTGGTCTCATCACTTAGCAGTACGTTGCCTTGAGCGTATTTTTTCACCTCTTGAAGCTGCAGTTCTCTCATTTATAAATTAAGGCTAAAAAGAGTACATACCTTAAGGCTTTTACAGGGATTAAATGGCATAATGCCCATAAAACACATAGAATATTGGTCGGCACATAGCGAGAATTCAAATGCTAGCAATTAATATTATTATTAATATTATTACTATTGTAACCCATCTTCTCTGTTACAAGCAACTGTAATGGACCATTAGAATCATGATGTACCCTAAGTCTTTTTTATCTCATATTTAAGAGTACAGTTACGATTGTATTAGTGTGGATAGACTGATTTGTACTCAGAATCCTTTCCAAACTTATTCTAGTTTGTATTCCTGTACATTTCTCCCTTGTATATAAGATTCTGAACATAATTTAGGTTCCAGAAAGTAGCTGAAATAGATGCACTTACCTAAGATTCTGAGGGCTTCCCAGGTGGCTCAGTGGTAAAGAGCCTGCTTGCCAGTGCAGAAGATGTGGGTTCGATCCCTGGGTTGGGAAGATCCTCTGGAGAAGGGCATGGCCACCCACTTTTGTGTTCTTGCCTGGAGAATCCCATGGTCAGCGGAGCCTGGTGGGCTATAGTCCACGGGGTCACAAAGAGTCGGATGTGACTGCGTACACACACGCACACACATATGCAAGATTTGGAAAGTGGGAGTGAGGTAGATGCTGTATTTCTGCGGGTTAATTTTCCTAGTAAGTGCGGATGCGTGGGAAATCAGTTTTTCTGCGACAGCATCAGCAGGCGTCTCTTAAAAAATATTTGGCTGCCTTGGTCTCAGTTGCAGCACGTGGAGTCTCGATTGCATTACGAGGGCTCTTTCATTGCGGTGTGCAGGCTTAGTTGCTTCCTGGCAGGTGGGATCTTCGTTCCTGGACCAAGGATTGAACCCATGTCCCCTGCATTGCAAAGAGGATTCTTAACCACTGGACCACCAGGAAAGTCCTATAGGACTCTTAATAGCTGATGAAATAGAGCTGGGGGTGGGTGGAGAGTGGGCCCGTTTGCTAGTGGATATCATAGCAAGCGTCTTGGCTGGCATGGTGCTGGTGAACTTCAGGAGGTGGTTCCTCCCTCCTGTGGGACCAGACTTCCTAGTCACCGAAGAGGCTCCTTTGGTGGCTGAGTTTTGTGACTTTGGAAATCATTCCTGAAACCTAACCCAGAGGCTGTTTCCTCAGGCTTTCCAGCAGCCTAGGAACCCACTTAAAGCTTATAGTAAACCGGCTTCTGCTAAACCAGCCAGACTGGATCTTGTTCTTTGCAAAGGAAACCTGACAATACATTGAATATACTGCTTCAAAATCATAATTTAGTAAAAGTATTTGCGAGTCTTAGAAGGAAGAAGGTAATAGAGAGGAATTTGTGTCACATGGAATACATGATAGGCTAGTTTATTGGTCTTTACTAATCATAAAACCATACTTAAGTTTCTCAATAGATGTTTTATTTTTTTCTCATTATTCGTTTTAAAGATGCAGGGAAAAAATCAATATTTAAGAAACTTGGCAATGAAAATGGCCTTTGTGTTGGTGTTGGTGGTTCTGCTTTTGTGCAGGGCAAAAAAAGCACTTTTGTATCTGCCATGTGAAAAGTTTGGTCATTGTTAGTAAATGCTGGCACAGGACAGCATTATTTCTTGTTATAAGTGATTATCAAAGAAGTCAAGAATTTAGAGCATGTGACTTAGAAAGCATTTCTGATGTTGGGAGCGTAACAGCTTCAGAAGTAGCAAAGGGAATAGTTGGGTTGAAAACTGTAGAGAAAAGCTCTGTTCTTTGGCTGCAGAAGCAATTTAAAAACAACATTCTTGGGTAATGATTTTTCCTGCATCTTTAAAATGCATATTGAAAAAGCAAAGTTATGGTTTTGTTTAATTAGCAAAGAACAATAAACTGCCCCATGACAGAGGCTCTTTCTGTTGCCTTCTGTCATCAAATAAAACTCGGCAGGGTTAAATTCAAGGATCATAGGTTGTTTTTTTTTGTTTTCGTATCTCTCTCTCTCAAAATTCTGTAAGCAATTTTAAGCAGAATACAAAATTGTGTATTCTGGCATTTAGGGCTAAAGGGAAGAAATCTGATGACAGTTTGGTTTTTATTCCATTGCAGATGATGTTTCTGCCTTTATATTTTGTGTATACATTTAGAGAATGTAACTAAAACACAAAACAAATGAAAATGGTGAAGGCAGTTGGGAAGACTTGAAGAGGTACGTTGCATATTGGGAGATGTAGTCCTCACCAGGTATAGTGCATTCTGGGAAATGGAATCATGTATTTCATTGGCCCAGGTAAACTTTGGGAGGAGGGGTTAGAATAAAGACAAGATGTATCTTTTTTAAAAAATGAGAAAACAGAAACACACCAAAAGAGGCTTATGGAAAAATATTGTAGAATTAGGGGAAAAATCATCACCTTAAAGTCTCAGAGAAATACAAAGTATTACCTTCTTCAGTTCAGTTCAGTCGTTCTTTGTGACCCCATGTACTGCAGCACACCTGGCTTCCCTGTCCATCACCAACTCCTGGAGTTTACTCAAACTCATGTCCATCGAGTCGGTGATGCCATCCAACCATCTCATCCTCTGTCGTCTCCTTCTCCTCCTGCCTTCAATCCTTCCCAGCACCAGGGTCGTTTCCAATGAGTCAGTTCTTTGCATCCAGTGACCAAATATTGGAGTTTCAGCTTCAGCATCAGTCCTTCCAATGAACACCCAGGACTGATCTCCTTTAGGATGGACTGGTTGGATCTCCTTGAAGTCCAAGGGACTCTCAAGAGTCTTCTCCAACACCACAGTTCAAAAGCATCAATTCTTCAGCGCTCAGCTTTCTTCATAGTCCAACTCTTACACCCATACATGACTACTAGAAAAACCATAGCTTCTACTAGACGGACTTTTGTTGGTAAAGTAATGTCTCTGCTTTTCAATATGCTGTCTATGTTGGTCATAGCTTTTCTTCCAAGGAGCAAGCATCTTTTAATTTCATGACTGCAGTCAGTATCTGCAGTGATTTTGGAGGCCCCTCCCACCCCCCCAAAAAAAGTCTTTCACTGTTTCCATTGTTTCCCCATCTATTTGCCATAAAGTGATGGGACCAGATGTCATGATCTTAGTTCTCTGAATGTTGAGTTTAAACCAACATTTTCACTCTGCTCTTTTCCTTTCATAAAGAGGCTCTTTAGTTCTTCTTTACTTTCTGCCATAAGGGTGGTGTCATCTGCATATCTGAGGTTGTTGGTATTTCTCCCGCCAATCTTGATTCCAACCTGTGCTTCATCCATCCAGTACATCAGTATTTCTCATGATGTACTCTGCATATAAGTTAAATAAGCAGGGTGACAATTTACAGCCTTGAGGTACCCCTTTCCTGATTTGAAACAAGTCTGTGGTTCCATGTCCAGTTGTAACTGTTGCTTCCTGACCTGCATACAGATTTCTCAGGAGGCAGGTCAGGTGGTCTGGTATTCCCATCTCTTTCAGAATTTTCCACAGTTTGTTGTGATCCACACGGTCAAAGGCTTTGGTGTAGCCAATAAAGCAAAAGTAGATGCTTCAGGTAACAACAAAGAAAAATTTAGAGATGGCTTGGCATTCTCCATGGATACAAACACTATGGCTAGATCTTGCTTCTTGGGTAAGAATATGCAATGGAAGGTCGGGTAGAGCAGCACTGGTCAGATTCCTGAGATGGAACATATGTAACCTGCTGCTGCTGCTAAGTCTCTTCAGTCGTGTCTGACTCTGTGCGACCCCATAGACAGGAGCCCACCAGGCTCCCCTGTCCCTGGGATTCTCCAGGCAAAAATGCTGGAGTGGGTTGCCATTTCTTTCTCCAGTGCATGAAAGTGAAAAGTGAAGGTGAAGTCGCTCAGTCATGTCCGACTCCTAGCGACCCCGTGGATTGCAGCCTACCAGGCTCCTCCATCCATGGGATTTTCCAGGCAAGAGGACTGGAGTGGGGTGCCAGTGCCTTCTCCATGTGTAACCTACTGATTGCTTATTCTCAAACTGCTCCATTATCCTCGCAGTATGTGTTATTTCCTTTCAGATTCTAGGAATCAATTGTCTAGTTCTCTTAGATTTCAACATTGTTATAGACTCAATTATGTTCCCAATATTCATATGATGAAATTCTAACTCCTAGTAGCTCACAATCTGGCTGGACATAGGTGTCTTTAAAAAGGTAATTTAGGTTAAATGAGGTTACAGGGGAGGATTGTACTGCAGTATGACCAGTATCCTTATAAGGAGAAGAAATTTGGACACACTAAAATGCTAACTGGAAAAGATACACACACATCCATGTTCATAGTTACACTATTCACAAAAACTGAGTCCAGGAAGCAACCTAGGTGTCCATTGGAAGATAAGTGGGTAAGGAAGATGTGGCATATATATATATATTATATACATAATGGGATGTGTATACCACATCTTCTTATATATATATATATATATAAAGAAAATGGAACATTACCCAGTCATAACAGAACAAAACATTGCCATTTGCAGCAACATGCATGAACCTAGAGAATATTATAATAAGTGAATGAAGTCAGATAAAAACATGATATGATATCACTTACATGTGGAAACTAAAAAAAATGATGCAAATGAATTTAGTTATAAAAGAGAAACACATTCACAGACACAGAAAACAAACTTTTGGTTACCAAAGGGGAAAGGGGTAGGAGGAAGGATAAATTAGGAATAGAGATCAACAGACAGTCACTGCTATAAATAAAAGGATAAACAGCAAGGGTTTACTGCATAGTACAGGGAACTATATTCAATATTTTCTAATAATCTATCTACCTGTATATATTTCTAATAACCTGTATACCTTAAACTGACACAATATTGTCAACCAACATAGATAAAAATAGTAAAAAAAAAAAAATAGAATTGATTAATAGAGCATCTTTGTTCAGGCAGCTGTAACAGAATACCATAGGTGGCATTAACAACAGAATTTATTTCTCATGGTTCTAGAAGCTGGGAACTCCACAGTCAAGGTGCTAGCATGTTTGGTGTCTGGAGAGAGCTGACTTACTGGCCATGGAAAGCTGTCTCCTTATTGGAACTTCACGTGGCGAAGGACAAAGGGAGCTAGCTCTCCAGACTCTCTTTTATTTTTTTTTATTTATTTATTTATTTTTTTAATATTATTTTATTAATCGAGATGGGGAATACGTGTAACTATATGGCTGATTCATGTCAATGTATGACAAAACCCACTGAAATGTTGTAAAGTGATTGGCCTCCAGACTCTCTTTTAGAAGGGCGCTCGTCCCACTCACGGAAGGCTCCATCCTCATGACCTATTTACTTCCCAAAGCCCCCACCTCTTAAGACCATTGCCTTGGAGGTTAGGATTTAACCTGTGAGTTTTGGGAGGACACAAACATTCAGTTTATAGCAGAGAGGTTCTTTTATAAATTCTAGCTATGAAGCCATTGGGTTATATGGATTTCATCCCAGTTTGCGGTATCTCTTTTCACTTGTCTTTGATGCAGAGAATTTTTGTTTTCCTAATGCTATTTAAGCAGGCTACCAGCAGGGTGCTATAAACTCTGAGCAAAGCCGTTTTCTTCACTCAGACAGCTTTTATTTTCTGATATACAAATTGGTAGGTGCCTTTAAAGCAGACTACTGTTTGTCTCAGTTTTCTTAACACTTAGATTAAGGCAAACTCTGCCTGACAACTGTGAAAAGTATAATTTATCTATAAGAAAATTACTTGTAAGGATTATATTTGTATATTTAATATAAAACAATAATTTAAAAAAATTTAAATTTTATACTGAAGTATAGTTGGTTTCCCATTGACTCAGTGGTAAAAAGAATCTGTCTGCAATGCAGGAGACATAGGAGATGTGAGTTTGATCCCTGGGTCCGGAAGATCTCCTGGAGAAGGAAATGACAACCCACTCCAGTATTCTTGTCTGGAAAATCCCATGGACGGAGGAAACTGGTGAGCTACAATATGTGGGGTTGCAAAGAGTCAGACATGACTGAGCAACTAAACACACACATACATAGTTGATTTGCAATGTTGTGTGAATTTCAGGTGTACAATAAGCTGCTTTAGTTATACATATTCATGTATCTATTCTTTTTCAGATGTTTATTAGTAGTCTTATTGTCCTAGAGGACAACCGCACTTTTTGAGAATTAAATGTTTTTCTCTATTTCCGGGTACATTTGATTTTTCCACATGACGTCAATGATTATTTATTGATTTGTTTAGCTTATGTGTGAATGATACTGAGGATTCATTAGGATCTGAAGCACATTAAGCTTCATGGTATTTTAAAGCAACTTACAATTACTTAGCGAATGTATGTGAACCAATTGCATTTCATATTTACTTTACATTAAATCCAGTTGCATATTTAGTCTACTTTGTTTCTTTAACATTAGGCTAAATATAAACAGATGTGTATCTTTCTATTGTTAAGCTTCCTTGCAGAATACATTTTCAGTTAAGTTACTCAAACTGTGATTGTCAGATGGACGTTGCCATGGCTCAGAAGAAAGTTTATCCATAATATAAAAAACAAATGATAGTATTATCAACAAAGAAATTTTTTTATTATCAAAAAAGCGAAACTCACAAAACCCGAATTGCAATATTGTAAATCATTGACAGATTTTACAAAATTAATTTTATTTCTAAAAGTTTGCTATTACTTTAATAACAATACTCTTTCCCTACTTACCCATTTTTAAAAAAGTTCATGTGAAAAATGCAAAGTGTTTCAAAGTGTATTTGAAAACCCTTCATTAAGATTTTTCTTGGCACCAGGGCATACTAAGAGGCTGCTTCTACATGTAGATTTTATCTCTGTGTAGACTTGTAGCTTTGTGGGAAAGTTTTCAGTTCAAAACTGGTTTCTTGAATATCCTTAAAGTATATAAATTGATATCATGTTTCAAATAAAATATAAGTTGTTTAAAGAATTTATGTATTCTTTTGGCTTGGACAAATGTTAATTTACTGAAGAAGATATAGGAGGAGAGGTGTCTTTTTAGGTATATGGCCTCTCTGCTATGGACCACGTGTTTTGGCAGATATGATCGTGGTGGGGGTGATGGGGGGGACAGAGTTTAAGATCTAAAGAGAGCAAAGGATGGAGCACATCAGGAGAAAGAGAGAAAAATAAGCAGATTGGTTTGAAGTTGGACATAGATTTGAGGTGTTGAGGGAAAACGGCAGTTTCTACTCTTCAAAATTCCATCTGGGTGGTTTCCTACATGTCTGCAATAAAACTCTTGCACAATAAATGAAGAAAAAATATATATAAACATTTACATTTTATTGGGTGTAAAGCTCTTAAAGAGAGGCTGCTCACCAAGAGTATGAGGCTGCCTGGGTTTGACGGGGTGGACCCCGGCTGAAAGGCTGTGAGTCTGCTGTTCCCGGCCCTGCACCACGGCCTGTGCTGTCTTCCTTGATGACCATCCCTTGGCACAGAGGATCCCCACCAGCGAGGAGCAGAAATTTACCTGCCTGGACAAGAAGGAAAGCATGTACCAGAACCTGAACATCAATTTCACTCCGTGAGAACTGCCTTCCACTGGAAATGGGGATGATAGGATGTGGCAGACAAATGGGAATCAACTCTCACATAAACACCCTTGTCAGCGCTGGTTGCTAACAGATGCATTTAGGTAAACGCTGTTACCTCAAGAAGTGTTATCTTCTGGGGATCCTTATCATAATTTTATTTTAAATTCGAACAGCTGTTGTTTAACTACCACAGACCACAATTTATCTACAGCTCGGGGCCATAAAGTTAGCTTTAATGCACTCCGCTTCTTTCTCCCCCTTGTATTTGATTTAATTTCCATGCATCTGACACTCACATGCTATATACTATTTGCATATTTCAATATGTACTTTTGCAGATCCCATAAGTACTCAGGTGCTAAAAGAGGAAGAATAAATAAAAATGGAAGCTCCCAGTGACAAATTATATACAAAAAAAGGAAGAACAGCGCTCAGAGTTCACTTACATGTAAAATATTCTGAACAATAATAGCTCCTTGAGGACAACAAAGCAGGTTTTTCTGAGGGTGGTTGGTAAACGGATGTTTTTGCTGGCAGTGAAACACAGCACACTTATCTGAATTGAGCCCTAGGGTTTACCATACAGTAATGGAGAGAGAACTTTAGCTTTATTTAAGAAATCAACAAATGTGGCCACTTCCATAAACCCAAATCTTTCTAAAATAAATATTCATTGTTTTTCATTCATGAGATTATGAAAAATGAGGTTGCAGTTTCAAACAAAAGAAAACTCTGGGATAGATAGGAAAATAGTCACTCTTGGGGGAACTTTAAAAAAATGGGCCCCCGTGGGTTATGGCCCCATATTTAACAAAGGCACTTGGTGAGACAGGGCATGAGCTAATGCAGGGCCTGAGCGGCTGCTGGATAGAAAATCAATTTTGCTCAGGGTTGGATGGGCCCGAGACAGTTCTTTGGTCTTTACTACAGCATCTGAGAACTTCCAAGCAGAGGGCAGAGGACCCCAAAAGCCTTTTCTTCTCTCACTCTTTCAGCCTGGTTTGCAGACTCCTGCAAGTCTCAGAACCCCAGCTTCCATCTCTCCTTCCATTCTCTGAGGTTCAGTCATATGTCGGCAGGTGTGCTTGGCTTTCAGAACTAGATCAGGTGACCTTTAAGCTCCAGTCTTTTCTGAATCCTTGCTTCTTATAATCTAGTTTCAAACGTAAGTGAGGTTATGACCCCTACTGCCACAGGACGAGGCAGGCTCTGGAGTTCAGTGACTCTGGGACTTATTAATTTGATGGTCAGTTTTGCGGCAGCAGAGAGTTGTTTCCAAAATAGTGACTTCACAGATGCCCTAACACACATTGAGTCTTCCCTGGGGGCTCAGACAGTAAAGAATCTGCCTGCAATGCAGAAGACCTGGGTTCTATCCCAGGGTTGGGAAGATCCCCCTGGAGAAAGGAATGGTTATCCCCTCCAGTATTCTTGCCTGGAGAATTCCATGCACAGGGGAGCCTGGTGTGCTATAGTCCACAGGGCTGCAAAGAGTCAAACACAGCTGAGTGACAACAAACACACACACACACACACACCAGTAAAATCAACAAGTGCAAGAAAAGTACCCTCACTGGATTGATGAACAATACGAAAAAGATAGTCACACACCTGTCCTAGAGGTGTAACTGAAAAGTGGAATCACAGTGTGTTTTATTTCTGAACCATTATTGTTTATGGAAATGGAAACAGTCTAAGTAGAAACAAAGGGACAATGAGAAAGTGGGAAGGATTTGTAGGGCCTAATCTGGGGATGTGATAGTTGCTCCTGGGAAGAAAAGCTATGACCAATCTAGACAACGTATTTAAAAGCAGAGACATCACTTTGCTGTCAAAGGTCCATCTAGTCAAAGTTGTAATTTTTCCAGTAGTCATGTATGGATATGAGAGTTGGACCATAAAGAAGGCTGAGCACCAAAGAACTAATGCTTTTGAACTGTGGTGTTGGAGAAGACTCTTGAGAGTCCCTTGGACTGCAAGAAGATCAAACCAGTCCATCCTAAAGGAAATCAGCCCTGAATATTCATTGGCAGGACTGATGCTGAAGTTGAACCTCCAAAACTTTGGCCACCTGCTATGAAGAGCCAACTCATTGGAAAAGTCTCAGATGCTGGGAAAGATTGAGAGCAGGAGGAGAAGGGGATGACAGAGGATGAGATGGTTGGATGGCACCACTGACTCATTGGACATGAACTTGGTAAACTCTGGGAGATGGTGGAGGACAGAGGAGCCTGGGGTGCTGCAGTCCACGTGGTCACAGAGAGCTGGACTCCACTGAGGAACTGAACAAAAGCAACAACAACAAATGGGGTCACTATTATAAGGTCTGTCTGCTGAGCACACTTTCACCTTTGATTTTTTTGTTGCATGTGCTTCCAATAGAACACAGAATTGGATATCATTGGAGAAGGGACTAAATATTTTTAAGGAAAGTGACTTGGTACCCCAAATTTCATGGGAAAATTTGATCCTGTGAAAATTCTAAATTGATTTATGAACCAAAGAGAGTGAGATAAGCTACAGTAATCACCACCTGGCACTTCTGTGGCAACTTTCATCTGAAGGGTTCAGAGAATCTGACAAACCTTAACTAAGGAAGCCTCATGATGCCCCAGACTTCCCTGGTGGTTCAGCAGTTAAGAATCCTCCTGAAATGCAAGAACCACAGGAGATGTGGGTTCAATCCCTGGGTCAGGAAGATCCCCTGGAAGAGGGCATGGCAACTCACTCCAGTATTCTTGCCTGGAGAATCCCATGGATAGAGGAGCCTGGTGGGCTATCATCCATGGGGTCACAAGGAGTCGGATACGACTGGAGTGACATAGCTTGCATGCATGGACATTGGGGAGAATATGGTAAATTTGGCTTGAGATAAACAAGCCCTTGAAAATGAACTTCTTGGAAAGGTGACGTGATCTCCTGATGCACTTGGACTTGATTCTGTGGTATGATGAAAATCACATGTCAAGAAAAGTCTAAAGGATTGAGACAAAAATTCAGGATCATCTAATTAAGTATGAAGTAAAGTGAAAGTGAAAGTCTCTCAGTCATATCCAACTCTTTGCAACCCCATGGACTATACAGTCCTTGGAATTCTCTAGGCCAGAATACTGGAGTGGGCAGCCTTTCCATTCTCCAGCAGATCTTCCCAACCCAGGAATCGAACTGGGGTCTCCTGCATTGCAGGCAGATTTTTTAGCAACGAGACTGTTGGGGAAGCCTAGGTTTGGGAGGTCATAATCACCACCCTGGTCTCATTTGGCTGCCATTATACTTAAGGGCGTGTGAGAGCTGGACCATAAAGAAGGCTGAGCACCAAAGAACTGATGCTTTCAAACTGTGGCATTGGAGAAGACTCTCGAGAGTCTCTTGGACTCCAAGGAGATCAAACCAGTCAATCCTAAAGGAGATCAACTCTGAATATTCATTGGAGAGACTGCTGGTAAAGCTGAAGCTCCAATACTTTAGGCACCTGATGTGAAGAGATGATTCATTGGAGAAGACCCTGATGCTGGGAAAGATTGAAGGCAGGAGAAGACGACAGAGGATGAGATGGTTGGATGGCATCACCGACTCAGTGGACATGAGTTTGAGCAAACTTTGGGAGATGGTGAAGGACAGGAATGCTTGGAATGCTGCATGGGGTCAGCATGGCGTCAGAAAGAGTCAGACACAACTGAGCAACTGAACAATAACAATACTTAAGGGCTTCCTTAAGGGATTCATAAAGAATCCGCCTGCAACACAGGAGACCCAGGTTCGATCCCTGTGTCAGGAAGGTCCCCTGGAGAAGAAAAAGGCAACCCACTCCAGTATTCTTGCCTGGAAAATTCCATGCACAGAGGAGCCTGGTGGGATATAGTCATGGGGTCACAAAGAGTCAGACACAACTGAGAACTATCACTCCCCCTACCCACATCACATACTTAAGAAAAAGAAAAAGAAGCCTAAATTAGGATTGACAAAAACTGCATTGTTTCCATATCTTTAGGTCCTAAAAAATCTTATTATATATTACAGTTCATTCAGGTAGGCAGAGGTCATCTTTAAAGGCTGAAGGTTTACAATGGAAGGTGTAGGTCTTAACTTTTAAACTCAGTGACCACATAAATGAAATATATACACATAAGCTTTTCTTGTTTAAGGAGAACGGTCCTGTATGTTTTTTCATAATTTGAAACTGGCGGGGCAAACGAAACAGGAAAGAAGATATACCTACATCTGCTGAGGAGAGGCATAGTTCAGATTTGATCCACATGCTGTTCCTTTAAAATGATCCTCCTTCTAAAGAGTATGTCATCACCCGGAAACACTAGAATAATTTTTGTTCCCACTGCAATTTTTCAGGTTTTGCTTCACAGAGTCAAGTTTTCATGATACTTGTTTTCCGTTCTAAGAACCTAAACTTATAATTAAAGCAGCTGTCATATGATCCATGGACGCTTGGACACCTCCCAGGGAAGACGGAAGGAGTGAGAGAGAGAGAGAAACAGACAGACCTTAGAATGCCTTCCTGTCCATGCTTCAGTTTAGAGGTCGACAATATGACTTTATTAAAAGAGAGAAGCACTCACTTGCTGTCTTTTATATGCCCAGTTCTTTCATCTTCAACAAAATTCCATTTATTGTTATTCTCAATTTATAGATTAGGAAATTGAGGCTCACAGAGGTTTCAGAACCTGCCTCCAGCTGGAAAGTTATAATGATAATATTTCACCCACAAATTTTAACCACAACAGCATGAATTCCTTTCTGTCTTGGTTTCATAAAATGGTACATTTTCTTTTTATAAGCAGAGGCAGAAAAAAAATATGCCACCTAATTAGCTTCACAAATGGTGACCCTGTTGTTTTCCGTGTATTTTGGGGGTAGATCTGATCTATATTTATTCAGTCCTGAGTCTGGCAGCACTAATGACCGGATGTGACCTCATTCAGCCTCTCACCAGTATGTGACTGATAGGCACATGTCAAGGTTGGAGACTTGAAAATGAAAGGACAGATGGGAAGGCAGGAGGGGAAAAAGTCTCCTTACATCTTTCTTTAAAATGCTTTCATAAAAATATGTTCCTTTAAATTGTTTTTTCATAATGAGAACGTAAGCTTTATCCTAAGACCAATCAGCTGAGGTCGTAACATAAACTGGAAAGATGACTGACACCTTGGCTGCAGCTTGGGAGTGATTCTGAAGTAGAGGACTTGGCTAAGACACACCCAGATCCTGGACATGCAGAACCTGTGGGACAATAAATGATGACAGCTCAAGTCACTAGGGCTTCCCTGGAGGCTCAGTGGGGAGGAATCCTCCTGCCATGCAGGAGACTCAGGTTCGACCCCTGGGTTGGGAAGATCCCCTGGAGAAGCAAATGGCAACCCACTTTAGTATTTGTGCCTGGGAAAACCCATCAACAGAGGAGCCTGGTGGGCTACAGTCCTTCTGGTCAAAAAAAGGTTGGACGTAACTTAGGGACTGAACAATGACAAAGTCATAAAGTTTAGAGGTAACCTGTCACACCGCAGTAGATAACCAATATGCATGGTAGCTGGTTTTTCCTTTCAGGCAGGACCACTTGCCTTGAGTTGTTGGTCTTGCTTGAAATCTGTAGCCAAGGGCATTCTCTCTCAAGGGCTTGACCTTCTCTGCATTTGGCATCTCGTCCTGATACATTGGGAGTTAGTATTTAAAGAAAGCATTTAGAGTTGTATACAACTCTAAGTGATTTATTGAAGAAGCAGTTTTAAGTTGCTTTTCTACTTATTGCTTTTGGGTAACTTCCCCCCTAACATTATAAAGACAAAAGTGCAGGTTTGACTTCTGCATTTCATTTTCTATAAACCTCCAGAGGCTCTGCCTGCTGTGGTCCCCTGGGATGATGATACGTGAGAAACTTAATGAACTCTTGCCCAGTAAGTTAGTAAAAACATCAGACCAGCTTTATGCTGGTTCCCTGATCCAGCATCCATCTTCCACATTTCTAGTGTTATGTATTCAGCCCAGGAGGTGATGCGTGTGGGCTCTGACACATGATTGTCTGTGTTTTCACCCTAGCTCTGCCATTTAGTTCTGTGGGACCCTAGGAAAATTACCCTTCCTAAATCTTATTTCCCTAACCTCTAGATGATTTATACTATTGAGAACTCTTCTTGACAGTACTGTGAGGCTGATGAAATAAAATAATTCATGCTAAGTGTTTAACACAGTACCTACCAGATAGTAAGCCCTTAATAAATGCTGAATATATGAAACATATATTTATTGAAGTGAAAGTGAAAGCCACTCAGTCGTGTCCCCCTCTTTGCAACCCCATGGACTGTACACAGTCCATGGAATTCCCCAGGCCAGAATACTGGAGTGGGTAGCCTATCCCTTCTCCAGCGGATCTTCCTGACCCAAGAATCGAACCAGGGTCTCCTGCATTGCAGGCGATTTCTTTACTAGCTGAGCTACCACGGAGGCATATTAATTGCCTGACATTGCTAGGTTATGAGGATGCTAATGTGAGAATAATTTGGTTCCTTTTCTCAAGGAAATCAGTCTTCGAAGTGAAATAGTAATGAACATTTATATAACATTGTTGATTACAAACATTATCATGTACCTGACTTAAATGATTCTGATAAATTCACCTATTTGGTATTATTCCTGAATTCCTGGCATCATGTTTAGTATCAGTTACTCTAAAATTAGATGACTTCTTATATCCCTAGTTTCTCCCAGAGGCCAGCCAAATGAAAACTGCCAATCTGACCTCACTTCTGGAATCTGTCTAGGTTATTCTCTAACGTGTCTATATATTTTACAAACTTGTGAGGATGAAGCTTTTGGTTGTATGTGGTGGTGGTGGTTTAGTTGCTCAGTCGTGTTAGACTCCTCCACCGCATGGGCTGTAGCCTGCCGGGCACCTCTGTTCATGGCATTTCCCAGGCAAGAAGACTGGAGCGGGTTTCCATTTCCTGCCCCAGGCATTGGACCCGTGTCTCTTGCCTTGCAGGCAGATTCTCTTCCACTGAGCTACCAGGGAAGGTTAGGGCGAGCATTTAAATAAAGCAGTCAGGGAGCATGAAGGAAACTGCTGCCGCTGGCACCTGTTCTGACCTCTGACTGGCCAGAGCCAGTTGTTCAGCTTCTGCAGCCCTCTGCATTTGGCTACAATTCTGGCCCCAAACCTGGATCCCGGATCCCAGATCAGTCCCTGGAGGGTCATCTGATAACAGTGTCCTTGCTCCTTACCACGTCTCCCCACATCTGAATATGAGGGAAGAGGAGTAGAATGGAAAGGCAAGCAGAAGGTTAGTGAGATGCAGGTAGAGGTAAGACCCAGTTATCATGGAGAGGTGGGTAGTCAGGGTTAGGGTTAGGGTTATCAAGAATCGTGGGGAGAGATTAGCATGAGCGCTAAGGGAGCTGGCTTTGGCATAAATAACAAAACCGCCAGGGAAATCCTTTCCCTATACACCCGTTCAGTTTGCCTGGCAGATACATTTTCTAAAATAAAACCATTTGGACCACCATCCTGCCAAACCCCCCAAATATAAACAATGTTCCCCTATGTTTAGGGCACACAGCAGAACTATTCAGACCAAACAAATAAATAAACAACAAACCAAACAAAGCAAAACCCCCAATCATGCCCAGTTCTGTTGGGCAGGCATAGCTGAGAGCTTCAAGCAAGAAACAGGAGAGAGCTGGTGAAATTTCCAGGAGGTCCCGGCCAAAGAAGGGAGAGCAGACAGTCGTGGCTCACTTCACTGGTGTTAATCTGTGATGCCTTTGGTGTTGTCAAATATATTTCGTTAGTGTTTTTCCCTTATTAAATATGAAAATCATGTCAAAGGTAAGTGTCAGGGGGCTGTAAAATTACCCTTCTTATCTTCTGTACATTTATCCGTTGATAAATGGAAAGACACTGCTGCCAAAATAACTGAATGAATAATTTATAAATGACTGATGCATCTTGTATGTTGTTTCAGGCACAAAACAGTAGGACATCAATAATCAAAAGAAGGTGGATTAATTTAGCAGTATTTTGCTGTTGATATTTTTATCTAAAGGCTGCAGTCTAGGCTTCTGTGACCAGAGAATCTTCTTTCTGTTGTTTCAGTCCTTTAGCAATTTGAGGGTAGAAAGGCAGGAAACGAAGGTACCCCACCTCTTACCCCAGAGATCCCTCTCTGATAATGAGTGCTGCTAACACTGATGTAATGAGATTTGATCTGTTCATGCCCTCTCCCTTCATGGATTGGCCTACAATACTTAGACCAGGAAAGTTTAAAAGACAAAAAAATCTTAATCTAGATTTAAAAGAGGACAAAACATCAATTTTAACCTTTCCTAGAGGGCTTCCCTGGTGGCTCAGATGGTAAAGACCTCTGCCTGCAGTGCAGATGCAGGAGACCCAGGTTCGATCCTTGGGTAGGGGAGATCCCTGGAGAAGGGAATGGTTACTTCCTCCAGTTTCTGGAGAGGGGAAGGGTTACACACCCAAGTATCCTTGCTTGGAGAATCCCATGGACAGAGGAGCCTGGTGGACTACAGTCCATGGGGCCGCAAAGAGTCAGACACAACTGAGCGACCTTCAGAAGTCATATTATTCCCCTTAATTTACATTAAAGCAGTGTTATCTTGGAAATGTTAGTCTCTTTAGCCAAATATTCTTACATGTATTTACAGTTCTATGACATTGCGATCCTGGTCACCCTAAAAGGCCCTCTAAGGGTGTGGAGAAAAAGGAACCCTCTTACACTGTTGCTGGGAATGCAAACTAGTACAGCCACTGTGGAAAACAGTGTGGAGATTCCTTAAAAAACTGGAAATAGAACTGTCATACGACCCAGCGATCCCACTGCTGGGCATCCACACTGAGGAAACCAGATCTGAAAGAGACACGTGCACCCCAATGTTCATCGCAGCACTGTTTATAATAGCCAGGACATGGAAGCAGCCTAGATGCCCATCAGCAGACGAATGGATAAGGATGCTGTGGTACATATACACCGTGGAATATTACTCAGTCATTAAAAAGAATGCATTTGAATCAGTTGTAATGAGGTGGATGAAACTGGAGCCTATTATACAGAGTGAAGTAAGTCAGAAAGAAAAACACCAATACAGTATATTAACACATATATATGGAATTTAGAAAGATGGTAACGATAACCCTAAATGCGAGACAGCAAAATAGACACAGATGTAAAGAACAGACTTTTGGACTCTGTGGGAGAAGGCGAGGGTGGGATGATTTGAGAGAATAGCATTGAAACGTGTATTATCATATGTGAAACAGATCGCCAGTCCAGGTTCGATGCGTGAGACAGGGCGCTCAGGGCTGGTGCACTGGGATGACCCTGAGGGGTGGGATGGGGAGGGGGTGGGAGGGGGGTTCAGGACGGGGGACATGTGTACACCCGTGGCTGATTCATGTCAGTGTATGGCAAGAACCACTACAATATTGTAAAGTAATTAGCCTCCAATTAAAATAAAAAAGAATAAATAAAAGGCCCTCTAAGGTACTGGTGGAGAAGAGACAGCAGAACTCGATTCTATTGGGTTTAGTGACCGCGCCCTCCAACCCCAAGCAGAGAGAATGCCTGCGGCCGAGGGCTCAATCCAGATTCTTTCTGAAAAAGGCCAAACGCAGGCAGACCAACATTCTGCAGAGAAATTTGCTGTCTTTGGCAGTTTCAGCTTGGAACGCCTTTCCCCTGAAGGTTGAGCAGTCACTTACTTAGGGTTTATACTCCCAGGGGAAAGGGTCTTGCAATTAACATCATGATTTATTCCGACACGACTCTTGAAGAGGGGCCACTTTATGATTTTTTTTTTTTAAAGATTCCACCCTGTGGCTTTCCCCACCTGGCCAGGGGTCTGTTTTATTTATTTATTATTTTTTTGTCAGCCCCTTGTCTGAACGGCCTTGCCCCGTCCCCAGGCCCCACTGCCCATTAACAAGAGCCGCTTCCACGGAACTGGACTTCCATCCCAGCACGACAATTGGGCTGGGCTGGCTCTCCCGGCCGGCTCCTGCGCGGCTCGGTCCCCTCGGCGAGGGAGAGACCCCAGTCCCCCGGGGGGCTCCCCAGCGGCCGCCGAGGCCGCCCGCCCCAGGGTCCGCGGACCGCGGCGGCTGATGGAGACGGAGGCTCGGCGGTGGGCGGAGGACAGCGACGCGGTCCTCCCGGCGCGGGGCTGAGTCCGGGAACCCGGCCGGACCCTGCAGCCCCGCAGACACCGCCGCAGAGGCGCGGGGCCCTCCTGCTTGGGCCTGTATTACCCGGGGCGGAATGCGGAGAGGCAGAGGGTGGATGGTGAAGTACTGGGCTAATTCCGTGTGGTCCAGCTGGCTGAGCCAGAGCTGGAGAGCTCACTGCTGGCCGGTTTCCCTTGGCACCTGGGAAGCCGAAACAAAGGCGTGCAGAGATGGAAAGAGCGCAGAGGCATCAGCAATGAAGAAGGAGGGCAGCCCGCAGAGGGGCAGCGGCTGTGCGGGTGGGCGCCGCACTCCTTCGCGAGAAAGTTGTGTTTTGCTCATTTCATTTCCGAGTGAATCGCTTTTTCTGGAACTTCACGTTCTGAATCTAAATCACATTCTAAATCTAACCAGCCTTTTGATTATCTCTGACACCAGGTTATTTGCTTTTTCCCCCCTCTTCCTTTTTAAACTTGCGCATTTGCCAGTGAATTCTGGCAAAACAAAAAGAGACAGGTTCCCTTTTACACACACGGGAAGCGCTTCTGGTCCAAGGGCTTTGTGATTAGGAAGCTAATGTGACAAGAAGATCCCTTTCTCTCAGGCTGCACAGAGGACGCCTGCCTGTGCGATGTTCCCATCCTTCCGTACCTGCCAGTGGCCCACGCTAAGTTCCTCCTCTGTTCGCCATCTCCTGCAATAAATAATGGATCTTGCATGTTCAAATGTGCTTAAACACTTTGAGGACCATCTGCTTACCAATGCAATAAATAAAACGCTGGGATGGCCGCCCTTAGCACTGGATGGACTGTAATTATCTTTTAAAAATAGACCCAGCGTTCATCCTGAGTTTTAAGCGCTAATTCTAATAGTCCTGTGTGTACACTGGGCCTCATACTCAGAATTAAAGGGGGTGACCTTGACAGCCTTTGACTGTGTGGATGACAGCAAACTGTGGAAAATTCTTCAAGAGATGGGAATACCAGACTACTTTACCTGCCTCTTGAGAAATCTCTATGCAGATCAAGAAGAAACAGAACTGGACATGGAACATCGGACTGGTTCTAAATTGGGGAAGGAGTACATTAAAGCTGTATATTGTCACCCTGCTTATTTAACTTACATGTAGAGTGCATCATGTGAAATACCAGGCTGGATGAGGCCCAAGTTAGAATCATGATTGCAGGAAGAAATATCAATAACCTCAGATATGCAGATGACACCACCCTTATGGCAGAAAGTGAATAGGAACTGAAGAACCTCTTGATGAAAGTGAAAGAGAAGAGTGAAAAAGTTGGCTTAAAACTCAACATTCAAAAAACTAAGATCATGACATCTGGTCCCATCACCTCATGGCAAATAGATGGGGAAACAATGGAAACAGTGACACACTTTATTTTGGGGGGCTCAAAAATCGCTGCAGATGGTGACTGTGGCCATGAAATTAAAAGACACTTCCTCTTTGGAAGAAAAGCTATGACAAAGCTACACAGCATATTAAAAAGTAGATACATTACTTTATCAACAAAGAAAGATCTGTATAGTCTAAGTTGTGGTTTTTCCAGTAGTCATGTATGGATATGAGAGTTAGACCATAAAGAAAGCTGAGTGCCGAAGAACTGATGCTTTTTAGCTGTGGTGTTGGAGAAGACCCTTGAGAATCCCTTGGACTGCAAGGAGATCCAACCAGTCCATTCTAAAGGAAATCAGTCCTGAATATTCATCGGAAGGACTGATGCTGAAACTGAAACTCCAATACTTTGGCCCCCTGACGCGAAGAACCGACTCATTGAAAAAGACCCTGATGCTGGAAAAGACTGAAGGTGGGAGGAGAAGGGGACGACAGAGGATGAGATGGTTGGATGGCATCACTGACTCGATGGACATGAGTTTGAGCAAGCTCTGGGAGTTGGTGATGGACAGGGAAGCCTAGCATGCTACCATGGGGGTGCAAAGAGTCAGACACGACTGAACTGAACTGAACTGAACTTGACAGCCAGAAACAATGCGACAGATGAGCTTGGGTTGGAAGAGTAGGTAGATGAGGGAAATGGGAGGTAGTTCTACCAAATGTGAGCTTGATTTATAGATCAATCAAGTCAAAGGTTTATTCCTAACAAGCAGGAGCAAAGTGAAAGTTTCTGACAATAAGGTATGAGGTCAGCTCCCTAAACTTCCCTCTGTTTTTGACTCTGAATTGATTTCATTCCAATTCTCTCTGGGACCCCTCATGCTGTCTTTCCTTTGCCCTCAGAAGAAACTCACCTTTAATCTTACTAAAGTGTGAATGACTACCTGAACTTCAAGAACTAAGTCTTTCTCTTGTCTCTGGTCTATTTGTATTGAAAGAATCAAATTGTTTTGAACGATGAAGCTATGGGTTTTGAGGCATTAAACTTTAGGGCAGAGATATTTTGTGTGTGGTTGAAGACCCTTCATTATCCCCCTCAAACATCACATAGGTTAGGCAGACAGATACCTGTATCCTCAACATGTTGGGACCAGTTCATATGCCATCATCCCTGAAATTCGGTGATCTGCAGATATTTTAAAGAATTGAGCATATGTTAATTATATTGAACTTTTTGATTTCTCTATTTTGCCTTGAAGAAAGAAATAGCAGGAAAAAATATTCATTTTAATTTCTTAAACCTTTGCTGTTGTTTAGTTGCTAAGTTGTATCTGACTCTTTGTGACCCTATGGACTGTAGCCAGCCAGGCTCCTGTGTCCAAGGGATTTCTCTAGGCAAGAATACTGGAGTGGGTTGCCATTTCTTTCTCTATATTGAGTGCCGGGCTGTGTAATTTTTTCTATATATTGCTTTAACTCAATTGAATTATCACATAGTTAACGATTGTGTGTATACTACTGTTACTAAGAGTCTTCATTTTGTGATGTTTCTAATGCTGCTCAAGTAAATTCAGGAAAATGATTCATCTGGTGGTAACCTTAAAGGGTTAATGGAGCTTGCCTGCAAGATGTATCATCCATTCTTTATATAATGCTTCTGTGTAATCCATCCCTCTATTATATGCTTCCAGTCACCAAATAATAGTTTGCTCATGTTTATAATGAGCCAGTTTAGATAGAGACAGTTCTAAACTTAACCCTTACCTATGGACAAAGTTAGATGCGGTGAGATAAAATGCTTTGTTAGGAGTTTTCACAGGTTAGTGTCAAACCAGCATTTCTGACTGTCACATCAAAGCAGCAACTGGCCCCCTTGAAGAATGCTCTGAACAAGTACACATTGTATCCTCCGTGGCAATTGCAGAATCTTACCTTTTGTTCTGTGACCTCTTTTAGAATACGAGTCCAGGGAATGTTGGTTAAGGAAAGCAGCACGGAGCCCATCTGCCCATCTGCTCAGATACTGTTTGCTGGGAACAGGAGGAAAGGTGTGGGAGATGGACTATCTGCATAACACAAAAATTAAGAAGGTGTCACACGGGACTCCCTCTCTAAGGATCATATCTAGTCACGGATCAGCAAAGCAGCACCAGGAAGCAAAAATGTGGTCCAGTGGCGGCTCAAGGGCTGGAGAGACTGTGGCCGTGGGGCCACTGGACAGAAGCGAGTCAGAAGCTGGAAGGCCAGTAGATCTGGGAAGTTTGTCAGTGATAATGGATACGGCACAAGGCACCTTATAGGTCGGTGGGACATGAACTTAGATTAGGAACCAAAAGCAATATTCAAGGTCCATTAGAATCGACACCGAGCAGAAAGGTGGATATGGGCTCTGGAAGCTTCACGTATGTGTGTGTGTCTGTGCTCAGTTGTGTCCAACTCTTTGCAACCCTGTGGACCATAGCCTGGCTCCTCTGTCCATGGGATTTTCCAGGCAGGAATGCTGGAGCAGGTTACCATTTCCTTCTCCAGGGGATCTTCCTGACCCCGGAATCTGGCACTGCAAGTCAGTCCTTTCAGGGTATCACCAACCCAATCAGAATTGGGTCTACAGACTCGGGTCTACATACTAGAATGTCTACACATTTCATGGTTATCATAGTAGCTGGTGAGACATCACTTCTTTGGTGACTTCAGGTCATTCCAGTTCATAATATTTAGTATTATGACAATTGGTAATCAGTAAAACACTGTTTGAAACAACCTAATTTAATCTGTATCATATAGCATGACCTTAACTGTTGAAAGAGTCACTTTCACTTACTCACGAGCTGTTGAAATAGGTTAAAAAGTGTACATGAAAAGTAAGTATATGTCTTAGCAACATTCTATTCACTAAATAAAATATCCTGCCTGGACCACATGTGTTAACATCATTCAGTTTAAGTGGGCAACACACCTTTAACTGCTGCTGCTGCTAAGTCACTTCAGTCGTGTCCGACTCTGTGCAACCCCATAGACGGCAGCCCACCAGGCTCCCCCGTCCCTGGGATTCTCCAGGCAAGAACACTGGAGTGGGTTGCCATTTCCTTCTCCAGTGCATGGAAATGAAAAGTGAAAGTGAAGTCACTCAGTTGTGTTCGACTCCTAGCGACACCATGGACTGCAGCCTACCAGGCTCCTCCATCCATGGGATTTTCCAGGCAAGAGTATTGGAGTGGGTTGCCATTGCCTTCTCTGCGCTTTTACTGATCACATACTATATTTTACTGAGCATTTAATATATGCTAAGAAGTTCTGAGAAAGGCAATAGAGCTGTCTCTCAAAGCGTCAGTTCTATTCTGTTCAATCGCTCAGTCGTGTCTGACTCTGCGACCCCATGGACTGTAGCACACCAGGCTTCCTTGTCCATCACCAACTCCCAGAGCTTGCTCAAACTCATATCCATCAAGTCAGTGATGCCATCCAACCATTTCATCCTCTGTCATCCCCTTCTCCTCCTGCCCTCAATCTTTCCCAGCATCAGGGTCTTTTCAAATGAGTCAGTTCTTCACATCAGGTGGCCAAAGTATTGGAGTTTCAACTTCAGCATCAGTCCTTCCAATGAATATTCAGGACTGATTTCCTTTAGAATGAACTGGTTGGATCTCCTTGCAGTCCAAGGGGCTCTCAGAAGCCTTCTCCAACACCACAGTTCAAAAGCATCAATTTTTCAGCACTCAGTATTCTTTATAGTCCAACTCTCACATCCATACCTGTCTACGGGAAAAACCATAGCTTTGACTAGATGGACCTTTGTTGGCAGATTAATGTCTCTGCTTTTTAATGTGCTGTCTAGTTTTGTCATAGCTTTTCTTCCAAGGAGCAAGTGTCTTTTAATTTCATGGCTGCAGTCACCATCTGCAGTGAATTTGGAACCCCCAAAAATAAAGTCTCTCACTGTTTCCATTATTTCTCCATCTATTTGCCATGAAGTGATGGGACCAGATGCCATGATCTTAGTTTTCTGAATGTTGAGTTTTAAGCCAACTTTTTAAGCCCTCAAAGCTTATCCTGCTACTAACAGAGAGTAAACCCAGGTCTTGCAAACACAGTCAATGTGAAATTTTGTACACTCTTCGGAAAGCAAACTGTGGTGAAAAAACAGATTGTGGTCACTTAAATTGATCTTGGATGGAGGTTCCATTTCTGCCTATCTAAATTAGCAAGCTTTGCTGGAGTGTGTTTTGAGGTTGTTCTTTGTTAGACTTAACGCATGTTAAGTAGTAATTTTAAGTTTACTGTATTTGATGATAATAGCAATAGTAGTAATGACAATAAAAAAAGACAGTTGTCATCAGTATTTGTGACTGTGCAAAAATGGGGTCTGGTACCAGGAAAGTGTGGTCCGGCAGCAGGTGAATTAGGCGGCCCATCTAGCCCCTCCTCACCAGTACTGCATCCAGGATGCAGCCACAGAAGTAATTTCAGAGGACACTGTGAAAACAGGAATTGGGACTGCTTTGTTCCCTGGGTCCTAAGACCCAGCCTGAGCTAAACTAGGACCTCACACATTCGTATACACTTGTAAACAAAAGACAGGAGAAGAATTATAAAGCCGCAAGAAAACAAGCCTGTTCAACATCCCTCAAAACGCTTTATCATACGTTCTCTGTTCCCTGGCAGTCGTTAAGATGCAAAACCTATTTTCAGCAAAGCTTTTGCCCACTGGATCTTATGCTGAAAACATTAGAAGTGTGAGAGTGAAATCTCTCCAAAGAAATTCTATTAATTTAAGTGGGCAACATCTATTTCTGCTTTATTGACTACGCCAAAGCCTTCGACTGTGTGGATCACAATAAACTGTGGAAAATTCTGAAGGAGATGGGAATACCAGACCACCTGACCTGCCTCTTGAGAAACCTGTATGCAGGTCAGGAAGCAATACTTAGAACTGGAGATGGAACAACAGACTGGTTCCAAATAGGAAAAGGAGTACGTCAAGGCTGTATATTGTCACCCTGCTTATTTAACTTATATGCAGAGTACATCATGAGAAATGCTGGGCTGGAAGAAGCACAAGTTGGAATCAAGATAGCCGGGAGAAATATCAATAACCTCAGATATGCAGATGACACCACCCTTGTGGCAGAAAGTGAAGAGGAACTAAAAAGCCTCTTGATGAAAGTGAAAGAGGAGAGTGAAAAAGTTGACTTAAAACTCAACATTCAGAAAACTAAGATCATGGCATCTGGTCCCATCACCTCATGGGAAATAGATGGGGAAACAGTGGAAACAGTGTCAGACTTTATTTTGGGGGGTTCCAAAATCACTGCAGATGGTGATTGCAGCCATGAAATTAAAAGATGCTTACTCCTTGGAAGGAAAGTTATGACCAACCTAGATAGCATGTTAAAAAGCAGAGACATTATTTGCCAACAAAGGTCCATCTGGTCAAAGCTATGGTTTTTCCAGTGGTCATGTATGGATGTGAGAGTTGGACTGTGAAGAAAGCTGAGCGCCGAAAAATTGATGTTTTTGAACTGTGGTGTTGGAGAAGACTCTTGAGAGTCCCTTGGACTGCGAGGAGATCCAACCAGTCCATCCTGAAGGAGGTAAGTCCTGGGTGTTCATTGGAAGGACTGATGCTGAGGTTGAAACTCCAATACTTTGGCCACCTCATGTGAAGAGTTGACTCATTTGAAAAGACCCTGATGCTGGGAGAGATTGGGGGCAGGAGGAGAAAGAGATGACAGAGGATGAGATGGTTGGATGGCATCACTGACTCAATGGGCATGAGTTTGAGTAAACTCCGGGAGTTGGTGATGGACAGGGAGGCCTGGTGTGCTGCAGTCCATGGGGTTGCAAAGAGTCGGACATGACTGAGTGACTGAACTGAACTGAACTGATTAACCTGTGTCTATATAATGCCTCTCTCACAGTATGTTTTTCAAGTATTCTTCATTATATAGCCGGGGCATAAACAGCAGTGAAAAGGAAAACCACTATAAAAATAGACTTCAGTGAAAGTCAAACTCTGTTAGGGCTTTGAACTGAGGTCAATTCCCAGTGTAGGCTCCATAGTTTCATGTTGTTTAGTGGTTTGGTGACCTCCGACTCTTTGTGACCCTATGGACTGTAACCCGCCGGGCTCCTCTGTCCTTGGGATTCCCCAGGCGAGAATACTGGAGTGGGTTGCCATTTCCTTCTCCAGGGGATCTTCTCAACCCAAGGATCGAACCTGTGTCTCTGCTTGGCAGTCTGATTCTTTACTGCTGAGTCACTTGGGAAGCCCCTTTAGTTTTGTGACCCAGGACAAATTCTTTACTACGGGACATGAGAAAATCCTTTGTCTGATTATAAAGTTTCCAGGTCTTTAAAGAAAACACTAGATGATGACATAATTTTTCCCTACTTCTTACCTCATAACTAAACCTTTGAGGATTCCTCTCTGAGTATGAGCTGAGGGTTAATTTTTAAAAGTTGGGGCCATGTCCATATTGCTCCTCATTAAATTGTTACTAAATTGGAGGCTTGTACACATTTCAGGCACCCAAGTCACAAAACCCTGTGATTCTGGTGGCCTCCCAAGAGCCAATTTGACTACAGAACAGCCACCACTAAACCAGTTGGATAAATGTCTCTCTTGGACTCCGTGCGGATGACTCCTACGCTTATCTGCTTTCTGGGGCTGTTAAGAGGATTAATTAATGCTTCTGAAGAGCTATAATCACCTTGGATGAAAGGAGCAGGAGGAAAGTAATGACACTTCAGAGTAACTTGGCACCTTTCATCTGAGGATCTCAAAGTACTTCACAAGTTTGAATTAATTAAGTCAGGGTAATTGCAAGGTATAACGACAATCACAATAATGATTGTAATTATCCTCGACATTATCCTTAAGAACCTGATTTGAAATCAATTCCTGACACTATCTCGGCCTTGGTGCTGGTCAGCCTCTTGCTCTCTTGGGTCTGTAGCAGGAATGGCAGGTGTCTGGTCTTCCCTCCTCACCAGCAGTGCCCGTGACCTCTGCCCTCACCATGGGATGAATGTGGGTTTCATGGAAGGAGAGAGGAGGGGAACCAGCATTTGGATGAGTGGTGACTTTAGGACATGTTGGAATATGACATTGAAAGGAATGCTTACCATGTATTCAGTGATTGTCCATCAAAACATTTTGGATGAATACTTCCTTACTTATTATTTTTAGTGCTAATAGTTTATGCTTATATAGCATTTACTGTTGCAAGTGCTGCTCATATGTTATTTTATTTGACCCTCACACTGACTCTGTGAGGGTGGTACCATTATCATTATTCCCATTTTACAGATGAGGAAATTGAGGCACAGAACACTTAAGTACCTTACTCAGGTCACAGAGTTTATCACGGCCAAGTCATGGGGCTGGTAAGTGGCAGTGGGAATTTATGACATGAGCAACATGCTGACAGAATTTGCACTTTAAACCACTGCATTGTACTGTCTTTATAAAGAGGAAATAGAATTGCAATTTTTACACACGAAAAGATCAGTGCATTCTGTTTCTGCATTTTCCAGACCTCTCTCTCAGAGTAGCTAAGAGCATCGTTTTAGAACTGGATTATCTGAATTCAAACTCCTCTTCTGCTACTTATGAGCTGTGAAATCTTATAAAAGTGCTTAGCTTTTTAATGCCTCAATTTACTCATCTGTAAGATGGGGATAATACAGTTGTTTCCTCATAGAATTGTGTGATTATTATATGACCTGCTCATATAAAGGGCTCATGTATGAGTTATGCTCATATAAAGGGCTTAGAGTCATGACTAGGACATAGAAAATGCTCAATAAATAATAGCAATCATTATTGAGTAATAAATATTAGTGGTGGTGGTGGTTTAGTCGCTTTGTCATGTCCAACTCCTGTGATCCCAGAGACTGTGGCCCACCAGTCTCCTCTGTTCATGGGATTTTCCAGGCAAGAGTGGGTTGCCATTTCCTTCTCTGGGGGTGGGAGGGTGGGGTGGAGTCTTCCCGACCCAGGGATTAAATCCATATCTTCTGCATTGCAGGTGCATTCTTCACTGGGGAGCCACTAAGAATTTCCAATAAATATTATTACCTATTTAATAGACAGAAGATAATTTGAAAAGTCAATAGCTAAGAGACCTTATGATTATTTGTTTCATTAAGATATAAATGAAGAATTTGTAAGGTATTCAGATTAATTTTTGTGGAGTCTTGTGAACATCGAACATTTTCCCCAAGACATCAAGTTTCCATTCTGTGAGAAAGATGATTTAGAAAAGTGATTGCTCTTAGTAGGTTTAGCTATGACCCTAGGGAAGAGAGGCTTCTCCAAGCTTATTTTCTGTCTCACCAATGGACAATGTGGCTTTGCGAGTAGGAAATCCACATTACCATCTTCTGGTCTGCTCCTGCTCCATAGGAAGCACAATACTACCCTGGAGTGGTTCTTGTATGAGGACATGATTCTTTTGTTTTTCCCTGATGCTGCTCTGGAAATCTCCCATCTAAGCTACCACATCACCTTAGGCTGTTCTGTGCTCAGCCTCTCAGTCATGTCTGACTCTGTGTGATCCCATGGACTGCAGCCCGCCAGGCTGCTCCGTCCATGGGATTCTCCAGTCAAAAATACTGGAATGGGTTGCCATGCCTTCCTCTAGGGGATCTTCCCAACCCAGGGATCAAACCCAGGTCTCCCGCATGACAGGCATATTCCTTACCATCTGAGCCACCAGGAAAGCCCAAGAATTCTGGTGGGTAGCCTACCACTTCTCCTCTGGTTTCCCTGGTGGCTCAGAAGTTATCTTATAGCACTGGCTAGTACTGGTGCTCTGGAGAAGCAACATTTCCACTGCTATTTTTTTTTTAAGTTAAAAATTTTATTTTTTAAATGTCTATTTATTTAATTTAAAAAATTTAAATTTTTATACAACTTTAACGGTTACTTTCCTTTTACGGTTACTCTAAAATATTGGCTATATTCCCCACATTGTACAGTATATCCTTTAGCCTATCTTACAAGCAATAGTTTGTACCTCTCGTTCCCTTACCCTGTGCTGCGCTATCCCCCCCATTGATAACCATTAGTTTTCTCTCTATATCTGTGTATCTTCTTCTTTTTTATTTTATTCATTAGGTTGTTGTAGTTTTTAGGTTCCACAAAAAGTGATATCATACAGTATTTCACTTAGCATCATGTCCTCCAGGTCCACATATGTTGCCGCAAATGGCAAAATGTCATTCCTTTTTATGGCTGAATGCACATACCACATCTTCTTTACCCATAGAATTTTATTTTTAAAAAAATTAAAAGCATTTTAATGTAATAAAAAAAATAAAGTTCCCCATTTAACCATCCTTGTAGAGTCTTGTCTGTATGTCTCATGAAGGTCATTTATGTTAATGGGGTAGAAAGAAGAAGGAGCCCAAGTTTGAAGGTGTAAATAATAGAAAATGAAAGACCTTTTGTCTCCAGCGGTGGGTAGATGAAAGGCTAGGCTGGGCAAGAGCAGAATGGCAAGAGCCCAGATAATACAGATAGAGACTTAATTATTAATACTGAAATGAACCTTGGGCCTGTCCATGATGAGCTCATGTCCAACGTTTCCACATTGTGTTTGTATGCGAGTAAGGTCAGATTAATTTGCCGTTGGCTAGAGTTGATTTATAACCCGCTTCACTTTGTGAGAAGACTGTTTCTATAGTCAGGGAAGATTGGCGGTTGCCAGGAGGTGAGGTCAGCCAGGATGCTGAGGTTGACCCGGGGAGGAGGAGTCTCCTCCGAGCCCTTCGGAGGCTGCCTGGCAGCTGATGCTGAGCCCTCTTAGAGGTACCGAGCACTGTGATCTCTTGCACTTTCTTTTCCGTCTCTCCTTTTCCCTCTTCATCCCTGCCAACAGAGCCCTGGGGTCAAAGGGGATTTGGATGCGAGAGGAGAGAATGGAGAAGGTTCCTGTAGGGCCAACCAGAAACTGAAGTGGGGAGATGGGGGAGAGCAGGAGTGAAAGGCCAGTTGTCCTTTCCTCCCCTGTGAGCGTGTGACCTGGGGTGTCCCCCATGCTTGGGATGTCCCCTCTGCTTGTTTCTCAAAGCAGAGTCCTTTCTCAGCCCCCTCACCATATGCTTGGAGGTCAAGCCTACACAGCATGAGGTAGATGTTAAGAAAGCATCTGGAAACACACACACACACACAATTATATATATGTATATATATATGCTTTTAAACAACAATGCGACTGAAAGGGAAAGAGGGTGAGAAAGCCCTTTTGTCCCTTATCAAACAGAAATATTTGCCTAGGAAGGCAGGTTTTACTTTTTTCCCGAAGATTTCAGCAAAAGAATAACAGAACAGTGATATAAAAACTCTTTGTGAAACTTATGAAAAAATCTTGTTGTAGCATATTTGGCAAGGAAGTTATAGGTCACGCAAAACATATTGATTTCAACTCCTTTCTAAATTTCTGGAAGAATGATGGAATTAAAAAGCTAGATTTACTCAAGAAATAAAGTGAAGCTGAATTTCTAGCTTAAAATGGAAAAAAGAGCAGAAATGTCAGCAATAGTGAAATGAGAAAAATAGTTCTTGAGTCTTAGTCACTAAAAAGAAAGGAACACTTTGCTTTCCCCTCATTGTTTTGTTTGGAAGCTGCAGAAATCAGAGTTTTGAATAAACTTCCTTAAGATACATTACCCCAAAAGATGTCAAAACAAAGAAGGGCATTTGTTTTTTTGAGAGAAAGGCATAAAAAGTAAAGAAAAGATTGATATGGGAAAATGTCTTCTAGTGGTATATTTAAAAAGCCTGAGATGAGATCACCTTTCATCACAGGATTCTGAGGAAATTAGTCTTCCAGAGACAGGTGAGCACCGTGAGGTTACTCTTGCCACCCACCTTCACGTGAAGAAGGGGCAACGGCTTCCCTAACCCATCGGACACTGACGCCCCGCTCTGAACTTGGAAGCAGGGCTTTCATTTAAATTTCACCGTCTGTCATGATCAACAGGTGCACTGGAGTGGTTTCTGTTGTGAAAAGTGTATTATTTATATGATCCTCAAGCAGACCAAATGAAATCAAAGTGTTAGTTGCTCAGTCATGTCCAACTCTTTGTGACCCCATGGACTGTAATCCACCAAGCTCCTCTATCCATCGAATTCCCCAGGCAAGAACAGCGGAGTGGGTAGACATTCCCTTCTCCAGGGGACTCTTGCCCTGGGTCTTCCGCATTGCAGGCAGGTTTTTTTTTTTTTACCATCTGAGCCACCAGGGAATCCTGAAAGAGACCAAAAGAATACAAAATAAATATGAAACAGAGAAATCCCAGGCTCTCCCACCTTTCTTAGATGAGAAAAGGTGAACACACTTTAGGATTATTTTGTAGTCATGACCTTTGGTCTTATCTTGTATAAAGACAGGACATAAAAAAAGCATTCTCCCTCTTTTGTTCTGAAAAGTACCCAAGATTTGTTGATGTCCTCTATAAAAACGGAGAGTGACCCATGTCCGGAGGCCTCAGGTAAGTCAAGTGATGTCTTCTGAGGGAGACCCAGGAAAAGAAAATCTTTGTCTTTTCTCCCTGTCCTTTTCTGGATGTCTCACTGCTGGTTGTCTAGCAAGGATGTCTTACACTGGTGTCAGTTTTATCAACCATTGTTTGGACGCTATGGAGGAGCTGGTCACAGAGATTGTTAGTGGTACAGAAAGCAGCTTGTTTAACCGCTTTGTGTTGACCCTGTTATTGTAGATGTTCAGTCATTCAATCGTGTCTGACTCTTTGCAACCCCACGGACGGCAGCATGCCAGGCTCCCCTGTCCTTCCCTATCTCCCGGAGTTTGCTCAAACTCATGTCTGTTGAGTCAGTGATGCCATCCAACCATCTCATCCTCTGTCACTCCCTTCTCCTCCTGCCCTCAGTCTTTCTCAGCATCAGAGTCTTTTCACATCAGGTGGCCAAAATATTGGAGCTTCAGCTTCATCATCAGTCCTTCCAATGAATATTCAGGGTTGATTCCCTTTAGGATTGACTGGTTTGATCTGGAGTTTTTTCCACTTTGGCTGGAAAGATGGCTTGATCTTAGGATTGGCTGGTTGATCCTAGGCCAAGTGTATTTTGCTAGAGTTTTTGCTGTGTGCACTGTTTGCTCTGGTTCAGTCTGATGCAGCAAGTCTGTCCCGATTTAACCCTGGGAGCTACCTGATTCTCTGAAGTTTTCTTGCCTTCAGCTCCTGTCTGTGAATAGTGAGGTTTCTTGACAAGCTATGTCAAAAAGAAGTTGTGAAAAAGAATACTTAAGGAGCACTTTGGACAACTTGGAAGAGAGATGCCATGTACAGTCCAGGGAGCCTTAGCGTGGAACTGGTCTCTGAGCACCAGCCTTCACACAGAATTTTATCTCCCTATGTAGGGCTTCCTTGGTGACTCAGATGGTAAAGAATCTGCCTGCAATGCAGGAGACCCAGGTTTGATCCCTGGGTTGGAAAGATCCCCTGGAGAATGAAATGGCAACCTATCCCAGTATTCTTGCCTGGAGAAATCCGTGGACAAGAATTCCCTGGCAGGCTACAGTTCATGAGGTCGCAAAGAGTCGAACACCACTGAGCGATTAACACTTTCATGTAGGATGGAGAGCAAGGTAGATTGGTAAAAAGCAGTTTTGGGGCTGCATATTCCAGATTGCACATGTGTGTTATTGTGCAAAAGGGTGTGTCTCCAGGTAGAGCCTCCATGCCTTGGCCATGGACAGCCTCATAGGGGAAGCGAGCTCCAGGAAGGCTTCTGAAAATAAGAATAAGAGAAAGGTACAGTGAATACAGGGCAGATGAGAAGCTTCGGGAATGTAAGGAATGACTTTAAAAACAAAGAGAGGGACTTCCCTGGCAGTCCAGAGGTTAAGACTTCGCCTTCCAGGGCAGGGACCCCACGTGTCTCGTGGCCAAAAAAACCGAAACATAAAGTGGAAGCACTGTTGTGACAAATTCAACGGCGACTGTAAAAATGGTCTACACTAAAGAAAAAAATCTTACGGTCTTCCCTGGTGGTCCAGTGGTTAAGAATTCGCCTTGCACTTCAGAGGACTCTGATTCGATCTCTCATCAGGGGACTAAGGTCCACATGCTGCCGAGCAACTAGGCCCTCACGTGCAACCCCTGAGTCCACACGCCACAGCTAGAGGATTTGAGAGCCGTGGCGAAGATCCTGAGTGCTGCACCTAAGGCTTGACACAGCCAAAAAAAAAAAAAAAAAAACCTTTGAAAAGAGTCTTCCTTTAAAGAAAAAGGCAGGAGGTGGGGGAGGAGAAACATTATGCAAGGAAGGAATGAGAGTGAACTGCATTCACTTAGGAAGATGCATTTAAAAATCTTTCCAGGAACCCAATGTGGAGAGAGGCTTCGGCTAACTTCATAGCTGTGAAAATTAATGTGATTCCTTTGAGTGACTCTGAAAAGGAAAACCTCAATTAAAAAAAAATACAGTCAAGTGTTGGGACAAGTTTGCAATATATTCCAGACAGCTTTTTTTTTTCCTTTTAACTTGGAGGATGATAATCAGTTGCTACTTATGGGATATGAGTCATCATAAAATAAAAAGGCAACCCTGACCTATATACTTCTGAACATACTTAACCCTTAGTACGTCTTTGATTAATCAAACAAATGCGTAAGAAACCTAACACAGAGGTTGCCTGTGGACTTGTTCAGTGACAGACAGTGATGATTAAAACATATTAAAGATAACAGAAACATGCAAAGTGGAACTGGCATTTCACTTTGCCTTATAAATAAATAATGGTAAGTTTATTATTTATCCTGATAAATAGTGATAAAAAAAAAAAGAGAGAGAGACAAAGATGGATTAAGAGGATGATGAAAAGCCCATCTTTGTCATGGGTGTGGATACTCTGGGGGTGGAAAGCACAGGATCTTCTCTGCTGTTAGGCCGATTTCCAGCCCTAAGGGTTGGGGACGGGGGTGCGGTCTGTCCTGAGCTGGGGCTAGTCTGACCACACACTGTCTCTGAGCCAAAGAAGTTAGAAAAAGATGGAGCATTTTCAAAACAAAGGTGAGATTTTTCTCTGGAGTCTGAAGAGCTCTGTTCGAAGCCCATTACCACCAATGGTAACTGGTATTTTTAAAAATTCCCAGTGTCATATTACAAACCTGCAGAGAGTAGATAGTGCTTCTCCAGAGTTCTTGTTAGAAACCATACCATAAATATATTGGAAAGGGTTTTGAAACCTATGTGCTTATTTCAACATTGCTTGGTTCAAAACCACAGGTGAAGTTCCAGTCAACCACTTACCTCTTGACACTTGAAGAAAAACCTAATTTTTTTTTTTTTAAAGAAACAATACAAATTGTTGTTTGACTCAGTGATTGGAGGTACTGGCCAACATTACCATTGCTTTGAGTTTTTTATGATGAAAAAAACCAGATGTTATATATTTAAGGTCTGAAAACTAGCTAGAATTAGGAGTCCTTTGAGAGAGAAATCTTTAAATAAAAGGTATCATTCCAGCTATTTTGTCAGACTTCTGTAATTTGGGCAGAATATTGGGTTCAACCCTGGAAAGGCTCTTTCAGTTTTATCTGAAGTTCTCCCAGTTCCCAGCCATGGTGAAACTGGGCATAGCCATCCGATTATGACACATGCTTCCCTGTTCCATTAAAGCCAAAAAGAGTTTACCAGGAAAAAGCAGCTTTTCACAGAGGGTGTAGCTCATGTTGTGGGGAAACTAGTCTGGCAGGTTCCAGCTCAGCTCAATCTTTCGAGGGCCATTTCTGCTGTCAGCTGTACCAAGGACTATTACGGCAACCAGCGTCCTAACGCCAGTTCCTCCTTTGGGAACACACACACTTAGAGTCACTGGAAAATTATAAATCAGCCTAACTTCCTCGATGGCCTGAGGTCTTCAAAGAGGTAGAGGAGTATCAATCCGATAAAAGCCAGTATGAGTTGCCCACGCTTTAACATCTTGCGGTCTTGCTTAAATAACTGGCAGGTCAGCCTTTTTCCCCATTTCTTTTTTTTTCGAGCTGCTCAGTCATATCCGACTTTTTGTGACGTCATGAACTGTAGCCCATCAGGCTCTTCTGTGCACTGGATTTCCCAGGCAAGCATATTGGAGTGGGTTGTCATTCCTTCTCCAGGGGATCTTGCCCACTTAGGGATCAAACCCACATCTCCTGCATTGACTGGTGGACTCTTTTCCACTGAGCCCCCCGAGAAGCCCTGCGTTTTTCTGTGCGGCAAAATGAGCTTCGACAGACCGGTCGACTACAACTGTTTCCTCTCTCATTTTTTGTTTTTATTTTATCTTATTTTACTTTATTTCTCACAGCCTTGTCTTGGGCTCTCTCCAGGGTACTGGTGGGGTGCAGTGGGAGGGGAAAAGCTACATCTGGTCTACCTGCAAGGAGGGCAGCCGGGGTCGAGACTGGGGGTAAGGGCAGCAGGCTTCGCTCCCCAACTCCCTGCTCTGTGCCTGAATGCCATGAACACAATTTTCAGCACACTTTGTCATCGGAGGAACTTTCTGGAAGCCAGCCAGCTTGCAAGGCCCAAGGTCAAGCAGCCACCATGACTGTGAGTATCCAGGAGAACCTTGGGGAACCCGAGGAGGTGAGGCAGGTGGAGCAGCAGTTAGTAAGCTCCGCAGAGTTGTCTGCACGGTGCTGTGGCTTCATGGATGGCAGGGGCAGCTCTGACTGCTGGGAAGGTCTTATCTACTGATCAACGCCGTGTGCCCGAGGGCCGGGGGAGAGCCCGCTTTGGCAGAAGTTTCCAGTTGTAGCCCGCAACTAAACAGCAGAAGGTAAAGGGGGAAAAAAAATCTAACAGCAGACCAGCGGGATCAGGTCCTCAGAGAATACACTCTAGTTGGAGGCCTGGTCTGCTCCATAGCTGCCTGCTGGCAGGAAGTACCTCTTATTCCCAGATGCATTTATTCCAAACTACCTTTGGGGTCCAAAGTGTAGGAGCAAAATGGCTTGGGTGGAAAGCAATTAACAAAGAGGTTATTTGAAATTAGCAGACACTTGGGACTTAACTGGAGGTCCAGTGGTTAAGATTCCAAACTTCCAATGCAAGGGGCGTGTGTTTGATCCCTGGTCAGGGAACTAAGATCCTGCATGCTACATCCTGCGGTGTGGTCAGGAAATAAAACAAACAAACAAAAATTAACAGCGAGTGTAAATATCTGGTCCACATCATGGTGGAGTTAGCAACACTGTATATCTGGTGAAGGGATAAGTGGGTTCCTTTCTCTCTAATGATTTACATTGATTCTGAGATTTTAAATATTACATCCAGACATATATATCAGTGAGTCAATAAAACTAAAAGCTTACATAAACCTCTCTCTGATTCATCTTCGTTTGTATATAAAATGTTAGAATTTCTATAAATTCATTTTATAGTTAAATTCATTTAACTTGCTTTCAGGTCCTCCCGCAGCCACACTGGGCTTCCCAGGTGGCTCAGTGATCAAGAATCCACCTGTCAATGCAGGAGATGCGGGTTCAGTCCCTGGCTCAGGAAGATCCCCGGGAGAAGGAAATGGCAACCCACTCCAGTATTCTTGCCTGGGGAATCCCATGGACAGAGGCGCCTGGTGAGATACAGTTCATGGGGTCTGAGACATGACATAGAAGCTCAACAGCAATACATCTCTATAGTACTTGACTTATGGATTTTGGAATATAACCTTTTCCCCTTATGTTACAGACATAGCTTTTCTGTCCTATGTTGGAAGTAAGCACTCTGTTCTCTATTGCCTTGCATATAGTGGGGGTTTAATAGTGTTTAATGAAAAAAAAAATTGCTTCACAAATTTCAAAATAGGTGATTGCAGGAGAAAACCCCAGAATTTTATATGAAATTTCTATAAGTTAGTAATATGGTACCCATGGCATCATAGAAGAAGTCTCCACAGGATACTAACTTCCTCAGTAGCATTTTACATTGTTTGATTTAAATGCAGCTTTTCAGGAGCACTTAATAATATCAAGTGGGAGAATGCCCATTGGGTTATTGTGGGTGGGAATGACACCTGGGAAGCAGTTGTGTTTTAGTGTCATTTATAGCAGCAATAAATGCATATTGATTAGAGTATATTCACACAGGCAACCTGCTCTTCAATCTATAATTCAGACACACTGAGTCTAGGTGCTCGTTCTCTCTTTTGTGTGGAGCCTGGAGCACTGTTGACACTCATTAAAAGTTAAGGAGAGTAACGCCTGGCTAGTATGGGGTGCAACTTTTCCATTTTACAGGCCATTGAACAGAAATGACCAGGCATGAAATGTTGGGTAAAATGCACAGAGATGTTACAGTGTCTTACCCTGATGAATATAGGGGAATGGTTGGTTGAGTTTTCTCATTGAAGTCTTACTGCTCAGTACTGACCACTTATAAAGAATTGGGAGAAAAAACTTACAACATCATATGTTGAGATAAACAAGCCCCTCTAAAAACTTAAAATCAGGGGTACAAACTACTTGGCTGTAATGAAAAATTGAGATGCAGAAAATAAGATGTAGTCAAGAAACTAAAATTGGCTATAATCAAGTTCTTCAGTTGGAGCATAATGAATTAACTATGAATCAATTTCACTATTAACCAATTTGGAATTTTATTTTACTGGCTAGATTCTTACTGGGGGAATGTTAAGATTCTTTGGGAAATGCATTGACTCTCCCAGTCCAGAAAATGGCAAACTAGTGAACAACTTTCTAAAGTAAAGCCTGGAGGAAGTTTTTACTGATTTACTTTGCTTTCTGTGCCTTCCTCTGTAGATAAACAACATTCTCTTGCAACGAGACTCTCAGGTTTAAGCATCTATGATCCTATTTCACTTTCTACAGAGAAGTCACTTGTGTCCGACCAACAGACCACCAAGATCAACAGCGAAACAGAGGGACAATCCAGAAATTAGCACAAAGAGTAGGCATTAGGAGACCTAACTTCTGCCCTTGTTTCTGCCTATGCTTCATTTTCCACTTTAAAACATGAAGCAGATTTCACCTGGGTGCAGAGAAAAAAATATATAGTTTCCTATTTTTAAAACAACTTTGCATTTTTGAAAAAATGCAACCTAATAAACACACATACACGCACACATACATAATGCAAAAAAGATACCTAGGTATTGGTCCTATGGGGCACCTTTTATTGCAGCTGTTTGCTTCAAAAGCACGCCAAATTTTATTTAATTGTCCTATGTTTGCCAGAATATAATACTTTTAAAACTTTAAACTTAGTAAAAAAAAAGAATGTCCCCAAATCAGGCTTTGATTTTTATAAGTCACAACAAAAACTTTCCAGTCAGTAATACATGATTGTTTTCCTTGTTTCAGATAAACAGAGAACAAGAACACTGATTGAAATACAGACAAATAAAACCCACCATTAGTATGAAAATCTTTAATCAGATTTCATTTCAGTGTTTCCATTTGTGTGGCAATGTTATTAAAAAGCATCTTAATGACTTAAACGTACAAGCTGGAATGGTTGTAATATTATGGCTTTTGAAAGGGAATTACATCCTTACGGGTAATTTTCCACACCCCCCACACTCAAGATACCAGCTGACTTCAGAGCAGCTCTGTTCGATCTCTCCCAACAAAGTGAAAAGAGAGCAGAACCCAGAGCAATGAAAGAAATGACTCATCAAGTGAGTCAGGATGTGCCCAATATTATTCCTGGGGACGCCAAGACCAAATATGTCAATTTCTCAAAGACAAACCGCAGCGCAGGCCAGTCTTGGAGTTGAATCTTAGCCTACAGAGGCTGGGCCCTTTCCACTGCACCTGCTGGTCCTGATGCAATGATGTTGGCATCGGGAGAGAGAGGGGATGACTAGGGGAAAATCCAGCACTCGCTGTACTCTCCGAGTAATCCGTCCCCAGGCAGACTCTCCCAGAGGCCTCCAAGTTCCGCCAGGCTGTTTCGCAGAAGATGTGCTGTTCCTTCCCACCTCTCATCCGCTCCACGGCTACACCCTCACCCATCCCCTTCCAGGTGCACTCTGACTTCGGGAAAGTAAACAGATGACTTCATGCTGACCCATTTGGAAATTCCTGCTCTGTGTACTTGTGGCCTCTCTGACTCTTCTGATCAAGCAGGAAACACATCCTAATATCAGCAAAATCTCTCCTAATTTTCCCAAAAACCCCCTCCTCCCTCCAGACCCGCCACCACTGCTCACCTCTAGGAAGCTAATAATAAATACCCTGGCCTTCCGCTCTTATCTAGTGTGTGTTCTTTGAAATAATAACAGTGTTCACTCCCTCCTGTTCTGGGGAGGAAACCAGTGTAGTAAGCTTCCTGTGTCATCCACCAGCCAGGTCCTTGGGAGGCTTGGCGCCACGTTCTAGTCTTGAGGGGATATCTGTCTTGCTCTGGGATCCCTGCATTTTCTTAAAAATGATCTGTCATAAAATATTCTCCTTAAGAAAATCAAGATTTGGAAAAAACGAAATGTTGAGTCTCTCCTTTCGGCACCTTGAGCAACAGTCCATTTTGTGCAATCAGTTGTCCGATTCTATTCAGAGTGTCTAAATTTTTCTTTTTTAATTTATGGACCTATCATCTATCTGTTTATTACACGTCAGTGCTTATGTGCTCAGTCGCTCAGTTGTGTCCGGCTCTTTGTGACCCCGTGGACTGTAGCCCGCCAAGCTCCTCTGTTCATGGGGATTCTCCAGGCAAGAATACTGGGGTGGGTAGCCATTCCCTTCTCCTGGGGATCTTCCCAACCCAGGGATGGAACCCAGATCTCCCACATTGCAGGTTGACTCTTTACCGTCTGAGCCACGTCAGAGAACTCCAAGAAACCAAACAATTGTCAGAGCTCTAAAAGAATGTCAAAAGGAGCAACCATGGGGTAATGTTACAAAAAAAATAGAATTCTGAAGTTCTAGTTCAATGTTATTAGTATTAATACTTCTAAACATTCTCCAACATTAGTACGTAATGCTGGAATTACAAGCTCTTGCTTCCCTGTTGGCTCAGGTGGTAAAGAATCCGCCTGCAATGCAGGAGACCCAGGTTTGATCCCTGGGTCGGGAAGATCCCCTGGAGAACGAAATGCCTACCCAACTCCAGTATTCTTGCCTGGAGAATCCCATGGACAGAGGAGTCTGGTGGGCTACAGTCCATGGGGTCACAAAGAGTTGAACATGACTTTATGACTAAACCAAGGGTCCAAAGACTGCATATTACTAATATGTGCTTGAAATGTCAGCAATGAAATTAATTTGACTGGTATTAAAAATGTTGGTGCTAATTGTAGCCTCAGTAAGCACCATACGTTTTATTAGCACAAACCACACTGTTGTACAATTATTATTTATATGTAATGTAATCATCCTATCAATTTGCCAGAATTTCTTCTTTTCTGCAGTTTTTTTTTTCTATTACCTATGAATATCAATACTGTAGCTGAATAGTAAGCAAACTAACACTTTTGAGAACGATAAATAACTCATGAGGAGAGTATGTGTCTTCAGTTTTAAATGGTGGGCTTTATGCTCTAGGTGTAAAAACATGCTAGAAATAGCAACTTTCAACTTTTAAAATTATAGGGTTTTGAAACTGATTTTGGAGAATAGTTGCTTTTAGACCTTGACGAGAGGAACCAACATACAAGGTATTGATGGAAAATGATCTGAGCCGTATTGTATAGTGCACAACGTTCTAGGCTCTCTTCCCACCATCTGGCAGGATTAGATGGAGTGAGTTGCAGAACTTCCTCTAAACAAGTCTCTTAACAGTTCTGCCAGGGGACTAAGGCTCGAGGAGAGGACGTACGCTGCCAGGAAGACTGTAGAAGGGACGTGAGTTCTAATGAGTACAAGGAAGCTGGGTTACAGATTCCTTTCTTGGGCTTCTTTTCAATAAGACACAGTGTTCAAGGGTAGAAACGTCTAATAAAAGGAATTTTGAGTTTTGTTGAGATCCTGAAGGCCTTTTTATGAACTTCAAACAAAAAGAAACACTGTGTCGTTGAGAAGTAGAAAATACAGTGTTCCAGGATCTAGCCTGAGGACACCTGTTACCAGAAAGTGCCCAGGTGTTTGACTTCAGGACAAATATCTAGGCGTGACAGAGTCCAGTGACCCTACTGGGCGGTGGTGAACATTTCACAGCTCTTACAATTCGGTGTGTGCGTGCTCCGTGTCCGATTCTTTGTGACTCCAGGGACTGAAGCCCGCCAGGCTCCTCGGTCTGTGAAATGTTCCAGGCAGGAATACTGGAGTGGGTTGCTATTTCCTACTCCAGGGGATCTTGCCGACCCAGGGATCAAACCTCTCTAGTGTCTCCTGCAGTGACGGGTGGATTCTTTACCAACTGCACCACCTGGGAAGCACCTCTTACAACGCAGTAGTTTCTCTTATTCAGGTATGTACTGATTTGAAGGGAAATGTAGAATTTTTTTTATAGAGGGGGCTGTAATGCTCACCAGTGGAGCAGTGGTTACTCTTTATGATAGAACTCAGTAACTATTGGGGTAAAACTGGAAGGAGCCTTAAATGTTGCTATTCTCTATTTTGACCTTTCTGAAAGTAGGTGATAATGGTTTAATCACCATTAATTAACTCACCTTGTAGAAATAGAGCTCTCACAGTAAATAATTATTATTTCTGTAACAACAAACAGATAAAAAGTCAGAATACAGGGAGCTGTTTATACTATTTCCTACTTGCAAAGCTCTTTCTCTTTCTACCTTCCCATCCATATATGGTTGGACACAAAGTCAACTTTTACTTTTCCATGCTGAAGGAATTGTCCATCCAGGTTTCAGTAACTGTCTCTATTCTCTTGTCTCCAACAAGTCAGGGAGCATCTTTTTTTTCTCAGATTTTTTGTGTGTGTGATGTTGACCATTTTTATTGAGTTTGCTACAATATTGCTTCTGTTGTTTATGTTCTGGTCTTTTGACTTAGAGGCCTGTGGAATGTTAGCTCCCGACTAGGGATTGAACCTCACACCCCCTGCATTGGAAGACGAAGTCCCTACTGGACCGCCAGTGAAGCCCCCGTGAGCATCTTAGCGCCAACAGGAGGACTTAGAGATGACAGCCAGACTGGACACAGAGGTTGCTTGCCGATTTCCATTTGAACACTGCTTCTCGGAGGGGTCTGCTATAGATAAACACAGGACCTCTCTGTTGGTGGGGTGGAAAAGAGAAACATTTATTTGAAAAGTGGATATCTATTATTTACGTGTACCTCAAAGAGTGGACTCATTGGAAGAGACCCTGATGTGCTGGGAAAGACTGAGGGCAAGAGGAGAAGGGGGCGGCCGAGGATGAGATGGTTAGATAGCATCATTGACTCGATGGATGTGAGTTTGAGCATATTCTAGGAGACAGTGAAGGAGAGGGAAGACTGGCGTGCTGCAGTCCCTGGGGTGGCCAAGAGTCAGACACGGCTAAATGACTGAAGAACAACAGCAAAGTTAAGAGAATTTACTACTTATGTCTATCAGGTTTACATTTACATGTATGTGACATATACACACATATTTTATTAAGGCAGAATTTTATTAAGGATTAATTCGTTTTTTTTTTAAATGCAATATAATGTCCATTGCCTTAATGACCTAAATTATACATCACTTGCAACCAAATCTGAATATCAATTCATCCCAGCTTCATTGAGCTAGGTGCAAAAATTTGCATTTTTCAATTCAGTTTCCCTCTGGTGGGCCAAAGATCTTTAGTTGAGAAAAAGGCAGAAAAAAAAAGATAAGATCCTCCTTATCAGATTGAACAAATTCTCTGAGTCAAGCTGGAAAATGCCTCCCGGTGCTGTCAGAATCAAATGGAAACAAGTATTACATAAAGGCTAAAAAATCTTCTGAAAATTACTGCAGCATACCCACTGCATTCTTAGATATAGATTGCAGAAACCGTCAGAATCCACGGGTATGGAATAAAAGCTAAAATAGCTCATCAAACGAAATATTTAAATATGTACGTAAAAATTCAACCTACTGTTTTTTATCTGCATTCAACTCTAAATGTGACATCTAATCCATGAATTTCATGTTTAGAGGCTGGAAATAAAGAGAGACTTTAAGCTCTTTAAGTTTTAAAGTTTGAATTGTGGTTTCTTTTTGAAAATCTTAAAAATTCACCAATTCTTCAAGAGATACAAAGGTATACTATTATGCTGGTTAATTTGTGTTTTGCAGTAGCTCTGTTCTTTATGAGTGTATTTATTAAAGTGCTTCTGTATGTTAATAAGGAAATTCTTTCTAGTCTAACTATTCCTCTGAAAGATACATTTAAAAAAAAGGACATTTGCTCTCTCTCTCTTATTTTCATCCTATTAGTTTGGTGAGTATATTCCTTTCCTAAATAAAGAAAGACAGAGACTGGCATAGGACTTGATAAACTTCTTTGAAAAATAAATTGGGAAACTTCAAAACAGATGTATGCAGCATTCTAACCCATTTTTCTGTTTGCTTTTTCTTTTTTTAAAATTCATTTATTTAAAAAAATTTTATGCATTTAAAAATTGAAGTATAGTTAATTTTTCATGTTGTGTAACCCATGTTTTTAAATTAAGACTACCTGGAAGCAGAAAGAGCTTGAAATACACACACTCCCTTCTAATGAACCGGGCATTTTCACTCCTGCATGTTTCATCTCCTCCCCACCCAAGAAAGCACATCGTTGGCTCACTCCATCAGACCTCTCCTTATTAGGAGCCTCTCTTCCTTTCTGACATTACCTAACTCCATTGTGTGCCCAAGTGAAACGCCTCCGTTCTGTGGAACCAGGAGAGGAGTGGGTGAGAGGGAAGGAGGGGCCCTGGTTTCTTCGTGAGCTGTCTTTCTGAGTTAGTTGGCAAGTTGCAGCTCAGTTACCACATTTATCACCGTGGCCTGTCTTGTTCTGAGTTATTCATGCGTCTGTTCCTTCACCTGGCAGGGTTGTGTTGAGCTGAACTGAAGTCAGTAGTCCTGGCTGGATCTATCTCTGGATCGACGGCTTTCCTTGTCCAGAGTCACTCCCTGAAAGTTGATGAAAACTCATCCCATCCTCAAAACAGACGAGGGAATTCTTGGGCCAATGGGCTTGGGAGCTAAGAGTGAGAGAAGTAACCTCCCTGGAAGAAAAATTTCTGCTCTAGATCAGAACACGCTGGTTTGAGGATCAGCCATAGCCATAGCCCTTTTTGCCTAGATTTCTTCCTGCAAGAAATCTACCCCTGTAGGCATCCTGACCTCACGTGGATTTCTCAAACCTAATTTAGATCAGGGTGTGAGTAGCGAAGAGAGTTCAAAAAAGAGGCCCCTGAGGCTTTCGGAAACTTTCTATTTTTAGGATGTCAACTTTGATGTTTCCTGGAGTCTTGAGCCAAGCCAGCCTTGGAACAAGGAGCCAGTGTGGAATGGGGTGAGGGGCAGGCTCAAATGCCAGGTCTCGTGCCGACCAGTTGTGTAACCTTGTGGTCTAACTTCTCAGTGCCTCAGTTTCCTTATCTGACACGTGAATATTATAATAGTTTCCGTCTGGTGCGGGCTTCGTAGGTGGCGCAGTGGTAAAGAATCTGCCTGCCAATGCAGGAGTCTCAGGTTTGATCCCTAAGTGGGGAAGATCCCCTGGAGAGGGAAAGGGCAACCTGCTCCAGTTTTCCTGCCTGGGAAATTCCATGGACCGAGGAGCCTGGAGGGTCTCAAAGAGTCTGACACCGCTGAGCAGCTGAGCACGAGCTTCCGTCTGGTAGGGTTGTCATGAGGATTAAATGAGTTAATACACATCAGAAGTTTAAAACAGTGACTGACCTCAAAGAAGCATGTGATTTTAATCTAATTGCGTTTATTACTCTGAGGGGTTATTTGCTTTCAAAGGTTTTTTTTACTTTTCCTTCGATTCTAAGAGGTTGATCAAATGCTTAAAAGCCTCATGTCCCCTTGTTTCTCAGGCAAAAAGACACTAACAAGTCATGAGAGGAAATGAAGGGACCAAAAAATACAGTCCCTTCACAATAGTGTGTGTGGGAACCTCTGTTTCTAATGACCTAAGAACACCTTGGTTCTTCCCCTGTCTGTTTTGAATTTCTAAAAAAAAAAAAAGCTGAAACAGACTCTTTTCTCAAAATTATTATGTGGCCTTATTGTGTCTTTGGGAACTGCATTCAGGGGACAAATTGAGAAGCTGTAGCAGCAGCTTATTAAGGAAAGCCCCTTTTACATAGCTGGATAATGTAAAAAAACAAACCTGAGACATGTGTTATTTGTCTTTTCATATGCCCACCCGAATTGGAGAGTTTAAATAGGGGAAAAAAATTTATGCATGTACACACCTGTGTAGGTGTGCACACACACACACACTTTGAAATGGTAAGGACAATAGTGAGACATTTAAAAGACAGAAGGAAAAGTTTCCAAGTTTAAGTGACTCACCAGACGGCCACACGATGGAGAGGAAGAAGTGTACTCAGCCACTTTGTTGAATTGTTTCCCAGGTGACTCAGTGGTAAAGACTCTGCCTCCCAATCAATGCAGGAGACGCAGGAGACACAGGAGACATGGGTTTGATCCCTGGGTTGGGAAGATTCCCTGGAGGAGGAAATGGCAACACACTCCAGTATTCTTGTCTGGCAAATCCCATGGAGAGGAGCCTGGCGGGATACAGTCCATGGGGTCACAAAGAGCTGGACACGACTGAGCGACTTAGCATGCACTTGGATGATTTATCTCCAGATGTATACTTTTCTTTTACAAAATCAGGAGAATCACTGTGAAAGACTCCAAGCAACTTTATTTAACAACCCAGCTTCCTGGATCATGCTCTTTGAGCACTCTCAGCAGGCTGGGACTTCCTGCCAAAGGTTTGGTGCCAAAGGTTTGGGCACCATGGTCTTCATCTGTAGAAGGACAAGAGCATTATCTTTGGGACAATGACATGGGACCAGAAGAGACTTTGAACCTGTCCTCAGCTGATGGTCTGATCCTGGGCCATGCAAACCGCCTCGCTCTGTGCCTTACAAACAAAGACATTGGGCTAAGACATTAACCTTAAATGTCCTTCTACATCTGAGACAGAAATAGGAGAGGTGAGTTTACTTCAAAGACCTTGGGCAAATCCCACAGGGTAAGATGTTTTTGTGCTCTGCCCAACTTTTTTCTTTTGCTTGTTTTTCATCATCTCATCATGTTATTCCCTATCCTGTGAGATGGATCAGTCAAGTGGGAGAATGATTGAATAAACCAAGCCATCATTTGTGTATTTTTCCTTGAGCGTAGCTGTTGGATAGCTCTTATGGGTGAGGGGGTTTAGCCGAGTGATGGTTTTCCAGTATTCATGTACGGATGTGAGAGTCGGACTATAAAGAAAGCTGAGCACTGAAGAATTGATGCTTTTGAACTGTGGTGTTGGAGAAGACTCTTGAGAGTCCCTTGGACTGCAAGGAGACCAAACCAGTCCATCCTAGAGGAGATCAGTCCTGAATATTCATTGGAAGGACTGATGCTGCAACGGAAACTCCAGTACTTTGGCCACCTGATGCGAAAAACTGACTCGTTGGAAAAGACCCTGATGCTGGGAAAGATTGAAGGCAGGAGGAGAAGGGGGCAACAGAGGATGAGATGGTTGGATGGCATCACCGACTAGATGGACCCGAATTTGAGCAAGCTCTGGGAGTTGGTGATGGACAGGGAGGCCTGGCGTCCTGCAGTCCGTGGGGTCATGAAGAGTTGGACATGACTGAGCGACTGATTTGAACTGAACTCTTTGTGTATTTCCTTCTTTTAGTCTCTCTGATCCCATTCCCCTTAGCAGTGGAGAATGAAGAATCGCTCATGATTCAAGTTGTATGTGTCTTTTTATTACACAGCAAAAACATATACTATAAGTACTGAAAATGAACGTAGAGACAAATGATGCTTTCTGAGTTGTTTATATGTATAATAACAGAAGAGAACTGCATATATGGATAGTATTTTCTTAAATCATCTTTTTTTTCCCCCCTGTAGGGGAGAATACACACAGTCACCTCCCCTCCGTTGCTAATGAATTAAAGCTGAAAAGCATGTTGAAGGATGAAGTTGTCAGTAAATGATAAATAATTGACTCATGATGACACTGGGCTTCTCCGTTCATAATGGCTATTATTCTTGCAGGAGGGGCTCGTTAGTTCCTAGGTGTGGTCTTCCTTCCCGGGCCAGATCAGTTTATCAGAGACCAAATAAATGCAGACGAAATAATTAGAGATGTGCAAAGAGCGGAGCACCCACTCTTCCCATTTGAAAGAAAACGACTCACTTTTCCTTGGCAGCCACACCTTCTAATTACTTGCAAATGTTTAAGACTCATTATCTTCAAAGTTTGGAGAAAGACAGAAAAAGGAGGGGATTTGGGGGGGGGGGGGCACGCTGATAGTGGATCAAAGGCCCTAGTTCCCCAGTGGCTGGCTTTGTTTCGGGCGACTCGGAGCCTCAAGGCGGAGTGGATGAGTTGACAGCTCTTTGGCAGTCGGGCAGCCCGGAGGAGGGCAGCTTCTGTTCAGCCCCACCGCCTGCGACCCGCCCCCTTTACCCATCTCCTTGGACGCGACATGTTGAGCAAGAGGTGGTGATGTGGTGCGGTTGGGGAGAGAAGCCTCGGAGTTTTCCAGAACCGAGGTGGTTAAATACTGCCCCCTTTCTTTCCTTGCATCACCTCTGGGCCGGCTCACCTCCTGGTAGGCTTGAGGCCAACTCCAGTCTCTTCAGACCTTCTCCCTGTGGGTGCCTTTGGGCCCAAGGTCCTTGCCACAGGGCCTCAAGCCCACGAGTGTGCGTGCTCAGCCGCTAAGTCGTGTCCATCTCTTTGCAGCCTCATGGGCTGCAGCCCGCCAGGCTCCTCTGTCCACGGGACTTCCCAGGCAGAAATACTGGAGTGGGTTGCCGTTTCCTCCTCCAGGTGATCTTCCCGACCCAGGGATCGAACTCGCGTTTCCCGTAGCTCCTGCACTGACAAGCAGTTTCTTTACCACCAAGCCACCAGGGAATACCCCAAGCCCACTAGAGCCGCTGGGAATTTTTGCTCACACTGCTGAAAGACTCAGGGCCTCCGTATGTGTCTGTGTAGGCATTTTATGTAAATTCTGCAAAGGATACGCTCTTCCTAGTGTCTCCTTGTTGAGGGTTCAGCAAACAGGAGACAGAGCAAGACTTTAAAAAGGGAGAGTGTTCAAACGAGCATGATGAAATCACTTAAGCCCAGGGACTTTCAGCGTGTCATCTCCATAAAATATCTGAATGCTGGGTTTAGAGTGAGGTGGATTGACATGGTGTACTGAGTCTCCTGTCAAATCTTTCTCAGATGCACAATCAAGCTGAGACATTAGTTTTTCTTTCTTCTATTTCCTCTTCTTCCTGCATCTTGAAAGACTATATTCTTAAGAAGGGGAGCTTTTACAGTCTTAGGGATGCAGGCATAAATAAGCTAACTTTCTCTTTCCTTCTTCCTGAACGCCACCTTAAAGGTATATCTTTAAATCTCCCTAAAGGATTTTTTTATTTTTGGGTTTCCCTGGTGCGCCAGTTGGTAAAGAACCTGCCTGCAATTCAGGAGATTCAGGTTTGATCCCTGGATCAAGAAGATCCCCTGGAGAAGGAGGTGGCAACCCACTCCAGTATGCTTGCCTGGGAAATCCTGTGGACAGAGGAGCCTGGTGGGCTACAGTCCCCGGGGTCACAAGAGTCGACATGACTTAGAGACCAAACAATCACCACCACCACCAAAGGATTTGGACCTTTGGACAAGGTATTGTGGACATTTCTTTGACTCTGGTGGCCCATATAACCATGGAAACGTCTCTGGAGGTTTCATGAATGTATTAAGGCTTCCTGAGATGAAGAAAGCAGGCACTCTGGGCCGGAGTTAATTCAATACAGTGCTTCTTTCCTGGCCTTTCTATTTCTTTGTTTTTCCATCGTTCTTTCCCTCCTTCCCTCTCTCTTTCCTTCCTGTGCTTCCAGTACCAAGCATCTCTTTCCACTTATAAGTGGTTTAAGGAAATATTTTCTCAGTTGTTCAAATAAATCCTGGTGATGACTCTTCCTACCTTCTATTCTTCAGAAGGAATAATAAGAATTAGAAGACACTGTAAAATTGTGAATTAACTTAGAAATATTTCCAAGAATTTTCCTCTGTCTCAGGAATTTTTGCACTCAAGGTTATCCTGTGAAAGCTGCCATGTCGCCACTTAAGGCTCAGTCAGCCATATCAGCTAGAAGATGCTCTAATTAACCAAACAGTACCTCTATGCCTTTGAATTTTTATGCTACTTTAAACCCTTTAACATGGGCTGGATTTTTAAACTTCTTCTCTCTTAAAGTTTAAAAACATTTTTAGTATCTGTTAAGTGTTCATGTTGTGCTCAGCACTTAGCCAGTGCTATAAATGTTGCAGTATATGAGAACCAGATGATACCCACGCTCTGTCAAAGGTTTCGGCATTCTAAAGGACAGCAAGAGACTCAGCTTTTGTGTGTGTGTATACAGGTAAATACAATATCATATAGGCTTCCCTGGTAACTCAGTGGTAAAGAATCTGCCTGCCAATGCAGGAGAGGTAGGTTCGATCCCTGGGTTGGGAAGATCCCCTGGAGAAGGATATGGCTACCCACTCCAGTATTTTTGCCTGGAGAATCCCAGGGACAGAGGAGCCTGGTGGGCTACAGTCCATGGGGTCACAAAGAGTCAGACACGACTGAGTTACTAATATTTTCACTTTATATATATATAAATGTTTATATACACACACACACCTATATGCTTTAAACCAACTGCACATGTACGCACACAAAAGACATATCCACAGTTGTCCTTCCAAATTCTGAAGTCCTTAAGACCATAAGGAAAATATATGGTTGAGGAGCTGAAGTCAAAAGTGACTTTTTTTTTTAAGTTTATTTATTTATTTTTTGAAGGTCAAGTTTAAATTTAATGACTTTGGTATTAACTATACACATACTAGTAAGTGCTAAGACTTAAAATCTTCCGGTTCAGTTGTGACTCCAGACAGGATTCAGAGAGGAGTTCTAAAAATCTCTTTTTCTGGGTTTTATGGAGACTTTCTTTACCCTCCTGCCTTAGCCTCTTAAGGCACTGCAAAAGTGACTTTTAAAATGCTCTGAATTTCATTGATATAAATAATAAGTACAATACCAACTGTGACACTGTGATTTGACACAAGCAAGAAACAATTGATCTTTGTCCCTGTTTTTGGCACAAATGAGTGAAAGTCGCTCAGTCGTGTCCAACTCTTTGTGACCCCATGGACTATACAGTCCCTGGAATTCTCCAGGCCAGAATACTGGAGTGGGCAGCCTTCCCCTTCTCCAGTGGATCTTCCCAACCCAGGAATCGAACCCAGGTCTCTTGCATTGCAGGCAGACTCTACCAGCTGAGCCGCTAGGGAAGCCCTAGGTTTTGGCACAGAGCTCCTAAAACCTTGGGAATTTCCTCAGCCTTGAGAGAGGGAGGATAAAGGTGCCTTTTTTATGTTAATGAGGTGGAACTGGGAGCGGGGTGGGGGAGAGCACCTGGGTATCTCAGGAGGGGCTGGCTGCCTGGGGAGCCAGCCAGGTGATGAGAAGCTAGAACTTTCAGTCCCTTCCCCAACCTCCTGGGAGGAGACAGGGGCTGGAGATTGAATTGAGGGCCAGTGGTCAGTGACTTAATCAGCCACACCTCTGTAATAAAGCCTTTATAAAACCCCCACAGGGGAGAGTTCAGAGAGCATCCAGGATGGCGAACACGTGGAGTTTTGGGGAGACTGGCGGGCTTGGAGAAGGCAGGGAAATTCTGTGCCCTTGCCCCACGCATGCATGCTAAGTCGCTTCAGTCATGTGTGAGATTTTGTGACCCCATGGGCTGTAGCCCACCAGGCTCCTCTGTCCATGGGACTCTCCAGGCAAGAATATTGGAGTGGGTTGCCATGCCCTCCTCCAGGGAATCTCCCCTACCCAGGGATTGAACCCACGTCTCTTATGTCTCCTGCACTGGCAGGCGGGTTCTTTACCACTAGCGCCACCTGGGAAGCCCTGCCTTTGCCCCATATCTTGCCCTATTTAAGTTTTCAATCAGGCTGTTCCTGAGTTATATCCTTTGATAATAAATGGGTGATCTAGTGAGTAAAATGTTTCTGAGTTCTGTGAGCCACGTTAGCAAATTAATTGAACCCCAGAAGGTGGTTTTGATAACTTCTGACTTACAGCCAGTGGGTCAGCAGCATAGGTAATAACCTAAACTTGTAACCAGAATCTAAAGTGGGGAAAGCCCTGTGGGACTGAGGCCTTACAGCCTGAAATCTGATGCTACCTCTGAGTAAACAGTGTCCGAAGTGAGTTGAATTGTAGGCCACTCACTCAGTAGGTCTTGGAGCATCACCTGCTAGTGTGAGGATCGCCTTACCACCCCCCACACACTGTAAGAGGTGACCGGAACTTGAGTAACACCAAAAAAATCCCAAAACGATATTTTATGATGGGGTGAGTAGTTCTTGTCATTTCATTTGCCATCCTTTGCTCACCTGGAAACTTTTCAGCAACTCTCTTCACTAAATTTTTAATGAATTACAGCTTAGCAAATCATTTAGCATTGTTGAAGTTAGACAACTTTTGTCTGGTCCTCCATCCACATGTTCAATGTCATCCTGATTTTAGATATCTTGCCTCAGAACCTCTTTTAGGATCCTAATGAAATCTTGGGGATATCCAGCTTGGGAGATCTCACACCATAACTTGAGTCATTTACCCCTCTACACACTTCTCAGCTATCTTCCCCTGAAGTTATGGAGAGATGCTTATAGTCCAAAGTCTTTCCATCTTCTTCTTGATCCTCCCTACGACTTCATTATGAAATCCAGCACTCCTACTCAGCCCTCTTCATTACTTTCCTGTTGTGACTTCTGCAGTTTTTTAGTAATCAGGTCTAACAGGATTGCTTCGCAAATTCATATACTAAAACCAAGAAGATAAAAAGAAGTAAAAAAATATTTTTCTTTTTGCTAGAACTTTATATGGAAGGGCTGTTGTCTTCATTAATTAATGATTGATATTTAGTAAGTTATATGAAACTTTGGGCTTCCCAGGTGGCACAATCATCAAGAATCCCCCCGCTAATGCAGGAGACACAAGAGATGTGGGTTCTATCCCTGGGTTGGGAAGATCCCCTGGAGAAGCAAATGGCAACCTGCTCTGATATTCTTGCTTGGGAAAGTCCCATGGACAGAGGACCCTGGTGGGCTACAGTTCATGGGGTTACAAAGAGTTGGACATGACTCAGAGATTGAGCACGTACACATATGCACACATGAAAGCCTTTATGTCGTGTTTTGGTGTTTATAAAACATCTTAAGAACCTAAGTCTTATCTCATGTTAATTATTTAGTTAATTACTTAGTCGTTTACCAAATATTTACTGAAGACCACCCATATGCCAGACACACTGAACCCTGCAGGGAGAAGGTGAGAAGACACGGCCCCCGGCTACGTGAAGCTGTGTCAGCCCCCATGCTAAATGCGTTGGACTCATCCTCCCTTTATCTTTGTAACGACATCACTTCTCGGCCTTTTGGCTAAGATCAAGTGTAGTATCTTTGTAACGACAGTCTGCCCGCTTAGTAAGGAGGACCCTGAGGCCAAGAGGCACTGTTATGAGTCAAGCTGGATGCAGTCTGACTGATGCCAAAGTCATTTACTTTAAGCATTAAATGGTACCACTTTCACCTCCTCTCAGTATGTGGAAGAGAGGTAGGATGACCCCAGAGGTAACCACAGAAGGGCAGGCGTTGGACTGACCGTATGGTCGTCAGGCCTGTAAAGAGCCCCCTGATAATCACCACCTGTATGCACCTTGTGTGATCCCCTCCCCTTGAGTGGGCAGAGAACCCGTGAATATGATGAGCTGTCACTCTGGTGGTTAGGTTACATTATATGGATGATATGTCAAAAGTGAAGATATTTTATAAATCAGTTTTCTTGAGTTCATCAGCTGGGTCAGCCTCACTGCATCAGTTGAGGCCTTAGGAGCAGGGGCTATCTGATGTCAACAGCCATGATATGAAAGAGCCTGGGAGCAGGAGGCATCTAGGAGCTGAAAGCAACCTACAGCCAACAGTCAGTAGCGAAGAGCTGGAGACCTCAGTCCTGTACCCACCAGGTGATAAATTCTGCCCGCCAGCAGTGAGCTTGGAAGAGGGTGCTGGAAGAGAGAAATTCAGATGAGATCCAGCCCTGTGAACAATTCAATCTTCTCCTAATGAAACCACCTTTCCGATCCACAGAAATAGTGAGATAATATATTTTTGATGTTTTAAGCTGATGAGTTTATAATAATTTGTTACACAGCAGAAGAAAATAAAACAGGAAAGAAACATTGAGATGGCATGTAGATCAAAAGTTATCTCAACAAAAATCAAGAAAACTGATTAAACATGTGTATTTCAACTCTATTTTCTCTCTCCCTCTCCCTATTTCTTGGGGCTTCCCAGGTGGTGTTAATGTAAAGAACTCGCCTGCCAATGCAAGAGACATAAGAGACATGGGTTCAATCCCTGAGTAGGGAAGATCCTCTGCAGGAGGTCATGGCAACCCATTCCAGTATTCTTGCCTTAAAAGTTCCATGGACAGAGGAGCGTGGAGGGCTACAGTCCGTAGGATCACAGAGTCAGACACGACTAAAGTCATTAGCACACATGCACACTCTCTCTAAGTCACTGTGATTTAGTTCTCCTAAAATGTGTTCACTGACTTGGGATTTATTCCTTTGATATCACTTGACATGTTCATTTATTGTGAACTTGGACCCAATTTGTTTAACTCTTTAAAAATTAGCACTGGGAAGGAGTTTCTCCAGTGGCTCCATACCTTTTTGTTATTATTGTTCTGTTGCTCAGTTGTGTCTGACTCTTTGCCAACCCATGGACTACAGCACATCAGGCTCCTCTGTCCTCCACTATCTCCCGGAGTTTGCTCTTGTCTGTTGAGTTGGTGATGCCATTCAACCATCTCATCCTCTGTCGCCCCCTTTTCCTCCCGCCTTCAATCTTTCCCAGCATCAGGGGTCTTTTCTGATGAGTCAGCTCTTTGCATCAGGTGGCCAAATTATTGAAGCTTCAGTTTCAGCGTCAGTCCTTTCAATGAATATTCAGGGTTGATTTCCTTTAGCATTGACTGGTTTGGTTTCCTTGCTGTCCAAGGGACTTCTCTAGTACCACAGTTCAAAAGCATCAATTCTTCCATGCCCTTTAAAGTGAGGCAAAATTTGCTAGGATAGAAATTTTACTAGAATGTAAATCCCACAAGGACGTAGGCCTCGTGATGGCAAAGATTCTTGTCTGGCCCACAGTCAGTACTAAATAAATATTTGTTTAACCCAATGATTCCTAGAAACCCATTGCTATACCTGAACCCTCTGTTACCATTTGCTGAAGATTTATTGATCAAATGCTAGTTTCAAAATCTGAACTCTTTACCTGCCCACCAGCAACCACTTCTGTTTGAAGCATTCCTCCAATCCTTTGCTTTTCATAAGTTTTCTAGGTCACACATTCAAAAATCTTTTGCAAAAGACCCTTCAGCATCCATTGCTGAATTTAAAAACACAGAGAATACCTTCACGTGTGGCAACCGTAATTGACTCTTGATCACACTTGGTTGAAAAATTCTTACCTTTTAGTGAGCATTTCCAGTTTATGAGGTCAAAGAAGAGCTAGAAATATTCAGATATATTTCCCTAAATCTGAAAAGGAATACGTACACACTGAGTAATAATTAAATGAACTTGGTAGTTCTTACAGTGTTTGTAAGATGGATAGGGAGGCCTGGCGTGCTGCGGTTCATGGGGTCGCAAAGAGTCGGACACGACTGAGCGACTGAACCAAGAACAGATTATTCAAGTAGCTTGATTGTGCTCTCTCTCTCTCTTTTTGTGCTTGATATTTTAAAGCAAAGTACTCAGTGGTGTGCTTTCCACTGGAAGATGTTTCTGCTACTACAAATTACAGAGCACTGGCAGAAATGCTAATTGGACAATATGACTTCTGTTTGCTCCCTAAATATCTAAAACTTCTGTCTGTCCCTCCTCTGAGTGGCTGCCCTGATAGCCTGGCTCATGGATCCGCAGCGGCTACCTCTTTGCCATTGGTGTATCTCTTAACAAGGGCATTTAGCTGGATTCCAAGCTGGCTCAATCCTCTGTCAGTTCTGGTAGGATGATTCCCCCAAAGAAGCAGCAGCTTTGTTGGTTTTGCTTTGGTTTCTGTAACTGCGTGGTTATTATGGTTTATTTTCATAACCGTAGTATTAGTCATGTGTCAGAAAAGAAATTAAAAAAAAAGACCTTCTAGCTTCCTAAACATGTTACTAAAAATTCCAGCCAAAGACACATCAGATATACTTTCCTGTAAATACGTAGGAACCACTGAGCTTCCTCCCAAAATAAAAACCTGATGTGTTTTGCCCCCCAGTGCACGCACATTGTCATTCATTGAAGCAATATGCATGCATCAAAAATTTAGTTAGGAGACCCGTTCATGATAAGATTTCAGGAAATATTCTGCATATACAGAAATCTATTACCTGAACTCAAAACTCTCTTGGGGGTTTATTGAGCATGGAAGAATAGATTTTTACTGTGGATAAAATGGCAAAACAGGAAGCTTTTTTAAAAAAGAGCCTTTCTACCTCGAATCACTGTGCCTCTCTGGCAGCTATGTCTTTGGAGAAAGCTATCTAATGAACTCTCTTTACCAATCAGATCATTATCATAATGGGTTCATGTCCTAAAGACATCACATTAAAGAAGACGCGGTAGCTAAGCTCACAGATTTCATGGAATATGAATTTAAACAGTTCTCTGCCTTATACAGCACATTTTAAAATAAAAAGAAAACATCAAGGCATCATGAAAAAGTGCTGCCTTGTTGATGTAGATCAAACTTCTCATATTTCCTTAATAATCTTACACACATACACATACACACGAACACACTTTTTTTGATTATATAGTATTTATACGGTCAAAGCTATGTTTTTTCCAGTAGTCACATCTGGCTGTGAAAGTTATAGCGGTGTACCATAAAGAAGGCTGAACACTGAGGAATTGATACTTGGAGTTCAAACCAGTCAGTCCTAAAGGAAATCAACCCTGAATATTCATTGGAAGGACTGATGCTGAAGCTGAAGCTGCAGTGCTTTGGCCACCTGATGTGAAGAGCCAACTTATTGAAAATGACCCTGGTGCTGGGAAAGATTGAAGGCAAAAGGAGAAGGGGGTTGCAGAGGATGAGATGGCTAGATAGCATCACCAACTCGATGGAATTTGAGCAAACTCTGGGAGATAGTGGAGGACAGAGGAGCAGGGTGTGCTGCAGTCCATGGGGTGGCAAATAGTCCGACACAATTTAGTGCCGAAAAACAGCGAAGTATTTACATGAGGCAAATGAAGTCCTTGTTCTAAATGTCTCTAAATCATTATCGTTTGTTAACCCAGGAATGAGTCAACTCGAAGGAATGCAGGAAAAGTGTTGTCCGCAATCAGAGCTCTGGTTAAGCAGTTTCACGGAAATGCACCAGTATGAAATAAGATGTGTAGTATTTACTTTGCCTGGGAGGTAGCAGGAATGTGGGTGGGGAATGTTTGGGATCCTTCCTTGCACCTTTGTGAGATGGGGGCAGCAAAAACAGGAGAAAATAAGTTTTATCCTTGAGCATCTGCACTTCTTCTGTCTAAAACATATTGAGCCATAGACTTGAATTCATCCTACATCCAGCCACATTTTCCAGATAAATTTGGCTGCCTGACAGCTGACACCTGTCAGTCACAAGAGGAAATATGATCAAAGGTGGTGAAGATATGATCAAAGAGGATGAAGAACCATCCTCTCAAAGGCCACTTTCCATCTTTACTATATGCCAGCAAGCCGTTCTGGTTTGTAACCTCCTCTCACTGTGACAGGCCAATTCAGAGAGTTCATTTTGCTGAATCAGGTTGCCGGAGCACTCAGGGTTTGGCATTTAGAAACTGGTGTTTGCACCTGGAGAAACCAATTCGTTCCCTCGTTGGACAAAAGCCGACTGTCATTTTCAATAGGTCATGGGAATTGAAGACGTTATATTACACTACCAGTGGAAAAATAGACGCTCATACATGTATGTATAAACTTGCATGCAAGCTCAGTCGTACAGTCGTGTCTGATTCTCTGAGACCCCAGCGACTGTAGCCGCCAGGCTCCTCTGTCCATGGAGTTTTCCAGGCAAGAGTAGTGGAGGGAGTAGTCATTTCCTTCTCCAGGGGATCTTCCTGACCCAGGAATTGAACCCACATCTCCTGCATTGGCAGACGGATTCTTTACCCTCTGAGCCACCAGGGAAGCCCCCCCAACCCCATATATATGTGTGTGTGTGTGTGTGTGTGTGTGTGTGTATACACATGTGCATCCATATATGTATAAAGAGCACACACACACGTGTCCGTATACATACACAGTTGTTACATGTTGTTACATGTTGTTTTATGTTGTTTAGTTGTTACATGATGATTTTGGTTTCAGAATTGATCTAGACCACAAACAAAAAATATGGTTTCAGTGACCAAAAGACCTTGTCATTCAACATAAGTTTTATCATCAAAATCACTTCCCCACAGAGGTATGTATCCCAAAATGAAATGAAATACCCAAACTTCAAAAAATAATTTAATAGGAGATAATTGGTATGCTGTGTTGGTTTCTGCCATACAACAACGTGAATGAGTCATAAGCATATATAGGTCCCCTCCCTCTTGAACCTCCCTCCCACCCACCCCCATCCTATCTCCCCCATCTAGATTGTCACAGAGTACTGCATTGAGCTCCTTGTATTTTACATCAATCTCTCACTAGCTGTCTAGTTTACATATGGTAATGTGTATGCCTCAGTGTTACTCTTTGGGTTCATCCCACCCTAAACCCTGGGATGGTAAGGGGGTCCACAAGACTGTTCTCTATGTCTATGGCTCTATTCCTGCCCTGCAAATAGGTTTATCAGTGTCATTTTTCTAGACTCCATATATGTTATATGATATTTGCTTTACTCAAAATACCCAAACTTTAAAAGCTCATTTTAAAACTCATTTATGCTCAAGTCCAGTGCCATTGCCATGGGTCTTGGTGCTAGCGAGCTTGTGTATGAAGTCAGCATCATCCACAAAAACAAACTCATCACAATGTAGAAGGTCCGCAGGACTCAGGAGCCAAGGTTCCAGAGACTCCAAATTCATACATGAAAAATTTTTTGCAAATAGATTAAGGGAATCTGAAGAATCTAATATTGCTGACCCAAATATCTTCCTTTGCTTGGACACATCATAAAATGGTAACATCCACAGGCAAAGAGGGAAGTTAGTGAAGCATAAACCCTGAGAATTGCAGGGACAATTCAGGGCATTCAGGCACAACCCAAAGAAATGTCTCAGTTATATAACTGTTTGGTGACGCTCCCCATTTACATCTGCCTGTCCAAACTCAGAACAGTTTGCCCTCTATAAATCGTGATTCTCATCAACCTTAACTAGCTACTCTTCAGTTCCTTTTTCCTCAGGTAGGAAACTTGAAAGAATATGATTTTGCAATAGCTAAACATTAGAATGCTGTGTGAACTGTCTACTATTTCTGAATTGGCCCTGTGGGGTTAAAAGAAAACCTACATTTGTATAGCTCTTGCTGTGGACTGAATTGTGTCTGTCCCAAATGCATAAGTTGAAGCTCTAGCCTCTGATGTGACTATATGTAGAATAAGTAAGGTTAAATAAAGTTGTACAGATGGGGCCTTGATCCGAGAGAGAGCTGTTGTCTTTGCGGCCCCATGGACTGTAGGTGACCAGACTCCTCTGCCCATGGGATTTTCCAGGTAAGAATACTGGAGTGAGGTGCCATTCCCTTCTCTAGGGGATCTTCCCAACCCAGGGATCAAACCTACATCTCTTGCATTGGTAGGTGGGTTCCTGCATTGGTAGGTGGGTTTCTTATCCCCAGCGCCACCTGGGAAGCCCATGTTGTCCTTTAAAGAAAAGGAAGACACATGAGACTTCTCTCTCTGCCATGGAAGACACAAAGAGAAGGCTGCCGAATGCAAGCCAGGCAGGGAATTCTTGGTGGAGGTGGTTTAACAGCTAAGGCCTGTCTAACTCTTTGTGATCCCATGCACTGTAGCCTGCCAGGCTCCTCTGTGCCTGGGATTTCCCAGGCAAAAATACTGGAATGGGGTTGCCTTTTCCTTCTTGCAAGTGGTGTCCTGCATTGCAGGTGGATTCTTTACCGACGGAGCCACCTGGGAGAAAGAACCCTCACCAGGAACTGAGTCAGCCACGAATATGGTCTTGGACTTTCAGCCTCCAGGTCTGTGAGAAATGCATTTCTATTGTTTAAGCTACCACATCCGCAGTATTTTGTTATGACAACCCAAGTGGACTGGGAAGGTTCTCTTTACTCTTCCAGGAAGCCTCCGAATGGATCGATTTCCTCTTAGGAGAAAACTGAGACAATTGCAGAGTGAAAGGACAACGGAGGCCATTTAACGAGTATTGAGTGATTGCCCAGGGGGTACGGCCCAGGCGTCTGGAGCTCTCCTTTCAAGTACCCAGGATTCTGAGATTCTGGTGGCAGAGTCTGGTGCCGGGTGGTATCCTTACCTGGGAAATCCCACGGACAGAGGAGCCTGGCGGCTACAGTCCATGCAAAGCGTCAGACCACTGAGCGACTGACACTTTCACCCCGTCACTCACTCACCGAGCGGACAGCATGGCCTTTCTGCCTTGTCCTAGAGCTTTACTGTCGGAGCCACTCGCAGCTGCTAAGAGGTGTCTCCCAGACCCCCTGGGGCCCTAGGGCTGGAAAGATCCGTAAGAAGCGCCGAGGCATCCTTGAAGTGTTGGTGCTACGGCATGTGTCTTGGAAAAGGAAGGGTGCGTCTCGTTTCCTTACGGCTTGGATTCAATAATACGTTCTCAGTGATGTCATCTCCCCTCACCAACTCCGTTCCTCCATCTTCTCCTTTCTTGATGCCTTAGGGTTGTCATCATGTAGATCAGTTTTTTTTAAACACATTTATTGCAGTATAGTTGTTTACAATGTTGTGTTGGTTTCAGGGATACAGCCAAATCATTCAGTCATTCGCATATATATGCATATATATGTTTATATCTTTCTCTGATTCTTTACCCATGTAGGTTATCATAGAATGTGGAGTAGAGGCCCCTGTGCAATACCAGGGATTTTAATATAGTAGTGTTATTTATTTTCTATATAGTAAGTAGTGTCAGTTTTTACAGAATTCAGTGACTCTAGAGAAAGAGGTGTGTGGGACCGTTTCTATACTGAATGGAACCAGACAGCTTTGTGCTGTTGTTTTTATTTTTACCCATACCGGCAATAGGTTTGGAAATTTTAAAGCACTTTCTTTGTCTTAATTAGACGGCATTATGATACTCATTATAATAGATAATAGTTGACGTTAATCAAAACAACCAACTTTCTAATTGAATTGATAAACCAATCAGTCCCCTAAGGCCCTTCATGGCATACTATGTAGATGAAGAATAATTAGATGTATTTGTACAATATGGTGAAAATGAAAAGTAAAAACACACACACACACACACACATATATATATATATATGATTTGTAACTGTAATTTAAAGTGTTGGGATTTTTCTTCATTGATAATTATCATCAGTGATTCTCTAGGGGAAATTGCTAGTAAAATTTATTTGGACTTTTACAAACGGAAGCGTCTAAACCCAAAATTAAACAAACAAATATGTGCCTATTTTTTAAAAGAGCAATGTGCACATTTGCTTATTCAGTTAACCTGGATGGGCTTGACTCATCTAAACAGTAAAAGATGCTGTTGAAGAAGAGTTTTGACCTGCAGTGAAGCTATGTCTCCTTCTAATGCCCGATATTAGTCTGTTAGATCCTTTAAGCGTTATCTTTTGTATCCTGATGTGAAGAGAGCGTTCTGAGCATATTGCAATGCGCAAGGTTGTGGGGTGGGAGTTGTGGGGTTAAGGGAAGAAGTTTGCCAGCCTTGGGGAGTAGAGAAGACGGGATGGGTGCTCAGGTGTGCCTGGGGGCTCAGGTTACTGCTAGAATACAGTGTCCTGTGGAAGGGAAACGGCTGTAGAGCGAGAACGTTCTCAATCAGAATGCCCTGGGGCACTTCGGGGGCCCCATCCCCGCAGTTTCTGCAGGTCTTGGGTTGGGCTGGCAGCGTGCGTGGCTCAGCAGTGCCCGCACACTGCTGCTGGCTGCCGGCCTGCGGCAGGACTTTGAGAACCACTAGCCCAGCGCCGTGCCATGTGCTTTGACGAGATGTGGAGCTGGGTCCCTGGATTTGCTGAGGTCAAGTAAAACGTCGGTATAGTCAGTTCTTTTGTTAAGTTCAAGACGCTTGCTTGCCAAAATAGCTTCAAGGAGATCATATGAAATCTATGTAAATACAGCTCATATGGTCTTAGAATAACACCCTTACATTTTAAAGCTATTTGCCTTAAAAAGCTATGTATATAGTATATGTGTATGTGTGCATGTATGTGTGTGTAAATAAATATGTCTGTGTGTGAACGTTGTAAATCAGGTGCCTTTCCATCATTTTCTCCTCCTATGAATGATCTGATGTAAACAAATATCGTGTATTAATGCATATATGTAGAATCTAGAAAAGTGGTACAGAGGAATCTATCTGCAGGGAAGGAATAGAGACGCAGATGTGGAGAATGGACTTGTGCACATAAGGAGAGGAGTGGGGTGGGATAAATTGGGAGATTGGGATTGATATATATACGCTACCATGTGTAAAATAGATAGCTAGTAAGAAGCTGCTGCATAAATAACATTGGGAACTCGGTGCTCTGTGATGACCTAGAGGAGTGGGATGGGGGTGAGGAGTGGAGGGTGGGAGACTCAAGAGGGAGGGGATATATATATATATATATATATATATATATATATAATGTATTTGCTGTTCTGCAGCAGGAACCAACACAACATTGTAAAGCAATTATCACCTCAGTTTAGTCGCTCAGTCGTGTCCGACTCTTTGTGACCCCAGGGACTGCAGCACACCAGGCCTCCCTGTCCATCACCAACTCCCAGAGCTCACTCAAATTCATGTCCATCGAGTCAGTGATGCCGTCCAACCACTTCATCCTCTGTCGTCCCCTTCTCCTGCCTTCAGTCTTTCCAAGCATCAGGGTCTTTTCCAATGAGTCAGTTTTTCGCATCAGGTGGCCAAAGTATTGGAGCTTCAGCTTCAGCATCAGTCCTTCCAATGAATATTCAGGACTGATTTCCCTTAGGATGAACTGGTTGGATCTCCAAGGGACTCTCGAGAGTCTTCTCCAACACCACAGTTCAAAAGCATCAATTCTTCAGTGCTCAGCTTTCTTTATAGTCCAACTCTCACATCCATACAGGATTACTGGAAAAGCCATAGCTTTGACTAGATGGACCATTGTTGGCAAAGTAATGTATCTGCTTTTTAATATGCTGTCTAGGTTGGTCATAGCTTTCCTTCCAAGGAGCAAACATCTTTTAATTTCATGGCTGCAGTCACCATCTGCAGTGATTTTGGAGCCCAAGAAAATAAAGTCTGTCACTGTTGCCACTGTTTCCCCATCGATTTGCATGAAGTGATGGGATTGGATGCCGTGATCTTAGTTTTTTTAATGTTGAGTTTTATGCCAACTTTTCACTCAATACAAAAGCAATTATACTCCAAGAAAAAGAAGAACTGTGCTGAAATGAGCCCCCAACACCCCCAAGTCCATGTTTTTTTGTAGAAAACAGTCAAGAAGGCTACAAAGATCATTTTTAAAGTCATGCAGTAAGAGCTTTGAGAACAGAATCTAAATCTTTAAAAATAATTTTATTTACTTTAGTCCCTAAAGTCAAGGGTCTTATATGGTGTTTTTGTATGTCTAGGAGGCCCAAAGGTAGACAACAAGATCTTTTAATATCCCTGAAATCATATGAAATATTGTATATATATATATATACATATATGTATATGCGTGTGTGTGAGTTACACATTTTCCAGTCTTTTACTTCCAAGAGCTTCTCACATATAGCCATATAATAAATATTTTTTAATTTTAGAAATTATACCTATAATATAGAGAAATCTTTATATGCTAATACCATCTGTTTTTAAGATCACCACAGTATTAAAACTATTGACTTAAAATATCCACCTGGATATGATTCTGGACAGTGTCCTCAAAATCAATCAAAATGTGGTAGTTGCTATCTTGCTTTTAAAAATAGTTTGAGGAGCTTCCTTGGTGGTCCACTGGCTAAGACTCCATGCTCCCAATGCAAGGGGCTTGGGTTCGATCCCTGGTCAGGGAACTAGATCCCACATGCCATGACTCAGAGTTTCCAGCCATAACTAAAAGATCCGGTGTGCCACAACTAAGACCTGGCACAGCCAGATAAATACATATTAAAAAATATAAAAATCAATTTGAAAAAAAATCCGAGGATATACAGATGACAATATAAACGATGGTTTAGTTGAGAAACCTTGTAAACATCTAGCACATTTACGTAAGAGATTTCCATTTATAAAAATGCAATGGTGCCACTGTATTTTTTGTGATGATTGAAGAGGCAGGCATGTTTCTCAGACAGAGTTGTGTTGAGCAGAAATCAACACCCTACTTCCAGTTTGTCAAGATGTCTTCACTGGGACTGTGGGATTTTACTCTTCATTTCTTCTACCCTTTAAATTCTCAGTTTATTTTTGAAAACGGTTCAGAGAATGGTTACGTTAGAAAAACAGATGTTTAAATGTTTCCATTTTGTTCAGTGACATCTTTGATTTAAAGGGTTTCAAATGAAAAGCAGGTTGGGAATAGGTTTGAGGTGACGTCAGAACAACACCCACTTTCATGCAGGGACAGACTGGGAATTGTGTGTCTGAACCTTGCTGCCATCACACTGTGTCTACAGAACGGAACTCAAAACCAAGTGGTGGGAGAGGTCGCTTATATTCTCCAAGATTCAAAACGGATGTTATTGTAAGGAAGGTGCCCATAAGGCAAGTCACAACATCTAGTCTACCTAGGGAGGCAAGCATTTAGTGGATGGGGAGCTTGCCAGGCTTTTAAAAGCCATGAGAAATCTTGGAAGGGTCAGTTCTTTTGGTTAGCACAAGAGGCTTGGCCACTGATTCTGCTCAACCATAATAAAATCATCATCCAGAAGCACCGTACAGATTCTCAGAATAATGTCTTCAAATGTTAAGCCTCTCCAAGGCAATTATCCTCACGTTAAAAAAATTGACGAGGACAGTGCCTTCTTTCTCCTTTTTTGTCTTACGAATGAATGGCACAGTTACTTTACCATCAGACGAAGTTGCAGCTCAGACTTCCCTGGTGGCCCAGTGGTTAAGAATCCACCTACCAATGCAGGAGACCTGGGTTCAATCCCCGATCTGGGAAGACCCCATGTGCCAGGGGGCAACCAAGCCCATACAGCACAACTACTAAGCCCACGCACCCCTAGAGCCGAAGCTCCACAACAAAAGCCATTTCAGTCAGAAGCCAGCACACGCAGCTAGAGAGTAGCCCACTCTCACAGCTAGAGAAAGCCTGTGCTCAGCCAAATGAATAAATAAATAAACACAACTTTCAAAAGTTGCAGTTCATCCTACCCCTCTACCTACTTACATAAAAGCAAACTTCTTATGAAAAGAAATGCCTATTTACCCAATCTGAGCCTCAATTTTCTCATAGGTAAAGTGGGAGGGATTATAACAGGATTTTAAGAATTGAATAAGGCAAAGCATCTGGTACATCATCAACTCTCAAAAATATGTCCTTTCCTCATTCTTAGGGATTTCAAAAATGGCACTCAAATGAAACTCCTTTGTATTTTAGTCTGGGTCTCACTGTGATGGTACTGATCAGTGAAATATTTGGTTACTTCAATTCCAATATTGTTTGTAATTTTAGGAAATCATCTACTTGTTGGTATTCTAGGAATGTGTTACAAAGTTAGCTCTATCATAAAGGAGAGATTTTTAAAAAATACATTCTTTCTCTGAGTCCTGCAAAAAATGATACATTTCAAAAAATAAACAGGAAATAGGTGTCATTGCTTAGTGTTTTCTGGGCTGGGATGTTATTCCTAATTCGAAATCATTGGACTGGGATGTTATTCTCTAGATTGGAGAGCAGCCTCCAGGGGTTATTGTACACTCTGATGTTTGGGGGAATATGTTATTTACCACCTGTAAGTTGCCTATCTTGTTATTTTTGTTGGGAGTAAAGCTGTAGCCTTTACCTCCATTAGGTAGTGGAGTTTGGTTAATGGATGGGTAACAGGAAAGAGTGTAAGGGGAAGCCAATGTTAATGTGAACTCCTGCCGTTTTTATTATAGTGGCACCCGCAACAGTTAAGGTTGAGCAGCTGTTTCCATTATGAACTCCTATTTCAGGGGTTTATAACTGAGCTGTAAAAATTTGCTCTAGGCTAAAACTCAGCTCATCAGGTCTTAGCCTGGGAGAATTTTTCCCCCCTACCATTTTTTTTTTTGAAAAGAAGAAATCAATTTAGCTCTTTAAAATAAATAAAATCACAGAAATTTCAAAAATGCTGAATTTTTATCATGTTAAGCCCGGATGTTGAAATGGATGGTAATTACATTCCTGCAAGTCTAATGAGAAAAGTAAGTCTCAAAATTGTACTTTTCAAGTATACTTTTCAAATGTCTGATACAGACTGATGTTGCAATTTAGCAAGATAAGCAATTTCTTAGGCCTTAGAGCTCATCATTATTTGTAAAAAATTTTGCCAATGAACCTCTTTTATTCATAGTATTAATTTACTTATTAATCAGGTCTGGCTATAGAAATCAGGGTAACTCTTTGTAGAACTTGTTAAATTACTTTACATTTTAGTAGAGCAATAAATCGACAAGTTAAACTAATGAAAGATTATTGAAGACATTGATGGCGTTTTAATTTATATGCTTAGAAGCCCTTGTGAGATATAAAAGGGCTTACCTACCTGGCTGTAGAAAGCTTTGTATACACATGATGATGACAGTTGAAGTCTATATGATATACTAGAAAGACTATAGACATTGACATAACAGTATGTTTAAAGTACAGATTTTGTTATTAGGTACTATGGTCCAACTCTCACATCCATACATGACTACTGGAAAAATTATAGTTTTGACTATATGGGCCTCTGTCAGCAAAGTGATGTCTCTGTAGCTCTGGAGAAGACTCTTGAGAGTCCCTTGGATAGCAAGGAGATCAAACCAGTCATTTCTAAAGGAAATCAACCCTGAATATTCATCTTTCTAAAATCTAAATGAAATCTTGCCTCTTCCCTGTGAAAAATGTGTAATAACTTTTAATCCTTGACTCGGTGGATTATTAAGTTCTTGCAGCTGACTTGTAAATTCACTTTTCTGACACAATACCCTTTAGAGTCTTCCTGAATTTCAGTCATCCACAATTACCTATGGCTCCATAAGCAATCAAGGTATTTTAGGTCCACTCTTCTTGGTCATATCGTGTCCTTTCAATAAAATGTCTTCCTTCAAATTGTATATCTGCCAAATTCTTTTTGGTTTTTCAAATTTACACTTGAAATCTAAATTATTGTAAAGTCACCTCTGATGACTTTCCCAGTCCTACTCCTCTGCTTCTATAACATAAGCATTCTTTTATGTATATGCCTTTTTCTCTACTGATAGATTTTTGTCCCTTAATAGCAGATTTTCAAAATATTTTGAAATCTCTGACTCCCCTGAATCTAAGGACAACCTGAACATGGTAGGCGCTCAAAAATTGATTAACTTGATGGTACAGCACCTGTTCCAAAGGATTGGCAAACTTTCATGCTTCTAAACCTGAAAAAATGGGCTAAGTAGCAAGTTTACAATGCTCCTGTTGCTGCGAAGTCCCTTCAGTCGTGTCCGACTCTGTGCGACCCCATAGACGGCAGCCCACCAGGCTTCCCCGTTCCTGGGATTCTCCAGGCAAGAACACTGGAGTGGGTTGCCATTTACTTAACTTTAAAATAATAAACACATTAAAATCAAGAAATACAAGTAAAAGCTGTTATAGTCTAATATCTTTGCATTAAATATATGCCATCCTCTCAAGACTTTATGCTTGGAACATAAACTTTGTGTCAACAAGGAAACCCTCTGGAAAGGTTAAGGAAGCCTTTTGAACAAGTTGAAAAACAAAATCTTTCTCATAATTCACTGCAGTGTTTGTTGTTTTTGATAATCTCGTGGTGATAAATCTCATGGTGTTAAAGCAGTGGTCCCCAACCTTTTCGGCACCAGGAACAAGTTTCATGGAAGATGACTTCTCCATGGACCAGAGGAGAGGGGATGCTTTTGGGACTATTTGATCCATTTATTACACACTTTACTGCAGAATAATTAGCCCCACCTCAGATCATCAGGCATTAGATCCGGGAGGCTGGGGACCCCTGTGTTAAAGGACATAATTAGCTTTCTAGGTTGTGCCACGTAAAAAAACTGAAACCATCTCTGGTTTCTTGGGTAGAGTTTCACAATGTGCTCAGTTACGTGAATCTGTGTTGATGGCATTCTCTTTCATGTCACATCAAATTAAGCAATTAAATTAAATATTGGAACTGCTTTGCAAGGAGCTTGCAGAAGGTAAATCTACTGGTGCTTTTTAGGTTGTCCTTAGTTGAAAAAAAACTGGTATAGGCTGCCTTCAAAGTTTACTCTGTATCTGAAATTTGTATCTGAAAAATCGTGAATCAGTCTACTATTGGTAATGACGGATGAACTAAAACATTTTCATTCTGACCTGCATAGAAAGAGAAATGTGTATTTTATTGTTCATACATTCCACGCGGGAGGTCGACACTTCAGGGTTTAGAGTGATTCTCAAATGTTCCCACCACAGCACAGGTAAGAGGTGACAGTCACATATCTGACACCTGTTGTCTGTGATGTAGGTAAGGTTTTTTTGTTTCCTCCTGCAAATCCCTGCAAGCTTACTGTCTCTCCACAGTAAGAAAGCATATTTATATATAACTACAGGGACTGAGCTTAATTGAAAGGATAACCTTGAATGTAAACCCATTTAATAAAGAATTAACTAGTTTGCACATTTCGTGTATTTTTAAAAAAATTAATTGTGGATTATAGCTGGCCAAACTGGTGGGTCTGAGTGAAAAAGAAAAGATCAAAGGCAAAGTTTTACCAAATGTTACAACAAATTACAGAAATAGTTGAGAAGTTTAAAAGGTGGTTTTTTTTTTTTTTTTGCCTTTATAAAAGCAATAATTCTGAAGGAAATTCTGGAAATTTTTGAATAAATTGTGATTATAGAAAAAAGGTTGTAAATTTCATAGGATGTAGGAACTCACCCTTTATAAGGCAGTTACTTCGTCTATTAAGTGAGCCTACTCTAAAATTAACATTCCATTGGACTAAGGGAAGAGAATAATGGATTAATGCCCCTTAGAGCCTAATTTTTTTTTAAGTCTTGATTAAATTATGTTATAAAAGAAAATACTTTATGTTAGTGGCTAATGAAAGAGCAGACCCAATATGTTCCTGCTTTAGTATGATTACAAATTTCTTTCTGGAATGTCCTTCAGTCCCCAAATATTAAAATCCTATACATTCTTTAGAAGTCACTTTACAGCTCAAATAACTTTAGCCTTGAACTCACCGCACAGATCAAATGATTTTGCTCTTGGTCAATGCTGAGAGCTCTTAATGGATATTGAAAGTACATATCCATTACTTTCAATGGATACTAGCCAGGTTATCTACTCTCATCTCCACTTGGTTGTCTCATAGGCAGCTCAAAGCCAGCAGGTTGAAAACCAAGGGCATAACCTATCTTCTCCCTCCAAAATCTGGTTCACTGTCCCTGCAGACCATCCATCCAGTTCTTAGCCAGAGTCTCATTCCAAATATCTGATTATCTCCAGCTAATTTTTCAACACCTTTTACCTGAATCAAGGTATTTTCTTCCTATCTAGTCCCAACATGTAGTCTGATGCCCACTTTAGTTTCTTCTGTTTCCCAGCAAGAGTGATGGAGCTGAAGTGCTTAAAGTATGATTGTGTACTACGTTTTCTCCAAAGCTACCAAATACAGTGCAATGCACATACACACACACTCACCCCAGCACACACACGAGCCCAAAGCCTTCCCGTGGCTCGCACATTCTTCTCTGATAAAGACCTCATCTCCAATACAACAAGCAAGCCTCTGTGTGTCCTGCCAGCCTTGCTTAACCTAATTTTGCGTCATTTCCCCTCAACGCTGTGCACTGCAACCACACGAGCATTCTCTTGGGCACATCATACTCCTGTCGATCTTGGCCATCACAGATACTTTGCCTCCAATCATAGTGGTTCCCATTGCTTCTTTTCCCAGCCTCTCCCCTGGTTAACCCTTTGGCTGACTCCTACTCACCCTTCAGAGCCCAGTTCAGATGCTATTTTCTTATCGAAGTCTTCCCTGACTCTCTAAATTAGTTCACTCTGTACTGTTCTCATATACTACTCTTAGCTCACCCTGTACAATTAATAGGTACACATTTTGGTTAATTTCTGCATTGAACATTAAACTGTAAGCTCTGTGAAGGTGAGGACTATATATATATACATAAAGCATCACACTGTTCAATATCACCAACCATACTCCAATCACAGGTCTGATTCCAAGAACTACTTTTTCCATTCTATGTTTTGATTGAGATATACTTACTCTTAGAGTAGTGTTGATAACTTAACATCCTCAAGGAATTTTGAATTTGACATCTAGTTTGCTCACTTTTGTTGGAGACAAGCACTATCAAATTATACTGAAAAAAAAGGAGTGAAATTGGGTCACTTGTAGAGATGTGGTTGGATCTAGAGATTGTCATAAAGAGTGAAGCAAGTCCTAAGGAGAAAAACAAATATCTTATATGTATATGCATATATGTGGAATCTAGAAAAATGGTATAGATGATCTTATTTGCAAAAACAGAAATAGAGACACAGATGTAGAGAACAAACACATGGACATCGAGATGGGGAGGAGGGGGTGGGATGAACTGGGAGATTGACATATATACACTATTGATATTATGTCTAAAATAGATAACTAATGAGAACCTACTGTATAGCTCAAGGAAACCTTCGTAGAGTTCTGTGGTGACCTAAATAGGAAGGAAATCTGAAAAAGAGGAAATACAGCTGATTCACTTTGCTGTAAGGTAGAAACTAACCCAATATCAGAAAGCAGCTATATTACAACGAAAATTAATTAAAAATGAATAACAAATAAAAACTATACTGTGCACAGTGTAAGAAAACCTATACAGAATGCTGACATGAGCAAAAACTGTATCAGGAGATGGATGCAGTATTTAGAGACTGTCTATTCTCCACTGCTCAGGTAGGAAAAAGTAGGACTCAACTCACCCCAGTGAACAACTATAAATAATAATGGTGGCATTATTCTTTTGTCTTCTCCTTTGCAGCTGCTAATGTGCTCTGACAGTTAGCTTTGCTCTTTTATGAACTCTCCACCAGCTATAATCAGTCATGGGGAAGCCAGGCAGCAGCATGAGCCAGTTCTCACCCTTGCTTTCTAAAAAAAAAAAATGCATTTGAGTGTATAAAACATTTTGGAATGTGATTTTCTCCCTATGTTCCAATTTATAATTTCATCTTTCAATATACTATTGTAGGCTGTGAATGTCAAGTTAGTTTCTGCCTCAGAATAAATTGATGACATGCTATTTCTAAGAGAACTAAGGCAACTTTTTAAGAAATGAAGACATTGCAACGCAATGCCAAATAACTGACTTTTGTACACATGTAAAATATGCATGCATACGTGCTAAGTCGCTTCAGTCCGGCCTGACCCTTTGTGACCCTGTGGACTGTAGCTCGCCAGGTTCCTCTGCCCACGGAGTTCTCCAGGCAAGAATACTGGAGTGGGTTGCCGTGCCTTTTCCCAGGATATCTTCCCAACCCAGGGATCAAATCCGTCTTAGATCTCCTGCACTGGCAGGCAGATTTTTTACTAGTAGCACCACCTAAGAAGCCCCAAAAATGCATAGAATATTTTAAATATTGTGGGAATGTGTGGGTTACCCTCTCTGCTCAAGAGTTCAACTACCTATGCCTTATCCACGCTCTACCAAGAAACCAAGGAGGAAGACAGTGTTTCAGTGAATGCTGCCAGCTCTCGCTCAGGCTCTCATTTATTTGCTCTGATATAAGTTATTAAAATTTGGGCAACTAGTGCATTGTTTGAAAGTTGATGATGAGAATGGAAGTTTCCTTGAAGAAAAAAGGTATATGGGAAGTCAAGACCTCGACATGACCTCAACTGTAACTATTGCCCTACTGGCTAGTTGAAACTGGAGATCAAAGACTCAATGTACTAAATGTATTTTGCTGTAAATTGTTTCAAGAAAAGGGTGAAAAGGTATTTGATGGTGCAGTTTTTCTTTTTTTTCAAAATTATTTCCAGGGAAAATGCATTTACTCACTTAAAAATACAAGTGTGTTGCATAGTAAAGTAATACTTCATGAAAATGGACTGCTTGGTCTTTTTATTCTCCTTTTGAGTTCAACTATCTACGTAGATTCTATTAAAATAGATTTTTAATACAAGCGTTCAGTTTGTATATACCTGAGTTTTTTAAATTACATTTTGGGTTTATATATATGTATATATATATATATATATATAATTTAAAAAATTGAAGTATAGTTGATTTACAATAGTTCAGATATACAGTGAAAAGAGTCAGTTGTGCATATATATAAATATGTGCATTTATTATTTTCAGATTCTTTTCCACTATAGATTATTATAAGATATTGACTGTAGCTCCTAGGCTATAGAGTAGGTCCTTATTTTTCATATGTATATATATATGTATTGTGTGCGTTGTGTGTTAGTGGCTCAGCTATGTCCAACTCTTTTTGACCCCATAGACTGTAGCCCACCAGGCTCTTCTGTCGATGGAATTCCCCAGGCAAGAATACTGGAGTGAGTAGCCATTCCCCTCTCCAGGGAATCTCCCCAACCCAGAGATCAAATCTAGGTCTCCTGCATTGCAAGCAGATTTTTAATGCTGAACCACCAGCCCATATACACACGTATATATATGTATGTATATATACACACAGATATATATTAAGGACTTCAGATTTGGGAAAAGTTTTAACTTTTAACAAGCAGCATTTTTCTTTCATCTTCTTTTCTCTGTGTCTAGGAAGAACACCCTTCTCCCGTGTGTTCTCTTTACTCTGACACTCACGACACTTCTGACAACAGACATTTGGGCTTTTTACATATCAAGTAATTCTCTGTAACACCAGCCGGGTGTCCTACCTGGGGTTGGCATCAGATTCCACAAGTCAAAAGTTCAACAGCAGGTCTGCTCCCACTTCGGATGCCAAATATAAGTCCTAGGTTATCATCTGCACCTCTGACGGACCAGTTCCCATGACTCCCTTCTTGGATTCCACACTAGAATTTGCTACAACTGCTCATGGAATTGGAGGAAAGATTAATGTTTAGTGGCTTATCATAAAGGATATGATAGAAGATGCAGAAGACAGCCAGATGAAGAGACACATAGGGCAACCTACGCAGGAGGTCCTCAGGGATCGAACCTGTGTCCCTTGGGTCTCCTGCATTGCATTAGCAGGTGGGCTCTTTACCACGAACGCCACCTGGGAAGTGGTGTTTCTGGTAACCTGCATACCTTCCAGATGTGGATGTCATTTTTCTCAATGCATTGGTTTTTTTTTTTTGTCTTTATATATTCGCACATTAAAAGAATCCCTCAGGCATCGTAAATGCATGAATGACACTGATCATCCTTATCTTGATACTCAGAATTAAAAAGCCAGGTAAGTTGCAGGAACCATACACAGTGTCTGAGAAAGAACTGTTCTGATTCACGTTGCTCGGCCCATTCATCTTTATTTCATAAACTTTAACGTAGTCAGAAGAGAATTAGATTAGCAGTCAAAGGATTGGCCTCTGGTCTCTGGTGTAGAGAGAACCCCTAAGCCCTTGGAGCCTCAGTTTTTGCTGTTTTGAATAGAGGGTGGTGGGTGGCATGGAGGGGAATTGAAAATGATGTTGGACGAACATAGAAGGTCTCAAAGGTCTGTTCCAGTCCTAAAATTCTTTAAAATCCTTTCATTTCCTTAGGTGTTCTATAAATAAAGTTTTTAAAGGTTAGCATGTTCATTCTCTTTCCAGTTCTTTGCCTTAAGAGTTTTGATGGAGTGCCATGGTGCCTACCTGGTTCTTTTAACTCTATTTCTTTACACCTGGGCATGGCCAAGGGTGGGTGACTGGAATTCATTGCCTCGGTACCGACAAGCTCTCCACCAGAGTGCGGGCTGCTATAAATCAATTTACTAGGTTCTATTTCCTGAAAATTTCTTTTAGGTAGTGGGGGAAGGGTGGCCACAGAATTCAAAACAGATTTATTGAAAGGCCTTTGAGAATAAACTGCAAGAGATGACCCAGCTGCAGAGCTCAGTGAGGGACTCCCAGCAAAAAAGACTAGTAATTAGTTTCATTTGTAGGTGAAAGAAGGTCTTTGAAGATGTCTGGCATTAATTATAATAGTGGTCACTGTTGCCATTTCCAAATCCTGCTTTTTAAGATCAGGGACTGTCAGTTTAGAGACGGCTTAGCATCTCCTCTTAGGAGGAAGAGAGTACTTAATGGGGGCATAAGCGGTAAAAGTTGGACATGAAGAGCACGGGCAAGATTAAATAGCATGTCAAGTCCCATTCTTAGAAAACTCGTTCCCGAAAGTCAAATTACAGGCTCTCTGCTTTTGTGTAATGGGGACTTTTCCTCTTTGTCCTAAAATATAGGCCATCATTCCAAGTGGTGCTACCAATATAATTGTGCTTCAGCCAGCTCTTATACTTGGTCGCTGGTCCAACACATGCTTCCTATCTTACCACCTTATGGATCTCATGTGCTCCTCCAGACCCAAACCTCACACATTCTTAGTTGCCATTCTCCTCAGTCTATCACTTAAATCACTAAGCAACTCCCGTTCTGCGAGATGAGAAACTCCAGATGCTAACTGGCCACTGGATTATCTGCATCAGGAAATCTCCAGGTCCCACATGTCCTGGACCCGTGGAGTCTCTGGACGCCGTGTGACTCTGCAGGCTCCTCTGGGTCCTAAGACTTTATTTTTTAAATTTATTTTTATATTTATTTAGCTGCGCTGGGTCTTAGCCTGTGGGATCTAGTTCCTGACCAGGGATTGAATCTAGGCTCCCGGCATTGGGAGCAATGAGTCTTAGCCACTGGACCATCAGGGAAGTCCCTCCCATGACTTAACTGTCTGGTCGGTCCCAGGACCCAACAGCACTCAAAGTGTTACCCTCGCCAAGTCTATTCTTCCTCTTTGCTCTCCTAAATTCTTCTACCGCTACAATTGCAATGGTAAGAAATAGCATTTATTGAGCCTTCACTATGTAAGTTAAGAACTCTGCACACAGAATCACTTTTAATCCTCCCAAGAGGGCTGAAATTTTTTTTTTAATATTTGCATTTTTCACATGAGGAAACGGAGGTGTAGGGCTGCAACATACTCTGCCCACCTGCTGTTCTGCTCCGTCGTGTCGGACTCTTCGTGACTCCATGGACTGTAGCCGGTTAGGTTCCTCTGTTCATGGGATTTCCCAGGCAAGAATGCCGAAGGGGGTTGCCGTTTCCTCCTCCAGGGGATCTTCCTGACCCGGGGATTGAAGCCACGTCTCTTGTGTCTCCTGCATTGGCAGGCGGATTCCTTACCCCTGCCACACGTGGGAAGCCCCCTCTGTACAGGTTACATGGCAAACATTAGCATCGGAAGTTTAACCCAGGAAGTTCTGATTCCGAGGCTTAGCTCTTAACCAACGCACCAGCAGCCATGTGGAGCCCCAGGAACCCATGACTGGATGTCCTTTGGCCTTCTGAATTAAAAAAAAATCTGCTTCCCTTGGTACGATCCCAGGCTTCAGTTATGGGATCCTAGGCCCCTTAATTTATTTGCCCTGTCTCCAAGAATCAAAGGCTCTGACAAGCACTTCGTGTTGGTTTTTTATTGCTTCACAACAGCTTACCCCTGAACATAGTGGCTTGGAGCGATGAGTATTCATTATCTCACAGTTTCAGAGGGTTGGGAATTTGAGAGTGGCTTAGTTGGGTGCTTCTGGCTCAGGTTTCTCATGAGGCTGTAGGCAGGAAGCCAGCGGAGGCTATGTAGGCTGAAACTTGGACTAGATCTTCTGAGAAGTCTCAGTCACATACATGGCTCTTGGCGGGGATTCTTAGATTCTCACCACAAATGCCTCTTCATGGGGAGACCTGGGTGTCCTAAGACAAGGCAGTAGGTTTCTCCCAGAGTGAAAGATCAAAGGGAGAACTCCCAAGACAGAAACTGCAGTCTTTTTAAACCTTAATCTCAGCAGTGAAATTTCTGCTATATTCTTTCATTTCTGCTGCATCCGCTGTTTTAGAAGCAAGTCACTAAATTCAGCCCACTTTCCAGGAGAGGAGGATTAAACTCCACCTCTTGAAGGGAGGAATACCAGATGGTTTATGAATGGACATAGGGAAAGATTGAGGACAAGATGAGAAGGGGGTGACAGAGAATGAGATGGTTGGGTGGCATCACTGACTCAATGGACATGAGTTTGTGCAAACTCAGGGAGACAGTGAAGGACCGGGAAGCCTGGTGTGCTGCGATTCATGGGGTCCAAAGCACTCGACATGATTTAGTAACCGAGCCACACCAACAATAGGTTTTAAACCATCACCTGCTGGTACCTGAGAAGTTACTTCATGCCAGAACTTGCTTACCTCAGTTCTGAACTTCATTGATTAAGGCACCTATGGTATCAGGAACTTATAGGCAAGCCAGACTGTTCCTATCCTGGCCTTACCAGGTCTTAGCTGTAGAAGCTGTGGTGAGTAGTTCATTTCCTAAGGTGAAAATGGAGATAATAGTCCTTACTTCATTTTTATGTTATTATGATCATTTATAACTTAGAATTTCTGTGAAAGTGTTGTGGAAAAGCTATGCAAAAGGAAAGTATTTTTGAATAATTTTGAATATTAGAAAACTGAACATTGTTTTTTTATCTCCTGGATAATATGGAAATACTATTTTTAGAGCCAAGATTATATCTAAAATTCTCATATTATCCTTTATGTGGCAGGGTATTTATTAAATTGCCAGAGCAACTTTCTAATAAACCTCTGTCATGCAACCCACTGGAAAGAAGAAAAAAAATATCACTGAGTGTATAACAAGGCACACATTGTGATCAAGATAAAAACAAATAAACAGATAGTCATTAAGACAATAAGAATAAGCAAGCTTACAGACAGTGTAGCAGAATATTCGAATCTTCAGAGGAAAGATGAGCGATAATTAACAAATTATGAAACTCAAACAGCTTTAAAGATAATTTTATGACACCTATTTCTTATTATAAGAATATTTCTATCAATAGTTACCAACTACTAATTAAAACTTTCTCCATCCTCTTCTACAAAGTAAAGTCAACAGCAAAAAAAAAAGAAAGTGACTGTAAGGATTTTATTTGGAGTCTCAACACAGTGAAATTTGCATAAATTCTAATAAAGCAAAATTAAAATCCATTAACACTTGTCTCTGGTAATTAACAAAAGCTTGCTGTTTTAAATGACTGTGTTTCAGACATATGGAGGGAAGGAAAGATGGGAGAATGTGGAGCCATGGAAAAATATGAAGATTATAAACTCGGAACGATGTTATTTAGAAAGTCCCCAATTTTAGGAAGGAAATAAAAGTTATTTAGGCTTTTAGGAAGCATTGAAAAATGCTTTCCATTTTATAATGTATAGACTCACTCAAGAATTTCTCCAGATGTTTATTTTACAAGATACATATGACACTTACATTTATGTACATTAATGATAATTTACTGCTCAATTCTAATTACTACCCTCTGGAGAGAACAGACATGTTGACAAATATTGATTATTTAAGGCAAACTACAGAAAACCCATACTTTCTGATTTAAAGACGCTGGAGAATTTAAATTTTCTTTTTCACAGATTCCCAAATATTTGGAGAGAAGAGAATTAAGCCATAATGCATTGAACATTACTATTTGAAGTTACTGATGCATTACTTTATATTTTGGTGTATTTATTCTGGAAAAAATTCATTCTGCTATGATGGAAAGTATCTCTGAAAATAACATAAAAAGCTTACCTTGAAAACATCTTGTCTAGAGTCACTGGTTATAGTTGCACCGACACTGGAAACAAAATGTAAGAAAAGAAAGAAAGAAAGTAAAAAAGAAAGGCCTCCCAGGATTCGGGTGGTGATGGTCGTGATGATGACAGTGATGACCTGAGGTTTATTGAGTGCTTACTGGATACCATGCATTGTATTAGTATGGTTTATCTTATTCTCTGCTTTCCTAGCCTGCTGCTGTTATTTACCTATACTGCTATTAATGAGACAATAATCACAATTTATTGAATGTCTACTACGTGTGAATGTTCGGGCACTGTGCTAGGTACTTCACCCAAATGATTCCTGTTTCTCACTGCAGTTCTGTAGGACAAGCATTACGTTTACCGTTTCTCATGTGAAGACATTGAAGCTCAAATAATAACAGCACAATTTTCTAGTCACACATTTCATAAGTGCACAAACCAAGGTTCATAAACAGATCTGTCTTGCTCCTTAGGCTTTTCTGTTTCACCACTCTGCAGGCTCATGCCGCCCTTGACTGATAATAATGTTAATACCAACAATGATAGTAATAACACCACCACCGTTATCACCGTTGTCGCCAATAGAAATTTGTATCTGGCGAGTGCTCTCCAATTTACAATGTCCTTGGGGCAGGCAATTGTGACCTGATAGAACACAGTATTTATGGATAAAAGTTATCTTATAAGTTGACTCACATGATTCAAAACTGTGTTGTTCAAGAATCAACTGCATTTTATTATTTTTGATACTTCAGTAAGTGGAGTTGTTTCCTTAATTTTGCTTTCAGAGGTTTATTGTTAGTATATAAAAAATGTCACTCATTTTTGAAAAAGGAACCCTCCTACACTCTTGGTGGGACCATAAATTATTGCAGTTACTATGGAGAACATTATGAAGGTTCACTAAAAAGCTAAAAATAGAGGTACCCTATGATCCTACTTCCTAGGTATTGCTGTGGGAAAGAATCCACCTGCCAATGTAGGAGATTCCTGGGTCGGGAAGATTCCTTGGAGTAGGAAACAGCAACTCACTCCAGTATTCTTGCCTGAAAACTTTCATGGACAGGGCCGCCTGGCGGGCTACAGTTTATGGGGGTCACAGAGAGTCCAACATGACTGAGCGTATGCTCCTGCAATCCCCCTCCTGGGCGTATATCTGGAGAAGAAGATAATTAAAACGTTACATGTACCCCAGTGCTCATTGCAGAGCTGTTTACAACAGCCAAGACTTGGAAGCAACCTAAGTGTCCATCAATAGTTGAACAGATAAAGAATATAATGGAATATTACTCAGCCATGAAAATGATGAAATAATGCCATCTGCAGCAACATGGCTGCTCATGACTGCACAGCCACCTGGGGCTGTGCCTATGAAATCCACAGCAAGACTCAATCAGAGCAGAGACTCCTGGAATGTGCAGAGCAGGGTTCCAGTTGTACACCCTGCATGTAAAGTGCCCCAGATACAAGCATATCTGCCTGCCGCTGGCCTGGAGGCTGGGAGATGGGTAGGTGCTACTCTGCTAAGAGCCTAAACTGATTAAAATCAAGCCAAATTACCAATGAAGTCTTCTCCTGGGAGTTACGAAGTCTTCAAACAGACTCCAGAGTTTCAAGGCAGTTACATCAGACAGATTCTGCCAGCACAATTGTCTAGTTGAGGGGGTAGATTCCTGGTGTTTCTGACTCTGCCATCTTCCCAGAACCCTCCTCCTTTTACTTTTAAATAAGTGTAAGAGAAGAGCTGATTTATAAGTGCAGAAATTTTCCATGTAATATTGGGGGAAATCATCATTTACTAGGTTGGCCAAAAAGGTTGAATTTTTCCATAACATCTTGGGCTTCCTAGGTGGCACTGTGGCAAAGAATCTGCCTGCTGGTGCAGGAGATGCAGGAGACCCGGGTTCAATCCCTGGATTGGAAAGATCCCCTGGAGAAGGGGGATACTACCACTCCAGTGTTCTTGCCTGGGAAAACTCATGGACAGAAGAGTCTGTCAGGCTGCAGCCCATGGGGCCCCAAAGAGTTGGACACAACTGAGCAAGTACACAAAACATGTTACAGTAAAACCTGAATGAACTTTTTGGCCAGTCCAATGCATAGGTATTACCTGAAATTTAATGATCCAGTGGCTCTAGAATAAAAAAAAATGACCTATATTACCTTTTTTGAATGATAAAGAAAGGTGTCTTTCATGAATCAAATGCGGATTTGAAGTTCAGAGTGTCTTGAAAGGGTTGATATCAAACAAGTGGGTTCTCACCCATTTACAAGTTCTTTCTTGAAGAAAAAAACAGTTAAAACAACTGTCTAAGTACAGAATCCAATTCTTAACAGCAGCTGTGCTTCTGGTTAAATGTTTGTGACTGTTATTGTAGATTTGGACTTGTTTAGCTAATGATGGCTGGATTTGTGGCTTTGCACTTCGGAATCTCACGGTCCACATTCTACAAATGGTTATTTCTGCACCTGTGGCCAGCTTTAAGATTTTCTTCTGCCTTGCAGGTGCCTTAAGAGTTGGCTTCAAAAGTCACAACAGGCAGCAGAGTAATTTTCTTTCCAGGAAGTTTACCAGTTGTCTTTTGGACTAGAAACAACATTACAGGAAACACATTTCTATTAGGGTAACTGAAATACTAGAGTCCCTAAACTGTTACATGAATACAAAGGAACATCTCAGGCAATATTTAAGAAATAGTCATCTTTTTGAAACACTATCCAGATAAATAGAAAGCATATGAAGGACATTATAATATTTAGAAAACAAATGTACATATATGTATATATATCCTGTTTTTGAAACCTGTACTTACACGCGCTCATTCTATTCTTACAATGCCAAACAATTAGGAATACTTAATATTTCATATAGGGACCAGTCAATGAAATATGCTATCTATATAAAGAAGAACCGAGAAAATAAAGACCTAAAAGGATCATGTATATGTCAATATGCAGGCTTGCATACACACATATGCACACACCAAAGCTGGAAATAATTCAATTAATTCCCAAGAAGTATTTGAAGTATTTGCCAATTTGATTCTCTTTCCATCCAAGGATGGAAGTTAGATTTTATAACGTAAAATTAAAGACAATCTATTTGCTTTAAAAACATGTTATAAATTATAGATTAAATGATAAAAATCTGATTGAACAGAATCAAGGATATTTGGAACTATTCCAGTCACTTATTCCTGATTTTCTGATTCATTATGAGCTCATCCAGTATAGAAAATCAGTTGCTTCATTCTCAGATGGCTTGTAATGTACCTTAGTACCTGAGACAGCACCAGGGCGGGGGAACAGTTGTCAATCCCAAGCATCATCTGACTACTGTCTTTGCTCCAGGCACTCTAGGGCCGCGTTGGGATAAACATTAAGCGTGTCTCTCTTAGGGGGTTGGTGGCCAGCAAAGGCCTATTGGAGAAAAATTTCCTAGGTTGAGACAAGGGCTTCCCTGGTGACTCAATGGTAAAGAATTCACCTGCAATGTAGGAGACGCAGGAGACATGGGTTCAATCTCTAGGGCAGGAAGATACCCTGGAAAAGGAATGGCAACCCACTCCAGGATTCTTGCCAGGAGAATCCTGTGGATAGAGGAGCCTGGTGGGCTGCTTCCATGAGGTCGCAGAGTCGGACGCAATTGAAATGACTGAGAACATACGCAGGCTGAGATAAACATGAAGAGAGATTATTGAAACCAGGTGACGTGTGTGCTCAGGCACTTCTGTCGTGTCTGACTCTTTGCGACCCTGTGGACCATCGCCCGCCAGGCTCCTCTGTTCATGGGCTTTCCCAGGCAAGAATACTGGAGTGGGTTGTCATTCCCTTTTCCAGGACATCTTCATGACTCAGGCTTTGAACCTGTGTCCTCTGCCTTAGCAGGCAGATTCTTTACCATCTGAGCCACCAGGGAAGCCCCTTAAGTGAAATGATGCTCAAATCAAGAAGGGTGGAGAATGTCATTCTGGAGAGGAAAAAGAACCTCAGGAGGCAAGATTTTTAAATAATCCTACTCTCCCTCTGAAAACAAACTAGTCACCATCTTCCCTCCTTGCCCCCACCCTCCAATAACAACTTGGGAGACCACACATTAGTGCAAATCTTTCTGTTTACCAAGGAAGAATGAGCAGAAGCAGGTGTGAGGCCAAGATTTGGCTCACTGTTTTTTCCACTGACCTTGTTCTCCAATATAACAGAATGGCAATAACTCCCTATTCCATTATTCATAGGGCTTAATTTTTACCTTCATTCTGTCTAGCTAACACGGAAAGTAAAGTTGTCTCTCAGATATAAATATAAAGATAGGACTAATTTCTTTTTCCATCTTTGACAATGTTCCCTCTTAGTTTCAGAGGCTGGTTTAATTGCATTTTTTCAAGGAGAAGTCCATTTGTTCTGTATCATTAAATAATTTAGCTAAATGTTACTTGCAAATATCTGTATGAATATTTGAATGGTTGAACAAATGCTTTTGAAAAACTTTAAATCTTTGAAGCTGGGCATTCCGTTCCAATATATTGGAAAAGTGAATATACCTTTGAGATTTCAGATATTTTTATTGGGTCTTGATTTGTTACCAAAATGTATAATCTTCCTGTCTAACTTTACTCTCTAATTTTCTATAAGTTGTTATTATAGCAAAATGCTGTGTCAAGCACTTGGAGGCTACAGAAGACATAAACCAAAATATTTAGGTTGAAATTACTTTATAATAATAAGCTAAACAAACATTTGCTCTAAACTTCGGTCCTTTTATTGTTATAATTGGAAGCAGCTAGGAAAGTCTTCCTTTTGATTGTTTGCTCTTGGCATGTAATGAAATTGAAATAGAGCTATTTCTATTTATTAAACCAATAATCCACTTCTCAAAATGATAAATTATTTCCATAGAGTTTACATTTTCTCTATAGGAGGCAAGTCTTGATCCTAAACATTTCTTTTTCAGTAAGGAACTGAAATCCATTTTAATAGACCAGTTGGTTAACTAGAGATTTCAACATGCCTAGAAATGAGGAAATGGCTGGTATAGTCACTATCCTGGCAGTTACCTGGCACCCAGACCCCTTTCTCTCAGAGAACTTGGAAATTTGAGCAAGAAGCATTCAGTCAACAGAAAGCAATGGTAGACATCTCAAAAATATATTCATAGTGAAGACATTACTGGGCTTCCCTGGTGGCTCAGATGGTAAAGAGTCTGCCTGCAATGCGGGATACCCTGCTGTGATCCCTGGGTTGGAAAGATTTCCCTGGAGAAGCAGGCTACCCACTCTAGTATTCTTGCCTGGGAAATCCCATGAACAAAGGATCCTGGTGGGCTACAGCCGATGGGGTCACTAACAGTTGGACACGACTGAGTGACTAAGCCCGCCCCCCATACACACACCCCCAAAGGCATGAGATATAACTATCATTTTTGATAGTTCAGCTTTTGACATAAGATCCTCTAGTTATAATTAGTTAGATTAATTCAGCTTAGTTAATATATCAAGGGCTTCCCAGGTAGAACTAGTGATAAAGAGTCTGCTTGCCAAAGCAGGAGACAGGAGATCTGGGTTCGACCCCTGGGTTGGGAAGATCCTTTGGAGAAGAAAACGACAACCTGATCCAGTATTCCTGTGTGGAAAATTCCATGGACAGAGGAGCCTGGTGGGTTACAGTCACGGGGCCAGAAAGAATCGGACACAACTGAGTGACCTAGCGTACAGTTCAGTTCAGTTCAGTTCAGTTCAGTCGCTCAGTCGTGTCCGACTCTTTGTGACCCCACGAATCAGAGATCAAATTGCCAACGTCTGCTGGATCATCAAAAAAGCAAGAGAGTTTCAGAAAAACATCTATTTCTGCTTTATTGACTATGCCAAAGCCTTTGACTGTGTGGATCCCAATAATCTGTGAAAAATTCTGAAAGAGATGGGAATACCAGACCACCTGACCTGCCTCTTGAGAAACCTGTATGCAGGTCAGGAAGCAGCAGTTAGAACTGGACATGGAAAAACAGACCTAGCTAGCATACAGGCAGGCGGTTAATATAGCAGACTTCAGCAAGTAAGCCTGCTTCATACAGCAGCTCAGGTTGTGCACTGCACACCTCCTGGGGCATCACCAAAAAGACTGTTGTTTTCTGTAGCAGACCTCCACCGAGTGTTTAACCACTTTGAATAAATTAGTATGAGTTCTTACTGTTGTTTCAAGAGTGTTTTATTTGTTATGATTTTAACTGTCTGCAGGTGTTCCCTGATGCAACTTTGTAAAGGATAACCTCAAAAATGGCAAAAATAAATTTGTGGAATGGCTGAAGATGGGCGATATGACTCCTATTTCAAATGCTTCCCCTATTTTGCCTGGATGTCAAGCAAGTTGTTTTGACAGTCTTTAGCTTGGTTTATTCTTCAAGAAACGATGGCTGGGACTTCCCTGGTGGTCCAGTGGTTAAGACTTTGCATTTCAATGCAGGGGGTTTGGTTGGATCCCTGGTCAGAGAGCTAAAATCCAACATGCATTATGGCCTAAAATAAACCAAAACATAAAACATAAACATTATTGTAATAAACTCAATAAGGACGAAAAATGGTCCACATCAAAAAAATCTTAATAAAAGGAACTAAGTCTGGTGGTGTTTGCTTCATATTTCAAATGATAATGCTGAACACTGTATGTCATACATTTTGCCATTTTCAGATAAAATTGGATGCTATCAATATCTTTATCATGCTGTTCAGTCACCAAGTCTTGTCCAACTCTGTGACCCAGTGGACTGTAGCATGACAGGCTTCTCTGTCCATCACCATCTCCCGGAGTTTGCCTAAGTTCATGTCCATTGAGTCGGTGATACCATCCAACCATCTCATCCTCTGTCGACTCCTTCTCCTCCTGCCTTCACTCTTTCCCAGCATCAGGGTCTTTTCCAGTGAGTCAGCTCTTCACATCAGGTGGCCAAAGTATTGGAGTTTCAGTTTCAGCATCAGTCCTTGCAATGAATAGTCAGGACTGACTTCGTTTAGGATGGACTGGTTTGATCCCTTCGCAGTCCAAGGGACTCTCAAGAGTCTTCTCCAACACCACAATTCAAAAGCACCGTAGTCTTTATTTTCACAGAGTTAACACCAGCATGTGTCCACTGAGAACTGCAGGAAGAACGTGTATTATCACCACGAGGCATTTCTTTTGTCAGCGTGCCCCTTAATGAATTCACTGATTTCATGAAAACAGGGGTCCCCAACCTCTAAGATCTAATGTCTGATTATCAGAGGTGGAGCTGATGTAGTAATAATAGAAATAAAGTGCACAATCAATGTAATGTGCTTGAATCATCCCCAAACCATCCCCCCAAGCCTGGTTCATGGGAAAATTGTCTTCCATGAAGCTCGTCCCTGGTGCTAAGAAGCTTGGGGACTGCAGCCTTGAAGGTAGGGCTTGGGAAGGATGAGGACCAAGGCTGAAAAGGTTTAGCTGAGGTGCTAAACTCTCTTGCTGTGAGCCTTCAGCATTACTGAGGGTCCCACAGTGCTCACTCTGTTCCCTTTTTTGACATAGGACCATAGGAGGTCCTTTGATAGCAACATGGCTTCATGAGGATTTGAAACTCAGAGGGTGGGCATGGTCTGAGGGAAATTAAACAAGTGTACACTATGTGGAAATTGGGGATCACTCATGACACTTCTTAACATGCTTCACCTCACCTGACTTGGGGTCTTTCACCGAGTCTGAGTTCAAAGTCACCTTTATTAATGTGCCAATGAACCTGTTTTAGTATTCTACTGAAATGGCAAGTTCTTAATGAAGGCTAATAAGTTTCATCATGCTTATTATTTAGACCCTTTGCTATAAAAGTGAAAGTCAAAAACACCATTCAGGATATATGCTGCTGGCTTTTTTTTATTTCTTAGAAACTTTATTCTTTCAGAGTGCACAGTATATCACATTTGCAGAATTCTGTTACCCAAATGAATATATGTGTATGGATATAAGCATACATCCATCCCTGGTGGCTCAGGGGTAAAGAATCCATCTGCCAATGCCGGAGATGCAGAAGACATAGATTCGATCCCTGGGTTTGGAAGATTCCCTGGAGGAGGAAATGGCAACCCACTCCAGTATTCTTGCCTGGGAAATTCCATGGACAGAGGAGCCTGGCGGGCTACAGTCCATGGGGTTGCAAAGAGTCAGACTTGACCAAGCAACTGAGCACACACATACATATATTACAGTTAATAAGATTTTTCAGAGCCTATGATGAAATTCCAGACAGAGGGGAAAACATGTCCAAAGAATTATCCTTATTTAATTTTACTATAAAGCCTCAAAAAGTTTTAAGGATTTAAAATTTTCTCGAGCGGGTGCGTGGGTGTATGTGTGTGTGGTTGAGTGTGCATATGTGTGTGCACGAGTGGTTGATTGTGGGTAAGATGTTTCTGCCTGTTCCTCTGAACTCCATGAAGAATTGACTTGTAGAAACAGGTCGTCTTGCCATACAATGTTAACATGTTGTTAAGTCTAATACAAAGGCAATGGCCTCGAATATAATGACAAATCAATCCTAAGCTTCAAATGAGGGCTTTTTAAGGATTTTCCTCTGTCAAAAAAATATCCGGCTTTGCATTAAAATCTGACTCAAAGAAAACACTGTGAAGGCCACATACCTTCATCTACTAAAATTAACACAGAATGGAACCTTTGTCACACACACCCCATATTTGTCTTTTTCTTTTCAAATGGGCTATTATTTAATATTTGTTGAACCAAATCCGTGCACTGCACAAACTTCTGTCTGCGATAAGTGAAGGGCTTTTGTTTATGGAATTAACATGTGCCCACAAGAGTGCCCTTTTAGTTACTGAATTACAGGACCTCTGCGCTGTGAGAATTACAGCAGGTACTGCTTTAAGAAAAAACCCAAAAGGGTGAAATCACTTTACACAGAGATTTTTCTGCTACTGCAAATGTTTTTCTTTCTCTTGCTGTGCTCCCACCCCATTAATTTCCCTGGAAATTTATTTTCTTAATTATTTGATCAACATTCAGAAAATCAGCAGTTTTGCATTGATATTTTTCATCACCACCCCAGCCATTGATTGAATCCATAGAGTTGCTTAGAAGTTGTCGGCTAAAGCAGTGAGTGAGTCTCAAGCCTTTATTTCGGCAGTTGTACCTGACAGATGAGGTGCATTCTTGTGTCATATTCCTTAATTCTTACAGTCTTCTTTGTATCATTTATGACACAGACAAAAAAATGGAGGGGGAGGAGAAGGAAGAAGAATTTTTTTTGGTGTTCCTGATTATTTATTCAACTGCAGAACTGCATGCACAAGCATATCCTTTTTTTTTTTCCCTAAAGATTTAATACACCACCTGAACTAGTTCAAGTCAGCTGAGATAGAAATGCTAATTTATTTGTTGGACATGATTGGAATTCCTTCTGTCTCTCTCTCTCTCTTTGGGTAAGTCACACCCTTAAAGCTTCATTTGTGATTTCCAGCTTACAGTTCTTTGAAGTGGAACAAAATAAGTGCAGAAATTATCTAGATTTTTTTTTTCTGATTTTTGTTATTTTTTCCCTGTCTTTATAACTTTTTCATCCATATTTCCTTGGACAATAATTTTTCCTGGTGACTAGCCTTTGTTTTAAAAATGTTTTCATCTCAGTTTTCATGGAAAGTACTTTTTCTCTTTTTTGTATCCATACTTAATTTTGTAAATATTTAAATCACATTACCTACTTACAGGTATATCACGCATGATGTAAGCAGGAGCAGATCTGATTCTTGGTGAATCAGCCACTGGCCTGGTGGCTGTGGAGCCCTGTGGATGACTAGAGAGGGGCCAGGGGCTTCTTGGAGGTTTAGTATGAAGGGCAGTGAAGACAGAACTTGCGTCATATTCTTGTGAACAAATGCTCCCCAGAAAGCACTGCTGTTATAATTGAGTGAATGTTGGGGAGCTTTAGTGCAGTGGTCCCCAAACCTGGATGCATTCAAAATCCCTGGGGATGCTCTTTAAAGTACTGATATCCAGGCATGATTCAGAAAATTCATTAGACTCACTGGGCTGGAATCTGGATATGCATATTTTTAAGAAGCTCCGCTGGTAAGCCTGACATACACACAAGCTGATTGGGTTCTCAGCTTCAGTAAAACTTGACCCATTGCAATTAAAGATGATTTGTTTCACCCAGTTACCCTAAAGTGTTTTTTTTTCCCCAGTAGAGGAAAGGCAGAAGGCATTTTTGTTCCACTGTCAAAGCTTTAGGATCACTGTGGACTAAATTCGATAAGGAAAGGTTGCTTGTTACAAATGGGATCATCTCATAATACCTAGAAATTGAAGTCAAACCTTGCTAGGTAGAAAGCAGCTGGTAGTACCTATGTGTTGTTGGTCTGGGCAGTCTTCCTGCCTTTTCATAACTTTTAGGAAAAAAGTGGTGTCATTCAACCAAAAAAAAAAAAGTTGCAAGTTTCTTACTTAGTGCATTTGTTTTTAATGAATATATTTTTATATATGCATTTGGATATAGACTTCTCTGGCTGTATTCACTCTGTTTTTAATTTCTTGTTAAATGCATTAAGCTCTTTTCCTAAATGTATTGAGTTCAATATACATACAGTGAAGGGTTCAGAGGGATTCTTGTCCTTGAGTGTTTTCTTGCATGCATTTTTATGCCCTATACCCAAATAATTTTTAATAAGCATAATTTCTCTTGCCCCCCATTCTCTATACATTTTTGGATTGTCTATAACTGTGAAGAACTTGTAACTGCTTTGCAATTTAATAAAGGAACAAGATAAATGTTTAGTTATGCATGTAAAATGTTAGAGTTAAAATGCAAATTCAATTCTGGTCTTTTAGCCTGACATTGTATATATATATATGTAAATGCATATATATATGCATATGCTTGTGTGCATTCTAAGTCACTTCAGTTATGTCCAACTCTTTGTGACGCCATGGACTGTAGCCCGCCAGGCTCCTGTGTCCATGGGATTCTCCAGACAAGAATACTGGAGTGGGTTGCCATTTTCTCCTCCAGGGGATCTTTCCGACCTAGGGATCGAACCTGCATCTCCTGCGTTGGCAGATGGATTCTTTAACACTAAGCCACCTAAGAAGCTGAATAGAGTTTCACAGTTTATAAAAATACTTTTAGACATACATTTTCCAAATTCTCACAATAAATTTATAGATTTTATCCACACTTTACAGACCAGAGAATTGAGGCTGAGATAGAAAATACCCTGCTGAGCCGAGCCTCTGACTCCACAACTGGCTGTTTCCATTACGCCAAAGAGCGAGAGAAAACCCGCCAACAAGCAGGTTCAAGTTGTGTCAACAGAGACAACAAATCCAGACCGTGACTGCTCTGTAGGGAATGTGACCACGTGCTTCAGGCATAAAGCTGTTTGCAGGGCAAGGGGTCCGGGAGAAGGAGGGCGGAAAATCCACAGAGAGGACGAGAGTCAGGAGATGCGCACACGGGGAGTCCACGTTGGTTCTCGTACTTGCTGCTTCCCCCTCGTTGTTGCTCAGGAGTGTCCGACTCTCTGCAACCCACAGACTGCAGCACGCCAGGCTTCCCTCCTTCACTGTCTCTGGGAGTTTGCTCAAATTCATGTCCATTGCTTTAGAGGGGTATGTAGAGGTGTGTGTGTGTAAAAGATGATGTGTGTGTGTAAAGTCGATGATGTCATCCAACCATCCTCAGTAGCCCTCGTCTCCCCCTGCCCTCAATCTTTCCCAGCATCAGAGTCTTTTCCAATGAGTAAAACCTCTGTATTTGTTGTATTAGGCACAGGAGAGAATTCAGGAAACCGAATGTTGAAATTTGAAAATAATAACCAGCAAACCCTGCTTCTAACGCTAGTTCCTTAGATTTTCAGTGTTTGTATCTTGTCTCTTAGTCTTTTACACACACACATCTCTACATACCCCTCTAAAGCAGACTACAAAAGCTAGGAACCTGCAACACAGCCAACATAAAACAAGCCCTCCTTCTTGTGCTGGGACGGAATGGCTCCCACCCCGTGGAGTCTCTTGTCTTTGTATTAGAATGTAAGTGTCCAGTGGGCGGAGACCCTGTCATTCTGGATTAACTCTCCCACAGGCTTAGTGAATCACCACGAGCAGGGGAGTGCTCATTAAACATCACTTGAGTGACTGATAAGACAAGTAATTGTGCCAGCAGAAATGCCAATTTTAAAATGTCTATAGATTCCTGAATTTCACACAGGGGAAGCCAACACAGGGAGGGGATGGCTCCCGGAATTAGTAATCTGATACAGACACTTTCCCCTCTGTGTCACCTGTTACAATTTGGCCTCCCTGTGCCACGGCTGAAAATCACTACCAGCTGACGGCTCTCCCAAGCCTGGTGTCTGCAACCAAAGTGAGTGTAGAACGCTGCTGACATTGGGCCAGGAACAACCTTTGTTTGTAAATTTGCCTGGATTGCTTAGACAGCTCAGATCATTCTATGGAGATCTGAAACTGCATACTGATGGCTATTCATCTTGGTAGGTAACAGTTTCCAGGGCTTTTATCTGAGCACTAAAAGTGTTCGTTCTGCCTTTTATTAATGATACAAAGATGAAGTCTCTCTTTTGGTTGGCTAGTCTTCTAGGAGAAAAAGGTCGATTTGAGGAGACAGAAGGTGGACTGGTTCCTAGAAGGGAAATATAGTGGGTCCCGAGGAAACCAGAGTATCCCCAGATCATGTGCTACACCTCAGGGTAGAGCTTGGAAATCACATTGACCCTTTTGGCTACATTTAAATGATACTGGCTGAAAGGTATTTCAGTTGTTAAATAAAAGCAAGTCAAATGTTGAGGTGCATATTGCTGGACTCCTCCTAAGACACAGGGCAAAAAATTTAATCTAAATCAAGATGTTATGGTGTCATGGAATAAATTAATGACTTGGAATCAGAAGTGCTGGTTTTGCACACTAGCTCTACTTTGTACATGCCGTGTGAGTTGGTCAGTCTGAGTCCACACGTGCTTGCTAAGTTGCTTCAGGCGAGTCTGACTCTTGTGAGTCAATGGACTGCAGCCCAGCAGGCTCCTCTGTCCGTGGGATTCTCCAGCACGAATACTAGAGTGGGCTGCCATGCCCTCCTCCAGGGGATCTTCGCAGCCCAGGGGTCGAACCCACATCTTTCATGTCTCCTTTATTGGCACATGAGTTCTCTAGACCACGAGTGCCACCTGGGAAGCCCAGTCTGAAGCCCAGCCTGCATCGACACAGTTGAAACTTCAGTTTCTCTTTGCTTTTTATACAGTGGGAAATAGCAATATGTGCTTTAAAAGGGATGAATCGGGAGATTGGGATTGACAAATACATACTACTCTATGTAAAGTAGATAAACTAATAAGTACCTATTTTACAACACTGGGAACTACTCAATATGCTGTGAAGACCTATATGGAAAAAGACTCTAAATATGAGTGGACATACGTATATGTATAACTGATTCACTTTGCTGTACAGAAGAAGCTAACATAACATTTTAAATCAACTATACTCCAATATTTTTTAAAGGTGGTTTTCTATGGAAGAATCCCAACTGCTCCATGGAGACACACCCCTCTTCCGGGATTTAGAGCTTAATTCTTCTTCCTTTGAGGATGAACTGTTCTTAACGACTTGTTTCTAATGAACAGGTTAAAGAAAGAGGAATATTGTAACTCTAAAGTGGGGAAAACTGGAAAATATAATCTTAACCAAGTGATTAAAATCAACACCACCAGTGACAGGAGATGCTGATATCACATACTCCCCATGTGATTATGTAACGAACTGAACACTTTACCTCCATGCTGTTCCTCCCTGAAAAACATAAACTCAGTCTAATCATGAATAAACATCAAACACAATTGAGGGGCCCTTCTGTAAAACACCTGATCCATACTCTTCAAAAGTGCCATGTTGTGAAAAACAAAATAGAGAGATGGTCCAGACCCAAGGAGACAAAGGAGGTGGGATGAATAAATGCCACGTGGTGTTCTGAACTGGATCCTAGGACAGGAAAGGACATTTGTAGAGAAACTGTTGAAATCTGAGCAAAGTGTGTTTGGTTAATAGTGTTGTTAAGTGGAAGTTGCTCAGTCACGTGGGACTCTTTGCAGCCCCGTGGGCTGTAGCCCGCCAGGCTCCTCTGTCTGTGGGGTTTCCCAGGCAAGAATCCTGGAGTGGGTTGCCATTTCCTCCTTCAGGGGATCTTCCCGACCCAGGGATTGAACCTGGTTGCAGGCAGATTCTTAGAGAAGCCCAGCCGATGCTCATTTCTTAGTTTTGACAAAGGCACTGCTGGTGACACGAGGCGGTGCTGGTCAGAGGGTCTGCGGGGACTCTGTGCTGTCCTGGAGACTTCTGTGTAAATCTAAATTTACTCCAAAATAAAAAAGATCATGTTCACGGAGATGATGTACGTGACAGGGTTTTGTAGATACACAGGATTATAAAGCTGTGTATAACATTATTATCAGAATAACTACACTTAAAGCTTAACAACTCACAAGGGCCCTCTGTGAAGTTGTGGCCTGACAGTTGTGTCGTTTCTCTCCCCTTCTCCATCTTTAATCTACAAAATTAATTAGTTTTGGGTTAAAGATGACAGTATCACCAAAGTGATGAGTATTTTGAGGCGAAATTAAATTACTACCTGTGTACTGTATTTGTAGGCATCTCAGACTGTAATTTGTGCATTAATAATCAAATAATTGATAGAGCACATAAATATGTAAATCTAATTTATACAAACTTGGGTGAAATTGGGCAGTAAATTATAATTTCAAAATCTAGAAGATGCCTATAAAGATTAAGGCAATATTCCATTTTCTTCAGAATTGGCAGCACTAGCTAAAGGAAGATCAATATTAATTAAGAAACCTAGGGAGAAGGATAATAAATTACTGAAATTGGTTGGTTAACAGAACTTGTTATGTAATTCAGAAGTTAGAATTATAGAATTAGGGTTGAAAGGAATTTTAGAGATCATCCACTCCAATCCTCTTATTTGAAGGTGGGAGTAAGAACTTTTAGTTTGGAGATGTTGAAATTTTTTTGCAAGATCATTTCACTGGTTAGCAAGGGCAAAATAGAACATGGGTTTTCTGCCTCAATCGTATCCCTGTGAGTTAGGGAGTTGTTTTTGTGCGAGTCCATGAGCTTTAAGGTTCTCTGGGAACTTGGAATTATCCGCAAAGGCCTACCTGTGTGCATATTTGAATTTTTCTGAAGAAGACTCATAGCTTTCGTCAGAATCTTCAAGGAGCCCTAACCTCTCAAAGAATGAGAACCACTACTTTGGAATTCAAATAATTACTCATTACAGCTGTTCTCAGGACATTGCTAGAATAACTTTGATGCTTGCATCAGATTTTAAAGAGAAAAATGGTAGCTGGGACTAGTCTGTTCCCAGAAGTTACCACATTCTTTGAGAAAATCAGACTACATGCTTTTAGCTTGATAGCTGTAAACGTTATCTTTCCTCTGTAAACAAAGTAAGTTTCTGTCGACTAGGCAAAAGATAAGCAAAGTATTGAGTACTGACTATGTGCTGATCCCTCACTAACTTAACATCAATACCAATATCCCGTTTTATGGAGGTTTTTGTTCTATTTTTGGCTGTACTGAGTCTTCGTTGCAGCACGCAGGCTTCTTCAGCTGTGGTGCCCAAGCTCAGTTGCCCAGGGGCAGGTGGGGTCTTAATTCCAAAACCAGGAATTGAACCCACATCCTCTACACTGAAAAGTCAATTCTTTACCCCTGGACCACCAGAGAAGTCCCCCAATATCCCATTTAGAAGTGAGGAAAGCAAAGCGCAAAGAAGTTTGGTAGCTTGCCTGAAAGTCACATAGCTAATCATTGGTAAAGTCAAAGCTGTAGCTTTTGAAGCCAATCCTAAGGCTGTACCACTCTGCTTCTTTTTCCCTGATGTATTATTTATTTGTATGGTGCATTGGATAAGAAACTCCATCATTCACCTTCATAGAGGTTTTTATTTTTTTATTTTTTCCCATTTATTTTTATTGGTTGGAGGCTAATTACTTTACAATATTGTAGTAGTTTTTGCCATGCATTGACATGAATCAGCCATGGATTTACATGTGTTCCCCATCCTGATCCCCCCTCACGCCTCCCTCTCCATCCCATCCCTTCATAGAGGTTTTTAATTTGTAATAGTAGAGGCAAAAAAAAAAAAAAAAAAAAAAAGTGGGACAAGGAAGTATGGTCTTGGTAGGTAGGATTATATAAATGTGGATGGTTCTGTTTCTACCTCCTTCTAGTTCACCTGGGCCAAGCAACTTGAGCTTGGTTCTCCTAATTTTTTATAAATGGGGCTAACCACAATATTTATCAGATAGAGCTGTTCTGATGATGAAATGAGATAATGCATGTAAAGTGTTTAACATGCTAAATTGTCTATTCTTTATAAATGCTAGCAATGATTAGTCTAACTGAATACGCTAAATTCATATTTTCTTCATAATATGTTTTTTTTTTAAATGTAAAAAAGGAGCAAAAAGGTTGGCATACGTAATTAAACCTTAACATGCTTTAAATGAATTCTCTAATATTTCAATGTATACTGATATCAACTTCATAAATTTCTAAAATAGAAAGATAAAAAAAGTTGCTGCAGTTGTATACAACTCTGTGGTTATTCTAAAATCCACTGAAGCATACACTTGAAATGACTGATCTGTATGCTATGTGAATTTTATTTCAATAAAGCTAATATATCAAAAACAAGTTATTGTGGCTGGTACAAAACAAACAGAAAAATTCACTAAATCCAATCAAGCATTTAATGAAGGATAGACATTTTATTTTTAGAACCAAATGATGTCAAATGTTGGCTCCTCTCCTTGTTTCCCCTCTAGACTCTTCTAGAAGTTGTAGAACTTGTCTTTGGTGTATTACTGGGTTTAATGGCACTCATCAAATGGCCTGGAATACAGTTGCAAACATGGCAGGTAACACATGATCCTTGTTTTTTAGTCACTAAGCTGTGTCTGACTTTTTTGCGACCCCGTAGACTGTAGTCCTCCAAGCTCCTCTGTCCATGAGCGTTTCCAGGCAAGAATATTGGAGTGGGATGCTATTTCCTTCTCCCGGGGATCTTCCTGACCCACGGGTGGAACTCTAGTCTTCTGCATGGGCAGACAGATTCTTCATTACTAAGCCACTAGGGAAGTCCAATACATGATTAGGGAGTGATTTAAATGAAGGGAGTAACTGCTTCAGTTTGTCCAAAGAAGTAGGGGATATCTACATATGACATTTATTTTATTTATTAAAAATTATTTATTTATTTATTTGGCTGCACTGGGTCTTAGTTGTGACATACAGGATCAAGTTCTCTGACCAGGGATTGAACCTGGGCCCGCTACTTGGGGAGTGAGACGTCTTAGCCACTGGACCACAAGGGAAGTCCCAACAAGTTACATGTAGATAAATGCTTTGCGTAGCACATTTTTGTTATAAAAATAATGAGCTCTGATACTTTTGTTGCTATGCATTCATATTCTAACATGGTGCCCACTGAGCTCATCAGTAAATTGCATGGAAATTCTGATTTATAAAGCACAATTCCTCAGGGCTTCCCTCCACTCATTTTCCTTTTGCTTTCTGGTTACTATAGCACTTTGCACAGGATCAAAGAAGCATTCACACAGCGTATCAATGCATGTCAGTGGTTTGCATTTGTAGATGTACAGAATAATGGCATCTTGTTAAAAAAAAAAAGGCGTGTCCTCAGGAAAGGTGTTGAAAAGATGTTGAGATCTACTATGTCAGTCTTTTTCCGAATCCGATTATATTTTGAACAGACAAAAGGCCCTACAACTTTAGAGTCTTCAGAGCAGTATTGAAGCTGGGTGATTCCAGTGTCAGAAATCAAAGACTAAAAAGGAGCCATTATGTGACCTAGACAAATTCTTCCTCATGAATTTCACCCTAATATGCTTCTTTGAGGTGAGATGACGTGCCCAGGTTGAAAGGCTGACTGCTGGAGGGGGATGGCTTTGGGCCTGGGATCTGCCATTTGATCAAATGCAAAATTTTTTATCTGGATTAGCTGTCAGAATCTCCTCATTTGTGAAATATGAATAAAAAGTGCATATATTGGGAGAGAGTGAAACTTCATGTTTTGGTATAAGACCAACCTCTATTGTCCTGGATCTCCCCATGCTTTAGAAATTAATGGCACTTGTGGCTCAGACAGTAAAGAATCCACCTGTGATGTGGGAGACCCAGGTTCAAGATCCCCTGGAGAAAGGAATGGCTACCCACTCCAGTATTCTTGCCTGGAGAACCCCATGGACATAGGAGCCTGGTAAGCTATAGTCCATAGGGTCTCAAAGAGTTGGGCATGACTGAGTGACTAACAATTTCACTCTTGTCCTGGTCTCCCCATACTTTACAAATTAATCGCTCTAGACAGCGCTACTGGGAAGATCAGTTATCCACTGTGTCTGATCAACAGTAGTAGCAGACAAGAGCATCAAAAGGATTTCATTGTGAAAATCCTATTATTGAATCATTGACTCTCGTTGCAGTGGAGCTAAAGAAGACATTTGCAATTTGAAATTTTTTGATGTCTCATTTTCCTTTAAAGCATTTATTAAGATCCTATTTGATCAGGGAAAATTCAAGATACTGCTCACAGTTCTCTCTAGTCTCTGAGTGGACCTCTATAGACACAGAGCTCTGTACAAAGCAAATCTTCAGAGTGATGCTTCAGTACCTAGAGGAATCTTGCCCTCGGCATGGACTTCTGTGGAGGGATGGGGGTAGGAACTGCCCTTCTAGGGGAAATTGCTGCCTCTTTTCCAATTAGTCAGAAGCTTGATGGAGGAAATAGGATTTCAGAACTTGTTTGAAAGATGGAAACAAGAGAACTGGCTAAATGGGGTCTGGAGAGCATGCTAAGTGTGAAGCCCAACCTGAGACAAGACCTGGGGGGATTGGGCACCGTGATCCAATGTTTAAGTGTCATTAGAAACACAAACACAAAAAACGTACAAAGGGTTATGAGAGTAATGTGTAAGTGAAACAGTGCACTGGGTATTCTTTGTCATCCACAGGAGACTCTACCCTCCCAGTTCCTAAATTACTCTATTGCTATTACACTCAAAGCTACAACTACAGTTGTTTTTAAGGATGCTTGAAAACTAGTTTGCATATCGACATTCTCCAAGAGAAGGGGTGGCATTATTTTTTTTCTTTCATTCAGTCATTCAGCAGTTCAGTGAAAGCTAATGAATATTTATTGTGAAGCAGTGATTGCCGGAAGAAATATCAATAACCTCAGATATGCAGATGACACCATCCTTATGGCAGAAAGTGAAGAACTAAAGAACCTCTTGATGAAAGTGAAAGAGGAGAGTGATAAAGTTGGCTTAAAGCTCAACATTCAGAAAACTAAGATCATGGCATCTGGTCCCATCACTTCATGGCAGATATATGGGGAAACAGTGGTTGACTTAATTTTTCTGGGCTCCAAAATCACTGCAGGTGGTGATTGCAGCCACGAAATTAAAAGACTCTTGCTCCTTGGAAGGAAAGTTATGACCAACCTGGACAGCATATTAAAAAGCAGAGACATTACTTTGCCAACAAAGGAATGTCTAGTCAAGGCTATGGTTTTTCCAGTGGTCATGTATGGGTGTGAGAGTTGGACTATAAAGAAAGTTGAGCGCCAAAAAATTGATGCTTCTGAACTGTGGTGTTGGAGAAGACTCTTGAGAATCCCTTGGACTGCAAGGAGATCCAACCAGTCCATCCTAAAGGAGATCAGTCCTGGGTGTTCATTGGAAGGACTGATGTCGAAGCTAAAATTCCAATACTTTGGCCACCTGATGTGAAGAGCTGACTCATTGGAAAAGACCCTGATGCTGGGAGGGATTGGGGGCAGGAGGAAAAGGGGACGCCAGAGGATGAGATGGTTGGATGGCATCACTGACACAATGGACATGGGTTTGGGTAAACTCCGGGAGTTGGTGATGGACAGGGAGGCCTGGCGTGCTGCGGTTCATGGAGTTGCAAAGAGTCGGACATGACTGAGCGACTGAACTGAACTGAAGTGCAAATGAAACAAGGTCTGGTCCCCTTAGCCCTGTAGGATGTGCTAATAAGAAAGCAGTGATGAGCTCCATCTGCTCAGAGATACCTACCAACCGCAGGAAAGAAAGCCGACCCACAAAAGAGACACCCAGAGAAGGTGCGAGATAGCATGTCCTTGAAGAACTTAAACGATAAAAAGATGAATCTAAAAGGGTTGAGAATTTTTTTTTTTTTAAGTAGGATTTGACACATTCACACACACACAGCTGCCAGAATGAGACAGCAGTGTGAATCCAAAAACACTCTGGTTTTATGGCTGGAAAGATGAAACTCTGGTGCATTTTATATGTTTGGTGAAGCTGAGCAAAGTGGTGGAATACTGAATAAGGATGAAAAGGGTTGCCCTGGATGTTGCAGTTTTTGATACCAGCAAGTTAGAGGGCGCATCGCTGTGTCTCAGATATTGTTAAAGTAATAGTTAATGGCTATCATTGTCTTATAGCATCTGAATCCAGCTTAAACAACAGAGGCTTGCAGCTAAATGTGAAAGCGCATCACAACCAGAAGAGATGAAAACCAAAATTTCTGTGACTACTGGTAGCCATAGATGACAGAGATGATATGTATTCCCACAGACAGCTACATTTCTGTGTATATCAGAGAGAAAAAAATATAATGGAAACTTTTGAAAAGCTAACGTACTGACAGGAAATGCCCGAGCTAAGAAAAACCTTCATTTTTCACTCTCAAGATGAAATGTGGGCAACCACCTTAGGGGGCTTCCTAGGAGGCTCTGGTGGTAAAGAACCCACCTGCCAAGGCAGGAGATGTAAGAGATGTGGATTCGATCCCTGGCTTGAGAAGATCCCCTGGAGGAGGGCATGGCAACCCACCCCAGTGTTCTTGCCTGGAGAATCCCACGGACAGAGGAGCCTGGCGGGCTGCAGTCCATGGGGTCGCAAAGAGTCGGACACAACTGAGTGACTGAGCAGCGGCAGTAGCCCCCTGAGGGCCAGGTTGAGTACCCCCTCCCCATTTTTAATTTCCATTGTTGTGTCATGCTTAATTAGAGTCTACCGGTACTTCTAGAGTTCATTACTCTGGGAGCATTACTTATGGAAAATTTCCATAACCAGAAATCTCAATAGCTCTTCATTATTTTTTTTACCTTTTTAAAACATGGAAACTAGTTTTAAAAATATCTGCCATTGATAATTCAGGAAACTGAAGTAAAAGAAAATGCCTAGTTGGAAAAAAAATTAATTAGCCTCAACTGAGTTTTACGATCATGCAAAACATTAGCACTGGGTGTTCAGACATCAGGCAGCGGAAAAGAAATTAGAACTTGTTATGATGGATTCTGGGCTTCCCTGGTGACTCAGATGGTAAAGAATCTGCCTGCAATGCGGGAGACCTGTGTTTGATTCCTGGATTGGGAAGATCCCCTGGAGGAGGGCATGGCAGCCCACTCCAGTATTCTAGCCTGGAGAATCCCATGAACGGAGGAGCCTTGGGGGCTACAGTCCATGGAGTGGCGAAGAGTTGGACACGACTGAGCGACTAATCCAGCACATATGCTGGATTCTGTTCCGAGGTGTCTGCAGAACTTCTGGGACCTCATAACATGGCTAACCCTGAGGTTAGGGGCCAGGCTGCAAGCCCCTTGATACTCCCTGGTACAAGAGATGCTCAGCACTGTTGAGGGAAATATTTTTAGGGAACAACAAGAAGAGTGTGTGGTTAATAATTGGAGTGTACATTAATAATTGGAGGACAGCCTTGAAGAGGGTCATATGAAAGTAGAAGCATGTCTTCGCATTGTTCCATAGGCAAGAGGTACATGTATTTGTGATGATTCACTGAAGTCAATAGCATAGCACTTGTGGAGATTCCTAGCTGTCTAAAATTCTTCTTCTTTTTTTTAAATAAGCCTGCTACTCTTCTAGTCTCGGGGATCTCTGACAAAGTCTTTTTTTATTCCTTTTTCAAAAATGTTATCAATTGAAAACCTCTAATTTTAGCTAGATGCTGACCTGTGAGGTTTAAATAATTCATACTAACCTGCGAGTAACTAACAGGCAATATCTACTAATGGTTATTTGCGCCTTAAAAGGTGACTTTGTCAATCAGATCAAATGTCTAATTGGTAGGATCTGTTTGATATTTTTTATTTTTCATTGTCAGGGAGGTTATGGTGTTTCCCATGCTCCTGTTCTCCCAAGTTGTTATCTCTAAAGCCATTTATTCCCCTTTCTTATATAATTATTCAGGAAACAAAATTCTTACAGCAAATGTTTAGCAACATGAATCACGTATATACTTTTGCCTCCCCCTTGTCAATGATATAATAATGTGAAAAAAAAACTTTTTTTGGAAAACAGAAAAATGTCCTTGTCACTTTTTAACCTCGAGTTTTAATCTTTTTGGCCACACCTCACAGGACGTGGAACTTCCCTACTGGGTACTGAACCCGCGCCCCTTGCATTGGAAATGTGGTCTTAACTATTGGACTGCCAGGAAAGTCTAGTATTTCTAATTATGTGACTTTTCCTCCCCTTTTGGTTCATAGCCACGGACACATTCTGATGTGGTTTCAGCCATAATACAGCTTGAGTTACGCTTGAGAAGTCTATGAGGTAATGTGGGCAAAATGACAGTGTTAATGGACATAATAGCTGGAGTGTATGGAATGACAGGCTCTACTAAATACTTTATTCTACACTTTAAAATTTAGCCCTCACCGCGACACAGTGAAGCAGACAGAATCCTTGTCCTCATTTTCGTTGAGGAAACTGAGGTGCTGTGAGGTTAAGCAACTTGCTCAAGGTTACTCAACCCGTAGGATGTGAAATCAGGCAGCTTGAGGTCAGATCCTCTGAAGGTCTGTTATTTTTATTAATAAGTCAGACCTGTTTTTCCACACCAGTGTAGACACTGCGCGTCAGCACTGAATATGCAAAGTTGGTACATAAAAAATGGATCTGTGTCTTAATTTACAGTTACAGCCAATAGCTAACTTTCCGAGTTTTTTTTTTTTTTTAATGAATCCTGCTTTTTCACTTGTCTAAATTGTAGGTTTGCAAACATTTGAAGTCTCAAATACGAGCTCAGGAAAGATGGGTGTGACCTTGTATCGAGCCACCATCTAGGTCAGGGTTTCCCAGGTGGCTCAGTGGTAAAGATTCTGCCTGCAATGCAGGAAACGCCGGTTCGATCCCTGGGTGGGGAAGATCCCCTGAAGAAGGAAATGGCAACCCACTCCAGTATTCTTGCCTGGAAATGCCATGGACAAAGGAGCCCGGTGGGCTACAGTCTATGAGGTCGCGCAAGAGACACACAGGACCGAGCAACTGAACGAGGACCATCACCATCAGGGGCAGGACAGCAGGTGTAACATTATTTCCTCCCGATGGTTTGATTCCACAGATAGAGCTGAAAAGATTCGACCTGAGAGAATTCCAGTCGTCTGGTCTGACACGTTCACAGGGGTTTAAAGAGCTACACACTCAGCATGGAGAAAGAGACAAAATATGCGGTTTAATTACAATTGCTGCGGCGAATTCCGAGTGGATATTGCTTCTCCCACCTGCGCTGACCACAATTTTCAGCCTGGCATGGGCTGAAAGCTTGAGGAATGTATTTCCAGTAATTGCCTTCCACCTCATTGTTCCTGTGTATACATAAACACCGGGCTGTGATCGGAGCGGTCATGCTTCAGCTGTTCTCTGAAATTCTCTCTGGCTCTAAGGACTGACTCATCCAGCTTCTCCTGACAGCAGTTTCCACTGACGGTGCTGGCTCTCCCTCCCTTCAGCCAGGCGCGCAGCTCCAGCTAGGAGAGGAGGACAGAAACCGTGCAAAGCGGCAGACGTGCTCCTCATCACAGACCAGACTGCTCAGACACCCCCTGTCACCGCCTGCGGGCTCCTTCTTCCTGCGAGTGGAAAGAGAAGGCAACAGCTTCCAGCGGCTGGAGGTCCCGCGTCCCCGCGCTGCGCAGGCTAAATGGTGAGGCTGCAAACGAGTGATCCAGTGGGAAGCAGTGTCTGCGGCAGAGCGCTTGCCAGAAAGCTGCCTCCCGTCCCGGGCTTCGTCACTCTTCCGCAGCCTAGCCTTTCCACCTTTCACCCCTGCCCCGTCATTATCTGCAGATGTTATCTGCCCGGCATATGTTGTAACCTAGAAGATTCTGAGGCTTGTTCCCACCCTCCCACCAGCCCCTCTGCAGTCCTTCCAGAGGGAGCCCTGAGAACCGCAGACCTAGACTGAAATGCAGAAGGGAATGAAGAAAAACCTAGTCCTTTTATGTTCCTACGGGGTAGAGGCTGTCATCTATGGAACCACTATTTGATGATAGTTGTTTCAGCACAGTTTAAAAAGTAAATGTTTATCTTCTGGGCCTGAAGGAATTTGAATCTACGCAATGGACGGCAGGATAAATTTTCTTCTACCTTGAGTTCAATAAAAGAGACATTTTTAATGAAAGTTGGGACCCGCACAATAGTCATTTTCCAACTCCTCAGTGCCTACTACAATCAAACCATTGTTGCAGCTAAAAGTTTTCTTAACCACCATTTTTGGGGAAGAATGTAATCTTGTAGCTGCTAAATTAAGTAACATTGTACTTCATCCTACTGTATCAGGATACAGTAAATATAAACACGTTTACTACCTAATAAACATGTATATTGGTATAAAGCAAAGACAGTAGCCGACAGCAAACAAAAAGGAGTCATTTCACCCCAAACCGAAAGGTGAAAGTTAAGGTGTATAATTTGGCACTGAAAGAGCAAAATCAAAGTGGATGACTGTGAAAGACAAAAGAGGGGATCAATTTGCTATTTTGTGAAAAATATGGATATATATTTGAGAAGAAAACACTTTAACTCAGTGAGATTGCTAACTTAAAAACTGCTTAATTTTGCTTACTACTTTTATTTATTTCTCCATCTAATTAGTTTTGATTGTTTTATAGTCTTCCTAAACACAGAGAAAAAATGTAAAGCATAAGTATTATATAGCAAAAGATACTTTAAAAAAATCAATGTATTTTGGTGCTGACTCAATCTGTCCTGAGATCATTTCTATCTATACAAGGAAAAGCATTTTTAAACTCTCAGGAAAGCAGATGACTCCACCATTACTTATCCGTGATGCTGGGTTTTGCAAATCACTCTCTAAATCTCACTTTCTTTCTATTTTCCCAGTATTTTTTTCATGTGGCAGCTGGGACCGAGGCAGCTTCAGACCCCAGAAGCAACCCCCCAGAGTTGCTATAGAGACTGCAATTTGTTCAAAGAAAATCTAAATTAAATTAATCTGAAATATCATTTTAAAGTTTTCTATTTCTTCCAGGCAGCAGCAAGGGTTTTGCTAAAGGCTCATCAAGTACAGAGAACTGTTAAATAATATTCCCTTTGATAAAACAAAATTGTCCTGAGAAATCTTTGGAAATATTTCTACCATATGGCTCCTAGATAAGATCACAAGTGTTAAGTAATGTGGTAACTTTTAGCAGGTTAACAATCACAGCTTAAATTTCATAAGATCTCTGGGTAACCTCCATGACCCAGAATCAAAGTCTTTGGTATTTGCTTTCACATACTTCTAAACAATATGCTCCATTAGCAATCTTCTCAGATATTCTCAAGTAGTTTCATATTTGCAAGTGATGATCAATTTTGTAAAAACATACATTAGCCATTAAATTGATATTTCCCTTTGGGAAGCATTTTCATAAACATTTACATTTTCTCAAATAAAAGACTTCAGCTCTTTTAATCATAATATTGTAGAGAGCCATTTATTGTGAAGCAAGGAAAAAAAAAGAATGATAGGATTTGGGCTTAAATACATATAATTTATTGGGATTATTTTGCTTGGTGCAAATAGTGTTTTAAGTGATATTTGCAAGTTTGTCCCTGTTTATTATTTCTAAATCAAGTTTCTTCTTTATTTTCCCAGCTCTATCACTAACTAGTGATGTGATCCTAGGCATTTAGTTTAATCCTTTGGGGCTTTAGTTACCTCAACTGTAGGATGCCGTATGTAGGGATTGACTACTTGGTTGCTGAGATCTTTTCTGGTCTTGAAAACCTAGGCACTCTGGTCCCTATCTTGCAGCAGCTCATTAGTTCCTAGTCACAATCAAGAAACAGTTCAAAGGTACAAGTGTCACCACCTATAGGTAGAAAATATATTGCAAAAAAGAAAGAATATCCAGGTAAAGAACATCAAAAAATAAATAAATAAATAAAAGAATAGGACTTCCTTTAAAGCTTTCCAAATTCCAGACTCCATCCACAACCATATACCTGAATGCTTCTCTTTTCTTTTTCTTCTGCCACTGTTACTGAAGGTTTTCATCCATGTTATAGCTACACAATTAGGTTTATTTTCCTTATGTGTCTTTTAAAAACTTGGCAGGCTGACCCAGATTTTGAGATTTTACAATATATGAAAAGTTTCACGACTTCAATATTCTTAAAGACTTCCTTGAGATGCATGGCTCTGCTCTTCATGTTAATCCTTATGTCAGGTTAGATATTCATGAAAAAAAGATGCGTACAAACCACCTGCAGGAAAGTTTGAGTCATTTTCTAACTGAAGATTTTGTGACTCTATGGATTCAATTTTTAATGATAGCAAAACAAAACCATTCCAGCATTGTCACCTTTAAGATACAGTAGATAAATTGAAGTTCAGCTTCAGCTCTTCTCTCTGTACAGCTAAGAAGAAATCTTCCCTCAAAGAAAAATGAACAATTAGAAGAAGAAGAAAAAGGAAAAGGAAAAAAAAAAAACCTTGATAAATTAAGAAACCATCTAACAGTTAAACTGACACTCCATATGCAGAGGAAACAATTTCCATGCATGTTATAAAAAAATGTGTTAAATCAACTAACATTGATATAACTTCAAGCAATTAGGGGAACGCTAATAGTGATATGAGTCTTCAGCTGTAAATAATTATGCTGCCCCAAGGCTATGCTTTAATTCTTGGCTTGCTGTATCTATAAACAATAATCAAACTGCAAAGCAAGTTGTGTTGTTTTTGTTCACAGTTTGTGAAATGATTTTTATACCCTACAGTGACGCTGATGGCTATTTTGACCTTCAAGAACTCCGGCCTGTGAGGCTAAGAGCTAATGTGTACTTGCATCGATCTGAGTTGGAGACACACAGCGGGTTAGAGTGCCTGTTTTCCATGAGCACAAAAGCTGCTATCGTTAATCAGTGTGTGTTGTGAAAAGGGGGCTTGCTGCTGTGACTCAATAAATGGGGACATTAGGAGGAAATGTTATAATTGCTGCTACCCACATCTTGTTAATGAGTAATGTACAGTTAGACACCATGCAATTGCAGCTAAAGTGTTTATACAATTTATTCTTATGTTGCAACTAACATTCCACATAATGAAGTATCATAATTGCAACCATTAAAGTCAAGATTAAGATTTGTTTAATTAGAATTAAGAAAATGTAAAATAGAAAACTACTTTCAAACGCTGGATAGACACGATGGATTTGGTGGGAGGAAAGAGAAAAACGCGTGAGGCGCTGGGGGCAGACGTTGTATACATAAAATTGTGTGTTGGAGGTCTGTTCTTTGGGTTTTTTTTTTCATGCTCTCGTCAAAAGTGTAGAGAAAACAAAATATAAAAGGCATTAACTTGACCACGTATAAATCTAGACTGTTATTATTCAGATCGTTAGAGTTGTAGCTTTTAAATTTCAGAATTTACATTACCCCTGGGCTAAACAAATAATATCTTAAAACACACAACTCATATTACCATCAATGCAAGTTATCAAATGAATTAGGGGGGAAACAACCCCTGACTTTGTATAGGAAATGTCATAACTTTGTAAAGCCAAATGGACATTAAACCTCTACTTTAATTATCTACATGTCCAAACACAGGCACTTATATAATATGATATTTTTACATAAGCGGAGGGACAAAACACGGTTAATGGAATGCTTTGAGGAAATATGGCTTGTCTAAATTCATTAAGTGAAGCCATTTCATTTAGGTCATGTCATGCTTTCCTCCCCTTTTCTGTGCTGCTAAATGCTGAAAAGTTCCAAGGTGCTACCAGCAAATGGAACTGTTTGGGATTTTCTCTTTCTGAGAACTGTTTTTTCACCTTCTAGCGCTCTATTTCCGAGCAACTAAAAAACACCAGTATTTTTCTCTAGGTTTACATTCTGTCCTCAGCTTTCTTTAGTTTGGATAAAGAATGTCTCCCTGTGTTTCTACTGAATCTGTCAATATTAGACTACACTGTACGCAGAGTTCAGAGGAGAGAGGGGTGGGTTTGGACAAAGGAGGTCTGAGTTCTTCAAATCCCTGTCCATCCACTTTTGTGACTTAAGCTGGTCATCTGAAATCTCTTGCCTTCATTTCTTCTTTAGACAGATGAGGTTATGTATATTTGTCCTACTCATCCCACAGAAGTTTAGGGAGAATCTAATGCCCAGATATAATTGGAGGCACTGAAAATTTAATGTACCAAAGAAAGGGAACTTGTGGCTCAGTTCATGGAGATGGACTCATACTGATTTCATCGATTGCAGACTGTAGCTTGAAATGGGGATAAAAGATAGGGTAATATTTCATTACCCTCAAAAGAAACACTACTATTTTCTTCTTTTCTTGTATCATATACACACCTTATTGAGAAGGTTTGAGTCAAGTTAATATCAAGTTTTTGTTTATAAACTTAAAGCCAAATTTAAACAAGCACTGCTGATTACCTCAAACACAGAAATCATGGGTCCCTTCTTAGTTATTCCTCAACGGAGCTGTAAAACACTCTTAATGTAAAAAGCAAATGATGATCTGATTTTTGTAGCAATATATAGTCCAAGATAATGGTGTTTGAAAGCTCTATCTGATTGGCTTGCTGTTACAGTGTGGTATGCAGTTGTTAATGTCAGATATCTTGGTTTACTATGGAATTTATTTTTATAGTCTGCTTACTTCCTCTCCATTATAAATTTAAGATGACAGGCTGTTACTTCTTGTATATGCTTAAGACTTTATATAAAATTTAAGTTTATCAACTTACAGAACCATTTAAGAACTTCAGCTTACAAATGCTATTAAATTCATTAAGTTCATATATTTAATTATTCTACCACTACTTACTGAGTGCTAATATGCATCCTATGCTAGATACTGGGTAAAAAGCATGCATGAAGAGGAACAGGGTGATTTGAAGAGGAAGGAGTGATTAATGGCTTATGCTTTGGACACATTATATGGAGCTTCCTGGGAGACTTCCAAAAGAATTGGATCAATTGATGAGATTACCAATTACCATTGTCTAGTAGCTTGTTAAGATCTAGCAACTTTCATGAAGGTTTTAAAGGCACACTTTGTGGGACTTCCCTGGCAGTCCAGTGGTTGAGACTCTGCCTTCCAATGCAGGAGGCATGAATTTGATCCCTACCTTAGGCATGGGGTGTGGCCAAAAAGTAAAAAAATAAAATGTGCATTTTGTGGAAAAATTGGCAGTGTTCAAGATACTGATATTATAGCTAGTTAGCTCCTGGGTTATATGAATGATTTAAAAATTGTGGACAATTATTTTTAACTTGGTAACAAATAAAAACTATGTCTGTTTGAGATATGACATTATTATATATTCTAACCCTAATTCACATGTGCATTTGAGTGCAGGCATTTGCTTTAACCTAACTACTCTTGGTGTTTAAGGCTTCCTGCCCTTCTTCCCTTCCTCCCCTCCTTCCTCCTTCTCACTTGGATGCACCTGTGAGTATTGAATGCCTGCAGTGTCACAAGCACGAATGAGTTTAAGTTTAATTTTATTTATTTATAATTTTAAATTTGTTTATAAATTTATTTATTTTGGCTTATTTTAGCTTAATTTAAAAACCCGAAGCAGTATACAGTATTTTCCGCTAAACACAACTTCATTTTCTTTGTAAGACTACATTTCTCCTCAATTGTTGCATTGTGAGAGATAGCACCGTTGTATTCTAGAGATCATTTTGGGCATATGTATTGTTGCTAGTATAACTCAGAAATACACTATTGATCTAGTTGGTGTAAATGGATTGACTTAGTTTGAAATATTTTTTAATTTATGAAAGTAACACTGCAATGTATTTATTTGACTATTTTATGAAGATTGCATGAATTACAGTGATAATGATGTAAATTTTAACTGATAATCACATTAATGTACTTATTATTTTAATTATCTCTTAATAAAGGATATTATAGTTAAAAGTTGGACTTCCCTTGTAGCTTAGTCGGTAAAGAATCTACCCGCAATGCAGGAGACACAGGAGTCACAGGTTCAATCCCTGGGTCGGGAAGATCCCCTGGAGAAGGAATGGCAACCCACTCCAGTATTCTTGCCTGGAGAATCCCATGGACACAGGAGCCTGGAAGATTACAGTCTATGGGGTCGCAAGAGTCTGACACGACTGGGTGACTTAGCACACGGAGTTAAAAGTTAAGCATGGGCACATTAAAAGGTTCAAGACAAAGACATGCTCTCGATGCAGAATTGAGTGGAGCTACAGGAGAACTGGAACGGGAAATGAAAGAAGAGGGGAGAAGAAGGCGTCGCAGATTTCATTAAGAAGGCAAATGCAATTTACTGCGGCAGAGCACGTCAGAGAAGATGGCTTGTTTACTGTCTACACAGAGTTTTAGGATGATCAAGTTGACAATGTAGAGAGGTATTTTCTGGAATTCATAGTGAATTTGATAAGTTTCCTCTCAACAGTCAAAAGGAATCAATGAAATGAGATGCCTGAAAGCAAAACTGAATGTCCAAAAAAACTATTTTTAAGCGATTTCTAATAGAATCTGAGCTTGTAAAATTGACTAGTTCCAAGAGAGTGTGAATTTTTACACACACACACATGCACACACACACACTGAAAACCTCCATTTTTAGCTGGAGAGATGATAAAAGAAATGATTTCAGTTCTGGCAATTTTGTGAGAAAATTATGAGGATTAGACTAAACTATATTTCATACAAAGTAAAAAGTCTTTGGTTAAGCTACCATATATTTCCTGTAGAATAAAAGACCTTACTAACAATATCAGAGATCAAAGTACTCAAAATTTTATAAATTTCAAATACTATTTTTAAACTATAGATGAATTGCCAAATATAAGACACTGTCCTCTCAATGCCTATGGTACATTTTTTTTTCTCAAAGGACTTTGAAATTTATGAAGAAATGTTGCCAATTCATGGCTTAAAAAATTGAACCCATGGTGCAAATATCTTTGCATCCTACATTTACCAAAGAATTTTAGCTAGATATAAAAATTTTAGTTTTTTAAATAATGGACATGGTTCCAGTTATGTTAAATAGCAAATCAAGTTTTGTTGAAATTTTGCAACCAAAGACTGATGCTTCTCTTATTTCTTTGTTCCACTGTATAATGCAGATTGGAAATATTTGTGCAGGGTTTTCTGAAGCAGATTCTATGAAAAATACTGTGGATATGGTTACTAACATCATTCCACAGAGATGTGAAAATTAATTGTGATGTGATATTATCACCAGCTTATAGAAATGTTGAAATAAACAGCAGAAAAGAATTTGATGATCTATGTTCTTGTCATTGCTCACTGGTGGGATCATAGAAGAGTTTTACAAAGGTATACTGTGCTGTTAACTCCAACATAAAGAACGCTCAATATATTCAATGTTCAATAATCAAAGGCAAAAATAACAACGTGATTTATAATTTCTCTCCAAAAACACACAGCATATAAATGAGCCAAATTTGAAGCTTCAAAGAAAGGAAATCTTATTTGTGACTTTGGTAGGTGGGTGTAAGAATTTATGTTGAAATCAATAATAAGGACTTCACAATCAATAATAATGATCATACAAGAATCAACATGCAGAATATTTTAACTGTAATCAACAGCATTATGTACATTGGCTCTTGAAATTACAAAAAATTTGAAGGAAGCTTTGCTAATATTGACAAAGTTTCTTTTCAGTTTCTATACTATCCTTTTGAATTTAACGTTAATAATACTGAGTTGGCACAAGCATTAGTGGGTTTACTTAACTTGTATAGACATAATTTTGAAATTAATGTGCTTTTGGATGAAGTCAAATAAGTCTTTTAAATGAGATGAACCAGCCAGTTTTGTTAATGTGGATACAAACATTATTTTAAAAACAACTATTTTTGACTGGGGGGGATGGTTGATTCAGTTATTGGAAAACTATTAAGAATATTTGGAACAATGTGACTTTTCAACTATAAATGTTATGAAATCTAAATATTGTTCAAAAATTTTCTATGAAAATTGATATGTGATTTTGAAGACTTTTGTACAAAACGAGAAATTAAATAGTTTGCTATTTTGTAATACTTATTACATTCTGAAATAATAATGCTTTGGAAATATTTGGTAAATTAAATACATTATCAAAATAATTCTGACCTATGACCTATTTCTTTTTGCTTTTAAAAGAAGTGACTATTAGAAAATTTAAAGTTACATTTTGTTTCCATTGGACAATGCTGATCTAAGTAAATCTTGCCATTCTTTGTTTGTCTTTACTTATATTCATAACTAGGATTGGTTTAATGAAAAATTGTTCTTTGTTTTTCTATGAAGAAGACATTCCAAGGGTTTTTCATGAGTTGTTTAGTCTGTAAAAATTACCTAGTCCATTCTTAGTCAGCTTAGCCCATTTATTGCAACTGCCAACTGAATTGCTATTACCCACAATATGTTTCTTGCTCTTCTTTGTTTTGTTCTACTGTATCAATGCTTTTAAAGTGAATGAAAGTCGCTCAGTCGAGTCCGACTCTTTGCAACCCCATGGACTACACAGTCCACGGAAGTCTCCAGGCCAGAATACTGGAGTGGGTAGCCTTTCCCTTCTCCAGGGGATCTTCCCAACCCAGGGATTGAAACTAGGTCTCCTGTACTGCAGGCGGATTCTTTACCAGCTGAACCACCAGGGAAGCCCTCAATGCTTTTAGGTAAAGATTAAATCTGTAAATGTTTTTTCAGTATTATTTGTATATTTGAACACCAAAATGAAACAGATGGTTAAGTATTGCTGGAGAGTTTGGTCTTTAGTCTGTATAGCTAGACTTGGTCTAATATTTGATTATATTATTTAAACTCTATTTCCCTCTACTTACTTGGGTGTATGAGTCACTGCATAAAATCATATTTTCTTCTCTATTATAGTAAATAGAAAGGTTGTGATTTGAATTAGATACATCTCTACTATGTACCATTTCTAGATTTACCATATTATTATGAACTATTTACTTTCTGTGTCTCCTCTTCATAGTGTTAGCTGAGAACAGATGCCAGGCTTGCTTCTAGATCTACGGTCAGTAACCCACAGGTAAGTTCGTAGGTCATCTGTAGTGATTATCTCACTGGGGTTTGGGAAAGTCTTGGAGACAACAGATCTGTGATTGTTTTTTTCCTTGAGTTCAGTCTCTGAGTTTGTCATCTTTGGAATTACAGAGCTGATTCTGATTAGACAGATTTGTTGTCCTTGCTTGGGTCCAGATGAACCACAGTGAACATCTAGATGGCGTTTCATGAGTATGTTTTCTTCTTAATGTCTTATATCCTCTGCCTACTCCCTGTAAAAGGAAAACTAGGAGCTTCTGATAGTCACATTTTTTTTTTAAAGGAGGAAATTAACCAATTGGTGATACATCTTGATAAAAGGAAAGTATCTGGAATAATAGTGAGGTCAGAGTACCAGATGGGCACAGAGAATCTGCCAAGTATAAAGGGGTCAGGATCAGCAAAGGGAAGGAATGAAACCGAGCACGAAACAGTGGGAGCACCCACTGTACAGTGAAGTGTCTTTTATTGAAGGATATGCGTTACTTTAGACATCAAACTGTTGAGGGTTGAGGGACACAACTGCTATAAGAGAAGAAGACAATAATGGTCATAGACCCTGGGGTTATTGACCATTTGTCCATTGATTTTTGGTCATCAATAAGCAAGGATGAGATACACAAAACCTACACATACAGTAATGTTGTGAGTGCTATGATTACTGTGTTCATACAATGATGGCAGGAGGCATGTAGCAAGAAATGTTTATCCACCTGGAGAATGGCATCAACAAGGACTTAATATTTGAATAGAGTCTCAAACAATGTCCAGGAGTTTGCCAAGTATACAAGTTGAGTAAATGCAGTCTAGAGAGAAGGAACGATATGGGGAAAGGTTAAAAAAATTATAATTATAAAAGGTACCCAATAGCCAGAGCCTTGGATGTGGGAGAGGGTTTCTGTTTAGGCTCTTGGACATATAGGTGCAGGCCATGGAATTAATTATGGCTGAATTAAGTCTTTAAAACTGCAAGGGCTTTAGGTGTCTCTGAATTTTCTATCCCCGTGTATGCTGTCTATGGCTAAGAAAGGTGACAATAAACAGTTAAAGTGAAAAAGAAAACAAAATCATCTGAAATATTGAACCAAGGGTATAGGAACAACGTCTGTAGGAGAGCAATTTTTAAATTCCAGAGGGCAGATGACAACTGACTCATGCAATTGCTGATCACTAATTAAGCATTTTCTTTTTTAATAGCCTCCTTCAGAGGCAAAACTCTACGGCTGCTGGATCTGAAGCCAGTCCACACCAATCAATATCAATCTGCTGCCAAATGTTATTAAATATCTCTTTGATACCTATTTACAACTCAGAAAATAATTTCATTGCCAAGGGATTGTAAATGTGTGAAAAGAACCTCTGACAGCTTGCCTCACTCACTGTCTACAGCTCGGCGTCTGGGCGCTCAAGCCAGGAGACTAAGATTAAGGACATAATTAAGGAAACATATGAAGGCTAGCACTGGGCTGGAGATTAATTAGCTCTGCGTCAATAATCTCATCAATATCCGATTAACAAATGACACATTGCCCAATGAAACGTATTGATTCATGCACACTCCTCACTGTTAATAAATTGAAGCTGTTTTGCTAAATGAGAAAGCTGACAAAATAATAGGCTGCTAATACTGAGCTGCTATTGTGATAAAAAACATAAAATTAGCCTGAAGTATACAGTACTTAATTTAGGAGGACTGTCACTCCACTTATGAAGCTTGTTAATGAATGACAAGAAAAGCAAAAGGAATTTTATGGATAAGTTACTCAAAAGGGCTAGGAGAATTTCCTGAGGGCAGACATTTGAAATGTAGAGTATGCATATAGATGGCCCTAAGCCTGAATATGTTTCTTAGTTGGTGTGTGTGAAAAAAGTTTTGTTTACTTGTAAGGACACATACCAATAACATGAGAAATGTCTTCAATTTTGGAAGTAATCCTTTAATATTTGTCCATATGAGATAATATTGATCATATCAAGGCATGCTGCTATTAATCTCTGTTTTAAGGGATGAAGAGCAAATGATTTTTTAAAAAATTATATTTATACTATTTTAGAGGTCACACTCCATTTACAGTTACTGCAAAAATTTTGGCTGTATCTCTCTTGTTGTACAATACAACCTTGAGCCTGTCTTACACCAGTAGTTCATTCCTTCGACTCCCTCACCAAGTTACCCCTCCCTCCACGGGTAACAATTAATTTGTTCTCTGTATCTGTAAGTCTGTTTCCTTTTGGCTTTATTTATTCACTTGTTGCATTTTTTAAGTTCTACATTTAAGTGATATCTTACGGTCGTTGTCTTTCTCTGAGCGACTTTTTTTCCACTCAGCATCATGCCCTTCAAGTGTGTCCACGAAGAGCAACTGGTGTTAAACAAACCTGATCCCGCTGAGCCTGTGTGAAGTCGTGTGTGTGTGTATGTCCCACGGAAACCATTAGCCGGTGGTTGCTTTGTCAGTCCGCCCCATGACAGCGTCGCGGGGGTCCCCATCGTAACACATGCCAACGGCGTCCTCCGTTCTTCCCTCTGCACACGTGCTTCTCACTGAGCCCGTTTTCTGAGTTAGGCAGTTTCCAAACAGGCCAGCCCTTCGTGCTGTCGGGAAGGCGAGAGCAATTATAATTTATTTTTCTCTTTGGCTCGTGACAGAGAGGTGGTAATAGGCTTGGGCAGGAGGGGAACGGAGTGACGACGGTGAAGGTGAGAGCTCAATATCTATGGGCGACCTACTGAGGCTGTGGTCAGGAAAAATGAAGGGAAGGCTCTGCTAATGAGGCTACTCCTATGTCCCCACAGCTACAGAGACCACAGCTTCTGCCCCAGGACAGCCTCCGGAGTGCTGGTGTAGGAGGACCCCCTTAAGAACAACGTGGTTAAGATACATAAACATCTGCTGGCAGAAAAGTTTTTTTTCCAAACACACGGTCCCAAGAAAATGAGGCTTCCCCTGTGGCTCAGTGGTAAAGAATCCACCTGCAGTGCAGGAGATGCAGGTTCGATCCCTGGGTCGGTAAGATCCCCTGGAGGGGAAGATGGCAACCCACTCTAGTACTCTTGCCAGAAAAATTGCGTGGATGCAGGAGACTGGCAGGCTACTGTCCTTGGGCTTGCAAAGAGTTGGACACGGCTGAAAAAACCGAGCACAAAGAAAACGCAACAAGAAAAGGAATTAGGAGTGCATTTACTCCTATGGGTCATTAGTATGTTACCACTGGGGACCACTTGACTTAATGAGAAGCTTACTACCCCAGCTCTACACGTCACTGGATCCCCTTCCTCTTCTCTAATTTGCACTTCCAGGAGACAGAGACCAAGACAGGAGGAGGCTCCCAGAGACCTGTTAGGGCATTAGTGTTAGCATGGAACCTGGGCATTTCAGACCGTTCAACCTTCTGCCATGTCTGCCCTGCATTCCCAGATGCCCATAGTTCAAACCCCTGCTTGAGGACCAGAGAATTTCAACATCAGGAGACTTTAAAGGAAAATCAAGGAACATCCCGGTGGTCTGGTCGTTAAGACTCTACTTCCAGTGCAGGGGGCATGGGTTCCATCCGTGGTCGGGAACTAAGATCCCACACGCCATATGACATGGCCAATCCCCCCCTGACCCGCCCAAAACAAACAATAGCCAACCACCTCCCAAAAAACAAACAATGAAACCTCCTGTCATTTTAAGCACTAAGTCTGAACAAAAAAAATCAAAATGAAAACACAATATAAGGAGCCTCAGGAAACTTGAGTTAAAACTCTACCTTGCTATGAAGTGGGGTGGGAGCTTCAACAGCTACTTAACTGTCCTGTGTCTCAGATTCTTTATCTACAAATGAGAGATTGGACTAGACGTTCTCTGATCTTCCCAAGGCCACTAAGATTTATGGAGCACCATCAAGATATACGTCCATATCTGTGTGTTAAGCAGGTTGAAATGATTTTTCAGTACACCAATTACTGAAAAAATAAAATAGGCTTTCCTGTATCCAAGAATACTCACCAGAATTCTCTATTTCTAGTAATTCTGGTCTTCAGGGCTTGAATATTCAGTATCTTACTGGGGTGTATGGATAAGCACCTGCAACTTCCTCAGTTCAGTTCAGTCGCTCAGTCGTGTCTGATTCTTTGTGACTCCATGGACTGGCAGCACTCCAGGCCTTACTGTCCATCACTCATTCCCAGAGCTTGCTCAAACTCATGTCCACTGAGTCAGTGATGCCATCCAACCATCTCATCCTCTGTCATCCCCTTCTCCTCCTACCTTCAATCTTCCCCCGCATCAGGGTCTTTTCAAAAGAGTCAGTTCTTCAAGTCAGGTGGCCAACATATTGGAATTTCAACTTCAGCATCAGTCCTTCCAATGAATATTCAAGGCTGATTTCCTTTAGGATGAACTGCTTGGATCTCCTTACAATCCAAGGGATTCTCAAGAGTCTTCTCCAGCACCACAGTTCAAAAGCATCAATTTCTCAGCACTCAGCTTTCTTTATAGTCCACCTCTCACATCCATACAGGACTACTGAAAAAACCATAGCTTTGGCTAGATGGACCTTTGTTGGCAAAGTAATGTCTCTGCTTTTTAATACGCTGTTTAGGTTGGTCATAACTTTTCTTCCAAGGAGCAAGTGTCTTTTAATTTCATGGCTACAGTCACCATCTGCAACTTCTGAGGGCATCCCTATCTCGATAAGTAGTTTGGAGAGGAGCTGGGTCATTAAGCTGCATTAACTCTAATTAGTGATCAGAAAGGAATATGAATCAACAAATTTCATTAGACATCCTGAGAAATGCCGAAGTCCATTTCCTCCAAGTCCAAGCTTTCCCACTCAAACAAGGTAGCATGTATGAGAATGAATTTTTTTTTGTTTTTACAGTCTCGAATAAAAATGAACTCATTTCTTTTATCTGGGGTTTTCAGAAGAGAGATGTATACTGTGTGAATAAGATCTTAATAATGAAATGCTTTCAAAACATTAAATATAGGAGCAGCTAATTTTGGAAATTTATGTCAGCAGGGGAGATAGTTTTGCATGAGACCACTTGCTTTTGTCCCTCTGAATTTGTAAAACCAATCTTGACTTTGCAACAATTTTGATGAAAAAAAAAAATGCCATCTAGTATTAACATCTTGCAGTGGTGAGCTCTTTCTATATAGCATGCACTTTATATCCACTATATTAACAAACTCACAACAATCCCATGTGTTAAAAATAATACGCAACTTCTGCTGAGAAAGCTGAAGCTTAGAGAGGTTAAGAAAATTGCTCAGCATCACCCAGAAATAATTGTGAGACTTGAATCTAGACTGTCTGATTCCAAAGCCTGCAGTTTTAAGCACTGTAGGATTCTGCCTTCAGTATAGAATGTTTACCTAGAGCCTGGCGGGGGCCTGCCAGCAATGGCCACTAACCACAGGTGGTTTAGTGAGATGCCAATCTTTACACTTTCGGTGGGTCACACTCTCTCCAGGCTAATCTCTTCACGAGGAGTGTGCTCTCTCATTGCTAACGGGATGAGTTAGTCTGTAAAAAGAATAACTCACCCTGCCAATATGATGTCACTGGAGCTACCGTCCTGATAAAAATATCTGGGCTCTTGTTCTACTTCTGGCCTCTGAGAAGCTGCGAGTACAAACAAATTAGGGCGATTCGGTGCAGTGCCTGGTGAGAATCAGGGTGACTCGCATCCTTGTAGCATCTGCCAGGTTAATGTGGGCCCCCAGTTTCGCCCCACATCAATTTCAGTCTCTGGATGAGGGTTATTCAAGGGGTTTCGCAGGCAGCTGCTCTGTTGGCCGGCTCCAACAGGACTTGGGCTGGTGAGTCAGATTTCATGCCCAATTAGGATACAAGGGGAGAACTTCCCTTGTGTAAAGGACACAGCTGCTCTCGAGGAGCAGCTTCAAGATGCTCAGGACAGCCTCCTGAGTCTGGCTTCCTCCTCCTCTTCTGCAGGCACCGAGGGACAGAGGTAGGGAGGTCTTTACCCCTGGCCTCGAGCTGATGCAATTTTTAATATATATGGCTTATTCATTTACATAACCTGATGTGAGTTTTATGAATTTGTATAGTTTAATGTGTATAGTTTATATACACACGCATGTACACATATATTGCTATTCAGCCACAAAGTCGTGTCCGACTTGGTGTGTATATGTATATAGGGGTCCATCTGTCTATTCATAGTTGTTTTGGTTTTTTTGCCATGCTGATGAAATTCATACATAGGTTATGTATACACATATCACATATATATAGTCTGTATATGCAGTCTACATGCAGGTGTATGTGCCTGTGTATATTTACGTGTTTTCGTGTGTATATACATGCATGTGTGTGTTCTCACCATACTCATGGTGGTAGTGGTTTAGCCACTAAGGGGTATCTGACTCTTGCTACCTCATGGACCGTAGCCCGCCAGGTTTCTCTGTCCATGGGATTTCCCAGGCAGGAAATGGAGTGGGTTGCAATTTCCTTCTTCATGGGATTTTCCTGACCCAGGGATGGAACCTGAGTCTCCTGCATTGCAGGCAGATTCTTTGCTGCAGAGCCACCACCATACTCATGCAACTACATTAAACACCTTCCCCAAGGGGTATGTCAATGTAAGATTAAATTGAGGAGCATTGATCTTGCAAACCATTCTTGAGGTGTTTGACATTCATTTTTACTTTACCTCAAATCCAGAAGCCAAAATATGAAATTTTTCAGATAAAGTACTGCCGTAGCTCATTCTTTCATCCTAAAACTGTGGATAGAAAAGTGTGTTAGTGCCTCAATTTTCTCTGTTACTAATATTGACCAAATTCACCCAATTGCAACTTTATTTTCCATCTAAGACAGTCTATGGAGACATGGTCATAGTTTTGTTCAAGGTTTCAAGACACTGTTTTTTCTTTAGAATTTCCTTCTGTTTCTAGTCTTGCTCTTTTCCTATTCTCATTCACTAGTCATTCGAGTGACATTCCATGATTTCATTTCCATCTTTCCATTGTTCCCACTACCCACATCCAGCTGGTTATCAGGTCCTGTCTTTTAGTCCTGTCTGACATGTTTTGAACCCTTTGGTTACATGTTTCCATATCACCATTTCCCTAGTTTAATCAGTCACCATCTCCTGCCTGGAGTATAACTTATCTATTTCTAGAACACAGGTTTTACCTTCTTCTTCCATTAGAACAGTCTCTGCACTTGTAGCCAATTCACATTTAAGTATCATTTGCTGAGAACCTACTAATTCAGATTACTTAATCCTCAAAGTGACTTCATGAAATTTAATTTCATGCATGTGGACACTGGCCTCAGGAGAAATGGGTCCCTCGATGATAAAAGCAGTGTGTTTTCTGCTGTGCAATGTGTTTCTAAAACGTGGATCTAGCCCACTTGCCCACAGGACGGACTCTAGGCTCCTCAGAATGGTTTGCGGGTCTCTTTACAATCTGCCCCTGTGGTTCCTTCAGGACTCATCCTCACCACCACTCACTCCGCGGTCTGAGTGTACTTGTTCCTTGACATCACTTGACGTTACTAACATGCTCATGTGCTTTTAAGTCTTGATACTTTTGTTCAAGCTATTGCCTTTGCATGCAATGCTCTTGCCTCTCTAGTCTACTCACGAAGTTCTTGCCATCTTTCAGAACCATGTAACAGGATACCACCTCTTTAAAGCTGTCTTTTATTCTCCCAGATAGAACTATGTGCTTCTTTGTTTATGTTCATCTAATTCTTTGGTTTTGTCACAATAATGATCCCATCACATTATTTTTCCATTGAATAATAGGAAAACGGCTAAGTAAACAATTGCATATTCATAAAGTGGTAGGGTGTGTATACATGATCGATCACCCTTGTCTACACAGTCCCTTTACCCCATTAACTAATTCAACTTCATCTTCGGAGCTTTGCAACCAGACCCAGTGATCAACACTCCACCCCTGAAAGATATTTGCAGGAATTTTAGGGTCATGGACACACAACGTGAGGGCCAAGTATGACCCAGGTGTCATAAATTAAGCTTTCCCTAGGCCTAACGATGGCTCCTTTATGTTGTGGAATAACACTGAGCATGTTGGTTATTTTCCCCCAGAGTTCTACAAGGGAAGAGGAAAAACACTCTGGTTTTCTGGTTTCTCCCATCCTGTATAAAATGCTTCTCCCTTCTGAAGCTTAGGACCTGTGACGATGCAGGATTTCCCTACTTCTTTGACCTCTTTCTCCAAGAAAGGGAGAGTTTTTTCAATGTTTTCACCCAGGCGGACCAGTTTCCTAGGTCGCAGTTTCCTCACACCCCTCCCTGCATCCTTTCTAGTGGCTGCAGTTTATTTAAAAATGTTGAATGGTGGGTCAGTTACTCTGTTGTGTGGATGTGCACACACGTGCTCAGGCGTGTCCGACTCTCTGTGACCCCATGGACTGTAGCCCACCAGGCTCCTCTGTCCATGGGATTCTCCAGGCAAGAATCCTGGAGTGGGTTGCTACTTTCTTCTCCAGGGGATCTTCCCAATCCAGGGATCAAAGGCAGGTCTCCTGCCTTGCAGGCGGTTTCTTTACCGTCTGGGCCATATTACATTCCCAGTTACTCTGCTAACCACTTACAAATATTAGTTCATTTAGCTGAGTTCACACGATCCTTCCAACATCCCGATGGGAGAAATAGTATTACTCTTCCTCTACAGAAGAGGACACCAACACAGAAAGTCAAGTAATGTTCCCCAAGCCACACGTTGGCTCCGTGACAGAGCCGGGACTCAATCCGCCACGGGCCTGGGGTCCAGGTTCTTGTCAGCACGCTACGCTGACCCTCATACAAAATAATGGCAGATGTGACCGGGCACGGAGGAACCGGATTACTGATAAGGAAACAGAAACTTGGAATGACGTCAAAAACATCATATCCATGACATGTTCGTAAGTTTGAATTAGGCTCACTTAGAAAAATAGGTCTGAAAGGAAAAGAAATTACTCAAAGAACTCTTGAGTTAAATAAATATTTTGACTGCCAACAGTCTTTCTAGACTTCAGTTGAAAGAGAAGTGATCTCTATACGTTTATGCTTGAATTACATTATTGTAATGTGCAGGCTTGCTCGTAGCTATAGTGAAATAATTTTGGTTTTGTATTTTTTTTTTTTTTTGGTAGGGATGTTGGGTAGAGAGTTTGGCTATATATATATATATATGTATTTTTTTTTTGATTAAGGTATATAAGATATATTTGTGTGTGGTTTATCCAATCCATTCCTCCTCAGAAAGACTTGAGTTGAGCATAAAGCCAAACTTATTTTTTTTTTAATTAATAAATGTTAAATTAAATTAGCTTCTTATTGGTGTGTAGTTGATTTACAATGCTGTGTTAGTTTTTGCTGTACAGCCAAGTGAGTCAGTTATACATACACATATATCTATCCTTAGTTGGCACACACACATTACTATATATAGCATAGATAGCTAAGAAGGATCTGCTGAATAGCACAGGGAACTCAATTCAACCCTCTGTAATGACCTACATGAGTGTATGCTGAGTCGCTCAGCCATGTCCGACTCTTTGCAACCCCCTGGACTGTGACCCTCCAGGCTCCTCTGTCCGTGGGACTTCCCAGGCAAGAACACTGGAGCATTTTCTTCTCCAGGGTATCTTCCCGACCGAGGGATCGAACCCGAATCTCTTGGGCCTCCTGCATTGGCTGGTAGACTCTTTACCACCAGCACTACCAGGGAAGCCCCTTCTTAAATTACCTGGGATTAAACACAGTGTTTCAGCAAACCCTTGCTGATGGTCGATTCCCTTTACAAGTTTGCTTACAAGTTATTTTTCACTATTTATGGCTCACTATCAGAGTATTTTAGATTTTCAGATATTGTAAGTATATCAAACATGGGTTTATTTCAGTTGTGAAGCTGTGCCTTTGATCTCCCAGAGTTTACATATCTAGTAAAATTTTAATTAAAAACTAGGTCATCAGGATGGTTTCTCATATATTTAGAGAGGAATTTCTTTTACACTTTATTCAGATCTGCTAATGGGACTCCAATCACTCCTGAGTACTCAACAGTAGATAATGCAATGCTGTTATAGTTCCTTTGACCTGAGGCATTACTCAAATCTTCATTTTCAGGGCAAACAAGAAGGTGCTCTCATTTTAAAAATGTGTACTCATTATTAATAATGTAAAAGTTTAAAAATCTACATTTATTCATAATTAAAACATTTCTACCTTACTAGTAATTCTATTGTGTCACTAAGAGGATAATTTGTTTAAATTTGGTTTCCAGATGTACTGTAATCAGTACATAGAAAACTAACTTCAGCGATTTTCCAGGTAACAACAGTATATACTCTTTGTTGAAGGTTTATACCTAGCACTATCGTAAGTCCATTGTTGTGTCTGACTCTTTGTGACCCCAAGGACTGCAGCACACCAGGCTTCTCTGTCTTTCAGTATCTCCCAGAGTCCATTATATATATTAAAGTAATGCATTTAATTTTCCCTACCATGCCATGAAGTAAGTATTTACTATTCCCATTTTACTCCTTTTCTTAAAATCTTTTTTTTTTTTTTCCACTTTTTGGTGACACCCTGCAGCATGTGGGATGTTACTTTCCTGACCAGGAATTAAACCTGAACGCCCTGCATTGAGAGCTTGCAGTCTTAACCACTGAACCACCAGGGAAGTCCTCTCACTTTACTCCTGACAAAACAAGGGTACATGGGCTTATGCCAAGGTCACAGAGCCAGAGTGTGAACTCAGGAATTCTTGAACCTTGCAATAATATATATTTTTAAAATTACAGAATACAGACTCTTCTGTTTTCATTCATTTCTTCTTTTTTGGAGAAGATTATATTGAATCAATATATCTTTTGAATTTCAAAAAGACTCAATTCAGTTTAGTTCAGTTGCTCAGTCATGTCTGATTCTTTGTGACCTCATGGGCTGGCAGCACTCCAGGCCTCCCTGTCCATCACCAACTCCCAGAGTTTACTCAAACTCATGTCTATCAGTTGGTGATGCCATCCAACCATCTCATCCTCTGTTGTGCCCTTCTCCTGCCCTCAATCTTTCCCAGCATCAGGATCTTTTCCAAAGAGTCAGTTCTTCAAGTCAGGTGGCCAAAGTATTGGAGTTTCAACTTCGGCATCAGTCCTTCCAATGAATATTCAGGACTGATTTCATTTAGAACGAACTGCTTGGATCTCCTTGCAGTCCAAGGGACTCTCAAGAGTCTTCTCCAACATCACAGTTCAAAAGCATCTATTCTTTGGCACTCAGCTTTCTTTATAGTCCAACTCTCACATCCATACCTGTCTATTGGAAAAACCATAGCTTTGACAAGATGAACCTTTGTTGGTAAAGTAATCTATCTGCTTTTTAAAATATTGTCTAGGTTAGTCATAGCTTTTCTTCCAAGGAGCAAGCATCTTTTAATTTCATGGCTGCAGTTACCATCTGCAGTGATTTTGGAGCCCAAAAAATAAAGTCAACCACTGTTTCCATTGTTTCTCCCTCTATTTGCCATGAAGTGATGGGACCAGATGCCACAATCTTAGTTTTCTGAATGTTGAGTTTTAAGCCAACTTTTTTACTCTCCTCTTTCACTTTCATCAAGAGGCTCTTTGGTCCTTCTTTGCTTTCTGCCACAGGGGTGGTGTCATCTGCGTATCTGAGGTTATTGATATTTCTCCCAGCAATTTTGATTCTAGCTTATGCTTCATCCAGCCCAACATTTCTCATGATGTACTCTGCATATAAGTTAAATAAGCAGGGTGACAATATACAGCCTTGACATACTTCTTTTCCTATTTGGAACCAGTTTGTTGTTCCATGTCCAGTTCTAACTATTGATTCTTGACCTGCATACAGATTTCTCAGGAGGCAGGTCAGGTGGTCTGGTATTCCCATCTCTTTAAGGATTTTCCACAGTTTGTTGTGATTCACACAGTCAAAGGCTTTGGCGAAGTCAATAAAGAAAAGTAGATGTTTTTCTGGAAGTCTCTTGCTTTTTGGATGATCCAGAGGACGTTGGCAATTTGATTTCTGTTTCCTCTGCCTTTTCTAAATCCAGCTTGAACATCTGGAATTTCATGGTTCATATACTATTGAAACCCAGTTTGGAGAATTTTGAGCATTACTTTGCTAGTGTGTGACACTGAAATATGAGCTCCCCAGGTTGGTAGGTGCCCAATATGCTACTGAAGAAGAATGGAGAAATAACTCCAGAAAGGATGAAGAGACAGAGTCAAAGCAAAAACAACACCCAGTTGTGGATGTGACGGGTGATAGAAGTAAAGTCTGATGCTGTAAAGAGCAATATTGCATAGGAACCTGGAATGTTAGGTCCATGAATCAAAGTAAATTGGAAGTGGTCAAACAGGAGTTGGCAAGAGTGAACATCAACATTTTAGGAATCAGTGAATTAGAATGGACTGGAATGGGTGAATTTAACTCAGATGACCGTTATATCTTCTATAGTGGGCAGGAATCCCTTGGAAGAAAAGGAGTAGCCATCACAGTCAATAAAAGAGTCTGAAATGCAGTTATTGGATGCAATCTCAAAAACGACAGAATGATCTCTGTTTGTTTCCAAGGCAAACCATTCGTATCACAGTAATCCAAGTCTATGTCCCGACCACTAATGCTGAAGAAGCTGAAGCTGAATGGTTCTATGAAAACCTACAAGACCTTCTAGGACTAATACCCCCAAAAGATGTCCTTTTCATTATAGGGGACTGGAATGCAAAAGTAGGAAGTCAAGAGATACCTGGAGTAACAGGCAAGTTGGCCTTGGAGTACGGAATGAAGCAGGGCAAAGGCTAACAGAGTTTTGCCAAGAGAAGGCACTGTTCATGGCAAACACCCCCTTCCTACAACACAAGAGAAGATTCTACACATGGACATCACCAGATGGTCAACACTGAAATCAGATTGATTATATTCTTTGCAGCCAAAGATGGAGAAGCTCTATACAGTCAGCAAAAACAAGACCGGGAGCTGACTGTGGCTCAGATCATGAACTCCTTATTGCCAAACTCAGACTTAAATTGAAGAAAGTAGGGAAAACCATTAGACCATTTAGGTTTGACCTAAATCAAATCCCTTACAATTATACAGTGGAAGTGAGAAATAGATTCAAGGGTTTAGTTCTGATAGACCGAGTGCCTGAAGAACTATGGGTGGAGGTTTGTGACATTGTACAAGAGGCAGTGATCAAGACCAAACTCAAGAAAAGGAAAAGCAAAAAGGAAAAATGGCTGTCTGAGGAGGCCTTACAAATAAATAGCTGTGAAAAGAAAGGAAGTGAAACGCAAAGAAGAAAAGGAAAGGTATACCCATTTGAACGCAGAGTTCCAAAAAATAGCCAGGAGAGATAAGAAAGCCTTTCTCAGTGATCAATGCAAAGAAATAGAGGAAAACAATAGAGTGGGAAAGACTAGAGATTTCTTCAAGAAAATTAGAGACACTAAGGGAACATTTCCTGCAAAGATGGGCACAATAAAGGACAGAAATGGTAGGGACCTAACAGAAGCAGAAGATATTAAGAAGAGGTGGCAAGAATACACAGAAGAACTACACAAAAAAGTTCTTCATGACCCAGATAACCACGATGGTGTGATCACTCACCTAGAGCCAGATATCCCGGAATGCGAACTCAAGTGGATCTTAGGACGCATCACTCTGAACAAAGCTAGTGGAGGTGATGGAATTCAGCTGAGCTATTTCAAATCTTAAAAGATGATGCTGTGAAAGTACTACACTTAATATGCCAGCAAATCTGGAAAACTCAGCAGTGGCCCCAGGACTGGAAAAGTTTTCGTTCCAAGAAGTCTCAGAGACCTCTACAAATGGATTGAGTGGTTTTTGTTCTGTTGGATTAACTTAGAAGCTATTGATAATCTTCCCTTGTGGATCAGATGGTAAAGAACCTGCTTACCAATGCAGGAGACATAAGAGATGCAGGTTTGATCCCTGGGTGGAGAAAATACCCTGGAGCAGGAAATGACAACCCACTTCAGTGTTCTCACCTGGAGAATACCATGGACAGAAAAGCCTGGTGGACTACAGTCCAAGGGGTCACACAGAGTCAGACACAACTGAACAACTCACACACACACACCTACACATTGATAATTCCCTGGTGGTTCAGCTGGAGAAGAATCTGCCTACAATGCAGGAGACCTGGGTTCTATCCCTGAATTGGGAAGATCCCCTGGAGCAGGAAATGACAACCCACTCCAGTGTTCTCACCTGGAGAATCCAATGAACAGAGGAGCCCGGTGGGCTACAGTCCATGGGGTCGCAAAGAGTCAGACACAACTGAGCGACTAGTACACACGCACAGACATTGATAATCTTCCGTGTTTACAATAAACACTCACCCAAGGGGAACTGTTAGACCGTCTTATTATTTCCTCAGCACATGTGTTATGCCAGCCACTCTGCTGCCCCAGCTTTAGACTCTGTCTCCCCTCGACTTGACTGTGCGTGAAGTCGCTTCAGTCGTGTCTGACTTTTTGCGACCCTGTGGGCTGTAGTCCACTGGGCTCCTCTGTCCACGGGATTCCATCTTTCAAAACAGGTGTCATTATCATTTATAATGTGCCAACAGGCTTCAAATGGTGAACTAGCCTAGAGAAAAGAAATGGTCATGGCGTGCCCTTAACTGGGTTTACCACACTCTTAAAATGTTAAGCCAGTGTTTGCAAATTTGTGGTCAGATGTCCAACTGGATGTTAATTTTCTCATAAGTCATCTGTGTGTGGAAATTAATTTAATCTTTTCTAGTTTTTCAGCTACAATATCCTGACCTGTGCTTTTTTTAACTGACATATTATACACTTAAATTATACCGCTTTTTTTTTTTCTGAGTGCTAAGATTCTACAAGTAATAGTTGTCACTGTTTCACTCAGTTTAAAAAGTAAGGGAAGGAATTGTTGAGGCTTCTGATCATGTAGGAAGCTGAGAGATGGCAATTTTCAAATTGAAAGGAGCATAATCCAAAATCACATGCATCTTCTGGCTGTTACTCCAGCCCCCATGGATACCCCCTCTCCATCAAGGGACGGTTGCCTGAGCATAAAGCCAGGTACAGTAAAATGCTTCGACTGGGGTATGTAGCAATTATTCTGTGAGTCGCTGAAGTCCTGCCTCACCAGAGAAAGCCAGCTGATGCAATTCTGCCTGAAGGGCTTTTCAGCAGAGCATCTGTTTTTTTGATACACTTTGCCTATTAATTTTTATCTCCAATGTGTTGTAACTGAAGATAAAAAAAACCCTCCCCTCCTCGATGCCTGTCTCTGCCTATTTCTGATGCAGGTATCATTGACGTTTCAGAAGCACATATTCCCAGGAAGCAGGAAATGATCTTTCTTTTTTTCTGCATAGTCTCTTTGTTGAACTGTGTATTTATTAACAGCAGATTAGATAATTTAGAAGATAGCTTCCAACCTTTTGTTTCTCAAATTTTATCATATATATACTATGGGAGACATAAAAAAGACTGCTTAGGCTAAAATAATTTTCATAATATCCTTGCATTCTTTAACCTTGTTAATTTCATCATACGTAATCTGTATGTGGAATTTACAGATTTTGTTTTTCTTTTCTTGGCAAGGACGGGTTTATTCCTCCAAGAGAAGCATATAAACTTGTATTCAGATACATCTATTATTAACTTCTTTTTTCTAATTTGCTATAATCTATTGCAAACATTTTCCCCCTAATTTGCTATAATCATACTCATTTCCAAAAAGATAAAATTAGGAATAGTCTTTTCAGAGAGAATCTATCTCTTTAACATCACAGGACACTGTCAGCCCAAAGAGCCTTGGCACAGTGGAACCACTTCCGGTTCTAGGATCTTCCCACCAGGAAACTCAGACATAATTGTCACTATAGAAACCACAGCAGAGCCAGAGATACAGTTTCAAATGGAAAGCGCTTGCCTGGAACTGAAAGACAGGTAGGACTTTCTAAAACCCTTCAGTCACAATTAAACTTTGGTGATAGTGAGGAATTTTTAAGAATTGCTTTGAACCTGCCTAGGGGTAGAAGAAATAAAACTTTGACACTTTCCTGAATTACTTATGTTACATAATTCCCCCAGGGGAATTATCCCCCTTTCAGAAGGGATTATGCTATGTTAGATCTTGTTGACGATGACATTTTACAAGCCACCAAGATGAGAAAGCAACACAGTGCGTCAAAGTTGAGTATCATTTTTGCATTTTGTATACACAAAATCAGTAACTTAATCATTGGATGTATATGTTTGAAGGGACTAGTGGTTGTACTTTAAAAATATTTTATATTGGATTGTGTCATAGCTGTCTAATTGTCTTTTTAGTTGTATTTTAACTTTTTAAAATAATATTTTATTTTGACAAAGCAATGGCAATAAGACGACTTTGAACCTTCAGTAATGTATTGCATTCTTTGTTTTATCTATTGTCGTGCATTTAGGTTGGTTCAATATAGTATTGAGGACAGTAAGTAAAATAACATCTAGTGTCTTTCTTTAATCAAGTGAAATACTTTATGTTTGAACTATGAACAGCTTAAGTAAAAGAAAAAATAAAATGATAAAATGCAAGCACCCTCATAGTATGCCACATCACAACCTCATCAAAAGTCAGTAAGCATCCTTTTCTTCTGTTTTATCAATTTTCTTTTGTCTTATCAACACGGTATTGAGCCATCCTAAAAGGGCAGCATTAGATAAACCAAGGCACAGAACAAATTACCTACCATTTGAAGTCTTGCTATTCTCCATTCTTCCCTCTTTGACTTTATGTATTCAGAGTTCAAACAGAAGAGGATGCAATTTACATACTGTTGATGCGCAAAAGAATGTTGGTTTCAAACAATTTCCCACATCTCATCCTAGAGTAAATAGTTGATTTATGTATTCATTGAAACTAAATGGACAAAGAAATTATTAATGATTAGTGAGTTATTATGGAGTATTGCCCAAGGGAAGAGAGAACAGGATCAGAGAACTCTGGTCCTTCCGTTCTACAAGAGCTTCTGATAGAAAGCTCTTGGCATTGTTGACTATTTATAGCCTTTTTGGGCTATTCATGCATTTTATTACTAAAAGAAATTGGAAATAGCACAATTTGCAATAAATGGAATTTCAGCATAGCAAAGCCTTGAGCACTGAATTCTGGAGTTAATTTTATTGGTATGAGTCACATTTCTCACTAGAACCCACTTCTAAGAAGCACCACGCCTACAGATCAAATCTTACCTTGGGCTCGCTTGACTTTCTGCCGTTTGATTGCTCATTACAAACTCTCAATTACAAACACCACAACAGTAAAATCTGGCTTCCATAATGTCTACTAGAGGAATGAAACTAGAATAGTGTTTCTAATTTGGGGTACATGCTTCTTTGAACATTTATGGAATTTTAAATGGTTTGGCGGATATTGGAATAAGGATAGGTCAGCACTGTAAGGAAATATGGAAGAAACTTTTTTGTTCGAGTTTGCTAGGCTGAGCTATCTGATGAATAGGAATAGACTGGCTGGCTTGTTTGGGTCAGATGTGTTCCTGACTGAAAACTGAGGAATTTCAAATAGGCACACATCATCCAGCTCTCATATGTTCCCATGAATGTATGATGTGAAAAACAGTCAAATTCATGAATTGATCTAATCCTTCAATTTCAGCTAGACACAACTCATCAAGTTCTCATATTTTTTCATAATGTATTATTTTAAAAAATCAAATTTATGAATTAATGCAATTCATCCAATTGACATAATAAAAATAAGAAGCAGCTCTTATTAATTCCTGCAGATCTTCTTATAGCAATGAATCTTCTATCAAAACCAATGAAGAAGACATATTGACTGATTTAACTATCTTCAGGAAAACAAACTGAATTAAATAGTTATTGAATGGCTAAGTGAATGGTGAAAGAATTAGACCCTTAGTACTTGTAACACAAAGAGCATAAAAGAAGATTTGGAAACACACTATACCACTCTTGATAGTTCAGCACTCTCATTTGTAGGTATTCAAATTCAAGTTGCAAGCATTTTTTAATATAGTGAGTTGTCGGGTGTTGATTATTGCCTATGGCTACCTACTTGTCTCTTCCTTTCACTTTGAAGCCCAGGGCATTTAACACAGTGCCTCACACATATTTTTGGAAAAACGAAAGAAAAAATCAGTAAATAAATGAATATAAATAGGGAAATAAATATCCATGCTGATATTCTTGCTTTCTTCTCAAATCATACCGTCTGGTGGATACACAGTACCTCTCGTGGAGGCGCCACACTCAAATGCACCAGGCAGCTTCTTGAACTCCTCACTTCCTGTGAAATGAGCCCTCCCTTTGAGTCTTGCTTTCTACTGATCTCAGTTGAGCATTTCTTGACTCATGGTGTCTTCACTTTTACAAAGGCAGGCAACATTTCTCAGATACCCTGTGTGCATGCATGCTGCGTCATGTCAGTCATGTCTGATTCTTAGTGGACGGTAACCCGCCAGGTTCCTCTGTCCGTGGGATTCTCCAGGCAAGAATACTGGAGGGCCATTTCCTTCTCCAGGTCAGATACTCTGGGTACTGTGAAAAGATTTAACAGTGGACTCTTAGAACGAATAAAAGTCTTGGCAGATTATAGTCTCTTGGCTAGGAAAAATGTTGGACCATGGCTACTCCAACATAACTTGCTAGTTTGAGCAATAGTTGTCACCTGTTGTTCATGTTCACAGGCAACACGTTTGTGGCATTTTTCCTTTCTTGTATGTTTGGCTTTTTCAACTGGGGAAGAATAGACACAGATTTTGGACTCTGCTTAGTCAAAGGACCATGATTACATTTATGCTTAAAACAAAATGGAGCAACCATCATTCTAATTTTCTGAGCTAAGCTAGCAAATTAACTTAGTCGATCTTAAGTTTAGTGCCCATGAAACGCTTAAACCTGAGTTAGGAAAGCAAATTAACTCAGTTGATCTTAAGTGAGTGTCCATGAGGCATCATGGTATATTATGCAAATCCAGCACGCACTGAGAAAAAGCCGGAGACCTGCGCAGCCACAACAGATTGTAGAAGTCTCCACAAAAGGAAGTAAAAAGTGATGGAAAATGTTTTTCTTTTCTCAACATGCTATTAATTAAATTATTATACAAAGCAATGCCTTTTGAGTCTCCCATCTTGTTTTTGTTTTCTCTTCAAACAAATGCTGGCTTTATTGTCTTAAGGTGTCTGGAAATTGTTTTCTTTGGAATTTGATTTTTATCTCTATAATAATTATAGAAGAAGGAAAATGCTGTTTTCCTAGGGACAAAGGTATTTGGTGACTAAAAACTGTTTGGGAATGGGAAACAATAGGTTGTATTTAATTAATTCTGGCATTACAATTGACAGAGTGATTTTAGATTATTTTTTCCTTTAGCTCCTATTTTTCTATCTCCAAAGTGAAATGACAGACCTTGACATCAATGCACTTACCTCAGATAGATGTAGCCAAAAGCAGCTAATGCAACCTTAGGCACATACCTCGGACATTCTTTAAATACTGTTGGCTTAATGAAAAACAAAAGTCTTTGACATGCAAAGTGCTTTGGCTTCCTAGAACGGCACAAGCCTGGTAGAAATACAACGGGCAAACCACATATGCAATTTCAAATTCTCTAGTAGTCGCATTAAAAAGTAGAAAGTTGAAACTGATTTCAATAATATATTTTACTTAACCTAATACATTCAAAATATTTTCATTTCAGCATATAGTCAATGCAAAATTTTAAATGAGATGTTTTATTTTTTTATGTCCAAGTCTTTCAGATTTTTTGTCTTATTCTCCTAGCACAATCAATTCTGACTAGTCGCATTTCAAGTGCTCCGTGGTTACATGTGTCTAGTGGCTGAGAAGAATAACGCTAGAAAGTAGATGTGCCCTTCAGACGTCGAGAACAAACCTATGCATACCAAGCGGGACCTAGGGGATGGTGGGATGAACTGGGAGACTGTGATTGACGAATATACACTTTGGATCCTGTGTGTAAAATGGATAACTAATGAGAACCTACCATACAGCCTGGGGAATTCTACCCGATGCTCTGTGGTAATCTAAATGGGAAGGAAATCTCAGAAAGAGGGGCATAAATATACATGTACAGCTGATTCGCTTTGCTGTACTGCAGAGACTAATACAACTTGTAAAGCAACTACACTCCAATAAAAAAAAAAAAAAAGTAGGTGTGTGCTGGCCATAAATACAGAAATGGTCACCACCTCAGTCTTCCCAATGACTCTTCAAGGTCACCAAATCTAAGGGTTTATAGCAGAGGTTCTCAACTGGGGCTATTTGCCTCCTAGGTGATATTTGGAGATATCTGGGATAATTTTGGTTGTCAAAACTGGGGTGCAGGGGATGCTAGTGTCATCTAGAGGTCAAGAATGTGCTAAACATTCTACAAAGCATAGGCTAGTCCCCCAGAATGAAGAATCATCCAGCCCCAAAAATCAGTAGTGTCAACTTGGAGAAACTTTATACAGAACTGACTGTCGGAGAGTAAATTCTGTGACATGAGGCCTCTATGGAACTAGGTTTTATCTTTATTGGAAATCTCTGAAAATATGATGGGTATCTACATTCTGTTTTGGTTTATCTGCAGCCTTCTGAAGACCAGAAATATTTGAGATGCTTGATAAATATTATACTTATTTTTAAAAAACGAGAAAAATATTATCCAAGATTGTCCTGCATGGAATCCCCAGGTTCAATGCTCTGAGTGGGGAGGGAGCTTGAAAAGAAGGAGGGGTCAAGAAAAGAAGGCTAGGGTGGAAGCAAAGAAGAGAGTCAGGGGAGGGAGTAAAAGTCAGGAAGAGCAAAACACATGCTCCGGGAGGCGATGCACGGGGTGCTCTAGTTCTCGGCATCTTGTGCAGTTTAGTCTGATCTACTTGCTTTTACAGTTCTATCATTAACCTTGCTTTTATTCAGGTTCTAAAAACCTCTTGTTTGCTTTAAAGCATTCTTTTGCATTTGTTCTCCGATATCCATTGCTTTCCAACCTCCTCTCTGCTGCCGTTGGTTTGTTCTTGTTCTTTGGCATCGTCTCATGTTGAATTTAGAGTTTCCCCTTGCTTTCTTGGAGATGCCCTTCCTCAGTTACCGTATCTGTGGTCACAGCTCCGGTTCTTTCTTCTCATAAATTTCAGAGAATGAATTTCATGTTGCTTTTTTTTTTTTGAATTTTTAAGCCTTTCTCCCTCATTTGCATCTGGTAAAATATGATTTTATGTTTAAGGCTTAAACATTTGGCAACTAGGTGATTTCTTTCTTTTGGAATTATTCTTGGATGGTTTTCTGGGTCCTCTCTGAATCTGTATTTAACTATCTTTTTGATTTGGGAAAATAGGCTTTAATGTCACTTCAGGTCCATTCTGCTTCATCTAATATCTCCACTGTTTATCATTTGGATCAATTATTGCAGATAATTTAGAACCATTTTCTCAGTTTCCCTTACGTGGTTACTACCACGTTTTGTAAATACTTGTGAAGTAGGCAGGAAGCACTAACACTTCTGCATAGCTGATATGTTGCTCCACGACATTAGTTTTTTTCCCCATTATAATGCCTAATAAATTCTATAACACTATCTGCAAGTTATTGTATTTACAAATGCTCCTCACTTGGTGCTAAGGGCTCAATCACCATTATCTGATTTAATTCATAGAGTAACAGTCCTTTGGTTTTCTTGCATTATTCTCACTTAACATGGGAAACTGAAGCGGGGTAGAACTAAATAGCTTGACCAAGATCACAGCTAGAAAGTCATAAAGCCAGCTTCCTCCCTTGTTTCATGATGCGTGTGTGTGTGTGTGTCCGCCTGTCCATGTATATGTATGAATGAGTTTAAATTGCAGTATGTTCTTTACTGTGGCTCTCATTATCTCCGTTAAAACATAGGATAAGTTTGCAGATATTTGTTTGAGACGCTTCTCTTGATATTTGTGCCCCTGGCTTTTTTCATCTACTTTCACCTGGAATAGTTGCTTTTTTAAATTTAGATTTTTGTGAAGTTTCATCTTGTTTCTTGTTTGTTTGTATATTATGCTCCCTTTTTCATTTCTTCTGTTTTGCTTCTCTTGACTCATTTTAGTTCCTGAGTGCTAAGCCTCATTCTGGATTACATTATTTGCATCAAGATATTATAATAACTGATCTTGGAGTGAAAAGTAAAAAGGGCAAAATGTCTTTAAATATATTGTTTTCATTTGCTTCTACATTGGCCAGATGGAGCAATGTTCAGTTCCTGCAGAAAGAGTTGGCTATTACCTCAGAATTCGTCAGTTCACCCTAAATCCATGTGTTGTCTAACTGTGACATAATAATATATAATTTACCATTGTCAGAGAGAAACAAAGGAAGGCCAAAATGTTATGGTGAGCCACAGAATTGTAGTTATTTACTTTCTGAGTTCAAAGTTGCAGTTCACCTCACTTGGTATTCAAGTCCTATAGATTTCTTTTTTTCTTCAGGAAAAGATGCCCAAAGTGGCCAAATATGGGAAGGAAAATAAATATACCTCTTTGATTGTTAATAAAGTCTCTTTGCTGTGACTCAAATAATATGATATGCATTTATTCTTTGACGTAGCTGAGACTTCATCTAGAGAATACCTGTTTTAGGTCTGGCACATTTACAATGCCAACTTAATAACACTTTGCAGTAGTTTGGAGTTTCTGTTCATAAAACATAAAGAACACAGAATTGACCTCATTTGTGCATTTCCAAGATTAAAAAAATATTTTATTATTATTTTTTAATATTTTTATTTTTTGACTGGGCTATGCAGCCTGTGCGATCTTAGTTCTCTGATCAGGGATCAAACTTGTACCCTCCGCATTGGAAGCGTAGAGTCTTAACCCCTGGACCACCAAGGAAGTCCCCATTTCCAAGATTTTTAAACTTTTGCTGCGTTTGGTATTTGCTGAAGCATTGAATTGTTCATAAGGTGACGCCTATACCATTTTGTTTAAGTGAGATGAGCTATTTCTTAAATCAAAGAATGACAAAAAGATGATAGCTTCAAATAAGGAAAGAATGCACAGGATGGCAGAATGAAACAATTGTGATGCAGCTGGTTTTGCTTTGTAATGGGATTGTGTGGCAAGTGTATGTGCCTGTGTGCATGTGTGCAGGTTTGTGTTGTTATATATTCTGGCCTGAAAGGCAAGACATACCGGTTAGACTGACTCCAATACACAATTACATCATGGATTTGGTGTTTAGGCAACATATGCATTTACCAAAATTGTCTTTAGCAGTTACTTTGGAATAATAGGATTGGAGTTTGAATTCTGTCTTCTATCACCACTTCTACTGGGTAGATAAAACTTGCATTTTCCTGTAACTTGTTCCTTTTTCTTCTATTGAGTTATAATTAAATTATAATAAATTACACATATTTAAATTTATAATCTCAGCAGTTTTGACATATGCATCGAACAATTAAAGTCATCAAACAATCACAATGGCAATTTTTTCCATCACTGAACAAATTTCCTCTCCGTTTCTCCTTCCCCAGGAGTCACCAATCCCAGGAAATGCTGACCTGCTTCCCATGACCACAAATCAGTTTGTGTGTTCTAGAATTTTACATATGCAAACACTATGTGTATTTTTTTTTGGCTGTTCTCTTTCACTTAAGTAATGATTTTGAGATTCATCCATGAAAGTGAGTATAATTCCTTCTTTTCTATAGCCAAGTAGTATTCCACCCTATTTTTGCCTTTTCATACTGCTACAGTCCATGGGGGCCCAAGGAGTCAGACACAACTTAGTGAGTGAACAACAAAAGCAACAAAAATTCCACTCAATGGCTGTATTATAATTTTGGGTTGTTTTCAGCTTTTGCTGATTACAAATAAAGCTCCTACAGACACTCATGTAAAAGTCTACGTTTTTCATTTGTTTGTTTCCCATAGACCAATGGCTGGACTGGAATGGCTGCATCATGTGGCAGGTGTCTGTGAGTTTCACATTTTAAGAAATGACTGAACTGTTTTCCAAAGTGATTTCCCCGCTTTGCATTCCTACTGGCACCATATGAGAGTTCTAGCTCCTCTGTATCATTGCCAGCCCTTGATACAGTCAGCCAGTCTTTTTAATATTAGCCAATCGAATGCACATGTAGGGGTATCTCACTGTGGCTCCGAGCACCGCATTCCATGTGTTTATCTATTTCACCTACACATATGTGGATAACAAAAATTCCCTCTCTATTTAATATCTTCCAAGTATGTCACTATTCACAGCATGTCTTTGTGTCATCAGGATAGAGTCTAGAGTGACTGTCCCATCGATGGGAGAAGTCAATGGATAGGAGAGTCACCATCAACGGTAAGATAGTCATATAGGTGATACTTTTAGTGGGGAGAACAATCTTTCTTGAATTTCTTCTACATCTGAAGGAAGTTTGGAACATTTCTCAGTAACATGTTACAATTAAGAAAAAATAGAACTTCTTTCAGGCACAGGAAAAAAATATAATACTGCCTCTAGGTCTGTGGTTTTCAGTTGGGGAGGAGGATGACTTAGACCCCCAGGGAGGCCGTGCTGGAGACATTCTCAGCTGTCACCATCGGCATCCAGGGGGTAGAGGCCTGGATGCTGCAAAATACCTTATGATGACCCCACATCAAAGAGAAGTCTGGCCCCAAATTGCAATAGTCCTGCCGTTGAGAAACCTGGTCTAAGCATCCAAATACTTAGATCCCAAGCTGGCCCATAAACTATTCTTTTCCTTCCACTGTGTCTAATATTTAATTGATTAGACACAAGATAGTTTCATGATTCCTTTGAACTAAATGACAATTGTTCGTAAAAAAAATCTTTGTCCTTATTCTCACCTATGAGCCTCTGGGGATCATATTTTTAATCTGTCAGTTGCACTGTTGTATATAAAGAGAACTAGATTTGGGTTAAAAGACATGGAATCCATTTAGGCCTCCATCACTTTCAAGATGCACTTGATTTAAAATGAGAAGATCTGGTTTCCATTCATATGGTCTGACATCCTTAAGAAAGGACCCTTAGAAAAGCCTCTAAACTTTGCTGAGCTTCAAATGGGAATAACTTTAAAAACATTAAAAATTGAAAGAGAATTAAAAAATTGAGTTTCAAATGGGACTGTTGTGAAGATTAATTGAGATAAATCATTACCTATAGTTCTTTCACAGGCTTCCCTTGTAGCTCAGTCGGTAAAGAATCTACCTATTATGGAGGAGATCTGGGTTCGATTCCTGGGTTGGGAAGATCTCCTGGAGAAGGAAATGGCAACCCATTCCAGTATTCTTGCCTGGAAAATCCCATGGACACAGCAGCCTGGAAGGTTACAGTCTATGGGGTCGCAAGAGTAGGATACACCTGTGACTAAGCACACACATAATTCTATTATAATGATAACATACGTGGCAAGCATCCTCAGTTGCTTTAGTTGTGTCTGAGTCTTGGTGGCCCCATGGACCATAGCCCACCAAGCTTCTCTATCCATGGGATTCCCCAGGCAAGAATACTGGAGTGGGTAGCCATGTCCTCCTCCAGGGGATCTTTCCGACACAGGGATCGAACCCACATCTGCTGCATCTCCTGCATCGCAGGCAGATTCTTTACCGCTGAGCCACTGGGGAAGCCCAGTAATATTTATTATTAATACTTAAAAACTTATTCATGTCCAAAACATGCTTATGAGACCTAGAGAAACTTCTCGGTTCTTCTTGTAATTCCGAGGGACATTTTGAGTCAGTTAATATGACTCCTAAGATGTTTCTTATTTTAAAAGTTGTTCATTGCTATCAGTTCGGTAGTTCAGTTGCTCAGTTGTGTCCGACTCTTTGCGACCCCATGGACTGCACACGCCAGGCTTCCCTGTCCATCACCAACTCCATTACAACAAAAGCCTAGAGCTTTCATAACTTGGGGTTCTTTTCATTTATTTCCAAGATCACTAATGTAAGTTAGTGATGAAATAATTCTTAGAAACAGACTAAGAACAGTTGTAATGCTTGGCCACTCCGTAGACACATTTAACTAATTTATTTTGCTCTGGAAAATGTAATTGCCCTTGGGAACAGTCACTTCACTCCTCAGGAACCTAATAAAAATCCTGATTCTGGACCTGAGGTTGGTGATGCTCCTTCGGTTCCATTTGTTCTTCTGACTTGGCTCATTCCCTGCTCTTTCCCTCCTCTCAGTTAATTCAAGGACTATGATATCCCAGACTAGTTGATTTAACTCGCAGCTCTCAAATACAATTTTTGAAAGCATTCATTGCATAGGGCAATAGCTAGAGAAACTCAGTGAGACAACCAGCATGATCTTTCCAAGGGGTGCATTTTTTCAAATTTATTTTGTATTGGGGTTAGCTGATTAACAATGTTGGGAGTGTTCCAGGTGGATAGCAAAGGGACTCAGCCATACGTCTGCATGCGTCCATTCTCCCCCAAACTCCCCTCCCATCCAGCCTGCCGCATGACCTTGAACAGAGTTCCCCGTGCTCTACAGGAGGTCCTTGTTAGAGATCCATTTTAAATATAGCAGGGTGGACATGTCCATCTCCCACTCCCTAACTACCCCTTCGCAGCAAGGAGTGCATTTTTAAGCAGATATGGTATGTGGCACCAACAAACATTTAAACATTTACTTTTTAGGGTCTTATCATCTGGGGACACAGTAGTGGTCTAAGGAACACCCTCAAACGCAGTGCTTTGAGACAGGTGCAGAGGCTAGTGATCTGAGACATTCTAGAGATCATTCTGGCTCCACTGGGTCCCCTCTGCCTCCTTCACTTGTCTGTTCCTCTTTGAAGTCACATCACCGCCCTGTGGGTCCCCAGCTGTTCACATTGCAGGTGTGAGGCCTTGGCAGAGAAGGAGGTTAAAAATTCCCCCAGAAAGGCATAGTGGGCATTGTGCTAAACATCCCCAAAGTTCCTTCCTCCTGCTTTATACCTTCCTTCCGGGTTGCCTCTGGATTATTTTGCTTGATCTTTTCTTCATCTCAGTAGGACACAGCAGGGCTTTAAGAAAGGAAGTAAAGACTTTTGTTTGTTTTAGTTTACCTAAATTACTTCACAGCTTCCCTGGTGGCTCAGTGGTAAAGACCCCACCTGCCAGTGCAGGAGACGAGGGTTCCAGTGCAGGAGATGAGGGTTCCAGCCCTGGGTGGGGAAGAACTCCTGGAGAAGGAAATGGCAACCCACTCCAGTATTCTTGCCTGGGAAATCCCATGGACAGAGGAGGCTGGCGGGCTACAGTCCATGGGGTCTCAAAGAGTCAGACATGACTTAGCAACTGAACAACAACAACAAATAATAGTGATGCAAATTGTATGGTACAGAGTTCAAGGTCACGAACACAATAAGAGGCACACACTATGCGCTAAGAGGAATTTGAAGGAGCTGATGAGCTAAGATCTTCCCAAGGAGTGGAAGCTGATTAAATACTGAAGGATGACTGGACCACAGATAGCAGAAACTCGGGTAGAGAGAAGAACACCGAGAAAGAAAGCAGTCGCTCTGATTTCTTTGGCGAGTAGGATCCATATTCTTTGGGAACCAATTGCTTATTGATTCTCTGGGGACTGCTTCTTGCTGTTACATGAGCAGTGATTTCATTATGGTTGAAGTTCGTTTTGTTTCCTAGGTTGGCTGCCCATGTTTTCCTCAATGCTATCCTGGTTTTTGCAGTAAGTGGTTCATTTGGTCACAAAGGGGAGGTTTTTGTCCCCTGAACACTTCCTGGCTTTGCTGTCAGCCTTTGATTGCTTCCAAAACCATTCCCTGGGCCTGTAATACATCCGTGTCACTTGTCTACAGAAAGTTTAAAAGTAGTGGAGTTGATCTAAACATTTTTGTGAACAAGTGAGCAGTAAGTACAGTTTCAAAGCTGCAGCAGCTGTTTGTGTCTTTCCTTGCAATCTGGTGTCTTAACTGGAATCCTTTATGTCAGAACATAATCTACTTAAAAAGTTTCCATTTATGTCACGAATAATAAACTTGATGGCTCTTTACAACATCCAAACAGCCCCTTGAAGCTGCCTCTTCAGATGATAGCCTTCTTTCCTCAATGAAGACATTGGAAAAGTAATTTCTTTACACTTCTCATGAAATATTCATCCTTTGGTATGACTGCTAAAAGTGGAATCGGCAAGTTTTGTCTCCACCATCTTCAGAGCACATGGTATTATTAAATATCAAATATGATACTTCAGTTCAGTCGCTCAGTTGTGTCTGACTCTGCAACCCCATGGACTGCAGCATGCCAGGCTTCCCTGTTCATCACCAACCCTTGGAGCTTGCTCAGACTCATGCTCATCGAGTCAGTGAGGCCATCCAACCATATGATACTAGGGTTATCCTACAGTTAATGTTTAAAATAAGTATATTATGTGTATAAAATTAGATTTTAAACTGCACATGTATATACCTATCTACATATATACACACAATCAGTCTGAAAGGATAAAGAATTCTCTAAGGAAATTGGTGCTTGGCAGTTTTAAGTTGAATGGCTCCATCACACATTTCTTGACACCAAGACCCTAGGACTAGGTCAAGGGCCTATCACTCCTTTCACCTCGATTTTCTTCTTACTCTCCCACATTGCTTGGCTACATGGACACCACATCTCTCACCAGTCTGCTTCAGCATCTTTAAGCACTCATTTGTATCTGGTCAGACCTCACCAACAATCTGCTGCATTTTCCTTTTTCTGCACTGGATGGATTTTAGAGAGTCCTAGCCTGTTTACCGGAGAAGGAAATGACAACCCACTCCAGTGTTCTTGCCTGCAGAATCCCAGGGATGGGGTCACACAGAGTCAGACACGACTGAAGTGACTTAGCAGTAGTAGCAGCAGCCCGTTTACCTGTTCAAAAGTGACAGCAGAGTCAAAAGAACTACAAAAACACCAGCAAAAGGCACCTCTTTGATACGGAGACAACAGAGTTACCATCAGCATGAGGCGATGAATGCCATCGTCACAAACGGATGGTGGTATATGGCATTTGTTTTATGTACTTTACGTATGCATGTGTGCTAAGTCGCTTCAGTCATGTCCGACTGTTTTCAACCCCGTGGACTGTAGCCCACCAGGCTCCTGTGTCCATGGGATTCTCCAGGCAGGAATTCTGGAGTGGGTTGCCATGCCCTCCTCCAGGGGATATTTCCAACCCAGGGATCAAACCCACGTCTCTTACATCTCCTGCCCTGGAAGGCGGTTTCTTTACCACTCCTGCCACCTGGAGTGTCATACATAACTGTATTTACAAAACGTTAAATGTCACCTCCAGAGCCACTGGTTTATAATCCTCCTTAGGAATACCCAAGCAAAGAAGTCACATAGCCACCGCCTAGGTGGAATTGAGCATTGCATGTGTATGGCTGTGATGCGGGAATCGGTCTGAGTTGCTGAGTAATTATACTTAAGCATATGCTTTCACTCTATTAAACGCGGGTGAGTAATATCAGTTTAAGGGAGAAGAAGAGCCCTCTGAATTTCTCCACGCAGTTGGATATCCAGCTGCTCTGGTTTCCAGACTGCAAGTGCGTTTCCTTTGCAAACTTGTTCGCTCCTGTACTGTTCGGAGGCTCTGCCTTCGAAAGGCAGGCGGCACTTAAAGACTACAGGGCAGATCCTATCTGATTGTGTTGCCATCACCAGCAGCTGGCGCACCCTGCATCCTCTGAGGAGGTGAGCTGCCCTCCAGCCGCTGCGGATACTGCGGGAACGCAGCGCGTCTGCCCGAGTCAGGGGCTCTCTGCGCCTGTGCGGCTGTGGGGGCCCACGTGCCGTTCGCGTCCAGTTTGGCAGCTTCAGCATCCACACGTAGAAACAGCTGTGAAACCGTTTGCTACGCGGTGCATCCCTTCCCATCCAGCCACCTGGTGGATGCTGAGAGGCACAGTGTGACCATGACTCTTTCATGCGTCGCTTGGTAGCCAACATCGCCCAAAACTTCTTGGGAGTTTGCAAAAGCCATACCGCGTGTTCCATTTTTCTGTACAGCTCCCAGAGAACTCTTGGTTGGTTCAACCTAATTGCATCCTTTAAGTGCCTTTGAACACTCACCTTCCGTCCCTTCTTACTCTCCTATCGTATGCCTCTGCTGTCTCAAGCTCAGCAAAGGGACTCTGATATTATGTATTCGTTCCTTGAGCCACTCAATAAACGTGTAGAGAAGATCTTAAACCTTGGCTCTCACTTGCAAATCTTAATGTCCCTTCGTTTCATCCTCCCCCTTTTTTTGTATGCTTTTTCTTTTCTGGTGGCTCCAATGTATGGGGCTTAAGGGTCTGTCCTCCCTGGATTTACTCTTTATGGCAATATTTTCCAAGCTTGGATCCGCTCCCTTCTTTCCACCTGTCCAGCCATCATCTTTTCTGTTTTGCAGTGAATGCTGTCCTCTGTTGTGTCCCTTAGTTCCTTGAGGAAGTCTTGAAAGACAGAATGAAATACGACTTTTGAAAAACACAGCTAACATAAAAAGCAAGTTTGCACCTATTACTGTCACCTGTACCTGTTACTCTCAAATACAATGATCTGTCTATTAAAAAGGGAAAGGATGATGCCCATTGCAAATGCCAAAAGTCTCAAAGGTTGCCCAGTTAGCTAGAACCATAGTCTTACATTTTAGTCAAATTTGGTGAGTCTAGATAATCTTAGTGGTAGAAGTCTTACCCTGAATAAAACCAGCAATTACTTGAGTATGTATCGTGTGCAAGGCATTATAAGACATACAAAGAGGTTCAGAATGTACCTGCTTCTTTTGAAGAGTTTAAAATTCATGGTAGAGATCTATACATATAAAAGGAAATTACAAAGTGAATGAATCATTCAGATTTTAAGGGCAGGAGGAAAGCAGAAAAAAGAATCATTATTGGTGGCTAGGATTATCAGAGAAATACAGGGACAGAGGATATTTTCCCATTTTTAATTAAAGTCTTTCTGAAGGGAGGTAGGAAAAGGGGATGACAGTGGATGAGATGGTTGGATGGCCTCACTGACTTGATGGACGTGAGTTTGAGCAAGCTCTGAGAGTTGGTGATGGACAGGGAAGCCTGGTGTGCTGCAGTCCATGGGGTTGCAAAAAGTTGATTTGGACAAGACTGAGCAACTGAACTGAACTGAACTGAAGGCAGGTAGGCTTATTAGTTTTGCAGAACATTAACTCTATAGAGAGGAAACACTTGGATGACTCTATTCACTACTTCTTCATTGTTCAAGATGGATTTATTTTGTATTATTGTTGGACGTTTTCCTCTTTTTGTTTCTCTTAAATTGATTGCACATTTGCCTAATTTAATTGCTTATTTGTTTCCTTGAAAGATTATGTCAATGAAATTTCTTTTTCTAGGAACCGAATCCTTATTTTGGGTTATGAGTTCTTGCTTTATGGTCAGTAATGAATTTGGCTCATTGTATGCTGATTAAACCTACTGTAGAAAGGTTTGAATCCCTATTGAATATCAGGGCACTGTAGTGACAAGGTCACTAGTCTTAGGAACAGATAGACTTCCCTGGCAGTTCAGTGGTTAAGACTCTGTGCTCTCAATACAGGAGGCATGGGTGTGACCCCTGGTCAGAGAACTAAGATCCCACGTGCGGCACTGTACAGCCAAAAAACCAAATGTAGAGAGACAACTGGGCTTGAGTTTGAATTCCACCTCTACTGCTGGCCTTACTGCTTGAGCTTTATTCACTTATATAGTCTCTTAGCCTCAATTTCCTTATCTGGAAAATTAGGACAGATCATTTAATATTTATTTTATGGGGTTTATATTATAGCATTACATAAGGTAACACGTATGACATTTCTGTTTGGTTCATAGAGGTGTACTATATATACTAGCAACTATTATCATTATTTTTTCCTAATTATCCCAATTTATTTCACATATGTGAATACCCAAAGGAGTCTGTAACTATAGGCACTATGCTGAGGTTCCTGGATTAAACTAAAGGCTTTTTAAGTTAATGCTTTCAAAAACTGTGCTGGCTAGAGCACGTTGTCTTTTTTTCATGTTGTTTAGATCTTAATGGTACTTCGTGGGTGGTCTGCCAGTTGAGTTTCTTGTCTATTTTTTTTCAAGAAGAGTAACTATAATTCTTAAAATGGGTATTTTGCCAATTTTCACATGCCTTGTTTTCTCTTCTCAAATCAACATGTCTCCGTATTTATACAATTCAGAGTTCAAACAACATTCATTGCCTGGCTGTCACTGTACATAAAGACAATCCAAACTTGTTATGCCTAAATATAAAACACAATCCAACGAAGTGAGCAGATGTGTGGCATGAGCAAAGCCTCACCATGTTGTTCCCATTTATTGTCCGCCTTGTTTGGAGGGCGTGCCTGGTGCTGGGAGGTGGTGGATGAAGAGTCTTGCCAATCTCACTTATTTAACGAAACGTTTTCTGCACATTATGTTCCTCTGTTCTGTTGCATTGCCCTTGGGTGACAGAAGGGCTTTTAGGAAGTTGGGTTAAACTTGTCGAGCCTTGGAAATGATTTTTTAAATGTTCTGTTACAAAAATCATGTTTATTTCAGAAAATAAGACATGCTTTTCTAATTTTGGAGCCAAGATAATGAGCTCGCCAAATGCAGGATATCCAGTAAAATTTCATCCAGCTTTCAAAATTTATACTTTTAAAAAGTATGTACTTATTTTCTACTCCTTCTGCACCTTTCTCATCATAGTAAAGTGCTAGTCGTTCATCAGAGTCTGACTCTGTGACTCCGGGGACTGTACCCACCAGGCTCTGGTAGTTCAGATGGTTAAGAATCTGCCTGCAGTTCAGGAGACCCGGGTTCAATCCTTGGGTTGGGAGGATCCCCTGGAGAAGGGAATGGCTACCCACTCCAGTATTCTTGCCTAGAGAATCCCATGGACAGAGGAGCCTGGTGGGCTACAGTCCATGGGGTTGCACAAGTGGGACATGACTGAGTGACTCTCACTTTCACGTTCATAATAATAAGAATGAGAAAACGCGAGCACTTGTCTATGGAAAGCAGACCCTGCCTCCTCCATCTCCATGGAAATGAAATTCCAAAAACTAGAGCTATGTTTGTAGGACGACTCGTTAGACCCTTTCCTCTGTTAGTATTACTCCTGGGGACCAGGGAAGGGTAGATCCAACTGCCCAAAAGCACTCAGCCCAAAGGATTCAGGCTGCGTTCCAGCCCATCTGTTAAGAGTTAGTACTAGTAGGTTAGTTGCTAAGTCGTGCGTGCTGGGCTCTTGTCGGAAACCATCAACCGAGCCTGCCTGGCTCAGGTATAAATATTTGTTAATGCTTAGTACTAAAAAGACTAGCTGGAAATGCCTGAAACTTCAGGAAGGAACAAACTACAGAGTCAGCATTCCTACAGACTGGTTCTGTTAGGAAGAAACCAGCCCCTCCTTTTTGATTATCAGTTGTGATATTGCTAGGAATTACTGTCCCGAATCCCCCCTTTCCCCCATCTCTCTGATTTTTCCATTGGCCTATGGTATGTTTCTGACTCCAGGACCAAAGATGGTTTACCCTCGATGTTCGTCCTCAGCCAAACGGCGCCACCCCCACGGTGAAGAGCTGAGGGAACACACAAGGGCTGAACTTTCCCGGCTCAGCTCACTGCTGGTGGGAGCAACCAGGACGTCAGCCTCGCCGAGGGTGTGTTTCCTCTCCTGTGTGAATGGAGATCCCATTTAGTGCCTTCCTCAAAGGGCTGTATGCTAGGACAACAGAAAAATTATCAGCTGACTCTGCTCCAGGTGCTGGATCTTGCTTAACTTAAAAACCAAAAACTCTGATGCAATGGAAGTTCTAGGGGATGATGAGATAGGCAAAAACCAGAGGGTTTTGGGTGTTTCTTTCAGGTCTCCTGTTATACACAGCATTACTCACCCTGACGTCAGTCCTCTGGCAAATGTGTGCTTCTTTCTGTCTTGGACAGGAAAAGACCCTTAAGTAGTTTCCACCTTGAACTCTGAATTCCTGGTGACAACCAACCGTAGCTCATCATTTGAGGAAAGATCAGAGCTGAATCTAAACACAGATTGTTTTCCTGACGCAGAACACTTCCGGCAAAGGTTTATTGTTCCCTATAGCATAACTCCTTTATCGAACATTAAAAAGCAAGCAAACATAATTTCATAATTTCTAGACAAGGAGATTTTAAGCAAGAGATACTGCAGGTATTTAACATTTCCTCCAGTCTTGGTGGCATTTATCTTCTGATAATGGGGCATGCATATCTCCCTTCGCTTTGATTAATAGTTCTCATTGACTGGCTTCGTGTGTTGTGTGTCCTGCATGATGATATCAGAGTTTACATAAGATGTTGCTTTTACTGTTAAATGAGATTACAAATTCCCAGCAGTTAGTGTGGTGCCTGGTCCCTAGCAGACTCAATAAATGTAAATAAAGACCCCTACTCTGGCTCCTCCCACCACATCAGAGCTGCTGTTAGGATGCCAATAGCAGCGGTTTCTCGAGATTTCTACTGTTGGTGCTCCAAGTTTGGTCTGTTAGGAATGCAGGTTATTCAACTGTTTTTTTTTATTACAGTATTACTTTTTCAATTTGCTATTCCACAAATTGCTGACTAGGCTGCAAGAGCCACGATGTAAATATTTTGTGTATAACACATGCTCCAAACCACCTTGTCTGGGCTGTTGTGGAGAAAGAAGTTTAAAAACCAATTAGGTTTTGGATGAGAACAAAATTTAGCTCAAAAATAACATACAATACTCTCCCCTGTTTCTAAGACTCTGCTACCCATTAATTCCTTTTCTTTTTTCCCTCCTCACATGCTGTCTAGTTAAAGTCTTCCTGTTTAATCATTTCATGTTTACTTCGATGTGAGTGTATATTAATTATGTAGATCACCAGCCTCGTCACTAGGAAGGATGAACAGATATTTGACTTGGTAAAGGAACCCCAAGACAGCCTCAGTTCTGGGCCTCCTTCCACCCTGGAGCAAGTGCCAGTTCATAATGAGACTTTCTCTGGACACCAGCCTTTCCCCTGAAAGTAATTAAAGCCTGCAGGTCTTAGCTACGAAGCTGGTTGATGCAACATGATTTAGCAGAGCATTTTGAATTCGCATGATGCTATGTTTCAAATGAAGGGACGGGATTGGCTCTTAGCTTTTTACTTAGATTTGTGTGTGTGTGTCTGGTCCTGAAAGTATGCTCACCCTCTGTGTAGATTAGGACAACACTTCGCTGACTCAGAGAGGCTCGCGCTCCCAGCTTCTGCTTGTGGAGACACGGCAATGCCTCTTCTGGCTGTACCAGCTATTTCACCGGGAGCCTGCAGGCGCCGTGTGGCCAGGCCAGGCGGGGACCTTAAGATATGCTTGTTCTTGACTTGTGGACACAGTAGGAGGAGGAGAGGATGGAATGAATGGAGAGAGTCGCATTGAAACACAAATACTACCATGTATAACATAGATAACTGGTGGGAATTTGCTGAATGATGCAGAGAGCTCAACCTGGTGCTCTGTGACCGTCTAGAGGGGTGCGATGGGGTGGGAAGGGAGAGGGAGGTTCAGGAGGGGGGAGTCATATGTATGCCTGTGGCTGATTCATGTTGATGTATGGCAGAAACCAACGCAACACTGTAAAGCAATTATCCCCCAATTAAAAATAATTAGAAAAAATATATTATTTTTCTTTCCATGGGTTACTAGTCTGTGCGAAGATCAACTTACTTAGAGAAAGAAAAAAGACCTGATTCTAGCTCCATTCCTGCAACTAGAAAGACAGCTCTTAATCAGACCAGTGGCATACTTGAAAAAGTAAATGATGAATTAAACAAATATATTTATGAAATTTTTTGAATCAGATACCCTAATCTTAGATTAAGCAAGTAAGGCAAAGGGATTCTGAGTGTTACTGAGTCATGGTTCTGTAATATTCACTGGGAAGTATTGTGGAAAGAAATTCATAAATAGCCAACAATTTTGGAAGAGGAAAATAGGTGCTAACTTAAGAAATCTGTTCATGAATCATTAGATTCCAGAAGCTGTGATTGGATAAAGGAAAAGAGACTTAGGATTGCTTTTATACTGACCAAGATTATGTGAAATCTAAAGGAATAGGCTGCACATTACTGATTAAACAGTTCTTTTATTATTAGGTAAATGTTAGCTTGGTAGAACTATTCAGATTGCCTATTTATGATTATTTACTTTTCTATGTCTGAATTTCTACATTAATCTCACTTGGAAAAAAGTCATGTAATTTTGAAAATTCATTTTGTTTTTCTTAAATTTTCACTTGGTTACTTATAATGCTTAAGTGTAAAATGGCAATTTAGATGATAATTGATGGCATTAATTTATCTTTCTGTCCTATGAAGCCTATTCATCACCAGACTGATAATAGTTTAATATAAAATTTCTCCTTTTAAATCTACAAAATGGCTCCTAAAATCAAATTACTTTTGTTTGTGTTTTTGTTCTTTGTGAATAGTTGGAATATTTGCATATAGGATATTGGCACGTATCTCTGAAACCTGAATTAGGGAACTTTCTAAGTACATTAAAATAGAGGATTTGGGGGGTTTATTTTATTTCTATGCAATAAGAGATGTGATCTCCCCTCACCCTAAAATGGGTAAATGATCAGTGCATTTGAACTTTCCATTGAGCTTATTGGGACAGGGTATTTTCAAGTACTCATAGCTTAAAATGTAATACTATATAGATTGGATTACAGTTAAGCATAACCCTGGCAGAAACAATGGAAAGCCTTAAGTTGTAAAGTTATAGTCCACTGAGCCAGTGACATCCTTTAGCAAAAGACGGGAACAACAGAGATCTCTCTGTGGAAACACATACCAAATGACTAATTCTCATTGAGGAATCAAATTGAGATTTTTACCCATATTCCCTTTTCCTTTCTTTTCTTTATTCTTACTGATTTCTAACCGGTGAAGCCATATTATCTCTTAAAAATCACCAGGTCAATCAAAAGAAACTTCCTCTTGGTCATTTATTTTAGTAGTTTGGAGGAAAGCTTCTCTTGTTATTTTCTTTTTATATACTTATCTTTATTTCTTGTTTTCTCTCTCTTAAAGGTCAGCAAACTTCTTCCTCATATTAGTTTCCATGAATTTGAAAATGGTTCATTCATTGGTATTTATTGAGCACCTGTTATATGCCAGGAACTGTTCTTGATCAATGCATCAGTGAGACAGCAAAGGTATTTGCCTTTGTGGTCCTCAAGCGCTATAAACTTGGTCAGGGGAAAGAGGCAATAGGGAGTAATCATGGTTGAAAGTAAATGACCTGGGGTGGTGGAAGGGAACACATGTCATGGGGGATAAAAAGGAGCAACATAAAAGGGAATTACTTGTGCGAGTGTGGGTATGTGTGTGGGAGTGTTGAGGAGTCACTGGCAATTTTTAAATAGTCAGGGTGAATCACATTTGGGGCAGTGATGTGTGAGCAAGGCCCTGAGGCTGAGAGGGGACATGCATGGTTATGTTCCAGGAATAACAAAGCCAGCGGGATAGGAGAGAGGGAGAGAGAGGAGATGAGTGGTCTTTCACTTTGAAGGAGACATGGAAACATCGCCCAGCTTACAAGGATGACTGGCCGCTGGTCTGAGAATAGCTAGGGGAGAGGCAGAGAAGGGAGCGGGGAGACCAGATGGATTATAGTTTTGGGAGGAGGATGGAAGTGAACTGGACCAGAATTAGCAGAGGAGGTGGTGAGTAGCTACAGGATCATAGACGTATTTCAAATACATGAGACAACAGGATTTCCTGGTGGACAGAATGTGCCGTTTAAGTGTAAAAGAGAAATCAAGAAAACTTAGGGTTATTAAACTGCTCCTTTGACTCTTCTGCAAGCCTGAATTACCCCAGTAGATTCTTCTTATGCTTGTGAAAAATGTTTCCATACCTTCCATACTTCCTATGACTGTTTTCTGAATTTCTTCTATTATTTTTTTTAACATTCTATTAAAATGTTCGTAATAAGTGTGGGAAAACTATTCCCATAAAGATGTTACACAAGGGTAATCAAGAGGAAGCTGGTTTCAATTTATGAGAAGTTGGAGAGAGATGAGTACCCTGTTCTCTGACAGGTGACTGAAGGGAAGAAGAGGGACTGATTCTGTTGGAAACTTCAGTTTTCATGGAAACCACTCGGTATCACTGAGCATCATCAGAAATTATCTCAGGTAGCATCAGCCCTGGGGCTTCCTTGGTGACTCAGTGGTAAAGAATCTGCCTGCCAATTCAGAAGACAGGCATTTGATCCTTGGGTTGGGAAGATACCCTGGGGGAGGAAATGGCAGCCCACTCCAGTATTCTTGCCTGGGAAATCCTATGGACGTAGGAGCCTGATGGGCTACAGTCCGTGGGATTGAAGAGTGATTTAGGGAGTCAACGATAACCACAAAGCATCAGCCTTAATCAGTCTGGACCTTCCTTTAAGGAACCCGAAAGTTCCCTCATATAATAGAAGTCATTCCTTAGGCGTATTCAATTCCATCTAGGAGAGATTATGGGAGATTCACAATATTCTATATCTAGCCAAATAGTATTTCCAACAACAAAGCTGTAATTGTTATCAAAAGTATAGTCATTCTGCCAAACACTTGTTTTGAAAATATGGAATGTGAATGATAAGTCAGGGAATAATTTTAGTAAAAGGTGAGTTATGAGTTTGCATATGCATATTCCATCCGTAAACCGAAACACATAGAAATACACAGAACACACACGGACACATTTCTGGCATCTCTGGGTAGCGTTATCCTTGAAGGTTGTCTTTTCCTATTTTTCACATTCTTGATTTTTTTATGCATCAAAAAAAAAAAAAAACCCAAACAAACCTCACCTCATCCAACACCTGAGATGAACCTAAGTGTTCGGGTTTAAGTAGCCAAGCATGTACAAAAGGAAAGCTCTATCTATATTTAAAGACTGAAATGGAAATTGCCAAATCCAGCTCCTTTTGTTGCCGGTACTGACCAAGCATAGTAGCTTTAAATGTTGCTATGATTCCCAAAGCCCTCAGGCGCTGTTGGGCAAAGTTGTGAATAAGGATGAGAAAGTCACCACAGTATCTCCAGCAGTGATCCAGAAGTAAATTGAAGAAGGAGGCTACACATTGGACCCAATTGTCAAAATTTGATGGAATAAGTATTTTCTATAAATGCATGCCTTGAAGGGCCTTCATTTCCAAGACAAGAAAACGGGCCCCAGGATTTAAGGTTGCTAAAGATCGGTGAACTGCGACGCTCATGCCAACTCCCAGCTGAGATCAATGAGTTACATTTGTTCACACCTGCTGTTACAACTTTCTCTTATTTCTAGTCACCTTCCTTCCACTACTTCGAAATCATTCACAACCTGCAATTCTTGCCAGCCCACATCTACAGCAAAATTCCAGTCTTTTTCAAGGTAGAGTGCCATATTTATTACAGTATTTGTGCATTTCTTAACCATTGAACATGTTGGAAACCCTGCCACTGTTTTTGGTTTCTCTTTTTTGCCCCTGTGAGTCGCTGGTTAGCATTTTATAGTGCTGTGTCCCTAATCCTATTTTACTCACAAATCATGTTTTTTTTTTCTTCACAATTTAGCATAATGTGATGATATTTAGAAATTCATAAATGGCATTATTGTTGACATGACAGTATGAGGCAGCATCATATGTTTTGCTGGAAACAAAGTGACTATTTTAGCTCTTAAGAACTGACCTTTCAGATTGTCTTGTATGCGTGGTGGAGTGCACTGTATTGTCTGGGTCAGTTACAGATTTATAGAATGATATGGATGTTCATAAGTTATTTAATTAAAGTATGCTGTTTAACATGGACTTCCCTGGTGGTTCAGATGGTAAAGCGTCTGCCTACAATGCAGGACACCCGGGTTTGATCCCTGGGTCAGGAAGATCCCCTGGAGAAGGAAATGGCAACCCATTCCAGTACTCTTGCCTGGAAAATCCCATAGACGGAGGAGCCTGGTAGGCTACAGTCCATGGGGTCGCGAAGAGTTGGACACAACTTAATGGAGAAACAGAAGCTAAGGTGTCAAATGACTTCCATAAAGTTACACAGCAAGACAGTGACAGATCGAGGATTAGAGTCTGGGTCTGTTGATTCCTAGTTAGTGCTCTCTCTCGTTCAGCTTGATCTAAGGCTGTGGTTCCCACAGGCTAGTCTTTGAGCCAGTAGCATCAGCATCACCTTCAAAGTTGTTAGTCATGTAAACTCAGTGATCTAGGCCCAGCATCCTCTAGGTGATTTGAAAGCATGCTGAAGTTTGAGAGGGGCTTCCCAGGTGGCTCATTGGTAAAGAATCTGCTAATGCAGGAGATGCTGGAGATGTAGCCGCGGGTTCCTGGCTCCGGAAGATCCGCTGGAGGAGGAAATGGCAACTCACTCCAATATTCTTCCTGGGAAATCCCACAGACAGAGGATACCTGGGAGGCTACAGTCCATGGGGTCACAAAAGAATCAGACACAATTGAATGACTGAGCATGCATGCACATAAAGTTCGAGAACCACTGGCCTAGATTACAAACCACCAGTATCTCTGTGACCCCGGAGACAAAAGATTAATAAAAAGTGAATCTAAAATATTCAACACAGTTTGAAAAGGTTACATTATTTTTGTGATTTTCATAGATTCCAACAGAAGCATTTGAAAAATATAGACAATTCTGAGATCTTAGTTTTACTTATTGATACAAGAATATACAGCACAAAACAAAAAATGTCACAATTCTAGATAATAACTTCCCTTTAGATAGTGTTCAGAAGATTGTTGTTGTTTAGTTGCTAAGCTGTGTCTGACTTTTTTGTGACCCCATGGACTGTAGCCTGCTAGGCTCCTCTGTTCATGGGATTTCCCAGGCAAGGATACTGGAGTGGGTTGCCATTTCCTTCTCCAGGGGATCATCTCGACTCAGGGGTCAAAACTGTATCTCCTGCATTGGCAGGCAGATTCTTTACCACTGAGCCACCAGGGAAGCCATCGTTCAGAGTCTAGAAAAGTGAATTTCCCCCCAAACAGCTTGTTAACAGTAAGCCATCAAAAACCCCACATATAAATGTGGAAATCTATATATTGGAAAATCTATTTGTGTGTATATATAGTTAACATATTGGTAATAACAAAGTAACAGCCAAAGAAATAGTTAAGTCAGATTGAATATTTTTAAATTTATTGAGAACTAGAAAGATAGAGTTCAAGAAGTTATGAACTGCCTTTCCTGTTTTTCCAATTGACCACTGGAATATGAAACTAGGTAAAGCCCAGGAAAATGGAGACATTTTCTTAAGTTCTTTATGATCCATGGAATTCTCAGCACTAGTTTTAGTTTAGCAATTTGAGTGTTCAAGGTCCATTGTAGAATTTAGCTGGGGAACTTAGACACATGAATATTAGTCAAAATTCACTTAGGAAGCAATGTAAGAGGTTTTCGCTCTCCCTTAGTTAAAACACACATTTTTCAGTCATGATACATTTTTCATTTGCTTTTTCCCACTTACCCCACATGGAACAACTCTAGGCTTTAATGTCTATTGAAGGCTCGAAGTGACAGGTGAGCCACTCAGCTGAGGTCAGCTAAGGCTGTGGTCTGTGCAGCAAAGGCACGCTGGCCACTGAACCCTGGGTCACAGCTTCTCAGGTGGCCTGTCACCTAACCTCTCAGGAATTTCAAAGTCCTCATCTGTAAAGTCAGAGAAGGCAATGGCACCCCACTCCAGTACTCTTGCCTGGAAAATCCCATGGATGGAGGAGCCTGGTGGGCTGCAGTCCATGAGGTCGCGAAGAGTCAGACACGACTGAGCGTCTTCACTTTCACTTTTCACTTTCATGCATTGGAGAAGGAAATGGCAACCCACTCCAGTGTTCTTGCCTGGAGAATCCCAGGGACGGGGGAGCCTGGTGGGCTGCTGTCTATGGGGTCGCACAGAGTCGGACACGACTGAAGTGACTCAGCAGCAGCAGCATCTGTACGGTGGGGATAATGTAGCCCCTCTTAGGGGTCGTAGTGAGGACAAAGTGATATCATATACATGAAGCCTCAGTCCCTGACCAATTACCACGTCGTTAACACTTACATGTCCAATGAGTTTGAATTTTTTTTTTTCCACTTCAGTCTAAGTTTTTGAGGGCTCTCAGGTTTTGGTCAGTTTCTCAATGGTGGTAGTGTCATTTTTATCACACTGGTTGTGCCCTTCCTTCTGAAGTTACTACCCAGGCTGTAGTTCCCTTAGGGCCAGGAATCATCATCACCCACTGCACTTGAAACAGGATCTTTCATATACTAGGTTCCCCATAAATATGTGTGGAATGATTGAGAGAATACACAAGTGAATGTGGGCCTTGGAGATGAATACAGAGAATTCCAGCAATTAACCTGCTGATGGAGAATGTGCCTGCCTAGAGGAACAGTTCAGGTAGCGGGCCCCCTGAAGAAGTAATACTGTTTGTTTCTTTAGGCAACAAAATTATCCTTTCGTGACACTAATTTCCCTTTACTTGTGAATCAACCAATATTTTGTTCCTGAATGCCTGACGAAGAAATGCAAAGCCACACTGATGTGCTTATTGATACGTTAGGCCCACGTAAGGTTGAATATGAGGAAATATGAAGGGTAGAAATGCGACCATATAAACAAATGGCCCTTGTTGCTTTCTTGTGAACCCCTATGTGATACTAATCCAGAAATGCATGCCGGGGGCAGTTGAAATATGCTATGAATGACTAGCAGTGATGTTTCTGGAACTGCACATGTGTCCTGATTTACACCCCGATGTTCTCAATCAGATTCTAGGGATCAATCGATCACTATCAATAACAAAGGGACAGGCGTGTTTTCTCAAGTCTTGTGCTTGCTAAAGGCAATCGTTTCCCCCCTGTTGGTACTACCTTGTAAATGCAGCTTGGAATTTTTCTTCTGTTGGATGCTAGGAACACTGAAAGCGTAATTCTTGCTAGGATAAAGCAGGCTGGGGCTTGTCTTCCCTGATCCCTAGACTTTAATCACAGTCCAGGTCACCAGTGTCATATTTTGTGGGCTCTGTTAGCAAAGTTCTTTTCAAGGACGAAAATGGCAAGGCTTAACGATGGGAGGAATGGCTTGGGCTGCCCTGAACAGGCAGTGGAAGGACCTTCACTGCTCTGGGGAGGACATATTTTAATGCTCTTTTTTTTTTTTTCCTATTTTTTGAAGATTTTTTTTTTTTTTTTTGGTGTAGACCATTTTTAAAGTCTTCCTTGAATTTGTTACAGCACTGTTGCTGTGTTATGTTTTGGTTTATGACGGTGAGATCGAACCCGCACCATCTGCATCAGAAGACAAACTCTTAACCTCTGGACTGCAAGGGAATGTTCAGAACTCAATGTTCTGTTCAGATTAGCTGGTGAATATAATAGGATCTTTCTATGAACTTTTGTTCAATATAGATACATAGATAGATATGGATATAGATCTCATATGTATATATTCTTATATTTCTCTTGCTTTTTTATTGCAAGGCTAGTAAAAGGCTAATAAAAGCATGTAGGATGGTAGGGATCTATAGATAAGAGATGACAATGAATTTCTTAAAAATGAAATAGCTGAATCAGCACTGGGTGATGAAGTAGGATCAAAAAAGTTGTAATCTGGAGGAAGTGGCTGCAGGAGAGGGAGCCAGGAGATCCAGCAAAACTCCAGAGAGTGGGCCAGGAGAAGAGAGTTCAATTGCAAACACAAGGGCCCTTTGCTGCTGCTGTTGTTGAGATGCTCAGTTGTGTCCGACTCCTTTGTGACTCCATGGACTGTAGCCCGTCAGGCTCCTCTGCCCGTGGGGTTTTCCAGGCAAGAATGCTGGAGTGGGTTGCCATTTCCTTCGCCAGGGGATCCTTCCAACTTAGGGATGGGACCCGTGTTTCCTGCACTGCAGGTGTTCTTTTTAAAATCTGAGCCACCAGGGAAGGCTATTTGCTATCAGGCCATTATTTCCTCAGATATTTTTCTACCTTTTTTTTTTTCTTTCATCTCTTCCTAGGAGTCTCGTTTTTATCTACATGTTTCCTCTCTGTTCTTCAAACTGGATAATTTCTATTGATCTCTCTTTAATATTCTTGATTCCTTCTCAACCATCTCATTTCATGAACTTTTGAACCCATCTGGTGAATTTTTCACTGTAGTCCTTACATCTTTTGATTCTGAAATTTCCATTTGACTGTTTTTATAGTTTCCTGTTTTTGAGATTTCTTATATTTGAGTCTATTAATATATTTTCCTTACATTTTTAAACCACAGTTTCTTAGAATTCTTTGAACATTTTATAAAACCTGCTTTGAAGTCTTTGTCTACTAAATACAACCTCCTTACCCACTCAAAGTTAATTTTTGTTGACAGCTTATTTTCCTGAATATAGGTCATACTTTTCTATTTCTTCACTGTCCTATAAATTTTTGTTGAAAACCTGCATCTTAGATAATATGGTGTAGCAAATGTGATTTTGAGCTTTTGCCTTGAGGACCATTGTTGTTGCGTTTTATTTTGTTGTTTGGCTTGTATTTCATTTGTTTTGTTTTTAGTAACTTGCCTGAACTTAAGCTATCGAGTCTGCTTTCCCTGTGATGTGTGGCTGCTGCTGTCTCTCTGAATTTTTTCAAACTTTAATTAACAGTTTTAGGTTCATTTTATGGAGGCTCCTCTGCATCTGCACAGCACAGTGATCAACCAAGGATTGTCCACAGACACCTTGAGTCTGTAAGATTTCCCTCCTCTGCTAATTGGATCTGTGTGTGGGGCTGGGAACATGTTTAAAATTCAGGTCTACTTTCTTCCAGGTCCTCCTAGGTCTTTTCTGTAGATCTGCACAGCATCCAGGTCAGCTGGGAGTGTGCACACAGCTTGCATATTCTCGAGTCTTCCCTACACATGTGCACAGACCCCTGATCAGCACCGATGCATGGGGCACCCTGTTTATTCATAGCCTTTCTTTGATCTCTCATTTCCAGGACCTCCTGATCAAATTTCTGATTAGTTGAGTGATCTACTGTATCCCAAGTGGGACTGCAACTCAGCGTAATAGAGCCATGGACTGTCAACACCCGTTTTCTACTGATTTTGATACTTTCACAGTACAACTGGGTATGAGTTTTCCATTCTCGTCACCAAAATTCCAGGCCAGAGAGTGGAACCGCTGGTTTTTACTGCCAGCGCTTCCTTGGAAGTACTACTCCACTGGCCCAGCTGGTGTTAGGGGTCACTGCAGATATTGGAGCAACCTTGGGTCAAGGAGGTACCCACAGTACTTACACTGATTTCTGCAGTTTCCCAGGAATGTATATTTCTCCACTGGTTGTTAGCCTCTGGCCTCTTTCCAGAGACTGAGCTGGTTGTTTTGGATTTTTCTCCCTTCCAGTTTTACATTGTTTCTTGGGGGCTAGGATTTGACAATCTCTTCTTTCTGCCATACCCACATTCCCTACCATACCCACATTCCCTACTATACCCACATTCCCTACTGTCATTTTTAAAAGATATTTTCCTCGGCTATAGAATTTTAAAATTTAGTGTTGTTTTTCTTTCTGCCCTTTAAAGATGTCTGCCCATGCTCTTCTGGCTTACAGAGTTTTGATGAGAAGTCTACTATATTTTTTAACTTTGTTCCTCTATGTGTGACATGCCTCTTTTCTCTGGTTATCTTCATGATTTCTTTTTGCTGTTGGTTTTCAGTGGTTTGAGTGTGATGCGTATATGTGTATGTTTTATCCTACTTGATGTTTTCTGAACTTCTTCGATCTCTGCTTTGGTATCTGTCATTAATCCGAGGGAATTTTTAGTCATCATTCCTTTGATGGTTTTTCTGTCTATGTGCTCTGTCTTCTTTTCCTATATTCAAAATTACAGGTATGTTCCTGCATTCGGAATTTTTCTATTATTCTTGGATACTCTGCTCTTTTTTGTTTTTTCTGTTTTTGCTCTCTTTTTATCTTTCTATTTTGATTTGATAATCTCTGTTGCTAATGGATTGAGTTCAACTGATTTTATTCTCAGTTGTATTTAGACTACTAATGAGCTTGTTGATCGTATTCTGCATTTCTCTTACATACTGTTCATTTCTACATTTCCATCTGATTCTTTATTATTCTATCCCTTTGTTGAAATTCCTCATATATTCATTATGTTACCCACTCTTTATATGAGAGCCATTAACACATTAATTGCATGCTTTCTTCCAGTTTTATGGAGCTATAATTGACATATAACACCATGTAAGTTTAAGGTGTACAACATGATGATCTGATAAATGAATATTGCAAAGTGATAACCACACTAAGGTTAGTTAATGCATCTATCACTTTGCATACTTATTTTTTATTTTTTTAGTAATGAGAACTTTCAAGATCTACTCACTTAACAATTTTCAAGTAAAAAATACAGTACTATAAATTACAGTTACCATGCTATAAATTAGATCCCATAACTTATTATTTTAGAACTGGAAGTTCACCTTCACTCATTTCCCCCCACATCCTACTTCTACCCTGGCAATACAGATCTACTCTCTGCTTCTCTGTGTTTTTTTTAAGATTCCACATATAAGTGAGATCACACAATATTTGTCTAAATTTGCTTCTTCTTTATAGTTGAATAATATTCCTCTGCATATATGCCACATCTTCTTTATCCATTCCTCTATTGATGAGCATTAGATTGTTTATATGTCTTGTGCTATGTTTAGTTGCTCACTTGTGTCTGACTCTTTGCGACCCCATGGACTGTAGCCTGCCAGGCTCCTCTGTCTGTGGGGATTCTCCAGGCACAAATACTGGAGTGGGTTGCCATTTCTTTCTCCAGGGGATCTTCCCAACCCAGGGGTTGAACCCACGTCTCTCACATTGCAGGCGGATTTGTTACCGTCTGAGCCACCAGGGAAGTTATTGTAAATAATGTTGCAGTAACTGTGGGGTTGCAGATGTTTATTTGACATAGTGATTATACCCAGATGTGGGATGGCTGGATCATATGGTAGCTCCGTTTTGTTTTCGAGACCCTTCCCTACCGTTTCTCGTAGCGGTTGTACCAATTTACATTCCAACCAGCAGGGTGCAAGATTTCCCTTTTCCCCCATGGCCTCCCCAGCGCATGTTATTCCGGTCTTTTTGATAACAGCCGATCCAACAGGTGTGAGGTGATACCCATTGTGGTTTTGATGTGCAGTTACCCGAGAATTGGCGATTTGGATCCCCCTTTCGGATAACTGTTGGTCATTTGTACGTCTTCTTTAGAAAAATGTCTATTCAGGTCCTTTCCCCATATATTGATCTGATTCTTTTCACTCCTGAGTTATATGAGTCCCTTATATGATTTGGATATTCATCCTTATCAGCTATGTGACTTCCACGCCAGCCAGTGGCTTACTGGCTGTGCTATCTGTCGGGAGTGGTTGCTCATCTGGTTCTCTGCTCAGTGGGGCCTCTTGCTGTACCCACAGCTGGGCTGGCTTGGAGAGCTTGCTTTGCAGTCAGATGCAGTTGCTGTCTGTAAAACCAAGTTGGGTCACGGACTATGCCCTGTCACTCCCTGCCTGGGCAAAGGCCAGTCTGTGTCCCACAGTCAAGCAGGACCACTGCCGATCTCCACTCCTGAGTAGGATTGTACGCTGGGCTCTGCAGCTGAGCATCGCTGTAGACTGGGCGGGGGGCTGCCCAGGGTCACCGTTCAGGCTGGGCCGGGGAATATGCTCAATAACTGGGCAAGGCTGCCGGTTTGAATCCCGACCCAGGACAGGCTATGGGATGTGTCCTGGGCGTCTGTGACCAGGCTTCCTGGTGGGAAGGTGGTCCCGATGGGGCAGGGCTGGATGTGATGTGGGCAGCTGGGTGGGACTGCGAGTCTCCACCCTTGCCGGGGGGGGGGGGAAGCATAGGATGGGCTCTGCGCACAGTACAGCTGATCAGTTGGGGATTCAAATCAGACAGAACTGCCCACTGAGCATCCTGCCCACACGCTCCATATCCTCACACCAGGTCCCTTTCAAATTTGACTAACGACTTCAGAAACTAATGAACAATTTTTAGCTGAAGTCTCCCTACTGGCTTCTAAGGGGTTTCATGTCGATTCCAGGAAGCAAGTGCTTGCAGCCTGTTACTCCTTGGACCCACTGCTCTTTCCTTAGCTTTTGGGTTCGTTGGTTATTCTGTGACTGCAGTTCCCGGTGACTTTCAGAAAAGTTGTAAACTTACAGACATTTGGGGTTCTTTTTTTCTTTTTCTTTTTTTTTCTTTTTTTCTTTATGTTTGGGACTAACAGCCTGCCAGCTTTTCATTCCCTAAGTGGAAGCTGGACGTTTGACATATATAATTTTTAAATTTTCTCAACTCTTATGCAGGGAAATTGGAGACTTTTAGAGGTTAAGCAATTTCCCTATGTGCAAGAGACTGAAAAAATTTACTGGGGTATATTTGCTTTACAACGCTGTGTTAGCTGTACAACATGTGAGTCAGCCATACGTATGCATATCTACCCTTCCCCTTGGACCTCCCTCCCACGTCCCCCCAACCCCATCCCACCCCTCTAGTTCACCACCGAGCGCCGAGCTGGGCTCTTTGGGCCATATAATAGCTTTCCACTACCCATCTATTTAATACGTGGTAGTGTATATGTCGGTCCCAATCTCCCAGCTCTTCTCCCAACATGTATCCACTGTCTCTATCCTTATCTCCATTCCTGCCCTGCAAATGGGTTCATCTGTACCATTTTTCTAGATTCCACATATATGTGCAAATATATGATATTTGACCAGTGTCTTTCTAGTTGCAAACACAAGTCGACTCCACAGTGTTATTCCGACTCTTTATTTAAGTGATAGTGTGTTACGTTTTTAGGGCTTCCCAGGTGGCTCAGTGGTAAAGAATCTATCCGTCAGCGCAGGAGACAGGGTTTGCTCCCTGGGTCGGGAAGATCCCCTGGAGGAGGACATGGCAATCCACTCCAGTATTCTTGCCTGGAGAATCCCACGGACAGAACTTGGCGGGCTGTAGTCCATGGGGTTGCAAAGAGTCGGAGATGACTGAGCAACCGAGCACGCATGCACGTGTTAGGTTTAAGTAGTGACTTTCCAAGGTAAATTTTATAGTCCTTTTATTTATTCTCTAATATCGATTTAGATTGTACTACAAAACACGATTGCATGGGATGAGAGGGGAGACTTGGTAGGCCAGTTTGTTATTCGGGGTATCTTCCTACTTGCATGTGTCTCCCAGAAACGTCAAATTCAGATCCCCAAAGAGCCCATGCCAGAAATAGAACTGAGTGAAGAGTTCTGGGCCTGTGATCACCATCATTTTCCTTGACACTTGTGGCTCTATTTTTGAGAGTGGCAGGGATACAGAGAAATGTTTCTTTATAAGAAAAACAGCAGCATTAGCAGAGTGATATGTGGGTACTCTGTCTCTCTCTCTGCCTGAGGACTGGCAGAATTTATTTGACCTGCACATTTATTTTATTTTTTTAAAGTGAAGCATGTTGTGGCAGTGCCTGAGCACTGCCTGTTGTTTAAAAGTCGTCCATTAAAGTACTTGTTTGCTCTTGAGATGGTTTCGTGCCTTCGTGTGTGCTCAAATGCTCAGGTGCGTCCGAGTCTTTGCAACCCCATGGGCGGTTGCATCTGTGCATGGAATTTTCCAGTCAAAGATGTTGGAGTGGATTGCCATTTCCTTCTTCAGGGGGTCTTCCTGATCTGAAGATAGAACCCACGTCTACTGAGTCTCCGGCATTGGCAGGCGGATTATCTACCACTGTGCCGCCTGGGAAGTCCTGAGATCATTCAATGTTAAATGTCTGCCAAGCACCCTCTCCTTCCAGTCTCTGTTCTGGGCTCTGAATATGCAGCAATGAAGTCGGCAAGCCTTGCCTCTATGGAGCTTACATTTTGGTTTGCAGTCTGCAACAGGGAGAGCTGGGACCCTGGACACTAGCAACACTGCCTTAAGAACCTGCTGCCACCACGCCCCACTGATGTTGCCAGTTTTTTAAAATTTTCCAAGAGAAGCCAGAAATCAGATTTTGATGGCAATTTTTAAAAAAAATTTTTCAATATTGGCTCAATCTGTTTAAAATCACTGTGGAGGTCAAACAAAACATGTTTGCAGACAGAATCTGGCTTGCAACCTCTGTCTAACACCGTCTTTGCCCTTGCTGGTCTTCTTGAGAAGAAAAATGCAATGGAATGACAGCTGTAGCCATGCTAATTCCCTTCTCTGGAAGCAATGAACCCAGACTCAGAGATTTGGCAATGCCAGGATTTAATTTGCAATACAATGTCAACAATTTCAGTGAAAGCCATTTTAAGAGATCAGCCTTAAAGCAAACCAAAAAAAAAAAAAAAAAAAGTGACTGTACAAATTAGCTTTTTAGTGATTATTAACCTGGGCTCCATAGGATATGGTCAATGGGATACTCGCAAGCAGGTTAAACTGCAATTACGGACCTGCTTGCAAGTTTGAGACCGGCTTTTAAAATGCGATTCTTGTTGGGCATGCTCAGCCTCTCAGTCTGACTCTTTGTGACTCTGTGGACTGTAGCCCACCAGGCTCCTCTGTCCATGGGATTTCCCAAGCAAGAATACTGAAATGGGTTGCTATTTCCTCCTCCAGAGGATCATCCTGATCCAGGGATCGAACCTGCATCTCCTGAATTGGCAGGCAGATTCTTTACCACTGTGCCACCTAAGAAGGCCTATTGCAGGCTGCTTGAATTTCAGCAAATATGCCACACTGTGGTCCAAATTTGTAGACTTAGTGAAAATTTTGCTTATTAGTTCATTAAGTCAGGGGTTCCTGAAAGGCCAAACACAAAGTTTGGGGTAAACTGATAGTGTTTATAACTGTTATTTTCCCTTTTGCTTTTTTAATGAAAGGAAAGCCACTTTGGACTTGCTTGACAATATAGGTCATAGAGGTGGTTTGGTAAAAGTATCGGTTTTTGGCTTCATCTTTGGTGAGTTACACAAGTGATAGGTTTTTACGGGGGTGTGGTGACTGTTCGTCAATCAGTAACTTATTAAAATTACTGTTTGCTGATGGATTCTGCTCACTGTTCTGTGAACGTCTCATTCTCATTTTCATCACCCCTCTGTGCTCACAGGTCTTTTCCATTCACCTTTTCCTGCTTGTTTCCGAATTCTGCCCACTCCTCAGAATCCACTCTGCTCCCCGGGCCTCCAGCTCACCGATTTGGCCTCTGCAACTGGTCTCACACCTATTTTTTTCATCTATTTGTCGCAATTTTTAGCAATTGGGTCTTTTTTAAGGCTTTTTAACACTGCTTTCGCACTTTGGAAGTCTTCAAATTAAGTTCCCAGGAATCGCACTGGGAACACACATTCAGGTATCAGTGTTTAGGCCAGAACCAATATGTTGCCCGTGTCTTTTGAGGCCCTACAGCCAAGGGACATGCGCTCTTATTTTCCCCGGTTCAAGGTGGCTCTATTATTCTTTACCAACTCTGTTCAGTGGGCTGTATCTCAATCATAAGGCACCTGACTACAAACCCCAAATCCCAGCTCATCAAAACCCGGAGACTGACATTCCTTATTGCAAATGATGCTTGATCTAAGCCCCCAGAGATACCAAGGCCAGAGGAGCCTTCTGCCATACCCTTGAGTCATGAGACCCAGGAACACTGGGTTCTACTTCCCCTTTAGGGATACCTGCTTTAAAATGATACACCAGTTGGTTCTATCAAAGCACTCTCTAGATTCAAGGACATGCTTTCTATGAGAGAATGAAGGAATTCTGAACTTATTTCATAACTGTACTCAGTCTTACTGCATGTATACGGCATTCTGAATATGGTGCAGAAAGATATTTAAAACGCAGTCTTCTGTGAAGAGAGAGAAGCGGTCTGTCTTATCTGCAAGTCTCCTGAGCACTAGAATGATGTGAATAGAGCCAACCTGTGCTTTTTGGCTTGCATATTGTAGATTCTATGTCTCCAAATAAATTTATGATGAGCGTAAAGTGAGCAACTTTACAAATTACAAACATTTTAAAGGCAAATATTAGCTATGTATCATGTTAGTCAACTCAGTCGTGTCCGACTCTTGTGACCCCATGAACTGTCGCCCACCAGGAGACACTTCTGTCCTTGGGATTCTCCAGGCAAAAATACTGGCGAGAGGTCCCTCACCCTTCTCCAGGGGATCTTCCTGACCCGGGGTTGAATTTGAGTCTCCCACATTGCAGGCAGTTTCTTCACCAGCTGAGCCACCAGGGAAGATCAGCTCTATATTAGATTGATGCCAAATTCAAGGAAACAAAAGAAAACAGATTTCCACTCCACGTTTGTTTTCAGAAATAGATGCTTTTGAATTCCTCTTCAGTCACTGTGATGTGGAAAAAACAAGCAAATTGAACTTCGATTTCTGTTACTTGGCTGAAATTTCCTCATTTTAATGTCAGTTTTTTCTTTTAGATAGTTTTGCATTTTCCTCCTTATTTTAGAGGTAATCAACTTGGATCTTTCATGTTTCGCTTACATAAAAGAGTTTTAAAATTACCACTAAAAGGACTGAAATCTTTCCTCTTGCCACACTGATTGCCATGAAAGAGCTCGCTTGCCTTTTGTGAACTGACTTTTTAAAACTATGATTGAGAGCTCTGAATAAAAAAAAAAGTCACATGTATCATTCATGCATGATATACTTTGTTTTACTGCCAAATACTGATAACCATTTCAAGAGGGCAAATTCCAAGTTTAAAAAGCCCCTTTGGTAACTATTTATAGTAATCTAATAAATGCTAGGACAATCCCTCATTTTTGAAATTTCCCACTTATTATAATCATCTGGCTGCAGAGTGTATTCTAGTGCAGTATTTTTATCAATTGAAATAATATCACATGGAATAGCTTATAGATTGAACTGGATAATTAACTGCATGACTCTAAGGATTTTTTAAGAGTACTACAAACACATTTCCTATCATGAGGTGTGCGTAATCCATATCGTTGTTGGATGATATTCTCAGAATTTAATCTGCTTGGTACCTAAGTATATGTCTTTATCATTAACTTTATCAGCTATGGGGGTTCCCAGGAGGCTCAGTTGTAACGAACCTGCCTGCCAATGCAGGGGACTTGGGTTTGACCCTTGGGTCAAAAAGATCCCCTGGAGAAGGAAATGGCAACCTGCTCCAGTATATTTGTCTGGGAAATCCGATGGACAGGGGAGTCTGGTAGCGTACAGTCCATGGGGTCCCAAAAGAATTGGAAGTGACTTTGTGACTAAACAACATTCTCAGATATTATCTGCTTAGGACAGTTGCAAAGGTAGATCTTAATATTTAAAAAAAGATAAATATAAAATCTACTGAAAGCATGTGAAGCAAGTTTTCACCATAAACTTCAGTGCAATCTGAAGTTGTTTTTTTTTAAGCATAAAAGAAGGAAGTGTAGGCTGTCTATTTGAAGTCTGATTTTTTCCTAGAGACTACTTGTGTAAAACATCTTGTGAGTATTTGCCAGCTCTCAGTTTGTTAGAAGTCTAGCTAAACAAACAAGAACAATAAAAACAAGTTACCATCTGAATAGCATAGGGGATGATACTAGTATTTTATAATAACCTAGAAGGGAAAAGAATATGTATATGAATAACTGAGTCACTATATGGTACACTATATGGAAACTAAGGTGATGTGGTAAATCAACTGTGTGTGTATGTGTGTGTGTGTTAGATGCTCAATCACGTCTGACTCTTTGCGACCCCATGGACTGTAGCCCACCAGGCTCCTCTGTCCATCAAATATACTTCAATAAAATAAAAAATTGAAAAAACCAAGACACCAAATCAAATGCTATTGACTATAAACTGAGATTTGCAGGGACCATTAAGAAGCATCGTAGCTCTCTCTCTCCAACCCTGAATTGCTTAATAGATCTTAAGATGGGGCCAATCTATTCTAGTTTTCAAATACTACTTTTCTTTTTCAGGGGAACTTGATTTAAATCTGTGCATTGCCAAGGGCAAGGAGCAGAGAACATGGATCGAGAGGTAAGATTGATGTAACAGGAGCCCCTTTCTGATTTTTATTTTTCCTTTAAAAGCGGCCTTTTAAGCTTTATTTTTCATAATATAATCCTTGGAGAGAAAGTATGGAAGTGAATGGAAATGCTGTCTCCATTGCAGCACTCACGAGTAAAGAGGATGATTCACGAGTGGAGCAGACAGTGTAACCGCGAAAGAGGGTCTCTAGAAGTGAAACAAAAGTGCTTTCAGAATTTCCAAGGCTTCCCACAATCCATAGTAGGGCTTCACTGTGCCTGTCCACTGTTTCTATTTTTGATGAGATTTATAAACACAGCATCACATATTTTCATGTGGCTTATCGCCCAGGGGCAGAATTAGATTGACTGCACTGAAGTTATGAGGCTTGTGAGTTTTGGGCAAGGGCTAGAGTGAAATAAGTAGTGTAATTGTTTTTGTGGAGTGACCGTGGGACCCCCTCTGTTCTGAATTACACACGGCTCAACCCTTTGACCTAAGCAGATTCGGCAGTGGCTGGCGGGACTCCTGAAGCTGTGTGGAAAGGCCATCACTGACAAGCTGGGAGGTTCTCTGTCAGAGAGATGCAGGCCAACGATCGTGTTAAACCAGAGTGATTACTAGCGAGACCATGTTTGTGACCACCTCAATTTCATTGAACCCACCACTATTATTTCAACAGAGCTGCCAATGCGAGAAATTTGTGGAATCCAAATGAAGCATGGGCCCTTTGATGAACAGAAGACGCATAAGTATATAAATGTAATTTACTAAAGTTTGGATCATCTTCAAGGAGATTTTGCCAAATTATTCAAATATCATTATAACGATCTAAAAAAAAAAATACATAAGGTTTGGGAAAGTGCTATAAGCCATAATAAAAAGTTCTTTCATTGCAATGAGTTTAATTTAAATTCTTCAAAAAATAGATGCCAGTCCCCTGATATAATTCCTCAAAGGAATCAAAGCTAAGCGGGATGCAGGGAACTTCTGGAAAAAGCTGGAAAGAATCATATGTGCTGACATTTTTGCATTTGCTGAAAACTGAGTCTGTGATTCACATGATAGTGAGTCAGATCAATGTATCTACGTAAGATTTGGAAGTCAGTCACTCAAGGTTTTATTTTTGATTCAGTTCTTAAATTTTCAAAGGTAATAGAAGTAGAGAGCTTTGGTTGACTTTCAAGCACTTGACAGGTTTTCCAAAACTAGTCCCATTTCTGAAATTTGTCTAAAATGCTTTTATCTGCTTTTTTTTTTTCATGGCCAGTTTTACAAAGTAAAGGTCTTTATAGGTGTTTAGGGGCTTCCCTAGTGGTTCAAATGGTAAAGAATATGCCTACAATGCAGGAGACTCAGGTTCAATCCCTGAGTCGGGGAGATCCCGGGAGAAGGGAATGGCTCCCACTCTAGTATTCTTGCCTGGAAAATCCTATGGACAGAGGAGCCTGGTGGGCTATAGTCGGTGGGGTTGCAAAGAGTTGGACAGGGCTGAGCAACTAACACGTTCACTTTTTGTAGGTGTTTTGTACTTGCAACAACTTAGAAATCATTTAGCATTTTTTTTTCTTTCTCATCAGAGGCAACTCAGGCTGAATATTAATTCAATTCTTACTTACCTGACATGTAATGTTAAAAAAAGAATATGCAACTTTACATTTTTGGAATGTTATTCATCTACTCTGGGAACCCTAAAAGATCAGAATAGGAAGTCATCAGGTCATTTACAGAAGAAAAAAAACCACTATCACATGTGATAAGGCCCCCAACAAAACTGCACTCAGCCCACACAGTCTTATTCTCATTAGCAGTGAAGGGTGTGCGCACCACGTAATCTAACACGGAGTGCTTAGCGCAGACAGGTGCAAATTGCAAGCTGTTTCACTTTGGCTCTTATCCCTTAAACAGACAAAGTAATAGACTGGGAGAACAAAAAGAGTTCCTGCTCAAGCTGAATAAATGAAAGCCTTAACAGGGACACACCAGCTGTCTAGGAGCATTCAATGTGGCGAATACTAAATATCAGCTTTATGCCACTTGCCAAGGAAGAGGGCTCCAATCACACCCCTGCCTTTTATTATTGGGAGGATGTGGCTTCCAAATAGAACTTTGCTTTAGTGTAAAGGCAACAGGGTGGCCGAGGTGGGTGAAAACGGAAACCAACATACCGGGCGCCTGTTGACCATCACTGCACGCCACCCAGCAATCCAGGCATGAGTGGGTTCCTATAAGGTGGGCCAGACAGTATTTCTACCCGTGTCTTTTTTTGGGGGGGTGGGGGCGGGGTGCGGAGGGGGCTGATCCAAGCAAAACTCCAGAGCACTGAAGCAGCAAAAACAATCACCACCACCCGCTTCTCCCAACACGATGACTGTGCCCAGCGAGCCTGCGGAACACCAGCGGTTCACCTTAGGAACACCTCCGTTAATTTCCTGGAACAGACACGCCAGGCCAGGTTGCTTAGGAATCTGAGATAGCATCTCTGAAAAGGGACCCTGAGGCTGTCACTCCAAAGCTGCTTCTCCCCGTGACTTCGCCGTGCGCCCTGGAAGCGCCGTCTGGGAGAAGGCACGTTAACTCCGGCTCGGGGGGCCGCCGGCCTGGTCTGGCTGCGGGGTCCTGCGCGCGCGGGCGGGAGGGCGGCGACCCCGAGCCGGCCTTGTTTACAGCCGGACGGGAGAAAGCAGCCAGACACAAATGCGGGCTGACGGTTTCATGGCGCACAGTCGGGTGATCCCAGATGCAATGTGACTGGCCTGAACTGAGCGATGATGTGTGCAGTATGCAGAACTCTCTCCCTGGCTGGTCTGTGCCCACCAGGCTCCGAGGCGCGCCCCGCGCCCCTCGGCCTCCGCTCCCAGCGCGGACCGACGCCTTCTGACAACAATCACATCCTTTTACAAACTTCCTAGGCTTTGGGTGTCACTGGTCATAAATGGGTGTGTTGTCGTGCCGCGCGTGCGTTACTCGGTCATGGGTTTCCTTGCCAGTGGAGTGTGGGCATCAAACTGTATTTGCTGCTTTTCATGAAAAGGAAAATATCATTGAAAACACTTTCAGTTCTTACAAACTTCAGGCAGGTTTTTTTTTTTCTCCCCCTTTGTTCAGATCACCAAGTATTACTTTCTTCCACCCTCTATCGTGTACTTGTGGTTAATAGAAGAACCAAAATGTCAAAGAAAGACCTGATAAGAGAAAGAGATTTAACACTCAGCACACATATAAATGTGTGATTAGAAGCTGCTCATTTTGATTTTAGAGGTAGATTCTATAATATGAATTAAATAGGGATATGAAGGAAAAAAGCCATGAAGAATACCCCATAGTATTTTTAGTTAAGGCTTCTATATATGTTGCTTTCTTTTTTCAGAACTCAATAAATATAAGTGAGAAGAAGGAAGATACTAGGGGATAAATTTTGTTTCTTTAATTTCACTTTTGGAGTACAAGTGCTTAATATGTTAATATGAACTTATTAAAAATAATGCTTACAAGGGTACACTCACTCATCAAGGAGTAATGAATGAAGGAATCGATGCAAAATGTAACTGAAGGATTATTTAGCTTGAACTAAAGAGATAAAATCTCATCAGGAAAGAGAGAATCTAAATTGAGAAGAGGGTGGAGGAAAAATGCAATTTTCACCCCTTAAAGGTGCCCAAGTGTAAAGGAGAGAAAAGAGGAAATTGGCAAAGGACAGAGTCGGAAATCACTCCCAATTTCCTCTGGAACATGTGT